>NC_134110.1:72103333-73562500 GCF_040939455.1 Microcebus murinus | reverse complement strand
AAATAGGCGCCATTATTATTGAAAACCACTTCATTTCTGAAATCCTTAAACATTGTTCCCAGTTTGTAGAGAACTTTAAAAATCCCATGTAGGTATGATTTGTATGGTATTTTAAACAACATTGAAAAATATAGGTCCAAAATAAATAGTGGAAAACTAGCTATAAAAATTAGGGGTTTTTTTGAGACAGAATCTCACTTTGTTGCCCGGGCTACATGCCATGGCATCAGCTTAGCTCACAGCAACCTCAAACTCCTGGGCTCAAGCGATCCTTCTGTCTCAGCTGCCCGAGTAGCTGAGACTACAGGCATGTGCCACCGTGCCCGGCTAAATTTTTCTACATATTTTTAGCTGTCCGAGTAATTTCTTTCTATTTTTAGTAGAGACGGGGTCTCGCTTTTGCTCAGGCTGGTCTCGAACTCCTGAGCTCAAAGGATCCACCCGCCTCAGCCTCCCAGAGTGCTAGGATTACAGGCGTTAGCCACCGCACCCAGCCAAAAAAAAGTAGTTTTTATTATTATAATACCAAATCCGTAACTTTTGCTTTTCTCATTAAAAACAGTAAGCATCATTACATGTGAGAAGGCAGCAATGTCTGGGGGAAAAAATGCCTAAGCCATAACTATTTGATTGTTTGTAATGATATGTTAACAATAAAACAATGTTTTAAACTTTTTTGCTCACAGTGGCATGCTTACAGGGCTATTTTATTATAGTAAGTAAATTGATTTTCTGAGTTTTCCTCTGGTAAATGTCTTTCATTCTTCAAAGTTTCTTGGTTTGTTTTTAACTATACATAACTTGGTTTGACATGTCATTACTGACTTTATTTCACTCAGTTCTATGTTTTTTTTGCAATATCAGAAAGTCATACATTTGTGATTCTGTTACTGTTTGACAGTTGCTTACAGGCATCGTAAAGAGTAAAGGGCAGAGAATAGAGTCAGAATCCTTGCTAGTTTCTTTGCTATATAATATGTTATTACTCTAGCATGTGTTATTTCCATAAGATCAGGTGAATAAGAGAAATAATTATGCATGTTGCTACCCTGCCTAAAATGGGAATGCCTTAGTGAATGTAGTACTGTGTGGTGTGTGTATTCTTTTACATATATACATATGAACATATGTATATATACATACATTTATTATTTATTATGCATACACAAGGGCTGTCCGGAAAGTATCCAGCCATATACTATGAAAAATAGAGACATTTATTATATTAACCATGGCTGGATACTTTCCAGAGAGCCCTCATTTATTATGCATATGCACAGTATACATTATATGTATATTATGTATATGCATTATGTATCTGTATATGTATAGGTGTATTTTGTATAGCTGTTAAATGTATATGTATACATTTATTATACATTTATATATACATATGCACATGCATACGTTATTATGCATACTGTTATGCATAACAGAATACATAACATTATTGTGCATACTGTTGTTTAAACAACCAGTAATACTAGTCTTTGAATTCTTGAGAAGAGAGAAATTAAATAATATAAATCTTCTTATCTCAAACTGTACCTGGACATATGCCAGTATTATAAATATCATATCTACCTTTAAGGGGACAAAAGGGGCTATTCTATATTTATTATAGTGAATAATCAGAACTTTTAGTTTAAAAGTATTTTTTACATTTCCTAAAGTTTCAGTCAGCCTAAACATATGAACAGTTTTAGCCCTATTTATAAGCTTTGTTTAAATAAAATCTTGGCCTTACCAAGACTTAATCTTGTAGATACAAATTGGTATTCCATGAATGCAAAGTTATTTCCTAAATTATAAAGTTCTGATTTCCATAACTGAAAAATGTCTGTTAAAAAAAAAACATGAACTCATGAAAATATTAAGAAAGTTTGTTTTCCACCTTATCTAAGTTTTATTTCCTCTGGAAAAAATTATTAAAATTATTAACTTTCTTTTCCTTAGATACACTAAAGAGTCAGATAAAAGGCTTTTGGGTTAAGAATTGGATATTGAAAATGTAGGGCAAGAGTCAAACTGTCAGACTTGGTCAGTGACCAAAGTGCCTGCAAAGCATTTCTTTTTTTGTTTTTTCTTTCCTTTCCTTCTTTCCTTCCTCCCTACCTCCCTTCCTTTTTTCCTTCCTTCCTTCCCTTCTTTTTTTTTTTTTTTTTTTTTTGTGAGAGGGTCTCGTGCTGTTGTCCAGGCTGGAGTACAGTGGCATGATCATAGCTCATTGCAACAACCTTCAGCTCCTGGGCTCAAGCAATCCTCCTGCCTCAGTCTCCTGAGCAGCTGGGCCTATAGGCACACACCAGCGTACCTGGCTATTTTTTAAATTGTTTGTGGAGATGGGGTCTCACTCTGTTGCCCAGGCTGATCTTGTATTCCTGGCCTCAAGTGATTCTCCTGCCTTAGCCTCCCAAAGTGCTGGGATTACCACACCTGGCCCAAATAAAATACCTTACTGTTAACTCAAAATTGCAATTCTAGATTTTGGCTATTTTGATTGATTGATTGATTTTTAGTCTTCCTGAAGAAGAATGAAAACACAAGTAAGGAATTTAAGACTTCCAGTTATGGTAAGCACTCAATTCATAGAACCAAGGAGAAAAACAATTACTTCGCCAAGTATATATATAAAATCTTGAGCATTTTAACTTGATGATTAATATCACTTTGTGAAGGATAATAGCAAGATGAAGCTCTTTTTTGGCTAAGGGTAAATGTAAATTGCTTCTCGGTCACAAGCTTTCATTTTAAAGCACAGGCTATAGAAGGATTCAAGTGTCCTAGCATATCTTCACTTTACCTATGTTGGTTACCACACAAGGCATCTTGTCTTCTAAGACTTTATATTTAATTCCTCCAAGTTTTAGTTCTGCAAAATGGGAATAATAATAACAGAATTCTCACCCTCTGTACCTCACAATGCTATTAAGAGAATATGCACACAGCACATCATGAATGTTTGCAGAAATGAAATAATCTGTTTTGAAATTATAAAATACTCTAAAAACATTGGTGTTGAATGTACACAGTTATTATGGCCAGTTTGCAAGTTCCCTTGAAGACCTCTGCTTGCTAATAATTCACGCCACCTTATTTTTCCCACTGCAAAGAATATTCTAGTATTCTAGTGCATATTTACTTTTTGGTTACTTCTGTCAACCTGGCACAAAACTACATGTAAATTAAATACTCTCACCTCTCTTCTTTCTGCTTTCAGAGAGGGAGCATTGTAAGACTAGAACTCACCCTGTCTTACATGGAAATAGAGTAAATATAACCCTGTATAGATACTTCCTCAGTGGACTGAGTACTCTTGCCTTGGAATTGTCCATTTCATTGTATGAGTTGGGATCCTCAGAATGATGCAAATCTGACTTTATCATATTTAACTTTTAATACAAACCTAGCTTCACCACACTGTAGCTAATGAAATATATTTTCCATAAATCTAAATTATCTAGTATTTGATTATATAATTTTTAGCCACCTAGGATATTGACTTCCTTCCTTTCTCTAGACAATGGATTTTAGCCCTGGCCTAGTGCTAACGAGGTAAAGAAGCGGATGAGAAAGAAGCTATAATTTCATTTTGTCCTTTATCAGCATTTGTAGAGGACGTAATAGAGGAGCTAGAAACTGCTTAATGTGGAATTTAAGTAGTATTTGTGTTTTTCATCTGCCTGTGATCTATCTTAGAGCCCCATTCTAAGGATAGTTTGGGTTCAAAAGTGTTTCACTATTGTTACTCTAGGAAGTTAATTCCTACTTTTCCAAGTAGGGACTGCATATTAAACATTTTCACTTCTTTTAATTAAAATGGCACTTCTTCATAGGTTACATTTATTGCAGTCAGCACTTTGAAATAAAATTACATTGATGTTTATATATTTTATTATACTTATTTAATAAAGTTTATGTATTTTTGTTATACTTAATTTCAGGTAGAGTGTTATGATTATGACAATGATGGGTCACATGATCTCATTGGAACATTTCAAACCACCATGACAAAACTGAAAGATGCCTCCAGAAATTCACCTGTAAGTTACATCTTTGCATTTGCATATTCCTTATAGTTTGGCTATATATTTATTACGGTATTTCATTTTTTTCCCTTGGCATAGCAAATGGTTTACCGTGTTTTTACTCTGTATCACATAATGCTCTGAAATATTTAATAATCGCATAATCCAGAATTCATATTTGGGATATGAGTTTTATTGAGCAGAACACCATGTAATGGTTACCAATGCCAGGTAAGGACCCCAACTACATAGAGGTCAAAGCAAAGATCATCACAATGTCAGTTACTACAAATAGAAGTCCAAACAGTTTTGTCTACTGTGTCTTGGAATTGGAGTCACCAACACAAACACCATACAATCAAGCACTGGAGGGAGCAATACTTTACTCACTTGCAGAAGAAACAGAGTAGGATCAGCTTCAATAGTAGACATTGGTCCCCCATGGACAGCAGGTCCATCTGGCAGCCAACATAAGGCAGTTGGCCTCAGTGTACTCTTCTGGTGCTGCAGTAGAAGGACCCCACCCCTCCCACATGGAGTCTGAAAGCTGGGGGCAGGCCTGAGAACCATTGATACACAGGCTTAAGCAGAACAAAGGAGTACTTATTGAACCTGAAAGTGTGAATGAATGAAGTAACGTAGCCTTTTTTCAGTGAGAATTGTGTTTAGGGCATTTATGTATTTCTAATACTTAATAATTAATATTTCAGATTATGACCAAAACTCTGGCAAGATCCTGAACCACCAAGGAATTTGTTTAACATAATTCTGTTTTGCATGATTGTATCAAATGTATTTTTCAATGCTTGACTCTTAGAGAATTAGTAATGACTAAGTATATAAGTGGCTTTCTGTTAACTAGAAGAGGTAGCTTATTGGATGCCTCTTATGGTATTATTAGGCAAGACAGTGAGAATTTGAAGGTATAACTTGGAGGTGATTATACCCTAGCTGTGAAATAAAAATTAAATGAAACAATTGAGAATAATACAGAGTATGTAGCTAAATTTTATATGGTTATAGAAGTTTAAGGAGATGAATGAAGATCAGAGAAGACTAGAACAGTGGTGGAAATTACAGAGAAGAACAATGTGAGACCAAGCCTTAAGGATGGATAGGTGGATAGGAGGTGGAAGGAAGATCATTCTGTTTGGGGGAAGGGACTATAAAGGAGAATGTATTAGAAATTGGATCTATTTCTAACACATATTCCCAGTGGAAAGAGATGGTCTTTGCTGCGTATTTTACCATAGGATTGGGCTTTCATATATTTGTTTTATGATGTTGGGTTATTTCCCCTCTTTCCTAAAAGCCATATTTTTGTTCTTTGTGTTGATAATAGCTAGGGGTAATATTATATTTCCTTTATTATAAAGGATAAAGATTATTACTTGTAGCATTGCAGGGAAATTACCTACAGAGGTAATGTTTGTTCTTGAGAACTATTTTAAATAATATGTGATTCTTAATTGCCTTAATTGGTAGTGCCTTAATTGGTAGTAATTTAACTGATAAATAATCCATATACTTAATGTATTATGTAATTGTTTCTGAGTTGTATTTTGCTACAGACTTATATCAGTAGGTGGTTTGATTCCAAGAGAAAAGTAATTTATTTGAATTTGCATTGGCATTTCTATGATTGCTAATAAAAAGAAACATTTTGTCACCTTTTTCTACAGATTGAATTTGAATGCATAAATGAAAAAAAGAGGCAGAAGAAAAAAAGCTATAAGAATTCAGGTGTTATCGTTGTGAAACACTGTGAGGTTAGTGGGCCTTGGCTACTTATAATGTAATGAGATTATATTTCAAGTTCTTTGATCAGTATGGTTTATATCAAACAAATAATTGAATTTTAGGCAGTTGAAAATCCCGTGAACATCTGGTCACTTTTAGGAAAAAGAATAGAGTTGGAAATAGTAAAGATATCTTTCAAGTAACTTGCTTCCAAGGTTTGACAATGTATTAGCAAAGGACAAGGAAAATTAAAGTTTTTCATTATCTTAGGAAATATAAAGGCATTGTAGTATTTTCCCAGCCCAGTAGGAAATGGCCTGACCCAGTGTATTTATTCTGATCATAATCTTAAGATGAGATGTTATGAGTGGAGAAGAAAAGCCAGGTTTCTTACAGTATACAAGTGGAGGTTTTTTTTGTTTTGTTTTGTTTTTTTGAAAATCTCAATTACTGTGCTTATTAAAGTTCTCAACATATTAGACTCATTATTAATTTCTTAAAATTTAAAGTGAGTGTATTTCACCTTTGGCCATTAATATTCTAATGTTAACATTCCTATAATCTTGAAGTAATATTATACATTCATGACATCTAAAGGTAGAGATGCCTTAAACTTGAAAGCAAGGATGATTTACACATGTTTTTATCATGTGCTATTCAATTTACAAATTTTTAAAAACATATGCCAAGAGCTTTTTGTTTCTGTTGTATAGTAGGAGAGTTGTAATTTTAACAGTTTTTTCTTTATTTTTAGATTACAGTAGAATGCACATTTCTTGACTATATCATGGGAGGATGTCAGCTGAATTTTACTGTAAGTAACACACTGAATTTTTCAGCATAGTTTGTAACATGTTACTTTTTTCTCCATTTTACAGTATTCTTTCTTTTACTGCAGACTGACTTTGTGATGAAATTTATACAATCTGCTTAGCATGGTCTCTTCAAAGACCTCAGACAGGTTGTCTAGGTTTATCAAAACTCTCAGCTTTGTTGATGAGATCTCTTCTTCCTGAGAGAAAGCAGATATATACATATAAACTAGTGGTTCTCCTGAAGTAATTTAAGTAATAGAAAGCATCAGTCAAACAAACTTACAAAAAACAGCCTCTAAGTCTAGGTAATTGGTATGTTAATTCATGATTTAAGACATTTAGAAAAATAGGAACAGCAGGTTGTTTCATGTTCAGGCCTTAACTATTTAATTGTCTATGGAAACAGTGGTGGGTATTTGTTAGGAAATGGCAGTAGCAGGCTCCAGAATGAATGTTTGTCTCCCTTCTCCTGAAGTTTTCCTGGACATCAAGCCTTCTCCTTGGTAAGGGCTGCGATTGTTATTTGACAGGTGGGAGTGGACTTCACTGGCTCCAATGGTGACCCAAGGTCTCCAGACTCCCTTCATTACATCAGCCCCAATGGTGTTAATGAGTATTTGACTGCCATCTGGTCTGTGGGACTGGTCATTCAAGATTATGATGCGTGAGTATGACTTTGGAAAAACTAAAATGCTTGTTTTCATAACTCCACAGAAAGGGCAGTTCCTGTCTCATCAGATGGCTAGAACTCTGATATAGGTGGTAGGCTGAGTGTGCTGGGAGGAATATCTTTCTCCTTAAAATTTCCCTTATTGTTTTCTATTTTTCTCTTTGTGGCAACCTTAGTGTTTACCTTTGATCTTGAATCTCTTGCTGTGATTAGCTATATTATGTATAGCTTGCTTATTTAATAGCTGATCTATGTCAGCAAGGCTGTTTTTTCTTTGATCATGTTTCCTTGGGATTTATTCATTAGGCATAAGTTGTATGTGATTGAAGTCCAGATGACATGTTTTGTACTTACCAGTAAAAACTATTTTTTACCTATTTTCTTGGCATTCGTCAAATTATTTTTAATGGTGACTTTTAACAAGTGCTGAAGATAACTTGATCTAATTGCTGTAAAATATTCTGAGTGGATTCTCAGTGATTAAATTTTGAATATATTTAAATAGGTCCTCTTGAAGATTTACTAAACAATAAGAAAAAAATCTATGTTGGTATTTTTTTTCTGGATCTATTAGAACACAGGATAAATTTTCACTTGTTCTTGCCTATTAATATTTAATGATAAAGCCCTTACATATTGATGGAGCTTTTCATTAATCCGTCGCAGCATTTAAAGAGGTGAAATTTTCCGGCGAATGCAAACAAATCTAAAGCAAAGGTGGCAATTCTAATATCAGGCTAGTAAACTTTAAGGCAAAAGTCATTAAATAAATAAAACGTTATAAAACACTTTTTACTATAATCCAAAATAAAAATATAACCATGGACGTGTTTAATAGCAGAGTATTAAGTATTTCAAGTAAAAATAGCTGGAAATAAAATAAAAATTTCAAAGTAGCCCAATTATAATGGGATTCTTATATAAAAAGGAGAAAATATGTAGGGTTGTTTTCTCAGAGTGCCACCTGGAAATTAATAACAAAAGAATAGCTAAAGAAAATTTACCAAATGGAAATAAAAAAACTCAAGTGGTTCTTAGATCATAGAAGAAATCAAAGTGTAAAAATAGACTATCTAGAAATAAAGGACAATGAGAAGACTATATGTAATACTGTTTCTACAGAGGAAAATTTCTGGCTTTACATGCTTCTATTTTTCAACAAGAAGAATTAGATATATATAAATGAACTAGTTTTGCAACAAAATAAAATTAAAATAGGAAGAAAAAATAAAGGAATAATAATAATAATAATAGAATTCCATATATGTGTTAGCCATTATGTACCAGGGATAATTTAAAGCATTTTCTATGTGATATTCACCTAATCCTCATATTTCACCATGAGATGGGTACTTTCATCTTCATTGTACAGACGAGAAAACTAAGGCACAGGGTGGTATATAACTTGTCTAGTGTAACTCAGCTGGTAACTGGCAGAGATGGATTGAGCCTGGGTTGTTGGGCTCCAGAGACATGCTCTAATAGTAATGATTTGGAAAGTTTAAAGAAAAACCACCAGACTTATAAATTAAATCAAGAGATGATTCTTTGAAAGTTCAGCAAAACTTAGGGAAACTTTGGTAGCACTGACCCAAAAATCTGGATTAAAGGATGATATTTTAGCAAGCTGTAAATTACCAAAGTTGACTCAAAGAGGCAGAAAACCTGAATAGACCAGGAACCATGGAAGGAATAGAACAGGTAGGTACCAGTCAAAGAGCCACTCCTCGCAAAGGCACCAAGCCAGGACAATTTCATACGTAAATTCTAACAATCTTGTAAGGAATGAATGCAAATCTAAAAGAAACCAGCTGATAAATATTAGATAGTAGTGAGTTCAGAAAGGTGGTTAGATGCAGCATAAAATTAAACATTAACAATTTCTCACTAACCAGCAATAACCAATTCAAATAATGATAGTGGATAAAAGTTGCAATTCATAATGTAATGAAAAATGAAAATGAATTTAGTAAAAAGTCTAGGATCATTAGTAAAGAAAACTACAAAATTGTACTGAAGGACAGAGAAGGAAACTTGTATTTAAACAAGTGGAAAGGTATACTACAATTTTTAGACAGGCAGATGCCATAATGATGATGTAAAATTTTCTCCCTGAATTAATCAATTTTTATCAAAATTGCAGTGGAACCCTGACAAAATGATTATTAAAATTCTCTAGAAGGAAAAATGAATCAGACTAGCCAAGAAATTTTCTAGTAAAAAAGAAAAAAAAATGAAGGCAAATGTTCTCTAGCAGATATTAAACTTATTTTAAAGTTATCTTAATTAAAAGTATGAGTACATGACCAGTGGAAACAAGCAAGTAGTCCAGAAATAGACACACGTGTATAAGTGAATTTGGGATGTAACAGCTGTCAAACTGAACAAGAATTGAATTTGGATTCATGACTCATACCTATCTGTGTATGTTAGGATACTATTCTGTATAAATTAGAATTTAGAGCCATACTGCTGAAACAGACACCCAAAAACAAAGTAGCTTTGATAAAATAGAGCTTTATTTCTCTTTCATGTTGCATATTTAGTTAGGACTGATAGGGCAGTTCTGCCATTCTTAATTCATAGCTTCCAGCCCTGGGTCCAAAGCAGCTGCTCTGGTTCTTGTCTTCTCTAGCCAGTGGGAAAAGAAGAAAGGGACCTAGGAGCACATGTGCATTCCCTCCCAGGGGCATGATTCAGAAGTGGCTGACCATACACTTCTACTTGCATCTCCTTGACTAGAACCTAGTCCCCTGACCACATTGTAGAGAGCAGCAGTTTCTGGTTCATATCCTACTCCAAAACACTTTCCAGATGAATTAGAAATTTGATATCAAAAGCAAACTTGACAGCTCTAGGAGAAAATATTTGTGAATTTTTGTATAAGCTTGCATTGAGAGAAAGATCTTTAGGTAAGACAGAGAAGGCAGGAAAGACAGGGAAAGAAGAAATCACAAAAGAGTTTTTAATGTGTTCACATTCATTGATATTTAAAACTCTGAAAAGAAATACACTTTAAACAAAGTTAAAGATGGACTGCAAACTGGGAAAAATATTTCAGACATGGTAAAGGTTCTTTCTTCACTGCAAAAAGAACCATGAAGAATAATTATAAAAAGAGTAGCCCTAATAGAAAAGTTAATATGTTCATTACAGTGTTTTATAATGGCAGAACATTGGCCATCTGACATTGAGGGAAGAATAACCATACAGTGGGATACTCGGCAACCATTCACAGTATTTTATATGTTCGGGTCCACAGTACCTAAATGCTTGAAGCCAAATATTGGCAAATACATTTTGCCACAGAAACTTGAGAGTTTTATGATCTATAGCATTTGTACTGTGTTTCTGTGGCCAAATATATAAATATTCATATTAAGTGGCATGGATAAAGGCTATAAATAACCTCTTCCCTGCTGAAATCAGATTTTGCTGCCAACTGAGTTTGCTGTAAGCAAATGAAAAAACTTATGATTTTAGGGATTTATTTACACATTGTTCAGTAAAGTGATGCACAAGCTTTAAGTAGAAAAAAGTAGGCTATGAAACATGAATATTAACTCCACTTTTATAAAATATATATAGAGAAACATTTTTCTTCCTCAATACACACAAAAATATTTAGAATGTGAGTTGTCAAATGCTAATGTTGAATCTCTCTGGCAGTTATAAGTAATCTTTGTTTTATCTTTATACTTTTCTAAGATTCTGATTTTTTTTAAATTAGTTCATATTAATTTTATTATGAGTAAAGATAAAGCTCTTTTTATTTTGAACAAACAATATTTTACTTTTTAAAAAATTTTCTTTTTAGTGATAAGATGTTTCCAGCTTTTGGTTTTGGAGCTCAGATACCTCCTCAGTGGCAGGTAAGAGGAAATTTCATTTTAAAGCTTTGCCTTCTGGAAAAGCAACACAGGCCTCATCAATCTACTTTCATTTTTGACAGGTATCACATGAATTTCCAATGAATTTTAACTCATCCAATCCCTATTGTAACGGTAAGTTAAAAAAAAAACAACATGAAGTCTTTAAATTTAAAACCGGACTAGTCTTTGTTACTTGTTTTATTCTCTTAGTTTAAAACTAGTCAGATTTCATCTCTAGGTTTCATTCTGTTACATATTTAACTTTCTGTTGTATAAGGTAGAAAAGTTGCATTAGGTTGGTGGTTTGGGTGGTAATGATAATTATGGGGCAAATCAGTATTATGATGATGGAGGCTGTGAGATAAATTCTTCTACCTTCAGAGGTTTAATAGAACAAAGAAATTCTCAGTCATGGGAGTAAATCAATAAAAATTATCATATTAAAAGTATGTTCATGTACAAGTTGATTTAAAAATAAACCTTCAATAAAAAGAATAATTCAGCAGACAGATCTTTTGAAGCTTTTCTAAGTATCAGTATCTCTGCACAAAGAAAAAAGTGCCCAGCATCTAATTACTTGTTGCTCACAAAGTGTTCTGTGCTAGATGGGGTGGATGAAAAGAGCAAAGAATTGAGCACCGATAGCAGCTTTTCCTGCAGAGGGCAGGAGGCACACATTCATCTTTTATTTCACTTTTTTCTTTACACCTCAAATATTCAAGTGCTTCCTCCTTTTTACTACATTGATCAATCAACCTAAAATGTCATCTCTCTCACTAAATTACATAAGACTAAATAGTTTAGAGGAGGAAAGTTAGGTGTGCAGGCAGAGGCATAATTTAAAATTCTAGACAAAAGGCTGATTTTCTGCAAAGGGTCCTTCTAACAATTATAAAATGTATAGCTCTCTAAAGATGTTCTTTCCTTTTCTTTTAAATAATGATCATAGGGTGGAAGAGCATGAACATTTTTTGGGGGGGGTAGTTTGCATTAGGGTTTTCTCCTTTTTTCCAAAACACTTTTTCCATATTAATTCAGTGTTCCCTTGAGGCACTTTCAGTGGCTGGTTGTAACTTATTTTTTTTTTAATTTTTATATAATCTTTTACTTCTTTATTTTTTTTTTTCACACAGACCCAGTGGGGTTGAGTCCCATGGTTGTAACTTCTTTTATCCTTGGCCATTTGAAACTTGAAATATTATTCTTTTCAAGAAATGTGCTTCATGCTTATGATGAAATTGGAATAATTTCTGGAATTTTTTATAATTAAATATGGATGACATATCATGTGATAATTCATTCTAAAAGTTCATTTACTCTGAATTTTATGAGCCCATCTTTGGGCTGCTCACCATGCACAGCTTTTTTATTTTTGGTTTGCAGTCTGGAAAAAGAATCTGTGTGGTTTTAGACAAAGGAGATACTCTACAGAAAAAAAATACAGAGCCTTATTTTGAGGCAAAGAAATTTAATATCTTTGCCTAATTAATCATTGAACTTAGTTGCCTAGAAATAGCATGTCCTACCTGTTTCTTTAATTCAAAGGAAGGATTTTGACATAATTCAGTTTTAGTTTGAGGAATTGAAGGCTATTGATATTTGTGAATAAATTAAATTAATTGTTTATACCTTCAGGTTGAAAAGCAAGCTAAGATGATAGAGTTGGAAGAAAACATTAATGCTCTGGTAATGGGCTCAATTTTTCTGCAGCATTTGTCATTGCAGTGAGATTCTGCTCCAGCAGATGTTAACATTATTTTTATTACTACTGGGCTCTTAGTTCCATGCACCTTAGCATGTAAAACCACCTCCACATATGAATGAGTCATGTTCTCAAAGGTTGGTTATAGGACTACTTGGTTCTAAGTTCAAAGTAACTAAGAGGAGTTTATTGGAACTGCTAAATTTTAAGAAGGGGGAGTTGATCTTGTGAAGCTTTTAGATCAAGGACAGTCATGCATCAGATTACAATGTTTTGATCAATGATGGAACGTGTTTATGACTGTGGTCCCATAAGATTGTAATAACATGTTTCTATTATACCTTTTCTATGTTTAGATATATTTTGGTACACAAATTTCCATTGTGTTAATTGCCTGTAATATTCAGTACAGTAATGGGCTGTGCAGGTTTGTAGTCTAGGAGCAATAGGCTGGACCTATCAGATAGCTTAGATATGTAGTAGACTGCACCATCTAGGTTTGTGTAACTACACTCTGATGTTCCACACTGCACGATGAGGAAATTGCCTAATGACACATTTCTCAAAACGTGTCCTTGTTGTTAAACAACACATGACTGTGTATGTTTCTCTTCCTTGTTGCCCTGTGTTCTATTGGACATTTTTAAAGCAAAACACCTGTTTTGGTTTATATTAAAAGTTTTTTTTGTGGCAAATATCTGTGATGACCCCAGCAAGTATTGGGGGGAATTCTTTAGGATTTCTAGTGTATCCTACCTGCATCCTAAACACTCTGACATTAAGGACAAATTCAACAGGTGCATATATGGGATACAAGTTTTCATCGGCAGTGCTTTTACCAACAATGTCAGTCAACTTTCATTAGGTTGTGCGGTTAGGATAAACAATCGCTAAATCTCAGTGGCTTATAATGACAACAATTTATTTCCTGCTCATTTTACATGTGGCTAGATTGTAGCTCTGCTCTGTGTTTCTTCTATTGGGACTGAGGCTGCAGGAGCAGCTCCCACGTGGGATGTGCTGTTCCCATGGCAGAGGGAAAGAGCAAGAGATCTGGCGCAGACAGGCAGTAGTTCTGAAGACATCTGCTTAGGCAGGGATGTCATGTTCATTCACATGCATTGCTCAAAGCTAGTCAAATGGTCCTGTCCAATTTTCAACCTACCTCCAGCAGGCCCTGGGCAATAGCCCATAAACAAACACATTAGTGTTTCCATAGCAAAATGGATAAGTAACCTGGAAGTGAATATTTGGAACTAATACAGTCTACAATACTATGCTTAGCCTTTAAATTATTGAATAAACACTTACATCAATTAATTAACTAGGATTAATACTAGGTTTATAGCCATCTGTTATGGCTGTTGTGGAACCTCTGGCCATATATGTGATTATTATTATTTTTTTTTTTTTTTTATTTTATCAGAAACTTTTTCTTATCTTTTATCGTCAGTTGTATGATACAGCACCTTTTTTGTCGTTCTTTTTCCATCAGTCATGTTCCCAAAACACTTCAAAATTAAGCACAAATGTAACAGTCCTACTGTAGACGAACAATTTGACTGAGATGAGAATAAATGCCATTTACTGGGGAAGGGAGAGTTTATAGGTTTTTGCAATGGAGCATAGCTATGGAGTTTTGTAACACATAGCTTAGAGGAACTCCTGAACTTTTGACTATTTAAAACTCTATATGTTGATAGATATCATTAAATTAGCCCATATTGTAAGTAAACACATTGTGCTTGAGAATTTTTAATACTGCTTTTTTTGGTCTAGGAATCCAAGGCATAGTGGATGCGTACCGGGCCTGTCTTCCTCAGATAAAACTCTATGGACCAACTAATTTTTCTCCAATCATAAATCATGTGGCCAGATTTGCTGCTGCAGCCACACAACAGCAAACAGCTTCTGTAAGTGTTCTGTGGCCAGCGTGTGGGAAGAATGTGGGTTGGTACTTGCTCCTGTTGCCATTTTTCTATTGATTTGTCTATTTTGATACAGAGTTAGGATAAGATACCATGGTATAGTCATCCTTGGCTTGGGAGTAACATCTATTGTTAAATTAATGATCATTAAGAATAAGACAAAATTGGTCAGCTGTGGTGGCTCACACCTGTAATCCTAGCACTCTGGGACCAGCCTGAACAAGAGCAAGACCCTGCCTCTACAAAAAATAGAGAATTAGATGGGTGTGGTGGCGCATGCCTGGTACCCCAGCTACTATTGCCTGAGCCCAGGAGTTTGAGGTTGCTGTGAGCTGTAAAGATGTTGCTGCACTCTAGCCAGGGTGACAGAGCAAGACTCTGTCTCAAAAAAAACAAAAGAAAAGAATAAGACAACAACAAAACAATGCTTACCTTCATGAATCTTTTCTGTCTCTTTTGAATGGATTTTCTGAAGATCCTACCAAAAAGGCTATTAGCTATCTTTTTGAAATAGACTTAACAAATTAAGGCTTGATGGCAGCACATCAGTTGCAATTATAAGATTACTTACTGTACTAAAGAGATTTGAATTAGCTAACCTTACCTGTTGGACTTTGGACATCAAATCTCTCTTATTTTAATTATGTTCAAAAGTAAGGTAAGGGAAACTACCTCATACAGTTGTTGAAAGGGCTAAATATAATAATTCGTATAAAGAGCACAGTGCCTGGGTCAAGAGTGCCTGGGTCAACATTCAGCACATGTTAGCTACTATTATACATTTTATTCCATTCTAGACTTAAGTAGCCCAAAAGATGGAGTCACAACTCTATGTAACATTTTGCTACTATGAAAAGTTTTATCATAGATGACTGAATGTAGAGAAAGAGACCCTTAAAGCATACCCATGTTTTAAAAAGCGTAATTTAGCATGGTAAACAATTCTACTTCTGTATTTGTTCTTTTGAGAATGAAGTTGTTACTTGCTCCCTTGATTGATACTTTGACATATTTAATAGTTCAGTTAAATTAAAGTGTTTATTCCTATGCTTATTGAAAGGTTAATCTTTGACATTTAGATGCCTTGCTTCTGTCTATTTTGCCAACCCTATTTTGTGGTCTGCTGCACTTTTAATGAACCTGTAGCTTTTGTAAGAGTCCATTTCCTTGTCATCAGAGAATCTTAGAATATTTTATGCAGGTGGTATCCAGGGTAGAGACTGCCAAGGAAAATGAACAAGATAGAGACTGAATGACTCATCAAGCTAGAGCTGTCATTAACCATAGCTTTTATTGTTTGGGAGTTTGACTTGCTCATTGGAGATAATTTCTTTTCTTTTGGCAGCAATATTTTGTGCTCTTGATCATTACCGATGGTGTGATCACAGACCTTGATGAAACCAGACAAGCTATAGTTAATGCTGCCAAGCTGCCCATGTCCATCATCATCGTTGGAGTTGGAGGTGCTGACTTTAGTGCCATGGAGTTTCTGGACGGCGATGGTGGAAGTCTTCGTTCCCCTTCGGGAGAGGTGGCCATCAGGGATATTGTCCAGTTTGTGCCTTTCAGGCAGTTCCAGAATGTGAGTAGTATTCTTCCTTATTCATATGGTAAGATGTTTGAACACAGAACTTTGCCTGTCCACAGCCAGGCAAGTTGAGTAGGTGTGGGGTTACAGAATGTGTCAACACTGTCTTTTTTCCATTTGAGAGCTCTGATTGGATTTGGAGTGTTGCTTCTGGGCGTATACGGTGTGCTTCTTGCAGTCTATATGATAAATTGTCAAAAATGACATTGTTTTGAATATCTTAAAATATATTTTATCTTTACCTTCATAGCAATAGAAAGAAGCTCTATACAAGCATATGCTTAATTTATCAAGCTGGAAGTTAGTTTGATGAAAATTTCTCAGGAAACTGTTGTACATAATTTACTTCAGTGGTAACATCTTGAAAAACTGTGGAACAGAATCATAACCAGGATATTTACATTGATATAATCAAGACACATCACCACAGGGATCCCATGTTGCCCTGTTATAGCCACATCCATTTCCCTTCCACCTCTATCTCTTCCTTAACCCTTGGCAACCACTACTTTGTTCTCCATTTCTGTCATTTTGTCATATCAAGAATGTTACATAAATGGAATCATCCTGTAGTATGTAACCTTTTGGGACTGGTATTTATTTTTATTCAGCCTAATTCTCCCAAGAGTCAGCAAGTTGTTGCATGTATTCATTTTTATTGTTGAGTACTATTCCATGGGATGGATGTACCCCAGTTTGTGTAACCATTCACCCATTGAAGGACATCTGAGTTGTTTCTCATTTTGTCTATTATAAATACAGCTGCATATAGACATTTATGCATGGGTTTTTATGTAAACAATAAGCTTTTATTTCTCTGGGTTAAATACCCATGAGTATAATTTCTGGATCATATGGTAGTTGCATGTTATTAAAGCAACTGTCAAACTTTTCCAGAGTGGCTATACCATTTAACGTTCCTGCCAGCAATGGGAGGGAGTGAGGGCGTGTGTGTGATTATAAAGCAGCAATGTTAGAGAGCTTTGTGGTGATGAAGTACTTCTGTATCTTGATTGTGGTGGTGGTTACACAGATCTCCCTGTGTAACAAAATTGTATAGAATTTTATACCCACACATACAGTGAAGTGCATGTAAAACTAGCAATCTGAATAAGGTCTGTGAACTGTACCAATGTCTGTTGCCTGGTTTTGATATTGTACTATAGTTACAAAAGCTGTTACCTTTGGAGAAAACAGGGCAAAGAGTACATGGGACCTCTCTGTATTATTTTTTCAACTTCCTGTAAATCTATAATTATTTCACAATACAAAGTAAAAAAAATGTAATACCAAGTGAATGAAAGACCCACATTTAAAAGTTAAAGAACAACAACAAAATATCATCCAACGTTAAAATGCTGGAGTTGAAAAAGGGCTTGGTAAATGTTAGCAGGGATAATATAATAACAGCCATCGTAAGTAACATTGGTTACTTAGCTTATTCCATATTTCGTGGACTGTTCCTCAGAAAAGATACAGGCCTAGGAATTGGGAATTACTGCTTTTTAATGGCTTCTGAAGTATCCCTAGTCTTTTTTCAACAAGCTAATAAAAATTCAGTTGCTGATAAAGTTGTTTTGATTTTGTTTTTCACAAGGCTCCAAAAGAAGCACTTGCTCAGTGTGTGTTGGCGGAAGTTCCCCAGCAGGTGGTGGGCTACTTCAACACCTACAAACTCCTTCCTCCCAAGAACCCAGCTACGAAATAAGAGGAACTGTGACCACTTCAATAGAATTCTTTTGTGCTGTGTGGAGCAATGCTACCTTTTATCCAGAATCGTGTATCTGTCATTTTATGTACTCTTCACCTCTAGCATTTGTGATGTAGATCTAGTTTTCTATGGATTGTATCTGTTTAAAGCATTCTTTTGTACTTTTTTGGGGTGATAGTGCCAAGTCCATCTTTGCTCAATCAATTCAGTGATTACTAGTGATTTACAGTAATTGCAGTGAGGCTATTTTGATTAGAAACTAGTGTAGGAAAAGCTGAGTTTGTCATTGTTGTTTTTTACTTTCATATGATGAAAATGATGTTTTTAAATGTTTGTCCTTAGGAATGAAAAATTGTTGGGATGATGTGATTTGCAGGTTGCTGTACTTGGTTAATAGTGTATGATAAAGCCAATGTCCATACCTAATTATGAGAGCTTCTTAAATTAGATGAGGTTGAATTTGTTACTGGAACTCTGTGTTCACTGCTTTTCCATGGAGTAAAACCTCCCTTTAATTACATCTGATTTTTGCTGCAGTTTAGATTCTACAGTTTATAAAACAGCATGCACTCACATGGGACTTCATGAAAAGTACTAAATGAGCAGGAAAAACACATACTCAATTTTTTAAATGTACAATCAAGTAAAAAAAAAAAACCTCATGTAAGTAAGCCATTTTTATTTGCTTTTCTAGATAATTTATTTTCATTGTGGAAAACCGTAAACATAGTCAGATTCAGCCTTTCTTTTCATTGACTGAATGTGACAATCAGGATTCTATAGATGCATAGATGATAGATGTTCCAGATTCTACCTTATTAGATTATTTTAATTGAGATTTGTTAAAATGGTTAGGACCACTTTATCCAGGAAAGCTATGAGGACCAGACATATAAGGTGAAATTCAGAATTCCATTTCTTTCTAACTAATGAAAGATGTTACTTACTAAAAAAAAGTTTTTATATTTTCCTTCTAAGGTCCCATACATTGATTTGTACAGATTTCATTTTTATGTTTTCTACTTTTCTTAAGTGGCATTTTGGTCTGATTTTTAATCTAATGATACAGGTTATCTGTTAATCAAATCACATTTTACGTTTTAGTAATGTGCTATTTCCTAAGTAGAGAATATATCATATTAAGCATAAAACCTGTTGTAACTTAAAAAGAGAAAAAACCAAACAAAACCCTTTTTAAATGCTGCATTAAGATACAGTGTAATTTACATGCTTTTTTTAGAGTAGAATTTTTTTTCCTGACTGTTACCCTTTACAACATATTACTTAGTGAACATTACATTTCCAGAATAGAACATTTTATTGAGGACTTGTGTACTAAGTACTATGCATACCCATATATTGGCCACTTATCTTCAGTAATTTAACATTTAAAATTGTGTGTTTATAACATATCCTTAAGTAGATGCACACAGTGCCATGTTGACATGCCTCTCACTTTTATTGAAAACCTGTCCCACAGCGCATGTCTCTTGTTCTCTGCCATGTGAGAAGGAAGTGAGTGAGCTGTCAGCTACTAACAGCTTTGGCTTCTCAGAAATACTCTCATTGCCAAGGTCAGGCTGAGAGGGGACCTGTCTGCTGTCATGTTGCTTAGCCCAGGTGAGCAGTTACCTACCCACCTTCCTGCTTGGCTACCTGGCCTCTGGATTTGTGCTGTTAACTGGAAGGTACCTAACTAGTAGTCTGTTACTCTATAGCAGGTATCCTCAAACTACAGCCCGTGGGCCACTTGTGGGTGTTTTTGCCCATTTGTTTTTTTACTTCAAAATAAGATACATGCAGTGTGCATAGGAATTTGTTCATAGTTTTTTTTAAACTAGAGTCCGGCCCTCCAACAGGCTGAGGGACAGTGAACTGGCCCCCTGTTTAAAAAGTTTGAGGACCCCTGCTCTATAGTATGGCTCATTAGTCAGTTTTGACATTACCAATAAGGAAGAAGAAAACTGATTATTCTTCTAATTATTTGGAGCCACAGTTGTCTCAGATGTCCTTTGTCCTACAAAGTTCTCTTTGTATGCTTGGAAACAGTATAGCAATGTTGTTCTGGTTTTCAGAATTTTCCCTTTTAAGCACAGGACGCTTTTAAAAAAAATGACTTACACATATTCTCAATATATGATAAAACAGAAATGGAGCTTCTCTGTTTAATGCTGGGGCAGGGTCCAGAGCCCTACCTGTTAGGCCTACTCCTCAGTCTCATTCACCAGCTTCTCAGCAGCACCCAAGTCACCTGTACAGGGTACAGGGAACTGCTGGTCATGAACACTCATTGTTTGGCCAAATAATAGTCATCACTGTCAATTTGAGTTGGTCTTCATAATTTTGAATATTCTGATTTTACCAGAATTGTTGCTTGTTGTAAAAAAATTTTTTTAAATTATTAATTCTTGATCAGGATCATCAGTAGATGCTGTTATTCATAAGAACTGTGATTCCAGCAAATTAGGGTAATTAGTACCCTTTTGTAGTTTTGAATAAAAGCATGTATAATTTCTAAATTATCAGTTTGTAAAATTCTTACAAATTTTATGAGACTGACGCGCTACCTACTGCGCTGAGGCACCTAAAATTCTTACAAATTTTAACATTCACCACCATCACATACTGATTTAATATTGTTTTATATTAAAATAGTCCTTTTCCCTATTGTGCCACTATTTATTCAAGTGCCATTTGTTCTTAAAATGCATTTAAAGAAAAATTAGCCAAATTGACTTTTATACTTCATGTACTCAGATATAATGCAAACATATGTTGCAGTGACAGTGCCCTGGATAGACGTAATATTTCTCCTGTATGCCTGTACTGAGAAAATATAACAACTGTCCTAGTCACCTTACCTTATAGTTAGAATTGAAATTTTAAGACCATAAAAATTTAAAGACTGGTCAGGGATTTACAAGTGTTCACTTTGGTAGTGCCTTAGGCAGCCTTTCCAAAGTAAATTCAGGACCCCAACTTATGTTATCTTTTGGCATAGTTTGCCTTTTTCATTTCGTAAATTTCCTGGAAAGACACCTTCAGTAAGTCTCTCCTACTCTCTTTATATGTGTAGTTGATAATCATGGAAACGACACAAAAGGAAAGCTAGAAATTTGGTGGAAATTGTGAGAGACTATTTTGTGCTTTTATGGATATTATACTTGATAATATGTGTGTAAGTTACTAATATATGAATTGATGTTGAATATATATTCCATTTGGATTCCTTTTGGATAAAGTTATTTCTTGATGTAACACAGTAGTGTCTTGTTTTCATTTTTATTCTTTACATATTATCAAAACAATTGAAAAATTAGAAATAAAGAGAATATAGTGTTTTAGGTGGCCTGTATTCCATATTTTATTGAATTAAACAATTTGGGGGATGTTATTTTATGATATTTATTTATTGAAAAGATATTAAGTGGGTTCAAGATACTTTTCTGGGCACAGTAAAGGGAAGATTCTCAGCTTATAGATAGGGTGGCCCAAGATATATGGGACTCACATTTTATCAATCACATTAAACAGGATGGTATATCCATCTAACTTTAAAAATATATTTTTAAATTGCTCTGTATGTTGTAGCCATTGGACAGGGCTTTGCAAATGCAGTGGTGACCAAGGCAGCAACAGTTGCGACCTTTGTAGAAATAATGCTAGAGGGACAGAGAAAACATTAAACAAGTCATTACAGAGGCATGAAATCAGAGTGTGATATAACATATGGTAGAGAGACCTAACCCATGTAGGAAGCAAGGAGCACATACCTGAGGATAGGTCATTTAATCCAAGACCTGAAAGTTAGAAGATGAAGAAGGTTAAAAGTATTTCTGAAGGTGTCAGGTCAGCAACAAGTTTGGAGTTGAATGTTTTAGAAGTGGAAAGAGGTTTGAGTTTGTTGGAATGTGAAATGTGAGAGGGGAAGTGGTAAAAGAAGAGCAGGGGGCTGAGGTGAGTGGCTGGTGGGGCTTACATCCTGGGGCTCCCTGCGGTGGGTAAGGGAAATCAAACTTAGACTAAAGGTAACAGGATGCCACTAAATGGATTTAAGCAAAGGAATGACGTGATTATATTTGTGTTTCTGAAAAACTATAGAGGACCTTACATTTTAGGGCAGACAGCTGAGCTCAGAAGCCCACACAGTTCCAAACTTGGGTCTGGCCACTAATGGCTTTGCCTTGGTGACACCCTGGTGGGGTAGCTGGTGGTGCTCACCTTCTGGTGGAGACTCAGCTGTTTGTTCACTTGCTCAGTGTCTAATTCTAGATGTTCCCAAATGCTGTGCTTTTCCTACCTCAAGCCTGCTCCCATATCAAATCATCTGTTAGGCCTTTATCTCATCAATTCCTTAATGGTTCAGAGTCTGGCTCACAGATCTGTGATAACAGATCTCTAGGACTGCCAACCCCTTGCTGGTAGGAAGACCATCACCCTTGTCATTTGTCGCCAAGCATTATGTGTTTGGCCAGATTCCCCAGAAAAATCAAAGCAGGTTACATTGTTCTTGGAGAATCACACTTTGGCTTGGCTGTTGAGTCTTTCCTCCCGTAAAAGAAATGATCAGTGAGGCAAGTATCATTACAAGCAGAATGTTGACTTCTTATAGCTTGGATAAGGAGGGCTGTATTTCTGGTCTTTTCATCAGTAGACTCGCAAAGCGCCAGGTTTTATAGCAGCACCTGGTCTTCTAGGACTGGACTGAGAAGAATTTCAGGAATTGGGGAGCTCTAGAGAGTTCTCAGAGCAAAGACAATAGGAAATAATTTGTCTTTTTCAACCACCCCTTCCATCCAGGAAGAAGCATTCACTTGTTCATTGAACAAATATTTGTGGAGTGGCTTCCTCCTGACAATCAGTAGAGGGATTTAAAGAGTAAGGAGTAAGGAATTCTTACCAACTTCAAAGGTTATGACCTAATATGGAAAAGGAGATGGGATATGATGCTAAAACAAAACAGGAGTGAGTGAGGTGAGGGAGCCCACTGTATTTGGAGTAAGCCTGGCCCTTGTCATACCTTTGGGAGTCCATGGTCATGAGGAAAGAGGGGCCCCTGGACACTGCTTCTGGAAAGATGCTCCTCCATCCCATCCTTCTAACATAACATTGCTCTCCACCACTGTCTTATGACTCCAGAACTGTTGCTATCAGTGCTCACGAGAAACCCAGATCATTAGCTTCCTCACTCCATCCCCTATCTGGCTCCTTCATACAATCCCTACCCTGACTCCACATCCACTTTCCCCCAATGCCCCAAACCCTTCCACCCTGGGTCATTCATTAGCAAAATCTCTTCCAATGCTGCTTCTAGACAATCTCTTCACCTGGCTCTCTTGAAGAACGTTGCTTCCTCTTCAGCCCTCTCAAGTGGAGGTCATTTCTTCTTCCTGATCTACCACTGGGCTTGGAGGTTGAGTAGGTACTCTCCCTGGTCCTCCCTTCTGATTCCAGGTAACTTTCTCCTCCTCTTTAAAACCTCCAACTTTGAAATTCCTATCATTAGAATAGATGACTCTCTGTCCCTCCTTAGAATAATCTTGTTCTCTACCTCAGCCCATAGTCTGAAAGTCATATCATGGATAACAAACTCCCCCTGATCAAGTATTCCATTTTCCAATAACAACCCACTTTCCAGCTCACTCCTGGTTCCACAACTCTAACGAATCTCCATCAGTGCCTTCACTCCACTAATCTTACCAACTTTTCAACTCTCTCGTGATATGGCCCCTCTGGCTGCTTACTTTTCAAAATGTACTTTGCCTTGGACATTTGCTCCAACCACGTGGGCTATCTTGCTCTTGCTTAAATATGCCTGGCATACTTCTAGCTCAGGACTTTTGCACTTGCCATTGCCCCTTTGTGGAAATCTCATCTCCCTTGGTCACTTGGGAGCCTTGCTCCCATACCTCCTGCAGGCCTTCACCTAGTGAGTCTTTCGCTGATCACCTCAGTTAAAATTGTACCTCTTGGCTGGGCATGGTGGGCTCACGCCTGTAATCCTAGCACTCTGGGAGGCCGAGGCGAGAGAATCGCTCAAGGTCAGGAGTTCAAGACCAGCCTGAGCAAGAGCGAGACCCCATCTCTACTAAAAATAGAAAGAAATTAATTGGCCAACTAAAAATATATAGAAAAAATTAGCTTGGCATGGTGGTGCATGCCTGTAGTCCCAGCTACTCGGGAGGCTGAGGCGGGAGGATTGCTTGAGCTCAGGAGGTTGAGGTTGCTGTGAGCTAGGCTGATGCCACAGCACTCTAGCCCAGGCAACAGAGTGAAACTCTGTCTCAAAAAAAAAATAAAATAAAATTGTACCTCTTTTTCCAGCATTTTCTATTTCTCTTCATTTAGGTTTTATTTGCTTCTTGTCTTCCTTCACCACTAAAATGTAAGTTCCAAGAAATCAGGGATTTTTGTCTGTTCACTGCTTTATCCTCAGAGTCTAGAAGAGACCTTGGCATTTAATAGGCACTCCCTAAATAGATACTGAAAGAATGAACCAATGAAGTATGCGAGAGAGCAGATGTAAAGATAGAAGTTAGTTTATATGAGACAATATTGAAGCTTAGAATGGGGAGATTTTCTCTACAATGTGAGAAGCAGTCAGGACAGTGGGAAGATCCGGTAGACCTTCTTGGATGGTTTGGCATTGCATCTGGGATTTGAAGGTTACAGGGGATTTTATAAGGTAGAGAAAGCAGAAGAGCCTTTTAGACAAAGAAATCAGCATTGTCAATGGAATAAAGTAGGAACGTAGAGTGGGTTGAGGAACATTGTCAGTGTAGGGAGATGAATAGTGTGCTTGTAAGAACCCTTTTGTTTCATAATTCAATCTCTTTGCTCACTTTTACAAATGAGATATCAAAATTCAAACTATGTTACTCTTTCACGCATTTCTATTTTAGTGAAATCTGTCATTAGGTCCTTTCTGAAGGACACACTAAATCTGAATCTTTCCTGTCAGATTAGGAATATAACCATGGTCCTAACATGGCGGACTTGGTCATCATTTAAACCCATTAAATCTTGGCAAATGTATTTGTTTGATCCTTTTTCAGGCCGATGCTACGTTTATGATCTTCAAGTTTGAAAAGCAGGGTGATATCTGTGATCATGGACTGTGCCGTAAAGCTGGACAAAGGATCTTGTTTTGTGTTTTGCGAAATGGGGACTTGGAGTAGGAGTCGCTAAATTCCCTTTCAAGGCTGATTCTAGTGTAAACAATGGAGCTTGATTTATTTAAAGCTGGATGCAGGAAACTGCATCACAAGCCTGGTTAATAGCCCTTTGCATGCACTGTGTCCTGAATTCTGTATCACTTGGGATTCCCAGCAGAGAGGCTTCTTATAAATGTGAAGCAGAATCATCGTGTGCAGTGGGCAGAGATGGCGGGAGGTGTAAAGGGACAGGGAAAGGGGCTGTAACCTTTCTGGTATCACTCCCTTTCCTCACCCAACGGATTTATTATCTAGAAATGTCAGGTTGTATTGCTTAATGATGCACATTTATTTGGCCTTTGCACCATCACTTTCAGTCACAAAAGTTATAATAGGAAAAATACAATCAGTCATAAAAACCCATAGAGGAAAACATCAAATTTTACTATAGTGTATGGGGAAGGTACTTAAAGCATGAATTTCAAGTATCTTTGCTCTGATTAGGTATAATAAATTCCAGAACGGCATAATGATTAACATCTTCTAAAGATTTAAAAAATTCCTCCTAGGAAGGTAAAAGAATTATTGTCAATACAAAACAGGCCCAAATTACAAAAAGTACAGATTCTTCTCTTACTGATGTTCTATGTAGCAATTTTCCATCTGATACAATTGAAATGAAATAGCCTCTTATGTATTATTTTAGGGTTAATACCAGTATTAATGGTCCCTAGAATATGGAGAGGGAGCCAAGTTACTCCTTTCCTTTGGGTATACTTAGAGCTTTTGTCTCATTCTAATCCTATATTTGGTGAAGCTGTACTCTTTAAAAGTAATTTCTAGTTCAGAGTCCTCTTTCTTTTAGATAGAGAAAGGTTTTGCTTATTTTTGACATGATCTGTATAGGGTTGCCAGATTTAGTAAACAAAAATACAGGATGTCAAGTTAAGTTTGAATTTCAGATAAACAATGACTATTTTTTTTAGTATAGGCATGTCCCAAATATGGTACAGGGCATATCTGTACTAAAAAATTATTAATTAACTGGGTGTCCTGTATTTTATCTGATAACCCTATCTGGGAGGTAGATTGCAAAAATGACCACAGCCCTTCCCCTCTCTCTGGATCCATGCTTTGGCAATGTGACTTTGCAGTCTTCCCATTAAAAAGTGGGATTTATTTCTTTACCCCTTGAATTTGGGCTGGTCTTGTGACTTTGGCTAATGGAATGTAGTACTGTCTTTCCCCAAAAATAAGATCTACCCATAAAATAAGCCCTAGCAGGATTTTTAAGCATTTTTGCAATATAAACCCTACCCCAAAAATAAGACCTAGTGATGGGTGTGGCTACACAGCATATCTGCACAACCCATGATCTGCACAACCCATGCATTTCATCCCAGAGCAGTAAAGAAGACGAGCAGCCCTTCTAATCTGCCCTATCGTGACAGCTACTATCCCAGAGGTGACCAGAAAGGTATGGGCAGCCCCACCAACAAGGTCGGTTCCCCCTGTCAGGTCCCGGCCACCCTATGCGTGCTGCAAGCTTAGGCTTTGAGGGGAAAATAACACATCCCCTGAAAATAAGCCCTAGGGTGTCTTCTTGAGGAAAAATAAATATAAGACCCTGTCTTATTTTGGGAGAAACATGGTAGATGTACTGATATGCCAGTTCTGAGCCTAGACCTACGGAGCCTTGCTCACTTCTGCTTTCTCTTTCTTGGAATCCTGTGCAGCCTCCATGCCCACGTTAGCCTTTTAGCGGATGGGAGACCAGGTGGTTAGAGACAAGAGGGCCCATCTGAGACTATCTTACACCAGCCAGGTCCAGCCAATGCAGCCGCTGAATATAGAGCATGAATTAGCCCAGCTCAGATCAGAAGAACCACCAGCTGAACCAGTCCAAATTGGCAACCTGTAGAATTTAATAAATGATTCACGAGCTAATACTTTGTTAATATAAGTTATTAAGTTTCAGTTAGCAAAAGCAAAATTGATATAGTCTGACAATGTAAAGCAAAGCTGGGCATGTTTAAGATCAAAGAACAGCTTATAGGTTATGCTGAGTTTTAAGGGCCACAGAAAAAAGTAATATGAGGTGGTTTTTGTCATCGATTTTGAGCAAATAACACTTGGGGATGGCTTCCGTGAATCAGAAAAAATTGCTTGTTGAAGTGAACACTTGTGCCTACAGGAAAAAAAAGTTGACTCTTACAGAGACATTGTTTTGCTTCTTTATTTAATGTTTTAAAGTGTAGAACCTCTGCTAAGTGGCCTCTTTCTCCTTCCTTCCCTGCAGATCTTATCAGGATACATGTCTTTTAACCAGCCCGTTTTGCACTATATTTCTGGCGATTGATTGTTGAGGTCAGATCTGGGTTGTGGTGGGGGAAGAACTTTCATGTACAGTAAGTCTTCAATTAACGTCAGCGACAGATTCTTGGAAACTGTGACTTTAAGCAAAATGATATATAAGGAAACCAGTTTTACCATAGACTAATTGATATAAACAAATACGTTCCTACAGCATATTTCTGGTCACAAAAACATTACCAAACTTCTAAATATAGATAAAAACACTTCTAATAATAAATATTGAAATAAATGTGAACTATACATATATTTAAGAAAAATTAATAAACACAAGTAAGATAAATATTTACCTAATTATTGCAGTTCAGGGTCTCGGGTGACCAGAGCCTCTCCAGGCAGTTCAGGGTGCAAGGCAGGCACCAGTCCTGGACAGGATGCCATCCCCATAGCAGGGCGCACTCAGACAGACACCCACACTCACTCCGACTGGGACCATTCAGCCACACAAGTTCACCTAGCGTGCATGTCCTCGGGATATGGGAGGATAGTGAAGAAAACCTACACAGACAGAGGGCAAATGGGCAAACGCCACACAATGTCAAATGATTAACAATGGCTGGGCATGGTGGTTCATGCCTGTAATCCTCGCACTCTGGGTAGCCCAGGTGGGAGGATCGCTTGAGGTCAAGGAGTTCAAGACCAGCCTGAGCAAGAGCAAGACCCTATCTCTACCAGAAATAGAAAAAATTAGCCAAGCCTGGTGCCACATGCCTATAGTCCCAGCTACTAGGGAGGCTAAGGCAGGAGGATCCCTTGACCCCAGGAGTTTGAAGCTGCAGTGAGTTATGATGATGCCACTGCACTCCAGCCTGGGTGACAAAGGGAGACCCTGTCTCCAAAAAAAAAAAAAAAATGTAAGACTGGGATTCAAAATTTTCCCTTAGAGTTGCTCCTCAGGTACCTGTTAATTTCATGCCCCCATGGACCTCTCTTATTGTTGTATCTTGAATCCCCACAACGTTCTCCTCATCTCCTGTTCACTGAGCCTCTTTGCTGCTTTTCCAAACAATCGCTTCTTCCTACCGTAGTTCATGAAACCAAGTGTATCAGTGTGCTAGGGCTGCCATAACAAAAATATCACAGACTGGATGGCTTAAACAACAGTGATTTATTTTCTTATAGTTCTCAGAGGCCGGAAGTCCAATCTCAAGATGCAAGCGTTATTTTCTCCTGTGGCTTCTCTCCTTGGCTTGCAAACAGCAGTCTTCTCACTGTGCCCATCCTTGGTGTCTCTCTCCCTTCTCATAAGGACTCTAGTCCTACTGAATGATAGCCTCACCTTTATGACCTCATTTAACTTTAATTACCTCTTTAAAGGTCCTATCTCCAAATGCAGTCACATTGGGAGTTAGGGTTTCAACATATGAGTTTTGAAGGGACACTATTCAGTCCATAACTCTAAGCATTCTCAATAGTCTTTGCAATGGTCAAGAGTCAGGCCCCAGTTAGCAGATGGGGTGGCACTGTGCCTACGGCAGCTGCCCATGTGGCTGAGGAGCAATTGAGGGTAAAGGAAAGATCCTCGTGTTAATAGAGTTCTCACTTCTCTGCTGGCCCGGTACTAGACAAGACAGCTGAAGCTCAAGTGCGTAGAATGGAGTTAACTGTACTTCTCAGTTCATGACACGCTGTCATCATTGGCTGATGCTCTTGCTTTATTTTTCTCGTGTTATTTATTCCTATTACCACTCCCATTTCCCTCTCTCCCCATAGTCGCTATCTCTAATGCACATACCATGGTTCCTTGGACATATGTATACTTTTTAAAGACATAGAGTGTTTTTTGTGTGTTTTAAATTGGGAACCTGTAAAAACTGCTTTTGTTAACCGAGAAAAGGACACAGTGCTGAGAAACTTTGTTTTCTCAAATCATAGATTGTCAGAAACTTTGTAGTTTGAAATCGTATCAGTAAGACTGAAACATTCCACTTTTGCCTGGAGGATATGAATTATTTTGAAACCGAAAAGCAACCAGGTGTACAACTTCAGATAAGGGAATTTTGGATACAACATTCTGTTTATCTTAAGGTAGTAGTTTCCAAGGTAACAGGATCCTGAATCTGCTTCTTAGCCCCAGGTCTGAGGTTAACCCCGTTACATACAGTCTTATTTTAATTTGTGCCTCTCAAAACATCATTTCATTTAAATTCTACCTATCTTCTACCCTTCCACAATATCCTATAACTTTTGCCTTTCCTGTGTTTGCTGGGACGCCCTTGTTTCCTCTGCTAACAGTCTCCCTTATTGTAGCAAGTTAATAAACTTGACTTTAATTGTACTACATGTTTTGTTCCTGATGGTCTTTATCATATGGGCTTTATAAAAATATATATGCATGATATTATTGAAGATCTCATTTTTTTTCTTACTTAAATCTATACTAGTATTTAAAAAAAATCTATCCATATTGCTATATGTAAATCTAATTCATTACTTTTAATCGTTGACTAGAACTTCATCTTACAAACACATCTGCACTCCCACACACCATATTTTTTTTCTCAGTCTCCTCATGGTAGGTACCAGGGTTGTCTCCAATTCCTTGTAGTACAAACAATGCTGCATATCCTCACACATTTTCTCTTACGGTCCTGCTTGAAAATTTTCTGGAATATATGCTCTGAAATGGTACTGCTCAGCTCTAAGGTATACTGTCAGAATTTTGCTAAGTATTCCCAGAAAAGTAACTCCAGTGTACATACTTGCCAGCACTTGGTACTATTATCTGCTTTCAATGGTTTTCCAATTTGATGGGTATAAGGTAGTATTCCATTTTGGTTCTGATTTGTATTTCTTGGAGTACAAGTGAAGTTAAGTATTTTTTCTATGTCAGTTACCCATTTGTTTTTCTTCCATGATTGCCTGTTTATATTCTCTCTCCCTTTAAAAAACTGGGCTTTCTGTCTTTATACAAATAAAGCATAAGAGCTAGTCTTTTCCCTGATAGAGTTTATAATTAAACAGAAATTAAAGGACAATAGAGCGCTATATTATGTAGTACTTCCTGAAAGTGCAAAAGATAATCCTTTGAGATAGAACCAGCATAGGTTGATGTTTTTAGAGGCAGTGGAAGAGTTAAAATGTGACCAGATTTGCAAGTAGGACAGCGGTCCCCAACCTTTTTGGCACCAGGGACCAGTTTCATGGAAGACAATTTTTCCACAGACTGGCAGCAAGGGGTGGGGAGGATGGTTTGGGGATGATTGAAGCACATTACATTTATTACACTTGCAGCCACTCCCCAGCACTAGCATCTCTCAGCTCCACCTCAGATCATCAGGCATTAGATTCTCATAAGGAGCACACAACCTAGATCTCTTGCATGCACAGTTTACAGTAAGGTTCGTGCTCCTATAAGAATCTAATGCCCCCACTGATGTGACAGGAGGCAGAGCTCAGGCGGTGATGCTGGCAATGGGGAGTGGCTGTAAATACAGAGGAAGCTTCACTCACTTGCCCACTGCTCACCTCCTGCTGTGTGGGCTGGTTCCTAACAGGCCATGGAGTGGTACTACTCCACAGCCTGGAGTTTGGGGACCCTAGAATTAGAGGAAAGAGGTAAGTGATGGAGGAGAGACAGCCTTCCAAGACAGTGGCAGGCAGCATGGACAAAGGCCAGAGGAAGAAGGGCAAATGTTAGTTCCAGAAAAAGCAAGGAGACCAGCTTAAGTGGAGGGTATGGTTAGGGTAGTGGTAATTAAATTTGGATAAATATGATTTAATTGATGGGAGGACTGGTAGGTTTCTGTGATGGCTAGTTGTTTTAAATTTCAAAAATGAAGGGGGTACAACAGTGTTTTTTGTTACGTGTACAAATTGCATCATGCTGAAGTCAGGGCTTTCAGTGTACCCATCACAAGAATAGTGTACATTGTACACTATTCTATAATAGGCAGATTTTTATCCCTTACCCCCCTTCCATCCTCCCCCTTCTTAGTTTCAAATGTCCATTACAGCTGTTTATTACCATATATATCCATCATTTAGCTCCCACTTATAAGCGAGAACATGTGGTATTTGTTTTTCCATTCCTGAGATACTTCACTTAAGATAATGGTCTCTAGTTCATTGAAGTTGCTGCAAAAGACAGTATTTCATTCCTTTTATGGCTAAGTGCCACTCCATGGTATATATAGACCACATTTTCTCTATCCATTCATCTAATGATGGGCACTTAGATTGATTCCATATCTTTGCAATTGTGAATTCTGCTGTGAAAAACATTCTGGTGCAGGTGTCTTTTTGATAAAATGACTTCTTTTCCTTTGGGTAAAAGGAAATAAAATTACCCAGGAATGGGATTGCTGGATCAAACGGTGGGTCTACTTTTATTACAGTTCTTTGATAAATCTATATACCGGTTTCTGTAGTGGTTGTGCAAGTTTACATTCCCACTAACAGTGCATAAGCAGTCCCTTTTCACTGCAACCATGCCACCATCTATTGTTTATTGACTTTTTAATAATAGCCATTCTGACAGTGGTAAGGTGGGATCTCATTGTGGTTTTAATTTGCATTTCCCTGATAATTAGTGATATTGAGCATTTTTTCATGTTTGTTGGCTGTTTGTCTATTTTCTTTTGAGAAGAGTCTGTTCATGTCTTTTGCCTACTTTTTGATGAGGTTATTTGTTTTTTTCTTGCTGATTTCTTTGAGTTCTCTGTAGATTCTGGATATTAGGGCTTTGTCAGATGTATAGCTTACAAATATTTTCTCCCATTCTGTAGGTTGCTTATTTACTCTGTTTATTATCTCCTTTGCTGTGCAGAACATTTTTTAGTTTAATTAGGTTCCATTTATTTATGTTATTGCTGTATTTTCTTTTGGGGTCTCAGTCATAAATTCTTTGCCTAGGCCAATGTCTAGAAGAGTTTTTTCCATGGTTTCTTCTAGAATTTTTATGGTTTCAAGTCTTACATTTAAGTCTTTAATACATCTCGAGTTAAGGTTTGTATATTGTGAGAGATAGGGGTCCCGTTTCATTCTTGTGAAGGAGGCTATCCAGTTTTCCTAGAACAATTTATTGAATAAGACATCCTTCCCCAGGTGTATTCTTTTGTCTGATTTGTCAAAAATCAGTTGGTCATAGCTATATTGTTTTATTTTGGGGTTCTCTATTCTGTTCCATTGGTCTATGTGTCTACCTTTATACCAGTACTATGCTATTTTGGTTACTATAACCTTATAGTATAATTTGAAATAAGGTGATGTGATACCTCTAGATTTGTTGTTTTTGCTTAGGATTGCTTTGGCTATTCAGGGTATTTTTTGGTTCCATGTGAAGTTTAGGGGGTTATTTTTTCTAGATATGTGAGAAATGATGTTAGAATTCTGATGAGTTGAATCTGTAAATCACATTGGGCAGTATGGACATTTAATATGTTGATTCTTCAAGTCCAGAAGTATGGGATGTTCTTCCATTTGTTTGTGTTATTTATGATTTTTTAAATCAGTGTTTTATAGTTCTTCTTGTAGATATCATTAACTTCCTTGGTTAAGCATATTCCTAGGTATTTTATTTTCTTTGTAGCTACTGTAAATGGCATTGAGTTTTTGATTTGACTATCAGCTTGACTGTTATTAGTATATAGAAATGCTAATGATGTATATTATTACATTTTACATGTACATTAATTTTATAACTTGAAATTTTACTAAATTTATTCATCAATTCTAGGAGTCTTTTGGAGGAGTTTTTAGAGTTTTCTAAGTATAAGATCATATTGTCAACAAACAAGAATGGTTTCTCTTTCTTGATTTGGATGCCCTTTATTTCTTTCTCTTGCCTGATTGCTCTGGCTAGGACTTCCAGTATTATGTTGAAAAAAATTGGCAGCAATGGGCATCCTTGTTTTGTTCAGTTCTTAGATGGAATGCTTTCAACTTTTCCCCATTTAGTATGATGTTGGTTGTGGGTTTGTCATATGTGGCTTTTATAATTTTGAGATATGTTCTTTCTATGCCTAGTTTGTTGAAGATTTTTGTCATGAAGAGGTGCTGGATAGAAAATGCTTTTCTCCATCTATTGAGATAATCATATGGTGGTCTTTGTTTTTGCTTCTGTTTATGTGGTGAATCACATTTATTGATTTACATATAATAAACCATCCTTGCATCTCTGGGATGAATCCCACTTGATCATGATGGATTATTTTTTGATGTGCTTTTGAATTTGGTTTGCTAGTATTTTGTTGAGAATTTTTGCATCTATGTTCATAAAGGATATTGGTCTGTAGTTTTCTTTTGTTGTTGTGTCCTTTCCTGGCTTTGGTGGCAGGGTAATACTGGTTTTGTAAAATGAGTTAGGGAAGATTCCCTCCTTCTCAGTGTTATGGAACAGTTTCAGTAGAATGGGTGCCAATTCTTCTTGGTAGGTCTGGTAGAATTTGGCTGTGAATCCATCTGGTCTGGGGCTTTTTTGTTGTTGTTGGGAGAGTTTTTATTACTATTTCAATCTTGTTATTCATTATTGATCTGTTCAGGATTTCTTTCTGATTCAAGGTTGGGAGATTGTGTGTTTTCAAAAATTTATCCATTTTCTCTATATTTTCTAGTTTGTGTATGTAGAAGTTTTCGTGGTAGTATCAGATGATATTTTGTATTTCTGTGGTATCAGTTTTAATGACTCCTTTTTCATTTCTGATTGAGCTTGAGTCCTTTCTCTTCTATTTCTGGTTAATGTAGCTAGAAGTCTATTAACTTTATTTATTTTTTCAAAGAAAAAACATTTTATTTGTTAACCTTGGTGTTATTAGGTTATTAAATATGAGATGTTCAATTTCCTTAAATACTAAGTTAGACAGTTGATATTGCTGACATTTCACTTTAATGCTTCTTGTTTTATTTTTATTGTGAAGGTACATCCTGTGCATTCTTTTAAATGCACAGTTTGGCTTGTAATTATCTCTCAAAATTTTTTTAAGGCCGGGCGCGGTGGCTCACGCCTGTAATCCTAGCTCTCTGGGAGGCCGAGGCGGGCGGATTGCTCGAGGTCGGGAGTTCAAAACCAGCCTGAGCAAGAGCGAGACCCCGTCTCTACTATAAATAGAAAGAAACTAATTGGCCAACTAATATATATAGAAAAAATTAGCCGGGCATGGTGGCGCATGCCTGTAGTCCCAGCTACTTGGGAGGCTGAGACAGAAGGATCGCTTGAGCCCAGGAGTCTGAGGTTGCTGTGAGCTAGGCTGACGCCACGGCACTCACTCTAGCCTAGGCAACAAAGTGAGACTCTGTCTCAAAAAAAAAAAAAAAAAAAAAAAATTTTTTTAAGAGAATTTTTTGTGAAACGATGGATAAGTCAAAAATTCATGTTATTTTAAAAGATGAGTTCCGTTGTGGAACCAATGTGGCACAGACAGCTCGAAATATCAACAACTTGTTTGGGAATGATGTGGCTAATGATGAGAGTACATCGATGGTTTGAAAAGTTCCATACTGGTGATTTTAATGTTGAACATGAGCCATGTGAGTAACCAGAGACCAAGGTGGATAATGATGAACTGAAAGGTGTAGTGGAAGAAAGTCCATCTCAACCTACACATGAATTAGCAGCAAGGTTTGATGTTACTGTTCTAACATATTGGACAATTTGAAACAAGTCACTGAGGTAAAGAAGCTGAATAGATAGGTACCACGTGAATTAAACGAGCATCAGAAGAGAAATCATCTTGAAGCTTGCCTTTCTTTGCTGTCACAACATAAAGGCAAACCATTTCTACACATATTGTTACGTTTGATGAAAAATGGATTCTTTTTGACAATTATATGTGTTTGGGCACAATGGTTGGATAAGATGAAGTGCCAGAACACAGTCCAAAGCTGAATATCCATCAGAAAAAAGCTAATGGTGTCTGTTTAGTGGTCCAGTGCTGGTATTATCTACTCTAGCCTCAAGAAACCTGGACAATCAATTACAGCAGATGTTTACTGCAACAAATGGGATGGAATCATGAGGATGCTTGCAATTAAGCAGCCAACACTGGTCAATAGTTACGGGCCAATCCTCTTGCAAGACAATGCTCTACCACATATTGCACAAACTACGCTGTTGAAACTATAGAGGCTGGACTTGGAAACTCTCTCATCCATTGTATTCACCAGACCTTGCACCAACTAACTACCACTTCTTCCAGGCTTTGGACCACTTCTTGGAAGGAAAAATATTCAATTCTCCAAAACCTGTGGAAAACGCCTTTTATAATTTCATTGCTGGCTTACTCTCCAGGCTTCTTCGCTGCTGGCATAAGCAAGCTACCATTAAAATGACAAAACTGTTGATAGTTTAGGCACATACTTGGATTAATTGTACTGCTTATTGTTTGAGATATAATAATAAACTTTTGATTCAAAATCAGACATTTTATATTTAATGGTATTTTCTTGTTTCCATTTCATTTAGTTCTGCTCTGAGCTTTGTTATTTCTTTTTTTCTACTAGCTTTAGGTTTGGTGTCTTCTTTTTTTAGTTCCTTGAGGTGTGACATTAGTTTGTTAATTTGCGATCTTTCTGTCTTTTGTTTTTGAGACAGAATCTTGCTCTATCTTCTGGGCTAGAGTGCAGTGGCATTATCATAGCTTACTACAATCTCAAATTCCTGGGCTCAAGTGACCCTTCTGCCTCAGTCTCCTAAGTACCTGGGACTACAGGCATACACCACCATGCCAGGCTAGTTTTTACATTTTTTGTAGAGACACGGTCTTTTTCTTGCTCAGGCCAGTCTCAAACTCCTAACCTCAAGTTATTTTCCTTCCTTGGCCTCCTAGAGTGCTAGGATTACAGGCAAGAGCCACTGTGCCTGGCCCTTTCTGTCTTTTTGAAGCATTTAAGGCTATGAACTTCCCTCTCAAGACTGCTTTTTCTGTATCCCATAGATTTTTGGATGCCTGTGTCATGTTTGTCATTCAGTTTGAAAAATCTTTTGATTTCCATCCTAATTTCATCATTGACACAAGGATCGTTCAGCAGCAGTTTGTTTAATTTCCATGATTTTGTGTAGATTTGAGAGTTCTCTTGGAATTGATTTCTAGTTTTATTCCACTGTGATCTGAGAAGATACATGGAATGATTTCAATTTTTCTAAATTTGCTTAGACTTGTTTTGTGGGCTAACATATGATCTGCCATGGAAAATGTCTTATGTACTGATGAGAAGAATGTACATTCTGCAGTTTTGGGGTAGAATGTTCTGTAGATGTCTGCTAGCTCCATTTGTTTGAGAGTCTTTTTTAAGTCAGTGTTTGTTTGTTGATCTTCTGCCTTGATGATCTGTCCACTTCTGTGAGTGGAGTGTGGAAGTCCCTAGAAATTATGATGCTGCTGTTTATTTCTTTGGTTAGATCTAGTAGAATTTGTTTTATGAATCTGGTAAGTCCTGTATTAGGTGCATATATTCCTAGGATTGTTATATCTTCTTGCTGGATTGCTCCCTTTATCATTATATAAGGACTATCTTTGTCTTATTTTTTTTTTTACCATTGTTTATTTAAAGTCTATTTTATCTGATATGAGAACAGCTGTTTCTGCTTGCTTTTGGTTTCCATTTGCACAGAATATATATATATTTTTTCATCCCTTTACCTTGAGTTGGTGAGAAACTTTGTGAGTTAGATGGGTTTCTTGGAGACAACATGGTGTCTTGGTGTGTGTTTTTTCATTTGTTCAGCCTGCCTATATCTTTTAAGTGGAGCATTAAACCTATTTATGTTCAATGTTAGTATTAATATGTGAGGTACAGTTCTGTTAATCATGTTGAGTGATGCCTAGTTGCTTTGTTTTCTCCCTTGTGTTACTGTTTTATGAGTTGTGAGCTTTACTTTTCGGATGTTTTTATGCTGGTGGGTATTGATTGTTCTGTTCTATGTATAGTGCACTTTTAAGCGTTTCCTTTAGGGCAGGAAATGTTTGTTTGTTTGATTCTCTGTGAAATACTTGACTTCTCTTTCATTTATGAAACTTAATTTTGCAAGATACAAAATTCTTGGCTGTGGCTGAAAGTTATTTTGTTTAAGAAGACTAAAAATGGGACCCCAATCCCTTCTGGCTTAACAGGTTTCTGCTGTTATTCTGATGGGTTTTCCTTTTTAAGTAACTTCTTGCTTTCATCTCACAGTTTGTAGGATTTTCCCCCTCACTTTGACTTCGGTCAGGCTGATAACTATGTGTCTTGGTGATTTTCTATCTGCTCTGTATCTCCCAGGTGTTCAATGACCATCTTGTTTCTGGACATGTAAATGCAATACCAGGGAAGTTTTCCTCTATTATTCTCTGAAATAGGTTTTCCATAACTATTGCTTTTTCTTCTTCTCCTTCTAGGATATCTATAATTCTTATATTAACTTGCTTTGCATAATCCCATATTTCTCGCAGTGATTGTTCATGCTTCTTTGCTCTTTTTTCTACATTTTTTACTGACTGCTTTATTTCAAAATCCTTGTCTTAAAGCCCTGAAATTCTTTCTTCTGTTTGGTCTAGTCTGTTGCTATTTATGCTATATTTTGAAATTCCCTAAATGATCTTTCATTTCTATAAATTCCGTTATCTCTTTTCTAATATTACCTATCTCATTTTTAATAATTTTTAATTCATGTCCTGAACTATTATTATTATGTTTTTGTTTCTTTGAAATAATTTTCTACCATCTCCTCAATTCTATTCATCTTACTTGCCATCCATAATCTGAATTCCATATCTGTCATTTCAACAATTTCTTTTTGGTTGGAGTCCATTGCTAAAGAGCTAATGTGATCCTTCGGAGGGTACCAAAGCAGCCTGTTTTTTCATGTTGCCAAAGTTTCTACACTGGTTTCTTCTTATCTGGGGCCTCTTCTCTTAGCCCCAAACAGATAGAAGAATGGCACACCTGTTCTCCTCTGCTAGGACCTCTGTTGCTCATTGAAGATAGGATGGATCCTTGGATGGCATGTTTGGATCCTACTCTGGAAGCTTTACCAGACAGGAGAGGGTTGGATGCACTGTGACCCTTTAACACTGCTGCTCTGCTGTGTCTCCCCTGTTCCCTGTGGTTGTCACTGGGCTGCTGTGGCAGGGCTGGCCCCTGGTGCAAGGTGCACACATGAAGAGGGGCTGGCCTGCAGGACTGGGTGTGCATATGGGATAGAGGAGATCCACTGGGCATGGCTCACATTCATGCATGCCTGTGTAGTCGAGGTGGCAGGTGCATGAATGGGCTGAGGCATGCATAGGATGTGACACATATGCAGGGTGTAGCAGGCCTGAGGGTTGAAGCCAGCTTATAGGGCATGGGGGCTTGCAGAGTGGCACCAGTCCCTGGTGTGGAGTAGGCCTATGAGGTACCGCACATATGCAGGATAGAGTGGGTCTGTGTGTCACAGCTCTTGTGTGGAGCATGCAGGACCCTGGGACAGAGCAGGCTCGCAGAACAAAGTGGCTGCACAGGATGGACCAAGTCTGTCAGATGCTGCACTCACATGCAACAGCCAGGGTGGCCTCAGAGCAGGGCACACATGCGGGCAGGCCAGTAGCAAGGGGAGGGGCAGCAGTCACAGATCCGACCCCTGGACAGAAGAAGCATTTGGGAGTTGGGATGCCACAATGGCACCAGCCACAGTGCCCTGGGTTCACAACCAGCTGTCCCTTCTCTCCAGAGCAACGCAGCTGCACAGCGTCCAGTCAGGTCTCTGCATCAGTCCGGAGGAGGCCTGCTGTGGGGCAGGTGCCCCCTGCCATTCTAGTTGCAGTATCCTCAGGGGAAGCACAGAGCCTGGCGTTCTCTTCTCTGTCCCTTTCCCACATGTGGGCGCCTTCCCTAATTACCTCCAGTCCTGCTGAGCAGTTCACCCCACTTCTCTCTTCTTTACTCCACTGCCGCCTCCTCTCTGGGGATTCTCAGTGCTCTCACTGAGACCATCCATCCAAAGGTGGCTATCTTATTCACCACTTTCTAGTCTCTGTGCGAGAGCCGCCTTGTGCAGGCTGCTTCCAGTCTGCCATCTTGCCCTCCTTCAAAAATCTGTGTTGGTTAATTTTATGTGTCAACTCGATGGGGGTCACTGGGTGCCTAGTCTGTGAGGGTGTTTGTAGATGCCATCAGCATTTGAATTGGTGGTCTGAGAAAGCAGATGGCCCTCCCCAACGTTGGTGAACTGTCATCTAATTTGTTGAGGGCCTAAATGGAACAACAAGGTGGAGGAGGGAGAATTTGCTCTCTCTGCCTGATTGCCTTTACTGGGGCATTAGTCTTCTCAGGCCTCAGATTGGAACCCTCTGCTGGTCCCTCCGCCTTAGGACTCAGACTGGAACCACACCAACAGCTCTCCTGGGTCTCCAGCTTGCAGGCTGCAGATCATGGGACTTGTCAGTCTTCATAATCATGTGAGCCAATGTCTTATAATAAATCTCTTTATAGATAATAAATGTCTTTATATGATATATAATGTTAAAATAATTAAAATAATAAATCTCTTTAAAATGTTTACATATATATATATATATATATGTAAACATATTAGTGTTGTTTCTCTGGAGAACCCTAATGTAGTCTCTGATCAGGGAAGTAACATTGTCAAAAGTGGTTTTGTAGAAGGATCTGATTTTCCTATGGCAAAAGAACTTGAGAAGGCAGACCAATGACTAGAGCAGACTGTAGGTGAAAAGTGAATGTTTATTTGGATTAGACAGAAAATGTGTACTGGGTGTTAGCATTGGGATTGAAAAAAAAAAGGATAATTAGAAAGATTTAAAAAGAAAAAGATGGTGGCACTATATAAGCAAAAAAAGAGTTATTGATTATTCTTAGACTTTAGTCTGATAGACTGGAAATAAGAGGATATTGTCTGAAATAGGATAGTTTGAGAGGAGAAATAAGTGCTAGGGGAATAGCATAAATTGCAATGATGTTATATTTTAATTTCATTTGAATAAATTACAGGGTATAAGGGGAGGCATATTGTTCACAAGTTCAGTCTTTTTATTTTCCTTTTTTTTTCTTCCACAATTATCAGATTCTTTCCAGGCCCTATTTCCACCTTTTCTTTCTGGATTTTTTTACTAACTCTTTTAATACACAAAATCAGTCTTTCTGCACACAAACTTCCATTTATCAAATAATGCTATTTGGCAATTTATCCATATTTCCTTAAATTGTGAAACAAAACCCCAACCAACCTTTTGTAAAGTTTGTCATATTTTGTGACACTCAAGCACCATATTCATAAATGGTGACCCTACCAAATGATGCATTTTGTTATAGTGATTGATTTGTACGTGGTTTGCTGAACACAGTGTTGCAGGCTTTTTGGCTAATGTAATTTATTAAAACCCTCTCAGCAAAGTGCTGTTACAATGACCATCTTGTGGGACTGGGAAATAGCCTTATTATACAGAACTTGGTGTTATACACTAATGGCATTTATTAGAATGGAATTCTATATGTATTATTACTTCCGACATCAGCCTGGCCTTTTTAGCCTCCTCACAGCATGCAACTTTGGTAATTATGTTAATGCTAGCTAATTTATGAAGACAACTTCCTAAAGTGCACTTAATTAACTTGGAGATTTTGTAAACAGCTGTACATGTAGGTTCCACAAATTGTGGGGCTATGTCAATCTGACATGTGTACAGTCTGCCTTCCTAACCTCATCCCGTTTTACACTAAAGCTTAAAACGAAGAGAACCTCCAATCTCTGGTAACTTTTGCAGCAAGTGCTTGTAGAAGATTATGAAATATGTCACTTTGGGCTCTATGAAGATGAGGATGATCTGATTCCTCTGGTCTGAGTCTGTTGAGCCAGATGAGTTAGGTAGATTGTTGCCTTTTAAGTTGGTATACAGAAAAATATTAAAGTTTGTTTCCTTAGCAAAGGGTACAATTTTTTCCCAGCATGTTGCTGCAATGTGATTTTGCCAGTCAGTTTGCTAGTCCTGCTGACTAACATTGCTCTTCAGGGGACTGTTCTGAAAATTGGATTTCTCATTCAGAAGGTCCCATGGTCTCTAATTCCCTCCAGTCCCAGCCACTGGGTTGATTTGATGTTATAGTGACTCATCATGCTCATTTGAATGGACATCACTTGATGTTTGACCTACATTATTAAAATCTCATACTCCATATCCATAAGAGGAAAGATTCATAAACCTAGAACATTTGGCTAGGCTTAACAGTGCCACACAAGAAATTACACATGATAAAAATTTAAGAGAAAAGTACAGTGAATCACATCAGAGCCAAGACCAAGTTAATCGAGATGGAGGGAAGGAACATCATCAGGAAAGAACCAAAGGGGGAAAAAGAATCCTACTACATACAATTAGAAGAAATAGCAATTGCACAAAGTTAATGACAATGGAGAATAGGGATGGTTTTTAATAATCTTCTTATTACTACTGCATGAAATCACACTTTCAGATAAGTCCTAGAAACTAAGCTAGGGATTTGCCTTTGATTTTCAATGGTCCCAGCAAGGTCAGTTCCCCTCATTAATTTAAGCTACAATGCTGGGTACAATCTCTTTGGGAACTAGCTAGATTACATCTAAAGATAATCAAACATTTATTGCTTAGCCTTTTCTTTGACTTCAATAGTCAAAACCTCTTCTCCAGACTCAGCAGACGGGGCCATGCTGATGATGAGTGATTGATGGGTAGTTCCTCGGGGTAAAACTACCCTTTTCATCAACAGGGGCTTTTCTTCCATTGTAATAGAACTCGCTGTACCTTTGGATCTGTCTGGTGGTTCCTCTGCTGGCTCTCTTCCTTTATCTTCATATTCTTTTCCTTGACCTTCTCCTCCTTCAGTATTTTCCTTTTTTTCCTGGGTTATAAAGAATTGGTATTAAAATAATAATTAAATACATTGAAGTCTTTTGATTAGCATGTAATGGCTAAGATCACCACCAAGACAAAAACTATCCAAATTGAGCGAATATGGGCATCGTGTCTGCCTTGCTTCTGACTATCATTTGACTAAGTTTTCTGGTGTGCTGGAGAATGCAGGTGTTAAATTTGAGTTACGGTATTAGTCCAAATTGCTTTTTTTTGTCCTGGCCAGGGAATTCTCTTCCTGTTGTTCTTCATACTCTCTGAATTATCAGACTCAGTGCTTTTAAAATATTTACTTATTTATTTTATGGAGGTAAATTTTTAAATATTTATTTTTAATAAAAATGTATTAACCAAATATCACATGAAAGTACTACAGAGAGTATTGTTTTCCTCCTGCATAAGCTCATGGGAGAACTTCCGGGAGAAACTCATCTCTTTCCTACTGCAATTTTCTCCTTTTGTCCCGTAGGTGCTTGAGCTATCATTTTTGAACGTATTGTGTTTAGTATTATCTATAGAGATTTCATAAGGGCCGGGCGCGGTGGCTCATGCTTGTAATCCTAGCACTCTGGGAGGCCGAAGCAGGTGGATTGTTTGAGCTCAGGAGTTTGAGACTAGCCTGAGCAAGAGTGAGACTCTGTCTCTACTAAAAATAGAAAGAGATTATCTGGACAACTAAAAAAATACATATAGAAAAAATTAGCTGGGGATGGTGGTGCATGCCTGTAGTCCCAGCTACTCGAGAGGCTGAGGCAGTAGGATTGCTTGAGCCCAGGAGTTTGAGGTTGCTGTGAGCTAGGTTGATGCCATGCCTCTAGCCCAGGCAACAGAGTCAGACTCTGTCTCAAAAAAAAAAAAAAAAAGAAAGCACTTACATAAGGTGTATGGCTCCTGCCTATAGTCCCAGCTACTCAGGAGACTGACGGGGTGGGGGTGGGATCACTTGAGCCCAGGAGTTCAAGGTCAGCCTAGGCAACATAACAAGACCTTAATCAATAAAATAAATTTAAGAAATTTCATAGTAAAAAATGGTATGCTCTTTTCCAGTAATACTTGGGATGAATTTGAGAGAGGCTTCTCTGAGATATGAATGTGCAGAGAGAAAGTTGAAAATCTAACTTAACATATTTATTTATATATTTCTTTACCTTCATACATCTTTTATGCAAATTACTATTCCTATGCTAATGTAAATGAGGCATTTGGTTTACACTGTATCCCTGATTTTCACCACAGTGTTGTGTGTTTGGAAAAGAAAGAATATGAATAATGAGAGTTAAATGTACTTATAAATACATATATAATAAAGCCATCTATAATAAACACGTGGGGATTAAATGTGATGCTATATGAGGATTCAGTTTAAATAATAATAAGTGCTATATATAATGCAGTCATTATTAGCATTAGATTAGTCCTAATTTTCCCAGTGTCTGAAACAGAATTAGAGTAGGAGCTTGAGTGCACACACTTAGTTTAGGGCTATCTATTGCAGCCCTCCATTCACTCTGCTTTGTTACCTGAGCTGTTTGTTCCCTCTTCAAATTGAGTAGTCTTGCAAGACTTGTTTTTCCTGCATCTCTCAGGAGAGTTTTAAACAATTTGGGGGTTTCTTCTTTTGGTGGGAAGAGAAAGGCAAGTTCTTTCCTTGGAGGGGTTGCCTCTGCGCCCTTAGTCTTCTGCTTTAAAAGAACTCTGGACAGGAGAGAAAAACTGTTTTAGGTAGCTCTGTGAGAGTTCTGGCAAAATCTACCAGAAAAACTGTGATTCCTGCTAACCTGTGAAGTTCTAATGGGTATCTCCATTAAAAGTTGTTTATTAAGCACATGTCATGAAGAAAGTTGATCACAGTTATAATACAGTTCCTCTCATCTTAGATGTTACAAGGTAAAATCAACTCTGTCCCTCTCAAATGGAGCTTTAAAGGTTGTACCTGGCTTTCTTCATGAGGACCTTTTCAGAATCTGGATAATGCCTTACAATTTCTTGGAGAGTCTTTTTGTCCAGAGTTAAGAGATTGGCAAATCCATGGGCCACCACGTTGGCAGTTCGACGGTTTCCTCCTCCTGTTGCTAGAAGGCTGTGAGAGAGAAAAGTGAGTCTTTGCTGTCAATTTCACTTTTCCTCCACTGAAATCTTTAAAAAAAATAAATAGCAACTATGATATAATCAAACCATTTACACTGATTCAGAGATCATTTCCTCTGGAGGTGAGAGTTCAGGTGATTGTGTAGAGTCAAAACTTGGTGGCAATAGAAATGGCAACAGTTTTCAACATGTTTGATCGCTAACTCCTGCCTCAAATCAAGGATTTATAGTTCTCAGTGCCCTCTCAGATCCTTCATCCCAAATTCCAGAAGTGCAGAATCCTTTTGGACTCAGTATCCTCTGTTTGCTCCTTCAGATCCACTTTTCACCCTCCCCATGCTCCTTCACTCCCCAGAAAGCTAGCCTCTGTGGGCATGGCTTCTGACTTCCATTTGGGTTCAGCCATTGGGAAATACCAGCAGGAAATCAGAGAGCAGAAAGGGAGTGGTGTCAGAGCATTTATTTCCACTGTTCTTTCCCTGCCAGGTTTTAGGTTAGCAGTGGCTGCAGTTTTCTACCAAAATCTTCAGCTCCTGACACATTGGTATCTTCTAGAAGTGCAATTCCCATAGCTCTTTCTGGGTTCTGGTAACTGTACCCTTCCCTTGTCCTGTTCAGGCCTCGCTGTAACAAGGTAACAGTTGTTTTGCTGTTGCTAGATTTGAGATGCGTTGCCATCTCTTGTTGGCTACTCTTAGACTCTTCCTCACTTCTGTCAGTAATCCTGTCATTAGAATCTTCTCAGTTGCCTCACTTGAGTGTTTCTGTTTCCTGACTGGTCTCTGAGTGGCGCAGCTCCCAACAGCAAACCTGAGGGCCAGCTCTCATTGATGCCTTGGTTACCTCAGCAGCATCCCATCTCTTCTCCTACAAAACTCCCAAATCATCTTGTTTCTCATTATCATAAGCCGCTCTATGGTATAGTCACACACAACTCTGCATCTGAATGTTAGTGAACTCCGGGCTCTAGGTCTCTGAGGGACATAGAAGAGCATTTTGTATTTGAGAAATAACCAACAGATAGTGGAGGAATAAATAAACAGAGAAAGGACTAAGATAAGTGAATAAAAATTCTATCATTTATCAATGATCTGAGAAAGAAAGGTTGGTCTGTAAAATCTGAACAAGAAAAAACACATTTCAAATGTTTAAAAAAGACACCACAGGTTCCTCACTGAGAGGATAACACAGCAGATTGATCCTCTTGACATCACTCAGTTAGAAACCTGATTAGAAAGAAAGATTACATTAATTAACACAGTCTCTAGAGGCAGAAAGGACAGAGAAAACACTTTGACCTTTGGGAACAATGAGCTGTGAGAAGCTTCATGGGCCCCATGCCTGAAGATTTATGTTAGATGTTATGAATATCTCCTAATGTTGGTGTAGAAAAGAGAACATTCCGGTTGGTTGCTAACTGTTCAAAATCTAACGTAGGGTTTCAGCTCTGACAGGTAAAGAGCTTGGAAGTCATTATCTATCCCTACAACAAGATAAAGCTGGACTGGCTGGGTGCAGTGGCTCACACCTGTAATCCCAGCACTCTGGGAGGCCCAGGCGGGTGGATCACTCAAGGAGTTGGAAACCAGCCTGAGCAAGAGCGAGACATCATCTCTACTAAAAATAGAAAGAAATTAATTGGTCAACTAAAAATATAGAAAAAATTAGCTGGGCATGATGGCGCATGCCTGTAGTCCCAGCTACTCTGAAGGCTGAGGCAAGAGGATTGCTTGAGCCCAGGAGTTTGAGGTTGCTGTGAGCTAGGCTGATGCCACGGCACTCTAGTCTGGGCAACACATTGAGACTCTGTCAAAACAAAAACAAAAAAGAAAAGAAAAAGCTGAGCTGAACAAATGAAAAATTAATGTCTTCTCTTGGATCCCTCAGAGGACTAAGGTCATGGGGCAAACTACCACCCCCAAATTTGGAGATTCAAATGAATCCATATAACCACCGCTATTAATAGGTCTGTTTACCTAGAACAGAAGGCCCTGGATTCATAACTGATGGGAACTCTTCAGTGGTAATTTTAACAAATTGTTAGAGGCTGAGTGTGAACTAGCATGAGGGTGAGAAACTCTTGGGGGCACAATTATGAGGACATTCAACATTTTTATGGACTTTACCTCCAGGAATTTCATCAGGTTCTTAAGTTAAAGAGCCAAGAGAGATCTTCCCACTCAAAAAACACCTCTGGCAGGCATACCGGAAGATTAATCACTGTGAAATAGCCCACAGCATATGTGTTCTCTATGCCACAGGCCTACTATTTAGGGAAAAATACTTTACCAGAACCTTATCCCACCTGAAGGAAGAACATTTACCCCAAGGCATCCCCCTCAAAGCCTGTCTTTTCAAGCAGGGATGGGAAGCTAAAAAACTCTTGTGAAGGTCATACATAGCAGTGGGACACAAACCCCTCAACTGAAACTTAATCATAGAATTATAGATAGTTTCCCTCCTCTTTACCTTACCCCCACACCGAAAGGGCTCCTGTATAATAATAGCGAATTATAGCTGAAATAGCTGCAACATGCAGATCCTCTCTGAGCAGCCTCCCTTAGGCTTCTCTAAGCCCAAAGTCAACAGAAGAGACAAAAACAGGTACCTGAGAGGAACTTGAAGCCTCTGGCACCTGCAGCTACAGCAAACATAAAACACAGCCCAACTCCTAGCTAGATTAGCATAAAACGTCACAATAAAAGACCTGTTTCTACAGTTCTTATTATCTGTTAACATAATTTCTGGCTTTCAACAACAAAAAAATTACAAGGACTATTAAAATATAAGTGTTAGGTCCAGAGCAGGGGTGGGGGGAGGGAGGGAGAGAGAGAGAGAGAGAGAGAGAGAGAGAGAGAGAGAGAGAGAGAGAGAGAGAGAGAGAGAGAGAGAGAGAAAGAAAGAAGAGAGAAGAGAGAGACTGTGCAGATGGTTGGAGGCTGAAAAAGGCTTCCTGGAGAGAAAAGGGAAGAGCCCTGAGTTTTATAGAGGGTTTTTATTTAGTTTTTTTCAGGGGAGTAAACAAATTCTTTTCAAACAATGGGGAGGGATAAGGAAAGTAAGTTCCTCTTTTGCCTTTCATTCCTGTATCTCCCTAGGGGTCTGGCAAAGGCTGCATACCTAATACACTTCTAGGAAGGGGAGAGGGGTGGGTTTTATAAGAGGTTTGGGTGGAAGTTTGGGGAGGGTGAATTCTTTAAGCCTAGCAGTAAGAAAAAACACATCTCAAGAGACAAGAAAGCATCAGAAATAGTCTGAAATGTGACACAGATGTTGGAATTATTAGACATGAAATTTTTAAAAATTAGAATAAATATCTTAAAGAATTTAATGAAAACAGTAGATATCATGCAAAAACAGATGGGTAATGTAGATAGACAGATGGAAATTCTAAGAAAGAATTCAAAGGCAATGCTAGAAATCAAAAACACTGTAACAGAAATGAAAAATGCTATTGCTGGGCTCATCAGTAGACTGAACATGGTCCAGGAAAGAATCAGTGAGCTTGAAGATAAGGCAATGGAAACTTTCTAGACTGAAATGTAGAGGAATGAACAAAATGGAAATGCAGAGGAATAAACAAAACTGAACATAAAGAACTATGAGATAATTCTTAGTGTTGTAACACACAAGTAGCTGGAATACTAGAAGGCGAAAGAAGAGAGAACAGAAAACATGCTTGAATTAAGAATGGTTTAGGACTTCCCAAGATTAATATCAGACATCAAACCACAGATCCAGGAACACTGGAGAACATCAAGCACAACAAATACCAAAAAAGCATTGACTCTTGGGCATATCATAATCATCCTGCAGGAAACCAAAGACAAAATCTTGAAAGAATCTAAAGGGTCAGGGTAGGGGAACAAATCTCAAGCTATAGAGAAACAAGGATAAGAATTGTAGCAGATTTATCATCAGAAACTATACAAGCAAGAGAGTAGAAGGAAATATTTAAAGTGTTACAATAAAAACCAACCTGGTACTCTATCTTCAGTGAAATGGTCTTTCAAAAGTAAAGGAGAAACAAAGACTTTCCCAGGAGATCTGCCCTGTAAAAAATGTTAAAAGTTCTATAGGGAGTAGGGAAATGATGTAGATCAGAAACTCAGGTCTACACAAAGAAAGGAGGAACATTAAAAAAGGAGTAAATGAAGGTAAAGTAAAATATTTTTATTCCTAATTGATTTAAAGATAATTATTTAAATAATAAGTAGCAATTATTGGGTAATTATAGCCTGTGGATATGTGAAATAAATGACAGCAATGTCATAAGAGCTGAGAGGGAAGAATTAGAAATATTCAAAGTTACCTGTGCTACATGTGAAGTGGTATAGTGTTATATAAATGTAGGTTTAGATTAGTTTACAATGCCTATTGAAAACTTTAGAGCAACCATTAAACATAAAAAAATAAGCATACTTGTTATACTAAGCAAGATGAGAAAATGGAATCATATAAAGTGCTCAATTAAAGCCAGAAAAGGAAGAAAAAGGCAGGAAGGAACCTAAGACAGAAAGTATGTATTGGGAATCCTTAAATGTTGACCATGTTAATGCCTACTTATTTTGCTTGATGATTGCACACTCCATTTTTTTTTTTTTTTTTTTTTTTTTTGCTCCATGGCAAAAAAACACAACAAAAAAACACCAAACACACTATCTTTAGTCCTTTCCTAAGGTTGTCTCTTTTTTTTTTTTTTTTTTTGAGACAGAGTCTCGCTTTGTTGCCCAGGCTAGAGTGAGTGCCATGGCGTCAGCCTAGCTCACAGCAACCTCAAACTCCTGGGCTCGAGTGATCCTCCTGCCTCAGCCTCCCCAAGTAGCTGGGACTACAGGCATGCGCCACCATGCCCGGCTAATTTTTTCTATATATATTAGTTGGCCAATTAATTTCTTTCTATTTATAGTAGAGACGGGGTCTTGCTCTTGCTCAGGCTGATTTCGAACTCCTGACCTCGAGCAATCCGCCCGCCTCAGCCTCCCAGAGAGCTAGGATTACAGGCGTGAGCCACCGGGCCCGGCTTCTAAGGTTGTCTCTTAAAGCAAGCACTGCCTTTGCCAGAGAAGAGAAGAGAAACGCTAGGCATGGTGTAATCCTAGCATTTTGGAGGGCCAAAGCAGGAGGATCTCTTTAGGCTAGAAGTTCAAGGTCAGAGAAGACAAAAGAAATGAATTTTACCCCATCTATCTAAATATCATTCTGTCTATCTGTCTATCTATCATCATGGTCACCTCTTCACTCAGTCACCTACCCAACTTCCTCCCTATCTCTCTGTGAAATGGATGTTAACGTTTGAAGGACAATGATTGGATGTGTCTCTTTCATTCACATTCCTGTAGCCATAGACACAGGGTAATCGAGTGGTTAGGCTGGGCTGGGTGACATTGGGGAGGTTGATTTGAACCTGAGAGTGTCTGTGTCTGTATGTCAGACTTTGAGAACAGAACGGAAATAACATATTTAAATGTCAGGTTATTTTGAGATTTCTCGAGTTTTAATTAAACTTGCCTACAGGTTACACGTTTGGAGTGCTTGATGAGTTTTTGAACGGAAGAAATAGTCTGTCTGCCAGATGGATTTTGCCCAAACTCTCTGAGCAGCATTTAAAATAGCATCTTTTTTTTCCCCTCTTGTCCACAAAATGCTTCTCCAGCACTCCAACCAATGGAAAGTTTCACTCAGTAAATAGCTTAGTAAGGTTCCTAAATATTCCCAGCTCCACAAAGAGTTTCTGAAAGAGCCCATGCCGGAGGACGAATAGATGAGGTTAAAATTAAGTATCCCCAGGTAAAAATAGAGTGAACAGAGGAATGGCCCAGGAAACAAAGGAATTGGTTCTAATACTAGAGCCACTTCTATTTGCTGTGACCTTAGACACATACTCAAGGAAATTTTTGATTTTCACTCCAATCATTGTAAGTATTTATTAAGTGCCTACCATGTATTCAGCACACTGAAGTGAAATTGGGGAAAAGGAGAATTATTAAAGCATGGTATGGTTTTGTGAAAAGAACACAGGCTTTGGAACCAGATAATTCTACCATTTATTAAGTGTGTTTCTGAGCAGGTTACTAATCTCTCCCGTAGGAAACAAGGTCATATTTAGGTAGGTACTCCGACCATAGACATCCAATTATCTTTAAGAAGAAACAGCTGTCTGTAGGCTCCTGACTGATATTCAATTATGAAGAAGGTGCTATTAGGTAAAATTTATGGCTGAGCAGTTTTAAACCCTAATTTGTGGAATGTAACTGGACACTAAACTACTTGCTTGGTACTAGTGTGCCAAAGTTGAGTGAGTGAACAAAAGCAGTTGTGAGGATGTCACAGAGAGATGGTGTATTCAGAGACTGTGGGAGAACTTCTATGTGCAAAACTTGGTAAGTGTCAGGAACAAATAGCAACATGGAGATTTCCTATATACATAAACACACATATATATTCACACACATACATAAGTAGTATATATAACATTCGTGTGTGTGTGTGTGTGTATTTTTTTCTTTCAGAGAGAGAATTTTGAGACAGTCGAAGTCCCTGGTCAGTCATTCATTCCAAGCTTTGTCCAGGCCTGCCACATGTGGCATTGCAAATTGCGTGTTGCATACACAGACTATAATGTGATTGGCATTGTGCAGTGCACAACCTGCGTAGCCCTTTTTAGCAGAGCTACGATATCTGGAAAGCACACACATGGGAAAGTAGAGTACAAAAGAGCATGAATTAAATGTATGTAGCAGCAAAAGAAAACAAGAATGGAGACATAACATGGGATTTGTATAAAAATGCAAATTTCATCACAGGAAGGCTTCAAATTTGGCTTTAGGACTTTTATACCATAAGAATGGATCAATTCTAGGTTTTAAGACAGGAGGGCTTTTCTGGAGGGCTTAGTAAAGAGACTGTAAAGAGACTCTGTAAAGTGTTGGAAAACTTCATATTCTCTCAATAGACACAACAATAAATTTGCTAGGATCATTTGTAATAGAGTCCTCAGAAAGGGCTATGAATCACTCCCAAGTATAGTTCAGTAAGAGTAATTCTATGGATGGAGGGAGCTAGGTCAGTATCATGCATTCTAAATATCTATCTCTCTCGTTGTTGCTCTGACATGACCCATGGTACCTTTCAGAATAGTTAGAGAAACAAATACTCCTTCTGAAATATTGCCTTTCTCAGGTGGGCTTTGATAAGTAGTTTTTTGGATGAGTTTGAGGTTGTACAGAGATGATTGTGCTTTGAAGGTCAGTCATTCAGGGAAAGATAAAGAATTCACTGTACAAATTGAAAAGAAAAGGAAAAAATAAATTAGAGATAAATTAAGGGCATGTAGAAATAGTGTACTCCATAATGGGATAGATAAAATGCCAAGTTTTGAGTATATAGAAATGATTAACATCTTCCCTCAAACAGCTTGTAATCGAAGAGTGGGGTAAATGTGCATATAGATAGTCACACTGGCAAATATTAATAATAATATTAGTAATAGAAACATTAATAGATAATATTGAGTGCTTACTATGAGCTATTTTCCTAAGTTATTTTTTTATGCACTAATACATATAATGCTTTTCAATCTTATGAGATAGTTGTGTATCATTGCTACTTCATTTTGACTGATGAAGAATTGAAGTCTCAGCTGCATAACTTGTCCATAGTCACACAGCTCATAAGTCGTGACACGGAGAAGTAAACCTAGTCAGGCAGCCTTTTTAAACAGATAAGCACAATTTAGAATTATTAATGCTTTGATAATTGTAGGAAATGGAAGTGTTTCCTAAAATAGAGAAGTTTCTAGTCTGAACACATATTCTCATGTAGAATGATTTCCTAGAATAGAAATACAACTACCTCTAAATGCTGTCAATGGAAAGAGCAGTGCTTCTGATGCTGGGTAGGAGATTAAATCTTCAAATATTTGTTCTCATTAAGCAAATTTCCAACTGGGTCGTATTTGGGGAACATGAGGTTGGATCACCTGTGTAGACTTTTTCTGTGCTATTCTTTTATTTTTGTCAAAGTTATTGGAAAACACTTTGTTCCTTGAAAGTTTTACAACTCAACTAAAAATAAATTCTAACAAAACTTTTGTGGGTGAGCAAATAGTAGAGGATGTTCTAGGGTCACCTCTGTCTGGGCATCTTGCTCTTTGCAGATGCTTTGATATTCATAAAACTACTGAATGGCAAACACATATTAGCCTAGATTCTTTTTTTCTGTAAAATGTTTTGAGGAATGTTTGCACACATGGATTTTTAACAAAGAGGGTTGAGCTATCACAGATATAAAATATCTAGGCCCCTTTTCCTCCAGCAGGTCTTGATTTCAGAGGTGAATTGGCCTTAGAGAAGGAAATGAACACTGAAGGGTCTGAGTAAAGATTCTAAGGAAGGAGAGAGGAGAAAAAGAATAATATAAAATCTTTATTTTATGTCCTGTTTATCTACCTTCAAGTACCAGGAGAATATTTAATGATGATACTTCGGCTGGAAAATACTATATCAAACAAGTTAATACATTAGCCTAACCAAATGTTTCTTTGGAGTCAAAAACAGCTAATAATGTCATATATTTGTGCAAAGTTTATAGTCCTAAATGTGTTTTTTTTTAAAAAAAAAACCACAAATCTCTCAATTTTCTCATTAAATGACCACATCAGTGTGGCGAGGCAGGTTCTTATCTATGTTTATAGACATGGAAACTGAGGTCCAGAATCAGTTAAGTGAATTCTTCAAGAACAAATACTTAAGAATTTCATCATCGAAATGAAAATCCAAGGTGTGAGCTGACTTCAAGTCCAGGTGTCTTTTCCTTATACCATAACCTTAGTAATGCCAGTGAAATATTGCTGTTGTTTTAATGATTCACATTTGCCAATGAACATTAGAAAAAATAAGAGAGGAAGCCAACCAGGCTGGTGTGATAAACTATGTCAAGGTCTGACGCTCAGAATCTTTACTTCCTCTCTGTTGTCCCAAATCGTGAAGAGCCTTGGTTTAGCGCTAGATAAAGTTGCTTTAGGAGAGGTCCTGAGAATATTTAAATAAATGTTTAAACAATGATATTGATAGTATATTTGTTCGAGGAATATTGAATTAATGCTTTTTTTGCCCTAAGCAAAAAGGTGCTACACAAAGATTGTATTCAAAAGGATGTAGGGAAAATGTAAATATATATTCATAACACAGGTAATGTTCACAGGTTTGAGATAGGAAAAAAAATGGCATAGAAATAAAGAATTTTCTCCCTCAGAATTAATCAAGTCTTCTAAGTCTTCTTCTCCCTGCTCATACTTCTTTTTTTTTTTTTTTTTTTTTTTTTTTTTTTTTTTTAGACAGAGTCTCACTTTGTTGCCTAGGCTAGAGTGAGTGCCGTGGCGTCAGCCTAGCTCACAGCAACCTCAGACTCCTGGGCTCAAGCGATCCTTCTGTCTCAGCCTCCCAAGTAGCTGGGACTACAGGCATGCGCCACCATGCCCGGCTAATTTTTTCTATATATAATAGTTGGCCAATTAGTTTCTTTCTATTTATAGTAGAGACGGGGTCTCGCTCTTGCTCAGGCTGGTTTTGAACTCCCGACCTCGAGCAATCCGCCCGCCTCGGCCTCCCAGAGAGCTAGGATTACAGGCGTGAGCCACCGCGCCCGGCCCATACTTCTAATCTTCTCTCGTATCTATAATACTATTTCTGCCTTTTGGGAAAAAAAAAGAGAGAAAGGAATAACAGAGTTATTCTGATAAAAAAATAAGAATAAGAAATGAAAATAGTCCAAACCCCTAGAAGTTTCCCTTGGTACCTGTATTTAAAAAACTGAGTGTTCAGGAGAAAATAGGCAAAAATGGTTTAAAGGGAAAAAAGTAGATTTAAAATTATTTTTCAAAATATTTGGCCTTCACATGCAAAAGAACGGAACAGGATCTGTATCTCTCACCACTCACCAAAATTAATTCAAGGACTTAATTAATTTAGGACTTAAATGTAAGGAATGAAACCATAAGAATTCTAGAAGAAAATGTTGGAAAAGCTCTTCTGGATATTGGCCTAGGCAAAGAATTTATGAAGAAGACCCCAATGGCAATCACAGCGACCATAAAAATAAATAAATGGGACTTAATTAAATTAAAAAAGCTTCTGCACAGCCAAGGAAATAATTAACAGAGCAAACATACAATCTATAGAAGGGAAGAAAATATTCACAAGCTATACGTCCAATAAAGGACTACTAATGAGAATCTACAAAGAACTCGAGCAAGGAAAAAATCAAACAACTCCATTAAAAAGTGGACAAAAGACATGAACTGAAAGTTTTCTAAAGAAGATAGACAAATGGCAAATAAACATATGAAAAAATGCTCAATGACACTAAGTATCAGGGAAATGCAAATCAAGATCACAACAAAATATCACATTACCCCTGTTAGAATGTCTTTTCTTAAATAGTCCAGAAACAATAGATGTTGGCATGGATGCAGAGAGAAAGGAACACTTACAAACTGTTGATGGGACTGCAAACTAGTACAACCTCTATGGAAATCAGTATGGAGATTCCTCAAAAAACTAACAACTGACCTACCCCTTCGATCTGGCAATCCCACTACTGGATATTTACCCAAAGGAAAATGAGTCATTTTATCAAAAAGGCAACTGTACTTGAATGTTTATTGCAGTACAATTCACAATTGCAAAGATGTGGAATCAACCCAAATGCCCATCAATTTATGAACGGATTAACAAAATGTGGTATATGTATACCATGGAATACTACTCAGCCACGAAGAAGGATGACTTACAGCCTTTTGCAACAATTTGGAAGGAACTGGAGACCATTATCCTAAGTGAAGTATCTAGAGAATGGAAAAGCAAACACCATATATACTCACTATTAAATTGGAACTCACTGATGAGCACACGTGTACAGAGGGAAGTAAAACCCAACAGAAAGCAAGCAGGGGGAAGGTGGAGGGGGTGGACTGGATGGGTGGAAACCTACCTAATGGGTACAATGAACACTATTTGGGTAAAGGGCACACTTATAACCATGACTCAAGCATTATAAAAGTGATCCATGTAACCAAAAGGTTTGTACCCGCCCATAATACTTTGAAATAATAAAAAAGCCTTTCACAATGATATGAAGTAAAAATCAAAAAGAAATCCTCAGAATGGGTGATTTGAACAATATAACTATTGAAAAGACAGAACTTAAATAAATGTTTTGAAAAACGTAAGAATACATCAATGACTAAATTCTACTTAATAAATTGTTATATATGATGAAAAAAGAATGATGCACAAATTAAGAAATGCAGAAGGTAAATGATAACATTTATGAAAATAAATAGGCTCATAGGAAATTAATTCATTTAGCAAATATTTATTGAGGATCTATTATTTTCCAGGCACTATTTAGAGAAATGCAAATTAAAACACCCTATTAAAATGCAAAGCCAATGAGAATAATAAAGTAATATCAGTAATGCTAAGGAAAAATAGCTATACAGTGCTGTTTATATTGTAAATTGGTTTAATTTTTTTCTAGAAAATAATCTTGCTATATATTATAAGAGTTATAGAAATGCTTCCACCTTTTGACCTACTTATTCCAGTTTTGGGAATAAGCCTCAAAGAAATAACTTAAAAGAAAAACAAAGTAATTTTACAAAGATAAATATAACAGTGCTATTCTTAATAATGAAAACTGACAAAAGGGCACAAGCTGAATATGCATATTCATGACAAAAATTATTGTGTATTTCTACATTCACAAAGATAGAAAGATAATTACAGTCAATTATTTACTCAATAACTATTTATTAGGCACTTATGTGGGCCAGCCACTGCCCTAAGGGCTGGGGATAGAGTGTAGAACAAACCACACATGGTGTCTACCAGGATCCCTGGGAGCCTGTGTAAAGTATCTTTGTGTAGACTGGAAAAATGTGGCCTCTCTGGGCACATACAATCCTGTGCTTGGCTAGAAGAAAGCTGCCTTTTGCAAAGTAAAAGGCACCTGTGCATGAAGGAGTGCACAAAAGCCAGGGCTCATGGCCCAGGGGTGGGCTGGATTCTAGCCCTCCCAGCTCTCTGGGCCCTCCCAGCCCCTCACTGGACTTCCTGATGCAGAGCACAGCTGGCACCGCCATATGTGGTATTTCTGGTGCTTGCAATTTAGTAAAGAAGAGAAATGGGGAAGAAATAAATGCACTAAAGCATGTAGAGTTACAAAGATACATGCCCCAAAAGAAAAGAATATATAGTTGGACAAAAGCATATAGAAAGGAGACTTGAGAGGTCCCTATGATGGGGAATCCAAGAAGGCCTGAAAGAAGCTGAGATCTGGGTAAAGGGTTGGAGAAAGCATCTAGGCAGAGGTAACAACATGTGCAAAAAACTGGATGGAGTGTGCACATAATGGGAACTGAAAAACAGCAGGATGTTTGGACTAAAGAGAGCAAGGAGATTTGGGTAGAGAGGTAGGCAGGGGCTAGATTCTGCAGGATCTTGTAGGTCAGGAAAATAATTTTATTCTTAGGAATAAGACCAGCATGAAAGTATTGAATAGCTTTAAGCAGGAGGGCAGTAACATGATCAGGTGTGATCATGTTCTAAAAGGTCCCTCTGGCTCCAGAGTGGAGTCTAGATTGTGGAGGATGTGCTTACTGGAGTGGGCAACTTGTGGTAAACCATGCGGTTGTTCAGTGAGAGCTGGAGGTGGTTGGACCAAAGTGGTGGCTGCAGAGAAGGTAAGATACAAATGATCTGAGACATACTTAGGAGGTAAGATCGACAGGTCTTAGAGGTAGACTGGCCATGTAGGGTGAAGTAGAGGGAGGTGTCAAGCATACCTTTTTTGTTCCAGGAAAATTTCATAAGTTAACAATTTAAAGAGTTTGTTATTTGTAGGTCAGGTGCGATGGCTCATGCCTATAATCTTAGCACTCTGGGAAGCCAAGGTGGGCAGATCATTTGAGCTCAGGAGTTTGAGACCAGCCTGAGCAACAGCGAGACCCCGTGTCTACATAAAAAATAGAGAGAAATGAGCTGGACAACTAAAAATATATAGAAAAAATTAGCCGAGCATGGTGGTGCATGCGTGTAGTCCCAGCTACTTGGGAGGCTAAGGCAGGAGGATTGCCTGAGCCCAGGAGTTTGAGGTTGCTGTGAGCTAAGCTGATGCCATGGCACTCTAGCTCGGGCAACAGTGAGATCTGTCTCAAAAAAAAAAAAAAAAAAAGAGTTTGTTATTGTATTAGTTTCCTGGTATTCTATTGTTCCTCCTGTAATAAAGGATCACAAAACAAATGTTTACAATCACAGAAATTTATTCTCTCACAGTTCTGGAGGCCAAAAGTCCAAAATCAAGGTGTCAGCAGGGCTGTACTTCCTCTAAATACTCTAGTGAAAAATCCTTTCTCGCCTCTTCTAGCTTCTGGTGGCACCAGGCATTCTAGGGCTGTGGCTGTGTTACTGCAATGTCTGCCTCAGTCTTCACATGGCCTTCTCCTCTTTTCCTCCCTGTTTTTTATAAGAACACTTGACATCAGATTTAAGGCCCCTTCAGATAATCCATTAGATCTCATGTTGAGATCCTTGACTTAATTACATCTACAAAGACCCCTTTTCCAAATAAGGTCACATTTATAGGTTCCTAAGGTTAGGATGTGGCCATATCTTTATGGGGGCCATGGTTCAACCCACTAGAGACATTATGCAGATAATCTTTTACACACCAAATGACAGGAGCTACCAGGACTGACCTGTGTGCACATATCATTGTTTCCAAACATCATTTGAAGAGCACTGAAGTTTCTGCCTTCAGTTCCCAAATAACCTCAAGTAATTGCCAAAGGATATACCTTAGTCCTTGTGAAGTCTTTGTACTCCATAGCACCCTGTGCATAACTTCCTCTTTGGATGCAACCCATACATTGAATCACCTGATTATTGAAGTCTTTTGTTTATTTGTCTCACTTGTTTGTAAAGCCCCCTAGGGAAGTGACTGTTTCTTATTCACCTCTGTACCCTCATGGCTAGAACTGTGCCCGGCAAAGAAGGAATAGTCTTCTTTAAGGCACTTCACATTATGTTGTCAGAGGCCCCCAATATAATTTTCTTTTGTTTCTTTCAAATCCTAAGGAACTATTTAATTAATTAAAAATTGCTGAATAGCTGCTGCAAATTGTTTTTGAATGAAGGCAAGACATAAATAAAAATCACCACTTACTGTGTAGTTTTTATGTGACTGCTGATGATTTAAAGATGAATAAATTCTAGTTCTTGTATTTTCCTAGCTCAGTCTGTTGGAGAGACATGTCTGAACAAATTCATTATAAATCAGTAGTAATGACTATAATAAAGGCATGAAAGAAATACCAGGGAAGCATGGGACAGAGAACGACCAGTTGTTTTGAGGGTTAGAGATGGCTTGAAAAAGGTGACACTTGAAAGATGAGTAGGAATTTTCCAGGAGGAGGATATTCCAAAGAGAGATGAATCCAACAGAGGATCCTATTGAAATCAAAGTGGCAACACAGGAGTAAAAATTCAGATGCGTTTCAAGAAAAATAACATTTTAACAGAGGCAGAGGCAGATAGGAAGTGGTTAAATACATTCAGTGAATAAGACTTGGCACTAAATGTACACGCAAGGGAAATGATGCGGTCAGAACCACCGCGAGGCTGTCCCTTGGCAGACCCTGGGTCTCTCTTTTAAAAATGGGGTGTCTGCACTCTTCAGATGTTAATTGGAAATGTGGTCTGGGTTTTCTCCGTGACAGGCTGTAAATCTATATTTTAGTCAGGGCTTTGCTCTTTTGGATTAATATATAATGTCCTTGAAAGCCCTCAATTTTTTCTTTCCTATTTTTTTTTTTCCCTAAAGAAAAAGAATCTTCTTTAAAAAGCCATGTGATAGTGCTGGATTTAGCTCATTTTAACAAAGGTCACAGCATTTTTGAGTAGTAAACAGTATTACTAGATCTTTCCAGTATCTGGATGTTTGGCAAACGTGTCTCTATCTCTGGAATAAATGACGAGGGCTCCAGGGGCGTATGACAGCTCTGGCCCTGGAAGCCTGTGGGTATCTGGGAAGAGGCAGATACATCCTGTTTCTCTTCAACCACAGCCAAGAAGAGAATCAAGGCGCAAAAAGCTGCCTTTTGCTTGAATCAACCAGACTATTGAGCAAGTCTCGAACTTGTCTGGTCTACTGGTTTCAATTTGGCCTCAGAAACCACCTGGATAAGAGGAGATTTATTTGAGAAGCTGCTGCCAGGAATCTAGGATTACTTTCAGTTGCAACTCAGCAGCCACCTAGATTCTATTCCTAGGGCAGTTCCTTCTGTGATGATAATATCAGCAATTAACATACTTGTATTTATAAAGCTTTATTCTTCAGGGAGTCCTCAACCCTTGGATGAGGTCAGCTAATTAATTTCTGCAATGTTTCAGATTAGACTGTTGCATGTTTTATGACCTTGAAGATTGCAGTGATCATTAAGTCACAAAACATTAAATCACTTTTGCAAGGACTCCCAGCAAGGAGGTGATAGGAAATAGGCAAAGAAATAAGGTCTTGGACATTCTGAGATGTGTTTCCACCACTGCCCCCAAAGCAGGACCCTCATGGGATCACCTTAACAACAGTCACTTGTTAAGCAAGGAGAAAAAATAAAAAAGAGAAGCCACATTATAAATGGAGAAATTACATGCTTCAACATTCTACAGAAACCCTAATTATGCTAGTATGAAGTCATCTGAAATTATCCATATCTCTGGAATGTGAAGATAACTTCTTAGCAGCTATGAAATTAGAGCTTGGGTGAATACCTTTCTACTGCAGTGTGGTGGAAAGACCACTGGACCACGATCCGTGAAGACTCAGGTTTATGTATTGTTCCTATCACTTATTAGCTATGTTATCCTGGGCAAGATACAGTACTTGGCACTTTGGAATAGCAATTTTTTTCCGTTGTGAAATGAATATACCAATAACTGCCTGACAGTGTACTCTTTTTCCACCTTAAGACCAGTGTCCTAATTTAAGACACCATCATCTTTCACTTGAACAGCTGCTGCTCACTTCCAACTGGTTCTCCTCTATTTCATTCTTGCTCCACAGGGCTGTAGGAGTGGTCTTTTAAAATCATAATTCACATTGTGCCATCCTTTTGCCTCAAGCCCTCTACCGGCACCCATTTGTATTTAGGATAAAACACAAATTCCTCACCAAGGCCAAATAGACCATGTGTAGTCTGGTCTTTGCTGACCTCTTGGGCCTCATCTCCCAACAGTGTCCTTACTCATTGTACTCCTTCCTTCCCCTTGGCCACACAAACTTGCCATACCTCGAGGCCTCTTGCCCTTGCTGTTCCATCACCTGAGAGGTTTTCTCTCCATTTCTGAACGGCTGCTCCATTTACTCTTTCAACTCTCAGGTCACATATTGTCTGTCCGGAGAGGTCGTCCCTGACCACTGAATCTAAGTAGTATCCCCTATCATTTTCTAACAAGTTTTTTTTTCTTTTTTGCCTTCTAGCAGTTACTACAATGTGAATTTATCTTGTCTAATTAATTAACTACTATTGTCAGTTTCCCCCAACTAGCCTGTAAGCTCTGTGAGGGGTGATATCTTGTCTATGGTTTTTACAATGTATTCCCAGAATTTAGAGCAATACCTGACAATCTAGCATGTACTAGACACTCAATGAGTATTTTTTGGTTGAATAATAAGTTTAAATGCAATAATGCATATGGAAGTGTTTAGCCCACAGAATGCTTAAATTTCTTGTCTATGTTTTTACTCTTGGGGATGTACTTGTTCCAGGATAGACTTCTCCTGGTCAATAGGAAATAATGGCAATGATAGTTAATATTTATTGAGCTCTTAATATATCATGGACACAGTTCAAAGTGCTTTTAATGAATTAAGTCATTTACCAACCCTTTAAGATATGTACTATTGGCTGGGCACTGTGGCTCACGCCTGTAATCCTAGCTCTCTGGAGGCTGAGGCGGGCGAATTGCTTGAGGTCAGGAGTTGGAGACCAGCCTGAGCAAGACCCTGTCTCTACTAAAAATAGAAAGAAATTAATTGACCAACTAAAAATATATTTAGAAAAAATTAGCCAGGCATGGTGGTGCATGCCTGTAGACCAAGCTACTTGGGAGGCTGAGGCAGGAGGATTGATTGAGCTCAGGACATTGAGGTTGCTGTGAGCTAGGCTGATGCCACAGCACTCATTCTAGCCTGGGCAACAGAGTGAGGCTCTGTTTCAAAAAAAAAAAAAAAAAAAAAGATATGTACTATTATTATCCTAATTATTAAGATGAGGGAACTGAGGAACAGAGGAATCAGGTAAGAGAGGAACAAAGCTAGTAGGTGGTGATGTTGGAATTTAGACTCAGGCAATTTGACCCCACAACTATGATCGTAGCCATTGCCTACTTAAGACCTTCGTCTTAGCAAAGCATTCAAGTCTTCCAACAATCTGACAACCATTAAACGCCCCAACCTCTTCTCTTATTATTCATTCATTCACTTGCACATCCTTTCAATGTATATTGAGCATCTACGTTATGCCAGGTATTGACCTAGGTCCTAGACTAAAGAGCGGAATGACCCAGTCCCTTTCCTGAGGTATTTTGGGGGAAGGGAACAAAAGGAATGAACAGAAATGTGAAAATCTTTGATTTACCAATGCTTCCAGCACATTTGAACTTTACTTATTTTATGATCTAAGATTTTTCTTTTATGACAAATGATAGTCTTCAATATTTATGAGATGCCTTTCAGATACCTGATTTCTCCAAACACAGCACCAGCTTTCAGAGTGACCAGAACTTGAGCACCATCAGGGCCTCCAAGGACTTGGACTTCTCCTTGTTTGATGATATGCATTTCCTTGCCAATTTCTCCCTATGTGCCAGATATAAAGAGGAAACAGTTCTTGACAATTATACCCCACATTAAGAAATATAAACTCTTTCAGAGGAGTAAATGTAAGTGAAGGAAGCTAAGGAACATCAATGTACAAGTAATTATCTTTTTTTTTTTTTTTTTTTTTTTGAGACAGAGTCTCGCTTTGTTGCCCAGGCTAGAGTGAGTGCCGTGGAGTCAGCCTAGCTCATAGCAACCTCAAACACCTGGGCTCAAGCAATCCTGCTGCCTCAGCCTCCCAAGTAGCTGGGACTACAGGCATGTGCCACCATGCCCGGCTAATTTTTTCTATATATATTAGTTGGCCAATTAGTTTCTTTCTATTTATAGTAGAGACGGGGTCTCGCTCTTGCTCAGGCTGGTTTCGAACTCCTGAACCTCGAGCAATCCGCCCGCTTCAGCCTCCCAGAGTGCTAGGATTACAGGCGTGAGCCACCGCGCCCGGCTACAAGTAATTATCTTAAGATCTGAGGTAGTTGGCAGAAATCGGTTGTACATACCACGTGAAAGGAAATGATTAGGAAGGTGACACCTGAAGACATTTCGATTAGCACACTGCTCCAGGAAGGGGTATGGGTAGAGGAAGTAACTGATTGTAAGCATGGGCAAGCCTGGCTTGGTGAACACTGCTACACTTTGAAGAAGGTGGCCGGCCTATCCAAAGGGCCCAGGCTGCAGCCATTCAAAGACAATTCTGTTCTTCTGCCTATGGCATTAAGGTCTCATCTTTGGGAACTGGGGCATAGGAAATTTTAAGCCATTATTCTTATTTCATATGGAGAGGAAGTGTTAATCCTGCAGGTTGTTTTACTAAGTTTTTGCTTAACTTTGGGAACTCTGAGAGTCAGGGCAATGACCCTTGTTCGAGCCCTGGGAATCAAACTCCTGGAATGTTCACATGGCCACTGGCTAATTGTGTTATTCTCTATGCCTGAGGCAGTGTAGCAGGATATACCAAGCTGTCAGTACTGTTTAATGTAAACACGAAGATTTATGATGTGTACCTAGCACCAAGTTTGAAGTCTGAATCGTGCCTGGTCATGCAGCTACATGACCAGCCCCATTTAAGAACTCTGGACCCAAAATTCACATGGGCTTCCTAGGGTGGAGATATTTTCCTCATGTCTTTGCAGTCCACTGCAGAGAATAATGTATCCATGTGACCCTCACAGAAATAGGACCCAGGAATCCTGCACTGATTCCTCTAGTCTTCCCCCATGTATAGCTTTTTCTTCCTGTTATGGCATTGTATTCTTTGCTGTAATAAATCTTAAGCCATAAACACAGCTTTATGTTGAATTGTGTGAGTCCTTACAAGCAAATCACCAAACTAGTAGGTGATTGTGAGACCCCTGGAACACATTTTCTCACTCCAATTTCCAAAAAAAAAAAAAAATTAAATAAATAAATAAATATATCTTACAAGAGGTCTAAAGGGCATTTAGGTCAAGAAAGCTTGTTAAACTCCAAACAGGCCAGTTTGCATAATACTAGGCAATATTTGGATAGTAGTACCTGCTTGTCTGAATGAGTAGCGTCTTGATCACCCTCAGCTACAAAAAAAAAATAGCATGAATACAATAAATTCATTCCCTTGGTTTAGGAAGGGACTGGGTTATTTATTTTTTTCCAAACAAAAATTTATTCTTTCTTTTTTATTTATTTTTTTTTTCTAGAAAAAGTACCAGGTACAATTTTTTCCTGTTTTTTTTTCATTTTGTTTTGTTTTTTCAAGTTTCAGCAAATGCTTGTTCCCCTCAGCCCAGCCCCAGGAGTCAGGACTGAGGCTGGGTCAGAGTCTGGAGTGGGGAATGGGGTAGTTGGGGACCACACGACTGAGTTTGAGGGGCGCCCCTCACCCCAGCTGAGGTAGGTGGGTCAGAGTCTGGCCAGGTGAGAGGAGGGACCCAGTCCTTGGCCCTGACTCTGCCCCCTGGACACCTTCCTCAGCCAGGACCCCAAAGCAAGGAGACATAGGCAAGAGGAAAGGGACAACTGGAGTCTGGAGCCCTAGGTGAGGGGCAGCTAACCCCTGTGTGTGCATGCATGGACGCTTTCTCTCTCACACACACATGCCACATAAACACAAGCTTGTGCACACACACATACACATAAGTTGGCTCTCAGAGATGGGTCAGAAGGTAGGGAAAGTGCGGGGACTGCGGAAGGACAGGGGAAGCTGAGTCTTTGGCTAGTGACTCAGTCCCTCTGGAATAACCCCTCTGCCCTCAGCTGAAAGAGAGCAGTTCTCCTCCCGCCCCCTCATATGCCTCTTCAACTCCTGAGGTTGGAGCAATATCTGAGAGTGGGAAAGGAGGAGAGGTGATTCCAATGATCAGGTTTGGGAGGTTACCAAGGCAATCCAATTTGAATAGATTATAAATTAAAAATAAATAAAATAATAAGTGGCCCCTGCCCAGGACAGGGAGGCAATGCTGGCATGACTTGCCTGGGAACTTAGGACAACCTCAGGGTAGCTCAGGTTCCTCTTACCTAAGCTGGCCTGGGAAACCGAAGGGAAGGGACAGGCACATGGAGTACCTGGAGTAGGGCAGGGTATAGTAAGGATCAGAGGCTTTAAACACCCAAATAATCAATTTGGGCACGAGCATGGCTAGGGCTTTAATTCAAGCCTGAAAGGTCTCTTGCCATCTCTCCACATTTGTACTCTGTCCAGGATGGAGCAGGATGGGCAGGTTGTTGGCCCATGTGGGTTCAGAGTGCTGGCAATGAGGACAAAGGTGAATAACGTGGATTGTGAGGGGCCTCAGTTACGGCCTGCAGTGAGCTAAGCTGACGCCATGGCACTCGCTGGCTCCAGCGGGGGGAAAAAAGCAAGTGGGTATCTCCATGCAGGCTTAAGCGGCCTGAGCTGGAGCTTGGGAACCTGAGGTACAGCGAGTAGCAGAGGAGGGGGAGGGTGGGGCTAGCATTCCCCTCCTCACCCACAGGCACCAAAAAGAGGCGATGGCGCAAGAAGGTCATGTGGGCAGCAGGCATGTCCGAGAAGTCAAAGGTCACGAGGAACATCTTCACCACAGTCTGGTTGGGGTTAAACAAGGTCACTTGGATGGTGCCCACTTGGGGCACGCTGTAACCCTTCCTCCCGAGGGGGAGGTCCATGATGCCCAGGAAGGGGGCTGGGGCATTTTGCTCAGAAACATCAAAAAAGGTGACAGTGACAGGCAGCGTGACATGCTGGGGGCAGTAGGACCCACAAGCTCCAATCTCTGCTGTGAAGCTGTTGATGTGGCCAGATGGTGCAAATCGCCCTTGTCCTGGCAGCAATGATTCCTCAAGTTGCCCAGCAGGGTATGGCTGACAGCAGGGGTAGGAACGCGGGGGGGAGGGGGCAGAGGCCCTGGGGAGGCTCAGCAGGCATGGTCCCTTCTGGAGGCTTCAAGGGAGCTCAGCTTCAGGTGACGGGCACCTTTCAGCCACTGCCCCATGGGACTGCAGTCTGTTGGGTCCAAAACAGGCTCCTTGGGCCCCGGGCAGCAGGTGGCTCCAGAAGGGTGTGGCTTTGGCATCAGAACGGTTGGCAGCAGGAGGGTGGCCGAGGGTTCCCCGGCGCCTCAGAGGGGCTGCCCCTCATTCTCAGAGCTGACATCTGGGGCGTCTCCAGCAGGGAGCAGCCTTCGCTTGGTGGGGCAGGGGCCTGGTAGACTCCGGGAGATGTCGCGTCCTCTGCTGGGCTGTAGCCCATGAGCAGGCCACCCTGGAGAGCCCCCTGCCTGACTGGAGGCTGTGAAGGGCCAGCCTCTGGCTCCGCCTGCACGTGACGCATGAAGCCCCCCCTTGGGTCAGGGGGGTCCCCCCACACGGCCTTTATGCTGGGCCTGGGCTAGGGGGCCTGGGGACATCCCCATGAAGAGGCCTTAAGCCTAGCTGTGTGTCCCTCTTCCTGACTGAGGCCTTGCTTGCTCCCCTAGCTTGCGGTCTGGTCCATGCCCGCTGCACTGGCAAGGTGACTGCCACCATTCCATGCAGCTCCTGGGCTCAGATAGACGCGACTCCTGGACTCCTTGTTCTGGACGATCCCCTATGCCCTGCTAAGCCTTCCAGGTCCTTTCTCACTCCTCTCCTCCCCACTGCCTGGGGCAGGCCCCATACCCTACTGGAGCTTCCGAAATTTGCTTTTTCCTCTTAGCACACACTCACCCCACTCCCAAACTGGCTCTGCTGCGGTGGCCGCTGCTCCAGGCCCTTCCATCTCGTCCCGGTCCCTCACCCCGGATCCCCCGTCCTCCTTGCCTTGGGCCCCTAACTTAGATAAAGGGTGGCTCAGGCTGAGCCCTGCTCTGCTAGGCTCTTCTCTGTTCAGCTTCGTGTGCAATACTAGCCGACTCTAAGCGTCCGTAGCCCCCCAGGCTCTGCCGCGCCTCTCCCTGCGACTGTCCCTACGCAGGGCAGCCCCGCTCCGCTGCCCCTCTGACTCACAGGCCACGTCCTACCAGCTGATGGGGCCGCCCGCCCCGCCCAGCGCCCCGCCACCCCCGCCGCCGGGTTATTTGAATTAATCAAATATTCTCATTAACCATACTTTCAAAAGATTAGAATATACTAAAATCAACTCAGGATTAAACAATATTGATTATAATTTTTGCTCTGAGCTGGTTGAAACAATGTCTACTTTGTCCCAGTGCTGAGCACAAGGCTTGCCGTATAGTAGATACTTATTTATGAATGAGGGAAATATAATTTAACTGTTCTCTGGGAAGCTTTAATGTTCTTTAATACCTAGGTTTATTTTCCTGAACAACAATTATTGTTGTTTTATAATTGTCAGGTTGAATTTAAAGTTAAGCAGACTCTAGCTCTTAGTTAACAACCGGGAAGTTCAAATTCTCATTTTATCTTCCTGATACCCGTATGAGGCAGGTAGAAAAAGTATTGTTATTTTCATTTTGCAGAAAGAAAAACAAAGGCACAGATTGGCTTAGCCGAGTAGCCAAATTTCCATGACTCCAAAATTAAAAGCAAAGGGAAGCTAGAACCCACATCTCCTAACTGAGCAATACAAGAAGTATGTTTAAGTTTTGCATTGTGCAAAATATTAAGCATAGACTTATATTCAAAAACAAATCAGAGGCCGGGTGCGGTGGCTCGTGGCCAAGGCGGGTGGAACGCTCAAGGTCAGGAGTTTGAGATCAGTCTGAGCAAGAGTGAGACCCCATCTCTACTATAAATAGAAAGAAATTAAACTAAAAATATATATTAAAAAAATTAGCCGGACATGGTGGCCCATGCCTGTAGTCCCAGCTACTCAGGAGGCTGAGGCAGAAGGATCGCTTGAGCCCTGGAGTTTGAGGTTGCTGTGAGCTAGGCTGATGCTATGGCATTCTAGCCCGGGCAACAGAGTGAGACTCTGTCTCAAAAAAAAAAAAAAAAAAAAAACCAGATCAGAGTACAAATTCTAATATAGATTTTATTATAGTTATTTGCCTTTGCATAGTACTTTTAAAAATCACAATATATTTGATATTGACATAGCTCCTTATTTTAAATCCTGTATTTGTTCTGTCAGAACATACTACTTTATAACCACAAAGCATTTCATAGATATTGACACATTTAATTCTTGCAAAAATCCCAATGAAGTCAAATAAAAAAGGCATCATTACTCTTATTTAAAAATAGGTAGTACAGGCTTAAAAAATTGAGTGTCTTGAGCAAACTTATAAAGCTGGCAAGTGATAGCACTAGAACTAGCAACGCTTATGTTGCTTGGCTCTGTACAATATTAATACATGCAGATGGACCACATCTAACGGTGACTCCAATATGAAGACTGATCTCTTAAAAACCAATGAAACAGCTATGAATGATTTTAAAAATAAGGCAAAGTGTCTGAAAATTAGTTTTCCAAGAGATACTCCAGGAAGCAATGATCAGGATAGGTCATACTCCTTATTCTTTGCATGAGGTAATTCTCAAGGAACTGGAATGATTGTTCAAAGGCAGTTATTACAACTGACTGGAGGTAGAAGTGCATAATGGGTATTTAAATATAGTTCAGCACTTTTAATTATTTTTTAACGATCATTTCAATAATTTTCCAAGGAGATCTGGCATAATCAACGAACCAAAACTTCCACTATTTCTTGCATATTTCTAGGCTAATTTAATCCTTTCCTGCAAGTTTAATTAGCATTCAAATGAAGTAGACATTCCTCAGAGAATAAGGGCTGACAGCGTGTGTAAAATAAGATTGAACCAAGCTCTTGTGGTTGGTGTCTGGACTAATTTGGAGAAATTGTAGAAAAGCAAGAGCTTCATGCAGAGTGAGGTAATCCTTAGAGGGCATTTCAAAATTTCAGGGGTACTGTGTAGGAGGCTATTTCCAAGGCGGGGGTGGGGTGCGGGGGGGAGCGCATTATGACACTCAGGTGTACCCCATCAGAAAATAGCCATGCTAGTCAAAGTGTGCCTCCTGCGTCAGCGTCAGCATTAGGAGCAGGTTTAGAGGTGCAAATTCTCGGTCTACTGAGAATTCTCACTGTAGAAATATGGGTCAGAATCTCTGGGAATGAGGTCCCAGAATCTGTGCTTTAGCAAGAGCTCTATGTGATTCCTACACTGCCATGGAGCATTCTGAGAAAATTCCCCAAACCTCTTTCAAGCAGTCCAAGCTACCCACCAGTGAGTTTAGGAACCATCCTGAGGATTGGATGGGCCAGCAAACAAGGTCCCAAACCCTGCCATTTCTTCCATTACTTAGGTAATTTCAAGTTGAACATAACTGTTTTTTTTTTCCCCTTTCCTAAAATATTTTTTGAAAAGAATAAGCAAAACCCAAGCTGAATTCAGCTGTCTAAAATCTGGTCAAGAAACAATCTTTTTTGTCTGACTATATCTACTATCATGTAAGTCCCCTCTTAAAAAAACAAAAACAAAAAATGTGACTTGTAGTTCTGGTGCCTTCTCATTTCTACTCTTTCCCCTAATCATTCCTTTCTTTGACTCATTTGTCTTTGCTGATCGATTTTTGTTATTGAGTGGTGGATGTGATATGAAGAAGAAATCAGAAAGGAGAAGGCTGCAGGCACTCTGCATTTCACACTTTGTCAAGCTAATTTGCACTGCTTCTTGGGCATGGGTGCTAACCTTCATATGCGCTATCTCCGTTTGCAGTCTCTGCTGCTATTGGTATAAATGGGAACAGTCATTTTGGTGCATTTTTTTTTTTTTTTGAGACAGAGTCTCGCTTTGTTGCTCAGGCTGGAGTGAATGCCATGGCGTCAGCCTAGCTCACAGCAACCTCAAACTCCTGAGCTCAAGGGATCATTCTGCCTCAGCCTCCCGAGTAGCTGGGACTATAGGCATGCGCCACCATGCCTGGCTAATTTTTGCTATATATATATTAGTTGGCCAATTAATTTCTTTTTATTTATAGTAGAGATGGGGGTCTCGCTCTTGCTCAGGTTGGTTTCGAACTCCTGACCTCAAGCAATCCGCCCGCCTCGGCCTCCCAGAGTGCTAGGATTACAGGCGTGAGCTACCGCACCTGGCCCCATTTTGGTGCATTAAGGTCATGTCATTCCAATCCACCACTGCCCCAAAGGGGTCCTTAATCTGCATTGGGGCTTGTGTTTCCCATTTTAATAAAAATGATTTTATATCACCAATCTGTTTATTTTAACTTGGACTAATTTCCATGGGGCTGTAAATCTTGGTTTCCATTTTATCAGAAGCTTACCTTCTCTCTCTCTCTTTTTTTTCTTTATATATATATATATATATATATTTTATTTCAGCATATTATGGGGGTACAGATTTTAGGGTTTCAATAAATGCCCATTCCCCCCTCCCCCCACAAGTCTGAGTCTCCAGCATGACCATCCCCCAGATGGTGCACATCTCACTCATTATATATGTATATACCCGCCCCCTCCCCCCTCCCACCTGCCCAATACCCTATTACTGTAGTACCTATGTGTCCACTTAGGTGCTGCTCAGTTAATACCAATTTGCTGGTGAGTATATGTGGTGCTTGTTTTTACATTCTTTCACCTTCTCTTTTATCTCTGACAGTTCCTTCTCAGTTGCCCTCTCTGATTCTTCTTTTTTGATCTCCTCCATAAATGTATTCTTTAAAGTTATAGTCACAGCCCTCTTCTCTTCTGTGAGCTTGGAATCTTTGAACTTCTCTTGAAGTCAGCTTGTATTATGTTCCGGTTCCTAAACATTTACTTCCAGTTCCATCCTCTCTCATTACACTGATTTCCACCTGTGCACCTGGCATCGCCACCTGATGCCTTGAAGCACCCCACACTCCATTTGGCTTTGTCTTTAGCCGCTGGGACTTGCTTCTGTTCCTTGGATCTTCCAAGCTCTGTCTTGCCTCTGGACTCATGGCTCCAAGTTCTCATCAAAAATGCTGTCCCGTCCACTTTTTTTTTTCTTAACTATAGAACTATTTTTGTTTAGATTTTTACAAAGGTCATGCCTGACAATCTAATAACCTCTCCATCTCCCAATCCTGAATCTAAATTAAGTGCCTTTGTCACTACAAACTCTTTGAGCAACTTGTATTTTCCTTTTATACAGCTTAACACACTTTGGAGTTATGCATTTATTTAATATCACTTATTTATTGCTTGTCTCTTCCCTCAGGCCAGTGGTTCTCAATTTTGGTTGCATTGTAGAATCATATGGTAGATTTTAAAAAATACTGCTATGTGGGCTCCATCCAGACCAATTGAATCACTGGAGGTGGAGCCCAGACTTGTCCATTAAGGTGATTCTGATGCACACTGATCTGAATACCACAGCACTAAATGGTAAACCCTGGAGGGCAAGAACCATCTTTTGCTCAGTACTCAGCACAGTTCCTAGCCCATAGAATTGAAAAATATTTATTGACTTGTATTAAATAAATCATACTAAGATTGTTCTAACATCTGCCTTATTTTAATTCTCTGCACTCCCTCTGCAGACACAGTTCCTTCCTTTTTGCCTTAGCTCATGTTATTTCTTTCCTTTATCCAGAACACCTATTTCCTCTTTCGCCTTGTTCACTCCAATTCATTTTTGCAAGACACAGCTTGGACATCATCTTCTATAGGAAATTTTGCTAGTATCCAGGAGGGAAAAGTGCCCCTACTTTATGTCCTACAGCAGTTTGTGCTTACTTTGACCATAGCACTTAACACATTGTTTTGGAAGGATAAAAGTGTTTCTCATCCTCATTCACTTGTGAACTCACCAAGGTCTTGGATCACCTCCCATTTCTTTAAATTGCTCATCTTCCTCTATTTTTAATTTCCATTATTGACATCATCAATGATATAATCTCTCAAGATATAAAACCCAGAGTCACCATTACTTCTCTCCCTTCGTTTAAGTTAGTGATTAGAGATGTGCAAAAATATTACCCAAGGCGATGTTCATTGTAGAGTTATTTATAATAGCAAACATTTGAAAATTGATTATGATACACCCATAGGCTGGAATATCATGCTGCTTTTAAAAAAAGGATTGTATAAGATTACTTAATAATATATAAAACGTTCATATGATATATCATGACATGACAAGTTTCAAAACATATTTTCAGTATGATACCAATTTTATAAAACAAGCTCTGTCCATCTATCAATTTGTGTAAAAAAATAGGCCAAAATATGTTTTTAGTGGTTATTTCTGGATGGTGGAATTTATAGCTTTGTGTTTTTATGTGTTTTCCATTTTGAAAGTAATGAACGTGTATTATTTTTATAATCATAAAAAGCAGAGTAAAGTTTTAAAAAAATGTGGCTTCAATTATTTACTATTTGGGTGAGCAAAATAGAGGTAACTGATATTTTGTCAAAGACATAAAAAAGGCAGAACCACCTATCACTCTGTAACTTTCTCCTCTACTTTAAATATTTGGAATTAATGGGGTGTGACAATTGATAATTTACATTTATACAAAGCAGCTTTCCAGACTACCTACACTTCTATAAGTAATGAAATCCATACTGTCTTGTTCCGTTTTGAACTCTGAGTGCACATTATTGTCTTACAGAGCTGTATATCATAATTATTTCTATACTATGGCATTCATCCTGGACAAATTTTGTTGAAACTATGCTCTTGACCTGAAATTCTCAAGTGCATTTATTAGTTGTGCATTTGAAAAACAATACAGGTATGCACTCACCTTTTTGCAGACAAAGTCACCAGGTAAATAGACAGTGGATTTCAATCTTAACAACATGTCATAAATCATCTGTGTGTCACAGCCCTATATAAAGAGAGAAATAATTCTTATAGACACAGCTGAAAAGCCAATATTTCAAGTGAATTTGAAATGCAATGTAAGTAAATAGTAATAGATGTTGTCTGCATTAGCATTAAAATATTAATTGCCAATGGGTATAAACTTGCTTTGATCTCAAATTTTGAAAAAAAAAAACCTATAGCATACTGGCAAGAGTTTGGATTTTGATCAGATAGATTTGGGTGTGAATCCTGTCTCCACTACATATTGTTATGTAATCTCTCATGCCTTCAGTTTCTTAACCCATAAAATGGGAATAAAAATGGTCCTTCAAGCAAAACAACATGGTGCTTAATTAATGACTATTAGTGATCATGATAAATATGATAATAATGATTATTATTATATTAGGACAGACATGGATCAAAATCTTGGCTAAATATTTTTCTTTCTTATAACATCTTTGGTACTATATCTAATATTATTAGACATTACTTAACTCTGCAAGCTTGTATGTCTTTCTTTACCAACTCAATTTTCATCTTAAAGGCAGGGAAAATGTATATAACAGATACAAAAGCAATATGTGTTGAGTGATTATTTATATCCATCTTCATAGTGTAAGAAATAAATTGTATTTCTTCAAATATGTGTCTATATTTGTAGTCTGTCTAAATAATTATAATTTATCTATATGATGGGCTAAAGAAAATCTATAGATGTTATAAAAATCTCACTTTACAGAGTGGTTTTGAATCTTTTGCTTTCACCAAATATTTATATTTTTTCCTCTCAGAGCTGCTAACATGTAGTAGCTTTCCTTTTGGATTTGGTTCTGCCCACCCCTTAGGGGAATTATGATTTTGCAGAGAACTAATCATCAAGTCAGTACCAGAGAAAGGAAGAGGAGAAGCAAACGGTCTGCCCCCAATTTGTGGATTCGATAATAATTCCTTCATCAATCACCACTTTTCTGTAATAATTTCAGTAGCAGACACTTGACCTAGATCCATATGAATTTTAGACCTTGGGGTAGCTTGACTGATAAGGAAAATTAACAATTTGTGATTGAAGTATCATCAAGTAGCCATTGGTGAGAAGCATTCAGATGAATTTTGTGTTAGAATTTAAAAAAATCATTTGAGAAAGTATAGCTTATGGTTCTCCAGAATAGAAAAAGGCCAAGGCCAGAAGGAATATCTTCTTAATACAGTCCAACAAATATTGATGAGAAGCTGGTTTGAGCAAGGCTTTGTATGATGCCCTGGGAGGAGGTAAAGATGAACCAAAGTCAGTCTAGCTGGGGTGATGCAGGTAAACAGAAAAGCTATAATTGATGGTAGAAGGTGGTAGAAGATAATCATGTCACAAAACATCCCCCAAATATCCATAAACCTTGTAAGAAGAGGGAAGTTACTTTTGCTCAGGAGTGGGATGAGAGAGAAGGGAAGCATCAGGAAAATGCTCTTGCAGGTAACAAAAGTGGAATCACTTGAGGATGAGTGTGATTTGCATTTGCAAAGATGCACAAAGGCCCTGTTAGGCAGAAGGAAATTTCACTTTTCTTTCCTTGTTATGTATTTGCTTTGCAAAAAGTATGTAATTTTTATTTATATTTGTTATAGTCCTACCATGTCTTTTAGGTTATCATATTTGCTAAAGCAAACCACAAATATAATTTTTTTTTCTAAAAGGTGTAGTTATTTTGTTTTCAGTAAAAGTTTTCTAAATAAATGGCTCCTATACTGAATTTCTTTAAATGCTGTCATCATTTGAGAATAATTTTATTTCAAAAATTGGCATTCTGATCATTTAAAACCCACTTAGAAAAAAAACACAAACATACTTTGGATTGATTTTTGGATCTTCTCTACTGAGGAACGTTTGTATCTTTGATGTTTTAAAGAAAATCCATTTGAAATATGCTTGGAAGTTCTTGAGCATGGACATGTCTGGAATATTATTGCAACGAAGGTAACACTCAGACATTCATATCCATGGAGAAGATTTATATTATAAATGATTAGAAATAGAAGACCTCAAGAACTATTTACTTTCATATGTGTATATTTACTTTAATATATAAATATAAAATATATTATATAAATATAAATAAATATATTGAATATGTATAAATATATAAGATATATTTATATATTAAAGTAAATATATTTACTTTCATATGTGTAATTTGATTTTTTTTGGCATTAAGTTTTACAATCTTAATTATAATTTGTAAGTCAAAAATACAATTTTTGTTCCTTAAATAAAATTCCTATTGGAATACACTTTGAAGAAAATTCCTAACTATATTAAGTTGTAGTCATAGGAATTATTAATGATTTTAAATGTTGTTTTCCTGTCACAGTAATTCTGATTCTCTCTTTCTATCTCTATATGTATATACACGCACACAAAGATGTGTATGTACAGTAAATTCTTATACTTTTATGTTGCCTCAATGCCCATTTTGAAGTTTAACTTTCTTATCCCAGAAGCAAGGCTTAGTCACTCTTGTCACAGTTTCCAGTTCTTTGCCTCTTCCTAGTTCCTCAGTGTGGTCGATCCAAAATCTACCTTATACAACTGCCTCCTGGTGACCACCTCTCTGTGGGACAGCTACATACTTGACTCCCCCCACTGACCCCCGTACCCCACATGGCCTGCACAGATAAGCCACAGGGACCACCTGTCAGTCACAGGGCGACACCCGCAGAACTCATGGCTGCTCACTATAAACCCACCAATTAGAACTCCCCATGGGAAACCTCCCTGGGTCAGACTTGGATCCCAATAAAGGCTTTGCCCTCCCCCCTCTCCCCCAGCCAGCCCCCACTCCCTACACACTGGCTGAGCACAAATATTCTCCCTTCCTGTTGGCCCTGTGAAGCTGCTGGCCTGCTCTCTCTGGGATCTGTAAGGGAGAAAACTGCTCCTGCTTTTTCACGCGTTCTCTCGTGCTGCCTCCTGTGTGCCTCACCTCACCCACACACTCGAACCTAACTTTTTTCAGGTCAGGGCTCTTCTAGAGAGTGGCTATCTTGTAGGAATGAACTGGACACAGGTCAGACAAAAGCCAACAGGGGTAAACAAACTTCCTGTGAGCGGAACATCTGGTCTTGGGTTGGAGACCTAGGCGTTAGGCCATCCGTCGGGATAAAGAAGTACCCAGAGAAAGGCGCTCTGTAAACAGCCACTGCCACCGCCTCTGCAGCCTGGCCAGGCCAGGGCTGAGTTTATAGCCATTCTCCAGAGAAGGACCACAAGACCAAGCTAGAGGAAATCATAACAGCGTGGCCGCATAGACGATGGCCCTTTATATCCATGGATTTTGCATCTGCAGATTAAACCAACCGTGGGTGGAAAATATTCAGGAAAAAAAAAAGAAAATAACAACACCACAATGAAAATAATACAATTTTTAAAACACAGTATAACAACTATTTAAAAGACATTTACACTGGATTAGGTATTATAAGTAATCTAGAGAAGATTTCGAGTATAAAATAGGTTGTGTGTGGGTTCTATGCAACAACTATTACTATCTAACATGTTATATAAGAGACTGGAGCTTCCACAGATTTTGGAATCCTTGGTGGGGTAGGGGTAGGGGTAGGGGTGGGTCCTGGGACCAATCCCCTGTAGATCCCAAGGGACAACTGTATCATTTTCTATCTTTTTTTGAGACAGAGTCTCACTCTATTGCCCCTGCTAGAGTGCAGTGGCATCAGCCTAGCTCAAAGCAACCTCAGATTCCTGGGCTCAGTCGATCTTCCTGCCTCAGCTTCCCCAGTAGCTGGGACTACAGGCATGTGCCACCATGCCCAGCTAATATTTTATTTATACATATTTTAGTTGTCCAGATAATTTCTTTCCATTTTTAGTAGAGATGGGGTCTCGCTCTTGCTCAGATTGGCCTTGAACTCCTGACCTTGAGCAATCCACCCCTCTCAGCCTCCCAGAGTGCTAGGATTACAGGCATGAGCCACTGCATCTGGACTGTATCATTTTCAATACTCCGGACTGTATCATTTTCAATACTGAAAAAATTGGAAACAACATAATGTCAATATGTAGGCAGATAAAATATTGAATATTTATAGGTTGGATATCATAGCGTGGTTAAAATATATACACTATATATATTTATGTATGTGATTAAACTCAACAAGTAATGTGGTCTGAACGAAAGTATGGTAGAGAATATATTCACTAGGATTCTAACTATGATAAAACTACACAAAACACTGCCTGTTGTTTATGTTTATGTAGATATAAAGTAAAATTATGAAAATGAGGATTTAGAAGGATAGCCTCAAAAAAACATCCTAGTAGCCACCTCTGGGGAGGAAGGAAGGAGAATGGATCTGGGGAGAAGAATTAATGAGATTTCAACTTTAATTGTTTTTTTTTTTTTGAGACAGAGTCTCACTTTGTTGCCCAGGCTAGAGTGAGTGCCGTGGCGTCAGCCTGGCTCACAGCAACCTCAAACTCCGGGGCTCAGCGATCCTACTGCCTCAGCCTCCCGAGTAGCTGGGACTACAGGCATGCGCCACCATGCCCGGCTAATTTTTTGTATATATATTTTTAGTTCGTCAATTAATTTATTTCTATTTTTGGTAGAGACGGGGTCTCACTCAGGCTGGTTTCGAACTCCAGACCTTGAGCAATCCGCCCGCCTCGGCCTCCCAAAGTGCTAGGATTACAGGCGTGAGCCACCACGCCCGGCTAATTGTTTTAATTTTAATAAAAATAATAATGTCTCCCTTTGTGGAGAAATGCAGTTTTTCCCCTCTTTTATGCCTCAGGTGTGCTCACTGGCAGAATGCACTAATAAAGGAAACCAAATCAATGGGAAGTGTTAGGCCACCTTAGGAGATAAGCGCTAAAACAGACAAGCAAATAATTAGTGCTCTTCTCAGTCGGAATGTATACAAGCACTCACATTGATAGTTTCAGCTTTAGCTTGGATTTCCTCAGATAAAAACATTTGAACCATTTTAAATATGACTACTGTTAACACACTTGGATAGGACATGGATCGAATCATGCAAACTGAACCTAGCAGCTGTATATTGTAAACACTTAGAATTAAGTGATTGTGTCCCCTAACTTGCTTCATGGAAAGGTGCCACTGGCTTTGGGGCACGTGTGGTTTACAACTAAATCTTTCTTCTCTGGATTTAGGCCTAATGAAAATGAAGTTTGCATTATGAAGTTGTTATATTTTACGATGTGCTTGAGAACTATTATCTTTTTTTCCCCCAGAAAGTGATTATTTTCTAGAGATACGCTTTGCTCAATTATTGTATGATTAAAAAGGATTACATCCTGGGGCTAGCTTTTCTTCTTGGTAACTCAGCTCCATTTTCTTCATAGGAGTCAGGAAATTTTCTGATTTACAAAAAAGCCAAAGGATTGTTTCATAAATGCCCCCTTGTCTACTAAGACAGGATACCTGTATAAGCATCGACATTAGCATTATATTAATATATAACATTTATATTAAATTTTACTGTCTTCTTTTTTTTTTTTTTTGAGACAGAGTCTCACTTCGTTGCCCAGGCTAGAGTGAGTGCCCTGGCGTCAGCCTAGCTCACAGCAACCTCAAACTCCTGGGCTCAAGCAATCCTTCTGCCTCAGCCTCCCGAGTAGCTGGGACTACAGGCATGCGCCACCATGCCCAGCTAATTTTTTCTATATATATTGTTGACCAATTAATTTCTTTCTATTTATAGTAGAGACGGGGTCTCGCTCTTGCTCAGGTTGGTTTCGAACTCCTGAGCTCAAACGATCCGCCCACCTCGGCCTCCCAGAGAGCTAGGATTACAGGCGTGAGCCACCGCGCCCGGCCAATTTTACTGTCTTCTCATCTTTACTTATTTAATTCTCCTAACTTTCCTGTGATGCCTGGCATTAGTGAATATATAGTCATTACTCTTGGTTTTTATTATTATTTTTTAGGCAGAGTCTCACTCCATTGCCTGGGCTAGAGTCCAGTGGCATCAGCCTAGCTCACAGCAACCTCAAACTCCTGGGCTCAAGCAATCCTTCTGTCTCAGCCTCCCGAGTAGCTGGGACTACAGGCAGGCGCCACTATGCCTGGGTAATTTTTTCTATATAATTTTAGTTGTCCAATTAATTTCTTTTTATTTTTAGTAGAGATGGTGCCTTGCCCTTGCTTAGGCTGGTTTCGAACTCTTGATCTTGAGCAATCCACCAGCCTTGGCCTCCCAGAGTGCTAGGATTACAGGCGTGAGCCACCACGCCCGGCCCTACTCTTGGTTTTTAGATGAAGGACTGGAGTCTCAGCAGTCAACTGACTTTCTCTAAGGTTACACATGCAGAATGTGTCAGAGAAAGAGTGTCACTAGAGTGTGTGCTTTCTATACTTCCAGCAACTGCAGGGCTAAGGGTGTGTATTACTCACTCCTGTACCCTCGGGGTCTCACCAGTGTTTGGGGCATCCTAGCCATCCTAAATAAATATGGGCTGATGTATAGAATGAAGCTGTTAGAAATTATTCCATTTTGGACGATGAAAACTTCAGTGCTGTCTAAAAACTGTGTGTTACAGATTGAATTACGATTATAAAGATTTGAATGAAGTTGGAAGAAATCTTATTTTTATTCTAAAGAAAACCTGTATGTTAGACGGTGTTTCCTATACCCAGGAAATTCTTCTTTTAATAACGGCAAGCTTTGAATACAGTTGAAACGTTGGCAAAAATTTATCTTTGGAATGCCTACCCTCGTAGTCCTTTAGAATTTCTGTTTCTAGGCTCAGTTCTGCTTTCATCAAAAGAGAATTTAAGATATGATCAGTAATTTGTAACTCACTGTGAATTTAAGCCACTCACAGGTACAAACAATGGTCTTCAGGGGTTTTTCCACCTCAGCCTTGTTTATTCTAAAAGGATATGCTTTGCTCTATCTTAAACTCCATTCTCATTAAGCAAGTAGGCTATGGGTGATATGACTAGGGCAGAGATTCTGAATTCAGCTGGTCATGCCATTGACCACGCCAGTCATGGTACTGACTGGTAGCTGTTGGGAGCAGCAAAGTCAAATGTGATATATAATTTGCAAGGCACTCCGATATCATAACGTATTAATATTGAGTTCTAAGTAAGATCAGTCATCACCCTATATTTGATATTTGCAAACACTAGTAAAAATCATCTCCATCAAGCTTTCCTTGAGAACCGACAATAATTTTGTTTTTCTAGGAGTTTTGGTATCACATGGTCAAAGTTGGAAGTCATGAGTTGGACGGAACCCTGAGGATGAATGTAATCCACCTTCCTGTGATCAAGCAGGGCCATGTGAAGAGTCTGATCCTACGTGTGTGGAAACTCCCCTGTGATGATATCAGTTTTATTTCTCAGTCAATAATAATAGTAATAACAGCAATATAACTGATATAAGCACTTTACATGTTTTGAGTCACAACCACGCACGTTATCTTTTTCATTTAGAGTTCCCCCACCCTACTGGAGGGCCCCAGAGAGCAGGGACAATATGGCCATAGTAACTGGGAGCACCCCCTAGAGCCTAGCTCAGTGCCTTACCCAGAGGAACTGCTCAGGATATGTAGATGGCTGAAGTTCGTCTATATTATAAGCTTATTATTCAAAATACTTTAAAAGTGCTAGCAACAATACTGTATTACAATTATTTTTTTATTTTGCCTCTGTCACCCAGGCTAGAGTGCACTGGTGTCATTGTAGCTCAGTGCAACCTCAAACTCCTGGGCTCAAGTCCTCTCTGCCTCAGTCTTCTCAGTAGCTGGGACTACAGGCTTGCACCACCACGCCCAGCTAGTTTTTTCTATTTTGGGTAGAGACGGTGGTTTTACTCTTGCTCAGGCTGGTCTTGAACTCCTGAGCTCAAGTGACAGTCCTGCCTTGGCTTCCCAGAGTGCTGGGATTGCAGGCGTGAGCCACTGCACCCTGCCAGTATTTTATTGCTGATACCACTAGGGTAAAAATAAAGTTGGTAAAAATGCATCAGTCTCACTGTAGCGTTCAGATTTCAGGCCCTGAGGAGTAAACGTGTGATGACATATCGGAATAGCATGTCACTGCTGGGGATCCCTGTGTGAGTGGTAGACGGCAGTTTGCCATTCCCGTCCTTTTCCTGGCTCAGTCTGTCACTCACGTGCAAAACAGTCCTCATCATTCCTACCACAGGAGACACAGCCTGTGCTGGCTTTGCTTCCTGCATAATCACAAATAATGAGTCACAGATGCCAGTGAGGTGTCCTGTTGGGCTGGGCTCTGCCTTATTGCCAGAGCAGCACATAGACACATTGTGCCTGCTTTGTTAGACTAGTGGTGCCTACATTCCAATTTTGGGATTGCTGGGTCCCTGGTTTTCATTTTCCGCTGTTGATCTGTGGGCGCCTTTTGTTTCTATAGGGTGCGGTTTTAATACTAGCCACTAGGTGGCGAAAAAGAACTTCTGTTAAAATGTCTCCTATTTCTGGTTAATTTAGAGGCAGAGGCAAAATGTGCTTTCCCCAGCCTTTAATTTGGCAAAAATATATTTAAAAATAGAGATAGAAATAATAAATCAGAAAAGATGGAAAATTTCCCAATCTCTCCTTATTAGAATCGCTCCTTATTAGTTCCATAGTTACGCTTGGGCCTGGAATAACATGGAATCTGTGAAGAAGAGCCATTTTGTAAAAAATTAAAAAAAACAACACATATGACTATTCATCTCTAAGCTATTTCAAAACTCTGATCACCGCATATTGAAGCAGCAAATCTTACTAATTAACCACAATCGATTGAAGCAAAGTTTTAGTGAAAATCTGTGACTCTAATTCTACCTGCTTTGATTAAGGGGCGGGGGAATCCCATGAGATTCAGTCTTTTCTTAGCAGGGGAGCAAAATGTGTGTGTGAATTTAGGCATCTAACTGATGTGCCAAGTCTGAGTCTGTGAAAATTATAAGGAAGGATTCCCTTGAGCTTGACTTTTGACTCTAGTGAAAGTTATGGTTCCTTGCCATCGTATCTGTCACCCAGGCAAGGTTGGTGGGGGCTGAAAGGTGGCCTGATACAGTGGTTGAGTTCCCAGACTGTGGTGCAACAAAACCTGCGCTCAAACTGTCCCATTGCTAGAGTTCTGGGACCTCAGTCAGGTAAGTTGTTTACCCTCTCTGTAAAATGGGGACGGTAACAAAACTTTCGTCGAAGAGTTTCGCCATGTAATCCTAGGGCTTTGGGAGGCCAAGGTGGGAGGTTTGCTTGAGCTCAGGAGTTTGAGACCAGCCTGAGCGTGAGCGAGACCTCCTCTCTACTATAAATAGAAAGAAATTAGCCAAGCAACTAAAAATAGAAAAAATTAGCTGGGCATGGTGGCGCATGCCTGTAGTCTCAGCTACTCGGGAGGCTGGAGGCAGGAGGATCACTTGAGCCCAGGAGTTTGAGGTTGCTGTGAGCCAGGCTGACACCATGGCACTCACACTAGCCTGGGCAACAGAGTGAGACTCTGTCTCAGAAACAACAAAAACAACAACAACAAAAAACCCCCCAAAAAAACAAAACAAAAAAGAGTTTCCCCAGAGCTAGGGCTGCTATAACAAAACAATACAAACCATGTGACTTAAACAACAGAAATCATTTTCTAGCAGTTTTGGAGGCTAAAACTCGAGATCAAGGTGTCGACAGGTCTGGGTCCCCTGTGGCCATTGTTCTGTGTAGTGGCTCCCCTGGTGTCGCTTGGTATGTCCTGATTTCCTCTTCTTAAAAGGATCCCAGTCAGATTGGATCAGAGCCCACCCTATGGGCCTAATTTTAACTCAATCACCTTTTTAAAGACCCTGTCTCCAAATACAGTCACTTTCTGAAGTGCTGAGGGGGTTAGAGCTTCAACATAAGAGTTTTGGCAGACACAAGTGAGCCCATAACAAAAGAATTTCTGCGAGAAGGTAATGTGGCAGTTAGTACAGGGTAGTACGTGGTATGTACTCAATAAACAGCTATTGGTAATTATTATTTTTGTGAAGACATATGCATAGATTTTAAAGTTTAGGGTCAGCAGCAGTTTGGTTTCTTACTTTTGACTTAATTATATTCCCCACAACCTGGAGAGCACTTGGAGGGCCTGTAAGGTTTGGGCATGCCAAGGTGTACAGGGACAGCGTTGTTGGGATTGAAGAATTATGGACAGAATGGAGCACCTTCTTATGACATTGTCCTTATTATTTATGATACTGCAGCATAACTTACATTACTCTTGCCAGAGTATTATGAAACTTACTGTTCTACTAATATATAAACAGATTTCACAAGGCTAAAAGGAAAGGATATAAGCATACTTGTACTTTTCAGGGTTTTTAGCTTGAGTATATAGTGCAAAATTAAAGCATCAGACATATGTCTTTTGACAAACTAAAGCAAATTAGACTCATTCTCTGGTGCTACATTGCAAACAATTTCCACAAGATCTGTATTCATTCTCAAATTTATAAAATGGAGGACAGTCCTTTTGAATTTTTTCTTTTAATCACCGCTATATGAATAAGGGCAGAAAATTCATTCTTTTTTTATTTGTATTGTAATTTTTTTTTTTTTTTTGAGATGAGGCTGGACTGAAACTCCTGGGCTTCAGTGATCCTCCTCCTTCAGCCTCTTGAGTAGCTGGGATTACAGGTGCGTGCCACTGCACTCCTAAAATTTTTTACTGAGGACCTAAGACATACGCCTAAAGCATCCCCTGGGGCACCATAAAATATATATTTGTGAATTTAATGACTTTAATGCATTTTATTTACCCTATCCTGAAGACGGGAAGGGTACAAAGCATGCCTGCCAGCCTCCAATCTTGGGATCTTAGGGAAAATTCTCTCTCCCTCTCTCTTCCTGCCTGCCTTTCACAGATATGGAAGATTCAATTTCAGGGAGGATTCAAGATAGGGAAATTTTCAGCAGGTGACAATCACCCTTCTTTGTATCCCTGGATATTGTGGTTGGTCTCACTTTTTGTGTCTTTGTAAAACTGAAATCTATACTTTCTGTCTCCTCCTTTCACAACTTCCTTTGCCTATAGGATTGGGCTCACGCGCCACAGCATGGCTTCAGTTGACGTCTCCAGATTCATCTTTGGGCATCACCCCATGATCTGGTTCTAAAGACTTCTCTTTCAGTGAACAGGTTAATACTTTTCCACATCTGTGAGCCTTCACCCAGGCACCTCTAGCTTTTCACTCCAGAGGTTCCTAAGCATCCTTCTAGGCACCCACATTTTGAATGTTCCCTCCTTTGTGCTCTGAGCTCCAGGGGTGCATAGGTGGCTCTCATTGTAGGGAGCGGACTGATTCAGACAGAAGCATTGCAAGGATCAATTGGGTATAAGCTATGAAGGGTGTAGGATCACTATTCAGCCTATTTCCCTCCTAAGAAAATAACAGATTTGTATACACTGCTAAGACCGTCTCCACGAAAATAAATTTAGAAAAATTTCATACCTACTTATTTTCTATTTTACTTGACTTTAGACAAAAATAACTTTTGCATTTAACAGAAATGTAAATGGGTTCTTTCTGGAAAGAACTCCCTCTTTAATGGAAATGTCAGAAAAAAATGAATCAAAGTTTATAAACAACATTAGCAAGATGTGAAGATTTAACCTTTTTTCTCAATCAGATGTTGCTGATTTAATGGATTTCCAAAAAGTACATGTAAAAACAAAGAAAAAACTATGATGCAGAAAACCGATAACTTCCCAAATTGGAGATAATCCTATAAAAGTCATTGGTACCTAATGTAAAGTATTATTTTTTTCTTTAGAAAAAAGTTACTTGTTATCACTTATTCCCAATTTAGGTACTCATTATGGTATAAAGAGTTTTATAATATGTTAAAATACTGTTAATTTAGCTTAGTGGCTTTCATATATACATACATACATACATACATACATATTTTTCTTTTTTTTGAGACAGAGTCTCACTTTGTTGTCCAGGCTAGAGTGAGTGCCGTGGCATCAGCCTAGCTCACAGCAACCTCAAACTCCTGGCTCAAGCAATCCTGCTGCCTCAGCCTCCCGAGTAGCTGGGACTATGGCATGTGCCACCATGCTCGGCTAATTTTTTCTATATATATTAGTTGGCCAATTAATTTCTTTCTATTTATAGTAGAGACAGGGTCTTGCTCTTGCTCAGGCTGGTTTTGAACTCCTGACCTCGAGCAATCCACCCGCCTTGGCCTCCCAGAGTGCTAGGATTACAGGCGTGAGCCACCGCGCCCGGTCGCTTTCATATATTTTTGACCATACTCTATAACAAGACATGCATTTTCATTGTGTCCGCAATACCTACCTTTCCTTATTTGTGATGCACTATGATATTTTCTCTTCCATTTTATATGCTGGTAGTGACTTACTTAATTGAATTCATGACCCCCTAGTGGATGACAAGCTGCAGTTTGAAAACCTATCTAACTAGAGAAAACCACTAACCAATGTAGAAATCCTTTTCACAGCCTACCTTATAGAAGATCAGAAAATTCTGCTTGTACACATTCTGTGATGCTTCTGTTTTACTGGGAGCTTTCGTTGTGGAAGAATTCCTGCTAGAAATCAGAAACTACTTTCCTGTCCTCTCCAAGAATTGGTACCGGTGCATCCTCCCTCCTTTCCTGATGCCCTTGCTAAGCAGCTACTCTGTGTCAGAAACTGTGGTGTGTACTGCTGGTATGAAGACAATTAGGACCACACCTTGCTTTTCCAGGAGGTTTTATTCCAGCAGAGGTTCTGCAGCTTAGAAATGGAATTTAGGGTGGAGTATTATTTTGTGAGACAATATAGAGTAAGACTCATTCCTTGTCCATATAACAGACTTTAGTATAAGAGACTTCTGCTGTCCTTGAATCATTTTTCCCTACAACTAAACACCCTCAGCATCTACAAATTTTTCTTTTGAGGCCATTTTCTTCTCATGATTATTATTAATTTTTAGAGTTGGTGTCTCACTATATTGCCCAGGCTACTCTCAAACTCCTGGTTTTAAGTGATCCTTCCAGCTCAGACTCTTGAGCAGCTGGGATTACAGGCACAAGCCACCACCAGGCTTTTCTTTTCTTTCTTTCTTTTTTTTTTAATGGAGCAACAATTTACATACAGTGAAATATACAGACCTTAAGGGACAGTTAGGTCAATTCTGACAAATGCATACAATTATGTACCTTCCCTAGCAAGACACAAAACATTTCTATCACGCTACAATGCTCTGCCATGCCTCTTCCTAGTCAATCTCTTCATCCCCACTCCACTCTAGAAGCAATCATCGATCTGATTTCTATCATCACAGAGTAATTTTATAACATTATCCTTTTACTATCTTCTTGGTCCACTACTCAACTCCTACTTTTAACTGTTTAGCAGGAAGAAGATAATCTAACTTGTCAAAAATCCTTCTTAAAACTGGTTATTTGAAATGTGATATGTTAATCCAAATGTAGTTTAAATAATCAAGAAAACCAATATTTTGTTAACATTTAGGGGGATCTCTTACATAGCTCTGCTGACTCATATAAAGTTTTAGGCCAAGTGGAACTCCCTGGTCTAAAAAGAATTGTTATAAAATTACAATTGCTCTTTTTAATTAAGGATTGCTCTTTTAAACTAACTATTGCTCTTTTTATGTTTGTAATATTTTAATTTTGGACTTAAGATTTTTACTTGTATGCTTGTTAAAGTTAATTTTGTTGGCTTTGCGCATTGTTTCAAAGTATTCAGTAATTTTAAATTTTGTAATTAACACATTTTATACTATTCCTTTCTGCTTCAAGTCATCTGCAAATTTGAAAATCACACTTTTTATGTCTTCATCAAAATCTTGACGGACGTCTATAACAGGATATAATTAAGAAAAGAGTCCTAAGATACTGACCCAACTCTAGTATCCTATGGAGTCACAGGTTAACCTAGTGTTGGGAGTGGCTAGACCTGACCATTCTTCTACACAGCTTCTGCTTCTTCATCTTGTCTCCAGTGGTATTGATTATCTATTTTCAAGACATATCCTTCTGCCTGGATTACATTTTCTTTTCTGTCTATACTTGCATCTTAAGTGATCACATCGAGGGTGTAAAATGCACCAATATGCTCATAGGTACATTTATTGCTCCAGCTTGGACCTCTCCCTCGAAATCAGATTTATAAACCATATTGCCTGCATGTTATTTCCATCTGAAAGTCTAACACTTACCTAGTTTCACACATCAGTCTTTGCACTGCTATAAAAAAATAACACAGAATGGGTAATGTATATGTAATAGAAATTTATCTCTCACAGTTCTACAGACTGGGAAGTCTAAGATTGAGGCACCATCAAGTTTGGTGTCTGGTGAGGGCTGCTCTCTCTTGCAGGATGACACCTTGTTGCTGCATCCTCCAGAGGAGAAGAACGCTGTGTTCTCACATAGAAGGGTATGACGGTGCTTCCTTTGTCTTGAGCTATTTTATAAGGGAGCTAATCCTATGCATGAGGGTGGAGCCCTCATGACTTAATCATTTCCCAAAGGTCACATCTTTTAATACTGTTGCATTGGGGATTGAGTTGCAACACGAATTTTGGAGGGACTATCATCATTCAAACCATAGCAACAATCAAAAACAAAGACTTTTTTAAAACTTAATCCAAAATTTCCTGTTTTGCAAATGATATCTTTGTTTTTCTGGTCCCTGAGGCCTAAATCCTTAGAGTCACCCTTGGTCTTTTTCTTCCTCTTACCTGCTTCACCTAATCAAACAGGAAAAAGTATGGCCTCTTCCTTTGAATGTAGCCAATATTTGGTCACTTCTCAATAACTCCTTGACAACCCTGGGTCTGGTCACCACTATCTCTTCTGTAGGTGGTTAAGATAACTTCCATTTGGCTTCCTTGCTTATTCTCCACATAGTAGGAAGGATAATGCTTTCCAAACCAGTCTCAATGGGTTACTTTCTGCTCAACATCCTCAGTGTCTTTGCATCTCAGCGTGTGGTCCAATATCTGTACGACAGCCTCCAAGGACCTCTATTAACTTGCCCCTTGCCTCTGCCTCCTTTTTTAAACTCTTCTCTGACTAGTCTGGCTTGCATCACTCTGTGTTTGCCCCGGCCACTCTGGCTTCCTTGCAGTGTGTTCCCAGCTCAGGGCTTCATGCCATCCATTCTCCTGTAATATTCTATCCTTTCCCCTACCCCTCTGTCCTCTCCCACTACTTGCATAGCTCACTCCCTTGCTTCCCCAAGTCCTCTGTTCAGGTGCTCAAAGGCACTTCCTCGGAGAGTCCTTTCATGGCCAGTGACACCTTCCTCCTCCTCCTCAATCTGCTTAATTTTGTTCATGGCATTACCACCTCCACAACACATTATATATTTATTTTTCATTCCCTTCTGGAATTTAAGCTCCACTTGTGTATTTGTTTTCTTGTATTCCCAGTGGCTAAAATGGTGCCTGAAACATAGTAGGAACCTAATAAACATTTGTTGAATGAATTAATTGAACAGATGAATCAGTGAATGCCACACACAATTAAATCTTGGGTGAGAAAGAGTTATATGCAACATATGTTTAAAAAAGAGAGTATTAAAATCAAAAATATTCAACATTTTTGAAATTTCTTTGTTATGCATTTTTTTTTCTTAAAAAAGAATGAAGCCTCTAAGTTTAAATTTGACCATTTTGAAAGTCTAAATGCAAAGTATCTGTAATAGGAGACATGATTAGGCATGATTCTTTGACTGTCAGGCCAATCTAGAGCTAATCTAGGGCCTGATTTGTTGTGCATTGCCAAGGCACGTTCATAAATGGGAGGTGACACACATACTAGCAAAGACATAGAGCTATAGAGTTTAATTATATTTAAATGAATGCAATAAGAGTCTGAAGAACTCTTCTTTGACATCAGTTAGAAGAAAGACCTGCAATTTATTTGACTCTTTAATGCCATATAAATTCTCCAGGTTGTTTTGACTTTGTTAAAACATAAGGCAAAAAAATCATAAATGCTGTATACAGGAAAATCTTAACTTTCTCAGAGGAATTTCTTTTTTTTTTTTTTTTTGAGACAGAGTCTCACTGTTGCCCAGGCTGGTCTCCTGAGTTCAAACAACCCACCCATCTCAGCCTCTCAGAGTCCTAGGATTACAGGGATGAGCCACCACTCCCGACCTCTTGGAGGAATTGATATAGTGCCTTTCTACTAACGGTAAAAGCACTTGCCTTGAATAAGTCGACTTTGCTGATGATGCTGAAGTTCATATCGACGGCGAGGGCTAGCTGTACGGTAGTTGGCAGGGTCTTAAGCAAACTGGACTCATCTTTGCAAAGATAAGCACATCAACCCCCAAAGCAGAATTATTAATAAAATAAGGCACCAAAATATAAGTAGAAAAATTCAAAAAAATGAAGGAAACAAGATGCAAACACTTTTTATACATAAACAGACACATTGCATTCTCTATCTTCATTACTTCTATTGGCTGTACCTACCTATTCCAATGACACTGTTATCCTCAGGGGAGAAAAACGAGTATTTTAACTCTGGATGATGTATTGAATAACTCTAGAACATTATGCATGCTGAAGCTTTGGGATATGAAACTTAATGATCATAGGCCAAAGGCTGGTGAACAAGCTGCCATGGGAGAAGAATCTAGTTCTTGTTTTCCGATTGTCTTGATTCCAGCCCTAACATCCTGAGGATGGCAAATCATAATTCACACCGTGTGGCATCTCATCTGAAAGCTTGCAGAGCTCTGTCACACCCATTATCTTCTTTGACCCTGGTGACAAGCCTAAGGGTGAGTGTCCTTATTCCTACTTTGCAGGAAGAAGAAAAACAAAAAGAACTAAAGACCCACAGAGGCTGTAAGTGACTTGCTTGATTGTGCGTAATTAGTAGGTAGCTCAGCTGGAATCAAATCTAAAGAAGAAATGGGCTAAGGGAGAAAATCCAAATTATTGTTATTTACTTGCTTAATAACTCGATGAAGAATATGAATACATTACAGATTTTTTCTGAATGTGAATTAAATGATGGGCCTTCAGGCTGATAAAATGCTCCATAAACAACACTGCCTGTTCTTAATGTCTAGTAGGGAAAGGGTTTCTGAGAGTAGATTATTTTTGATGTTTTCTTATATTATTTAGAAATGAGAAAAATTACTGTATTATATTCCTATTTTTATTCCAATATAGATTCTAAATATAAAAATCCTCCATAAAAAAAACACAGTTCCTTGTTTTTGAAGGTTGTTTGTCTCTAGTTATCTCCTAAGCCAGGGAGTTGGGTCGGTATCTACAGCTGCTAAGGGGAGTGAGGGAAGAAGCCCGACACCACTCCTGTCGTTGCTCTTCCTGCTCACTTCAAATGCCCTGGAGTAGCTGTAGGTGCTCAAGAGAGAGGCATGCTGTTTGGTCATTCAGGAAGAGATTCTACACATGAGGCTGGAGTCTCTGAAGATTGGCAGAAAGGTGAAGAAAAGGTCCTACTGTCAACAGCCGAGTGGTTCCTGTGTGGTCCTGGGAACCTTTGTGACTGGAAAATCTCATTGTCATTTGCGTTCTGGAGGCAGTAGCGTTTTTGGCATCTTAGTGGCACTAATTCCTATTTTTATATAGTGAGGAACAAATTATTATAAGAGTTGAATTTGGTTATTGTCAACTAGTGCATTGTCTTGAACTTATTTTATATCCTTTAATAAAAGTTATTTTAAATTCCAATGGTATGGTACTAATAAAAGACACCATTAATTATTTAGGGTCTTGTAGATGCAATGGTGTGCCTTGTAGCAGGATGGGGTGGCCTGAAAGGTTGCTGCTCTTTAGTAGCACAGCTGACCTTTGCATGGCATGGTTTTGAATAACGTGGGTCCACGGATACAAGGATTTTCTTCCATTTCTGCCACCCCCGAGAGAGCAAGACCAACCTCTCCTCTTCCTCCTCCTCTTCAGACTACTCAACATGAAGATGACGAGAATGAAGACCTTTATGATGATCCACTTCCACTTAATGAATAGCAAATGTATTTTCTCATCCTTATGATTTTCTTAATAACATTTTCTTTTCTCTGGTTTGCTTTGTTTTAAGGATACAGAATATAATACATATACAAAATTTTTGTTAATTGCCTGTTTTGTTATTGGTAAGAATTCAAGCCAACAGTAGGCTATTAGTATAGGGAGTAATAGCAGTAGGCTATTACAGTAGGCTACTTAATAGCAGTAGGCTATTAAGTTTTGGGAGATGCAAATATATGTGGATTTTTTTATTGGGTGGGTGTTGGTGCCCCTAATCCCTGAGTTCAAGGGCTAACTGTACCGTGCTCTGGGCAAGACAGTGATGCCGCAGAAAGAGCAAGGGTTTGGAAGAAAACAGATGCTGGTCTGAGTTCCATTTAGACCATTTATTTGTTGGCTCTATGTCTTTGGCCAAATTTCTCAGGAGCCTCTGTTTTCTTGTCTCTTAAAGGAATGATAGGTGATACTGAATTTTCCTGATCCCCTTTTTTTTTTTGTGTGTGTGTGTGATGACTATATAAGACAATGTGTGTAACACCTAGCATCCAGTAGGCACTGAATAAATTTAGACTTTTCTCTTCCAAAGTTTAGGTAACCAGTAAGATAGAGCTCCATATTTAAGAAATAAAATCCCATGGTATTAAACATTAATGCTTTATAGATCATTTAATTGCTTTTCAATCTTTTGTTCAAATCTAATTAGTCTCTGCTACTATACGGAGTTTTTATTATATGACTAGGTTTACAGGAATTTAATCAGTAATCTGCCATGCTTACCTAGCATTCTTTGAGAGGCCCATGTGTATTCATACCAAGCCCGAACTCGCTTTTGCACACTTTTAGGAATGGAGTAATTGTTCATGTAGGCAGTGGTATGATCCATGCGGGTGCGGAAGTAGTTCTGGTTGGCTGTAGCTGCCCCAATTACATCTCGCATCTAAAATGACAAATAAGGTCACTCCACACCCAGCCAAGGAACTGGGAGAGTTAATAAAAGTTGAATTAAGTATTCTCACTTGATGCACTCCCTCCTAATGGCTTGATTACTTGATTTTAAACACACTGATATTGTGTCCTAATTTCACCCATTTCCATAAAATACAGGGTAGATTGTATTCTTTCAGTGACCCAATATGGAAAAACAAGAAGACCTGTTGGGCCAACCATGTGAGATTTTTGTTAGGATTCAGGAACAAAAAATGCATACGACTGCACGTAATTTTCTATGCCAACTTATATATTACTGCAAAAATGTTAGTAGATATTTTAAAAATTATACAGCTGTGCTTATGCAAGGGAAGTGCAATAAAAGTTGAGCAATTATCTGGCAGAATGGCTAGTCCATTTTGGTGAGTTTCACTTTGAAAGCATCCTTCATAGATTATCCAGTGTGGCTGGCTATATAGACTCAATTCATCACGAAATTGCAACCTCTGTACTTCTCTTTGTGTTGTTTAGACAGATAAAATCAAATTTCATCATGCTTAAGGCATAGTATTCAGCAGAAGTTGAAATGTGCTGAAATTACTGAAGCATCATCTACTGCTGTGACAATTCTTAAGAAACTGTCAGGTTTTAGTTCTTGGATGTTTATAACTCAGCCATAAAAACCCACTCTAGGTTAAAAGCTGATCTTTAAGGTCTCAGCACAAAAAAGATATATAGCTCCACTCTTCCTCTCACATAGAGGGAAGCAAGTGGCTGTAAATTTGCTTTGACTACGGGTTTATAATAGGGAGGAAAACCAGGGCCTTACTTTCACACTCATAAGACTTCACTCATTCATGCTAGTAGCTGCTGAGCCCTTTCTGCTTATGGAAAAACTACTCATTCTTTGAGGTCTAGCCTAAATGGCTCTTTCATTGTCAGCCTTCCTTAGTTTCCATTTTCAGAGTCAAAAGGTTCTTCTACTTATCAAAAGTATCTGCTGAGGAGCTATGCAATTAGTCCAACTGTACACATCTTTTTGAGACTCTAACTTCTTTTTTTTTTTTTTTTTTTGAGACAGAGTCTCGCTTTGTTGCTCAGGCTAGAGTGAGTGCCGTGGCATTAGCCTAGCTCACAGCAACCTTAAACTCCTGGGCTCAAGCAATCCTACTGCCTCAGTCTCCCGAGTAGCTGGGACTACAGGCATGCGCCACCATGCCCGGCTAATTTTTTCTATATGTATTAGTTGGTCAATTAATTTCTTTCTATTTATAGTAGAGACGGGGTCTCCCTCTTGCTCAGGCTGGTTTCGAACCCCTGACCTTGAGCAATCCACCTGCCTTGGCCTCTCAGAGTGCTAGGATTACAGGAGTGAGCCACTGCACCCGGCCTAAGCCTCTAACTTCTTAGTGGCAAAGTGGCTCTTCCAAATATTCTTCAACAACCTCAATCCCTAGGTCTCTGTTTTTCATGCTGTTCTCGGCAGATGACCTACATTATCACAGAGACTGGGAGACTTGGGATATTAGGGGTTGGGTTGGAAGATTTAAGAAAGCGCTAAATTTGGAACCAAGGACAATTAGAAGCATTATTGATTGGTGTTGAGGACCCAAGAATTTGTAGTGGCAATAATCTGAATGGTTTGTGTGCTATCCTTCAGCAATGTTGGGTTTTGTTGGTGAAGGGGTTGAGGAAGATGTACATTCCATGGTGGGTCCCAGGCTAGGGAAGTACACGATGGTATGAGAGGAAGAAAGTATCAGTTTCTATGAGTTGTATCAGAGAATAGAAAGTTGCAGTTAAAATGTGATGATTAGTTCCAGGGTGTAGTCATTAGTGTGGCTGTATGTGGGAATTCTGAACAAGGGGCGATTTTGTCCCAGGCTGTCTTACTGTTGTTTCTGTCTGTTCCCTTTCTCAGCATCTTTTATTCACTATGAAAGTTTAAGGCACAAATCTGTACCTCCAGCCTCAATCTTTCTCTTGTGCTCTACTACCACATTTTCAGCGACTTGATATTTCTTCTTGCTCCTGTTGGCATCTCAAATTCAATTTAAAAGCAGGTGTGGTATGACATATAAAGCAGCACCTCTCAGAGCTTCATGTGCATATGAATCACTTGAAGCTCTTATTAAAATGCAGTTTCTGATTCAGTAGGTCCTGAATTCTGAATTTTTCAAGTGCTGCTGCTGGTCCACAGATTACACTTGTGAGTAGCAAGAGAATTGAACTGGTGCTAGGCATAGTTCTCTAGTCTTGTAAAAGTTGTCCTGCACATAATAAGTGCTCAGTGAATGTTAGATTTTACTGTTATTATCAGCATTATTATATATGGTTCTATATCATATGACTGTATGAATTGCATGTATAAATCAGGGATGCCTCTTAATCTCTTTAAACTGAAATTTCTTCATCTGCAAAACTGAGAAATCATTGACTGTGATGTGACTACCTTACATTGATTTTATGAGAAATTATGAAATAATGTGATTTTTGCTCTTTACATTCAAATTGATCTGAATTGATTTCCTCTAAACCCAGCTTCCTATTTCAATGATTGTTAACACAATCTTCCCAGCCATTAGGATTATGGGGATTTTATACTTAAAGTTTTTAACTCTTAGTGTCCATCTTCCCAAACCTAAATATTTTCTACATAGAGTTTTCTTTACAGCCTCTGTCTCCATTTCACTAACTTGTTCAGGCTGCAGTTGCCATATCCCTGTGTATCTGTATTAACTGTGCTTTAGTTTTCTGTATTTTGATATGTTGCTATCTGGGGCCTTGCTGATCCAGGCCCTTGCTTAGGGTTAGCTAATTACTAGAGAGAGTAAAGTAACTAATCCAGCACCCATACCCCCAACTGCCGTCTGTATCAGGCTCTCACAAGGACTCCCACATTCAGGCCACTATCCACCTGCCCTACACCCCACTGCCCGGTACCAGGCAATAAGAGACAGCTCCTGTACACCAGAGCCTGTGAAATTATTCAAACCAGCCAACCTTAAGCCTGCTTCCCCTGCCTGGTCTGTTCCTCCCCTGCTGGTGCATCCCCATGTAACCCCTCCCCAGCCCCCCATGTGGTATGTGCTGCCTCCTCTTGGGATCTGAGAGTATAACAAACTGCCTTTTCAGTGGCAATTGTCCCCTGATCTGTTGGTTTTAGCACACCTAAATAATAGTCATATATTTTAAAACAGTATCATCCCCTCCAATTCATTATATTTTGATTAATCTTCCTTAAATCTCTTTGTTCAGCATCCTCCTCTTGCTCACTTCCATTGCCTTCAAGATAAGTCTAACATTTTTTTTTTTTTTTTTTTTTTTTTTTTTTGAGACAGAGTCTCACTCTGTTGCCCGGGCTAGAGTGCCACGGTATCAGCCTAGCTCACAGCAACCTCAAACTCCTGGGCTCGAGCGATCCTTCTGCCTCAGCCTCCCAAGTAGCTGGGACTACAGGCATGTGCCACCATGCCTGGTTAATGTTTGCTATGTATTTTTAGTTGGCCAATTAATTTCTTTCTATTTTTAGTAGAGACGGGGTCTTGCTCTTGCTCAGGCTGGTTTCGAACTCCTGACCTTGAGCAATCCTTCCAACTCAGCCTTCAGAGTGCTAGGATTATAGGCGTGAGCCACTGCGTCTGGCCCAACATCTTTAATTTAAAATTCAAAGCCCTTAAAATATCCTGTCCTTACATGCTTCTCTTATTTACAAGTGTCCTTCACTCTGCTCATTCTGGAACGCTTTCTGTTTCCTTAAACATGTCTTGTGCTTTAACATGGCCATCTTTTCACACACTGTTTTGAATTGATTGAGCTACCTATCCATCATACTGAATCCTACCTGCTTTCTAAAGCTGTTTCAAATGCATCCTCCTCCATGAAACCTCCTGGGAGACTTCCTTGTCCTGAACTAATGGAGAGCTTTCCAACTCTCCTCTGGTGCTTGCCATTCACAGATGTAGTATTTCAGTTTGGACTATTTGGGAGCAGCTTCAAATATCATAAAGAATAGTTTTGACTGTTAATTTTTGTTAAAGCATGAGTTTTATTCATACTCTATATGAAAAGAGTCAGTTAGTGGGAACCAATAATTTCTCTAGTAGGAATAATCATTTCATGATTTAGGCTAACCCTTCACCTGGGACAAATTTCTCAACATGGCTTTTTTTTTTCCTCTCCACCATTTAGTATGTAAAGTTCCTTCCAAAAAAGCATAACTTCTAAAGATGCTATGCTGTGAAACTTTTTATTGTGAATTTGGAAATCCACAAAGATTTGGGGCTGTATCCCTTGTAAATGCTAACTACTTTTAACATAATTATTTATGTATTTGTTTTGTTTTCTTACTACATCGATTTTTTGAGAATGAGTACAAAGAGATGCTATAAGAAACACTTGTGAAACAATGATTTATTAATCACTTTGATGGCGTTTCATAGCCCCTGGTTTAAATGACCTCGGAAGTTGATTTTAACCTGGTGAATTTATGACAATATTTGAAGTTTAAGTAAATGAGAGCTTTTAATGGTTTTCAGGAACCTCTAAGTGAAAAGTTAACTTAGAAACAACTTTCTCTGAGAGTTCAAAGTAATGCTCTTTGCTGACAGGTCTTTTGATAGATTTAATGGTTTAAAAATGGAAAAGTACTGTTGTCCCAATCACACCCTCCTTCAACTCATTAAAATAGATGAAAGTTAGTTAAAAAAATAAAAAGAACATGACAGATTTAAGTTTTTCCTCCATAAAGTTTATAAAGACTTGTTAGCCTTTCAAAAATTGACAGCACTGTGTATCTAGGAATTCGCACTCAACTTACCTGACCAATTAAGCTGGAGAACACAAAAACTCCAGAAAAAAAATTCAAGAGTTGAAAAACAATTTCAAATAAAGTTTCTGGTTCTGGAAGCCCCCCAATGGTAATTAAACTTCGAACTGCCCAATAATAACATCTCAGATACCTGTGAAAAGAGAAGATACACATTTTGCATTTTTCTTTTTTTATTACTACTTTTTAAATTTCAGAATATTACAGGGTACAAACACTTTGGTTACATACATTGCTTTTGCACTGCCCAAGTCAGAGCTACAAGCACACTGCACCTATTAGGTGTGAATTTACCTATCCCCTCCTCCCTCTTCCTTATGTACTCATAAATGTTGATCAATTAGTGCCAATTTAATGGTGAGTACATGTACTGCTTGTTTTTCCGTTCTTGTGATACTTCACTTCGAAGAATGGACTCCAGCTCCATCCCGGATAATGCAAGAGGTGTTAGCTCACCATTGGTTTTTATGGCTGAATAGTACTCCATGGTATACATATACCACATTTTATTAATCCACTCATGTATTCATGAGTAGCAAATACTACTGTGCTTGGGAGCATAGAGTACTACTAAATTATAACAAATTTTCCTCCTGATGAAGATTTTCTTTCTATAGACAGCACAGGCAAACACCATGTGTGCTAATGTAAACTTCTTACTAAACACTGTGAAATGACTAACCAATTAAACCCGAGAAATATGTTTACTAGCTGTTCCCGAAATTTAGTGGTATAAAACAATCACCACTTTTATTAGGCTTACAGTTTTGCAGGTCAGAAATTTGTGCAAGGCCCAGCAGAGATGACTTATTTATGGTCCATGATAACTGGGCCTACAATTAGAGTAACTCAAACGGCTGGAGATGTCTGGGAAGACTTGAGTTAGGCCAAATGTCTGGGACCTTGATTCTGACTATTGGCCAAGTTCCTCTGTTCTCCACATTACCTCTTTTTGGAACACCCAAGGTAGTTTCTTACCTTACCTGTCTGAGCCTAAGCTGGGATGGTTGGAATAGCTGGAGCTTCTAGCTTGGGCTTCCTCACAGCATGGCTGTTTCAAGGTAGATGGATTTCTTACATGGGAGCTGGTTTCCCCAGAACAATAGCAGCCAAGGCAATAGCTACAAGGTTTCCCATAACTCAGAAGTCCTATAATGTCTTATAGTTTATATTTACTACATTAATTTGTCAAGCAAGTCACTAAGGCCAGCCCAGATTCAAGGGAAGAGAAATTTGAATCTACTTCTCAATTAGAGGAGAAAGAAAACAATTTAAGGCCATCTTCAAACCATCACACTAGTGATTTGTGAGAACATTATAGAGATTAAGTATATTTATGTAGATAGGAGAGCCTTTTATAGTTTATATCCAATTGTTTTTAATAATGGGAAACAAAACAGATAAATACCTCTTTATTTTTCTACCCACATTTTATTATAGTATTGAATATATAAACCATGGCAGAGACAGAAGAGAATTCAGCTCTATCTTAATAGGAAAATTACTATTGGGTGCAATGGGTAATTTTTCTAGAAATTTATTTATTTATTTATATTTATATTTGTTTGTTTATTTTTTAGACAGACTCTTGCTCTGTCACCTGGGCTAGAGTGCTGTGGAGTCAGCCTAGCTCACAGCAACCTCAAACTCCTGGGTTCAAGCAATCTTTCTGCCTCAGCCTTCTGAGTAGCTGGCACTACCGCCGCACACCACCATGCCCAGCTAATTTTTTCTATATATTTTTAGTTGTCCTGCTAATTCCTTTCTTATTTTAGTAGAGACAGGATCTTTCTCTTGCTCAGGCTGGTCTCAAACTCCTGAGCTCAATCAATCCTCCCTCCTCTGCCTCCCAGAATGCTAGGATTACAGGTGTGAGCCACCGCGCCCGGCCTGGGCTTTTATTTCTTATGTGAGTGTGCCACATATAAAATTAGCACTTTGGGTAACTGTGCATTACTCTTTAAATAAGGGTGGCTTTCTTCTTAGAAAAATAGTTTGTGATTTTCAGACATTCAAGTAGTAAGAAGTTGAGGTTTACAAAGAAAGAAAGAAACTGCAGTTGAACTCAATATTCAAATAAAAACAGATCTGGAAAGAAATCACTCATTTAAAAATTCAATACCTTTTGAAGGACATGGGATTTTTTTTTTTTTAACTTGGTGGTTACAGGAACAGAAAAAAATAATTAACTCTTTGGTAGAGTTTGAAAGCAATGTGCCAAGAGAATAAAAATATTACCACTGTGATTTTTTTTCTAGCAGGCTTCCTTGGACTTACTAATATTATAGTGAACTTGATGTCAAAGAGAACCACCTTGAAGAAGTATGGAATTAATTTTATGGATTGCATTTTAACTTTTCAAATTCCAAACTATAATTTTTCCATTACCTGATTTATTTTGGTCCTAGGTCCTGCACCTGTGGGTCTCTTTAAATTAAGGAAATTTATTAAATCTGACACTACCCAAGAGTGGAGAGGGACTAGATTCTCCCCCTACATGGTCGGCTCCATTATAAGTGTTGGAATACTGTCTCCTCCAAAGTCACTCCAAAGTTTGTTGTAGTATTAACAGGAAAAAGCATATCAATGACCTTCTCTCATTTCCTTATTTATAATGTTAAAAAAATAACAATTGAATATGAAACTTTGGCATTGATTTTCCAACTCTCAAGGTTTAGCCTTGAACAATTTTTTTTTTTTGTATATCAAATAGCCTGCTATGTTAATTGGAAATTTTCTGCTCTGATGCTTTGAGGTTTATTTTAGGATTCTTTTCTCAGTCAAGTCTTACACCTAGACATGCACAACCAAAGGTAAGATTTGTAATTTAATTAGATGGCATCTTATTGATTTTCTAGGATTAGCTTAATTAATCAAGTGTGTCTATCTCTAATATCTACATCCCAGGATAGATCTTTTCAAAAAGATTCTATCTGGCTGATTTAATACATGAATTATCTAATATTTAACTGTGAACTATCTAAAACCTGAACTATATGGTACATGAACTATATCATACATGCTATACATATATACACACACACATACACATATACTTTAGCATGCTCCAAGATAGAGCAATAAGGCAGAATTTGTCATAAAACCATAAAAAATATTTATTGTGAAAATAAAAATTCTTCCTCTGTGAAACAAATGTGACATGTAATTCTCCCTAATATTTTATAATGAAACACTTAAACAGAAAAATCAAAAGAATTTTACAGTGATCACATGTATACCCATCACTTAGATTCTACCATTAACGTTTTACTCTTCCTGCTCTGTCACATATTTCTCTATTTATCCACAAATCCATTTTATCTTTTGGATGCATTTCAAAGTAATTTTTAGACAGATATTTCCTCCTAAAAACAGTACTTTGGAATATACTTGTTAACTGGAGTTCAATATTTATTTAGAGTTTCTTTTTTATTTTGAGCATACAATAAAAGCACTAATCTTAAGTAGTACCATTTGATGAATTTTAAAAAATACAGTTTTGTTAACTATAGGCATTATACTATGGAGTAGATTTCTAAGACTTAATTTGTCTTGCATAATTGCATAACTGAAGCTTTGTACTTTCTGACTAACACCTTCCTATTATCCCTTTGCTCCAGCCCCTGGTAACCACCATCCTACTCTTTCCTTATAGGAATCTGACTATTTGAGATCCCACATATAAGTGAGATCGTGCAGTATTTCTCTTTTTGTGTCTTATTTATTTTACTCAGCAAAATGTCCTTCAGCTCTACGTTGTTGCAAATGGCAGGATTTCCTTCTTATTTGAGGCTGAATAGTATTCCACTGTATATGTGTGAATATGTATATATATGTATATATCACATTGTCTTTATTCATTCATCAGTTGAGGAACATTTAGGTTGCTTTCATGTTTTCGCTATTGTGAATAATGCAATGAACACGGGGGTGCAGGTATCTCTTCGAGATCTTAATTTCAATTCCTTCAGATATGTTCACAGAAGTGGGATTGCTGGATCATGTGGCAGTTGTATTTTTAATTTTTAGATACTGTTTCCATAGTGATTGTACCAATTTGCATCCCCACTGACCATATATAAGTGTTCCCTTTTCTCCACATCCTCATCATTTGGTATCTTTTGGTTTTTGGATAGTAGCTATCATAATAGGTGTAACGTGCTATCTCATTGTGGCTTTGATTTGCATTTGTGTGATAATAAATGATGTTGAGCACCTTTTCATATACGTTTGTATATCTTCTTTTGAGAAATTTTTTAGGTCTTTTGCCCATTTTTAAAGCAGGTTATTTATTTATTTTTGCTATGGAATTATAGGACTTCCTTATATATTTTGGATATTGACTCTTTATCAGATATGTAGTTTGTAAATATTTTCTCTTATCCTGTAGGTTGCCTTTTATTTTGCTGATTTTTTACTTTGCTGTGCAGGAGTTTTTTTAGTTTGATGTAATTGCATTTGTCTATTTTTGCATTTATTGCCTGTGCTTTTGGGATTATATACAAAAAATCATTGCCCAGACCAATGTCACAGAATTGACCCCTAGGTTTTCTTCTAGTAGGTTTACAATTTCAGGTCTTACATTAAAGTCTTTAATCCATTTTGAGTTAATTTTTGTGTGTGATGTAAGATAAGGGTCCAATATTGTTCTTTTGTGTGTAGACATCCAGTTTTTCCAACACCATTTATTGAAGAGAATATTTTTCCCCATTGTGTATTCTTGGTGCACTTGTTGACAATCAGTTGACCATCTATGCATTGATTTATTTCAGGATTCTCTATTCTGTTTCATTGGACTAGATGTTTGCTTTTTATGCCAATATCACATTGTTTTGATTACAGTAGCTTTGTGATACATTTTGAAATTAGGGTGTTGATGCCTTTAGCTTTGTTCTTTTTGATCAACATTGCGTTAGCTACTTGGGGTCTTTTGTGTTTAGGAAGTTTTGGATGTTTTTTCTATTTCTGTAAAAAATGCCATTGGGATTTTGATAGGGATTATACTGAATCTACAGATTGTTTGGGTAGTTTGGACATTTTAACAATACTACTTCTTCTAATCCAAAAACATGGATGCTTTTTGATTCATTTGTGTCTGCTTTAATTTCTTTCATCAGTGTTTTATCATTTTCAGTGTACATGTCTTGCACAGCTTTGGCTTATTCCTAGTATTTTATTCTTTTTGAGGCTAGTGTAAATAGAATCATTTTCTTAATTTCCTTTTCAGATAGTTCACTGTTAGCATATGGAGATGCTACTGATTTTTGTATCATTTGATAAATTTTTGACAAATGCAACCAAAAGACTTATCAAGACACAGAATATTGCCATCACTCTAGAAAGTTCTCTCAGTCTTTTTCCCAGTCAATCCTTGCCTCCAGTGCCCAGAGGCAACTACTGTTCTAATTTTTTTCTACAATAGATTAGTTTTGCCTGTTTTAGGACTTCACATAAATGAAATCACAGTACATATACTTCTGTGTAAGGTGATAAGGTGCCTTTTACTTAGCATAATGCTTTTGAAAGTTATTCATGTTGTTGTATGTTATCAGTAATTTATTCCTTTTTATTGCCAAGTAGTATCCATTATAAGTATATATACCACATATATATTGTGTATTTATTCACCTATGGATGAATACTTAGGCTATCTCAAGTTTTTGATTATGATAATCATAGCTTACTGCAAGCTTGTTCCTTTCTTTCTTTCTTTCTTTTTTTTTTTAAGACAGAGTCTGGCTCTGTTGCCCAGGCTAGAGTACTGTGGTGTCAGCCTCGCTCACAGCAACCTCAAACTCTTGGGCTCAAGCGATCCTCCTGCCTCAGCCTCCTGAGTAGCTGGGACTATAGACATGTGCCACCATTCCCAGCTAATTTTATATACATCTATATTTTGTTGTCCAGATAATTTCTTTCTATTTTTTTAGTAGAGATGGGGTCTTGCTCTAGCTCAGGCTGGTCTCGAACTCCTGACCTTGAGCGATCCTCTCGCCTTGGCCTCCCAGAGTGCCAGGATTACAGGTATGAGCCACCATGCCTGGCCCTTTTTTTTTTTTTAAATAGAGACAGGGTCTTGCTTTGTCATCCAGGCTGGAAAATGCAATGGCATGATCATAGCTCATTGCAGCCTCAGACTCCCAGGTTCTAGTGATCTTTTTGTCTCAGCCTTCTGAGTAGCTGGGATACAGGTGTGTGCCACTGTGCCCAGCTCAGTTAGATGAGTAGAACTTCTATAAATGTTCTTGTACAAGTGTTATTCTATGGACAGATATTTTCATTTCTCTTGGGTAAATGTCTAGGCTTGGAATTTTTGAGTTGTAAGGTAGATGTATGTTTAGTTGTAAAAGAAACTGTTGGATCTTTTTCCATAATGGTTTTACCATTTTACTTTCCCTCCAACAATGTATGAGAGGCCCAGTAGTCCTGTGTTATCCTAACGCTTGGCACGGTCAGTCTTTTTAATTTTAGTCATTGTGGTGAATATGTGGGCCATGTGACTTTTAAAATACCCTTTCTATACTTGACTTTATGTATGGACTTTCTTAACTCCCTGAATCCATCTTAATTCCTGGTTTCTGTAAACTTATTACTGGAAGCACTGGCTGTGAGGGACAATGGTCTTATTAGAATATAAGTGCTACAGAGATAGATGTTGGTGGACTTATTAGCACACAATAAGAACTTACTAATATGTGTTGGCTGATATGAATGAGTAAATGGTTGAGCATACCTAGACTTACTGAAACAAGAATGTAGGAAGACTGTATCTGTGAGCACATCTGTTTAATCTCCTGACTCTTCCCTGTCATGCTGCCAGCTGTCCTTCATCTCCCTTCTCGTCCATTGAATGCTTTGCTCTGGTGTGTTTTGTTATATCCCAAGGCATCCTTCCAGGCATTAAAATACAAGATTATTTCTCTCTCTCTCTCTCTCTCTCTCTCTCTTTCTGTCTCCCACCAGTGTCTGAACTCAAGGGACATTGAATAAATATCTTCATCTATCTAGGTCTCATCTTCTTCATCTGTAAAATTAAGGTGGTGGATTACTTACATTTTTCTGGCACTATGTTATAGTAATTCCGACTCCTTCCTTATTCTGACTGAAGTCAATGATTGCATGACAGCTTTGCTTGCTTCTCTTCTCTTTCTTTGAGGGAAATATGCATCAGGAATTGGGTCCACGGTTTTGTTAGTTTTGTGTACATTGAGAAATTTATGTCAGAAAATAAATAAGGTTGGGATGCATGCGGACAAAAGCACATTAGGGCTTTTTTCAAGTGACACATAAGCTTAATTTCTTATTTGTGTTCTCCATTTGAGCTAAACATTTGCCTTCTTTGTCAAATGTTACAGTCTAAAGAAGGATACCTTTCATTCAATATAAATAAAAATGCCTTCTTGCCTTCCACTGAAATGAATAGAAGTTGTTGTTTTGATGCAAATTAATAGAATTATAATAAACTTGACTCATTTTGAGTGTTCACAATGCTCCACTTATGCCCAGCAATCTGCTGCCTAATTCTAACTAGGGCAAAGTTTACAAATCCAATGGCCTCGTGAATAACCTTCAGTTCACAGGTCATCAGAACCATCACAGGGTTAAGTTAAAAAAAGATGTTTTATGTCATTATTGCAAAAACTAGGCTTATAAGGTCAAAGGGTAATATAGAAGGAGAAGTTGATGTTTAAAAACTGTTAGGAAAATGTAAGGATATTAGTAAATGCCATATGCAAATTGTCTAAAAAATATAAGTAAAAAGGTTGCTTTTGAAAGCATTTTCTTTGCAAGAATGGCAACCTGTGTCCATGACAGTTGGTAACAGGATTATTGGAGCTTTGGTTTTGAGTGAGAATGCTCCTGTCCAAATGAGCAGAGCAGAGCTGATGGGGTAACGTTTATCTTTACAATCAGAGGATGTGGACTGTAGGATAACAATGCTGTGAAATATGTTGAAACTTGCTTTTTGGCCTAGAAAATGATCATTTTGACTAATATTTCTGTGAGCGATTAAGAAGAATGGGCAGTTTCTAATTCCTGGGTACAGGATTCTATTTGTATCCATTAAATCAAGGTTGTTGATTGGGTTCTCAAATCTTTTATATGTTAACTGTTTTTGACTGCTTGACCTATCAATAATTGTGTTGATTTCTCACAGTTTGATGGTGCATGGGCCAACTTTTCCTTCTATTAATTTTTGCTTTATGATTTCCTTTGAATAATTCTAAGCATTCTATTAGGTGTACACATATTTAGAATCAGAATATCTTGATGGAATTAAATACAATTTATGAAAGCCCATTGGTTTGGACTGAACTCCTGTACTAGGCCAAACAGCCCAGACCAAAATGGAGCTACCCATGCTGAACTTCTATGTTATCAAGCTGAAACTCAGTTGTTAATCTGCCATTCCAAGAAATCAGAAGTCAGATAACAACCAAATCCCTAAAGAGGCCAGTGCAGCTGGCATGGTTAGGAAGTCCCCTCTGCTTTCAGCTTTACAAGGTGTAAGTTTGAAATGACCAATCTGCTTTTTCTCTGTTTTGGCTTCCTTCAGCCCTTTTCTGCCTGTAAAGCTAACCTCCTCTGTGCAGCTGACCTGAACACTAATTCTACTTTATGGAATGAGGTGTTGCCTGATTCTAGAATCACAAATAAGAGCCAATTAGGATCTTTAAACTAAATTGGTTGTAATTTTGTCTTTTGACAATGGTGAGTCAAAACTTTTACCATTGCGTGGTGACCTTCTTTTTCCCTAAAATGTTTTTTTGTTTTAAAGCTTATTTTGACTAATATTAATTGACAATCGTTACCAGCAGGTGAATTTATTCCATATTAATTTACTGTGCATATTGATATATTTTAAATTGTTCTTGCCACCTTACTTTGTGCTTTTTACATTCTGCCTTTCCTATACTTCTCCCTACTACTGCCTTTCTTTATTTTTGTCTTTATTTTTGATTGTTGGTTTTCTTTTTTAATTTTCTTATTTTTTTCTTCTACTGATTAAGAAGTTATCCCTCTATTTCTGTTCCTTAGTGGTCACTGCCCTCTTATTCAATACTCTACTCCAGCTTCAGTACACAAGCTTGGTTTCAGCGTTTGGAGATGTTTCTTATGTTTTAGAGATTTCAGCAATCATTGAAAACTGTTATAATTGTATTCACCTAGAAATTTATTTATAATAACCAATTAAAGCAAGTAACTTAACAACAAAAATTAAAACAGGTAATTTATCTCGTATTTTAGAGGGCGTACTTCAGGTAGTTGGAATCAGAAATCTAAAACACTGGCACACTTTACTTTAAGTTTCTTATGAGTTGAAGTTACGATTTCTTTCTTCTTGTTATAATACATTATAGTTATTCCTTCCTTTTTTCTATACTCCCTCTCTCTCTTCTTTCCTGCCTTCTTCACATACCTAACATATATTGTCTATTATATTCTTAACACTGTATGAGGCACTGGGAACAAGATCTGCTTCCTAGAAATTCCGCCAAGAGGCATCTTGGTGTAAAGAGAGAAATAGCTCCATTTTTTCTGGAAGGTATTCTGATGCGACCTTATTTTTTTTTTGCTAATTTGACAAAAATAGTTACCAGACACAGGTACCTAATGGTGTCAGGTTACATGCTCACTTTCAGACCATATTTAATATAGTTGGTATCTTACTCAAATTTTTGAACAAATTAGTTATTTATATCAAAGTAAATTCCTACTTAAATTAATTTACATTCTAAAGAGAATTAGTAAGTAATTTTGATTATAAACTTGTAGGTTTGGTTATAAATTTTCTGGAAATTAATTGATTTCCTGTGTGTGTATGTGTCTGTGTGCGTGTATGTGTGTGTGTGTGTGTGTGTGTGTGTGTATGTTTCCCAATCCGTGGACCTTCTGGCTTTAAATTCTTTAAAACCAGTTTTGGTTAAAACTTCAAAAAATGTTGTTATAATCCCTTAAACACGTCTAGCTCACTAGGTAGTGTGTCATTTTGAAAGTTATTTTCACTCTCTTTGCTCTCTCCTATAATTGCTCTCCATTCCAAGGCTGCAGTGAGTTACCCTTCAAAGCAATGCTGGGGCCTGTTTTCCCCAGTAAGGACATTGCCTTATTATATGTTCAATGTCAGGTCATTGGAGCAGAAAGTTAGTGGAGTCTACCTCATGCCAAGTCCTTGTATCTACCAAAAGGAAATTTCACTATTAAATAACCGAGTTGCCATTACTGAGTCATGATTCTACTGCTCTAAATTTTTCAAATGATCTCTTTTATTCCTGGGACACTTGCATACCTAATTGTCAAGTTTAATTTATGATCCTCGTTACTCTCTAAGCGTTTAATTGAGTTAGTGGTTATAGCTGACTCATAAACCCATAAAACCCTTCAGTAGTAAACTAATTAGCCAATGCACCTGCCCTCTAAATGATTAACATTGTTCATTACTAACAATCAGCATCGGAGTTATTAAAAGTTACCTTACTGCTCAGTTTTCTAAAGTAGAAGCTTTCAAACTTTTTTGATCATGATCCAGTATAGGAAATGCATTTCACAAACCAACCCAGGATACACGCCCCCACACACATACCCACACTCCTACTACCTATCAGACAGACTCTGATATTTTCTATTCTCTTAATATTTTCCTCTACTCTTTCAATTAAAACATACTGACCTACTAAAGAGGTTGTACAGCCCATGAATGGGTTATGCCCTACAGTTTCAAAAACACTGGCTTAAGAAAATTCATACGCTGAAACAGAAAGTTAAGAAGCATCAATAAAAGTTTCTTTCAAAATTAAAACTTACTTGTTTCCTTCACCATCATACACCCATCTAGTAGTGCCAATTCCTTCATAGTTTGAAGCCCAGTAATAAATACAGGCATTAATGTGCAGAATAAACAGCAAGTATCCAGTTGTTCGAATGACCCTATCAGAAAGAATGGATGCAAAATAAGAGTTCATGTTGTTTCTGGAATACAGCCTATTTTAACATTTTCTTTTCCTTAAAGTCTCTGTTGAGCTCCCTTGCTTTGGATTTGTGAACTGTTAACTCTCATTAGTGTGGCATAAAGTGACGGTGCCATTGCATGTTTTCTGACTGCAGTGTCTTGACTGGGACTGACAGAGTGTAAAAAAAAAAAACTTCCTTTCTTTTCACAGCTGGTATGAGTCAACTCCGTGAAAGACATGCCTCAAGGGTCACCTCTCCATTTGAGTCCCATAAAATATGCCATGCTGATTTAACTGGATATCTCTGAAAAGCTCGTGGGACTTTATGCTGTAATGAACTGCAACTAGAGGTCTCTGGCAAGTGAAGTTCAGATCAGCAAATGAATGAAATTCAGATCAGGAATGGATTGTCACGAGAGAGAAAGTCAACTTTTGAAAGAGCATGTTTTTCTGTACTTATTTTGACTGAAGCAGGTAATAATTCCTATTTTTTAGTGCAATACTTTTCTAAAATCTGTTATGATTTTCATATTTTTATTTCACTTAAAATATCCAAATCTGTTGTAGAACATATTCCTATATTTTATATTGCCAAAATCTGATATTATTTCCTTTTCTTTAACAGGAAAGTCCCATTCCTGCTAAATGCTGTCTAAAATGTTGTACTATTGCCTTTTCCCCTCCACCCAAGGATTGTGAGTTATTCTTTACCTGTAGATGTACGCTTTGTCCATTATAGACTCTAGGTGATGATTAAACTCAAAAAATGAAGTGCACTATGTAGAAAACAAGCAAAAGAAAGCGAAAAGTATGTCAGTCTTAGATACATCTATTTAAATAAAGCTATATGAAATAGGTTTTATTTGTTAGTCAAAATAATTTTATTCATATGTCTTCTTAAAAAACTAGATCTTGTTTAATGATATTTTCCTCTGGGAAGTACATTTTATAGCATGGTGCCTAGTTTCCAGAGATTTTTGCTTTATTTTATTTCTACCTGGTTAGTAATAGTTTATTTGTAATGCTTATTGAAAATCAAGTTTAAAAAACATTTCTTTCCTTTTCCTTTTAAAGCATATACTAAAACTCTATTTCACAACAATTGAAATCACACTCCCCTCAAAACATAAATAAAAGTCTAATATAAATCCATTGAAGTCATAGATAGGTGTTAAGTCCTGTTGCTCAGCACTAGCATTATTTTTAAGCAAATTGCATTAAAAGTGCATTTGTTTCAAAAAAATTTAAAGCCCAGTAAATATTAGCATTGGCTAGATGTTCTTGACATTATTCAAAGATACAATGAGTTTATACACATATAATCCAAACATTGCTATTTCCCTCAAGGTTTTTTCCTGCTTCTACTTTTATCTCAACTTCTACTTCTTACATGCATTTTCCCTCTTTTCTTTCTTTCTTTCTTTCTTTCTTTCTTTCTTTCTTTCTTTCTTTCTTTCTTTCTTTCTTTCTTTCTTTCTTTCTTTCTTTCTTTCTTTTTTTTTGAGACTGAGTTTCACTTTGTTGCTCAGGATAGAGTGAGTGCCATGGCATCAGCCTAGCTCACAGCAACCTCAAACTCCTGGGCTCAAGCAATCCTACTGCCTCAGCCTCCCGAGTAGCTGGGACTACAGGCATGCGCCACCATGCCTGGCTAATTTGTTCTATATATATAAGTTGGCCAATTAATTTCTTTCTATTTATAGTAGAGACGGGTCTTGCTCTTGCTTAGGCTGGTTTCAAACGCCTGACCTCGAGCAATCCGCCCACCTCCGCCTCTCAGATTGCTAAGATTACAGGAGTGAGCCACCGCGCCATGCCTCTCTTTTATTTCTATAGGCAGTGAGAGCATGAAATCCAAAGCCAAAAGCCAGCCTATTTCTGCTACTTTTTAACTATGTAACTCTTACTATTTCTGTACCTTGGTTTTCCCATCTGTAAAATGGGGGCAATAAGAGAACATACCCCTAAAAGTGTGCATACATGAGTTAATATACTTAATATGCTTAGTAGAATCATAGGATCTTACAGATGACAGGGACCTTCAAAATTTCACCTAATGTAGATATGACTGCAGTAGAATACATATACTATAAAATAGTATATGTAATAGTTATGTAATATGACTACTTAACTAGAAAAATATGCAATTTGTTTTTTTCCAGAATTTCTGATTTTAAATTTAGCTTAAATGTTCACCATAGAGAAAATTTATATTCTTAATTTGTTTTCTTGCTTATAACTTGGAGATATAGATGATAAATATTTATGCTAGAGAATTGTGCATTGAAACGATACCCTTATAAATAAGTGAAATGAATTGACTATGGGGCTATGAAAAGAATATCACTGTTGACTCTCAGGATCTCCTATATTTTAAGAAAACTACTGGATATAGAGGGCTTTGGGGCATCTTAGGGATACAGAGATGAGGTATGAAGAGTGGCATTTTATAAACTTCTAGTATAATGCCAGAAAAACTCCCAAGTTTGTAGGAATCTGAGTCTTTCTGAAAACTGTTTATTTCTGAAACTTCCACAAAACACTAGAAATTTGATGAGAGGCAGCCTGACCACTAGGTTGCTTGGAGCATTGAGCCTCAATTTATAGTCACATTATGTGGTCAAACCAGAAGTCTCTAGAGTTGTCTTGGATGCATGGAAATACAGGGAAAGAGAACACTTATTGAAAAATCAGGGCATAGAAGGAAAGCCATTTCAGCTTCAGGCTTAGCTGCCAACCTAATTATAATAAAGAATTTGGAGTCAAATAACTATGTGATAGAGCTGAGATGCTGCCACTCATTGGCAGTGTGTCTGGACAGATTTTTTTACTACGTGAATTCTCCTTTTTTTCATCTCTAAAATGAAGTTGTTGGGATGAATAAGTGAGATAATGAATATAAAGTTTGAGCAATGTGTTGTTGTTGTCAGGATCCACCAGTGTTGCCAATTTATGTCAGCTTGTCTTCCCAAGATGCAAAAGAGATAATCACCTAAAATTTGTGAAATCTTGTATGATCCTTTTAAGAAGTTTATTTTTGGAAATAAAGAGAAAAAATTACCATTGTTGAAAATTTATATAAAATTTCAAATTCTGATTGTCCTTAAAATTTTTTTAGGTACCCAATGAATCTATGACTTACAACATATTTATGTCTTACAATCTTTTAAAATAGGTAATACATCCACATAGTTCCAAACAATATGAAATATATACCTTTAAAAGTCATGCTCTGACTCTTGCCCTCATCTATCCTGATTTTCCTTCATCCTTCTCCTTTCCACCTCCAGTAATCACTTTTATTAGCTTTTTTGTTGCCTTTAGTATTTATGTAAATATAGAAAAATGGAATATTTTTCCTTTTTGTTATACAAGAGTTAGCATTGTTGTACCAACCATTCTGTAACTAGCTTTTTCTCTCAGCAATTTATCTTGGAGTTCTTTCTATATCAGCACATAGAAAACTTGCTCTTTATTCTTTTAAAACTACAAACATTCTGTTTATATAGCTGTATCTTCATATATTTAACTAGTTCCTCCTTGATAAATGTTTGAGTTGTGTTTAAGTATGTAAGTGATTTTGTGATGTAAAAGTATGATTGCATTTTTTTAGAATCATAGAATTTTAGATGAGTAAGATAATTTGGGTAATCTAAATGGGTAATCTAATCTAAGACTTTAATTTTACAGCCCAGATACAAGGCATTTACTAACTGATCAAAAAGGACAAATAGGAAAAAAATTAAAATTATAAAAGATCCATTTGTAATTAGAGTTGAATTTTGAAGTACAAAAGTATTCCTATTTATGTCATAAAAATACATGTTATGAGATAGAGAATAAAAATAACCAGGAACAACTACCATCAGGCATTTATCCTTCATTCATTTAAGAAAATTCACAGCATTGATGAGAACAGAAAGATGGAAAACTATTTGGGAAAAATTAAGAACACTGGTAATTTTAGTATATTTAAAATTATTTCAAGATTGCTTCCATTATCATAAGGAGAAGGCAATTAAATATAGTATCTTACCTTTAATATCCTATTTGTTCTAAATATTGGATTAAACCCAAAGAAGAAGTAAAAAACATCAAATGGTATAACTGATGCGACATCCAACTGTTGGAAGAACACATTCACAATTATATTGTGTTTGCATGCTTTCAGGGGCATGGATATATTTATACTGGTGCAAGTAAAAGTTGACTAGTCACAATGCATTACTTGTTGTTTAATCCAAAGTTGCCTTCAGTTAAATATATGGTACCATTGAAAGGCATATTAGCACCTTGAAAACAAGAACACTATTTTGTAGCCTACTTCCAGTGTATTTCATTTCCACCTCCATGCGTCTGATCTCTCCTTAGGCACTGCATTTGCTGGGATTTTTATTGAGCTGCCACATATACTTCAGTTATGGCATGGTTGCTAATGTTAAAATACATTTTAATAGTGTATTAAACATGGGGCCTCTTGGGTCAAAAATCAAGTCCATTCTTGATTTTATTTGAAACCATTGCACTTTCATTGCAGTGATATATTTTTATGTTTCAGCCAATTCTCCAGTGTTCAGAGCTGATTACATTGTTGTTCATCCATGTTCTTCAATGCTTTCTACTCCTGTCTACTTTGAACCATTTTGCTACCAATAAACTTCTGTGAAAGTATTGACCAGAGACTGTGCAGGCTAAGGGAGAAAAGGAAAGAAATCAGTCCTGTTTACAAATAATCAGCAGCTCTGATGGGAGAAGGTATTAAAAGTACTATTATATCTAAAAAAATTTTAAAAATATTTGCCATGTATTAAAATTATCTTCACCTTCTATTACCCTGGTAATTATGAAATGACAACACAACACTTGCATACTTTCTTGATTACAATAACAATAATAAATTCTTTTATGCAAAATAATTATTCATTTTCATGGTCTTAAAAAAGAGTGTATTAAGAAATTTAAGATGTCTTAAGACAGTTAAGAACAATTAAGTACATATTGTAAGGCCGCACATAAAAAATAGAGTTGAGGTAATTAATTGTGTAACAGAATTTCAAAGCCTATTGTTATTGAATGGGAATTGAACTTCTAGTTTGAATTATCCAGATTAGTTGTTATAAACAAATTACTTACTAAAAGTATTGGTTTAGAAATTGCATCATATCATCAAACCTCATTGATTTTATCCTACGGATATTGATCCTTGTAACATTGAGAGACATACGGAACAGTTACTAAAATAATATCTCTCAAGAAAGAAAGCAGGAGCACAGAGCTGTTGAGTTGTCCAGTGCTACCCCAGAAACCACTGGGCATGGATGTACTTGGTTATTCCCCTACTGGATTTTGTTAACCTACCATGAATGGAGCTTGTAGGCTCCATTGTAGGCTCCAAAATGATCTTTTTACTCCATTCAATTGTTCAACTCCCTGCTCAACTTCTCTATGTAGATGGTTGTTAGTCATTTTAATATCAACACATTGGCATGGATTTGTGTAAACAGAGATAATCTATTTCTCATTGAATTGTAGAAAATTGAATTGAGGAAGTATTCACCAACACTAAACTCTGTGCAAGGCACATTGCAAAGCATCTTGGGGTTGAAATAGGAGTAAGATATTGTTTCTGTCTGCAAGAAGTCAACAATCTAATAATAGTAGAATAACCAATTACAAAAATATAGTCATATGTCGCTTAATGATGGGGATACGTTTTGAAAAATGCATCATTAGGTGATTTCATTATGTGAACATCATAGAGTATACTTACGTGAACCTACATGGTATAGCCTACTACACACCCAGGCTATATGGTATGGCCTATTGGTCCTATACTCCAAACTTGTGCAACTGTGCTTTACTGAATATTGTAGGCAATTGTAACATGGTAAGTATAATATTTGTGTATCCAAGCATAGAAAAGGTACAGTAAAATATGATGCAGAAGATAAAAAAATGGTACATCTGTATAGGGCACTTAACAATGAATGGAGCTTGAAGGCCTGGAAGTTGCTCTGGGTGAGTCAGTGAGTGGTGAGTGAGTATAAAGGCCAAGTGTTACTGTACATTACTATAGACCTTGTGAACCTATACCTAGGCTATACTAGACTTATCAGAAATTTTCTTTCTTTAATAATTAATTAACCTTAGGCTACTATAACTATTTTATTGAATAAACTTTGTAATTTTTAAAAGCTTTTTGACTCTTTTAATAACACTTAGCTTAAAACACAAATGCATTGTACAACTGTACAAAAATGTTTTCTTTCTTTATGCTTTTATTCTATGAACTTTGTTCTGTTTTTAAAAATTTTTTATTTTTATTTTATAAACATTTTTGTTAAAAGCTAAGACACAAATATACACATTAGCCTAGGCCTACACAGGATTGGGATCATCAATATCACTGACTTCTACATCCACATCTTGTCCCACTGGAAGGTCTTTAGGGGCAATAACATGCATAGAATTCTCATCTCCTGTGTTAACAATGACTTTTTCTGGAATACCTCCTGAAGGACCTGCCTGAGGGCATTTTACAGTTAACTTTTTTTTTAATAAGTAGAAGGACTACGCTCTAAAATAATGACCAACAGTATAGTCAGTACATAAATCAATAACATAGTCATTATTATCATTATCTAGCATTATGTACTGTACATAACTGTGCTATATTTTTATACAGCTGACAGCACAATAGATTTGTTTATATCAGCATCCTCACAAACATATGAGTAATACATTGTGCAATGATGTTATGATTAGGCTACGAAGTAACTAGGTGAGAGAAATTTTTGAGCTCCATTATAATCTTTTTTAAAATTTCAAAGTATTAAGGGGGTACAAATGTTTTTGTTATATGGATACCTTGTATAATGCTTAAGTCAGGGGTTTTGGTGTGTCCGTCACCAGAATAGTGTCCATTGTACACAATAGGTAAGTTTTTTTTTTTTTTTTTTTTTTTTTTTGAGACAGAGTCTCGCTTTGTTGCCCAGGCTAGAGTGAATGCCGTGGCGTCAGCCTAGCTCACAGCAACCTCAAACTCCTGGGCTGGAGTGATCCTTCTGCCTCAGCCTCCCGGGTAGCTGGGACTACAGGCATGCGCCACCATGCCCGGCTAATTTTTTATATATATATCAGTTGGCCAATTAATTTCTTTCTATTTATAGTAGAGACGGGGTCTCGCTCTTGCTCAGGCTGGTTTTGAACTCCTGACCTTGAGCAATCCGCCCGCCTCGGCCTCCCAAGAGCTAGGATTACAGGCGTGAGCCACAGCGCCCGGCCACAATAGGTAAGTTTTTATCCCTCAACCCCCACTTACTGGTTTCCAATGTCCTTTACATCTCTTTTAGCTCTTGTGTACCTATCGTTTAGTTCCCACTTATTAGTGAGAATGTATAGTGTTTGGTTTTCCATTGCTGAGATACTTCACTTAGGATAATGGTCTCCAGTTCCACTCAAGTTGCTGCAAATGGCATTATTTCATCCCTTTTATGACTGAATAGTACTCCATGTTATTTAAATACACCACATTTTCTTTATCAACTCATGACTTGATGGACACTTAGGTTGATTCCACATCTTTGCAACTGTGAATTGTGCTGTGATAAACATTCAACTGCAGATGCCTTTTAGACAAAATGATTTCTTTTCCTTTGGGTAGATACACAGCAGTGGGATTGCTGCATTGAATGGTAGGTCTACATTTCTTTCTTTCTTTCTTTTTTTTTTTTTTGAGGGAAAAATCTAGAGAATACATTTATTTCTTTGAGGAATCACAATACTGTTTTCCATAGAGGCTGGACTAATTTGCAGTCCCATCAACAGTTTATAAGCGTTCCTTTCTCTCTGCACCCACACTAGCATCTATATATATATATATATATATATATATATATATATATATATATATATTTGACTTTTTAATAATAGCCGTTCTGATAGGGGTAAAGTGGTATCTCATTATAGTTTTAATTCTCATTTCCCTGATGATTAGTGATATTGGGCATTTTTTGATATGTTTGTTGGCTATTTGACTATCATCTGTTGAAAAACTTCTGTTCATGTCTTTTGCCCCACTTTTTGATGGGGTTGTTTGTTTTTTATTACTCTTTTGTTTGAGTTCTTTGTAGATTCTGGATACTGCTCCTTTGTCAGATGTCTAGTTTGCAAATATTTTTCCTATTCCATAGGCTGTGTATTCACTCTGTTGATAATTTCGTTTGCTGTTAAGAAGCTTTTAATTTAATTAAGCCCCATTTATTTATTTATGCTGTTGCTGTATTTGCCTTTGGGGTCTTAGTTGGCTAGTACTTTGTTGAGGATCTTTGCATCTATGTTCATAAAGGATATTGATGTGTAGTTGTCTTTTTTTTTTTTTTTTTTTTTGTATCCTTTTGTGACATGGTGCCAAGGTGACACTGGCTTTGTAGAATGAGTTTGGGAAGATTTCCTCCTTCTCTATGTTATGAAATAATTTTTGTAGGTTCCAGTTCTTCTTTGTAGGTCTGGTAGAATTCAACTGTGAATCCATCTGGTCTGAGGCTTTTTTTGTTGGGAGACTTTTTATTAAAGCTTCAATCTTGCTGCTCATTATTGATCTGTTCAGGATTTCTATTTCTTCCTGATTCAGGCTTGGGTGTTCGTATTTTTCCAGGAATTTATCCATTTACTCCTAGTATTCTAGTTTGTTTTCATGCATGTTTTTGTAATATTCATGGATGATATTTTGTATTTATGTGGTATCAGTTGTAAAGTTTATTTTTCATTTTTGATCGAGCTCATTTGAGTTCCTTTCTCTTCTATTTGTGGTTAATCTGGCCCGGGGTCTATCAATTTGTTTATCTTTTCAAAGAATCAACTTTTTGTTTTATTGCTCCCTTGTATTATTTTTGTGGCTTCTATTTCATTTAGTTCTGCTCGGACCTTTGTTATTTCTTTTCTTCAGCTGGCTTTGGGTTTTTTGTGTTTTTTTTAGTTTCTTGAGTTGTGATGTTAGGTTGTTAATTTGTGATCTTTCTGTCTTTTTGATGTAACCATTTAAGGCTATGAACTTCCCCCTAAGAATTTCTTTTACTGTATCCCATAGATTTTGAAAGCTGTGCCCTTTTTGTCTTTCAGATCAAGGAATATTTTGCTTTACATCTTAATTTCATGATTCACCCAAGGATCATTGAGCAGCAGATTGTCTAATTTCCATGACGTTTTGTAGATTTGAGTGTGTTAATCTTGGAATTGATATGTAAGTTTATTCCATTGTGATCTGAGAAGATACATGGTATGATTTCAACTTTTTTGAATTTGCTGAGGCTTGTTTTGTCTTGTAAGATATGATAAATCTTTGAAAATGTTCCATGTGCTGATGAGAAGAATGTATATTTAGTAGTTTTGAATAGAATATTCTGAAAGTGTCTGTTAGGTCGATTTGTTCTAGAGTGCCATGTATGGTCAGTCTTTCTTTATTCATTTTCTGCTTTGATGATCTATCTGTCCAGTTCTGTCAGTGGGGTGTTGCAATATCCAGCAATTAAGATGCTACTGTTGATTTTTTGCTTATATCTAATAGAATTTATGAATCTGGGAGGTCCAGGGTTAGGTGCATATATATTTAGGATTGTTATGCCTTCTTGTTGAATTTCTCCGTTTATCATTAAAAAATGACCATTTTTGTCTTTTTTTTAAACCATTGTAGATTTAACATCTATTTGATCTGAGAATGGCTACAACTACTTACTGTTTGTTTCTATTTGCATGGAATATTTTTTTTCCATTCCTTTACTTTGAGTCTTGTGTGAGTCCTTGTGGTTTAGATGTGTTTCTTGGTGACAGAAAACACTTTGGTTGTATTTTTTCATCCATTCAACCCATCTATGTCTTTTAAATGGGGCATTCAGACCATTCACATTGAGTATTAATAATGATATATGGAATGCTATTCTGTTAATCATGTTGCACGATACATTATTGTTTTGCTTTCCCTGTCTTGCTATTGTTTTATAAGAGTTGTGAGCTTTAACTTTTGGGTGTTTTTACACTGGTTGGTATCCATTGTGCTGTTCCATGTATAATGTACTTTTGAGCATTCCCTGTAGGACACGTCTATTAGTGACAAATTCCCTTAATGTTCAGTTGTCTTGAAAAATCTTTATTTATCCTTCATTCATGAAACTTAATTTTTCAGGATACAAAATTTTTGGTTGGCATTTGTTCTATTTAAGAAAACTAAAAATGGGGCCTCAATCTCATCTAGCTTGTACGGTTCCCACTGAGAAGTCTGGTGTTAGCCTGATGGGTTTTCCTTTGTAGGTTAGTTGTTGCTTTCATCATGTAGCTTGTAGAATTTTCTCCCTCATTTTGACTTTGTCCAGGTTGATAACTATGTGTCTTGGAGATGTCCTATTTGCTATGCCTCTTCCTGGAGTTCTATGACCATCTTGTGTTTGGATATCTGAACTTCTGGTAATACCAGGGAACCTCTCCTTAATAATTCCCTTGAAATGGTTTTCTATATTTTTGCTTTATCTTCTTCTCCCTCCAGGATATCTATAATTTGTATATGGCTCATTTTACATAGTCTCATATTTCTCAGAGTGATTGTTCATTCTTCTTTATTCTTTTCTCTGCATGTTTAACCAACTGGGTTAGTTCAAAACTCTTGTCTTCAAGCTCTGAGAATTGTCTGTTTGGTCTAGCCTGTTGTCAAAGCTTTCTGCTATATTTTGTGATTCCCTAAATGACTCTTTTATCTCTTTATGTTCAGTTATATCCTTTCTCATGTTGTCTAGCTCTTTAGTGACTTTTTCATATATGTCCTGAAATTTTTTTTTATTTCTTTGTGTTGATTTTCAACTTTCTCTCAATCTTATTCTTCTTATTTGCCATCCATATTCTGAATTCCATTTCTGCTATTTTTAGAATTTCCATTTGGTTGGGGTATGTTGTTGTAGATCAATTGTGATCCTTTGGGTGTATTGAACTAGCTTGTTTTTCCATGTAGCCAGTGTTCTTTTGCTGTTTTCTTCTCATCTGAAAACTCTTATCTCAGCTCTGGGCTGGTAGGTTTGTGGTGTACCTGTTCTTTGCTGGAAACTCTTCTACTTAGTGAAAAGGAGGACAGGCCCCTAGATATGCTCTTGTCTCCTACTCTGGAGGACTGACCCAGCAGGAGAGGAGTGGATGCACTAAGAGCCTGAGTGGATACAGCTGTTCTCCTGCATCATTCTATTCCCTTGGGGTTGTCACAGTCCAAGCCAGTGCTAGGGAATATTTTTCCAACAGAGCCACTGTTGGAAGCTCTTACCAGAGGCTGAGCAAATCCCTCTCCATGGAGGTAGGTGGCATGACCTTGGCTGGTGCCTGGGGCAGGTTGCAGGACCTTGGTGGGCAGCTGAATGCATCACAGGACTGCAGCCAGCAGTGTGGCAAATTGTAGGACCTTGGTGTGTGCCTGGGCATGTCAAAAGTCCTTGACTAGTTCATAAGCAGGCTATAGGACCTTGGCAGGTGCTTGCACATTTCATGGGAACTTGGTGGGCCCCTGGGCATGCCACAGGACTGAAGCTGGCAGCAGATCAGGTTGTGGAATCTTGGCAAGTACCTGAGCACATCGTAGGATCTGGCAGGTGCCTGAAAACAATGCAGCACCTTGGCAGGCACCTTGACAGGTCATGGGACCACAGCTGGTGGTGGGGTGGGTTGTGGAATCTTCAGGGGTACCTGTGTGGGTCTGGGACCTTGGTGGTTGTCTGGACAATTCAGGGGTTCTTGGCCAGTGCCTGAGCAGGTCATGGAATCATGGCTAACACTGGGGTAGTTTCTTGAGCCATAGTGGCTAGGCCACCTGCAGCTAGCAGGACTGAGGAGGTGTGTGGCATCCTGCCTGGGAGTTGCAGTGGCTGGGGCTCTCCCTTCACCCATGTCTGACTATGGCGGCTGCTGCCATGCTCTTCAGGTGACAGTGGTGGCACTATTGAGATGGCAAGATGATAGCAGCTGGCAGATGCTGAGGGCCAGTAGGCACCTGCTTTGTTCAGATCCCTGAAAGGCAGACAGTAGGGGTGCTGGAGAAATATATGGCACCCAGTCACAATGCATGTGAGAGCACCTTCCATCTTCATTCCCTCTCTGTCCTGGAAGGGATAATGAGGTCGTGGCTGAAGTAGAGCCCATCCCTCTGCAAACTGGACACTCTGAGGCTGATAATGCAGAGTGGTGTCTGTTGCAGTGACCTGAGACCAGAAGCTGTAGGGACCCCACTGTGCCCACTCTCTGGTGCAGTCCTGCTGCACAGTTTCCAAGCAGCTCTCTGGTCAGTTTGGAGACCCGCTGTCATGGGGGAGCCCCCTTGCAGCTCAGGTTGCATGTCCACTGGGGGAGTGTGGAGCCCCTGGGATCTCTCCTTTAACTCTTCTCCATATGTGGACACTTCCTCCAAGTACCTTCCAATCTTGCTGAGCAGATCACTCCAACTCTCTCTCCCTCACTTTGGGTGTCTTCAGTGTCTTCTCTGATGATTCATAATGCTTTTTCCAAGACAGTCGATCTGTGGGTGAACCTCTATAGCAACCCTTGATCCTGCCCTTGAGAGGGGTGAGTGCAGGCTTCCAGTCCACCATGTTGATCCCCCCATTATGATCTACAGGACAACTACTGTATATATGGTCCATTGTTGACCGAAATGTCATTGTGTGTCACATGACTGTAACTATAATGCAATGCCATAGACAGGCAGAATGTGCTGAAGGAATTCAAAAGGAGGAGCAATCACAATTAAATATGTGAATTAATTTAGCCCTTATTCAAACTCAAAAAAGTAATTAAGAGTTTGAAATAAGCTGTGTAGCATTTACGAAGAATAGTCATCCTCTTTGTTGAATTCATCAAAGTAGTAGAAATCTTTTATGAATATGCCTAAGTATGTGGCAATGTTTTACAAAGAAAATTAGTTGGAGATAAAAACAAACTAAAAGGGATTTTAATCATTGTAGAACTCCAACAGAGATAGTTTGGGACCTAAATCAAGATTTTTATTCTTTTAAACAAAATTTGAGACCACTAGAGTGCTATCCTTGAAGTGGGAGACTGGAGTTGACTCAGACAGATTGGATAACCTTGGATAACCTCCAACCTCTGCCTATATCTCAGAGTCATATAAGAAAGTACTTTGAATACAATTATTGGCAATAAAACATAAGATTATATTTTTCTTTGAGTAAGAGAAGACTCTATGATCTAAATAATTGCCTCTTTTCTATTTCTTATTTTGCTTATATGAACAAGAAAGAAATAGGAGTAGAAACAATTTTGCAGATGTTCACACCATTATGTTACATGATTTGGAGGCTAGAATTCTGTGAGCAAGACAAAGTACACCCCATGCTCCTTTATTGATATTTAAATAAGAACTTAAATGTAGGCACTAACTTATTTTGGTCTGCTTAATAAAGACCCATATGTTGAATTACCCACTTGTACATACAAGGAAATGTATCATGTAATTATTGAGAGGCAGAAACTTCAGGCCTATCTTTGTCTAATAAAACTTCATCTGTATGAGTTTTGTTACAAAGGAAGATGATCTGTTTGGAGAAATCTGTAGATGGGACTTAAATTCAAAATGGTAAGAGATTACTTGAACAATTTTGAAAGTGTTTGTACATTACCTACCTGAAATTTTGTAGAACTCCTGTAGTGTCTCTTTAGCTCATTTGAATCCACCTGAAATATATTTATATTTCAGTTAATTTTAGACAATTTCATCAATTATTTTATCACTTTGTTAATAGATACAGCAATTTCTCTCTACAGGTTCCTTCCTACCTCAGCCTATATACATATGCTTCATCTTCTCACATTTTAAAACAAAAAAATTCCTTGAATTTTGTTTTCTTTTTGTTATTGCCCTATTGTTTGTCTTAGTCAAGCTTCTCAAAAGAGTCACCCACATTGCTTTACTCAACATACTTACCTCATATTTATCTTTAACCCATGACAATTTGATGGCAATTTGGTTTCTTCCTATTTCTCTCATTGCATCAAGGTTAACAGTGCAAAGACCACCAACAACCTCCTAATGATTACATCCAGGGGACCCTTTATCCTTTCATGGCAGTCACTATATTTTTAAATGACACATTCAAGGCTCTCCTTTCTCCGTCCCACTCGCCTCCTGGAGCACCCCACACCTACTCTGGTCAGCAGTTCCTCAAATGCATCAGAGTTTCTCACCTTGATGCCTTTGCCCTTGCTGTTCCCCAGGCTCAAAACATGGTTTTCGTTTTTTTATGGGAGTGGAAGGGTACAGATAACTCTAACCCATCCATCAAGATTGGACCAGGTGTCCCCTCCTTCACATGTTTTTTTCTGAGCCTCATAGCTCAGAGCACCCTATAGCACATTTGTCATGACTCGCAACATACGATCCCACCATTTTTCTTTTGTCTCTCTGTCCTTCATACTCTGAGCTATGTAGGAGAGTAGGGTCCATATCTTTGTCCTCTATTTCTTCAGTTCCTAACGCAATGTCTAACACATAGTAGGTGCTCGATAAATGTGCAATAAGTGATAGATGAATAGGTGGCCTTTGTTAATATTCATATCTAAAAGAATTAGATATGAATAGTATTTGACTTAGTAGTCAAATACTTAGTAGCTAGTATTTGACTTACAGTCATATGTTTCAGACATATGTAGAAAGGGATTTTCTAAGAGCTCTTAGTTGATCAAAGTATTATAACTTGTACACAGGGAAGCAGCATCTTAGAACAATTGTCATCCAGGCTACCCAAGTTCAGACATTTTAAACTACTGCTGAGCAATGTTAAAAATTAGTCAATGCCCCATTTCCTGCTGTCCCCCCTCAACTTTTTTTGGCTATAATTTTTACTCATATACACAATTTAAGTTTTACAGAAATATATTAGAAAATGCCTGACTTGCTCATTTAGTGTTTTTAAATATGAACAAAATGGCTTACCAAGCCACAAGTAAACACAGATACTGGTTTAAGTTGATAGCCTTATAAATCATGCACCATGCTTGAGTAAAATCGGTCACCTCCTTCAAAGCTTATATGGGACAGATAGACACATTACAAATGTTGGGTACTAAAAATAAAATACCACCTCCTCCCCACATCCAGGAAGAAGGTTGTTAGCACATTTGTCTGTTTACTTTCAGGGTTGTCTATAATCCTACAATTGAATAAACGTAAATGCAACTAAAACTTGCTAGATTAAATGAAATGCCATCTAGTGATTTTAAAATCTCTCTTTTTCAGAGTACTAAATAAATTTGGCATCATTAGCCTTATGAGGATCAGCATGCTCACAGGTAACAATTAGGCACTTATTTTTAAAATGTCACCCTTTTTAATTCTCTCTCCTTCTTTTAAGCCTCATCATTATGCAGACGACATTTCTTTACGGCAGGCTTACTTTAGGAAGGATATGTTAATTGCACCGAAATCCTTTTCCAACAGACAGTTTTTGAAGAAGATCTACCCAGGTGTTAGTATATTTACTTATTAGCACTGCTCTTCTGATAAACAATTCATAGAACCTCTATGCTTTTACATTAAACAGAAGTATTTCAGAAATAATAATAATATCTGAGACAACTATAATACAAATTAAATAATTAGTCAAGGATAGAAAATTCTTGAACCACCATTACTGTGCATTCACTCCTTCAAACATTTTTTGAGTATATTTTTGAGTTCCTAAGATAGATTAAAGAAATGAATTGAATAGTGTCTTTACTCTCTAGAAATTTATTTTCATGTAAAAGAGAGACGTCAGCATATGGACATCCACAGACCCTGAGCTAGATGTATACAGTGTCTTATCTAATCTTCTCAATAGATTTATGAGGTGGGTACTATTCCCGTTTTTCGGGTCAAAAAGATTTTATTCAATGAAAGGGCAAATTAATTTTCTTCAAGTTAATTCTATTAGCAAATTTCAGAAGTGGAATTTGACCCTGGTCTGTTTGTCTCTTCTACATCATAATTAGCCTAATCGATATTTAACAAAATTAATTAACAGAATTATGAATAAGGTACATGGAGCACAGAGAAGGGAGTAGTTAATTTTTTTTTTTTTTTCTGATTAGTTTATAAACAGGAATTGAGAGGATTAAGTGTCAAGAGCAGGGACTATAAAGGAAGGCCTAATTGACTGTGCTACTAGATGGCCCTGAGCATTTCCCTGGGTTGTTGTTAGTAGGTTTGGCAAAGGGTTGTGTATGTCAGTGTCTCATACCTAAATCATTTCCACTGTCGTTTCCAGTTTGATTTCTGCTATCTATAAAAAAACATATAGAAGAGACTTTTTTCTTGGTCCTTGATTCAAAATTCTGTCCTCTGGGTAGAATCACTTTCAGAAGAAAGATAGAAATAAATGCTGGGGAAAACTTGTAAACCCTGGAGATTCCCTGTATTGTGGCTGTTAACACTTCGATCTGTTGTCTGTTACTTGTTTGTTTTCTCTCAAGGCCTTGGGGAATTCATATTTCCATCTTCCAGTCCTGGTATAGTATTTAATAAATAAAGTATGTAGGTATACCTACTTGGTAACTGTAGGTATTTAATAAATGTTTGTTGAATAAATGAATGATTGGACAAATTATTTGGCGGTGTACACCAATGGTAGCACGAATAACTAAATGTAGTAAGACCTTCAGGTTAGGTAATCAATGTACATAGTCTTCCTACCAAAATGTAATCAAGTTTCAAAGGCTAAAACTACCTATTTTAAATTAAAGAAACCATTAAACTTCTTCTGAACAAATAAAGCAATTATTTCCTGCTCTATATTTGTAGCTTGTGATAATGCATTTTAAATAGAGCCCGTTGAATGTGTTTTTATTTGTTATTTTTCTTGGTTTTAACACTCCATTGTGTGCAAAGGCCCCTTAGAAAATTGAAAATGAAAGTCTCCCCTTACTGATTTTGTCATTTTCCATTTGTCAAACATTGATTTTCTCCCCCCTTGTGCATCTAATGGAGGTTGAAATTAGTGTTCTTTTTGTTGTTGTTGTTTACTTCTTCTTTGTACACCATCATCATCATTCATCAAGCTGCCAGACAGCTCTGGGGAGAGTGCTGGCGAGTTAACTAATGCTCTGAAGTCCTCACAAGGAATATTTTGAATAGATTTTTGCTACAGCTTTGGCTCTTGCCTTTAGAATGTCTTTCTAGGAAAGATTTCAAACAGAGGAAATGGTCCCCAGAAAATAATATTTTTTTTAAGAGAAAAAAATAACCAAACTTACTCCTTTGAAAGGAGTTGAACTTTTGGATAATTTAAGATTTCTTGGAGATTCAAAAGAAAGTATTCAGAAGGAATATTAAGGAGCCTGTTTATCTTCTACAAAAATGTCTATGAACTTGAGGTGCCATATACACGGTCAGTGAGCTCCTCCTGTTGTGACATTGGAGGACATGTCCTGTGCAGCCCTCACTGGGACTCATGAGGGGGATGTCACGGTGGCAGCAGGTGGAATGGAAGCATCCTCCCAGTCAGCTGGGGAAGGGGTCAAGGGGTAGAGGTTATGAGACTTGGGTATGTGCTTGTAAAAACATATTTTTCTATTTCTTTCTCAGATTGATTGTATTGACTATGACATTCCCCCGACACCGAGAATAAATCCAGGAGAAGATAATTTCTCCCAAGGGTAAGAATGCTAGTTTTTGAGGTAGGGCAGTGCGTTTGATCTCAAGAAATGGGTTGCGATGAGTTTGGAAGTAAAGCATGAAGAGAAGATAGGCCAATAGATATCATTAATCATCAAAAAGCAAAACAAAACCAAACAACTGTGGAGCTGTTCTACATGTTTGTGATTTGCACATGTCTGTGAGGTGTGTGGCTTCCTCCCTGTGGCTTGGCTCTCTTGATGGAGATATTGATAGCTCATTGCATTCTCATTCCTCTATGGCACTATCTGATGGTATATTTTGCGATGATGGAAGTCTTCTGTGTTGTCTGATGTGATAGCCACTAACCACATGTGGTTGTTAAGTGCTGGAAATATGGTTAGTGTGGCTGAGAAACCTGAATTTTTAATGTAATTTAATTATCATTAATTTAAATTTAAATTCGAATAGACATATATGTCTAGTGGCCACCATATTGGCAGGCGAGAATTCTACCACTGAACCACCAATGCTCCAGCTTGTGGCCACCATATTGTACAGTGCAGTGATTCTACACTGATTAAAAGAGTCATGACAGCTTTTTTTTTTTTTAAGTTCAGTTTTTTCAAAGTGCCCAGATCTGTCAACTTGGACTTGATTTCTGTACTATATGCAGCCACTGACTGTGCTTGGTGCTGACTATACAATTGATAAACTAGATACAGTCTGTTTCCTAAAATGTTACAACCTAATACTTTCTCACAACACTGGGCTATTTCCTAGGAGGGTTGAATAGTTCAGGGAAGGGGTCTAATGAATGAAATAATACCTGTCTTTTTTTTTTTCTTTTTCTGAGACAGAGTCTCACTCTCTTGCCTGGGCTAGAGTACTGTGGCGTCAGCCTAGCTCACAGCAACCTCAAACTCCTGGGCTCAAGCAATCCTCCTGCCTCAGCCTCCTGGGTAGCTGGGATTACAGGCACATGCCACTTGTGCCTGGCTAATTTTTTCTATTTTTAGTTGTTTGGCTAATTTCTTTCTATTTATAGTAGAGACAGGGCCTCGCTCTTGCTCAGGCTGCTCTCGAACACCCGAGCTCAAGCGGTTCTCCTGCCTTGGCCTCCCAGAGTGCTAGGATTACAGGTGTGGGACATTGCACCAGGACAATAATATGTGTCTTATTTAAAAAAACATTGACATGAATGGCAGACTGTAATATGATAGAAAACAATTGTATCACACAGACTATTTGAGGCTTGATTACTGGAGGAATATATATTAAATTATTTCTTACTTTTGCATAGATAATTTATATATCTTTAAAAACATTATTTACGTAAAAGATGTGTATGGCTTCAACATTTTAGACTTGGCACTATCTTTGTACCCTTAAATATTGTCAAATTCTGAAAAACTCACCAACCTGAACCAGGATGGTTTTGAAGTCAAGACTTGGGTTTAAATCCTGGTTCTGCTACTTTCTAGCTTTATGCCATGAACAAATCATCTACCCTGTCCAAATCTCATTTTCCTTATTTATAAATGGGGCTAATAACATCTTTTTCATAATGTTATTGAAAGAATTAGGTGAAGTGTTATAAATAACTTAGCTAGAATCTTAACCATATCTAACATTTAATAGTCCCTCACTATGCGCCAACCACAGTTCTAGATACTTCACTGGCCTCAATTCATTTAATCTTCCTATCAACATTATGCGGGTACTGTTGTTATTCCCATTTTAAAGATGAGGAAGCTGAGGCACAGGGAGATGCATGTTCTCCAACACGTAGTGAACACTCAGTGATTGTTTTATTGCTATTTTTTTATTATAATTACTAATATTTTTCTATAATGATCCATAAAGAGATAGCCAAACATTAAATTAAAAAAAATAGCTAACTTATTTTTTCATAGACTGAGTAGCTATCGTTCATTTGAAAGTTTCTGCTTTTCCGAAACCCCACTTACTATTACATCTCCTCCTCTTACAAACTGGAGTCTGGGCTGGATAAAAAGCATATCACAAAGGTAGACGATGTCACACACAGTGTCTGTCATAAGCCAGTAGGGTGTGTTGCCTGGTGTTTGATACGGAAAGACGAGGCGCAGCGGGATGAGCCAGCAGTTCCAGTTGTAGGCAAGGGCGACAAGAAGGAGCCACAGGAGATAGAGTCGATCTAGAAAAAAAGCAACCGGAGTGATCCAAATGGCACAAAATGAACATGAAAAGAATTCTCTTGCTTAGTTCAGTAAAACTGGGGCACTACCCTCTTTCTGGAGAGAAGAAATTTGCTGTACTCTGTTAAACATTCAACACGACTCTGCCCCTAGAGTGGGGGGCATCTGGCTTTACAAGAGATGTTAAGTGATCTTGACAACTTTTTCGACAGTGGAGGGTTTCCTTCCAGTCTCTTAGAGAAGTGGCCATTCTGAGTCTGTCCCCATGGGTAACTGCACTGTTTGCATCAAGAAAGGGGACACTCAGGAAAAGTCAGAGGGACACTTCTCAGGGTTCCCTGCTGCAGCAGGTGGTTAAGCTGCGGGAAGGGGTATGGCGCTGAGGGAGGAGGGCAGAGAATCAGCGCATTAAGGCAGCCCATAGCCCTTCCCACGTGGCCTGCTTCAGCCATGGGAGGCCATAGGTGGGGCTTTGTTCAATTCAAATAATCAACAATGTGACACATGGAAGAAGACACACTTTATAATGATTTTTCTTCTTTTCTTTTCTTTTTTTTTTTTTTTTGATGTCAGTGTACATATTGCTGAGCACTTTGGGGCCTTCTTTTCAAAGATAATTAGGGACGTGACAGACCCCAGACTTCCTTTTAAATATAGGCGGAACTATTTTAGCTCTTATTTTCACCAGAGAGGGGCAAATGACCTTTTGCAGATCATATAGTTTCAATTCTGCTTTCTTGATAGATTCAGAATATGGGCTAGGGAATCAGAAGCTACCTATGACTTTGGAGCACAGGGGTTCGTGGTGATAGCCAGTCCTCCCACCGAGACAGTCCGCCCTTTGATGGTACCTGAGTAGGAATCTATACTGCTTGGAAGTTTAATTCGCTTTAGGTACTCTGTCAGAGGCATCTTCTGGAATTTGCAACACAACATGCTGTAGTATTGTTCTTTTGTTAGCTTAGTATTGCTTTCTTGTGTTGATGATACAGCTATGGGCTTTGCTTCACAGGAAAAAAAAACAAGACAAAATAATTTTAAGAGGTTAAATTAGCTTCATGAACAAAAACTTTGGATTTCTTAAAGTGAGAACATTGGGAATCCTTCTCAGTACAGACAGATGAGGTAAAAACCTTCATGACATTCACATCAGCGACATTTATTTCACTTTATATACAAATTGAAATATGCAAAAATAGTTTTTATTTGTACATAAAACAAAACATCATGTTGTACACCTTAAATATATATGATAAAAATAAAACCTTAACATTTATGAAAATATACAAGTAATGAAAACACTGGAATTTGGAAATACATAACATGGTTAAAGCTCACTAATAACGTGTCAAATAGAAAATCTTAAATACAACCTTGGTTCTCACATATTTTGGAGCATAAATACAGTCAGGGTTTTGGATTTACCCAGATCAGAAACATTACAAATGTACATCATTCCACAGGGTTTAGTTTGGTGATTCTTTGTCCTCACACATATCCTTCAAGCTATCGGTAAATAAAGCTCAAAATATTCTTTTCAAATATCTTTATCAAACTATGTTGTGTATGTTTGATTGTGGCCTCTTCTACTTAAATAGAAACTGTTATACAACACATAGTTTATTTTGAAATCCTACCTTCCCTCATACAGAACTACAAGGAAATTTTCAACTCCATCCCATGTAATTATCAATTTGATTTGTATTTATCTGTTCCTAAACAACCCAACTTTCTTCTATTCTTTTTCTATAAGTGCATAGATATTTTACTTAGATGTAATCATAGCATATATCCCTTTTGTGGTCTACTTTATTGTACTTATTATTTTTTCATAAACATTTTTGTCATTACTAGGGAGGTTGTAATTGTTTTCTGCTCATGTGATTGGTTTGTGGATGTCCTTTGCTCTGTTGACACTTGGGTAATATTCTTGTATTTTTTTAATATTCACTTTGTATATTATGGGTATTCTTAATATATTGACAATGAAACTTACTACAGCAGATACTGGGCCAGGAAGTCACCTGCAGTGGGCTCCTCGTGTCTCCACCTGAGGGTTTTCTCGAGCAAGTTTACCTAAAGTGCTGAGGAGTTAGCAGCAGGCCACAGCACCAACCAACTTCCTCTTTTTCATTAGGATAATTCTTTGGTGTAATGCACACCATTTTTCAGCTGGGGGAAGCCCTAGTGGCCACAGCAATGATCCTCTTATTAATGCATCTTTACTGTCTTACTCCCTTCTACGTCTTTTCACTTTCACCTTTCTGGATCACTTTCAAAATAAACTATTTGTACCTAAATCACTGTCTCAGGGTCTGCTTTGGGTGGAGTCCAACCGGAAACATTTGCAAAATACATTTCCCCCCATAACTCCCTTCTTCCCAGTACTTGGAGGGAACGATGCTTACCAGCTTGTGGGCTGGCTTCAGGTGAGGATATGTCTCCCTCTACTAACTTTCTCTTGTAGACGAGTGTTCTTTGATGCATTTTTCTCACCAGGTTGTGTAGCTGGGCATCAGCATACTCATTTATCAGAGGGGCTCCAAATGGCTTGCTTTTTGGGCTAAATAAGGAAAAAAAAATAGTGACAGAGTTAGGAGATACATACAGGAAAAGAATTAAGTCTTTTCACCTTCCTTATATATTCAGTTACTAACTGTCCCTTTTTACAGTTGAATAGAACAATCCAAACATTAAGTTTAATGGAAATAGTGATGGTGGAATACAGATCTGTCATAGAAAAATTAGAATACACAATAACAAATGGTCATTCTTGACCTTATGGGTCTTGATGACTGTGATTCTGTCATTACACTGTGTCACTAGAAAACTATAGCTGGCAGGGCAGGCAGGCATCTAAGATGGCCCCAAGGTTTCCTGCCCCTTGGTATGCATGCCTGGGATCAATGAGGACAGTGGGTTTTACTCCCAGAATTAGTTCATGTTATATATGGCTTAGTTGACTTTAAGATGGGGAGACTATACAGGGCCTGATCTAATTCACAGGGACCTTTCAAAAGCAGAGAGTTTCTCCAGCTGCTGACAGAGCAAGGAGTCAGAGATTTGAAGCATGAAGGTGATTTTTACCTGAGAGAAATCCTCCACTGCCGACTTTGAAGAAGAAGGAAGCCGCTTGATAAGAATTGCATGGGGCTTCTAAGAGGCTGAGTGTGATCCCTGGTTAGCTGATCACAAGAACACAGGGACCCTAGTCCTACAACCGCAGGGAAGTGAGTTTTGCCAATAACATGAATCAACTGGGAAGTAGGTTCCTCTCCGCAGCCTCCCAGTGAGAACCTGGTCTAGCTCGGCTGACATCTTGATTTCAGCCACGTGAGACTTTAAGCAGAGAACCCGGCCATGCCCACCCAGACTTTTGATGCGAGCTGATAAATGGATATTGTTTTAAGCCATTAAGTTTGTAGTAATTTGTTAGGCAGCAATAGAAAAATAATAGAGCTGATGTGTTTTAATGAACTTCCCTTATGCGAAAATATACAAACAGACTAGTACAGAGTACAGGGCATAAATTAGTATATTTCATCTAGATTTGAATTTCCTCACAGATTTCCCAAGGAGCTCTCACTCTCTCTCTTCCTTCTGATATCTGACATGGGATCTACATGGGCCTGTGCAGGCTGAACTGATTCTTATTTCTGCACATTTCTATCTGCCCTTTCCATCTCACTCCAAACTGGAGCCCATGAGTCCAAAATGAATTTCTTTGTATGCATATGTTCAATTCAAGGTGTTTGAAGGACCTTAGATGATAGGACCTAGTTTGTGATACACAGGAGACATTCAGAAATACAGTCTGGCAACGAGAACTTGGTGGTCATCAGTGTATATGAAATATATGAAGAGACATATGCGAATGACATCATCATAGACTGTGACGTCCTCAAGTCTGGGAACTATGTCTTTTCTTTATACTCCACAAGACCTAGCACAAGGTAGGATTTTAATAAATGCTTATTGAATAAATAAACCTGCTACTTCTAACCTTTTGCTTGACCTTATTTGATGTGCCTCAGTATTTAAAATATATATATAAAAAACAAAGTTGAGGGTTGGTGGATCATTAACTATAAAGTCAGATAATCAAACTGTCAAAATGTCTAATACAAACCCCACCGAAAGAGCATATTTTTTCTTTTCCTGAATTATATATAAACCCTAACTGACCATACAACTGCCATTTAATCACACCAGTTTGTATTGTGCAAACCTACCTCGTGGTTAAAATGCTGAAAATCATATTACAAAGAATACCAGTATATCATATACATATCTATATTTTAAATATGATGCATTTTTATTTTTGTGTTAGCTGGAGCATGAATATGTCAGCCTATTTTATCTTCTTTTCTTTTTTTCCAGCTATTTTTCTAAAATCCTTGCCTTTCTTTTCCTCTGCCTATACAGAAGCTATGAATCTATTTTTCTTTAGGTAATTTTGTGACTGAGCAGAAAAAGGCAAATATAGATGAAGAAACATATATCATGAGATAAAAAACAAAAGGGGATAGAAGAGGGACCCAGTAGCTACACTGTATATACTGTGTTTCCCCGAAAATAAGACCTACCCATAAAATAAGCCCTAGCAGGATTTCTAAGCATTTGCGCAAAATAAGCCCTACCCTGAAAATAAGACCTAGTGATGGGCGTGGCTACGCAGCAAATCTGCACAACCCATGCATTTCGTGGAGGAGCAGTAAAGAAGAGCAGCCCTTCTCATCTGCCCTATGAGAGTTCTATTGCTCCACATGAGAGATTGGGGCCAATGGTTCTAAAGGAAATAGAGTCACAAGAAATTCAGGATGGAATTTGGGGTTTGGAGAGTTATGATGATGTTCCAGAAGAAGAAGACTTAACTATATTTGAATAAATATAGATTGTTGTACTGTACTTAAAAAAATAACACATTTCCTCAAAATAAGCCCTACGGTGTCTTCTTGAGGAAAAATAAATATAAGACTCTGTCTTATTTTCGGGGAAATATGGTAACTATGCTTCATTTGAACTATATTTGATATGTCTCATTGACGTTACTAATTGTATGTTTTTGTTTTTTTTTGAGACAGAGTCTCGCTTTGTTGCCCAGGCTAGAGTGAGTGCCGTGGCATCAGCGTAGCTCACAGCAACCTCAATCTCCTAGGCTCAAGCAATCCTGCAGCCTCAGCCTCCCGAGTAGCTGGGACTACAGGCATGTGCCAACATGCCTGGCTAATTTTTTCTGTATATATTAGATGGCCAATTAATTACTTTCTATTTATAGTAGAGACGGGGTCTCGCTCTTGCTCAGGCTGGTTTGGAACTCCTGACCTCAAGCAATCGCCCGCCTCGGCCTCCCAGAGTGCTAGGATTATAGGCGTGAACCACCATGCCTGGCCTAATTGTATGTTTTTTAAAGAATTATTCTTTCATCATTATTCCATGATGAAAGATTTCATAAACAGTAAAAATATTTTACAAATTTTGATAAACATGGAAGGAAAGTCTTATTAGATAATCTTTTATTGAGAAGAATGAGACTTTTAAAATTTGTTTATGTACCTATATGGAAGAAGAAAGGATTTGTTATTGTTAGAATGAAATTTGTGACTTTTTTTTTTGGTAAAGGTACAAGGAAAGTTAACTAAAAAAATTTGATGGAAAAGAAGAGAATTATAATAGTATTCCTTATTTCTTTAAGTTCAATCCTAAGAATAAGCAAAAAAAAAAGAAAAAAAATCATATAATTGACCAGTGTGGTCATAGAAGTTTTTGCCCTCCAAGGCAATGTATCATAGTAGACTGGGATGGATGAAAAATAGGTGTTTTTTTTCCCCCACAAGGTGGGGAAAAAATGTCCACCGTGAAAAGGGAGATAGGAAAGAAATACTTGTGTTCTGCAGTTGTACTCAAGAAGTTTTAAGGAAGAGAATATATATAAGATGTGACTCTTGAAATTGGTTCTTTAAAACTATCTGTGTTTGTTAGGACTCTTAGAAGGTTTTCATGTACACCCCAGGATAATATACTTTCTACTTTAAGATTACTACTTTAATAACCAATTTTGATGATCATGGTAAAATGGGTGGGTGGTGATGAGTTCACAGAGGAGGTGATATCCGAGTTAAATCATGAGAGATGAATGATACTTTGATAATATTAAGGAAGGTGTTCAAGGCAAGGGAAACAGTCTTAGGGTGTGTTAGTTGCTGCTTTATGGAATACGATAAATATATTTTAACATAGGAGCCCAAATGACCCTTAATTTGGCTTAAAAGGTCAGTTGATGCTGATGGGGAGTAGAGTTCTAAGGAGAAAAGGGACATGATTAGCTGTGCTTTATAAAAATCACTGAAAAAGAAAGAAGATAATTAGTTGTGGTAAGGAGGAAGTATAACTTGAGAGAGTAAAGTTAAAATATGTGAGTTAATGTAACAGTATGAAGTAACAGTATGAAATTCCAAGTTTGGTCATTGTAATACGTGGAATAGTATTTGCCAAAATTTATGTCCACCTGGAACCTCAGAATGTGATCTTATTTGAAAATACATTATTACTTTACAAATGTAATTATTTATTTTAAGATGAGGTCATACTGGTGTAGGGGGGCTCTTAATCCAATGACTGGAGTCTTTATAAGAAGGCCAGGTGAAGACACAGAGGGGACACAGGTAGAACGCCATCTGATAACAGAGTCAGAGATTGGAGCAATACATCTTCCAGCCAAGAAACTACAAGGATTGCTGGCAACCACCAGAAGCTAGGAAAGAGGCGTGGAACAGACTTTTCCTTGGCTCTTTTGGAAGGACCAACCTTGATTTCAGGCTTCTAGCATCTAGAACCATGAAGGAATAAATATCTGTTGTTCTAAGCCACCCAGTTTGTGGTGGTTTGATATGGCAGTCCTGGGAAACTAAATAGGGTTAGCAAAATGGATAATTGAAATACCACATGAGTAACTCAGATGGAAGCACAAGTTGTAGGAGAAATATAAATACATCCACGTTAGTATATGTTAAACTAGAGGTGTAAATTAAGAATCAAGCTCTCTTTACATTCAGTACAGCAGGCAGTTGAGAATTGGGGTCTAGAAATCAGAAGAGAGGATGGAGCTGGAGATACTGAACTAGGTAGGGATCATTTGTCTAGAGGAGATGGTAGGAGTTATGCAGGGGATGAGATTACTGTTAAGAGCCTGCAGGGAACAAGAAAAGATTGGGAGGTCACAACTTGGGAATTTGCTGACATTTAAGCAGTAGCATAAGAAAAGGAACTGAGAAATAGCAATTAGAGTGGTAGGTCTAAGAGAGAAAAATGTCACAAAAGTCAGTGAATGTAAGAGTTTGAAAAAGGAGGTCAGTGGCGTGTCATGCTGCACACAAAATAAGTAAGATGAAGGCGAGAAGAGGACTTTCATTTCAGCAAGTTAAAATTTTATTGGTAATATTTAAGAATACTGGTTACGAAAATGTGTAATGCCATCACATTTTGTCAGTTTCTCCCCATTTGTCTTAACAAGTATTTTGTAAAAAAAGGTATGTAGAATCTACATTTGTTCCTTAAATAATGTTTTAGATTTCCATTCATCATTTTCTTTTACAAACTTGGCTAGATTCCCCTTAATTCTTAATTCATTTTTCAGTGACTTAACTCATTTTTCAAAAATCTCAATTGGTTAAAGTTCTCTTAAACTTGCTAATTCTATCTTTAATAGTAGACCGGATTAGGCAAAGAATATTACATTCTAATTTGGGAAGTTTTTGAGGGGGAGGGAGAAGCAGTTCCCTTTTCTTTTGCTGTGTTTAGGCATAATTAATGATAAACCCAGAGAGCTGCCTTCAAAAGTTATTAATACATTTGAAGAAAAAAATCTGCTTTCAATAAGTGAACATTTTGAGGGGAATCAATTTCTAAATGAAAATAATTAAACATAGCACAAATTTATGATTTTTGTCAAAGTATGTGGCATCTACGAGAAAGGCCATAATTTTTAGGCAAATTTGGGAGAGTATAGATATAACTCAAATAAGTCTCACTTCGCTCCTTTCTTACATTCACCCCTAAATGCTGTGAAGATTTTGAGTTGTTTATCACATTTCACTTGTGCATATGGTATTGTTTGTACACATTAGTTTGTACATATGGGAATGTACATATGGATATTATGATGCATAATTTCTTAATCTGAATTATTCTTGATCTGTCTAGAACATGCTACAGTGCATTTATGGCTCTAAAGCTTGTTTCTACACCTTCTGTTAGCAGTCTACTCTCTAGAGCATTTCTTCTGTTAATCTGTTAAGTGTTGGAGGTTGTGTCCATGATGTTTATTTTTACTGTTAGTTTAATCACATTCTGATGTCCCATAAATGTAGTGGTACCTACTCCTGTCAAAAGTTAGGCAACTATTTTTAGAGTAAAGTAACAAAAAAGTTATAAAAATATTACCACATAGATTGTATCCATAAGACATGTATGTACACATACATGCATATGTACCACATATACCAACACACGTAACCGATGGCCACCCTTTCCAAATCTTAACCCAACTGGAAAAAGAATGAATAAACATATCGATATAAACATAAGATAATCATAATACTAATACATTTCATTTCAATAAACATTTTAAATTCCCTAATAGTTTGAGATATTTTTTTGAGAGTAAGTAAGCAACAAGCAGGATGACTACGTTTTTACCATTTTTTTCTGTAGAGTATCAGAATGAAAGAGTCAAAGAATATATTCACAACATCCCTGAAAATTGGGGTCTTGGGGAAGCTCTGAGGTTTATTTTGAACATCTCATTTATTTAATCAATGGATATTTATTGTGCACCTAATTTGCATTATAAAAGATAATATGTTCTATATTCACTTTGAAGATCCTTTAGTTGATATTCCTCTTGCATTTTACATACACCCTTACATTAGTTCTTACTTATTAGCTTGTTCTAAGTAAATTGATGTTTTCTGTGTTTAGAAACTGTTCTATTAGAATGTGTATGGACTGAATTGTGTCCCCCTCCCCCCTAGGACTGATATGTTGAAGTCCTGTCTTCCAATGTAACTGTATTTGGAGATAGGGCCCATAGGGAGGTAAGTAAGGTTAAATAAAGTCATAAGGGCGAGTCTGAATCCAATAGGCCTGGGGTCCTTATAAGGAGAGGAACAGACACCAGGAGCATATTCTCTCTGTGCATGCACAGAGGAAAGGCCCTGTGAAAATACAGCAAGAAGGTGGACAGATACCAGCTGGAAAAGAGGCTTCACCAGAAACCAATCCTGACAACACCTTGATCGTGGACTTCTAGCTTTCCAAACTGTGAGAAAATAAATTTCTGCTGTTTAAGCCACCCAGTCTGTGGTATTTTGTTATGGAAGACTGAGCGGAGTAATCTGGAATACATATATATCTAGAAAAAAAGGAGTAAAGCTATTCTAAAAAGCTGATAAAAATTTAGATCAGGATATTAGGCTGAATGGCATAAATCCCTAGACATGATAGAAAAACATTTTTTTTCTTTTTTTAAAATCAATTTAAATTTTATTTTAAATTTAATATAAATTGTTTATTTATTTATTTATATATTTTTTATTTCAGCATATTACGGGGGTACAAATGTTAAGGTTACATATATTTAAAAAACCAACAATGCTCGAAAACCAGACATTGCTACCAGTAAACCAGGAAGTTTGAGAAGGTTCTGAAAGATAGAAGGCACATGGGTTCATATGTTAGCTCATTTAATGCTCACAAATTGTGAAGAGCTCAGAACAGTGTTGTCATTATTATTAATGAAGAAGACCACTGCCCAAAATACTCACAGAAGTTTGTTTCAAAGTGAAAGGGTTCTACCCTTAGAGGGAGTGGATACAAGGGGCCAAAAGGGCCCATGCTCAACCACTAGGATGGTTACACAGAGAACCACATTTGAAGCAGGGAAGGAGTTGCCTTTCTTCTAGGGCATTGAATGGATGGAGGAAGAAGCAACTGCCTCTGGGCAAAGAGAGGAGATTTGGACTGGAGAAGCAGAGCTATATCCCAAGAGGATGGCAAATATGAGAAAGAGAATGGCAGGAGTCACACTGTCTTTTTCTTTCTAAGATTATGCATCCTTTTTTTTTGCTTGAGGGAAGGGTAAAGAGTCCTAATTTTTCTGGAATGCTAGCTGTGTCGATATCATACATTATTCTCACAAAATTCAATGAGATGGGCTTCATTAGGTCCCTTTCAGATGAACTGAAGCCCAGTCTATCTGACTGAAAAGTCATACATACATATAGGTGGTTCAAGGTTATAAACAAATTATTAATATTATCATTATGAGACAAGATCTTGCTCTTGTTGTCCAGGCTAGAGGGCAGTGGTATTATCATAGCTCACTGCAACTTCAAATTCCTGGGCCCAACTGATACTCTTGCCTCAGTCATGCCTGGTTAATTTTTTTTATTTATTGTTTTTTTTTTTTTTTTGTAGAGAGGGGATCTCACTATGTTGCCCAGGCTGGTCTTGAACTCCTGGCTTCAAGAAATCCTCCCACCTCCCAAAGTGCTAGGATTACAGGTGTGAGCCAATGCGATCCACCCTGTTATAAGCAAATTATAACAGAACTAACAGAAGCCGAAAATGAAAATAATTAAAATTTAATGTTTGTTTGAGCTTTAAAGGATGAGCACTTTGATTTTAAGAGGCCAAACTAGCCTCATAATGAATATCTTCTCTTAAAAAATAGAGCAAATTCACAGTACATGGAACACAGCTAAATGAGAATATAGTTATTTGGGTTTTGTTTTAGCAAGATGTGCTGAGAGGTGAATTTGTTAATATTTAAACTGGATGGCACTAACTTAACCTTAGTTTGCTTATGTGTAAAGTAAAGCTAATATTTTACAGAGGAGAATAATAAGCTAAAATATGGAAAAACGCTTTGGAATCTTTAAGAGGAAAATGTAGAAATCAAGAATGCCATATGGTACTATAACATAAATTTCCAAGGCTTTTCAGAGAGGCAGGCTACTCTCTTGATGAACATTGTCATCAAATTTTATGGTCAAAATTACTTACCGTGTCTTGTGCAAATAATTTGTATAGTCTGTCACATACTGTATTATACTGAATGTTCAATTCAAATACCCTGGTTTCTGAAGGGCATGGCAGCACATAGCTATAAAACTTACTCATAAATCATAAGGGCATGGTTGAGGGAGCTCACCATTTGATCTATTTGTTGTCAGTACAGATCTTGGATATGCATCACAGATTTTTATGTAAATCAGGGATATCAATAGTCATATAAATTTGCATTTGCAACTTGATTCCTCTTAGTGAATGTGACAGAATCACCTTATTGGCTACAAGCAAACTGCAAAAGCAATGTAAAAGAGATTACATCCTTAAAGTATTGCAGACGCCCTATGGATCTGTTCTTTGTAATTTGATATTTGAGAAGAAGAGGTAATTTTCAACAGAATTGCGCATAAATCCTTTTGGAAACTGAAATTTATATTTGGCTTTCTAGCAATAACCTGAACTCAGGGTGTTCCACAATTGATAAGAGGCTGGGATTATCAAGGTTCCTGCCACGCTACCTGTAGTACTAGGTTCTTAAACTTAGGTGATGAGATGTCTGTCATTAAATGTGAGTATGATGACTTTGGAAGCGAAATACTCTGGTGCCAAAAGTGGAGATAGTTATGTTGCTGTAATACTCATGAACATTAGATATTTATATTTGCTTGTCTGCAGGGGAAATTCAAGTTTTGTAGTTTTAGCAAGGAAGTTACATAATGTTTTGGCTTCTTTTTAAAGAAAAAGGATAGAAAATTATAAATCCTAATTTCAACACAGGGTCTTTAGTGAGGGACTCTGAAACTTAAGCTTTATTATCTTCACAGTAAAGTCATCTCTGCAAATGTTAAAGATGTGTTCAAAACAGCCCAATGTTTAAAAATCCACCACCCAAAGGTACCAACTCACACTCAGTAGGATGGCTTTAATAAGAAAAATGGACAATGAACATTGGCAAGGTTGTGGAGTAATCAAAACTTTTGTATTTTCCAGCAATACAACTATTGCTGGGAATATAAGACGTTCAGTCACTGAACTGTGGCAAACTGTTTGGTGGTTCTTCAAAAAGCTAATTGTAGAATGCCCATAATAGTACTATTCCCAGTAGCCAAAAGGTAGACACCACTTGAATATCTATGATTGGATAAATGGATAAACAATTTGTAGTACATACACACAACACACGACAGAATATTATTCAGTCATATAAAAGAATGAAGTACTGATATATACTACAACATGGATGAACCTTGAAAACATCATGCTAAGTAAAAGAAGGCTGGCACAAAAGGTCACATATTGTATGATTCCATTTATATGAAATATCCAGAATAGATAAGTCCATGGAGATTGGTGGACACTGGGAGCTGGGAAGAGCAGAGCATGGGGAGAAACTTTTTAATGGCTGAAATGTTTAACTTTAGAATGATGGAAACTTTTTGGAACTAGATAGGGGTAGTGGTTGCATAACATTGTGAATGTGCTAATGGTTAATTTTATGTTATATGAATTTCCCTTCAATCAATTATTTAAAAAAATCCAGCACCATTCATTAAGTCAAAAAACATTTATTGATGTATTAGGCCTTTGACCAAGCTTCGGAAATATAAAGTCAGAAGACCTTGCCCCCAAGAAGCATAGTATAGTGTAGGACAACATTACATTGCAGTGGGCTAAATTCCAAGGAGAAGCAATCAAGTGTTTATAGAGTGCCTACCATGTTTCCCTGAAAATAAGACAGGATCTTATATTTACTTTTCCTCAAGAAGACACCCCAGGGCTTATTTTCAGGGGATGTGTTATTTTCCCCTCAAAGCTTCAGCTTGCAGCACACACAGGATGGCCAGGACCTGACGGGGGGAGCCGACCTTGTTGGTGGGACTGCCTGCACCTTTCCGGTCACCTCTGGGATAGTAGCTGTCACGATGGGGCAGATGAGAAGGGCTGCTCGTCTTCTTTACAGCTCCGGGATGAAATGCACAGGTTGTGCAGATACACTGCGTAGCCACGCCCATCACTAGGTCTTATTTTCAGGGTAGGGCTTATATTGCGCAAATGCTTAGAAATCCTACTAGGGCTTATTTTATGGGTAGGTCTTATTTTTGGGGAAACATGGCATTATGAAATAGGTATCCAAAAATGCTAAGAAGGTAAGTCACATTACTTGTTCTTAAATAATTTAGCATCAGAATGAAAAAAACCTCTGTATGTTAACACATTTACAGAACTGTGTGACATTCGCAATGAATGATAATTCACAATGGGACTTGGGATTATTGTGAAGGGTAGATGGGTTGAAGGAATGAAGGGTACTGTGGGGGCAAGAGAGTGAACAGAAGCATGGAGATATGAAGGAGTTGGGATGTCATGGGAGGTAAAGAGAGACCCAGGAGGGAAATATTTTGGATGGTATTTGTTGTCTACTCATTCTCTCAACTGGGAAGATTTTTATTGTGAACTCAAAGTAAGATTCTACTCTACAAATTTCATACACTGATCCTCAATTTGTTCTCTAAAACTACACAGCATGAATCTAACCCTTCTTTCATACAATGGACAAAAATTATTGGCTGACAATCATCATTTCCCTCTCATCATGAAGCTTAATTTTCCAGGGCACCATGTTACTGAGGATATATGCATGGGCATGACATTGAGACTCCTTTATTAACATTGTGGGTGCCTTGCCCTGGAAGCACTTGATTTTGTCAGGGGACATATGGAGAAGTGATGCCACGCAGCAAGCAGAGAACTGCAGACCTGTTTTGATTTACACAAATAAGTGTGGTCTATGTGTTCTGCATTCGTATTATTATTATTTTTATTTGTTTTAGATCAGTTAAGTCCCAATATTGGCTTATATTGAGTCACTTTCCTTAACTAAGTTTCCTACCTCTTTCTAACATGGCTCTCCCTCAGTTTATACTCAAGTGATTGAATATTTAAAAATTCTATTTGGAACTCTACTTATCTCTCTGGTAAATTTTGAGCAATATTTAAGTTGCATTTTTCATGAATATCACAATAACCCCATAAATAAAATTGCTCACATGTGATTATCCTCTTTTTCAGATGAGGAAATTGAGTTTCTAGCAGATTAAAAGATTTTTCCAAGTTTACAAGGACAGTAAGCGAAAGAGTAAGGAATAGAATCAAGCTCCTATAGTTTCATTTGTTTTAATCTATTATTCTAATCTATTATTTTTATCCTATTGCAACTATGTTGGCTATCTTATCATATTTTGTTTTATTTATGGATGTGGGACTTGTGTCACCTGTGACCTTACTCTGGTCCTGACAAAAAATGTTGAGCTGCACAATATAAAATATAGAGTCTGTAGTTGTATCTTTAGAGTCAAGTTAACCCTGGTTCATTTCTTAAAATTCAGTGGTACATTTGTTCAGCTACCTACAAATTCACTGAACACACTTCTATGTTGGTGTAAAAAGATATTATAAAAGATTTTCCAATTCTTTTCTAAAATAAGGTTAATTGGACTTGTTTTGGCAAAACCCATTGTTATCTGGGGAACACCATTTTATTATGCTCAAAAACTTATGTTTAACAATTTGTTCTATCTAGTGTTCTGCCAGGTAGCAACATAATGTTGTATGATCTATAGTTTTCATATTCTACATCATGTCCCTTTTTGGAAATTAATTCATTTGCTCATTTTTATACAGCAGATTCAAATCATTTGCAAATGGAGTTTCTTATAAATGTCATTTGTTATTTAGATGTTCCTTGGAAACCAAATACAAATATCATTTTCATCAGGGCAAAATGACACTTCTGAATCTACTTGTGTGTGAGCATTATTATGATTTTATAGTCTATAGTAAGTAATTCTCTTTAATGAATAGAATAGAAAGCATATTTCAAGCCTGTACTTGGTGGAGGCTTTCACTAGGGCCAGGATATCTTTATGCAAAGACAGAGAAAACAATTGCCTGGAAAGTCTGAGTCCTTGTCCCATTCCCTCCCTAGCACTTCTTCACATTTGATGATATTTAGAATTTCTTCATAGAGGAAAAGTTTTTCTTTCCACAATTAGAATTAGGCTCAACTTGCTTTTTGGAGAGGTAGCATATAATTTGTGTTAGATATAAATTACCAAGATTATTTTATTTACCAAGCTGATTCAAATGATGGAGGTGAGGTGGTGATGGTTAGTGGGAAGAGGTAGGGTGCTAGAAAGAGGAGGTATTAAGAGGTTGGGATTTTCAATGTGAGGGAGATGAAGAAGTTGAAAATAGGTAAAGCACTAAAAAGATGAAGTTAAGGGACTCTGTGAGTCATGATGATAGATTTTGACTATTTCACAGTTCAACGCTGGATCACTTTAGACCACAGCAAGTTTACAATTAAGGCGATGAAGACAGTTTGTCAGTGAAAGCATTTCCCTCTTTGCTCATACTTCTTTTCCTCTCTCGAACCTTCTCATTCTGGACTCTTCTCCCCACCAGTCCCCCCCCAAACTGGCCCCACCTTATTTATTGTGGGCCTAATATTACAGACTCCTTAAGGGAGGAAAATCAGTCTGAGGGTCTCTCATCTATTACAGTGTATATTTATTGTCCCAGGTGCTGGGGTTGGTTTTTTCAGCTAATATCAGGTTTTTTTTTTTTTTACAATTAGTAATCAATGATCAAGGAGGTGATTGTTTGGGTACACCTTTATGTTTTGAAAGTTAGTGTAGTGGAATGCTCCCACAACTTGATTTTTCTCCTAAAAGCATGTTTTTAAGTTCCTCATAATTTCAACTTCTCTATTATACCTTAGTGTCATATTGGAAATTATAGCAGAATTTAAAAATCATCTTAATTTTTATTATTTTATATTGCTATAATGATTAATACTTTAAATATAAATAATTGCTCCTAATTTTACAAATAAACAATAGACATATAATAAGACCACTGAATGTCAATATATTGCATATGAGTACCATTTCCAATGAATCATTCATTAATACTTATGGATTCTTGTTGAACATTACACATTATGCTAGCCCATGACCAATAATGTCCTGACATCCACAATAATCAATAAAAGGAAAAACTGCTGAAAGCTTTCAAGTCTTTCATTGTCTGAAAACTGCAGTTAGTTGGGATAGAATTTTAATTTCCCATATTTTCAATCTCGTGTTAGATCCCTTTGCTAAATTTATAGGGTTGTCATAGTATTTTATTTGAACAACTCTCATGATCTTCTAATCTCATCAGGTGGTGAATCCTTTAATCTTTCTTCTCAGTCTCTCTAAGAGGAGAGTCAGTTAGAACCAAAAATGCAGTTTATTCCCTTTCCTACTTTTCTTCCTCTTTCCTGTCCCTCCTCTTCATTCCTCCCTGTCTTTTAATCTCTTTCATTCTTTCTTCTCTTGCTTTCAATCTAAATCAAGCCAAATAAAATACCAAGACCCCCACAAAATTTTAAATTTTAACATGCTTGATTTCTTATGTTAGTAATACAAAGACACTTAATTTCTATCCTTTTTTTTTTTGCTACTTCAAAGAAAGGAGGTCTAGGCATTTCCAAAACTAATTACTATAGAATAGGAGCAACATTGAATGAAAAGCAATATTTTTTTACAGGTTTATTTCACGTAACTAATACATACATCTGAAGCTCTTTGTGCTTTTTCCTTCTTTTTGTCAGTGATTAACTCAGATCTAGCTGAGGCACTTGTATGACATCTTAGAAATTATTAAAGTATATTGCCTGCCACTTTCAAACGCTTCATATACTCAGCATCATTTAATTAAACATATGGAAATTTACCACTAGGAAATTTTCATGAATGAATATTTTCAGCTAGTTGTATTTAAATGGTAGTTATGGTAAAAATTCTGGAAATTTTTCTTAGAGTAGGACTTCTTTCTCTAATGTTACTTTCTATTTATAAAAGTTCTCTAGTTACAATTAACAAGATTAAATTGTTTAAATTCTAAGTCCTCCATCCCCTTCCCCATTTCCAATACTCTCAGGTTATGATATGAATCAAAACCAGTGGACCAAATGTGGATGGACAGGTGAACTAGAGGGAAGGAGTGTTTTTGAATAATTCCCAATCTTGATTATTAGTTTCTGGATAATAATCCTGTTAAATATAGCTTAAAATACAAATAACATTGCAAAATTGAATCCTAACTCCACTAAAGTCCTTGCCTCCTAAGCCCAGAATGAATGCTTCCTTTTTTCATACTTTTGTAATGTGTGAAAATGAACTTTGTATTTTCTATTTTAATAGCCATGAGGTCATGATTCTCCCAATTAAACTTTATGCACATACTCTCTATCCCTCTCTTCTTTTGCATTCCAGATGTTCCTTGGCTGTAGGAAAATCTCTTTGGCAAGCAGAAGGATAGAGAGTGTAGACTGAAACTTCAAATATTTAAGTCTAAAATGGAAAAATATGTCGACATTAGTAATATTACAGAATTCATGGAACTTAATTTCTTCCACTGTGGAAGCATTTTCTGAGATACATATGGGGCTCTAACACTAATAATAATTCACAATTTTTGTGAATTGGGGCATAGAGGCAAGGTTTGGAGGATATCTTAGAAGTCTTTTTATCCAATTCCACCTAAGCAAGAATCCTCTCTACGTGATATCTGGACAGATAATTACCCAGTCTTTGAATATGGCCTCTCTGTGAACTGCTTGAGATAATTTAAAAGATTAGAAAGACAGGAACATCACAATGTAATAATGCATTATTTAAACAATAACTCTCTTACTGGAAAATCCCTATTTACTATCTCATGGTAGATTTTATTTTTAAAAATGATTCAATCGATAATCACGTGGGAATACCTGCAGTATTTTTGTACTCCTTTGTTGTGATTTTTACCATTAAAAACCTTAAAAATTATTTTTTAATTGTTAAACATGAGTAGCCATTATTGAGAACTTAGAAAATAAAGAAAAGATGAAGGAAGAGAAAAATATGACTTTTAGGTCATTATTCAAAGAAAGTCATTGTTAACATTTTGGAGCATATTCATTAAGCCTTTGTTCTATGTATAGGTTTGAAAACATATTGGATATTAGATGATATGTACAACTCTGTATTCTCCTCTTTGCTATTAACAATCTAACATGTGTTTGTTATTAGAATTTCTTTGTAAATACTTTAGTGGTTCTGTAATAAACACATTTAATGTATATACAATAAAATGCTTCTTTGCTGTTTTTCAAATTATGGCACACTGGAAAGTGACTATCATTAAGACACTATGAAGTGAAAAGATGAAGGTGCTTGAGGCCAGAGGCAACTGTCCTGGGGCTCTGGCTGCACAGACAGATCTTATGAGCATCTTTGAGGGCTCAGAAGATCAATGACTCTGTAATCCATTCTGTAATGTGGCAGAATCCACCAGTGGGACAGTTCTTTTTAAGGCTGTTCTACTTTGTTCCATCATTGGGCATTTAAGAAGCATACACATTTTGTACTATTATAGATAATTATTATTCCACATACAGTAGTTTACCACCTAACAGTTTTTTGAATAAATCTTTTATTTTCTTATAATTTATATTGTGATCTTCATTTTCCTTTAGTGTGTTATTTTTCTTATTATTTACATTCCTATTTTAAATAAGACTAATCTTTCACATGTATCCAAATATTTATACATAACATATAATTCTTTATTCATAGATTTTTTTCAGAGATCCTTTTCCTTCCACTTACAGCCATGGCCAAAATGTAAAAAATTGTATGCATTGTGTTGGTAAAGAAAGGTGGGAGTGGGGAGGAAGAGAAGAAAATGAGAGCTTTGTGATTATTTTTCTCAGAATAGGAATTCATTAAGTGAATTTACTTTTCTCAGAATAGGAATTCATTAAGTGCACACAAGTTTGTTCTTGTTGTAATTGTTTCCTTCTACCCTTTAGTCATTGTTTTCCTTTGATCTCTTTTCGGTTTTGCAATTGTTCTGGTGTGTGGCTGCGTAACATCTAGCGGACGGCCACTAGAGGGCAGTGTGAGCGCATGTTTATGGGTCCAAAACTTACTGCTCAAAGGCAGTTCTGAGTAGAGTTCTAGCTTTGTTGTGACTGATTGCTGCCGCGCCTCTTTTTCTTAGCTTAATCCATGCTTTGGTTCAGCAGTCCAGTGCACAGCAGGGGCCATTGCTGGACAGACTATTACATATAGCCAGGGAGCCTCTGCAACCAAGTAAAGCCTTATTTGGGTTTTATACTGTGAATCTATTCATTTATTCATTTGTATTTTTCAACAAAGAATGAGTAGCCATGGGCTATATATGAGTGCTGGGATTCTAAGTCATTTTTACTTTCGTTTTGTCCTATTTTCAAATTTTCTACAGTGGGCATGTGCAAATTATACTATGAGAAAGAATAAATGCTATAAAAATGAATATAGTTTTCATATTGTTTCTGGCAGCCAAAATTTATTGAAAATTACAGTTGACCCATGAATAATGTGGAGGTTAAGAGCACTGATCCCTTGCATAGTCAAAAATTGTGTATAACATTTGGCTTCTCCAAAATTTATCTACTAACTGCCTACTGTGGGCTGGAAACCTTACGGATGACATCAACAGTTGGTGGATTCATATTTTGTATTTTATATGTTCTATATATTGTATTTTCACAATTAAGTGAGCTAGAGGAAAAAATGCTATTAAAATCATAAGGAACAGAAAATATATCTACTGTTTGTTAAGTGGAAGTGGATCATCCTAAAGGTCTTTGCCCTCATCATCTTCACACTGAGTTGGCTGAGGAGGAGGGTGAGGAGGAAGGGGACGGGTTGGTTTTCATGTCTCAGAGGTGGCAGAGACAGAAGAAAACCCTTATATAAGTAGACCCCCACAGTTCAAACCTGTGTTGTTCAAGGGTCAACTGTATTAAAGAATTTTGCTTATGATAGGGACAAAAGGGGAGGAAAACTCCATTGGGCTCTATTTTCCTATATTGTTAACCAGGAATAGTGAAAATTTAGCTATAATGGAAATGGAGCCATTGGAAAGTGTCCATCAAGAAAAAAAGAAAAATGTAAATCCCTGGAGACTAGGCTTGCTTGAGGCTGACTGGGTGGGACGTTCTGTCTTGTGCAGCTCCTTATCCCTGAAAATCTTGTAGTTTTTGCCACTTCCCCTAAGGCGCTGCTCTGAAGGACTTTCTGTCTGGGCTATGGGAGCCACATTAGGGACATGGAGGTTTCCCTCTAGCTGACTGGCACTTGCTTCACCTTGGGGAGACGAAACAATGATCTTCACGTCAGAGGCACTGTAGCAGTGACGCCTTTCCAGCTGGAACTGGGAATACAATTTCTCACAGACTAGTTCTATAGTTCTTTTCATGCAGCACTGGTCTTAAGTAAATTATAATCTAAATTGAATTCTGTAGGCTACCTTGTCATCTGTCATTTTGTTACAATGGAAAAATGCATTAGGAGTTTCAAACAACCAGTGACTTTTAAAACACTATTTGTTTTTCTTGAGGTAGCATCTGTATAAGCAAATGACAGGGAGGAAGTAGGTCTCCTTCTCAATGAAAGTCATCAGAAACTTGTGAACTAGACCTGTGGCATTAGCAGCTACATTTAAGGAAAGACTGAAGCTAAAAATTGGATTTGGAATTAAAGTAACCCATATCCAAGCATTTAGAGCTGTCCACAGGCCATAAACTCCTCCCTCCAGCCCCCAAAAGGAATTTCTTTTCTTTTTTTTTTTTTTTTGAGACAGAGTCTCACTCTATTGCCCTGGCTAGAGTGCTGTGGTGTCAGCCTAACTCACAGCAACCTCAGAGTCCTGGGCTCAAGTGATCCTCCTGCCTCAGCCTCCCAAGTAGCTGGGACTACAGGCATGCAGCACCATGCCCGGCTAATTTTTTCTATATATTTTTAATTGGCCAATTAATTTCTTTCCATTTTTAGTAGAGACGGGGTCTCACTCTTGCTCAGGCTGGTTTTGAACTCCTGACCTTGAGTGATCATCCCGCCTCAGCCTCCCAGAGAGCTTGGATTACAGGCGTGTGCCACCACGCCCGGCCCAAAAGGCATTTCTGAGGAAGCAAATTGTCTAGGAATTCTAATTATCTGCTGAAATCTTTTGCCAATATTTCACTTTGAGTAGAATTCTCATATGTATTTCTGTTAGTGAGTAGGCAGCTTTCTCATTTCGCCAATTAAACCTAAGGGCTTGGGAAGTTTTCATTTTCATCTTTTAAGCTTTGTTAAGCCCTTCACTGTGTTTACCAGTCCAAGTTATACTATGGGCCAGTAAACTATTTACATTTTCCAGAGTGAATAAACCTCAGGTGTGAGGAAAAGTAAAAGGCGGTGGCAGACAGTTCTCCAAAAATGACCACACCCTCATCCCTGGAGCCTGTGATATGTTATGGTACATGGCAAAAGGACCTTATTAGCAGGTTACAAAAGTTAAAATGGGAAGACTATCCCGGATTAGCTGGGTGGGCCCAATCTAATCGTGTAAACCCTTAAAAGCAGAAAACCTTCTCTGGGGTGCAAACAGAAGGGACGCTACAGATAAAAATTTGTCAAATCCAAGTACCAAGAACAGACTGGATATCAGAGACACAGTGGACAGGAGCATGAGGTTTCAGAGAGGAGTTGTTACCTGAGTCACATCCTTCTGGGGTGGAGCTGCAGATGGTTTACACAGAGTGCCAGAGGCTTTGGTCTCAGGTAGTCAGTGGGATAGTAAGGTGCTGGACCTGCTAAATTTGTATTTACACCAATGCCTGGAGTTGGTCCAAATGGTGCAGATTATAGGGAGACACAGGACAGGAATAGTGGGTGATGCAGAACCAGATGCTGATCTGAAGAAACCAAGACAGAAACTCTGTTGCTGCTGCTGTTATACCTGGCTAAGTTGTCACAAAGTCATTGATGAGGAAGGCTTGCTAACTTTAGAACTTTCTTTATTGAGGGCCTGCACGATGATGAGTTTAGTATGGCAATTTAATTGCAGTTGCTTGTGTAAATCTCCCGTTAATAAATAGAACACAGTTCCTTTCATATTGTGGTTTGCATTCTTCGGTAAATCTTTAAAAAATAATCTTTAGAAAGTAGGTAGCGAAGTGCTTTTTCAGGTCCTTTTCAAACCAAATGTACTATCTAGGAAGGATAGATTGATGATTGAGTAGAGATTGCAATACTAAGGAGGCAGACTAGGCAAACAGCCCCTCTTCCCCTCAGATTAATGTCTCAACAAGGCCTATTTAAGTCTCCATGAACCATATGTTACATTTTCAGTTCCTTTCAAAACACATGTTGGTATGGTTTCAGCAAAACATTCATTACTTTAAAAAATACCCTGTGCTTCTAATTTTAAAAGCATGTGAGTAAATGCATTGCTCATTAGTGTGAGAAAAACACTGCATTGAGTTCCAAGTAGGTAAAAGTGCAATAGCCTTGAGAGCTCTTTCATGTGGCCACCATTTGTATATTAATCCTGGGGAGAAGCAAAACCTTTCTTCAATTAGCTTTGCCCTGAATAGAAGGCTTGCTGTGTCCCACAGCCTGGTGCTTTTGTCATGTGGACTGATGCCTACTGAAGTCCAGATTTAGACCATTGTTTTTCTTTCGTTTGAGTCTTAAATCATGTCCTAGACTCCGAAGGTGAACACCTAATGCAATCACCCCCTGATTATAGTGCTTTCTCCAAATCTGGTTATCATATGAGTCATTAGAATAATTGCAGTTGAAACCACCAATTGCAGAGAGGAAATTGAATGCATAACTTCTACTTCTTGTACTTGTGGAATTAGTTAAAGCATGAGGGTTCAATTTTGTTCTTGACCCCAAATAGCTTAAAAGTATATTAAATTGTGAATTTTCTTTGAGCCATTGGAAAAAAAAAACTTGGTGGTAGTTTGTGATAAAAATATTATAAAATCAGATGTGGAGCTTGATCAAAAATATTCAGGAAGATGTGCTGAGTTACTTGAGTGAAATTAACTTGATGATATTTTAAATTTAAGAATAAAGTCACATGTTTATAGGGAAAATATTATCTTTCCTCCAAAATTATATAATTTGGCAATCTCATTCATTCATGCATACATTCATTCACCATTTGTTTATCACAGGCCTATTTATTATATGCCAGGAAGTCCTTTGGGAATTGAGAATATAGAAATAAACGTAACAAAATCCTACCCTAAAATATGTCACTTTCTAGTAAAGAAAGACAGACAGTATAGACATTAAAAACATATAGAATATGCCAGGTGATGATAAATGCTATGAGGGAAAATAAATCAGGGTAAGGGATATGGAGAGTGATAGGTATTGCTGTTTCCTCCAGAGTGGTCTGGAAAGGCCCCTCCAATAAGATGACATTCGAGAAGAGACTTTGAAAGCTGTGATGAGGGAACAAATTATGCAGATGTCTGGGGAAGATGGTGCCAATGGGGCTGGGTCAAGATGAGAGGATGACAGTGGTGAGAGCTAAGTCAAGGAAGCAGCAAGTGGATTTAGGAAACTGAAGGCAGATCATGTTGGGCTATGTGGGCCTTAGTGAAGACTTCAGCTTTTACTCAGTATGAGATGGAAAGCTACTGCAGAATCCGGAGCAGAAAGGGATAATTTTCACTTTCACAGGATCATCCAAGCTACTCTATTGAACAGAGACCACAAGAGGGCAAAGAGTGGAAGCTCGGTGACCAGTAGGTTATCGCAAAGCCTTGGGAGAGACATGAACTAGGGTAGAAGCAGTGGAGGTCTGAGATGTGCTACAGGCTGTACCTATCCCAAAGGCACACCCAACCGAACTCGCTATTGGAATAGCTAGAATGAATGAGAGAAAGAACAGGGTGAATTTTTGGCCAGAGCAAAGAGAAGAATGAAGATGCCTTGTACCGAGATGGGGAAGATTGTTAAGAGGAGAAGGTTTGGAAAAGGTTAGGGAAATTAAGAGTTGGTTTTGGACCTGTACATTGACACCAAAGTGGAGGTATTAAGCAGGCAATTGGTAATTCAACCTGGGGTTCTGGGGAGAGGTATTCCAACTGAAGACATGAGTTTGGGAATTATCAGGGTGTCAGTGTTGCTTAAAGCTGTGGGACTGGATAAAATCACCTACTAACAGAATGCTGGCAGTGCAAAGAAGGGGTCTGAGGATTGTGCTGGGACCCTCTAAAGTTTAAGTTGGGGAGGTGAAGAGGAGCCAGCAATGAACAGCAAGGGGTGTCCGGTGAGACAGGGCATCAGTCAAAAAGAGTGGGGTCCAAATGAAGATGGCATTTCTCCAAATCCTTAATGAAGATAGCATTTCAAAGCAAGAATGAGGGATCAACTGGGAATAGCTGCTGATAGGTGGAAAAAAGCAGGACTGAAGACTGGCTTTGGCCCTGAGCACATTTTTGACTTTGGTAAAAGTGAACAAGAGCCAATCAAAGCTGTCGTAAAAGTAGATAAAAGCTGGGGGAATGAAGGAATGAAATCCTGGTTGAAACAGGTTCAGGGGAACGTAGGAGAAGGAGAAGTAGAAAAACTGAATATAGGAAACTGGTTTGAGGTGATTTGCTGTAAAGAGGAATACAGAAACAGGGCAATAGCTGGCCACTCACACGGAGTCAAGGGAGGCATTTTGCTGCTATTATTGTTTAAATGTGGGAAATGCTACACGATGTTTATATGCTTATAGAAATGATCTAACCGAGAGGAAGAAACATTAGGTGTTGCAGGAGAGAAAGGGAACAATTGCCATAGCGACGTCTGTGAGTAGGCAAGAGGGGACCAGCACACCGGGGAAGGAGTTGGCCTGAGACACAAGTATGTTCAGTCCTTTCGTCATAAGGCTGATGAAATGGCACCAGCACAGATACGTGCTACATTTGCCAGTGGAAGCATGTGGAACTTTTCTTCTAATTGCTCCTATTTTGTCAACTTGTCCCCATGTTGCTTTTGCTGTAGCTTAGAGTAGCGTAGTCGTTTCTCTACTGTCTGTCAGCGTTATAATAACCAGCGCTCGGTGAACTCAGACAGCCGTGTTTCTGTGAGCTGGCTGCCCACTAAAGGGCACTGGTGAACAGTTGCATATGAACAGTTGCAATGCAGTGAATCATTAGGCTAGGTAAAAGCAATTTACCCAGCTGATTGTTGGCTCATAAACAAGTTGCTAGAATATTACTTGTCTCAGCAGAATTAGGCTGAACATTTATTGATATAGAATTATTAGCCATTTAAGCTTTCAGTTTTATGGTTTACCACACTGTGTAACAAACTGTCCAGATACTATGGGATGCTGGAAAAGTACAAAAATAAATGAAAACATTACCATCCACATAAAAGAACTGTCAAGATGTTTTATGGCGAGTGAAAACAGCCATATTTGAAAAAATTCCTATATTTAAAATGAGAACAATATTTAAGTCTAAAGCTATACTCATAAAATTTCTATCAGAAATTTTAAAAATGCGTATGTTGTAACTTTGTGATTCCCCTTCTCGGAATTTACTCGAATAAAGCGTGTAATGTTTTATTCCCAAAGTGGTGGCCTTCAATTGCATGTCCTAAGTGCCAGACTCTTTGTTAAACAATTGGGGTAAAATGATCAATCCCTCTGGCAATAGCCTGCTCTGGCAAATGAGTTATTTCCCATACCTGTGCCTGCTGACTTGCTGAGACATTCAAGTCCCTTCCTTGCTTGAGGATACAGGAGGATAGAGTGGGGGTGGTGGTGTCTTATAAGCTGCCATTCTCCACCCTGGTCCCCACAGATCAGCTTACTTTTAGGTTGCATATGGGGTTGCTTCTCTCAACTTCTATGTGTGGCATTTCTGATGCTTTTTGAAAACCTAGATGCTGTAAATCAATGTACTAGTTTTGCCGTCTCCCAAGCCTGGCATGTTCTGTCATTAGGTGGACATGTGTTTTCTTTCCCAAATGACTCAACTCTTTTGTCTGCTACTGTCACCAGGTCGGGTGGTATCTCCCGCCCCTTATTTCTACTCCTTTCATCTCCTCTTGTTCTTATCTCCTGCTAATGCAGACCACGTTGGTCCTCCCCAGAGGATGAAGATATTAAGAAACACAGCAGTCATCCCTCTATTCTTTCAGAGCAGAGAGCTCCCATTTCACCTATTTTAACCAGGCCTTCTAGCCATTACGTTAAGTGAAATAAGACAAGCACAGAAAGACAAATCTCACTTGTTCTTACTCATTAGTGGGAGCTAATTATTAGAAACAATAGAGCTCACAGAGACAGTGAGTAGAATGTTGGTTACCAGAGCCTGGGAAGGGTAGTGAAGAAGAGGGATAAAGTGGAGATGGTTAATGGGTGCATCAATCAATTAACTTTCAAATAGAATCAACTGAACCTTTTTTCTAGGGTCTTGCTATTGATTCATATTTGAGCTATTCTGAGAGCATGAAAGACATTGGCTACAAAAAAAAAAAAGAAGGAAGTTGATTACAAAAACATTCTCTTACCATGGAAGATGGCTTACTAAATAGCATCAGACAAAAAATATCTAAAAATATAAATATCTAAAAAAAAAACACCCAACAGAAACAAAGTTACAATAGAAACCAAACCTCTCAAGCAATATTTATAAAAATAAACTGGAAGAAAATTCAGTAAAGGTAATTAAAATGTAAAAACTATTCTTTTTATAGCTTTGATTCTATACTCTATAACTGCTCTATATTGGGAAAAGCAGTAATGAATGCTTTTTCTGTAAATCACATCTCAGATTTCATAATGGAATTTTATTTTTTGACAGTGAACTTGCCTAGAATTCATCTTTTCTTTTAAGACAGAGATGGCAAACTAGTTACCTATTGCTGTGTTAAGTTTGGTCTATAGTTTGAAAGAATTTCAAATTATTTTGGTAGTATTTCAAACTATGGACATCTAGATATTGGGGTTTTCCTGAAAAAAAATCAGATGATAAGGCATTACTGGACCCCCTCTCCATATGGGAGCTCTCAGCTAGATTGGTTCTTTTTGAAAGCAAGAACCTTCCAATACACTCAAGTTCATCTCAGTATTCCCTTCTAACCTCCTGTCTCTTTTATACTCAGCCTCGCTCTGCTGTTTGATATCCCCACTGTGCTTAATTTACAGATATTATCTGTCTGCCTCATAGAAATCTGAATTTGTCCAATCATGTAATTTTCAAAAACTTTCAATCAAATCAGTCACTCAACTATCATATGGCTCCCCTCACTTTGCTAGGTACACAAGAAGACCCAGTTTTTAAAAGTCATAATTTAAATTCCATAGAACAATATAGAAGATGTCTAATTTCCTTCTTTCTATGCCAAAAGAAAGTAAATAGACACAGAAGTTCTGTTTGCTCTGGTTTTCTATGGCCACAGGCAACTGAGCTGTCATCTCTCCATGATAAATAGTGAAGAAATTAAGACAGTACCACAAACTGTGTCTGTAGGCTGGTTCCTCTCGCAGGGCTACTACATATACTCATAAAATTTTTGTCTTTTGTCTGCTGACTCATGTCTAACCACCTACCAGTAAAGGACTCTTGCTGTTTCTGATACTAGTCTGCTTCATCTCGGTACAAATCTAATTTTTGGTGGTATTATTAATAACTTTTAAGGGTAGAAAGAACAGATGGAGGCTCTAGCAGGTAATTCACCACAATATATATGACATATAATGCATAGTATATGAATATTAATACTTATTATATAATATATTATAAAATATACTTATGTGTGTCCTACTAATAATTACTTTTTTTGATGGAAAGATTTCACTATATTGAGTACCAGGACCACTGTTTTACTCCTGGGATTATATGATTTATTGGTTTACTCTAGGCTACTAATTAAAGTACACTGTGCTTCTGATATTTGATTTTGAAAAATGAAGAATGAAATAGTTGTAGTAACACATCACAAAGATATCAAGTTAATTAAGTCATTAACAATGTTAAAGTATCTTAATGCAAAAAAATTTAAATGTCTGTTATCAATCCCCCAATAAAATTATCAATCCTAGGAGAAAGCAGCAATGAGAATTTTCATATTTGGATATTTTTCTGATTCTTTCTTTTTTATTTTGCTTATGATTTGTTTTGTAACACAAAAGTTTTTTTTTGTATTTATGTAGTAAAGTTTATTTAGTTTTTCTTTTATTTCTTCTGAATTTTGAATCTTAGGAGTTAATGTACATTTCCAGGTTATAGAAGAATTAGCACATTTTTTCCCTAGTGCTTGTATGGTTTTGTTGTTTTTACATTTAAATCTCTGGCTTATTGAGAACTTATAATGGTGCATAGTGTGAGGGACAAATCCAATTTTAGTTTTTGCATATGACTATCTGTTTACTTTAACACTACTTATTTAAATCCACTTTTTTCCTACTGATTTTAGATGCCAACCTTATAGGATACCACATTTTTGTATGCAATTAGATCTATTTCTGTATTCTCTATTCTGTCATATTAGTTCTAGAAGATTTTACAGTGTACTTCAGGTATAGTATATGGTTAATTTTTTTATATGCTCTGTGTAAGTTTGAAACAATTGTGTATTTTTCAGAAACTGGATATAAGGGTTCTCTAAATGTCCTTTAGATGTAATTTGTTAATTTTGGTCTTCAAATATACTATATCCTAAATGGCTTTTTAATGCTTGATCTACTCATAAACAAAGAGAATTATTTTAAAATCATCTGCACTAGGAGTGTGGAATTACTGATTTTATTTTGTAATTGATAGAATTGCATGCTGTCTCTCATCTATCATCTTATAATGTTAAAACCACATAGGCTTAAAATATGGAGGTTAAATATTCTGTTTTAATTAATTTAGTATTTTTCAAAGAGATTTTAACATGTACATTTAATTAAGAAATTCTAAAATTAATCAAATTCTTAATTCTTTTGGATGCCAATCATCTCTCTTTAGAGGGGAGATTTTAGTTCTATTATATTTTTTAAAAATAGAATTTATTCTTGAGAGCAGTTGTACATTCACGGCAAAATTGAGAAGAAGGTACAGAGATTTTCCATATTCCTGTGCATTCACACATGCATAGCCTTCCTTATTAAGAACATCCCCCAAAAGAACGATATGTTTGCGATAACTGGTAAACCTACGTTGACTCATCATTATTATCCAACTTTCATAGTTTACATTAGGGTTCACTCTTGGTGTTGTACATTCTATAAGTTCGGACAAATTTATAATGACATGTATCCACTATAGTATCATACTGAGTAGTTTTAATTGCCCTAAAAATCCTCTGTGTTCTGCCTGAGAACTCTCTCTCACTGTCCAATCCCAGGCAATGACTGACTTTTTTTTTTTAACTGTCTCCACAGTTTTGACTTTTCCAGATTAGCAGACAGTTAGAATCATATGGTATGTAACCTTCTCAGATTGGCTTCTTTCACTTAGTCATACACATTTAAGGTTCCTCCATGTCTTTTCATGGTTTGATAGCTCATTCATTTTCCCACTGTATAATTAATATTCCACAATCTGGATGCACTACAGTTTATCCATTTACCAACTGAAAGGCATTTTGGTTGCTTTCAAGTTTAGTCCATCATGAATAAAGCTGCTATAAACATCTGTATGCAGATTTTTATATGGACACAAGTTTTCAGCGTCTTTGGATAAATACCAAGGAGCATTATTACTGGCTCATATGGTCAGAGTATGTTTACTTTTGTAAGAAACCACCAAACTATCTGTGGTCTATACTGTTTTGCATTCCCCCCAGCAATGAATGAAGAAAATTTCTCTTGCTCCAAATCTTCACCAGCAATGTTAGTGTTGCAGATTTGGGCCATTCTAATAGGCGTCGTGATATTTTGTTTCAGTTTACATTTCCCTGATGACATATGATGTGAAGCACCTTTTCATATGCTTATTAGCCATCTGTATATTGTTTTGTGAGGTATTTGTTAAGGTCTTTGGGCCATTTCTACTTGGGTTGTTTTGTTTTCCTATTGTTGAGTTTTAAGAGTTCTTTGTATATCTTGGATACCAGTCGTTTATGAGATGTTTTATAAGTATTTCCTCCTAGTCTGTGGCTTGTTTTTTCATTTTCTTGACCATATCATTCACAGAGCAGAAATTTTTTATTTTAATGGAGTCCAGCTTATCAATTCTTTCTTTCATAGACTGTTTTGGGTTTTGCATCTAAAAAGTCATCACCAAACCCAAGATCATCTAGATTTTCTCCTATGTTATCTATGTTATCCTATGTTAAGAGTTTTATTTTGTTTTACATAAATATTATGTTAATTATGATTTCATGTTAATTTTTTAAAGGGTATAAGGTCTGTGCCTAGATTCATGTTTTTGCATGTGTATGTCTAGTTTTTCCAGCAACATTAGTTGAAAAAATGATCTTTTCTCTATTGTATTGCCTTTGTTCCATTGTTAAAGATAAGTTGACCATATTTATGTTTGTCTATTTCTGGCTCTCTATTCTGTTCTGTTAAGCTATTTGTTTATTCTTTTGTCAATACTCCACATTGTCTTGATTACTGTAGCTTTAGAGTGAGTCATGAAGTCAGGTAGTGTCAGCCCTCAACTTTGGTATTCTCCATCAATACAGTGTTGGCTATTTTGGGTCTTTTGCCTACCCATATAAATCCATAGAACTGTTTTATTTATTTATTTATTTTTTTGATATCCATCAAATAGCTTGCTGGGGTCTTGACTGGGATTGCATTAATCTATAGCACCAGTTGGGAAGATCTGGTATCTTGACAATATTTAGTCTTTCTGTGTATGAACATAGATATTTTGTTTATATCTCATTTGGAACCCTCAGTTTAGATGTCATTATAATTGTTTTATGGTGTCAGTGTTTATTTCTATTTATCCACATTCTTGTCATTTTCTTTGCTTATTTCATTTTGAATCTCTGTGCTGGATTGCCTATTTGCAATCAGTAGCATTTCTTTCCCTTTTTATACTCTCCCATGCTATTGCAGTGGCTAGAAGAGTGGAAACCTTAGTTTTAAGAACCACTTGCCAGGAGGTCTGATTTACAGTCTACCAATGAGAGGCACATGTAGGAGATTTGGAAGTTGAAAGAGAGGCACAATTCATTTTTCCTCTGGTAGGTGACAAGAGCATACTTTCTCAGAGGCAGCAGCAGCTTCTTGAAATTTCTTAAGACTACATATGCTAATGCCAGTCCCCAGATTTAGAGTGGCTGTGGCTTTGGCAACCACTTTTCACACTTTCTTAGTTTTTGGGTTGCAATATCCACCTATGAAATTTGCTCTTCTAACCCTTATAACAATTTTAAAACTAAGTAATTCCTTATATTTAATTACTTTCTGTTTGAAATATTTAGAGATAAATTCTTTTTATCCTGACTGAACCCCAACCAATCCAATTGAAGTCTTTTATTCTCAGATCATTTTTCTTTTCCTTGTACATATGTTAAAATTTTTCTAAACTCCCTTCATTTTTGCTTGACTGAAAAATGTTTATATTTTACCCTCATATTTGAATAATAATTTTACAGGTATAAAATTCCAGATTGACTATTATCTTTAGAATCTTGATAATGCCATTCTACTCTCTGCTTGTTTGCATTGTTCCTGTTGAGAAATACGTATTATTAATAGTTTACTTCTTCTATTTTAGGTAATCCGTATTTTCTCTCTAGCTAAAGATCTTATTTCTGTCCTTTGTACTTTTAAGTTTCACTAGAATGTTTTTAGGATGAATTTATTTTATTTATGCTGATTTGTATTTATATGGCTTAGTGAATCTGACAATTACTGCCTTTTATTAATTGTATTATCTCTTTGAATATTGATTCTCCACCATTCTATTTATTATCATCTCCTGGAATTCTCACTATATGCATCTTATATCTTCTCACACTAGCCTCCATGCTTCTTAATCTCCCTCACACACTCATTGTCTTTCTCTTACTCTCTCACACTTTTCTTTTTTTCTTTTTGTCAACCCCCCACTCCTCTCTCTCACACTTTCCATTTTTTTTCCTGTGGTGGAATTCTGGGTAATTTCTTCAGATCTATGATCCACTTTACTGATTCTTCAACTGTCTAATCTGCTGTCTAGAGCGCACTGACTTTCTAATTTTAGAGATTATATTTTATTTCTAGAAGTTCTGCTTAGTTCTTTTGCAAAAATGGTCCATCATTTTTTTTTTTTTTTTTTTTGAGACAGAGTCTTACTCTGTTGCCCAGGCTAGAGTGCCTTGGCATCAGCCTAGCTCACAGCAACCTCAAACTCCTGGGCTCAAGCAATCCTTTTGCCTCAGCCTCCTGGGTGGCTGGGACTAATAGGCATGTGCTACCATGTCTGGATAGTTTATTTATATATATATATATAGCTATCTAGCTAATTTCTTTCTATTTTTTTAGTAGAGACAGGGTCTCACTCTTGCTCAGGCTGGTCTCGAACTCCTGAACTCCTGAGCTCAATTGATCCTCCTGCCTGGCCTCCCAAAGTGCTAGGATTATAGGCCTGAGTCACCACGCCCAGCCAGCCCATCATTTTTGATAGTTTCATATTCCTTTATCTTATTTTCAATCTTCTCTTTTAGTTCTTCAAGTATATTTTGCATGTTTATTTTATATCCTGTATCTGTAGCTTCATTGTTTTCACATATTAAACATCTGATTCTGTAGCTTGTTTATGGTAATTTACTTCTTCATGTGTTTAGTAATTTTTGATTGTTAGTTCATGTTTATTGGAACTTTACCTGTGGGGATACTTTGAAGCCTAGTTTTAAAGTTTGTTTTCTTCCAAGTTATATTTGCTTTTGGCAGATGTTTGGGCTCCCAAACTGAACCATTTGAAATATTTTCTTTTTATATTGGGTTTTTTTTCACGATATAGATGTCATAGGAATTCTGGTTCTAGACCTCTTTGAATATTGGTTTATGCTTAAGAATTCTTAGAGGAATAATTTTCTTCCTTTCCTTCCATTTACTTTTCTTTTCTGTTCTTCCCTTGCCCTTGCAGGCCCTTTCTCTCTTTTTGGTTCCTCTCTTCTTTACCTTATCTCATCTTGTCTCATCTCTCCTCTACTCCTTTCCTTTCCTCTCCTTTCTCCCTTCTTTTCTCTTCTCTCAACTCCACCTCCCCCACCCCCCAATTTAGAGCCAGAATAAAGACATACCCTGTTTCCATGAGTTCCTTTTGGGATCCTCATCTTAAGGAGGACTTTCCAATCTATTCTTGTACTTCTTTAGCCCCAGATGTGGTGTCACTGATGACATATTTTAACTCAAATCTAGGCCATAAAAGTTTGGAATAAAACCTCAAAGCAAACACCAGTTTTTGAAATTTTCTATCAATAGCCTTTATTTTCCACCAGCTTATTTATGCATTAAAAATATGGTTTTATATTTTATCTAGTATTTTGATTTATATTCACTCCAAATAATTTTCTACAAACATTGAGTCTGCCATATTGCTAGAAATAGAAGTTAGCAATCATTATTAAAATGGAATTGACAATCTGTTGTTCAAAGTGTTTGCAATGCTTAATTATAAAAATATTGCTTACCATAGAGGAAAATTTTAATTTGGGGCTAAAAGTAACAGTGCATCATTTTTATTATGCAACCCACAAAATTGGAAAGTATGTAGTGGGTTTCCTTTTTTTTTTTTTTTTCAAGCTTATAAATTACTGAAGTATAAATTGCATTTTATTTTTGTAAACTTGATAGCCGACATTCCTTTTCTATTTCAACTATAAAGTCACATATGGATTTTTAGCATCTTTACTGCAGTGATTCTTGCTTTTTCTAGCTACAAGACAATAAACGTCAGTGTTTATGAGTGGTGATAAGATTCTGAATTCTATTCTGCTCTCATTGTTCCTGCTGTGAAATGATTGCCTATTTTAAAACCACTCAAATAGAGACTGATTGCTATTATGAACAAAGAAGATTATTCATAGAAATAACCTTCCTCCTCAGTATTATGGGTAGCAATGGTGATGAAAAGCCATATATTATACTGTAAAAGTCAGTCTTGCAGCACACCCCCATCACAGGCACTGAACATTTCACTCACTTGCTTGTTCATCATTTAACCACTTAACCTATCAGCCATTCAACTCTGTCTCCTTTTCCAGACACAGCTCTTTGATGTTTCCGGCAAAACACATCTTTTTCTGCTTGCTATTCATTAGTGTCCATCAAAATATATTTTTATACATTAAAAAATAAGGATGTGCTAGATAGAATGCCAGAATCAGGCCCGTTTTCCTTGGTAATGGACAATGGGAGTTTCTAGAGGTGAACCCCCTGTCTTTCAGAAGCTAAGTGATTCATCTGACAAGATAATGAATTGGTTGCTTTTTTTGGGGGGGGGGAAGATTTGCAAAAAAATTTTTTTCCCAGAGATAGACAATTTGGAAATGTTGTGAAAGGATAAAAAAAAGAAAGAATGAAAAAAGCTAGCTTAATATTGAAGGAGCTCAAAGAAATTTCACCCCCAAATGTGACTCCTTGGTATAGAGAGTATTTTGAATTACAGACTCTTCAAAATAAAAAGGTATTGGAAGGGGCTGTCCCTCTATCTGCATAAACCAGACTGACCAATCAGAAGATCAAAGGGGCAATTGGCTTCCCTTCCTCTCTGTGATATCTCAGTATGTTGCTGGAAAAATGATCAAGAATGCAACCAGACCTGGCCCAAATCATTTAAATATAATTCCTGTATCTCAGGTTAATTTGATTTGCAAACAGAATCATTTACAAGTTAATCTGTCTCCCTATCCATTTGTCCTCCCTAGCACCATTTGTCACCCCTAAACAGAATGACTTGCGCTACTCATTTTCCCTCCCTTCCAAAAATACGGGTATAAAAATATCTGAACTTCACTGGGATATTGAGTAATCACTCTGTGATTCTTCCCATGCAAATGGTAAATAAACTTTTCTCTTATTAATCTGCCTTAATTGTGAGTTGATCTTTCAGCAAACTTTCAGGGGAAAGGGCAAGTTTCCCCTCACCCCTACCAGTTGGTGTAGGCAGAAGGATCTTAAAGCCACTCTACTCTTCTGGAAGCCACAGTGAGGAGAATAGAGAGTCTGACCAGCTGGCAACATGGTAAAATACCTTACTAACAAGTTGGACTCCCAGTTTTCCTCTCTCTGTGGACTCTGGTTGAGCAGAGGGTAAAAGACTACTGTCCTTTCCAAATTTGAGGTTAATGAGAGAAAAGGGTCTTGTGAATGACTAGTCTTGTGAATGACTCTGGTATTGGTATATTTTCTGGTACTTTGTGTTATGAATATTCATATTGTTTGAGTCCCTCTCCTCTCAGAAATAGCCTTTTTTGTTCTTGTTCTTTCTTTTATCATTGTTTTTCTGTGTTGTTTTTGTCATAAAGAGGGTTACCATCGTAGAGAACTTTGAGCTGGTCCTGCAGACTAGCCAGTCACAGGGTTCTGACTAGGGCGTCTAATACAAACATTGTTATAGGTCTCTGGAAAAAAAAAAAGTATGACATTTCCCTATCATCTTGTTATTTGTCCCTGAGCTTGTCTTGTGACTGAGTGAGAATTTTCTCCTTAGTCTCTGCCACCCGGGGCCATGTTTTTTTTTTTGAGAACACGTCAGGCAGTCAATCTGGAAAAGCTTGGGGGTCTGAGACATATAAGATCCTAAGCAGCACACTCTTTGTATCAAAGGTGTCAATCTCTAGGGGAAGTCTTTGCCTTAAAATGTCCTACCCTCTTTGTTATCTTGTCTGTTTGTGAGAGTGAATTTTTGGAAATCTTGGAAACTGCCTTCTCTGTGCCCTCTCTAGGCTAAACCTGGAAAATTACTGCCTGGGTTTTCTGTGAAGAGGCATAATGGATTGAGTCGCTTTTGGAATAAATATACAATTGAGATTAATGGCCAAAGGATGTATCTTTTAAATTAAAAGACTTCTAAATTTTCTTAAAAATAAATATTAGAGATCTCTTATTTGAAACAATTGCCTTATTTGATTTAACAGAGAAATTAGATCAAGAGAAAGACACATAGTATTATGGCTAGCCTTAAAAATTCTTTTGACAAAGTTAAAGAGCAAATATCTGGTCTAAAACAAAGATGAAAAAATCCTTTGAACTTTTACCCTGTGGAAATAATGGCATAGGCCAATTTGCTTTGTGACCTAATGGTTAAGGGTCTGTCTTTCACCCCAGTAGCCTAAGTTTGATTCCCAGGCAGGGAATGAGACTGTTCTGGTTTGATGTTTGCATAACTTTCACTATTCATTGATTCTCTTCGCTTCCTTACACACAGCTTTTGCTTTCCTGTATTCTTTGGAGGCATATGGGGCTTTTAGATATTTACGTATAAATGATCAGCTGAAAAGCTGGAACCCTACAAAATATGGTTGAACAAAAACTGTAAGTTATACCTTGTTTATGGCTATCAAGGTTTTTCTTTCTTTGAGTTGCTTTTATGGCTTTTCTCGATCTTATAAAAACTGTTATCCACTTCTTTAAAAACACCTCTTGCTTTCTTGATTAAATTATAACCTTGGTTAAGGCTTACTGGTTTCACTTAAAAGGATACTTTAGTTTAAAAGTTCAGAAGCAAAAATGTCAGCTGTTTGTCCGAGCTAAGTCTGCTCCACTCATCTTCACTCCTCCTTATTCCTTCCTCTCTGCCAGTCATGAAGTTTGAGCCAATCAGAGGCAGCCAATTGTTCAAACTGTATTTCAGTAAGGCAAATGCTGGAGCTGTAACCAATCCAGCTATTTCTACACCTAACTTCCATTTCCTGTTCCTTTCTCTTTTCTGTCCATGAATTTTCAACCATGCTACACCATTAGAGTCTCTCTGTAACAGAGGGAATGGCCTAAAAAGAAAAGGGCAAAAAGATTTTCTGTCTTTTTGGGACAGAAAAGAGTTCCCCACTCTTTTGGGAACTGCAGCCTGGCCTGCATCCCTGAAGTGGGTTAAGTCTTTTGGTAAAACTTCCAGGTGGAAGTCAGCCCCCCAGGTGGGTAGGTGGTGGAGTTCACAGGCTTTGTCTTTGGCTGAGATGGGATTTTAGAATAGTTAACCACGGTAATTGCCTGAAGCTGAGAACCCTCCCTTTAAAAGCTCTGTGTTTCTGCCTATGTTGGGGAAATTTGGGATTTAGAGACGAGAAGGTCCTTTGTCGACAACCTAAATGTCTTTTCCCTTCTTCCTCAAACTGCTTGTCTTCGCACGTCTGATTTGGCCTTGTGGACAAATGGCCGAGTTTTCTGTATCATCTCTGAACATGTGGGTTCCAAGGTAGAGCTCCCACAGACTGCCAGGAGCACCAAGAGTCTACGCGATGTCCTTGCTGGACCTGTTGTCCTTTGCTGTCTCATTGCAACTGAGGTTTGTGGGTAAGTTCTTTTTCAGATTCCAAAGTGCCACAGATTTGTGTTTTGAGCTCTCTGAGTTTGTTTGAGCAAATTTTTGATCCTAGCTGGGTTCAGAAGTTTCGACAAAAACCGAGCTAGGTCTGGGATCAGATTAGTTAATTAGCTTAGATCCAGTCAGAGGCCTCAAATGTCTGACTGGGTCAGGCAAAAACTGACAGTAAATGGCACCACTACGGGGGTGCGAACTCCAGCTTTCAGGAATTCACAGAGATTTCTGTGTTGTATTCCTTTGTTCCTTTTTCTTTTGTACTTGAGTAAGGAAAAGTCACTGCTTAAGTTCATCATGGAGATCTGAGAGTCAAAGCCAAGATCAAGGTAAAAATAGGAAATAGGATCCTTAATTTCTGTGGAACTGAGTATTCCTCTATGCCATACATGTATAGGTAAAGTATTAGCCCTGGAAGTGGCAAATGCTTATAGAAATGGCAAAATCTTACTAAAGGCAAAGTTGTTGCCTAGTTAGTAATTATTTAAAACAGTAAGATAGGTAATTGAAAGATCAAAAGTCTTTTTTTTTTTTTGAGACAGAGTCTCACTTTGTTGCCCAGGCTAGAGTGAGTGCCGTGGCGTCAGCCTAGCTCACAGCAACCTCAAACTCCTGGGCTCAAGCAATCCTGCTGCCTCAGCCTCCCAAGTAGCTGGGACTACAGGCATGTGCCACCATGCCGGGCTAATTTTTTCTATATATGTATTAGTTGGCCAATTAATTTCTTTCTATTTATAGTAGAGACGGGGGTCTTGCTCTTGCTCAGTCAGGCTGGTTTCAAACTCCTGACCTCGAGCAATCCGCCCACCTCGGCCTCCCAGAGTGCTAGGATTACAGGTGTGAGCCACCGCACCCAGCCTAGATCAAAAGTCTTAATAAAAATAATAATATTTAAGAGCTGACAAATAAAAATTCTTTATAAGAGCTATTAGAACTGCTTCTGTCTATATGTCTATATGAGTATGTGTCTATAGATGTCATGTGTTTGTGATATTTTACTACCAAATTATATAAAAGAGCTCTAATTAATTAGCTTTAAAAAATAAGTGCTTAACAAATAAGTGCTTAAATCAAATATTTTATCAAGAAAATAGAAACTAACTCAAATGTTTTTTAGTTCACATGACTTTAAGAATCAGTAATTGAAAGGCAATGCATATAACCTAAACATTTGTATCCTCATAATATGCTGAAATAAAATAAAAATCAGTAATTGACCTCTGCTGAGTTTTCTTTTCAATTCTGTTATGCCCCAATTCACAATTTCTCTTTCCATTCCCCTTCGGAGGGAGATAGTTAATGTGGACCTGAACACCTCAGAGATACTGTGAGTCTCCTTCAATATTCTCTCAAATTCTCTAGGCTGATTTAGACTCTATAACCTTTACCTAGAGACCCACTCTTGTTCAGTACTTGTTCAGTATGTTAATAATCTTTTACTCTGTAAATAGTGTGTATTCATAGACTCCCTCATTCTTTTAAAGACTCTAGCTAAATTGAGGCCATAAAGCCTCTATGTCTAGACTCCAATGGATACAGACAGCTGTTACTTAGGACATGAGATATCTCAGAGTCCTCAAAAGCTTACTCCAAAATACCTTTTGTTATGGCCCTCACTAGAGCTTGCACATTGGCAAAAGGAAAAGCTGCCACTATTTATGTGGAATTCAAATATGCCTTTGGAGTCTGCCATGTAGTTGGCATAATTTGGAAATCTCATGGTTTCTTAACTTCTGCTGGCATTCCTATTGCCAATAAATCTGTAATATCAGATAGATTGTATATTGGGCCAAACAGGGTCCCTATGGCCCTTTTTCTTTTAACTTTTTGACTTGTACTTATCTTCTATCACATGGGATATATGTGCAAATGGGGGCTAATTAAGAGAAAAAAAAATATATATAGTTTGTACTGCCCGGGATCTATAATATCCCTGACCAAATTATTTCCCAGTGATCTATTTGTAAATCTTACCAAATTTCTGGAGTAAACTGACCCCCAAAGGCCCAGACTGTCCATTTTTGACACTTGAAATTAACTTTATAGATTTACCTCCAGCTTTAGGCTTTTCTCACTGTTACGTTATTGTTTTCATGATTAGTAGATAGACTAAGTGCTATCCACTGTTACCAAACAGTGGTAAAGGAATTAGTAACTCAGATTATTCCTCCTTTTGGTATTCCTTTATGGACTGAGTCAGATCAAGGGACTCATTTTACAGCAGAAATAAACCACTTGCTTGGGAAGGCTCTGGAGTGCTCATTAAAATTTCATGCCCCATATCATCCCCAATCCGCAGGACAAGTCTAGAAATAAAAAGGACTTTGAGAAATATCTGTCAAGACACTGGATTTAAATGGCCAGAAGCATTGCCTTTGGCCCTTATAAAAATCTGGAATGCTCCAATTAGAAGACGTGGTTTAACCCCCTTTTGAAATAATGTTCTGACACCCATGCCCAGTGACGACTATAAGCCTTCTATTTCTGGACTATGGGGATTTAAGTGAGCCATTTGATACTATGACTAGCTACATACAGACACTAACTAATATGCTTGGAGCATATCATCGACAGGTGAAAGGAGCATGGCCTCCGCCAACTGAGAAACGTTATGCCACTCTTTTTTTGACCAAGAGATCGTGTGTACATCAGAGTTTTTAGAAGAAGACACACTGTCACTTCACTGGGAAGGCTCTTATGAAGTACTGTTAACTGTGTACATTGCCATAAAAACTAAAGAAAAATCTTCCTGCACTCACATGAGCCACGCCAAACTACATGGAGACAATTGAAGGACGAATTCTACAGGTGACCTGAAAGTAAGGATTTCCAGGGCCAGTTCCCCCCACCACCAAATGGTCCTTTTTGGACACTTCTTCTTTTAAGCCTCCCCTTTCAAGGCTTGCACATTGGAAGCTGAGTGGAGATTGCTTCAATCTATCCTATTCTCCCTTTTATCTTCCACTATAGACTCTTCTTTCAAACTATGCCTTGCTCTTACTAACTCTTCCTGTTTTCCCAGCAAATCAGGCACAGACTTGGTGTCCCTTTACACTAGTTTTTCAAACCCTGGCCACACTAACTACCTATGGAAGACTGATTTAATGGGGTGTGGGGAAATGTGCTTAGGTCTATTCTTTTCTGCTTATTTGTTCTCATTCTAATCTATGTTCTTATCTCCCTTTTCAGATCTCTTGTTACTAGAGTACTAACCCAACTGCTCTCTCTACAGCTACCGACTCAGCCTTTAATGTATGAAACTTCTAGGGAAGTTGCAGACAGGGCGAATGGAGGGGCTCAGGAAATTTCACCCCAAAATATGACTCCTTGGTATAAAGAATATTTTGAATTACAGGCCCTTGGAAATAAAAAGGCCTGTCTCTCTATCTGCATAAACCAGACTGACCTTATCAAAGGGCCAATTGACTTCCCTTCCTATCCCTGTTATCTCAGTATATTGTAGGAAAAAATGACCAAGAATGCAACCAGACCTGGCTCAAGTCATTTAAATATAATACCTATCCTTCGGGTTAATATAATTTGCAAAGATATCATTTACAAGTCAATCTGTCTCCCTCAACAATTTGTCCTCCCCAGCACCATTTGTCACCCCCAGAGTTACCTGTACTCCTTATCTCTCCCTTCTTCCAAAAATACAGGTATAAAAATATCTGAACTTCATTGGGATGTGTGGGAATCACTCTGTTCTTCCCATGTGCACAGTAAATAAACATTTGTCTTATTAATCTGACTTAATTGTGAGCTGATCTTTCAGCAAACTTTCAGGGGAAAGGTCTAGTTTCGCCCTACCCCTACAACATAAATGGATTTCAGTCAGAAATGTAGACATGCAATACTTGGATATCTTGAAAACATCTCCTGGGATGACATATATTTGAGATAACTATTATTACTATGGGCAAAAAACTAGTATTAGGCTGTATTTAGAATCTTATTAAGGGTCAAGTAAAAAAAAAGTCACTGAAGTGATTTTTGTTTAATGAAATTTATATCTTTATAATATTAATGTTAATGTTACTCATTTCTTTTTGTATTTATATAAATAAGTAAATAGCCATAATATGCTTAAATACATACCCATATTCTTTTATCCTTACAAAACAATATTTGAGACAGAGGCACAAGGAAACATTTTATAAACTGGTTACTCAATTTTGTCTGTTTTGGGGCAGGATGAAGAAGATTATTGTTTTGTAGGCCAAAAGTATAGAAGTTTTATGTTAAAGAGTTTTGGTTAAGGGTGGGTTCAGTGAGGCAAGGGCATTGTGAAATGATTAATATTATGTGTTAACTTGACTGGAACACAAGGTGCCCAGATATTTGGCCAAACATTTTTCTGGAAGTGTCCTTGAGGATGTTTTGGACAATATTAACATTTGAATCAATAGACTGAGTAAAGCAGATTGCCTTCCCTAGTGTGGATGGACCTTGTCCAACCAGCTGAAGGCCTGCGTAGAACAAAAAGGCTGACCTTCTTGAGAGTAAGAGGATACTCCTTCTGCCTGATTGTTTGGCATGGACATTGATCTTTTTTCTGACTTCAGACTCAAACAGAAACATTTTCCCTTTTTGGATCTTCAGCCTGCTGGCTTTTGGACTGAAGTGTATACCATTGGCTCTCCTGGTGTCCAGTCTGCTGAAGGCAGCTCTTGGGAATTTTTAGCCTCCATAATTGCATGAGCCAATTCCTTATGATAAATTTATTTCTCTATATTTGTATATATCCTATTGGTTCTAATTCTCTGCAGAACCCTGACTGATATAGGTGGTAATCTCTATGCCTGTGTTCCTCTTGATGTGTCCACCTCTGTTCCATCTTCTAAAACATGACAGAAATTAAAAGTATAATCAATAGTGTCACACTGCACTTCTCATACAGAGACAGCAAAATCCACAACATGCATTCTCCCCAAGATCCATTGATCAGCCCAGACACATTAATCCCTATTTAGCCCAGGGCTTAGGCCAGAAGATAAGGTAAATGCACTTAGCATAAGACACTGACTTTTAACTTTTATTAATAACCCAACTTTTTCAAAATTTAAAAAATTGAGTGCGAACCAGTCACTCACACACAGCATCTATATTTAGTTCCTGCAATCAATCAAATTCATAATGTTTTTCTAGGAGAAAGAGCTTTTTAAAACCTGACCTTGCTCAAGGTTAAAGATGCTGATTTTTAAATAACTGAAAATTCCAAAATGATCTTTACTCTTTGAAAGTATTGTGGAACAACAATTTTGGTAGAGAGATATTTTATCTGTGATATTTTCTAATGATGTATAAAAACTGTCTCTAGGATTCTAGATGTGGTACTGTTGATGCCCATGAGATCAAAACAGAAAGCTTTGGTAAGTCCCACATGGTGCTGGAACATTGGGCTTCCCATGAATTTTAGTCAAAGGTGACATTGGAATTTCTGGTGCTCCTTGTAAGTTTCTCCTTCAGTACAGCTGTTTTTCACCCAATTCACTGAGAAAAGGTGTGAATAACCATCCACTAATGATAACAACTTGGGTCTAATCAGCTATTTAAGCTAACTTGGGTTTAATCAGCTAGTAATAATTCTAAAGCCACTTTGCTATTTATATTGCAGAAAGAGCTATCAGGAAGCCATCAAAAAATGTTTCGCATTTAGGCACTTTTTGCTGGCTCAGGATAGTGATTAAAAAAAAGAAAACATGTAAGAAGAGGAATAAGAATTGAGAGCTTTATAGCCTCATTTTTTTTTTTTTTGTCATGATCTTTTTAATCTGCCACTGGCCAAGTTTCCTCTTAGTAAAAACTCTGAGTTGAAATGGAAAGACTTGGGAGCTGCTTGTGTCTTGCTCTCACCTTCTGAAGAAGCTGTACGGTTTTAAAAATCTAGACGTTCTGGAGAGCAAACCCAATAAGTTTGGATTCATCTATCAATGCATTTGTTAAATATTTATTGAATATTTACCATATGTCAGGCATCAAGCTAGTCAGTGGGGATACCAATCATCAGCAAGAACAGACATACCCCCTGTCAGCATGAAGCACACATTTTAGAGGGTGAGACTGATGGACTTTAAGCACATAATGATATGAATTGCAACAGTAATAAATGTCACAAAAGAGATCTTATAATAGGGGCATATGATCTAGTTAGGAAGGTCAGGGAAGGCCCTCCAAAGGAAGCAATGGTCATACTGATACCTGAAGAATGAGTAAGAGTTAATTATGCTGTCAGGGGAGGAGAAACTAGAACACGCGGAGGAAGTAGTATGTGCAAAAGCCTGTGGCAGGAGCAAACATTACAAGTACAGGAGACAGGACAGGTGTGACTGGAGCCCAAAGGTAGGAGGTCGAGGAGGAATTGAGTGGTGGGAGAGAACAAAGTAAGGGCAGGTGGGAGACTGACCAGGGAGGACCTTATAAGTCATGTCAAGGAGTTGTGTGGTTTTGAGCTATACTGATGGACTCACTTTCTGGGTAATTTAATGTTTTCCATTTCCACATTTCAGAAGAGTAAATGTACTATACCAAGAATGCAGATGGGTTAAGAGACATTTATCCCCCACAATATTAGTTATGGCTTTAACTTCAGTCCTTTGAAAATCTATCACTACCCATTATTACAAAAAATTAACTATATTAAAGTTAATGCTATTAATAGAAAGAGATTAGTTCAAAAGTTTAGGCTGTGGACTAAATGAGAATGTATTGGTGGGAAGGAGGAAAAAGTTCCCCTCAGGAATTCAAGTCTTTTGCAGTCTAATCTTAGTTGAACTGACCCTACCTATTATTGCAGGCAAACTAATTAACCTTTCTTGCCTTGGTTGCTTTTCTGCAGAGTGAAGATAATGATGACCCATTAATAGGACTGAAAATCATTCTGTAAACACTAATAGTCATATAAATAATGTAAATAATGACTTATCCCATTGTATAACTCCAGTTCTTACCTCAGAGTTTAAACATCTTCTCTTTGCCTAAATAATGTCAGGTTTTATTTTTGTCAAATAGCGCCGTGTGTGTGTATGTGTGTTGGGGAGGGGGTGTGTAGAAGTGAGCTCATGTTTATTTTCATATATAGCCAAATTTGTGTTTATAGAAAAGACGTTCTCTCTTCCTGATGCCTATTGTTTACTATTGTTACAGCAATACTCTGGGTCCCTAATCACAGTCTCTCCTCCTGATGGCAGCTGGTTTAACGTAGTGGGGATGCCACTGGGAGAGAAGGGGGGTGAGGTGGGGTGGAAGGGGATAGAGGAATAGGTACTTTTAACTTCTTTTTAGATGACAACTTTTCTTGTCTGTTAAAGAAGAAGAGTACACTTCTATTGTTTGATAAGCATATTGCAACTGTATCAACTATAGTTAAGCATCTCAAATGGAGCCAGCAGGCACATACCACCACGCCAAGAAGTGGCAAAAGGAAGAGGCTCTTAGCTGGGTTTTATTGTGGATTCACTGATTCATATTTAAATCACCATCTCTTTTCTAACATTTCCAATAATTTTATGGGAAGTATTTATAAACTGTCCTTCTTCAATGGCATAAAGATCCCCCATTTTCATAATTATCCTTGGTTACCATGCCACATTTTCTTTACCAGCTGAAAGGAAATCATAATTGATCTTCTGGAACAATAAAATATTTGCAGAATTGGAATAGCTATTTCTCTGTGAGCTCGAAAAATTCTCATTTTTTTTTCTTTAGCTGAAAAAATTGATGTCCAGTAAATATGAAGGCTTTTTTACATGATGACGCAATGACTCAGACATGAAACTGTAAAGTTTTTGTTGGGATGACTTGGCCTATAGACTGGGGCTACCTGAAGACCCTGGTTAGTGGCCATGACTGGCCAATGAGGCACAATGAACTGGACAGAACCAATCTTTTAGTTCTGACCCAATTCCCTTGTGTCACGTTGCTATTGTAGTTTTCCTGCCCTTTTGTTCAAATAAAAGGGAGAATAGGTGTTTGAATTTTTTAGTGCAGGCTGAACAATATCTCTGACACGTGTTATGTGTTCTATACAGTTCTTACCTGATTGGACCTTCTTCCTCAGTTCCTATGTCCTTCTGCCCTGGCATTGTTCTGGTTGGTTCTGTTGGATTTTGAGGGTCAGGGTTTGTGGTCATATCTCTGAAGGAATTTTTCTCAGAGGTTTTATCTATGAAAAAAGAAACAACATACAGATAGAAGAATATATGCCATTTTTGAGACAGTTTTATTTGACAACATAAGCTACGAAGATGCTGCTTGTTTTCCAGAATAGTCTTTTCAGAAATGCCTCCCCCAGGGTTCCTCCTAAAAAAAGTAGGACCTTGTACAGGAGGAGTTATCCTGTAGACACCTTCAGGCCAATAAAAAATATATAGTCATGAGTTGCTTAATGACGGGGATATGTTCTGATACAGGGAATATATCATTAGGCAATTTCATTGTTGCACAAATATCATAGAGTTATACAAACCCAGGGAATCTAGTCTACTACATACTTAGGCTAGACAGTGTAGCCTATTGCTCCTAGGACTACAAACCTGTACAGCATATTACTGTACTGAATACTGTAGGCAATTGTAACACAATGGTAAGTATTTGTGTATCTAAACATAGAAAAGATATAGTAAAAATACAGTATTGTAATCTTACGGGACCACTATTGTATATGTGGTCCACTGTAGACTGAGACATTATTATGTACCATGTGACTATACTTAAAGTTAATGTATTATGTAATAAAAAGGTCATGTGAACTGGACACAGCGGTTCATGCCTATAATCCTACCATTTTGGGAGACTGAGGTGGAAGGATAGCTTGAGGCCAGGAATTCAAGATCAGCCTGAGAAATATAATGAGACCCTGTCACTACAAAAAATAAAAAAATTAGCTGAGTGTGGTGGCTCGCACCTGTAGTCCCAGCTACTTGGGAGGCTGAGGCAGGAGGATCACTTGAGCCCAGCAGTTGTAGGTTGCGGTGAGCTAGGCTGACACCACTGCATTCAAGCCTGGGCAACAGAGACAGACTTTGTCTCAAAAAAACAAAAACAAGAACAAAAAAGCAGTTTACAGGTATATTTCTTTTTGATATTAGCAAAGCTAAGAATAAAAATTCATCATTCAACAGGCGTTTTTGGTTTTTCTAAAGTTTTCATAATTTGCAGCTGAATTGATGCATCACAAAATTCACAAAAATAAAATAGACAAAAATGATGTGATTGACATTATTTTAGAACTTGCATTCTGATTTTTTTATGAAATCAAGTTTTGATTTTGGTTGACAATTTTTGATTGTCTTTAGCTATGACATCTTTACTAAAGAAACAACACAAACTAATATATAAAAATGCAATTTCCAATTAATATAGTTTAAATTTTAATTCACTCAGAGAATAATCAACTCACTGGCAAATATTTGGATTATAGAGAAGGTTTTAATGAAAGTAAATTGCTTAATATTAAAAGAAAACAGAAACAGGAAAGAAAAAAATGAATACAATTTAGTGGTTATTCATTATCCATGGTTTCTAATTTATTTTTAATTGGTTGTTTTGTGCTTAGAAAATGGAAATCAAGGCCCCAATCATTACTCTTATTTTATTGCAATCCATTATAATTTAAAAATTTAAGCAAACTTAGTATTGAAAATTTTATATTTGCCAAAATGATAAAGCAAGTGTGATCACTATAAAAATTTTCACCACACAAGACCTTTAATATGAAATTTTCTATGATCCATCTAAAAATTTTTCAAAGTACTAAACTTTTCAGGAATATGTTTCAGGAATAAAGGGAGTCATAAAATCAAGTTACCACTTACAGTTTTAAAAAGTTTTTGAATAAGAAAGTTTAAACCCCTGGAGTTCCCAAGACTCTTTATCACGCATCTCCTACTTACATTTACTTTGGAATTATAGTATTTTTGGCCAGAAGGTAGAAAACACAGTATTAATTATGTTTTTGTTATGTTTAAATGAAAAAGAAAAAAATCCCAAAGCCCCCAATTTATTTGTGATACAAAGTAGCCTCAATATAATCACATCCTCAAAGTCTGTGTGTAAAGACTGTGCTCCAGGTGCAATATTGCTCTGTGTATAGAATCTTACTGAAAGCTGTAGGATAGAGGACTTTTTACACAGGCACATGTGGTACACTAATGAGTTCGTTAGTATCCAATAGATGTCAGAGTAAAAAAATAGCACTTTCAATATATCATTTTGTACTACTAGGCTTTTGAATAAAAGATTGAAGAATCTGTTTTCCCTATATGATTGGATCAAGCTGTATTTTCCTATTGTATTGCTGTCTAAGAAAGAGGTGGCCTAATCCTTTTCTTATATCCACAAACACTGGGACGATTACTGGAAGATATTTTAACGTAAAGTTCTTAAAGTTCTCAGGCCACGATGTCTAGTGCTTTTGTGGATTGAAATCCTTGAGATTGTATGTTGTATATGCCTTTTTTCACATAGAGAGGATCTAGAGTTATTATGGGCTCCTCAAGGGGGTCTGGGCCGAAAAAGGTTATGGACGATTGTGTTCATATATTTTTCTAGGAATACCTACCTTAAAAGAAAATCAGTACTGAAATAGAACATGCAATATGACTTTTAAAATCTGAAAAAATCCTTGAATATAAAACAAGCAGAATCTGTAAAACATCATTTCTTAAAAGCCTTTTATTGACTATTTCTTATTTAGCCACATGGATATAAGCTGCATCAGATACTGGCTCCATTGCTCATTCAAGCTACAGCATGTGCATTACACTTGCAGTATTAGTTTTTTTTCTTGTACCAATTAAATGACCGACTGCTTTGCAATAGTTCTTTTCTTCAATTTGTTTATCATCACAACATTTGGATTAAATTAACTCTAAGTAGATCTCATCACCTTACTAAGTCTTCCCTAGACATTATCAAGCCCTTCTAAAATGACACTGCCTCTGTTATAACAAGTCTAGGATATTTATAAATTCATTTCAGCCTAATTTGATTTTTGGATAAGCACTCAATTACAAAATAAATCCCTCATTAATATAGTTTATTGATGAAGATGAGAAACCAGTTATTGCCTATTCTTGGATTCAAAGCAGAAGAACTGAAAAACCCATGAGCACTTAACAACAAAAGGATCCCTGTCAGCTATAGTTCAGTGCTGGTGTCTTTTTATCCATGCAGCCTGTTATTTGTTTGTGGAAACAGATGGTCAGAGTGTTTGCATCATCCTCATCATGAAAGAAAAATCTAAAATACAAGGCAAATCTTGCTCTGGCATCTGGGTGAAGTTTTGTCAACTGCACATTGTACTTTTTCCCAGCTTCACACATGGACAGCAGGATTCTCTCTTTCATAGCTGCCCAAATGGATAGTGGTAAGTCTCTCTGCCAACTGTGCTCTTTGCACGTTGTATAGCAATTGCCAGATCTCATCAGTACACTCGATCGCATTCTGCCCTGGAATGTGTGCCTGCGGCAGATAGTGAAATCTGGAATCAAAGTGTTCTGACATGGTTGCTTTTATTGAATGTGCAAAAATAAGTACTATTGAGTTTGCCCTCCACACATCCAGCTGATTCTGTCTCGAGCCTGGCAGCATCTCACACTGGGCCTGTGTAATACACTTCCAATCTGCTTGGCCCCTATAGCAGCGTATCATGGAGACCCAAGCAGGTGTGAAACATCTGCTTCTCTCTTCGAGTGAGGAAATAAGTGATGCAGAAGCCCATTAACCTTCTGCATTTTATCAGTGACATTAAATAAATGTTGGAAAAGGAAGGATTTAAAGACTGAACCTAACATGGAAATAAAGTTGTAAATTAGAAAGGCACTCAGTTGGCTTGTATTGGATGCAAATAAAAAGGAGAAGACGACAAATGCTCTCATTGTTTGGAATGTTTGGTGTGGGAGATGATATCATTTGGTTGAATTTCTAACTCTTCAGACACCAAAAACATGTGGATATTGTCTCAAAAATAAATCTCTTTTCATTAGAGGCCAATAGTACTTGAGTAACTAGATGTTAGATGAAATAAATACTAAGTCTGTGCACTTTGATTAGATGCATAAATGATACTATTATTTTCATCTCAATGAATGAACATTTGAAGTTGAAGGACTGAATAACACGGTTTTAAGAAGTGTATGATTAATGATTATTTTCTGGCACCCAAAATTGTATTTTTGACTCTGCTTGTGGTTAATTTCATAGTTGCTAGATTATACAATGTACTTAGAATAATTTTAACTATAATACTTTAATCACACTTGAAATTTTATTACATTTTTGTAGATCGTCAAATGACATGCAGAAAGTTGACAAACATTACCCAATGCACATAAAATGGAAAATGAAAGAGCACTCTAACATGTCATTTATAAGAATAGAGAAATGGTATATTTTGTATTAGGACGTGCATGTATAATCTATAAAAAATCTAGAGGAGAAGGACTCAGAGTAGAACAGAGTTCTGGAAACCATCCCTTATGAGGAATTTAGGCTTTTTTTTTTTTTTTTGCTAAAGTATTGAAGATTAACTAGTGACCTAATAGCTATTTCAAATTCTCTAAAGGGCTGATATATATATATATATATATATATGTTTATTTCATATATTCTAGAAGGCAGAAGAAGGACCCATCAATGGAATTTATAAAACAAACAAAACCCCCAAACATTCTAACAACTCGTCTAACAGGAAAATGCATTGCTTTGTGAGGCAGGGAAGGCCCCTTTGGCTGGAGGTATTCGGGAGCCTCTAGTCAATCTAAGCCTGTGGTAAGGAAAGGGGTAAGAGGGTCCTTGCATAGGGTCAGAGCTTAGATGTCCTCTAGACAGCCTGAAAGTGCTGTAAAGTCCTGAAGCTATCTTCATATTTAGGAAGGTTTTGACTTTAGGATATATCATCACAAGTAAAGAAATGGACAAATCAATAAACAAAAAAGAATGTGAATCCATCTAAGATAGCTTTAGTATTGTCTCAGCATAGAAGAATCCTGTCCTCTCTCAATGTCATGCTGGGTTTCAGGGACATTTTTATTGAGAATAACTCATCTAGAAAACACATTTTATGTATAGGTATTAAGGAATGTGGTGAGTTACCAGAGCTGGGTACCAAATAGAGAGCTGCAATCCTTACATAACTAATTCTCTGGGTGACTCTGGGTAAGTCGCTTTTCTATGACAGTTTCCTCATCCATAAAATGAAAAATACTTTTGTCCTGGGGATTTCTGTGAGGATTAGATAAAGACTCCATTTGAGAAAAATGCAATATAAACACAAAATGTTCCACCAGCCAGACTAGGGTAAATTGCTTCTTTTTCTTTTCTTTTTCTTTTTTTAAAGATATATTAACTCTTCCAGGTCTGCATAGCACTGGCAGATGTGGGGAACGCAAGAGCTTCCATTCATTTAACAGAATCCTGGGGATAAGGAAAGTATAATGCAATTTCCCACAAGTCAGCTATATTCTTTGGCAGAAAGAAGCCTAAAAGCACAGAGTTTAATTGAATTATGCAAATATATTTAAATCATGCAAACTACAAAAAAGTTGACATTTTAAAGGGAAAAAACACACCCTTTCCATGTTGGTTAGATTGTCTTTAGTTTTTAGTTTCTAAAACAGGTAATAGTAATTTTGTCAGTCAGTCTGGTCTTCTATTCAATATTCAAAAGGGTATGTTTTCTATGCCTAACTTCTGTTTTTAGCTGATAGATATAGCTCTACCCTCTGCTCCCTCTTCAGTGAGGCACCTGTCTACGACTTGTAGGAATGGTTACTGATTTGTGCACACGTCTGGGCACCTGACCACAAGAGGGCAGCCTGTCCACAGCTGGCTGGTGATCCCCATGGTGGTATGCCCAGTGAGAACAATGCCTGTTATCTAAGTCGGTCAGACTACTCTCTTTGGAATTTGGACAGGGAAATGAGTACAAGGGAATGAGTGCAGTCCAGAGTAGATATGCAGAGAAAACACAGTGGTCATGAGACATGAAGCCATCATCACCATGAGCGAGATAATTAGCCTCTAAGCTGTCTCTGTCCCCTGAACGGCTTTTCAGCTCCAGTTATCCATAAGTTTTCTTACCATGAGCCCCTGCCACTGAGGATGCCCTGATTACGTCTCTGGACCTTGCCAGACCAGCATGGTTAGGAATTTTTTTCCATCGTTTCAAATTAGAAAGCACATGGCATTTCTCTTTTTTCTAGACTATATTTTTAGAAACTTTACATGCTAAGTTTATTCATTTCTCTATTCTTTGTTTATAATCATATCAGGTATCACTTTGAAAGAATTTACTTCTAATTGCTTACTAGATAAGACAATTTCTGTTTGAATGAAGCAGAGAAACATGCTTGAGTAGTTTTGTCAATAAGTTTCATACATTTCTTTTTGTTTGTTTCTATATTCCACCTTATCCTTTGCCTGATGAATAGCACTGGCAGTTATAAGGAGTGGACTACAGTACTACAATTAGCTGTAGTAGTACTTCCCATGCATGCCAATCATCTGGTTGGTTTTGTATAGGGAAGCATTGGTTGATTCTTGTAAATTAAGTTTCAGTAGATAGTCTGGCTATTTTTCTATTCCGTGTAGGACAAATTAAATGATATATGCTGATTCTTACTGCCAAGGACTGAAGAGTGGTTTCCTATTTAAACAAATCAGGATTTCTTTCCCATCCCTTTTTCTAAAAAAAAAAAAAGGGATTTGTTTTTTTAGAGCAGTGTTAGCTCTAGAGCAGTCTTTAGCTTTCTAGATTGCTGTCCAAACTGAGCATTGACTGAGACACAGGCTGGCTTGGTTTGGAGAGATGATGGGGGTCTGGGTGAGGGCTGGGGTACTCTGTAGACCTGGCCTTGGAACCCAGAAGTCTTAGCTGTGGAGAGCTCTTTGGCATGGAAGGCCCAGGGAGCTTCCCCATTTGTAGTCTGTTTACAAACCAAATACTAGGATGGGGAGCATGAGTAAAGAGGAAGGCAATTAAAATGTGTATTTGTAGTCTCTCTAGACAAGGTGGAATACCTGGTATCTCTGGATTCTCATCCTCATGAGGGAGCAATTTGGGGAGCTGAGTGGCCTCTGGCCTCCTCAGGCAGGGCACACATGGTCCTCGTTTATGGGGTCTGTCTGGCTTCTATCAACTTTGGATTTACTAATCTCCATGCTCAATGCTTTACATATTAATATATTAACTAATTTATTTCTCATTCACAACCATTTTATTCTGGTGAGTTTGATCAAAAAATAAATCATTCCATTTTATATTAGTAATATATATTACTGGAATATGGAAAATATGGAATATTTTAAAGCCATAGGTATTAGTTTTCTGTTGGTGCTTTAACAAATTACCACAAACTTAATGGCTTAATGTGACATAGTTTATTATCTTATAGTTCTGGATGTCAGAATCTGAAGGTCAGCATTCCTTCTGGAAGCTTCAGGACACAATCCATTTCCTTGTCTTTTCCAGATTCTAGAAGCTACTTGCATTTCTTGATTTCTGGTTCCTTCCTTTACCCCCAGAGTGTAGCAATCCAACCTCTGCTTTCATCGTTCCATTTCCTTCTTCTGCCTTTGACTCTTTTACCTTATAAGGCCCCTTTGATTACACTGGGGTTGTCTGGATAATCCAGAATAATCTTCCCATCTCAAGATCCTTAATAACATCAGCATTTTTTTCATGCTAGGTAACATATTTATGGATCTAGGGATTAGGGCATGGAAGTCTTTGGGTGGCTATTATGTGAGGTAGCTTACCACATCATATTAGCTATGAGTACTCAAGTTTAACCCATTTCCACACAAATAAGGTCACTTTGGAGCACCATAAACCATTAGATTAGTCATTTACATATCCTCTACTGGTACCAAACATTTGGTTAAGGAAGCATTTAATGTAATATCAGTGAAGTAGAAGCCTAAGAAAGATGATTGTAATCAAAAGAGGATGTTAGTAAGTTATCTTTATTTGAATCCAAAATCTGTTTCATTCTTCATTTCCATGGCAGATATAAATTAAACCATGCTCTGCAGAAGATAAGAATTCTATAATCAGAAATCAACATCTGCAGATTTTATGACATTGCACCTGCATGTTTTGAAGTGAAGAACACAAAAATACCAAGCATGTATTGGAGGCTATCTTTAAACACTAATAATTTTGCTTTTTCAAGACAAAATATCTTAAATATAACGGTTATTCCTATTGAAGTCTTTGAAGACATGCTAAGTCTGCAGATTTAAATGATACTATATTTTTCTTCCTACTCAAATAGCTCCTCTGTTAAATGAAACTTCCACAAAAGAGTTTTTTATTACCAGCTATGAAAAATTTAAGCTTACAAATACACTTTGAAAAAAGTATAACAAAGATAAGAATAAACTTGTCATTCCAAACATGTGACCGTTGGTTTTATGCCATTAAGGCTATATTTTTCTGTGCAAAGAACTGTAGATTTAAACCATCACTATTATAAAGTAACTCATAGTAAAACAGAATTATAGTGTGAATTAAATTATTTTGATAATTCTGTGGCCTTTTTTGTTTTTTTTGTTTTTCCTTGGTGCATGTAGATCTTATTTCTACTGTAGAATGTTTATTTCCCTTTTCCTCAATACTTTATTTGTTAACCACATTTCAGTATATGCAGTGAGGATTCTTGTTTGATTTACAGAAGGGCTTTCTCCTTTTAAAATAATTTGAAGATTGAATAATGTTCTACTGGTGATAAAGAAAATAGCTAGAACACATTTTTACTTATCCTCTTAGCATATGATTCTATTTGTGGAAGTTTTATATATATGGACTTTTATTATAAATAGAGCCTTATGATTATTAAATGCTTTCATTAACACATTATACTAAATATTTTAAAATCAGATAATCTAACAACTGAATAGCCAAGCTTAAGTCATTAGTTAGGAAGTAATATTATATTGCATTCATGTTGAAAAACTTATTGCCGGACATTTACTTATTTTATTTCTTTCTATTCAGGTAAGTAAATGCTGACTATATATTTGGGAGATAATGTTTTCCTATCTGCTTGGCTGAGATGAAAATGCAGAAGAAAGATAGTGGCAAAAACACCTGGTCTGTATAAGATCAAGTAAGTATTCTCCTATGCATTCTAATTTGAATAATAAAAACCCAGAGCTGTTCTTAAAAATAAGTAAATAAAGTCAAGAAAACGAAAGTAAATTTTCTTCCCTTTGTTTTTTTAAAAATTGTATTGCTTAAAGTGGGTAGAGAAGAGGTTGTGAAAATAGGAATATAAATTAATTTAGGGAAAAAAATCAACATCTTTAAAATATTATCCTCCCGAGTGGAAATGTATTTCTTTCCAATTATTTAAGTTTATTTTACATCTCCTTGTAAAATTCAGTTATTTTCTTCACATAGATCCTTTCCTTTTCTCTTAAATAGGAATAGCCAAGTAGAATAAGAGTGGGGCCATTTGTTCAAAGTAGTGCTTTTGATTGGGAGGATATTCCTTGATAGCAATTTGTTTATTTAAACCCTTTCTTGTGATTTTTTTTTTATATACAATCTTGCTTGCAATTTTTGTGTATTTCTTATTTTTTCCTCCTTAGAGAAGGGAAATTCTGGCTAGTAAAAATTCAGTTGTGCCTCAGTTCAGGTATTTGTTTTAAGGCAAATAGAATGCCATTAAAAAATCATCATACACAGACTGTCTAATAGATGAAAAGAAAAACATTTGTTCTAGTTCTATGGCAATAGTTTTTTTGTTTTCATTATTTAACATAGGCACATTCTGTTCCAGTGATTCCCCTCTCATTTTTGCATTTTCTTGTTTAGGGTATAGCGTTCTTACTAAGGAGAAGCAAGAGAGAAGGCCTAAAAGGGGGCCTGGGACTAGATGGCATTAGGTTCTACAAAGTTGGGTGGAGGAATTTAGATTTTGTCCTGCAGGCAATGTGGAGGCACTTAAGTTTCTTGAACAGAGGTGTAAGCTAAAGTGGTAGCTAATGGAAAATCTGGTAATGGTATTTGGGCTGGATAAAAAGGAAAGAAGGTGAAATAGAGTTCTAAATGGAAGAGACCACTGAGAGAGGCTGCGAGTAGTGCAGGCATGAGTTACTAATAAGGATCTGAGCTAGGATGATATTGCTGGGATTGGAAAGCAAGGAAGAGGGTTTGAAGGTCATCATGAAAGGAGATTTGGTGACTAATTTCTTTTTCAGCACATACTAGATAGAGGAATAAAACATGAGTGAGATTTTGGGCTTGGGAGCTGTAAAGAATGAAAGTATCAGAGATAGAAGTAAATCAGCAGGGGGAGCTTCTTTGATGGGAAAGATACGGAATTTAGTTTTAAACATGCTGTCTTTGGGATGTAGCCGAACATACAAGTGTACATGTCTACTGGTTAGTTGGAAAATACTGAACAAGGTCTTAAACAAGAAGTTGGTCTGATATGGATTTGGAATCATTCACGTAGAACTGAATGTGGTAGCCTTAGGAGCAGATGGGACTTTTAATGGGAAGAGTTTAGAGGGAGGGGGCAGAGGAGTGAGCACTGAACCTTTAAATGTGTATAATCAGGATGGGTGTGGTGGCTCACGCCTGTAATCCTAGCACTCTGGGAGGCAGAGGCAGGTGGGTTGCTCAAGGTCCAGGAGTTCAAAACCAGCCTGGGCAAAAGAGAGACCCCGTCTCTACTATAAATAGAAAGAAATTAATTGGCCAACTAATATATAGAGAAAAAATTAGCCGAGCATGGTGGCACGTGCCTGTAGTCCCAGCTACTAGGGAGGCTGAGGCAGAAGGATTGCTTGAGCCCAGGAATTTGAGGTTGCTGTGAGCTAGGCTGACGCCACGGCACTCACTCTTGCCTGGGCAACAAAGCGAGACTCTGTCTCAAAAATAAATAAATAAATAAATAAATGTGTACAATCCATATCCATTTTACTGTCTTTGTAACCCTTATCATTGTCTGAAATTGTATTGTTTACTATGTGCTTACTTGTATATGATCTGTTTCATTTTCTCTAGAATACAAGCTCCATGTTAGCACAGACTTGGCCTATATTATGCACCACTGCATGCCCAGCCCATGGTAGGTAATAAAAAAAGGTCTACTGAATAGATGAATGAGTGATTAAATGAAGAAATAATGTTTTTGTAAACATTAAGATCTTTGAATAGTCTCGGTGCTACTTTTTAGCTTTTTTCTACAGATTGCATTCTGACCTTGCATTTTGGTGTGTGACTCTTCCACTGTGACTGGAATCATCTTGGTTTTGAGAGATTTCTTTTCACCTTTGTTTTCTTCCTTTGAGGAAAAAAAAATAGAGATTTTTTTTGTGTGTGATGAATTTACATAAAAATGAAGTTGAATGTAAAATGTAACACCACTTTCCACTCAATTATCAATCCTATCATTAATATCGACCATTTGTTTATGATGTACTAAAAGTGATGATTCTTGCACTTAAATGGACATTGTTGGCCTACTAGGAAATAATCAACCTCGGCCTTCACAGCTTTTTGGCCTCAGGAATCTTCTGTTTTTGTTGGTGTGGATGCTGTATTTCCTTTGCTCATGTTTCTCTGAATTCTAGGGAGGCCTAGCGTTGGTCCCAGTCCAGGTCTTTAGTGGTAGAACTTAAAATGGTGGAGAGAAGTCTGTTTAGTCCCTTTAGACATAGATCTCTGTCTTCTTTCCATGATTTTATTTGCTTCTACCTTATCATTTGTATGCTCATCTAAGGTTTCCTTTGAAACATAGTTGTGCCATGCTGGACATGGCCAATGTGTGTCTGAAGATGTTCCCATAGCAGAAGAATGAGACAAGATATAAGGTAAGAACACAGAAAGGTGGACTCTCAAGCTATGCACAGTCTAGGAAGGGGGAACAAACACACAAAAATGTAAGTGCAAGAAAATGTAGGTGAGGCCACAATGTCTGTAGAAGATAGAGATGGGGTGTAAACATGGAGTGATGAGTTCTCCTGGAGTAGAAGGGAAAGGAAGGAAACTATGAGAAAGGAAGTGATTATATTTTTACAAAGATGAAATTTTGGTTTTCCAGATGGACAAGACTTGGAAAACATTCCAGGAACATTGTACAGGTGTGATTGTGTATAGGTGGAGGAAGACTACAGTAGCAGTGGCTGGATGGGATAGAGTGTGAGGCAAGAAGTAGGTAGGTACAAGGAGGACATTGAGAGTATTGTGTGTTGTGATATGGAGTTTTGACATTATTTACAGGCACTGTATGTCATAGAAGCATTTTAAACTAAAAACAAATTAAATGGATGATTTCATTTAAGCCTCACAGATACCATATGTGTTAGGCAAGGCAGCTATTATTGTTATTATGCTATTCAATAGGAAATTGATTAAGTGGCTAGTCCATATGAACATAGAAAGGTATGGATCCAGGACTATTTATAAATAGTGATAAAGCCTTCTGATTTTAGTTCAGTACTTTTACATCATGCTTGATGTCATTCATAAACATTCCCATCATAGTCTTTATGTGTACACATGTAGACTTATGTGAATAGTGTCTTATTCTAGAGTAGGAGAGAGAGAGGTTGGATCAGGCTGAGTTTGCCATTCTTGCATTATTGTTTATTGATAAGTAGAAATAACCTATGACATTTTGGTTTGTGAATGAACTCTTTGGATGACACTTTAAAAAACACATTATAAATTTATTTATTCCTCCTTATTTTCTTATGACTCAAGTAATTTATTTGTACTGCAGAGGCTTATTGTTTAAATGCCATTTTAAAAGGTTATATTCTGTGGAAGAAAATAGGATTTTAACTTTCTGTCATATTTAACATTTAGCATATTTGAAACTGGAAATGAAAAAATATATTTTTCCTATAGCTCCATGCTCTTGGAAAGAACAGATGCAAATAATTCCCCAAATATGACTTTTAAGATATTATAATTTGATGCCAGTAGACTTCATGATTAATATCCACAAATTATGGCTGCAGGAATGGCATGGGGTATACCTAAGGGTTGTTCTACCTGTGCCTGGTTAAGTACTTCTCTAGTAATCCTGTTTCTGAGGGAAAGAACTCTTTAAGGAGTTTCTGCTTTTTTTGTACCTTCTCTCTAACATCCCTTTATCTTGTGGACATAGCAGCTGAAAGGGTTGATTCAACTAATATTTTTCCAGTTCTGGAAAAACTCTTCAGCTCTTGGGTGCTGAAGATAGATAAAACACGGTTCCAGTTCAGGTTTTGTCACTTGCTAGTTGTGCATGAGTGGCAAATTATAATAGGACCCATGCTGTTGTGATGATCAAACACAATTGTGCCTGAAAAGGGATTAGCACATTGCTCAACGCATAGTTACTGGTGTCAGCTATTATGTTCTTCAAGAGAATGATATAGTAGCTACATTATGTACTCTTGGTAGGCAAGAGTTAAATATGAATGTAGTGACTTTTGTGAAGCAAAACGCTGCATGACTAGGTGAAGTATCCAGCTCAATATTTGTGACATTCCATATTTTCTTAAACACATAAATAACTTTTAAAGTGTGGGGTTATTTATTTGGACAGAAGAATTGGAAAGAAATCAAGGGCACTCTCATGAAGGAAGGCTAAGCACAAACCTCTACATCTCCTTTCTACTGCAAAGATAGTCAATGTTAATCAGAAAAGGAAGGTGGGTTTTCCATGGCTAATGTTAAACAATCTCGGTGTTGTCTATCCTCTCGGCTCATTTAAACCCGAATCATTAGACCACGCTACCCTAGTCCCTGAGGCACACTCCTGCTTGTACTTGACGTCTCTCATCTGACTCTTTCAGATGGGAAAATAACTATTGCTCTAAAAATCTTTTGCAGCTCTTTTAGGTAATTCTAGCAAGTAATTCATGGAAATTGTCCTCTAGATAGTTGTAAGTAAATATGGCTTTCGTAATTATCACTTTGGACTTAAACCTGTCACAAAAACACAAATAATTAATAATGATAATCATTGACACTTGGAAAGTATCTACTATGTGTTTCTATACACTGTCTCTCATTCTCAGAACAAAGCTACAGAGCAGATATTATTATCTATATTTTACAGATGAATAGACTTAGAACTTGTGAAAATATTTGTCTAAAGTGGGGTTCCTCCACCTTGGCAGTATTTTTTTTTTTTAGACGGAGTCTCACTCTGCTGCCTGGACTAGAGTGCCATGGCATCAGCCTAGCTCACAGCAACCTCAAACTCTTGGGCTCAAGCAATCCTCCTGCCTCAGCAGGAGCTACCTCCTGAGTAGCTGGGACTATCGGCATGCTCCACCATGCCTGGCTATTTTTTTCTATATATGTTTTAGTTGTCCAGCCAATTTATTTCTGTTTTTTAGTAGAGATGGAGTCTCAATCTTGCTCAGGCTGGTCTCAAACTCCTGAGCTCAAATGATCCGCCTGCCTCGGCCTCCCTGAGTGCTAGGATTACAGGCATGAGCCACCATGCCCGGCCCACCTTGGCAGTACTAACATTTTGAAGTGGAGAATTTTGGTGTTTTAGAGGGCTGTCCTGTACGGGGTAGAGTGTTTAGCAGTATCGGTAGATTTTACCCACTTGATGCTAGTAACATCCCCATCCACAAACTGTGACAACCAAAAATGTCCCCAGATAATGCTAAATATCCAGAGTGGTAAAATTACTCCCTATTGAGAACCAATAGGCTCCCTATTGGTTTAGAGTATTTATTGTTAAAATGTGGCTTATTAAGAACAGGATGCTTGACATTCTTTGTTGAAACTAAATCATATAGTCAATTTACATTTGAGAAATGATTTCATTTTGGATGATTGTAGAAGTGAAAATCAGCAACAAGAAGTCTTTACTTGGCTTTTCAAAATTCTAATATTGTCTCCTAAATATTGCTTGTTCTGTTTTTAAACAAAGACCTACAGTATATATATAATTTAATGGAGATAAACTCCAAACAGTACACAACTCAGATGGTAACAAGTAAAAGTGCTAAGCGATCTTATATATCACAGCATTTATTAACTTCTATTGCCACACAAGAAATGATGAGAATCAAATCTTATTTAGGAATGTAAAGGACATACCTGCTTTGTGGACGGCTGAGACTGATTGCTCGGACGAGAACCTTGTTCTTTCCCATCGCTATTTCCTACAGGCGTCACCTTGTTGAATTTTATTGTCAGTGATTTAAACATCTTCTTAGACGTGGTTTTAAAAAGCTTTGTTTTTTTTTTTTTATGACTCTGTGTCCGGAGGTAGAGAAATGTACTTTGTTTTTCTTTTCATTAGTAGACAAGCCAATTAGGTGTTTAATCAGGATTTTGTTCTGGTTAATTCCTACAGGCAACTCCCTAGCTAGTCAGGGCTTTGGCTTAAAAGCAGAAAATCACTTCTGCTTGGGTGATTTGCACTCTGTTTATGAACTTTAGAGAGTCAAAATGCCCTCGTGAATAATTTAAGAGTAAAGGATTGAAGAACACTTCATAGTTGATTTGAATTGTTTTAATATGATCACATTGCCCATTGGTTTATTTGTTTTCTTTCTTTCTAATTACCCACCTACCTATATTTATCTATCTAATTTTAAGCAAAGTAATACATGTAAATGATTAAAAAATAAAACATACATGAAGGCTTGTATCATGAGGTCACTATTTTTAAGCGTCCTTCTTTTGTTCTTCTGGTGGTTGGTTTCTATATCACTGAAAAGATTGCTTATTCTACTCTGTGTGTGTGTGTGTGTGTGTGTGTGTGTGTGTGTGTGTAAATTTAGACCCCAAACCTGTGTGAAGCATAGGCACGAAATTAAGAATTGTTAAAGATAACTTTTTTCCTCTACCTAGAAGCAAGACAAACTTCCTTAATATTCTGTGCTGTTAGATGGGAATTTTAGTTCATCAAGCATGCACGTTTTTTTAAGGGGCCCTGGTTTTGTTTGGTTTTTAATGGAAATTGTGTAGTTTCAAATTAAAACCAAAGCCTTTAAGCAATAAGGCCACCCTCCACATTCCCTATACCCAGGGCAGCCTGAGTCAACTCATCCAATACATTTTGCCCTCTGTATTGGGATTTCCTTGAGATACTAGTTATCCATTTTAAAGTATGTTTGTTATAGTTAATACAGAAAAATATTTTAATTTAAGTAATATGAAGGATGAACTTTAGTTTTTTCATATTATCAAAATCACAATTCCATTATTGATTTTTTAAAATAAATTAGAAGTTTTAATTTTAGATTCAACTATTTTATCAAAAAGAAAACTTATCTAATAAATAACTTAATTGAATACATGATTTGACTTATGTGTCCCAGAAACAGAAAACTGCTTATTTTTGTTTAAAAATGGGTAGTTATCATTTTACAAGCAAAGATTTCTTTTTTGTTTTATTATTGCTTCAGAAATAATTCTGAATAAATTATCAAATATGTATGGGATCATTTTTGAGACTTCTCAAATAATCCTCTAATCCTAAAGTTGATTACATTTTGAACTTAAAATAGAGACATTAAAGCCAAATCATGAGAAGGTAAGGTGTTAACAGCAGGCCTGTGACTAATTCTCTCCTTTCTTGGGACCTTTAGATGAATAAATGATCTCACCAGACTCTTTTAAATCTGCTCATAGTATTTACCAGTGGAAACATACCAGGGAGTCCCTATTTATGAAATTTATTTAGTAGGACATTTCTGATATGTCTATATTGCTTATCATAAGTAAGCCTAGAATTTATGGATTTATATGGCAGACAGGCTAAAGAATGGGGAGAGAGGTATGTAAACTTTGTAAGGAAATATGAAATGAAGTTGTCCCCAAACTAAACCACCTTCCTCTTGTGAGAAATTATTTTGTAGACAACACTCAAAAACTTATAAATGCAAAACCAAAATGTGCTGAATATTGAAGAAAATGGATAGTTTTGGATGCTGTGTCTGATGGTGTCTACTCCTCATGATGGCCTGTATCCATCAAATCATTAATAAAGTTTGATGCTAGATAAGATCTGTGATCCTGGGTAATCTACTTTGACAATTCAACCCTTGGTATTATCACAGGTCAGAATAAATGTGATACAGATATTAATTTAAGCACCTTTAAAAATCATTAAAAATACCACTAACAATCTGATTTTGGATAGTAGAATATCATTAACATGGACATTAAAATTATAGATGAATACTTTAATTTTGTCTAAATCAGAGGATTCAAAGTTTGGAAACTAGACAAATGGAAAGAATTTTAGAATGTCAGACATGAATTTTGGGTCATTCTTTTTGACTTTAGTAAATATGTGAGCTGAGGTAAATTTCTCGCCTCAATCTAGAAATGACAGGATTGGGCAAAATAATATTTAAGTTTTCTTCTAACTGCAAATTCTGTGATTTTGTATTGTTGTTCTGCAGAAGGGCTCTCAGTCAGAAAGAAGACAACAAGGGAAGGAAGAGGGTGGCTTATTCTGGGTAAAGTAGCTCACTGGAATTTCACCTATAGTATGCTAAAGTTTTTTGTACCAAGTTGCTACAGCCATTGAAGTAGTGTATGCCAATGAGAATAAATGCAATTGTTCTTCAATACAAATATGACCACATGTCTAACTGAAACCCCTCAGACACTCTTTCTGCCTTTTGGGATAATGTCTAAACTCTTTGCCATGACATTCTGGGCCCTTTAGCATTGACCTTTGCCTAATTCTCTGGTTTCATCTGTAACCCCTATTTCTCCTCAGTTTTGGCTCCTGCCATAATAAATCATTTACTATAACTTGAGCTGCTCTGATTTTTTCTCTTCTCTAGGCATGTGTTTGCTCATATGTGCTAACCTGCCTGAAATGCTGTTCTACTTTTTGTCTATTTCGTCTAGGATGGGTATTTCTTTCTCCCACTTTTTTTCTCCTTTCCCCCACCATGGACACATGTGTATACAATTCTGTCTTTGTTGTCCCTATTGTACCTTGTGCCATGCAGAGATCTCTACTTTGTCACTTCTCATTTTATAGCCACTTCCAGATCTATTTTCCCTATTGGAGTGTGAACTCTTTCAGACAGAGACTAAGCTTTGGCCACCTTCGGATCTCCCGTGCATGGCTCAGTGCTTGGCGTATTCTAGGTATTCCATGAATGCTTGTTGAATGAATGATACGAAGATGATGCTCTAGGCTACCTGTTAGCTCTGAGTTAAGAATAAGGAGATTATTGGTGGCAGATGATGTATGTAAGAAGAAATGAAGGAAATCTTGCTGAAGGAATTCAGATGTTGTGGCTCATTGCTTTTTTATTAGTAGTCATTGCAAGCAAGACTGTCTTAGGCTGGGCTTGGGGTAGGCTAAGAGAAGCATATACAACAAATGGTATCTTAGATACCATATATGGTATATAAATGGCACAGTAATATAATATATAAAATATAAATATGATGGTAATAAAGCTATGCTAAAATAAAAAGAATTATCATCATTAGCAAACAGTACCATATTCTTGTAACTGGTGATTTGGTTTCAGTGGAGCATTAGCCATATTTTTAAATTTTATGTTAAATTTACAAATAGGCTTTAGCTTTATAGTTCTATCAGAATTATAAGCAAATGGAGTTTGTATCTAGTTTCAGGTATGAATATATTTAAATATCATTCATATAAAATTATTAAAATCAATGCTAGAGGTTCCAATAAAGTTTTCACTTAATAGGAAGCAGGTTTGAGAAATGCTATCTTTCTTTGAAGAAATCTTTAGTGATGGGATTTCAGACATTCTCTTGGGGGAGTGATTTTGGATGAAAAGGACTTTCTCAAATCACAATCTCCTCTGTTTCTGGGACGGAACATGGGTTTGGAGCTTTTTTTTCTTTCTCATAGACTCTTGGAAACAAACAAAGGCTACAAAACCAACTAAGGTTATATTTTCACCTATGTCTACCAGAAAGAAACATTTAAGCCATTCTCTGAGAACCCTCTGAATGAAATTCAAATAGTCTGAATATTATTTCAATAAGAGAAGAGTGACCACTGAGTATAAATCAAGTAACTGGTTTTCAGTAGATAACCTCAAGCAATAACTTGAAGGCAGAAAACCAGAAGTCTCCCTCCATCTCAGGTTTGGGGAGATATTTATTTTTAGGCGAAGAAAATAAACTGATAACAAATGTGAACATTAGCTGACTCATGAAAAATTCACTACACTGAATATATTATACTTAGTAAGGCAGGAAAGTAGATGATTAAATTATGAGCATTTTTTCAATTATAAGACTTTAGAGGAAAAGCATTAGGCATGTTGTCAGGTCACCTGTGAATGGGGTTTATGTCCTCATCTATAAAGTGGAAGCTAGAATAACAAGCTCTTTAGGACTTGGGGAAGATTACACAAGCTAATAAATGGCACACAAAGATTATCTGGTATAGATTAAGTGCTGCACAAATATCTTCTAATTAACTGAATAAAACAAATTGTGTTTCTGGAAGCACTAAATTTTAAAGTGGTCTATTTATTAAAGCATATAATGTTATCGAGCAGTAAATATTTGAGTTCTTATTGTGTTTTAAGCTCTCAGCTAGCTGCTGTGGGGTATACAGAATTGACCAAAATATGGTACCTGTTTGGACACACTCATGCTCTTCAGAGAGAAAAAGAAGGTGTGTAAACAGTCACATACGACTTCTATAATGGCAGTATGTGAGCAGTGTTACCTTAGCACAGAAGAGCAGGTCACTGAGTCCCTTTGTGTGAGTGGACTACAAAATGCAGAGTAAAGCTCTGAGGAGGAGCTAACGTTCATGATAAATTTTGAAGGATGAGGAAGTCTCCTGGCAGATGCGGAAAGAGAGAACATTCCAGACATCAGAGACAGCATCCAGTTAATTAAGATATTACAGTAAGTAGCAGTTTATCTGGCCAGCACAGTGCCGTTAGGAGACATGTAACAAAGATCTGTTAAACTGCTGTTGAATATTAACAACAAATATGAAATATATACACAATATTTTCTATATTATACATAAGCTGTAGACCTTATCATTTCCAAAAGAGACCAACGGCACTGATTTTTATTCTTTTAATTTTTGTAGGACTAGCAAAACACTAACATTGTATTTAAAAAATCAAAAATCCAAAGAAAAGTTCTAAATATATTTATTTTTCTTGAGTTGACGACATCAACTATTTAACGACCTTACAAAGTGAATTTACAGCAAATGATACTTAGAGGAAGTTTGCCCTCATAAAATATGTATAACGCTATTTAGAAATATTTGCCAGCATGATTTTGTGTGATTACAAATTTAGAGTATTTTGATATATTTTTTTCACCTGCAGGTGTAATGAAACTAGTTGTAATGCAACTCAGCTGACATGAAGAATTTCTAAAACTAAAGTGATTTTAAATATGGTAGTTCAGTAAGTGGAAATGCTGTCTGTTTCTTTGATTATAATATTTGTACTGCTTTTAATTTATAATTAAAATGCATGAGCAGTGAATGTAACAGATATTAAGGGTAAAAATGCCTTCAGGAAATTGTTAATAACTAGTGGCATCTGTGACTAATGAATGCTATATTGGTTTAGACTGTGACTAATAGAATAAATGTTTTGAAAAAAATCCTTATGTTAGTATTTCATAAACAGTAATCAGGTTGTGATGGATTTGTTCTGTGAATATGGATGGGGTAACTAAAGTTTCCTCATTCTTTTACCTTTTTTTACAAAGTTGATTAGCCTGTTTCAGGATTTGGTTCCAATTATGGACTACCATTGCTTGCTTATTATTTATTTATTATCATCTAGTGAACTAACTAAAAGCACTTCAGTTAATTGAATATCATGATCTACTGTTATGTAAAGAGATTAACAGTGCCATTTGCAAATAAGATTGTCTAAATACAATTAGCTTTCTAGCTAAGCTGCTTTTAACTGCATTTTTTTGTTTTCTATATTCTAAATTTATCAATGATCTGAATCTAATGTGTTAGGAATTTCTAAACTATACCAGGATATTCTTAGTTCTAATAAAAAAAATACATTCATCTCCTATTGAAAGCAGTTGTTGGTTTGTGAATAATAGCTGCTGGTTATCTCAGTAATAATAAGAGCCAATGCTTATAAAGCAAATATATTAATCCTTGGCCCAACAGGAAGAAGTGATTACTTTTCAACAATTAAATTTGCCAGTGGTAAAATTTTATCAGTCTGTTAGATATGACGGATGAATATCATATATAGCAATTTGAAAATTTTCTAAGAATGATAACTAGTTCTTTATTTAGATGTCAGAATCCATTTTATCCTTGAATTTCAGTCTTATGTTTCCTACAGTGTGCTAGATGTTTGGTTCAGAATGTCTTGTGATCACTTTATGATCAAACAACCTAAAAACACATTTACCTTCCTTACCGCCAGTCTAGCAGCTTTTCTGACTTTCTATTTTGTTCATAGCAGTCATTCTTTTAACTTTTTCCCTTATCTTTATTACATGAGCTATTTATTTGGTTCTTTGATTTGTCCTTTACAAATTTCTGCTCCTTATCTCGTCTTCTTTATACCCATTTTAACCACCATATCTAAGCCCTTAAAGAATGTTGCTCTGTTGTGATAACTTCTGAATTGGCCAGAGCAATGAATGAGGAGTCTAGATGGCCAGCCCTTGTGTGTGGGAAGCGCTAGAAGCCACTCATGATAGGTAAAGGAGAATTCAGCAGAGAACTTGTTTGAGCAATGTTTTCCATATTTTTCTGTAACATCAAGGAAATCACTGCTTTCACTGAGTACAAGTTCTGAAATTGATTTATAAATATCTCTTATGTTGAATCTCCTGATATACTTGTTAGAAATTAAAGAAAAAATAATTTTCAGGCATACCTTGGAGATATTGTAGGTTCAGTTCCAGACCACCACAATAAGGCCAATATTGTAATAAAGTGAGTCACCTGAATTTTTTGGTCCCAGTGCATATAAAAGTTATGCTTGTACTATATTATAGTCTACCAAGTGTGCAATGGCATTATGTCTAAAAAATTACACATACCTTGATTAAAATAACTTCAGTGCTTAAAAGTGCTGATGATTGTCTGAGCCTGCAGTGAGTCAACGTGTTTGTTGGTGGAGGGTCTTGCCTTGATGTTGATGGCTGCTGACTGATCAGGGTGGTGGTTGCTACAGGTTGGGGTGGCTGTGGCAATTTCTTAAAACGAGGCAAAAATGAAGTTTGGCATATTGATCAACTCTTCATTTCATAGAAGATTTCTCTATAGCATGCAATGCTGTTTGATAGCATTTTACTCATAGTAGATCTTCTTTCAAAATTGGAGTCAGTCCCCTCAAACCCTGCTGTTACTTTATCAACTACATTTATATCTAATTCTAAATCCTTTGTTGTCATTTCAACAATGTTCACAGCATCTTCACTGGGAGTAGATTCCATCCAAAGAAACCACTTTTTTTGTTCATCCATAAGAAGCAACAAAAAAAGTGGTTTTTGTTCATCCATAAGAAGCAACTCCTGATCTATTCAAGTTTTATCATGAGATTGAAGCAATTTAGCCACATCTTTACACTCCATTTCTAATTCTAGTTGTTTCATTATTTATGTCCTATCTGAAGTGTGAACTCCTCAAAGTCATCTAGGAGAGCTAGAATCGACTTCTTACAAAGTCCTGTTCATCTAGTACATCTCCATCAGAACTTTTGGGTGACTAGGTGCATTGTCAATGAGCAGTAATATTTTGAAAGGAATCTTTCTTTTTTTCTTCTGATCAGTAGGTCTCAACAGTGGGCTTCAAATATTCAGGAAACCATACTGTAAATATATATGTTGTCATCAAGGCTTTGTTGTTCCATTTATAGAGCATAGGCAGAGTAGATTTAGTATAATCCTTAAGAACCCTAGGATTTTCAGAATGTGAATGAACACTGGCTTCAATTTAAAGTCACCAGCTGCTTTAGCCCCAAATAAGAGAGTCAGCCTGTCTCTGTAAGCTTGGAAGCCAGGTATTGACTTCACTTTAGCAATGAAAGTCCAAGATGGCATCATCTTTCAATGTTTCATCTCCATTGAAAATCTGTTGTTTAGTGTAGGCACCTTCATCAATGATCTTAACTAGATATTCTGGATAACTTGATGCAGCTTCTACCGCAGCACTTGTTGCTTCACCTTGTACTTTTATGTTATGGAGAGAACTTCTTTCCTTAAACCTCATGAATTAAACTCTGTTAGCTTCCAACTTTTCTTCTTCAACTTTCTCAGCCTTCATAGAATTTTGAAGAGTTAGAGCCTTACTCTGGATTAGACTTTGGCTTAAGGGAATGCTGGGGCTGGTTTGATCTATCCAGATCACTAGCACATTATCCATATTACTAATAAGGATGTTTTGCTTTCTTATCATTTGTGTTCACTGGGGTAGCACTTTTAATTTCCTTCAAGAACTTTTCTTTTGCATTCACCACTTGCATTCACCACTTAGCTTTTGGTCCATCTCAAGTCCCTCACTAAGCTTAATCATTTCTAGCTTTTGATTTTAAGTGAGAGACATGCAACTCTTCTTTCACTTGAACATTTACAGGCCACTGTAGAGTTATTAATTGGACAATATTGTTGTGTCTCAGGGAGTAGAGAGGCCTGAGGAAAGAGAGAAAAATGGGGGAAGGGCCAGTTGGTGGAGCAGTCCCATGAACAATGTGTATCAATTGTTTGCCATCTGTGTGGGCACAGTTCGTGGTGCCCCCAAAGAATTGCAATAGTAACATCAAAGATCACTTACCACAGATTGCCATAATGGATATAATAGTAATAAAAACATTTGAAATATTGAGAGAATTACTAAAATGTGACACAGAGATACAGACTGAGTACATGCTGTTGGAAAAATGGCACCAATAGACTTGTTTGACCCAGAGTTGAGACAACATTATCTATGAAGCACAATAAAGTGAAGTGCAATAAAATAAGGTATGCATGTCTTTTGAAATAGTATAAAATTACAGAAATTTTGTAAGAACACTACAAAGAAGTTAGTATTTTCTTCATCAAGATTCTCCAGTTTGATAACATTTTACAGTTCACTGGATTTGTTCAATCTCTCTCACTGTCTCTTTATATATATATCGATTATCACCAATCTTTTCCTGAAACATCTGAGAGCAGGTTGCAAACATGATGCCCTATCATTCTCAAATATGACCATCATTCAAACCTCCAAATCAGGAAATCAACATTGATAACACTACCATGTAATCCACAGATTTTGTATAAACTGTCTGAAAAATGTCCCTTTCCCCTTTCTGGTCCAGGATCCAATACAAGATCATGTACCATCATACCTTGGTATCCACTGGGGAGTAGTTCCAGGATTGCTGTGGATACCACAATCTATGGATGCTCAAGTCCAGTATATAAAATGGTGTTGTGTCTGCATATAGCCTATGTACATTCTCCTGTGTATTTTAAATGATCTCTAGATTATTTATAATACCTAATACAATGTTAATGCTATGTAAATAATTATTATACTGTATTGTTAAAAATGTGCATTATTTTTATTGTTATTTTTTATGTTTATTTTTTCCAAATATTTTTGATCTGCTATTGATTGAATCTGCAGATGCAGAATGCACAGCTATGGAGGGCTGACTCTTGCATTTAATTGCCATGATCCTTCAGTTTCTTTCAATCTGAAATGAATCCTTTGTCTTACCAGCTATTCTTTCTATAGATGACACCATCTTTTTTTCTTTTTTTGAGATAGGGTCTTTCTCTGTTGCCCAGACTCGAGCGCAGTGGCATCATCAAAGGTCACTAAAACCTCAAATTCCTGGGCTTAAGTGAGCCTTCTGTGTTAGCCTTCTGAGTAGCTGGGACTACAGGCACATTCTACCATGCCCAGCTACTACTTCTATTTTTTGTGGAGACAGGTCTTCTTGTGTTGCGCAGGCTGATCTTGAACTCCTGATCTCAAGCGATCTTCCCAATTCAGCCTTCCAAAGTGCTAGGATTACAGGTGTGCAGCACCACGTTGGGCTTGACACCATCTGTGTTACACATCATCGTCAAATTAGTATTTCTAAAAAGTTTAACCGAGTGTCTCAGATAGTCTCAGGTCTTACACTGGCTTTCTGATCCCCACCATTTAGTTTGGAGGTCAGGAAATTCCCAAGTGGGTATAGATACATGTTTATATTAATACTGTAATACAGGTATGGACACTGTACAGGTATAGCACAAAAGATAGAACAATTTATTTATTTGTTGCATGGTGTTTTCAGAAGACTTCCGGAAGCCAATTCTTGATGGCTGAGTAGAAACTTTGTGATGAAATTATATAGGGCCAAGGGAAGGAAGTAGGGAAAAGCTCAGTTGTATGGGGGTGCTGAGGGGAGCATTCCAGGCAAGAGAAAGATGATTATAAATTGTAAGAGATTGAGCTGAATTTATATAAAACTTGGTTCATCCTCCAGAATTAGCTTTTTTTGGAGTAAATTTACTGTATTTGTTTTTTTGGTCAGATTAAGGAAAATAGCTTTAATCTCTGAATTAGTTATCTATTGCTGCATAAAAAAGTATCCTAACACTTAATGCCTCAAAAACACAGTCATTTAGTTTATCCAACAGTTCTGTGGACAAGCTGGGTTGATCTCTGGGTTCTCTCACACATTCATGGTCAGCAGGCAGGTCAGCTGGGACTGGCAGCTGTTTGATTTAGGATGCCTCTACTCACAGGCTAGTGGTTGGCAGGGTTTTGACCTGGCTTCCTGATTCTCTTTCATGTGGCCTGTCATTCTCTAGCTAGCTTGGGCTCATGGTACCAAGTGCAGCAAGAAATCAACCCTCCCCTCCCCTCCCCTCCCCTCCTCTCCCCTCCCCTCCCCTCCCCTCCCCTCCCCTCCCCTCCCCTCCCCTCCCCTCCCCTCCCCTCTCCTCTCCTCTCCTCTCCTCTCCTCTCCTCTCCTCTCCTCTCCTCTCCTCTTCTCTTCTCTTCTCTTCTCTTCTCCTCTCTCTGTCTATGTCTTTGGTGGAGGGAAGAGAGGAAAGAATAATAACAGTAGTATTTAAAGAAACATAAGAGCTATAGTTGGTCAACATTTGACAAATTTCTGGGAAATTTTCATATGTTAACATTGATCCTTACAAAACAGCCCATCAAAGAAATTATTATCATCTTTATTTTGCCAACAAGGAAAAAGACTGAGAGTGAGAGAATAGCTTATCTACAGTCACAACAAAGGAAAAGAGCCAAGATTTAAATTTTGGACTTTCCGATTCAAAACTTGTGCTCTTCTCACTATACGAGTCTCCATTTAATGAGCACTTACTATGCACCCAAACTTAAATTTTTTTTTTAACAAAAACTCAGGGAGATTGACAATTATTATTCTTTTAAAGAGGAGGTAGAGTTTTCCAAAGCCACGTGGTAAATTAATGACAGAGCCATGATTCATATCCAAGACTCTTGTACTCAAAGCCTCTGCTTTTTTCTCTTTCTATACTATAATATTTTAGTAAAGTAGCATTCTCTATTTCAACACATTATTATGCATAGAATATTCTTTAAGAAATTATTTGAATAGTCATTCAATAGATTTTCTTTCCTGTGCTAACTCCAGTCAATTGGTGGGCACTTGGTTGAGAAGGATTCTTGGGGCAGCTCGGGCTCAGATCAGCGGGATGAGGTGATGAATCAGTAATGTCTGTCTTGTGTATGGAAGGGGAGGACTTGTGGCCTCTGTGCCCAGGATTTACCATTCCTGGTATGATTATTTTAAGATAATATAAGATTACTGTTAATTAATTACATTTCTACAATTATTGGGTGTATGTATGTGTATGTGTGTTTCCAAAATGGTCTGTTAATAGAAATAAAATACTCTAGTTATAATAAAAGAACAATCTATAATAGTATACACATCTATATAATAATTCTCAGATAAAATTCTATATGAAGCCATTTTTAGTATATATCCAAGACAAAATTATTCAGTACTATTTGACCAACAGCCTTATTCATGTAGCCTGCTTCATTTCATTGCAGTATTATGTTCTGCAGAAAGATAAAAAATTATAACCTTCTGCTCTAATAATTTTCTGTCCCTCAGTCTGATTTTATGGGGCTAGATTATTTTAATAACTCTTTCTATGTCTTTAATTTAGACCTTTATTTGTACTTAAAAGACCAACTTTAATTAGTATTTCAATTGGGAAGAACATGGGAACTTGTTTTAATATGGTACTTTGGCTTTGCGAGTGTAGATAGGTTTGGGGACTAGAAGGAAGTTAGCATTAACACTGGAGAAGAGTGACAGTTCAGTACCAAAGGCCAGGTGATGCCTCCCTACACTGTTCCCCTTTGTGCCTGGAGTGAAGTTGCTTTAGTTGTACTATTAATTTCAACAATTGCTTCAAGCAAAACAAGGGGAAGGTAACTATATTTTCCACTTGGCTACTTGGTGCAAAAATAACTGGCTCTCTATGGAAAGTAGTATGAAGATACCTCAAAGAACTAAAATTCAAACTACCATTTGATCCAGCAATCCTACTACTGGGTATTTACCCAAAGGAAAAAAAGACATTATATAAAAAAGACATCCGCACTTGAACGTTTATAGCAGCAGAACTCGCAATTGCAAAGATGTGGAAACAACCCAAGTGCTCATCAATACATGAGTGGATTAATAAAATGTGGTATATGTGTACCATGGAGTTCTACTCAGCCATAAAAAAGTGGTGAACTAATACCTCTTGAATTATCCTGGTTGGAGCTGGAGATCATTCTAAGTGAAGTATCAGGAGAATGGAAAAACAAACACCACATGTAATCACTATTAAATTGGTACTAATCGATCAACATTTATGTGCACATAGGGAAGTAACATTCATCAGGTGTCAGGCAGATGGGAGGGCGGGGAGGATGGGTACATTCACACGTGACAGGTGCGGTCTGTGCTGTCCGGGGGGATGGGCATGCTTGTATCTCTGACTTGGGTGATACAAAGGTAATTTATGTAACCAAAGCATGTGTACCCCTGTAATATTCTGAAATAATTAAAAAAAAAAACAGAAAAAATAACTGGCATAGATTGTTACAAAAAAGTTGGATTTTAGGAGGAAGATTTTTATGGTTTCACTGTGGAAAAAAAGCACAGAGGGGAATTTGAGAATCAGAACACCTGGGTTATGATCCTAGTTCAATAAGTTAATGTCATTGATCTTCAGTAAATTACTTATATTTTCTTAGCCTCAATCTATCTTGTCTTCTTTAATGTAAACTGTAAAAAAATACATATATACACACACGTAATATAAATGCATGACACAAATTTTCAATGTGGCAAATGATTAGAAAGTGAACATCTATGAAGCCGCTAACAAGGTCAACAGATCAAACACTGACAGTTCCAAAGAAGACCTCACTCCAGATTTGTCCCTTCCAGATGCTCCTCTGTTCCGCACCATACCATCAAAAGTAACCACTGTCTTGACTTTTATCATTCTCCCTTTCTTACTGTTCTTTGTAGTTTGACCACCTATATATGCATTTATAAGTAATAATTTTGCTGTATTTAAACATTAGGTAAAGGGAATCATATGTTCTGTGTAACCACATAATGTTCTCTATGTCTCTATTAGGTCAAATTTGTTAATTGCGTTGTCTAAATCTCCCATATCCTTACCGATTTTTAAAAACAAGCATTAAAAATCTCCTACTGTGATTGTTGATTTGTTTATTTGTCATTGTGGGTCTGTTAATTTATGATTCCTATGTTTTGTCCTAATACCGTTAGGCGTTAGAGAGGTTAGGATTGTGTGTCTCATTGGTGGAGTAAAAATCTTTTTGTTGTATCTTTGTGTTACTACTTGTGTTTGGGCATGCTTTTCGCTTAAAACTATGTTTTGTTTGGTATTAATATTGCTTCAATAGGTTTCTTCCTTTTATTTGGAATTTGCATAGTACATATTTTTCTTTCTTATACTTCCAACTATCTGTATTGTTGTTTTCTATGCACAGTACCTACTGTAAACAGCACATACAGTAGTTGGATATTGTTTTTCTTAGCTAGCCTAACAATATTTATCTGAACCATGGAGTCCATTTTTATTTAAGGTAAAATTTCAATGTATTATGTTTAAATGTATCATTTTATTTCATACTTTTTGTTTGTTCTGCCTATTCTTTTCCTTTTTTTTTCTTCTGTTTTTTAAAAAAATAAAGAATAAATTTTAGTCTGTCTTATTATTAGTTTTAAATTATCTCAAAATACTGCATCCCCTTATTACCTAACGGGACAGACTACTCCATCTCTCCTTCATCCTTGATATACCATACACCTTCTTACTTCTTTTAATACCATTTTTTACTACTTCCTTTTTCAGTTTAAGTTTTTTCCTAATGGTTTGGATGATATCTACTTTGTTTCTATTCATTTTGCAATTGCTCCCCAAATTCCTACATTTACCTTCCACCTGTAAACTTTTATATAGAATACCTTCACTCTTCTCTGATATAAGAGACTCAATTATTCTCTCCATGATATGAATGTGATTGCTGCTTTACTCTTATCTTTTTGTTAAAACCCCATGAGACATCATTAGTATTATTATTTTATATGGCAAAGCTTTTTTTTTTTATTATTAATATCCATACATCATTTTCCATGTTTGGTCCTTCATTTCTTCCTGCTTCTTATACTTTTCATCTGCCATCATTTCTCTTTGCCTGAAGTACATTTGTTGACATTTCTTTCATTTGCTTCCAGCAAATTCTCTCATTTTTTTTCAAATATGAACATGTCTTTTTTTCACCTTCATTCTGGGAAAACATATATATTTTTTTCTAGGGATGTTCTTTGAGCAGTTTTATTATTTCAGCACATTGACAGTTATTGTCCTCTGGCTCCCAACATTGCTGTTGAGAAGTCAGCTCTCACTCCAATGTTCGTCCCTTTGAAGAGAATCCTTTGTTTCTTCTCTCTCTCTTTAAAGATCTTCTATTTCACATTGATATTCTGCAGCTTCACCATGTTGTTGCTAGATGGATATTTCTTTTTATTTATCCTGCCTGAGATTTGCAGGGCTTGCTTCTTAAATCTGTGGGTCGGTGTCTATGACAGACAGCCTCCTGGTTTGCATGCCCTTAGGCAGTCCTGGAGACATTTACCAGGGCTGGTTTGTGAAACCAGGAAAATATGGCAAGAGTCACTTCTGAGGTTAGGTCTTGGTTCCTCTGTCCATCTTACTCTTGCTCTCTCGGATCATTTTTTCTGGTCAAGTTGGCCGCCATGTTGCAGCAGTCCCCTTGAGAGGCCCATGTGATGAGGAATTGAAGCCTCCTGCCATGTGAGTGATCTTGGAAGCCGATACTGCTACCCAGTCAAGCTTTCAGATGACTGAAGCCGCAGCTGCCATCTTGCCTACAACCTCATGAAGGCCTCTGAGCCAGAACCACCCAGCTAAGCCACTTCAGTTTGCTTTCACCCAGCTTTACATTTGCACTTTGTAAAAGAATAAATGTTTGTTGTTTGAGCCACTTTATTTTAGGGTATTTATTATGCAATGATAGATAACTAATACAGTGTTTTTCATCATTTCTGGAAAATTCCCAACCGTACCCCTTCCAGTATTGTTTCTGCTCTGCTATGTTTTCTCTTTTATCTCTTTTGGTCCTTCTCATTAAAAAAAAAATCTAGGTTACCTTCCCTTTATTTTCCTTTTTTTTTGGGGGGGGTCTCTGCTCCATTCTAGGTAATTTCTTCTGACTTACTATATCTCATCAAATTTAAGACACCATTGAGTATAAGAGAAATAAACTATGACAAAATATTTTCTTAATACATTGATGTAAAATGCATACAATTTCAAAGATACTAAAATAAAAAATATTTATTTAAAAATCAATTAGATATGTCATCATTTTGTTCACAAATTCCATTTTCAACTGTGTCTTATCTGTTTTTAAATCGAATAATTCAAATTTTAACTTTATTTAATAAATTTTAGGTTTAGAAGTATAAAATTATTTTTTTTGTAAATATTGGTTACTGTTTACATTTTCCTTTTCTCTATTGATATCTTCAATTTTTTATGTTATTATTATAAACATAGTTGCTTTATAGTCGGTGTTGGAGGGTTCCCCAAGAACACCTCCAGGTTTAGTAATTTGCTAGGAAGAAGACTCAACAGAATTCATTATATAGTCATACTCATGGCTAAGACTTCTTACAGTGAAAAGATACACAGCAAAATCAGCAAAGGGGAAAAAGTGCATGGAGTAGTCTGAAAGCAAACAAGCACAAGCTTCTAAGGGTCTTCTCAGTAGAGAAACACAGGACACAATTCTCCCAGCAGGAAGATAATACATATGCTACCAGGAAATGAAATTCATTAGAGACTCAGTGCTCAAGGTTTTTATTGGGGGCTGATCATATGGGCACACTTTGCCAGGCACATACACAAACTCCAAGAAGGAAGACAGGAGTTCAGCATAAACCATAAGATTTGCACAAATAGTTTAGGCATGAAGAGCCACTCTTATTAGTGAATGGTGGAGGGCAACCTCCCAAAATCCAAGTTCCCAGATCCAAGTACCAGTCAATGGCCATCTTTGTAGTAATAAGTAGGTCTTATAGAGAATAACAGTCAAGCCTGCTATGTTAATGATGTTTTGCACATTGTCCCTATCTAAAGTCTTTGTGGATCTGCTCTTGTATGTTCTTGATTTTTGCTGCTTCTTGCCCATGGAATCTAGTCTTATGTTTATCTTTGTGGTATTCCTGGTTTTCCACATGCTAATTAGTTGTATTTGAATGATATTTTGAAGGAATAATTTGGGGCACAGGATGAAGTTACCTTCTTTTAAAAAGAATTTGTTTTTACATTTCTTCTGTCTGGACCATCTTAAACTAAATCCAAACCTTGAAGGTCTTTGAATAACTCTGGTGATTGGAATCTGAACTAAATTCTAGACATGAGCTGCTCCACTTCTGGTCCACACTTACAGCCATGTTCTTGGGTCCTTGCATATTGTGGCTCCTGCTTACCTAACTATCCTGTGGTCCCTGGGGTATGACCTTGATTCCCTAGAGAAGTCATCCAAATGAAATTTCAAATTTTCTTGGATAGATAAATGCCTCCAAGACAAAAGTCTCATCTGAGCTTGTTTACTCCTCCAGATTCCCATTTTTTCTCAACTTTGGCCTGATCATTCCCCAGGTTTTCAGTTATTTTTCAACACTTCCACGAAAGTACTTTATTAAAAATATTAACCTTGATCAACATTCCTAGTCAAATTCATTTGGTAGGGTTTGCTTGCTTATCCTTAGTTTTTCTTACATATAATGGTAGCTATAATAGCACTTTTACAATGCTGTGATGATTATGAGGTATTAATAATATGCTAACAAAAGAAAGCATTTTGCAAGCTCTTGAGACCATTTTTGATAGTGTAGACATTGCAGCAATCCCTCTTCTCCCCCAGCCATACTCTAGGCTACTTGTTAACTCAGGTTCTGTTCAGACGCATAAGAGGTTTTGCATCCTCTTCTCTCCCCAATAATAGAAGGGGGGAAAAAAGTAGGAAAATGGGGAAGATGTAGAAAAGCCTCCTGGTCTGGACCTATGGAGAGCATGTGACCATCTGTGGTTGACTTGGAGGGACAGAGTCTGCTCTGTGCAGGAGGCTCTGCTCAACTTTCGCACAAGGGCTGAGCTGTGGCCAGGGAACAAAATTTGCACAATTCCACACGTAAATTCTCTCACCTTGAGAATCCGGAGTTGATCTATATCGAGTCATAGTCAGTGTGGTTGTCATGAACTGCAGAGGTGTCTATAAGTACTTTTTGTAGGCAAAGCACATGCACAAGGGGGAGTCAGGGCAGGGGATAACTTACCAGAAGGAAGCAGGGTGAAGTACTTCTGCTGATGGTCTTGTTTATGATGTGCCACTTTTGGGACAATCAGAGGTCCATGGAAGGCACTTTGTGAGGGTCTGGGGCCCTGCTGTGACAGTAGAGGGGCCTCTTGAGCCTATTATAACAGGCCCTTTAGATAATTCTCATGCATGTTAAGGTTTGAAAACCATTTGATTTTTTTTTTTTTTTTTTTGAGACAGAGTCACACTCTGTTGTCTGGGCTAGTGTGCCGTGGCATCAGCCTCGCTCACAGCAACCTCCAACTCCTGGGCTTAAGCAATCCTCCTGCTTTAACCTCCCGAGTAGCTGGGACTACCACACCTGGCTAATTTTTTTTTTCTATTTTTAGTAGAGACAGGGGTCTCACTCTTGCTCAGGCTGGACTTGAACTCCTGACATCAAGTGATCCTCCTGTTTCAGCCTCCCAGAGTGCTAGGATTACAGGCATGAGCCACCGTGCCTGGCCAAAACCACTGATTTTAGACAATTAGCACAAATCACTTGTATATAGGAAAGTTTTATTTTGAAGTCATTGATGTTAAATATTAGATTGCTAAATAGTTTTCCTGTTTGAAAGTCAGTATTGGCATGCATAATATACCACATTATTAGATAAATTCTATCTATGTTCCTGATAAGCCCATACTGATGGATTTGGTTTAGATGAGACTTCGTAGTAAAAGGCCATATTGCATTTTTCCTCAATGAGACTCACATGGGATTTAGGAATAATTTATCATCTACCAATGGCCCAATAATATTTTGGTTAATAAACCTGAAATGCAGGAAAACAAATTAGCTTTTGATTAAGAAACTATGCATACCTCTGGGGAAGAATTCAGGAGTTAAAAAGTGGTATATAAAATATCATCTGTTACTTCCGTGACTTGTTATGTGGATTGTAGTAATTGTGTAGTTAAGGAAGAACACACTTGGGAAGCCAGCTGGTGACTTAGACAGGGTCAGAATCATTATTTGATAAGGTCATCACTTTACCGGGTTGGATTCTCAGCTCTGCAGGCCCACAAATTAATTTTTCAAGCTTGCCCTGAGGTGACATCCTCTGGGCATTGCTACCAAACCAAATCCCTAAGAGACTCATGTTTTGTCCAGAGTTCTAACTTATTAACTCATTATTTAAAATATTTAACTTTTGGCTAGACTACAATATTTGTATTGATATGAGTGAATTCTCTTTCCTCTCAGCAAAAAGACATAAAAGGATAAATTACAATCAGAAGTTTGCTTGGTGAGCATGGAGCCAGTCCAGAGGGAAAGAACTGGATGATTAAATGTCTGTTACATCTGTTCTTGCTTGGGGTGTATTTGTAAGGGGGATGGGGTTCCTCATTTCTGGGGTCAGGACATGCCCTCCCCTGCATTGTCCTGGATGCTGTCTCTTTAGAGACCCCCTTCCTGTCCTTCCTCCTATCAGTCCCTTTTTGTTAATATTTTTCTTCATAATGGAAGCATGCAGTTAATTTGATTATATGTTCTAATAGTCCTTGTCTGCTGAGGCTGTATTCTAATTTCAATGAATATGATACACACATCACCAACCTCTCCAGTCAACAATGTATAGGGTGTTTAGTAGGATTGGGAGAAGAAATGTATTGCAGCACTAAGGAAAAAAAAATTCTGCCAGTTATGATACAATGTTTTAGCACTTAGAATCTTTTGTTTATGTTTATAGAAAGAGCACTTTTAGACTTTCTTACACACAGATTTTAGAAAATCATATATCACTTCTGTCTGTACTAAAAAGGAAATAATAAGAAACATAAATTGATTAAAGTATTTCTTAAAGGTCTTCACATACAGAATCCTTCTGAATCATTTTTCAACTTAAGAGTTATTGACAAGCAGGTTTCCAACACAATATCACCATTAGTGCCATCAAAAGCATTGATGGAACTGTGTTTATTTAAAAAGTGCCCTATTGAAAACCATTTCACAAGTTTTGATGTTCATCCATTTCTGTTTGACAACTCCTTTCCCCCCTCCACCCCATTAAATTGAAGATAGCTGGAAGATAAGAGCTTCTTTTCAAAGTCGGTAGGAAGTTTCAGAGTAGTGGTGGTTCTATGCAATGTATGAATTGATCATACCAGCCTCTCCATGTTTTGAATTTAGTTTTCATTTATTTGGAGGAAATTGACAACTTATCCCACCTTCAGTTGCATTGCTTAGTGTGGAGAGGGAATTCTGTGGAGAGGTTATGTCAATAACCTGGGAGCTCATTATAAATGCAGAATCTCTGGCTCCAACTCAGGTTTACTAAATCACAATCTGCACGTTGAACATCATTCCCAGGTGACTTAAGTTAGAGAAGCATTAGCAGGCTTCACAGTTTTATCCACTCCACTTCTTAATTGCCATAATGTTCATGGTTGCTCCTGTGCAAGATCTGGGTTTGTGGTCATTTCTCCAACAATGACTATTTTAATCCTTTCCCCCACTCTATTTCTGTGTCTTTCTGCACACATGGTTACTTAGTTTTGATGAATCATAGATTATTTTTTTGAAGATATTTTAAGTGGTAATTAACATTCCTAGTACCAATAAGTGCACATAATTCAACTGAAGTGATATAATCTGAACAATATGAATAACAGTCATGATCCCTGGCTGATACTGACTGTAAAATGACATATCTTGATTTGAGTTATTGAAAGATGAACAAAATGTTTGTACTTTAGAATTAATGAAATATGCGGCAATCATTTTGTTAAATTCTAGGCTCTTTTCTACTCCTTGCTTCTTCACTCCTTTTGTCCTGCAAGAAAGGAAATGGCAATGGAGATGAAAGCTTTAATGTGGAGAAACTTGCAGACTCTGCAGAGACAGGACCAGTGAAGAGAGCAGGGAGAATACTGCAGGGTGGCAGACCAAGGCTTTGTCTTCAGAGCTAGATCTCATTTTTTGAAAATATTTATTTCTTTTAGTGTTAATCCTCAACACAGCAATAATAACTTTCCGTACTCTGTTGTAATCATAGGTCTCACTTCTCCAGAATCTATGTGGCTTTTTGGGTGGCCTTCTTAAATTGAATATTTGCATTTTCACCTACTCAATCAGGCATAGCCAGTTGCTGTTCCCATGGAGTGGCTCAGGGTGAAGGGATAGAGAAAGAAATCTGTTCAAATTAACAGATTGGCTGGAGTAAAATAGGGATATGCATTCACTCTAGTGCAGAATTGCTGTATTGCTCACTCTGTATTTTTTTCTTGGTAAATTCTCAAATGGTTTGGGATGGTTGTGTAGTCAAGGCATTAAAAAGTTGGAATATTGAGCATATGACAATTCAAATTTATCTGCATTAAAGCTTCCAGATCTTAAATGCCTCCGTATTTGATTTTCCTACAGTCATTTTTTTCTCTCTGTGCTACCAGATGCCTTGCTCATTGACCTGTAGGTCATGCATGGATGGGAAATGTATCCTTCTGAACTTTAGTATTTCAATATCTTTAGGATAATATTTATGCCGAAAAGCAACCCATATAGTATTTACTAGATTTAATTTTTGTAAATGGAATGTATAATCTTTGATAATTTTATTTTCTCCTCAGATATTTTTATATTTAGAGAAAGTGAGCAAGCAATTACTGGTGGGATGGGGGTGAAGGGGGACAAGGTCCTGTATGCCTCGGAGCTCTTACACATAAAAGAAAGAAAAAAGAATGTTTTATTTTATTAATATTTTATTTTTCCAGTAAAGAGCAAACATAAGAGACTTGTTGCTTGCATCCCTACCTTTAGTAACCTGTAGCTCCTTGGGAAGCTAAAATGTGCAGTGATATCAAAGAAATGTATTCTTTAAAGCCCTTCTGTTTTCTGCACCTTTCCAATATGTCTTTTTTCTGCATTGACACTGAGTCTCCTGTTCTTTTCCATGAATATTTAATGCTTGCTACCATAAAAATCACATTAGCTAGTTCCAAGTGGAACTTGAATATCAAATACTTTAGAGGGTAGACCTGGAATAGTAAAAAATTAAAAATAAAACAACACAACTTCAATCAGTTCATCATTATATATGAAATTCAAAATTTGAAAATAGTGTGGATGCATTGTTATTGAATTCATTAAAGAGTTATGTGGCTTTATTTGCCCAAATCATTATTCTTTTATTTGAATAAAATCTTGTCTGCTTGTCACTGGGACCCAATTTGAATGCTATTTGCTTACTTCAGTGTGTATTTTATACTACTGTATTCACTCAATTCTCTTGAAAGATGTCTGTAAATTGTGCCCATTTTATAGTTACAAGGTTATAAGACACTAGGCCTTTCTGAGATGTTGGCATAAGCCCAAGAATATACTTTTACTTCTGTTTCATCATTGTATTTTGGAACTAAATTAACATTTAAAAAAATTGATAGGTGTTTATAAAGCATAAAGTGAGTAGCTCTGCAATATGACTTTTTGAATAAATAAAATTTAAAGGGAATTCAAAGGCATGTTTAGTGCAGAAATATCTATTCTAATCTTTGAGTCAAGAATTCTTTCTCAACCCATGGTACAGGCTCCCACCCTAACAATAACATTTGTACCAAATTATACATTCAATAATTTTCAGTGATGACTTGTAGAATCCAAGCTCCAGCACCTGAGATACAGGGATGACACATAATAGGGGCTCAACAAGTATTTCTTAAATAAATAAATTATGCTAGAACGATCAGCTTGAGCAAAGGTATAGAGGTGTATATCTGGGGCAAGCTAGGGGAATGGTGGCAAAACTTGTATGATTGCCCACAGGGAGAGCAGTCATGGTGGTGATCAGGTGAGTTTGTTTGTTTGAATAAGTGTCATTGGGGCATTGTATGATAATGAAGTTATGAGCTAGGTCAGTGCCAGTGGAGTCAGAAGCATGAGACAGATAGGAGACTGTGGAATATTTAAAGAATTTTATGATTGGCTTGGTGGAGTGTGAAAGAGAGGAAGATATAAAAATGACTTTGATATTCATAAGAGAAATTTTCCAAGGGGTGGAGTTAATAATTCTGTTTACATATCACAAATTTGATATGTTACGGAGAGTTTGATTTACCATAGGCGGTGGCACAAATGCTGATGTTGGAGGCAGAAATCCTATGCTTCTTGTTTGGCTCTTCCACTTAATATTAATATATGTGTTACCCTAGGGAAATTACTACATCTCTTTAAGCCTCATTTGCTTAATTTCTAAAATAGGGATGAGGACGATTGTTTTGAACGGAATGTTTTCCTCCTCCAAAATTCATATGTTGAAATCCAGTCCTCAGTATGGTGGTATTTGAAGTGAGGCCTTGGGGAGGTAATTAGGTAAATGAAGGTGTATTCCCTATGTATTAGATGAATGGGACTAGTGCCCCTATAAGAAGAAGCCAAAGAGATAGCTCACTATTTTCCACTTGTGAGGGTACAATAAATCAGCAGTCTGCTACCCAGAAGAGACCCCTAACAGACCTGAACATGCTGGCATCCTGACCTCAGATTTCTGGCTTCCAGAACTGTGAGAAATACATTTTTTTTGTTTATAAGCTCCCCAGTCTGTGAGACTTTGTTATAGCAGCCCAAACTGATTGACATGATAATATTTATAATACTTATTTGTTTTTTAAAGAGTGAAATGTTATATAGAATTAATTGTTCTTGCTTTATTTTGGTTCAGAGATTTTGAAACAAGGTAAGACAAGAGGCAGATGTTAGAATGTGTGAAGATAATTGGTTTGCCAATAGAAATTATTAGGAACCCCCCCCCCCCAATTATGTAGTTACACCTATATTTAGATGAAGGTAAAAATCCAGAGATTAAATGGAGGAGAGAACAAAAAACTAGGAGAATGTAAGCTCTGCTAGAGCAGGAACTTTATTTTCTTTGCTGCTGTATTCCTAGTACTTTAAAAGAGTGCTAAGCATATATAGCGCAAGTATTCTTTAAATGAAATGCTTGGGTCAAGAAATGTTTTGAATTTTGGATTTTTTCAGATTTTGGAATATTTGCATTATACTTACTAGTTGAGCATCCCTACTCTAAAACTCCAAAATTCAAAATGCTCCAAGGAGCATTTCTTTTGAGCATCATGTCAGTACTCAAAAAGTTTCAGGTTTTGGAGGATTTCTAATTTCAGATTTTTGGAGTATGGAAGAGTGTGAGGTTGGGAACAGGAGGCTGCTAATTTAGATGGGATGGCCTGAGCTCTCTGAAGGCAACATTTGAACTAGGACCTGAGGGAAGTAGGGAAGTGAACTCCATGGCTCTCTTGGTGCAGGTGGATTAGCAAGCACAGTTATGAGTGTGCTTAGTAGGTCTGAAGACCTGGAAGAAGACCAGGGTGACTGGAATGGAGTGAGAAAAGGAGAATGAAATAAATTTGGAGGAGTATCTAGGGACCAGAGCAAGCAGTGAATGGTAGGCCTGGTAAGGGCTTTGGATTTTTCCAACACATCAATTTTCCCTCTGTACTAGATGATTGCCATTGTCATGAAAATATCTTCCACTTGAACAAACAAGCAAACAAGCAAATAACTCTCCCCTGACCTCAATTCTTGTACACTTCTCATCTCTTAATTCCCATTTAGTACAACACTTGTTTAATACCCTCAACACAATCTCCACCAATATATCAGCAGTCAAGCTGCTGTAGGTCTTACCTAGTTAGACTTCTGCAATAGTCTCTGGCTGGCCTTCCTGCTTCCATTTTTGCCAATACATTGGCCTGAACCACCTCCCTGGCCTATTCTCCACAAAGCAGCCTGATTCATTGTATGAGTTTTCTATTCCTGTTGTAAAAAGTCACCACAAACTTAGTAGCTTGAGACAACACAAGCTTATTATCTTATAGTTCAATAGTTTAGAATTCTAAGATAGGTCTCACTGGGCTAAAATCAAGATGGCGGGCAAGACTGTTTTCCATAATGAAGGCTCAAGGGGAAGAGAGTCAATTTGCACTTCCCAGCTTCTAGAAATGACTCAAATTCCTAGGCTCACAACCCCCTCCTCCATCTTCAAGGCTAGCAATGGTGAGTGAAATCCTTTTCATACTAAATTACTTCTGCCTCCTTCTTCCAGTTTTAGGGATCCTGTGATTATATTGGACACCCTTAGATAATCCAGGATAATCTCCTCATTTTAAAGTCAGCTGATTAACAGATTTAATTCCCCTCTACCATTTAAGATAACACATTCACAGTGGCAGGGATAAGGGTAGGCCATTTTGCAGGCCATGTTCTTCCTACCACATTAATTCTTTAAAATGCAAGTCAGATCATATTGCTTCCCTGTTCAAAACCCTCAAGACTTCTTATAAATTTCAAAAATCTTACAGTGCTTTAGAAGGTTCTGCATGATTTGGCCTCCCTGGCTGCAGGGACTAGGGTGAGGGGAGGGAGGCGTCTAGGGTGCAAAACTCAAGGAGAGACCCTTTCTCAGGTCCTTGTACCCAGAAGCCAGACTCAGCCCTGCCACACTGTGTTTCTGACCTCATATGCTACATCTTCCCTTGAGCTCACACCACTCTATCCAGTGTGGCCAGTATGTCAAGCATATCAAGGACATGTCGTGCTTCAGTGCCTTTATGCTTGCTGCTGCTTCAGAGCTTTGAGACATTCTTCTCTTGGATGTTGACAAAGCTTAATTCGTCACTTCATTTAAATCTTTTGTCACATGTCACCTTCTCTAAAAGGGATTTTTGGCAATTCTATTTGAAGTACAGCCTTATCACATTTTATCCCCTTCCCCTGTTTTATTCTTCCTCCTAGTGCTTATCATACCTGGCATCATATTATTGTTTATATGTTTTCTTTTTTTTTCTACTAAATCATAAGCCCCATGAAGTCTTTAATATTGTCTTAATATTGTTTTATTACCAGGGTAATACCTGTCTTTAATATTGTTTTATTACCAGGGTCTAGAACAGTGTTTGGCATATGGAAGATGCTTACTAAATATTTTTTAAATGAAAGGAAAGATATGGAAAATTTACTTCCAGTGAATCACAATTTATCAAGTACTTTCTGTGAGCCATGAACTGTTCTAAAAATTCTATTACCAGGCCAGGTGCGGTGGCTCATGCCTGTAATCCTAGCACTCTGGGAGGCCGGGTGGGCTGATCGTTTGACTCAAGAGTTGGAGATTAGCCTGAGCAAGAGCAAGAGAGAGACCAGGTCTCTACCAAAAATATAAAAAAATTAGCTGGGCATGGTGGTGCATGCTTATAGTCCCAGCTACTTGGGAGGCTGAGGCAGAAGGATTGCTTGAACCCAGGAGTTTGAGGTTGCTGTGAGCTAGGCTGACAGAGTGAGTGGGCAACAGAGTGAGACTCTGTCTCAAAAAACAAAAAACAAAATCAAACACACAAAAAACCTCTATTGCTGATTTTATCCCCTCAATGTTCTCACATGAGAAAACTTAGGTATGGAAAGACCAAGTAACTTGACACATTCACACCAGTCAAGTTAGGACTGTGTCTGAATCTAGATAACATGGCCCTAGAAGCCAACACTTGTCCATGTATTTTCTCAGATTATATTTTTATTTTTTATCATTACTGTAGCATATTAAAATGAATGCATACTATAATATGTATTATAATATATACATATAGTATAGTATGCTTTTAAATTTTAAAATTTGATGACTGCTGTAAATGTGGTAACAAATTATTTACTTGACTGAACTTTAATATTATTGAAAGTTTTATTAGGCCTTTCTGGGTAAAATTATGGGAGAGAGAAAATTTACTGAGCATTTATTAATTTGTCTAGGTCAGGTTGTTAAAGCAGATTAAACATTGCTTTCATTTGGGTGCATTCATTGGAAATGTGCTTTTAAATTGACTATTCTTTTCTACAGTAAGTCCAGAATGAAGGAAAAATAGGGAGCAAGTCATGTGGATAAGCTCCGTAAGGTGGCATAGGATGAAAAACAGAGCAAGGGCCAATTTTGTAAATCTTTAAAAATATTAAATAAAATTATTCTTAATAAGGGGAGAGTGTTGAATTTAAAGAGATGTGTGCCAGATGGTCTGATGGAAATTCAGCACCATTTTCCCTCTCCTATGTTTTCTCTTGAATTCTTGGTAATAACATTTTGGTGAATCCGTGCCAGCGGGGTTCTGGATTAGCTCCCACCCCTGAGAGGCGCTTGTGCAAGGTCTGGAAGGCAGAGGAGCAGCAGAAGCCATTATTGCTCCTGCAGGCGGGTTCATGGGCTTCAGCAGATGCACATATGTGAGATCCTGCCAGGAGCTTCCCAGTATCCTTTCGTGCATCACCCCCTTCAAGACTGCAGGCAGTTGAGCTCACTGGTGATGGTGGTTGTGAGCCTGCACATCCTCATTTCCTGAAAATCAGTGATTGCTTTCCCTGACTTCTGCTGCCCTGACCCAGTAACCGGTTTTGTAAGCCTCTAACTCACTTCACTAAATTTATTTCTGCATGAACTACCTAGACTGGCTTCTCTTTTTCTGACCTGAATCCTGATTGCTGCACATAGATTTTCTCAGGAAGAATATTTTATTTGGTATGTTTTATAATTTCTTTTCCCCCCACAAGATTTAAAAATTTTTTTTTTTAGAAAAATGAATGTAACCATTAGTGGCAATTATTGCCGTAAAATATTTCACTTAGGTTGTTGAAATAGATAAATCAGATCAGTTATTCAATAATTAATATTTGCTATTAATATTTATAACTTACTCAGTACTCTTAGCTTCTGAAATAAACTGAGGGAGAATTCTTTGGCAGGTAAGCACTGGAGGATTTTCAGCACAGAAATGTGGAAGAGCCTTTCAAATTCTCTTCGGAATTATTTGGATACAGATAAATTCTTTTTCATAGGAAGGTATCTGCACTGTATGCCAATTCTTCTGGCCATCCTCACTTTCTACCATGTTTTATGTTATTAAACTAAGGGTAGAACTATAATGACTTGTCTTTGTACAGGGCTTTTAGTATACAAAGCATACCCATACATTGCATCATTGGATCTTCACATATTTAAGTTCAATTAGTGTACATTTCCACAATTTCTTATACTTTCCCTTATCATAGCATTTGTGTATTACATTTACATTTTTTATGCCTCTTCCAACAACTCTAGATTTCAGGCTTTTTTGAGAACAGAAATCATATATCATATCCTAATGATCATTATTTGCTTGATCAAAATACATAATATAATATAATTATTTCAAGACCAAACTCCTAGCAGATGGTCAGAACAGATATATTTAATGGATGGACATAAGTGGTTGAGACAGTTTGAACTCTGAAACTATGACATTTTTATGATGTCACTTCTCATTCAAGTATATTTATGATACCAAAAGAATTGGTAAGATAATTGAAGAAAAATAAACCCACAACATATTTTATGTAAACTACTTGGTATAACCATAAAAGGGGAGGAAGGAATCTTGTTTTATTATTGTTTTTAACTTGCATTATCCCCAATATACCTTTTTAATCACATATCCTTTAACTCTCCAACATGAAATTTCCATGCCATCCAAAAATAATTCAGGTTCTATGCCTGGAAGACTTGATAAATGCTTTATTTTAAATAGTCTGTATGAGAAATTCAGGGAAGCATAGAAAAGACAATGGCATAGGAACTGGTTTATTTTGAGCTGAATTTTAGACAATGTTTGTGCTGATGAAGATTAATTCATTCTAGATCACTACCATGTGAAAAGTACTATACTAGTATTGAGGAGAGGAATGCCTATTAGGCACAGTTTCTATCCTCAAGGAGCTCACTACCTTGTGGAATAATCAGGTATTCAACAGGTACGATAAGGTGTGATATGTGTTGAATAGCAGACAAAGTAAATGATGGAACTTGATATTTGAGGGTGCTTTTCCAACTCTAGGACTATGCTGGAGGAAGTGTTCCCTTCATAGGGAAGTCAAGCCAACAGAAACAGAATCAAGGAATAGGTGGGATTCATGCATCTTCTACCAATCACCTGCTTCCAAGGATAAAGTGCAGCTTATCCCCAGTATAATTGCCTTCAGAGTTGGCTTAGAACTATTCCACGCACAGAAAAATTTATTACTAATTTATCTGCCCAACTACTTTTTAAGGTAAAGATAAATTAATGTAAATCTTTCTGGCCTCCTATTGCAGACAAGAATGGATGCATATAAAAGTGCCTATTCATTTAAATGTTTAGCTTTGCAGGGATAATGTCCAAGAACAGGCATTGGAGCCAGTGAAAAGTGAGGTTAAAGTAAAGATGAACTTGGATTCAGGAATAGGATTCCTTCATGAATGCAAGGCAATTTCATATTTCCATTTTATACTGAATCGAATTCATCCAGGTGTATATGCTAATATTACATATTTTGGCTTGTATATCCATAGTATGAAAATTAAAAAAATTAGACATTATCTTAATTATACCAGTCAAAAATTTTGCCTGATTTAAAACACTAATTTTTTTTTTCAAAGGAGAGTGACTTTTTATTTTGGTAGCTGTTTCTTACCAGACAAATCACACATTCATCAAGAATTGCTATGATTGCTTAACAGAGATTGGAAAAAAAACAACACCTTGCCCTAAATTAAAAATAAGACACATCCACTTTAATTATAAAATGGGAATGATTACTACTACTTACTGATTACTTAAATATTCATGAGGAAGAGTGTCCAAATTTAGATGTCTGTATATTTAAAGATAAGGGTGTGCTTGTATTTCTTATAAGGAGATAGAGTTAATTCTTATCCCCAGGGTGGAGCTCTGAGAGAGCTGTGGAAGATGCCTTTGTTGATTTCAGTTCATTTAAAGGAGAAGGAGTAGCAGCGTGGGAATTTCTCTTCTGAGTCAAATAAAATACATCAGGATGGTTTTGCCTTGGATGCACAGAAATAATTTATTCTCTTATTCCTTTTGATTGCACATGACACTTCAAATATTGCATATGTGAATTCTGAAAATTGACATGTTTATTTGAGCTTTAAAAATCTCTGCAAAAAGGAGAATTGAGCATTGCCAGGTCCTGGGAGAATTCTGGGATTGCCTGGAGAATATTGAAAGGAAGGGCAGAAGAAACATCTCCCCACCCCAGACTCCCTGGGTGGATTGGTGTTGTGATGCCTGAATGTCAGAGCTGGAGTGAACTCTAGGAACAACCAAATTCAAGCCATAATTTTACTGATAATGAGTTGAAGACTCAGAGAGGTGAAGTGGTAACATGATTTGGTAGCAGAAATGAGATTAAAAGCCAGGTTTCTAGAGTCCCAGCTTAATGTCATCTCTGATACTTCACTGTCTTTGGACTTTCTTAGATTTTAGTTATAAGAGTTTTCAGCTCTCGCATCTAGATTTTCCCTCAAGCATGATTATCAATGAGAAGACGTGTCTCTGGTTGCAGAATCTCCCAGTCTAAGCTTCTCTTAGTGCTTGCAACCTAGTTGATTTGTGAATAAGATGGGATGGGATGAGAAGGATGGATGGGTGAAAAGGAGGGAAGGTGGCTCATCCTCTTTGCCTTTCACTGACATGGGATGTTCTGGGTTTTTTTTTTGTTTTTTTTTTTTTTGGTAAATATCAATATTTCTTCTGCATAGTACTGTTACTTCTACTAGGTTTTGTACATCTGGAGGGCAAAGAGAAGCATTGGCATTTTCTCCTTTTTTCTTTTAATCTGGCAAAACACTGAATATGTCTGTAGTAAATTTCAATACATTTTTTAGTAGCACCTTCAATTGAGGCAGCAGGCAGAAGACATAACACTGCTAAAAGGAGCTCAGTACTATCCTGTGGCCTAACCAAGTCGTAAAGCAAAGGACACATTTCCATTAATTTATCTTCCAGCTGGTAAAATCTGATAACAAACCATATGCCATCCTAGAAAATTATAGCACAAATTGTCCAAAGTCTGGACAGGAACACACACACACACAAACAGAAAAGGCTTAAATACAGGTAATTAGATGCTTTTGAAACCATTGGCAGAGGTGGAGGGAAATGGAAGAGAATATCACCACTCACTCTCTGGTATTCTAATTTTCAGAAAGTTTCTGGACTCATAAGAAACCACTGGTTATTTTCATAGTTGCCTCCAGAACTGAGCTAGGTGATTCCCAGGAAACCACTGAGAAGCTGATGCAAAATACCCCATCTGCTGCTGAAACCCACGAGTCTGTGGCTTTATCTCTTCTAGCCGGGAAACAATAATACGGTTTCCGCTTCTTTCTCCCTCTTAAACCTCAGGCAAGCTCCTCTGGCTGTCACATTCCAACCTGGAATCCTGCTGACAGGAATGTTGAGGAATGTTGCTTCCAGGCTTCTAGCTCATGTAATACAAAGAACATTGAGAAAGGTGGGTTGAAATGGTATTGTTTCTAAAGAAAATCCAATAATAACAATTTCCACAGCATTTCGTTCATCTGCTTTCTTTCACCAATTATTTTTTTGTTTCATTAATTAAAAAAAATCCTGCTGTGTGTTTTAATCATTTATTCATTTGATGATTTCAGTATGTAACTCATATGTACATAATATAGTCCTGATTTTTTCAAGAAGAGTAGTTTGAGGAATTATTCAACAGAATATCCTATAGAAGTGAACATGGTTTTGGGGCCATAGAACAAATTCTTTAAAAAAAATGGTATGCCTATATTCTAACAAAAACTCACCTAGGGGATATATTTTGGCTTGACAGAGCTTTATTTTTGAAAGGAAAGTGTGAGGAATGCAAATCATTTTTTAAACTATTTCGTTTGCTTTGGGGAGAGGCTATAACTTTAGGATCAGAGCTTTGAAATTACTTACAGGTGTATGATTTTTCTTTGTTTGTACCAATGATAGTTATCTAAATATGATACATACCTCAAAAACCTGTATGGTAATAAATAAAAACCACTGATACTTGAGGAAAAATACAGGTTCCTTTTGCAGAAATAATACTGTTTTCCTTCCATTGATCATTACCTTCCCCTGCAAATATTTATAAAGTTACACACTTCAATGCTATGAACATATAAAAGTTAAACATGTTTTATTTCCCAGAGAAGATATCATTTCCTAATGGATTTAGGAAGAGAGTCCCAAAGAAAGGTGATGGAGTGCCCTTATAAATAACAATTATCTATAAATAGGAAGGGAAATAAAAAAACAGTATCCTTCCCTTTTTGTTCTTGTAGGGAAAATTGTATATTTGTAGGTGTGATATGGTAAAATTTATTGATGTACCAATGACAGTGATTGTAATGGATTACTTTAATTAATAAATTAATGATAAATTTATAGGGTACTGTTAAATTTTCTATATCCATGGTTACAAATCTTGAGCTCAATTTTCCAATCAACTGGTACAGAACCAGTTTATTCTTTTATGGCGTATGGATTAGGTAGCAAGAGGATTGAGATAAAAGTATCTCTCTCTCAATTGCCTGTTACTGTAATTGTCACTAACAGGTTAGGGATATGGTTTTTGCAAACAGTGCTTAGGAGATCTAGCTAGAAGACAGAGTAGGGAAAATATTTGGGAGGGAGAAGGACTACAAATGAGAGTCTCTGGCGAGTATGTGGGGAGGGTGAAAAATGGAGAACAAGAAGTATTAGTGAGGGATAAGACCTATATTCCTTCTAATGTCTTTTGAGAAACATGAGTATAGATTGGGACTCTGCCTTATTAATATTAATATAATTTGCCTGTTTATATTTCTTTTGTAATACTGCTTCTGAATTGAACCACATGAATGATGGCTTAAACAGGTTTCATGAGGCTTGTAATTGTTGAGACCAAATATGGGCAGAAGTGAGCCCTGAGAGAGCAGGAGAGTTTCTGCTTGCTACCCACTCCCTGGCCACCTGCTCTACATCCTGACATGGCAGCTACATTTGTGGGAACACACGCCCACGCAATGAAAAAATCTTCCTTGCGGCTGCTCACTTCATGTTTGCATGGCCAGATGGTCCTATAATGGGCTTGAGATTTGTAACTATGTATACAGAAAACTTAACAGCATCTTATAAACTTAATCAAACTAATTAATTGTCAGTATTTTTGGTCTGATTGTCTAGACTCGAGGGGACTAACTTACACAAATATCGAGCTAGTCAGTTAGATAGCCCAAGAAAACCCAGCCTTTTGTTCATCCGTCGTCTTCACTTTGTGTGTTGGACTTTGTGTGCGAGTAACTCACGAGTTTGATGTCTTCAGTGGGAGCTTTCATTGTCTTGGACTTAAGGGCCATGTACTCTTAGATATTTTTCTGTAATCTCAGGGTTCGGTCATTCACTTAGTTAATATTTACTGAGCATATATTATATATTGAAAGTATGCCCAGTTATGGGAATACAATAGAGAAAAAAGAAAGGAAAGCTCCCACTCTTCATGGAGTTTTCCTTCAAAAAAGAGAGAGACATTTAACAAGATAACCACAGACTCTGATAAATATACTGTAGACAATGAGCAAGGTGATTCGATGTAATAGGAGAGGCCGCTATAGATCAAAGAAAACCTCTCTTGGGAAATACCTTTCTAAATAATGAGAAAGACTCAATTGCGGGAAAATCACTGGAAAGTATTTAAAGCAGAGGGAACAGCCAGTACAAAATTCCAGAGGCCAGAGAGTGAGGTTCCCAATCTGCCAATATTTCTCTTAGGTTGCAAAGATCTACTTTGATGACTTCCTTCACTTTCATTTCATCACTTTGGAAAAATTTAATCTTTTTAAGCCTCGCTTCCCTATCTTCACTGAAAAATAATAATGTATTATTTTTAAGATTGTTATGTAAATTAAATGTGGCAATGAAACACACCATCTCTAGTACCTAATAGATATTTGGTAAATGATCACTCTTATCATCATCATCATCAAAAAAATACAAACATAAACTCAAGGTGATGACAGGCTTTCCAGAGTTTTGTTTATGCCCCTCTGGATTTATCTAGCTTTTAAAATGGCTTAGGCTGTAATCAGTGTTAGAGTTGTGTGACTGGAAAAACATCTGGGCAAAAACATTACAGTTGTGGCTATGAAAGTTTCCCTATTCAGTCATGTTACTAGTTTCATTGAAGTAGGTTTACAAATGACTGCATGAGAGGGAGATGCTCTTATCCCAACTCTCTTGCAACCTAATCCATATGCCATAAAAGAACAAATTGGCTCTGTACCAATGGATTGGGGAATTGGGCTCAAGATTTGTAATCAGGATATAGAAAACCTAACAGTACCCTATAAATTTATTATTAATTAATTAATTCAAGTAATTAATTGCCAGTATGTTTAGTCTGATTGTCTAGACTCCAGTGATTAAATTTTAGGATAGATTTTGTACTTGGCATACTGCCTTGAATATTTCCACTTCAAAAACAACTCCCCATGCAAATCAGCTTCCTTGGAGTGTGTAGTTAGATAAGCTGGGGGATTTTCAACAGTGAAGCGTGGATTTCTTGTCATTCATTGTGCTCCTGAGACCCACTGTGGAATTCTTTCTTCTTTGTTACGTACTAAGTGCATTGTAAGAAAAGCAAAGCATACCAAATTTATGCCAAAAATGCATATGTAACTCCTGCCTTATCTATCAATATTTCTTTAAATCTATCTATCCTTTACTTTTATAAAATAATATGTGATTCTCTTAAAGATAGCACTAATAAGTGGTATCATATAGAAGAAATATATTTAAAAGAGAATTTTACTGAAAAGAGGCAGGAGTTACCACATGGCTATTAGAAGCAGTGGTTGCAGTTCGCATTGACTTCTTCAGCAGAGCAGACCAAAGCTTCAGTCCATTTTCTTTTTTAAAAGGCAAAGGCCCGAGTTTCACCATCTATAAATTTGAAAGAATGATAATTTACCTAACTTGTGGAGTTATTAAAAAGATAAAATGCATAGAAAGTGTTGGCACATAGCAAATAAAAAACATCCTGACAGACACAGAGAGAAACTGTGGATGAAGGGAAAAAAGTCTTATGTTTTAGTACCTTGATGATGCTTTTGTTTTCCCGCTTTTTGGACAAGCAGCCCCATATTTTCATTTTGCACTGGGACCTGCCAGCTGTGCTCATGTCCACCTGTTCTCTTCCATTGCCATAGCCAGTTTCCCTCTACCCAGGCCTCTGTAGTAGCCTCTGCCTGTCCTGCCTACCATCATATTCTTCCCTTTTTTCCATGGTGTACACTATTTGTCATCTGCCATTAAATAAGTGGATATTATTATTATAACTACTATTAGGAGTTGCAACAAGATAAAATGAGTAGCATTAATAATGTGAGTTGCCAAAAATAACTATAACTTGTATGAATGACTGCTATAGTAAAAATAAGTTAAATATTGTTATGCTAATTGCTAATGAGGGTTTTAGAATGACTTCCTGTGCAGATCTGCAAATATATGTAAAAATGTACCAGTAAGATTATTCTGAATGAAAGCATCAATATTAAAACATGTTCCCTCAGAGTGCTCTGGATATTGCTTGAGCGCTAGGCATCTTAACACAAAAACCAAAAAGATAACTTGAGATCCAAGGAGAGGCCATACAGTATGGTAAGAAACAGACTTTGGGATGGGAAAGGTTAGAGCTTGAAACTTTGCTCCAATATTACTGGCACAATGACCTTGGAGGAATTACTTAATCCCTGAATGTCAATTCTTTCCTAAAAATTATTTTCCTGAAAACTCCTATTCTCTCCTTCATAAGGCTATTTTAAGTGCTGTGTTAGACAGCACATGCAAATTTACAAATTTCCTGTCTAGGAAAGAGGATATTCAATAAACTATAGTTATTACTACAACAACAATAATATGAAGGATAATTGATAAAATTTGACATTTTCCTGGACATTGGGATACTAAACCACTCACATAAAATCATATTTAAAAATTTCTAAGCAAAGAAAATGTTTTTGCAACATAGATCTCTGCATGCAAGAAGGAATATATGTCACTTCCTTGCATTATGAACAAAGATCCTGGATGTGGAATTTGATGAAAGCATGCTATTGAAACTATACTACAACTGGAACTTTCTTTCCTCTATCTTTCTTAAATAATGCAGTCATTTCATTGAATTTACCAACATGGGTAATTTATGAATAGAATGTATGAACTATGGGAACAGGAAGGGGTGTGAGTTTACGTGTGTGTTTGTGAGCAATAGCATTTCTCCACTTGGCCCTTCCTGTCTCCCCTAATGATTGTCCACTCTTCTTTGCCCTCTCAGGGATCCCTTAGACTAAACCCCAAGTACTGCATGACTGAGCTCCTTTGTCCTCCAGTTTTCATTTGGTTTAGCAATGGTCTCCCATGGGAGGAGATGGAAGAGAGGGAGAAGAATGAGGTTGGAGTATTGATTTCCTCCCCACACTTCTCTTCCTATAGAGCTCTATTTGGTCTCTTTGGCTATGGCTACTTTCCTTTACTTATGGACACAGTTCCTATCAATCCCATTTCTACTGTAACAGATAGCACCAAGTTCATATAGCATGAATTCTCATTTTGCCCCTTTGGGATGAGAGTGGTTTATGGCTTTTCTCTGTTGTTGGTCCCTGGCTTCCCTTAAACCTGACTATACACTGATATTAATAAATTGTTCCTTTAAAGACAATTTATACTCTCTGAATAGCATCTGTTTCCTACTAGGTCCCTAAATGATGCAGTGTTTGTATATATGTATGCATGTGTATTTTAGAGAGAAATGGAGAGGGAAAGGATGGTGATTGACTTATTTATAAACCAATCAAAGTCTGTGACCTTTTGCAATTTGCATCAATCTATTCTTACCAATATGCCATTGCAAAGCATTTCCATGAAGGAAAAGGGAAGAAACCTCTGTGGAAATGGAGATACCTCAAAGCAGGGGTCCTCAAACTTTTTAAACAGGGGGCCAGTTCATTGTCCTCAGACCATTGAAAAGTGTGCACTCTGGGCCCTAGATGAGTTGGCTGTTAAGCAGGACAGGCAGCAGTGGCAAAAACACCTGGCGGGCTGGATAAATGTCCTAGGAGGGCGTCATGTGGCCTGTGGGCTGTAGTTTGAGGACGCCTGCCTTAAAGCAATACAAGTAGATCTACCATTTGATCCAGCAATTCCATTACTGGGCATCTACCCAAAAGAACAAAAATCACTCTATGAAAAAGACACCTGCACTGGAATGTTTATAGCAGCCCAATTCACAATTGCAAAGATGTGGAAACAACCCAAGTGCCTATCAATTCATGAGTGGATTAATAAAATGTGGTAGATGTATACCATGGGTAACCTTAAAATTTGTACCCCAATCATATGTTAAAAAAATGGTGAACTAATACCCCCTGTACTATCCTGGATAGAGGTGGAGCCCATTCTTCTAAGTGAAGTATCACAAAAATGGGAAAACAAACACCACATGTACTCACTATTAAATTGGTATTAATCGATCAAAACATATGTGCATATATGGAAGTAACATTTCTCAGGAATCAATTAGGTGGGAGGAGGGAGGAGAGGATAGGTAAACTCAGACCTAATAGGTGTGGTGCACACTGTCTGGGGCTGAGCACACTTGTAGCTTTAAGTCAGGTGGTGCAAAGGTAATTTATATAACCAAAGTGTTTATACTCCTGTAATACTCTGAAATAAAAAAAAGAAAAACATATTTTTAGCCCAAAATAAAAAGATATTTTAGAATACAGACTTAGAATATAATAATAAATACTAAGCAGAAATTATTTTGGATGGGAAAGAAGGACTGCTGGTTTGTAAGATCTTTCTATTGCCAAACTTCACCTCTTTCTCTATGCCACATAAATGATCCCAGTTTGAAACGTTTATTTTAAATGATATTTTCTAAATTGCTAGCCTAAATTAGTCCTGGATAAGGCTATTCAGTGACTAGAGATTTGTTTCCATTTCATCTTTGATAAAGGCTGATTTAGAAAAGAGGAAAAGATATTAAAATGAGAGAGAGGTATTTGTTACAATGCACATTTTTTTTTATAGTAGGAAGGTACAGTTTTGGCTCCAAACACCTCTTATTTTCCTTAATAATCGACAAGGATTCAGCCTATGAATTCTTAGTGATCAAATTTTAGCTTGTACCAAATTTGGTTGGAAATGGACTCTTCAATATGGCACTTGGTTAATTGTCTTTCCCAAAGCCTTTTCGTTTAGTCTTAGGGTAGAGATGGGGGAAGGAGAGTTTACCAGAGTTGGAGTATACCAGAATTTTGTAAGAAAGACAACAGCCACCCCACCTGTCTTAGTCCTGTTGCATTGCTATAAAGGAATATCTGAAGCAGGGTAATTTATTAATATAAAAAATGTTTATTTAGCTCAGAGTTCTGCAGGCTGTACAAGAAACATGGAATTAGTACATGATTCTGGCGAGAGCCTCAGGAATCTTTGACTCATGGCAGAAAGTGAAGGGGGAGCAGGCATCACATGAGAGGAGGGAAGAAAGAGAGAGGGGGGAGGGAGGTGCCAGGTTCTTTTTTTCCTCTTTAAATTTATTTTTTATTTGAGCATATTTATTTTTTATTTAAACAAATGTTTAGGTTACATATATTGCCCTTACCCCCCACCCCAGGCAGAGCTTCAAGCGTGTCCATCCCCCACACAGTGCACATTGCACTCATTATGTATGTATACACCCATCCCCTCCTCCCCCCTTCTATCTACCTGATGCCCGATAAATGTTATTCCTGTATGTGCACTTAGGAATTGATCAGTGAAACCAATTTGCTGGTGAGTACATGTAGTGCTTATTTTTCCATTCTTGGGATTCTTCACTTAGTAGAATGGGTTCCAGCTCTATCCAGGAAAATACAAGAGGTGCTATATCACCATTGTTTCTTATAGCTGAATAGTACTCCATGGCATACATATACCACATTTTATTAATCCACTCATGTATTGATGGGCACTTGGGGGTTTCCACAGCTTTGCAATTGTGAATTGTGCTGCTATAAACATTCGAGTGCAGGTGTCTTTTTCATAGAATGTTGTTCTTTTGGGTAGATGCCCAGTAATGGGATTGCTGGATCAAATGGTACATCTACTTGTATCGCTTTAAGGTATCTCCATATTGCTTTCCACAGAGGTTGCCAGGTTCTTTTTAACATGCAGTTCTTGTGCGAACTAACAGAGCTGAGACCTCACTCATTACAGTGAGGACAGCACCAAGCCATTCATGAAGGACCCACCACCACAACCCAAACACCTCCCCACCTCCAACATTGGGGATCAAAATTTCAACATGAGACTTGGTGGGGCCAAAAAAACCATATCCAAACTGTAGCACTACCTGTCCCCTTTATTATTTTATAGATTTTGATCATAGTCTTTATGGCTTTCATTTGCCCAAAATGAAAGTACCTATTTTTTAAAGACACAGATTTTATAGACTAATTTTTATCATTCACTTGAAGATTTTAAATATTTCCTTTATCCATCTTATTAACACCCTAGTTAGGCAGTATTATAGGATGTTATTATATGTTCTTTCTGGTTATTATAGTTTTTAAAAGCTTAGATTTATGCTTGGTTGTTTTCTTCTGATTGGAAGACTATTTACATATGAGATGCTTTTCTGCCATGTATTTATTAATTGGACATTATTTACTGCTTGTATTTTTAATACATTGAAAACTTCAGTAATATAATAATATATTTTTCATATTATAATCTCTTAAAAGGCAGGGAACATTCTTATTTAGCTTAAATATGTAATTTATATAAGTATATATTTTTAACTGCATACTTAATAGATTTTTTTGGATGGCAATATAATATTGCAATGTGGTTATAAAAGTCTATTTCTATAACTGAAAAGAACGAATTTGAAAAAATTTTCTAAAATATTTTAGTTCAAATTTCCTTTTAGTTAGATTGTTCGAAAAAGTCTCTCGCATATTTCTTCACTTTTGTCTGTGTAAACAGATAGTCAGTTTAAGAATTTTGGTTCTACATTTGTACCCCTGCAATATTTTGAAATAAAGAAGTGTTTGACTGGGGGATGGTCATGATGGAGACTCAGACTTTTTGGGGGGGGGGAATGGGCATTTATTGAAACCTTAAAATCTGTACCCCCATAATATGCCGAAATAAAAAAAAAAAAAGAAGTGTTTGAGTTCTACTTTTTCTAAAACTTTCCAAGATTTAGCAGCAATACAAAGAAGTTAAAAAAGTATTTTCTCCTTATGCATCTAGTAATAAAAAAATAGAAATAATCCCAAGAGTTTGTTTTTCATAGCCTATATTGTAAGATTTTTTTTATTATTATTATTTGGGTTTAAATTAGTTTGTGTGCACAAAATCTTTTCTAAACCTCTATTTCATTACTGTTTTGCCTCTGGAAATGTTTGTTTGTTTTTGCAATTTCAGGTACTTTAAGCCTAGTTGCCAAACAATATGAGCATTTCTAAAATTTATGATATTTACAAAGGCCACACCTTGAAGATATTAAAACCAATTTTATAGGCACTTTTTTTTTTTTTTTTTGAGACAGTCTCACTGTGTTGCCCAGGCTAGAGTGCCATGGCATTAGCCTAGCTCACAGCAACCTCAAACTCCTGGGCTCAAGTGATCCTTCTGCCTCAGCCTCCTGAGTAGCTGGGACTACAGGCATGTGTCACCATGCCTGGTTAATTTTTTCTATATTTTTAGTTGGCCAATTAATTTCTTTCTGTTTTTTTTTTTTTTTTTTTTTTTTTTTTTTTAGTAGAGACAGGGGTCTCCCTCTTTCTCAGGCTGGTTTTGGTTTTGAACCCCTGGCCTTGAGGGATCCGCCCACCTCTGCCTCCCAGAGTGCTAGGATTACAGGCGTGAGCCACCACCCCCGGCCAATAGGAACTTTAAAAAGAGCTGTTTTATTACATCCTTTAAAGCAGCAATCTACAACTGTTTTAGCACAGGGAACCGGTTTCATGGAAGACAGGTTTTCCACGGACTGGGACGTGGGGGAGGATGGTTTCGGGATGATTCAAGCACATTACTTCAATTGTGCACTTTATTTCTATTATGACATTGTAATATATAATGAAATAATTACACAACTCACCATAATGCAGAATCAGTGGGAGCCCTGAGCTTGTTTTCCTGCAACTAATGCTGCCACTGATCTGAGAGGAGGCAGAGCTCAGGCGGTGATGTGAGTAACCAGGAGCTGCTTTAAATACAAATGAAGCTTCTTTGCCCACTGCTCACCTCCCGCTGTGTGGCCCAGTTCTTAAAGCTGTGGGACCTTAGCTTTAAAGAACAAACTTTTAGTTTTTAAAAAATTTCTTGAGAATGAATTTATGGTCAGTAATGTGTTAATATTGTAATTATCCAATATGATTGTAAATTTTCAATATGTACTAATGACAAAATATGAAGATTACTATATTCTCTTAAAAACTTAAGAAAAACCATATAGGCTGAAAATAGTTACATAGCTAGCAAATGTTGATTTTTTTTTTTTAGTTCTCTTCCTTCACTAGAGAGAGACAAAGGATATTTTTTTGATAGACAAAAAGAGCAAGTTAAAAGAATATCTATTGTCACCAATAATTGTGGTTATCTACAAGGGATGAATGTTAAATTTCTATAAGATTAGAAAATGCATCTCCAATAATTTCCAAACATATTTTGTTGGAACAGTGGTTATAGTGGGATACTTTTTGAATTTTCATTGCCAGTTTCTGAACTATACTGTGACATGTCACATTAAAGCATTGTATAGTAAATAAGAACATTTTCAATAGTAGCCCATCTAAGATATGAAATCCTTATAGTTTCCTTTCCTTTGCTTCTTTGGTTAGTTGGAAGTTAGGGGAGAAATTTGCTGTTTTCCATTACCCATTTTAAAAAGTAAAATGCTCTATTTTGCCAGTGGAGAGCATTAAGAGTAATTGTGTATTTTTTTTCCACATTGTGGTGGTGATATTTTTCTTTGTTTTGATCTGTCACTGCAATTCAAAAGATTAGTTTTGGTCTTTCACTCTTCAGAGATTCAGCAGAGTCAAAATAGTTCTTTAATAATCTTTAAAGGAAATCATGTATGCATAAACTTTTAGAGTTCGGTGCAGATGCTCTACTAAGCTAGTCACTAAATATATAAATCCCCTCCAAAGATTTCCATTCATTCATATAGTCCTTCAAAAATATTTATTAAGTACTTCTGATGACCCAGCCACCTGTGAGTCAGTTAAGTGATGATTCCTTGTCTAAATAAGGAGTTTACAGTCAAATGGGAGGATCAGAAAGATACAGTTGAAAATATAATAGTGTGCACAGCACAATGATAACATACAGGGTATTATGATAGCTTTCATAAAGTTACCTAACCCTCTATGTTTCTGGCCATTGGATGGCTGCTTCATTCATTTTTTATGTAAGTATTTAAGGCTATGCATCTTCCTCTTAGCACTACTTAAACTTTATCACATAGTTTCTAACACAAGTTATTTTCATTTTTCTTATTTTCAAGATGTCTTGCAGTTTATTTACTTCCATTTTGACTCAACGATTTTTTAAAAAAAATTCAAGTGGTAAGGTTTTCTTTTCTAGCTTTGTTATTAATTTCTAGTTTTATTGTTTTGTGATCAAAAGTATATTGCCTTCACTATTTTTACTTTTTGGAATTTGGGTTCTTTTTTCCCAGCAAATATAAAATTCTTTTAATGTTCCATAAATGTGTAATAAGCACGTACAAGCTCTCTTTTCATGGTATAAGGGCTGAATACATAGTGATTCCATGCCACATTGTTAATAATGTTCTTTAGGATTCCTATATTTTACTTATTATTTGTCTACTTGGTATATTAAGGATGGGAGAGGTTAATTCATATTCCTTACTACTGGATTTGCATTTGGCTATTTCTCCTTACATATGCTATACTTATTTTGTGAATATTATTGCTATGTTATTTAATCATAACTGTAATTCTGCATTGTGGATTGTACACTTTTTTATAGAGCATGCTTCTTTGTGTAGTTTATGCTTGTGCTTTAATAAAAATGATTATAGTATCTTTTTTCTTTGTTTTTATTTGCCTTGTCCATTTTTAAAATCTTTACCTTTCTAATTTTAAGAATGTTTATGAAGCAAACTAATAGGTGTATTTAGTCATTGATATAAAAGATATCTTTGATGTTCTATATTTTATATAATTATAATTTTTTAGTTTTTGTATTTTTATCTTTTTGTTTGCTTTTGTAACTCTTTTTTTTTGAGACAGAGTCTCACTCTGTTGCCCCTGCTAGAGTGCAGTGGCATCAGCCTAGCTCACAGCAACCTCAAACTCTTGGGCTCAAGCAATCCTCCTGCCTCCGCCTCCCAAGTAGCTGGGACTACACACATGCACCACCATGCCCAGCTAATTTTTTTCTATATATTTTAAGTTGTCCAGCTAATTTCTTTCCATTTTTTTGGTAGAGATGGGTCTTGCTTTTGCTCAAGCTGGTCTCGAACTCCTGAGCTCAGATGATCCGCCTGCCTCAGCTTCCCAGAGTGCTAGGATTATAGGTGTGAGCCACCACGCCCAGTCTACTTTTGTACCTCTTACAATATGATTGGAATTTATTTTGCTGCTTTCTTTTTTAGTGTCATTTATAATTAATTTGTAATCATTTATTTGTAATTATTATGATTTTTCATATTACATTTCCAACTGTAAATTTATATAATGCACTCTATTTCTTAATAGTTTCCATTAACTCCTTACTGTGATAAATGATAAAATGATTATATTTCTACCTTTTCCCACCTTAGCTCTTTCCTTTCCATATCGATTTTAGTTAATACTATTACTTTCCTTAGTAATACCATTACTTAGTAATTTGTTCCTTTAATTATTTTCAAAGGTCAAGTATAAGTACTAGTTTTATCAGCTTTAGATGACTCTTCCTTCCCCTACCCCCAGCTATAAAAGATATGAAGATCAGGAGCTTGAGTAAAAAAATAACTTGGGGTTAGAATTATTGTCTGTATTTTATTTTTCCCTATGATACCTTGTGGTTTGTGAATCCACAGATTTAAGTCTTTTTAAATTTCTGGATAATTTTCTTACATTGAATATTTTTATTTTTCTTTCCTGTTGTGTTGGATTTCTTTTCCATCAATATCAATTTTCATTAATATATTTGGATCTTTTTGCTCATCCCATATGTATGATTTTCTCCCTAATCAATTTTAACTCTACTCACTCTTTCCTCATTTTGCTTCCTCTTCCCAATCCTGTCTTCCATATCCTTCACTGACTTTGTGGTAGCACCTACTCCATTCCTATGCTTCCCGCAGGGACCTCATCTCTACGATGGCATTGGCTTCTTCCTCACTTTTCTAAGTTCTGCCATGGGCCTGTTTTACCTCTTACTATTTCCTCATTGTTTCTCCCCAGAACTCTTGTCTCTCTGTTTTGAATTTTTATTTTTTGAAGATATTTATTCAGCACATTTAAAAAATTGGTGGTCCCACTTTTCATTCTGTCCTTGTCAATATTTTTCGGGTTACTTTCCCATTTTTCTTGTTCTTTTATATTTTAAATTTTCTTTTGATATGTCAGTAAAGATCTTGTACAAAGTGCTTGTATATGATTACTCATTTTGTTTAAGGAAATGAGTTCTTCCTAAACTACATATGAGAAAGGGATCAAGGTAGTGTTTTAGGCTGGTAGATGTTCATGTTATAACAACACATGTTGTGTGAGTGAGGGCTTTTATAGTTTTTGCTTCCTCCCAGTCATCTAAGATTGGCAGCTTCAGGGCTGTTCATGATTCAATCTCTTCTTTCAGCTGGTCTCAGCACAGACTGCCTCCTGAAAATAGCGTCTCCCTGCATGGTTCCTCGCTCATCCCTGCTTCTAGCTTCTCTTTAATGACAAGCCATTTTGAAGATGGTCCCACAGCATCCTGTGTGTTCTACTCTGGTAACCCCTAGTTATCTCTTATGTCCAGACAGAAGGAATTGTCTTTCAGTTATTTTTGTTGTCTGTTTTTGAGTAATTTCTGAGAAGAGAAGGAGTTAATATGATTTTGAAATCACAAATCCCATGTTCACTGTGGATCTTCCTTATCTAAATCTCTTGCTTTACTTTCTGCAAATATGATGCCATGATTAGTTGTCCACACTTATTAATCCATCAATGTATTCATGGTGTTGTGTTTTAAAGCAGTTAGTCCTCTTTATTCAAAGTTGGAGAAATAGAGCATGGGAATCATCTGTTTATTTCTAAGACAAAAGCAGAAATAAGTGATATTAGCAATAGCATCATGGCTAAGAACATGGGTTTTGGGGTTCAACTACCAGGATTAGAATCTGGGGGCCCTTTTCTCACTAACTGTATAAACTATGTTCCTCAGTTCCCTCATTTACATAATGGTGTATGAAATAGTTTCTCCTAGTGTTGTTGTCAAGATTAACTAATACATGTAGATTGCTTATAACTGTGCCTGGATCATAGTAGATATTTGATAAATGTAGCTGTTAATCATCCACATCATTATCATTTTCACTATTGTTTTATGTATGTTTCCTTCATTAAGAATAAGTTTAAATACCAATAGGAACCTATGCGCACTGGGAAAACTTTTGAAGTGAGTTAAAAAGGTGTTGATCAAATTACAAATCAAGCAATTCTAAATGGTTAACATTTGTGAATATTTTCAAACTATCTTGAGGCCTTTGCAACTATACATAAAAATATACAGAGGTCCTTGTACTTCTATCTTAGTCTAGTTCTACCTGGGGCTTATATCTGACAGTAAATACTTCCTTATTGTTTTCTATATTTTATTTTTGAAAAAGGCATAGGTACTTGTGGAAATTTGAGGCAACAAGTGAGAAGTAAATAAGCAAAAGAAGAAAACAAATTATATGGAAGCAGCTTGTTTAGGAGAACTATTTCATGTTTGCAACAGAAGTTAAGTCTAAAGTTGTTATATTGCATTTTAAAATCTAATTCTTCCTAGCAACTGTAATTCCTTTAAAATAGCTAACTCACATGAGTGGTGCAAGATGTAATTGAGAGGTAATTAAAATCAAGTCTTAATTTAAGGTTTTGAAGAAATGATGTTGAATACTAATTTGTTATAGAATATGTTGAGTATTGAAAAGGTGCTTAAGAAAAGCCAAATGTTTCAAATTTTCCCTTGATTTGATAATGTTGAAATAAATCAACAAAGGAACTTTCAGGTAAGGCTTAGTAGGAAGACTTTAGAAATAAAATGATTAATGGAAAGACAATGATATTAGATGAACATTCAAATATTTTAGAGTAGAACTCATTTATTATTTTTTAAAATAGAAAATCATGGATTAGCCAACTCTTAAAGTTGAAAAGAACTTTAGAAGTCACCCAGTGCAGGAATTCACCTTACAATACTCCAGGCAGGCAGTAATTTAGCCTTTGCTGAAATTTCCATCTGAATAGCAGGCCAGTCTAATTTGAAGAATTTGTAATTGTTATGGAAATTTACTGGACTAAAATTTGTGTCCCTATTACTTAAAACCTTGGAACCAGTCTTTTCCTCCTCTGTCAAATTAAGTACAGTCACTTTTCCACTGCCACATGAGACATTATTGTGTAATGAACATGAGCTTAGTATTATCCAGTCCTGAATTAATATGCTGTCTGTTCTGCTCACTAGAGGTGTAACAGGTCGTTAATTTTTCTCAGTCTGTGGGCCAATGAATCTGTGGGTATCTTTGACTAAAGTCTGTTGCCCTTATTATGCCAGGGGTGGAAACATGGCTATTTTTGCTCAGAGTTGTATCCCGAGTGGTGAGCATAGTGCTTGGCAAAAAGTAGGATGCTCGTACAATGTCTGCCCACAGCCGATGATCAATTGACTTAAAAGATTCACAAATGTTAACCATTTAGTTCATGAGAGTCATTTGAAGTCATCTGATCTACAAATGGACTTTAACCTCCAGCTTTTTTTTTTAGAGATATCTTCCCCCGTATGCAATCCAGACTTGTGATGAGACAAACTTCATTTTTGCCATTTCCCTACCTTTTAATAACGTTTTACTTCTCTCTACCTTCTCAAATGCTGTCTTTCTTCCAGACCCAGTTCAAACTTTACTGTTTCTCCAGCCTGTCTTGAGCACTCTCATCCACAGAGCTCTCCAAACTTCTATGCCACTTTTCTGGATTGATTATTTAACTCTTAATAAACTGGCATGTTATTCAACATTCTCAGGGGTTCTTTGCTGTCTTTCATCTTTCAAGTGAGAGATGTTGTGTTATATAGTGTCTTCTGTGGTGCTATGGTGAAGCTAAGTGTTAATAAAAGTTTGTGAAAGTTTTTATTAATAGTTGGCACAAGAAGGTCCTGAAGTATCATCTGATTCATTAAGGAACACTTCAAGAATATTCAGGTTAGCTTTCACTTAAATATGTGTAAAGGTAGCAACACTAACCATATCCCAACTTAGGGGGCTCAAGTTTGTTGAGTTGGGTCCTTTCTGGTGCTTGTGTAGACCTGTCTAGGTTTGTAGAACCCTTGAACCTTTGGATTTAATGGTGTTTTAAGGCATTGTGTGGGCTGACCATATGGCATGTTAAACTAGAACCAAAGAAAGTCTTGTCACATACAGTGTCACCCTGACGGGTAGCCAATAGTGAGGTGCTGCCTGCAGGTAGAGTGAAGTCGTCTCTAGCACTGGTGGTTGGAGCACCTGGTCTAAATCCTTATGGTGCAGGTAGTGGAGGTTTTGGAGAGAATGGACTCCAAGGAGGTAACAGATAAGGACTGAGCAACTGAAATGTGGTGACTGTTTCTTGGCCCACCAATTAAATTCTTCCTTGGTGGTAGGTACTTTTCCTTTGTGGGGAATCTTCTCTGCAGTGAGTACTGTGGTTTACAGGGTTCCACTGGTAAATCCCAAAACTTGCTTCTCCCCCACCACTCCCAACTTCATTCCCTCTCACCCCAATCCTTCCATTCTCCTTTCCCCCCCAGTGGATAATGAAAACCCATGAAGCTTGTCTTCCTAGCAAATTAAAACTAGAAGTCAAGGAGGGCAAAATCTTTCAACCCTATCAAGAGGTGAGGGGAAAAAATTGTACTCTATTATTCTAATGCAGTAGAAAGAAGAAGAAAAACTAAAGCAATCGTTTCCATTGTAAAGCAATCTGAATATTAATATCCTGCCACGTGTTTTGATATGCTTATATATTTAAAAATTAAAAATTAAATTCATGAGTTTTATATATCCATTTATTATCGATATCTATCATCTACCTGTCTATATATCTTCTTTATCATCATCTGCTTATCTATCTAAACTATCATCTGTTAGTATCTTTTATTATCTATCCCCTGATCATGTGACATGAGAGTTTACCATATATATTTTTGGAATGGACATTTGAGATTATTTTCACTAGCATTTTTATTTTCTGTTATCCAGGGAGCCCGGGAATTTTGGAATAGAAAAATATCTTAGGAAGCACATTATGACATTTTCACATATGTAGTCCTTATTAGTAACAATTGTTCCCATTGGCCATCTAGACTATTGAAACAGACATTGTTTTTAAAATACAAAGTATGTTTAGATTTTCTTGAATCATCTTAATTTCATAAGATTGTATACATGTGATCCAATGAATTTTTTGTTTGAGTTATATATCTTGAGCATATCTTCAGCTTCTAAATATTGGTTACTACAAATAACACAAACCCTAATTTGGTGTTTGGCCTGTTTATGGTGGTTTGTTAGAAGTCAATTATGTTCTTCTTATGCTGAAGCTCCTCTTTCTCCCCATATGTACTTAAGCAATGAGGATAAATTTTTGTGTATTATAGTTAATGGCCCCAGATTCACCTCTTAGGAAACTGAAAAGACAAACTTCCTGTGATCAGGCTTTCAAACTTTCTCTAAACTCAACTAAAATATTCCTGTATAAAATTGTGAACATAGATGAAGACACTATATATGTGTGTGTGTGTGTGTGTGTGCATATATACATATTTATTCACTTCGGCATTCAATTGTTTTGATTAAAATCGTATTATGTATTTGGAATTTATATTACTTTTTTTTTCTTGAGCCTTTTATCAAATTAAAAAAATGAAGTTTATATTCAAGTTTAAGCAAAGACTGATACACATTTAAAAAATTCTAAATATCAGATTTGAACTACTGAACCTAATTTTTCTAGAAAGAACTTTACATAAGTATATATAAAACAAAATAACTAGGAAAAAAGCAAGTAATAGCTTCTTTGAGCTCAAAGAATGATGAGTTTCCTTTTGCTTTTTACAAATGGGTAGAGGTTTATTATATAAGTTTAGTGAATTTGGTGCACAGAACTCAAAATACACTTTTTTTTTGTTTGTTTTCTTTTTGTTTTTTTTTTTTTTTGGTAAAGATCAAAAGGCAGTATTGTTTCTAAGAACATCAAAACTCTAGGAGAGGATTTATAATGCCTTGCCAGAAAGCTTTTATTCCCTGAATGTGCACTTATGTGCTTTGTTGTGCAGCAAATCTCCAAAAGTGTCTCTTAATGCTCATTGACATACCAGTTCTCAACTGCTCAGGTATATCTATCATGTTTCCTGAGTAAAACCTTGCCTTTATGATGTACCTACAACCATATATATGTCCTCATGACAGCTTGCAGTGGCTTTTGTGTAATGCTTATAATTTTTCTTATAAAATGTTTCTTTTGAATCATTAATATTTATGTTACATGTTAGTCCTTGTTCTTGAAGTATAATGCACATTTAGGTGAAAATATACTTGAAACAGTTTTTAGAATGAATCGTAAGCTCATTCCCAAAATGCATATTTTGAAGGATTGATATTACGGTTTCAAAAATTTATACCAATAAAAATGCGAGGATAAAAATGTAGTTTACTACTTTTTTCTCATATTTTTGATCTTTAAAAATTCTCACTGAATAAGCCTAAATATAGAAATAAAGGCTTTTTTTTGGGCATGTAACGATGAATGGACAGATGTGTAACCTAAAATAGGGAATGACACTATTGTCTCATTAAGTCACCAAAGCAGACCTACATGTTTAATTTCCCCCAATAAAAGAAATTCCTCATTCCCTTTCTAACTTTGTATTATAAAGTTCCTCGACTCCATTTTCACTTACATTGTGCTCCATTATGGCATTGTCCCTATGAACACCTGAGGGCATCGGAAGCTTGGGAATGAGTGTATGGTCATTGATTGATGTAGTCAAAACTGTTTTTCCAAAAAAGAGCATTTTTCACCAGTTCCATTCTTACACTTTGCTTCTTTGTAAAAGACAATGTTTTATTCCTTTTGTTTTACTGTCACTTTAAAGCACTCACATTGATTGGGCAAACATTTTTTTAGAGTGCCTCTGTGTCGTAGAATTCCTCTATGTGGCTAGGGAGCAAGGAAGAAGATAGCAGCATGAGGAAACCCCAAATTGAAAAGAGTTTTTATGGACCTCACAGTACAGAGGAGAGACAGATACACCAATAGTTGCCATCCATTGGAACTGGTAAGTGTTAAAACAGCAGCATGTCACAAGGGATCTCTACCTGGAGGAGAGAAAGGGAGATTCATAGAGGGAGTTTGTACTGAGAGAGTTTTATATTCATAGTAATTCAACAGTGAATCAAGGGCTAATTGAGTCCACACAAGAGGGGAAAGGGACTCTTCTACATAAATTGACAAGAAATACACTGGCAACAGCTATTCATAAAAAGTGTAAAATAACAGCTTAAGATGTGATCTACTTCTCTTCTTGTAAACTTTATGGTGTTTTATATATTTATTATGGTGCTTTCCTATCCCCATGCCTTATGATTTTGTTTGTTTTCTTTTCCTTATGGATTATAGCTCCTTGAAGAAAGAGACTGTGCTTATTTTTCTAACTACCTAGTTCACTTCTACACTGAACAGCCTCTAACACATTGTCTCAACAAATACTTACATTACATGTATACAATGAAGTGTTCTTTTGCTAAAAGCAAAACATTTTAACCTTAACTTAGTTTCATAATAAGTCATTTTTTAGCCCCATTTTAAATAATTACTTACACAAATTGTGTCACCACCCCTAAAGAAATTTGAATAAAATTATTTACTCTGCAATAAAATAACCATCAAATTATTTAACTTTGCTAATAATTACCTTTTAAAATTCTTTAAAACCAGGGAGTTGAATTATATAATCTGTAAGATGTCTTCCAGTTTAATACTTTAAGATTCTAGTTACTATGTTTTATTTACTTTGTCAAATTTGAATTAGGGCTTTAAAAATAGAACATGTGAAAATAATATGCAGATTTGTATTCTCTAATATTTATAAGAAAGCGAGAAATGTGATTGTCTCATCTTAAAAACTGATATCTCTACAGAGTTTTATGGGTTACTTTTGTGAACTAAATTAAAATCTTACACTCCCCCCACCTGACTGAATGGACCTTCTCTTGGCCAAGTGGACCACCCCTCCAACCAAAAAAATAAATAAATAAATAAAGCCCTTAAAGTTGAGTTGCCGGCCATGAGGAGAAGGGAGGTCAGACTTGCCTTGGTATGCCTTGTAATTTTTTGTAACAATAAGATACAAAATCATTAACAAGCCGAAAGCCATGTAAGACAAAGATTAAAGCACACTTGCCAGTCATCAATTTACTTAACAGATCACTTATGTCTTGGTATACGAGGTCTGTCTGGAAAGTATCCAGGCATTGTTAATATAATAAGAACATATTACATGGCTGGATACTTACTGGACAGACCTCTATGTCTGGTGGCTTGTCTCTGATTAACAGACTTCCTTATCTTAACTTGAAATGTTCCGAACCTTTAGATAAAGCTTCATTTCTTTTTTTTTTTTTTTTTGCTTTTTTTTTGTTTTTGTTTTTGTTTTTTTTTTGAGACAGAGTCTCACTTTGTTGTCCAGGCTAGAGTGAGTGCTGTGGCGTCAGCCTAGCTCACAGCAACCTCAAACTCCTGGGCTTGAGTGATCCTTCTGCCTCAGCCTCCCGAGTAGCTGGGACTACAGGCATGCGCCACCATGCCCGGCTAATTTTATATATATATATCAGTTGGCCAATTAATTTCTTTCTATTTATAGTAGAGACGGGGTCTCGCTCTTGCTCAGGCTGGTTTTGAACTCCTGACCTTGAGCAATCCGCCCGCCTCGGCCTCCCAAGAGCTAGGATTACAGGCGTGAGCCACAGCGCCCGGCCAAAGCTTCATTTCTTTAACCAATTGCAAATCAAAGAATCTTTAAAACCACCTTTAGGCTGTAATCCCCTGCTTTGAGATGTCCTGACATTCTGGGTCAAACCAATGTATGCCTTCCATGTATTGATTTATGACTTTATGTATATAGTTCTTGCCTCCCTAAAATGTATAAAACCAAACTGTAACCCAACCATGGCAAGACCACTTGTTCAAGGCTTCTTAGGCATGGCTCTCCGGGCCATGGTTACACATATTCACCTCAGAATAAACCTCTTTAAATTATTTTACAGAGTTTGGTTTCTTGTCTGTTGACACATTCACCAAAACGATTTCATTTGCTCATCAATGTAGACATTGTTTTTAAGTGAGACTTTCAACATTAAGTAACTAGTATAAACTTTCTCAGTTGAAAGTAGACAGTCTTTTCCCATCAAACCAATGTTGATGCCTCAGAACACAAAACGCTAAAAATACTGCATGTCTGCTCTTGCTGTGGTTGAAATCTCTATTTCCCCTTTGACTTCTTTTTGTCTTTTCCAAAGTGATTATTATATTGTGGAGAAATTCTAGCTCCCATGGTGATTTCTAAATGCAATGGCTGCTGCACTGATGTGGCTAGATGCACACAGGATAGAGGATGTTCTCAAGAGCTGATAAAAACCTTTCTAGAAATAGAGGAGAAATATTTATAAGCTTCTGGGGATATCACGAAGAAATTCTGCCAGCGCAGAGAATTAGGTCATTGGTGAAGAATAGATTTTGCCGAGTCACAGTTTATTGGGGGAGGGGGCACCAATTACAATATCCTCAAAGATTATAATCTCTTTTCCCTAGAAAAGAATTATATGTTTTAACAGATTGTTGGAGCAGATGGAGGATATGACATTCACTACTATAATTTACATTAACATGCTACAAGACAGATTTGCCTTAATCAGAAAAAGCCCAAACCACTTCAAGGATTCAGAAACAGCTTTTCATCAGTTCATTTCATCTCATTGAAACTTGATTTAATTTAGTCAATTTTGGAAAAAAAAAATGACACACCATAAATTTACACCAGGTATAATGATATACTGTAGCAAAATCCTTTAAAAGGTTTCATCTTCCAAAATTTTAATTCATAAAAATGATGATCTCTTGTTGCCAAATGTGTCTATTTATTTCACTGTGATGTTGCCTGTGTACTGAAATAGAACAGTTAATGATGTATTGCTTCTGCTCAAGTAAGCAGAGGATCATTTAAACATCTGTCTAATATTGTCACATATGTTTACACCTGTACTGAAATTTCCTCTATCATTAGTCCTGTGGCCTCATTGTAATGGAGTCAAAATTTTTTGGCAATTCAATCCAGAGTTTTCTATATTCAACACTGATTATGTACTTCTCACCTTGGAAAATTCAATCTAATTCAAACTATTCTATTATTAACTGTATTAAAATTATTTGGCTAATATTTAAAGCCTGTTTAGACTACGTTTAAATGTTCTAGATAAGTGTCTTTTTTATAGCACATGCTCAATATATTATATTTTAGTTGATCTTGATTTACTTCTTTTTGATTGGGCATATTACCTAAAGCTTGGCTAAATGAAGTTTTTCTGGACTTCATGGTTAAAGATAGGCTAATATTACTCTTTTCAGTTTAAACCTAGAATATAGTACATAGAATTTTGGGGATCTCAGAAATATGTGGCTATGTCATAGTGTACTTTTAATTGCTGTTTCACAATGACCTTGTCTTAATTTACACAATAACGAGCTGCTGGAATTTGTTAAGTGGAAACATGAAAATTAATTCATAGTAGTTTATTACTATCAAAACAAAATGTATATACCAAAATCATATGCAGTTTTGTTCTCTACACTATTGTATTCAAACTCAACTTTTATTCAGTCAGTTGAGTCTTACATAGCAGTCTTTTCTAAAACAAAGCAAGATTTATGAACTTTGATGCAAACAATGACGTGTAGTGAGTCAGAATAAGACCAAGCAAATTAGTCAGTGTGTCCAAGTCAGTTTTACATGTGATCTGAGCTTTTATGAGGCTGTGCATATCTCCAAGATAATGTGCTAAAGTGTATAGCACTTCATTTAAGGAAGATATTATTAATAATTACCACCAACTACAAGAAAACATTTTCATAAAACAAAAAATTTATATTTAATAAGATGACAAAGCTCACAACTCTTTCAAGTACTTGGATAGAAAATGAAGTATGGTTTGGATAATATTTAGGAGATAAAGAAACAGTCTTTCTGCCTAGAGTGACAGAATATTTCTGTTTAAGAAGTCCTATTTTAAAAGAATGGAAGAGAGAAAAATCTACAGTATCAATTAGAGTAGGAACATTACTTTATATGGCTCATGCTAATAAACTATTGTTAAGTGGATTTCTTTTGGTATAACCAGTACATCAAAGATTGGAATAGAATAATAATCTGGTTTTCTAGGAAGTGGAGCCTAGAATATGATCAAGGACTGGGGCTTTATAAGGAAATATGAAAGGTAAGTATAAAGATGATTGAGGGACGCTGGAAGACAGAATTTCCCAATAAAATCCTATTTAAAAGAGAAAGTTATAAGAGATATGCATTATGAATATGATTGTGGTGTGAACACATCCCACAGACAGTGTATAAGAGGGCTAGAGAAAGAAGTAAAAACAACTTAGTGAGACCACCTAGCCCTGTCTTCAAATATTTGGAAAATTATTGAAGGATCACATGAGGGATTAGGTTGTTCAGCATAGCTGGAAAGAAAATAACTTTTCTCAGGAGGTGGAATTAACAGTGATAACTAGTTTTTATTATTATTCAATATAAAGAAAGGCTGACAGGCTTATCTTAAGATAGAATGTTCAAACATAAGTTGGACAACCACTTGCATCATTGGTGGTGGGCAGTTATTAGTGTGAACTCTCGTAGGTCATTAAATATGAAGTGTCTGATTTCTAATCAAAAGTTTAGTTTATTATGTCTCAAACAAGAAGCCACACAATTAATCAAAGTATGTGCCTAAACTACTGGCACAATTTTGCTGGCTTAACGGCAGCTTGTTTACGCCAGCAGCAAAGAAGCCTGAAGAGCAAGTGGCAATGAAATTGCAAAAGGCATTTTCCACAGCTTGTTGGAAATTGAATATTTTTCCTTGCAAGAAATGATCCAAAGCCTGGAAGAAGTGGTAGTCAGTTGGTACAGAGCCTGGTGAATATGGTGGATGACAAAGAGTTTCCAAGTCCAGCTTCTGTAGTTTGAGCAATGTTGTTTGTGTGACATGTGTCCAGTTGGTTGCAGTAGACATTGCTGTAATCGATTTACCAGGTTTCAGGAATCTGTAGTGGATAATACCAGCGCTGGACCATGAGGCACCATTAGTTTCCTTTGATGAATATTCGGTTTTGGACTGTGTTTTGGCACTTCATCTTTATCCAACCATTGTGCCCAATGCTTGAGATTATCACAAAGAATCTCCTTCTCATCACATGTAACAATAGGGTGTAGAAATGGTTCACCTTTATGTCGTGACAGCAAAGAAAGGCAAGCTTAGAGACGATTTTTCCTCTGACGTTCTTTTAATTCATCAGGTCCCTATCCATCCAGGTTCTTTACCTTGCTGATTTGTTTCAAATGGTCCAATATTTTTGGAATAGTAACATCAAATATTGCTGCTAATTCATATGTAGGTTGAGATGGAGTCACTTCCACTACAGCTTTCAGCTCATCATTATCCACCTTGGTCTCACGGCACCCTCAAGGCTCATTTTCAAGATTAAAATCACCAGAACAGATTTTCTCAAACCACTGATGCACTGTGCATCTCAGCAAGATGTGTCATCTGGGAATATTTGAATGACTGAGGGCTCAGATCTTCTGGAGGCTTCTTCACTCATGTTTCTGGAACCTGGCCTTTAGGAGCAGAAATTCCAAGGGACCAGGTGGAAGCTTCATGACCTCTTCTGATTGAAACACAGAAGTCACAATCACTTCAATTGCAACACTACAGTGACTTCTATTGGACACCAGTAAGTCACCAAGGAGCCCAGATGCAAGGGCTGGGGGATTAGACTCTACCTCTTGATAAAGGGTGGCAAAATCACACGTCAGAAAAGTAAGTGGGATGGAAGTTATCATTGTTGAAAACTTTAGAAAATATGATCTGCCACCGGAAGTAATAAACTAATAATACTACATACATATGCCATACTTTAAAAAGCTTAACAAAGAGACCATGCTGTACACTATGCCTTTTTTCTCCCCCTTAATATTTAATCTTGGAAATTTCTCCCATTTTTACTCTAGATCAACCTCATTTTTTTCTAATAGTTTCAGGGTATTTATTACCTGAATCTACCTTTAATTCCAACTACTTTCATACTGATGGACATTTAGGTTATTATAATTGTTTTGCTATTAGGAACAGTGCTGTAATGAATATTCTTTTAGATATTTTTATGGACTTTTGCAAGATCATCCTTAGGGTAGATTCTTAAAAATGTAATCTGTCAGTCAAAGCATATGTGCTTTTAAATTTGTGATAGATATTTCCTTATTGTCTTTCCAAAGGCTGTGTTAATTTACATTTTCATCAACAGTGAATGAAAGTGCCTTGTTCCCCACACCTTAATCTGTGTTTGGTTTCACCCAACTTTAACACTTTTACCAGTCTTACAAGTGAAGAATAGTATCTTATTGTTGTTTTGATATCACTTTCTTTATATTTGAATGAGGCTAAGCATTGTTCCCTGAACTTATTGACCTTTTAAAATTTCTTTCTATGGGTGGGATGAGGAGGTGATTATCTGTTCATATTATCTTTTCTTATTATTAATGTAAGCTTTTTTAGAATTAAAAAATTAACTTTTATTCTGTCATATATATTTCATACTTTCATCCATTTTGTCATTAGGTGTTTAGTTGCAATAAAAGGCTTTTAATTTCTTATAATTTGAGTAATCTTCTAATTTTTGTTTATGGGTTATATCTTATCTTTAGAAATTTTTTTCTCATCAAAATTATAAATATATGCATTCACATTTCTTCTCTAGAACATAATGATTTTATTTTTTATGTTTAAATCTTTGATACATCTACAATTTTATTTTCCACTAGTTCATTGATGAGGAAAACAAAGCCCAAAGAAGGTAACTGACTACCTTTAGTTATACAGCTAGTGAGTGGTAGAGCTAGAACAAGAACAACAACTTTTTAACATCTAGAGTCTGATATTTTCACTAACAGTTGGAAGATGCAGAATCCATTTTGGCCAGTTTAAGTGAGAAAGCAATTTATTAATGGAGCTAGGACATAGCTCGCAGAATCTCTAAAAGGTCCACAGAGGAGCCACGAAGTCTGGTGATCATGATTGCTCAACCACACCTGGAGGCTACTGTAATGAAGACACTGGTGCTATTGCTACTCATTGACAACTGGGGCAGGTGATAATTGGGGCTGGACACAAAGGCTCTATTTCTATTGCTCCCAAGTACCAAGTGAGCCTTTGCTAGCTCACTTGCCAGAAGATCAGTTCCCCAGAGTAGAACCTCTTACATGGCTCAGTTTCACATCCAACTCCATATGGTGCATTTGATTGGCAAAACTTAGGCCATGTGGTTGTGCCTTATGTGCAAGGGAGCCTGGGATTGTAGAAAGTTGGGCTTAAAATATGGAAAAATACCAAAATGTAGAAAAGGTGTTAAAAGATTTTTTGTCTGCTATGAGGTCCACTTCAGTCTCCATCCATTCTCTTCTGATTTGTTACTAGTTTTATGTGTTGTTTCTTGGGAACAGAGATTCTATTGCCTATGTAGATGCTGAGAAAAGTAGAATTTTCTGGCACACCACTGAAGGCAGAAAGTTTTTTCATGGCTTTTTATCAGGAGACAAAAAGGAACTTGAATGCAGATAAGGCAAATAGTACTCTAGGTAGAGTACTCTAGGTATTTCAAGTTGAATAACTTGTCTCAGATGGTGTTTTTAGAATTCAGTATAAGGAGAGTTAATTCACATACAATTCAGTTATTTTCATCCAAAATTAAATATTTGAAACTTAGATCCAATTTAATACACCCTTGTTGAACATCTATTATGAACTAGGCCCTGTGCTGCTCTCCACATTCACTGGAGTTGAAAGAATGCTTTTATATCTGGTAATAAAATTTTCAAGTTATATAGGTTAGTATTCAGGAAGAAGATGAGAAAATACAATTGTTCATGTTAACAGCATCTAATTTTAGCAACCTTTTGATGGTCTTTTGAACCAAAGTATATTTACTTGCTGTCATGAAATAAATGAACAAAGTCATAAAAAAGAAATTACACATACAAAATGAAATAGAAATGATTAATCTCTTAAAGCACCCTACTTGTATATTGAATAATTGAATGAAAAAAGTATTGAGAGTATACATGTCATCTATAAACTACACTTTGTAAAGCTACTGAACATGAAATATTTTTGAGAATTTTGAGCCTCATTAAGTCATACTTTAAACATTCAGTTTGTGTATATAAGAATCTTAGCCTTATTTTTATTACTTTGAATATTTTCCTATGGACATGAACAATTCTTAAAGAACATAAAACCCAAGTACATGGAAACAGAAATAGTCAATGCAATAAGAAACTCTAATCACCCATTGGTTTCCTTAATTTTCATAAAAAACTGCTTTGGAATTGAATATCTTTTGATTATAAAAAACTCTAATCAACTCTATTATCAACTCTAATGTAGGAATGTTTCAAACTGAGCGAAATAAAACAGAAAGTGAATCTACTTTTCTTGTTAATTTCCAGGTGTATATATTTTTGTGCAGGGGGAGTATGGAAAGGTAGTTTAATTATGATCAGGTATACAGCTGGGTGTAGAGGAAGGGAAGTAGAGGAAACAGAAATAAGTTACACAATGTGACTTATAAAGATCACACTCCATTTTAACATGAAGTCATTAATAAAGATTCTAAAGCTTTCAGAGTGTCTCAGGTAGAAGGTTGACTCGGTGAAAGCAAAGCTGGGCTGTGTTTATCCAGTCTTGTATCCTACATTTCAGAGAGAAACATCAGGGATCATGGTGATTAAGGTTCCAGGATTACTACTTTTTGAGCAATATTGCTGAGATGGCTTTGGACCTTGTCAGTAGCACAATGGTTGTGGTTGTTTTCCCACTTTATAGCCTCTGATGAAAGTATTTTGGACACTGAGAACACCTGTTTGAAAGTGACTAAGGTTGAAGAAAAGAGAAGAGTCTATATGCTCAAAATGCATTAATCAATTAGAAAAACAGGCTAGAACTAGGTAGCTCAAATCTGTGAGAGCTGCATAGCTCTCACAGCAGTGATAATAGTTATAGCTAAAATTTGACTAGTGCTGTCACTGCTCAAAATTCTATGGCTCACCTATATGTGCATCCTCTTATTCAACCCTTAGCAATCTTGTGAGGATGATGCTTTTATTAGTCCTATTATACAGATGGGAAAAAAAATTTACTCAAGAGCTTAAAAACATTGTCTTAGTCCATTCTTACTGCTATGACAAAAAAACCACAAACTGGGTAATTTAAAAACAATAGAAAGTTATTTTCACAGTTCTGGAGGCTGGGAAGTCCAAAATCAAGGTGCTGGCAGGTTGGGTGTCTTTTGAGGGCCTGGTCTGTGCTTCCTGGTCTGTGCCTTGAACACTGTGTCCTCACTTGGTGGCAGGGCAAAAAGGGCATAGGGTGCTCCTTCAACCTCTTTTGTTAAGTCACTAATCACACTTATGAGGGCTCTGCCCTCATGACTTAATCACCTCCTAAAGGTCCCACATCTTAATACTATCACATTGGTGATTAAGATTCAACATATAAAATTTAGGAGACACAATCAGACCATGGCACATAGCCAATTTTGTACAGATAAAAAATGACTGAGCTGGGATTCAAATCCAGTTTTATATGACTAAGAACTCCAGCTTCAAATCACTGAACTTTACTGCTCTTTTGAAATAATCCTTTTATGTAATAAATACATCATTACTCTAGATCCCATAAAGTAGGACAATATTCAACTGATTCTACTTTCAAAACTAAAACATGGTCCCTAGAAATGATAGATTACTCTAAATAAGATAGATCTAGTACTGAGTATTTATTAACTCATTTTCTTAATTAATATGTACTGAACACACACTATATGCCAGACTCGTTGCATAGGATGTTGTTTCTCTTCTCAATGAGATTATAGTTTAATAAATATAAAAACAAATAAGTATGATTGAATGTCATAGATGACATAATACAGATCTGAGCAAAGAAAAAATGAGGCTGAAAGTAAAAAGTGGTCATAAGTGTCAGAATACAAGTGATAATGGTTGGGGACAGGGCTGACATTTCCTGAAAAGAAAATCCTCATGAGTTAGAAGCTTAAAGTGAGTCTTAAAAGACAAATAGATCTTTTTCAGGTTGATTGAAGGTAGGAGATGGTGTCTCTCATTCCTGGGCAAAAGGAAAAGATTCTGGGCAGAGGAAGCTGGGTCAAAAACTGTTCAGAGGCATGGAAAAGCACGATATGTTATAGGAACTGTAAAAATCGAGGAATTGATTAATTTAAAAGGTAAAAAAGAATATTCTCCCATTCTGTAGGTTGTCTGTTTACTTTCATGACTCTTTCTTTGGCTGTGCAGAAGCTTTTTGTTTGATCATGTCCAATTTATTTATTTTTGTTGCCGCTGTGATTGCCTTTGGGCATCCTATGCATCTGATAAGGGGCTGATAACTAGAATATACTTAGAACTCACAAAAATCAGCAAGAAAAAAATCAAATAACCCTATTAAAAAGTGGGCAAAGGACTTGAAAAGAAACTTTTCTAAAGAAGACAGAAGAATGGCCAACAAACATATGAAGAAATGCTCACCATCTCTAATCATCAGAGAAATGCAAATCAAAACCACAATGAGATATCACTTAACTCCAGTGAGAATGGCCTTTATCAAAAAGCCTTCAAAGAATAAATGCTGGCGTGGATGCAGAGAGAGAGGAACACTCCTACACTGCTGGTGGGACTGCAAACTAGTTCAACCTCTGTGGAAAGCAATATGGAGATACCTTAAAGCGATACAAGTGGATCTACCATTTGATCCAGCAATCCCATTACTGGGCAGTTACCCAAAAGATCCAATGACACTCTACAAAAAAAGACACCTGCACTCAAATGTTTATAGCAGCACAATTCATAATTGCAAGGCTGTGGAAACAGCTCAAGTGCCTATCAATCCAAGAGTGGATTAATAAAATGTGGTATATGTATACCATGGAGTACTATTCAGCTCTAAGAAACAATGGTGATATAGAAACATCTTATATTTTCCTGGTTAGAGCTGGAATCCATACTACTAAGTGAAGTATCCCAAGAATGGAAAAACAAGCACCACATATACTCACCAGCAAACTGGTATTAACTGAGCAGCACCTAAGTGGACACATAGGTACTACAGTAATAGTGTATTGGGCAGGTGGGAGGGGGGAGGGGGGCGGGCGTATACATACATAATGAGTGAGATGTGCACCATCTGGGAGATGATCATGCTGGAAACTCAGACTTGTGGAGGGAGGGGGGAAAGGGCATTTATTGAAACCTTAAAATTTGTACCCCCGAAATAAAAAAAAAAGGTAAAAAAGAGAAAAGAGTTAGTGAAAAATCAACCTGGGAAGGAAACCAAAATTTGGACTTCATATATATGATAAAAAGAGCCACTGATAAGTTTTAAGCCATGAAAAAAATGTGATCAAATTTATCTTCTAGAAATATCATGGGTATATGGAAGATGAATTTAAATTGTGGGGAAAGCAGTATGGAAATTAAGCCTAGAAAGGAGAGGACAGATAGAAAAAATGTCCCCTAAATGTAAAAATAAGTTGATAAACTTACCCTCTCTCTCCCTTCCCTGCTAAATAAAATGAAAAAAACCATGTGACAATTCCTTGCCTACAGGACTATAATTAATTAGTGTAGCATGATGTCTGGCAAATAATATATTCTCAATTGGCTTAGAATTATGACCTTGTTGTACTTTGAAGGAGATAAATGATTGTTTCGTTTCAGAATAAATTTTAAAATGATTTTAGGGCATAGTGGGAGCCATAACACGTTATTCTATGTAATCTTTATTGCTTATTCCTGAGAAGTACACTATCAAGGTTTAAGAGAACAAAATAACAAACAAATACATTTCACTGGTTTTCCAAATGTCACGTTCGGTGACCAATAGGAAGGTACGGAAAGGAACTTAAAATAATCGATTTGTGAGTTTGTTTGCAAAAAATTCCCTTTGAAAATAGCTTTTGAGTAAATTACCTTTTATTGCTAACCACTCTGGGAAATATTATTTTCTATTATAAAATCACTCTTGGACCTGAGAGAAATAAAAGATTTAACATATCCTAGAATCATGGTTGTAAATCTTCGTGTGGTACTAGTTGTGCTCTCAAAACGTATCTCCCAGCTATGTCAAAAAATTTATTTGTTTTAAAAGTGAAAAATGCTTCTGAATTACAATGGCAAATCTCATTTCATTTTTCCCTTAAAAATGTCTGCATATCCATTACTGTACTGTTGTTTATCCATGGGAATGATATTGTATTGTGGAAAAATATTTCAGGATTCTTAATGAGAAAATAACAGCTAAAAGAGAATAAAGTTTGCTAATTGTTATCTAGATTCAAATTTTGCTAGCAAATAATTGTTGCTTAGAGAAGGTAATACATGACTCCTTCTAGACTCAAAGTGTATAGCCATTCAACAAAGAGGAAATTGAGCTCTTAGATCTGCATACATATGATATGCAATAGAGCCAGCAAGAAGCAGCAATATTCCTGCCTCTGTTCTCCCTGAAATCATTTAAAAATTGTAACAATTGACCATTTGAAATTAATGGTGAGCTTAGGCTGTGACCTTGTTTCTAGGCTGCAAGCAAAAAAAAAAAAAAAGAAAGAAAAAGAAAAAAGTTCATTCTAAAGAACCAGATACATAATCCTTAACAAAAGAATGAACAAATTTTCTTATATAGTCCTCTAACCAGGCTGGAAGATATTTTCTCACTGCTTACCAAGGTCATGATTTTCCCTTGCTTTTCCTTTAGGACCTTATGTAAAAATATTACCATCTTGAATTTTCATCTTTAATCATTGCCTCTTATCTGACCTACAGATATGCTCATGTTTTGCATATCTCAAAATTCCTTCCCTGAAGAAATTCTCCTTCTATTACCTACAGTTAATATCCTCTCTGCCTCTCTCTCTCTCTCTCTCTCTCTCTCTCTCTCTCTCTCTCTCTCTCTCTCTCTCTCTCTTTTTCTTACTGCTACAATTGCTCTGACTTATTTTTGGGAGAAACGATGGTTATGTATCATTGAAACATCAAAACTGAGTCATTTCAACTACTTCTTTACCTTCAAGGTTTACTTCCAATCAGTCACATAGTTTATATGTTTTTACCTATCAATTTTTTTTTCATACCTGTCCTCTTATTTTTAACCTTGCTGTCCTTATCCGGATTATGGTGATTGACTCCTAACTGGTTATTTTCTAGAAACCTTTCCCTCTAATCCATCCTAAAGAGATCTGCAGGGATCATCCTCCTGAAACACAGCTTTAAATATATAATGTGTTAATAATAATAGCAATAATAGCAATATCAAAATCCAATTGCTTCTCATTTTAGCCTGTGCTTCTTTACCTGCTATTCACAACCCTTTAAATTCTGACCCCAAACTATTTCCAGTGCTGTATCCCCTGTTTTTTTTCACACTCCTTCCTACCAGCTTTCTCATGTCATTCACTCTTTCTCACCACCTCTGGCTTTTCCATCTCTATGCTTTTCTGTATGTTCTATTCTTTATCAGGAATCCTGTCTCCTTCAATCTTTGCTGTTAGAACTCTTATCTATTATTTAAGGCTCATCCTAAATCCTGTCTTCTCTATAATTCCTTCTCTAATTCCCCGATGAGTCATCTCCCTCCTATGAACTGAGTTTTGAAAAGTGTTTTCTTTTTGTGATGGTGCTATTGAGACAAGCTATCTGGGCAAAAGTTCGCTTCGGATCCAGTTATTTTCTTCCGTATAAGGTCCCTAACACAAAACATTTGCAGAGGCAGGCTGACTGCATTTGGCTGGACTAAGAAGAAATTTAGCTGCACATTGAATTTTTGGACATATTCTCATTGTCAATCTATACAATGCCCTCTGTGGTTTATTTCTTCTTCTTCTTCCCTGTTCCCTTTCACCATTTCCCTCCCTTCATGTAACAAGTGCAAATGAAGTATATTCTTCATTTATGTGTTCTTGTGTGTACTGCTGTTCATGGGCAAATATATTCAATTTAGATTGATTTCTGCTGTATTTCTCATTTTTTTTCATATGCTATTATGTGAACATGTAGTCCATTTATTCTAGCAAATGCCTACTACTCCACTCAGGGCTATTTTTCTGTTGGTTTGCATGTGTACGGTCATGCAAGTTATTCAAACATAGAGCTGATGTAGAACTGACTGACTTCATATGGATTGAAAAATAGTCTCTGCTTAGGGCTCCTCCACTAGATCTCTGGATTTCTCCATAGTCCAGAATCTACAGGGTTAACACCAAGCTCTTTTTTAAAAAAATTATTTTTTGGAGGGGGAGGGTGGTGGGAGGTATCTAGAAACCTGCTTCAGAGCCAAAGCTGGTATTCGTTTTGATTGCCTGGGACCCATGCCATAAAATTTGTTACATATTTTAAGCATCACACCTGACTGCTGTGAATCCACCTTATTTTGATTATCTGCTCTTCTGGTGATAGACAGCTATTAGTAGATTTTCTCCAACTTGCTGCCACCTCAAACAATGCTTGAGGAACATTCTTGAGCGTGTCCCCTTCTGGACATGTGTGAGAATTTCTTGGAATATATTATTAGATATAGAATTTCTGGACCATGGGTTACATTTATCCTTAATTTTGCCAAATAATGTCAAGTATTGTGGAGACGTGAGCATATAGGGAGGCTATGTGCTACTGGTGGGAACGGAGACTCGGAGTTTATTTCTCCTTCACCTAACAGTCTTGCTGGTCAAGGTGGTAAGGCAGCTCTGCTCCCCAGAGCTTTTCAGGAATACATTTTCATTTCATTTTAGGGCTCAGTCACCAGCTAGGATGCTACCCTGGCGGTGTGATTGAGAGTGAGTTGCTGACCCATCTTCATTCCTACAAGAATGAGAAAATAAAGCCCAGGGAAAGCAATTTTCTTTTAGGCAATACAGTAGTATTTTCATACACAGTCATGCCTTGCTTAATGACAGGAACACATTCTAAGACATGTGTCCCTTAGGCGATTTTGTCACCTAAGAAGTTAACCTGTAGACACCTTCAGGCCAGTGAAAAATATACAGTTGTGAATTGCTTAACAACAGAGATACATTTTGTGAAATGTATTGTTAAGTGATTTTGTCGTTGTGTGAACATCATAGACTGCACTAACACAAATCTGGATAGTGTAGCCTACTACACACCTAGGCTATACAGTATGGTCTATTACTCCTGGGCAATAAACCTGTATAGCAGGTTACTGTACTGAATACTGTAGACAATTGTAACAGTGGAATTTGTGTATCTAAACATATATAAACATAGAAAAGGTACAGTAAAAATGCAGCATAAAAGATTTAAAAAAATGGTACATCTGTATAGGGAAATTACAATGAATGGAGCTTTCAAAACTAGAGGTTGCTCTGGGTGAGTCAGTGAGTGAGTGGTGAGTGAATGTGAAGGCCAAGGACATTATTGTACATTCTTGTAGACTTTATAAACACTGTACACTTAGGCTACACTAAATTTATAAAAAAATTTTTCTTTCTTCAATAATAATCTTAGCTTACCATAACTTTTTTACTTATGAACTAAAAAATTTTAAGCTTTTTGACTCTTGCAATAACACTTAAAACACAAACATATTGTACAACTGTATAAAAATATGTTCTTTCTTTATATCCTTATTCTATAAGCTTTTTTCCTATTTAAAAATGTTGTATTTATTGTTTACTTTTTAAACATTTTTGTTAAAAACTAAGACACAAGCATATACATTAGGCCTATACAGGGTCAGGATCATCAATATCGCTGTCTTTTACCTCCACATCTTGTCCCACTGAAGGTCTTCAGGGTCAATAACATGCATGGATCTGTCATCTCCTATGATAACAATGCCTTCTTCTAGGTACCTCCTGAAGGACCTGCCTAAGGCTATTTCATAGTTAACTTTTTTTTTTTAGTAAGTAGAAGGAGTATACTTTAACATAATAATAAAAATTATATATAGTAAATACTTAAACCAGTAACACAGTGGTCTATTATCATTATCCCCAATATTATGCACTATACATAACTATATGTGTTATATATTTTTATCTAACTGGCAGTCAGTTTGTTTACAGCCGCAGCACCACAAACATATGAGTAGCTTCATTGCACTATGACAGTATGACAGCTATGACATCACTAGGTGACAGGAAGTTTTCAGCTCTGTTATAATCTTATGGAACTACCATTGTATATGTGGTCCATCATTGCCAGAGTTGTTATGTGACTCATGACTGTATATTCCAAAGGAAAGAACTTAGTCACATTGTCACTTCAAGGGAGGACGAGAAATGTAGTATCTAATTGTTTGGCCATGTGCCCAGCTAAAATTGTTACCATATAAAAAGGAGATAGATTTCATATAACAATTAGCAATCTGCATGCCCATGTTTTTATTAAGATTTCTAACTCTTGTTGATTTTCAGAAGTTCTTTGTATTTTAAGTGGATGGTAACTTTATAAGACAACGAGTGAGCTTTGGTCGCAGAAAATTGGAAAGTCTTTTATGAAGAAATACAGACCCTTTGTAGGAGGGAGTTAATTTAGCATGCCAGAATGACTCAAATCTTGCACATTCTCAGGAAAATCCTGCCTTTAGGAAGAATCCTTGCGTAGCTTTTAGGAGATGATCTTTGAATCCTCTGAATTTTCTGCATGGCCTTGGGCCGTGAGATGCCAGTTTGATCAGATAATTTATGCAAACAATATGATTTATGGTGAACATTGTGTTTGCTGTGTAGAGTGCTACAGTCTGAGTAGCTGAGGTCAGTCATGCAAATATCACATGTCTATGTTACTGACCCCCTATAACAACCCTGGACACCAAGTCTAGAATGAGCTTTCCTCATTGGCAAAAATGAGTACATGTGACACATTATTCCTGGGAGAATTGAATGCATCTCCACTGAGAGAGGATACTTACAAGCTTGTGTCTGGTTTCTCCTGGAGTCTTCCCTTTGTTGATTTTAATTGACATCCTTTTACTGTAACTGACAGTAAAAAGTAATAGCTTTTCTGAGTCTGGTGATCTTTATAGTGTAAGATCAAGGCTCAGAGTGGTCTTGGGGACTTCTGACACAGACCTAAATTTTATGCTTAAAATAATGACAATAAATTCAGTACTTTAAAATACAACCAAATCCATTAATGTCTACATTTTCACAAAGAAGTCCTCCTCCACCCTTTAAAAAAAGTTTATGAGAATACATTGGTCACATGAGAAAGTTGCATTAATTCTTTCAAGCAACAAGAATACTTTGTAACTCAGTGTATCTGGTATTGAGTCACATTCAAATATTCACAGCATCAAATATATCCGTTACACTCCTTTAGTGTCAAATTGATTAGGTCTCAGCAACTGAGGTGATGGGGAGAGAAATTGTCAAGCACCATTTTTGCCACACTTGATGAGGTCCACCATTCACTGCTTAAGAGAGCTACAAGGAAAGAATTGGAAAAATAATACCATTTACTACCCACAATTAGGGTTGCCATGGAAACATTGTTTCAACAAGTTGGCATGGTAACCGTCCTCTCCATGATCCTGAAGAACCAAAGAAATAAGGTTTGAAATTTTGGCTTTGAAAGGCTGCCGATCCCTGATTCAACTCAATACTTTGCTATTCTGGAGTCTTATTTATTCTCCTATTTATAATTATATTCTTTGCTTCAAAAAATTTCCTGCTTACTATTCTGGATACTACTCTAACCTGAACATCTAGCACAATCATTTCATTTCCATGAAAATTGCCTTTGAAGCCATTCAATTTATTTATATAATAGTCATAAAAAGTCTTTTCTCTTGGGATAATCCCCATTGGCCAAATAGTCTACTTTCTATTATCCATGTTTATTTTCACTCCATTAAAATGTACTCATTTTAATGACATCAGATATAAAACACACCACAGAATTATTTTATTTTGAATTTACAGGTACTGTTGATGTTTTATTACTTGCATAGCAGAAATAAAGCTGAATGCTTGGGTAAATAGAGGTCAGTACTGAAAAACATTATTGCACACTCATTTTAGTTTATCATAACTGTTATAAATTTAGAGGGAATGGTTAGGGAATGAAAACAGAATTTAAGCTGCCTATTAACCTTCAAGACTTGATATTTTCATGGCTTATTGTCTGCTTAGCCTAAGTTTTAGATTGAATTACATGAAATTGCCGTTTATATAAGTAAAAAGATATGAGTGAATATTAGCAATTACAAATAGTTCAACCTGATTGTCCTGAAATTTTTTAGGGTATAGAGGTACAGTGTGAATCTTAAGCAATCGATTCCTCTGAGACTATACATTTCTTAATGGCACGATTTATATCTGATTTATCTTTGACACTTATCCAATGTCTTAAAGATAGCTTTGCATGTAATACAAATTTGTAGAGAATATTTGTGAATTTCATGACTAGCTAATGTCAGTTTTACTTTTTCATGGCATCCTGTCTTTGTTTGGGGACTTTACCTTGCAGCCTTGGTGGGAGATAATATTTGTGAAGAACCCTTGCTATGAAAGCTGTTGAGAATCCTCCTCTTCTTGCCAAGTAATGGATCCAGGAACCTAAGTCAGGTCAAATGAATACCTGGAGAACTTTAGAACTTGAGCAAGTAACACAAGAATGGGAACAGTGGTGGGATTGGCAGCAGAGTCATCACTAGACTTTTATGCTCATGACCGATCAAAGGTTTCTGCCTCTTGTTCCTCTGCAAGACCTTGACTTCTGCTCACTTCTTGGTGTGATCCTTCAGCTTCTAGCCAGTTCTCTGAGCCTCCTAAAACACTTCCTGTAAGTTACTTTTATTTTAAATTAGAATTTATTTCTGTTGCTTACAATGAAAAACCCTACTGATAGAATATTTCTGTTTTACTCATTGACTCATATTCATGAGTCATGAATAAAAATATGCATAAATAAATAAGTCAGATTCTATGAAGAAGGCAGAAAATACTGATGATTATCCAGATTTTCCTTTAGAAAAGCCTTACAGAAAAATCATAGGGGAATAAGCTACCACTCAGATATTTTGAAGAATAATTTTTTCCTTTAGAATTTTTGCAGTGGCCTCCTTTATGCTACTTAGTTCAGTCAGCTAAAAATGGACAAGGGAAATATTGCAAATAATTCAAAATAGCTGAATGGTTAACATTATTCCTACTTTCTAACATTCAATCAAACATCAATCATTCATTAGACATTTATCGAGTAATTTATATGTATCAGGCTTTATACTTTGGCCTGTAGATACAAGATTAAATAAACAATAAATGATGATGATGAGGTACCTATCCTAAGGAGATATCAGTCTAGTAGTGGAGAAAGAAGTACTCAGAATTAAATAGACTAAGTTCTGCATTGCGGTTTTGGCCAATACAAGGGGAGCCTGATGGAGGAAAGCCTATATACCTGGGAAGGAGAAAAATAAGTATGTCAAAATGGAGAAGGGGATATTTGGATTCAATATTAAAAGAGGAGGCCGGGCGCTGTGGCTCACGCCTGTAATCCTAGCTCTTGGGAGGCCGAGGCGGGCGGATTGCTCAAGGTCAGGAGTTCAAAACCAGCCTGAGCAAGAGCGAGACCCCGTCTCTATTATAAATAGAAAGAAATTAATTGGCCAACTGATATATATATAAAAAATTAGCCGGGCATGGTGGCGCATGCCTGTAGTCCCAGCTACTCGGGAGGCTGAGGCAGAAGGATCACTGGAGCCCAGGAGATTGAGGTTGCTGTGAGCTAGGCTGACGCCACGGCACTCACTCTAGCCTGGACAACAAAGCGAGACTCTGTCTCAAAAAAAAAAAAAAAAAAAAGAAAAGAAAATATTAAAAGAGGGACGAAGTTTTTACAAGTGGAGGGAACTAGGGATGAAGGGCTAATGTTAGTTAGTGGGCATATCATAGATAATAGGTATATTACCAACATAAAATTTAGTGACTTACTATGAGTATTTTTACATAGATGAAAGGATTGATGAATGACATTATGCAGGTTACACTGAAATTTTGAGTTAACTGTGGTTTTTAAGGAAGCTTTTATTAATCCACATAGCTGAATTTTGAATTCTTTTTGAGGAATTCTCCTGGTTATGTTACACAAGAACAATGTAAACATCCTTGCAATGTAAATAAATACTGATATTTCTGCAGATTTTCTGCAGAAATTTATCACCTTACTTAATCTGAAAATGAAATGATCTGTTATGAACAATATTGGATGTGAACATTAAACATATTACATTTTTTCTTATTTTTTTTTCTGGGAAGACACACTTCTTCTCATATTTAATCCTTCAAGCTAGCTAAGTTTTCAACTTTTTTGTGGTTTCTATATCCATCCCCAGAAAACTTGAGCCATAGAGGTATAGTTTAAAATGAAATGTAATTCATTTCTCTGGACTCAGCCTTGAGTATGTAATTCTGGGGTCTGGGGGAGGTAACTAGGAAGCATTGATTGGCAGATGTTGCTATGCCATCAACATGATGCTGCTACTGATCCAATTTGATATATACCCAAGCAATAATAAAATTTCCATCTTTCTCCTTATTCAATTATTCTGCATTAAACATATACAAGGCCTCTAATGTTATTCTTTATAAGCATGTACAGCCCATGCTCACTTTCTTTACCCTGTTCTTTTCTGTCTTTTGTGGCATTTTTGTCTAGCCAAACTCACTTATTAATTTTAATCTTATTGGGGTGAGGCATCATCCACAACACATTTTATGAAGCCAACATCACCCTGATATCAAAAACCAGGAAAGAATACAGCAACAAAAGAAAATTACAGACCAATATTCCTTATAAATATAGATGCTGAAATTCTCAACAAAATCCTAGCAAACTGAATTTGCATGGTTATCAAAAAAAATAATCCATCACCACCAAGAGGGCTTCATCCCATAGCTGCATGGATGGTTCAACATACACAATTCTATAAATGGAATTCACCATATAAATAGAAGCAAAAACAAACACCATATGATCCTCTCAATAGATGAAAAAAAAGCATTTGACAAAATTCAATACCCTTTTATGATAAGAAAACTTAACAAAATAGGCTTAGATGAGACTTACCTAAAAGTGATGCAAGCCATATATGACAAAACAACAGCCAACGTCATACTGAATGGGGAAAAATTGAAAGCATTCCCACTTAGAACTGGAACCACACAAGGTTGTCTTCTATCAGTTCTTCTATTCAACATAGTGCTGGAAGTCCTAGTCAGAGCAATCAGAGAAGGGAAGTAAATCAAGGGCATCCAAATGGGGGCAGAAGAGGTCAACCTACTGTTGTTTGCTGATGATATGATCTTATATCTAGAAAGCCTCAAAGATTCTGCCATGAGTCTACTGGAATTGATAAACAAATTCAGCAAGTCTCAGATTATAAAATCAATGTACAGAAATCAGTAGCATTCCTATACTCCAACAACAGTCAAACTGAGAACCAAATCAAAGGCTCAATACCCTTCACAATAGCAACAAAGAAAATAAAGTACTCAGGAATTTATTTAACTGGGATGTAAAAGACCTCTAGAGGGAGAACTACAAAGCACTGAGGAAGGAAATAGCAGAGCACGCAAACAGGTGGAAAAGCATACCATGCTCATGGGTTGGCAGAATGAACATTGTTAATATGTCTATACTACCCAAAGTGATCTACAGAGTCAATGCAATTAAAATAACAATATCATTTTTCACAGATGCAGAAAAGATAATTTTATGCTTCATATGGAAGCAGAGAAAACCCCATATAACAAAAGCTATCTTCAACAAAAAGAACAAATTGGGAGGCATCAATTTATCATACTTCAATATGTATTACAAAGCTCTGCTAACTAAAACAGCATGGTACTGGCACAAGAACAGAGACATAGACTGATGGAACAGTGTTATATAGCCAAGATTCACAGGGCCATGGGACAGAGAGACAGAGTCACCGAGGCTGTAATTATCAAAAGGAGTTTTTATTGTCTAGCTCAAGCTAGGGTCCAAGCCCCCAGAGTGCCAGCGCAGTGGCTTCTTCTTTGGGCAGGGACCCCCCTTTGTGTGCTAGTGAGCCTTTTATACCCAAGCTGTTTACATACTGATCATGTATCTGCCCCCACAGTGATTCTTACTTCATCCTGCCCCTGATAGGCTCTAACCTGTTCCGGGTCCTAGCTGAGAGACTCTGGTTTCCTCGTTCTTTGTCTTTATTCTCTGCATCCCATAATGTACTCAGAATGTCTTGTGGTTAGCAAATAAGCAGTAAACAGAAGCTGGAAGGTGTCCATTGTGCTTATAGCCCAGTATCTTACAACAGAACTGAGAAGCCAGTTATAAAACTATCCTCATATAGACACCTAATCTTTGACAAAGCTGACAAAAACATACACTGGGGAAAAGAATCCTTATTCAGTAAATGGTGCTGGGAAAATTGAATAGCCACATGCTGAAGACTGAAAAAAGATCCACACCTTTTACTTCTCACAAACATCAACCTATGGAGGATATCAGACTTAAATCTAAGACATAAAACTATAAAAATGATAGAAGAAAATGTTGGAAAAATTCTTCTAGACATTGGCCTAGGCAAAGAATTTATGAAAAAGACCCTAAAGGCAATCACAACAACAACAACAATAAGTAATTGGGACCTGATCAAATTAAAAAGCTTCTGCACAGCCAATGAAACTATCACGAAAGCAAGAAGACAACAGAATGGGATAAATATTCGCAAACTACACATCTGATAAAGGGCTGATAACTAGAATTTATATAGAACTCGGGAAAATCAGCAAGAAAAAATCAAACAACCCTATCAAATGTTGGTGAAGGACATGAACAGAAACTTCTCAAAAGAAGTTAGACTAATGGCCAACATATATGTGAAAAAAAAGCTCAACATCTCTAATCATCAGGAAAATGCAAATCAAAACCACAATGAGATATCACTTACCTCCAGTGATAATGGCTTTTTATCAAAAAGTCCTAAAACAATAAATGTTGGTGTGGATACAGAGAGATAGGAACACTCCTACATTGCTGTTGGGATTGCAAACTAGGACAACCTCTGTGGAAAGTAATATGGAGATATCTCCAAGAGCTACATGTAGAACTACCATTTGATCCAGCATCTACCGAAAAGAACAAAAGACATTCTATATAAAATACTTCTACACTGGAATGTTTATAGCAGTACAGTCTACAATTGCAAAGATGTGGAAACAACCCAAATGCCTATCAATCCATGAGTGGATTGATAAAATGTGGTATATGTATATCATGTAGTTCTATTCAGACACAAAAAACAATGATGATATATCACCTCTTGTATTATTGTGGATAGAGCTAGAATCCATTCTACTAAGGGAAGGATCCCAAAAATGGAAAAACAGGCACCACATGTACTCACCATCAAAATGGCTTCAACTAATCAATGGTTACATGCACATATAGTAATAACATTCATCAGGTGTTGGGAAGATGGAAAGGGGCAGGAGATTATGGGTATATACATACCTAATGGGTGCATTGCATACCTTTTGGGGGCTTGACATGCTTGAAGCTCTGATTCGGGTGGGAGAAATGCAATATACGTAACTTAAATATTTGTACCCCCATAATAAGGTGAAATAAAAAAATAAAAAATGATTTTAATCTTATTTAAACAAGTTCATAAAATACATACAAATTATGTGAAAATGCTGTAAGACTCTTGTCACTAAGAGTTGAAGGTTTTGTTTACAATGATTATATTGAGTTTAGCTGTTCACCTTGGGAAAGAGGGAATTATTAATAGATGAGCAGTGGCAAAAGGGACAGCTCATGCCAAAATGTCTGAGACTATTTGTATTTGCACTCTAGGAATACAGGAGAGCTCTCCTCTTAATGATGGGAAACATTGGAATAAATCCTAAGACCTGAGCACTATGGTTATTTTGGGGATGACGGTTGTCACCATTACTCTTAGGAGAATGTTGCAGGTCCTGTGTAGAACATGGTCATTGAACTACAAACATTATGCCATAAGTACAGCATGGAATATTTACACCAGGAGTTGTGGGTTAAGGGGGAGGAAAGCACATCAATGAATGGCCACTTTCTGATTTATTGATTGTCTATGAAGGAACTATAGCTTTCTATTACACCAGTTTTATTTGTTTGAATTTAATACTCTTGGATTTGGCTGTTTTTTTGTTCAAATGATAGAAAGTACTAGTGGCCCTTGAAAAAAAGGATTATTACCCAGGCAATAGCAAAGACAAGATGTCAGGAGGCAGTGACATGGTCTGGACTTGACCTTAGATTTGGGGAACAGGAGAGATATCAAAACTTCACTATGTTGTAGTAGAGATATCACTTCCATTTATTTTTCTTCTGGAACCGTAGACTATATTTTCATCAAATATCTTACAGGGTTAATTAGTTAAAAAATCTCTAAAATAGATTTTTGAATACTTCCCTATGAAAACTTTCTATTTGTTCAGAAATTCAGACATGTCTTGATTTATTCTCAAATTACTGATATCTTCTTTTTAAACTTAAAATCAGAAAAGAAAATTGAACATAATGTTTTTTTAAAAATTTCTGGTCAAAATCATCTTTAAAATTTTACTTACAACTCAGTTCTTTTGAAACTTTCCAAAAGCAGACAGATTAATGGCCAGCAAACATATAAAAAAGTGCTCAACATCTCTAATCATTAGGGAAATGCAAATCAAAACCACAATGAGAAATCACCTAACTCCAGTGAGAATGGTCTCTATCAAAAAGTCCCCAAATAACAAATGCTGGCATGGATGTGGAGAGATTGGAACACTCTTACAATGCTGGTGAGACTGCAAATTAGTACAACCTCTGTGGAAAGTAATTTGGAGATATCTCAAAGAGCTAAAAATAGAAATACCATTTGATTCAGCAATCCCACTACTAGGCATCTATCCAAAGGAAAAAAAGACATTCTATAATAAAGACATCTACACTCGAATGTTTACAGCAGCACAATTTACAATTATAAAGATGTGGAAACAACCCAAATGCCCATCAATACATAAGTTGATTAATAAAATATATATTAACATATATATCATATTTTATTGTATATTTATAGTGTATGTATATTGTATATTTATAGTGATATATATTATAGTGTATATATATTATAGTATATATATATTTAAGTGTATATATATTTATAGTGTATATATATATATATTTATATACACACACACCATGGAATACTACTCAACTACAAAAACAATGGTGATCTAGCACCTCTTATATTATCCTGCATAGAGATTGAGCCCATCCTTCGAAGTGAGGTATTATAAGGATGGAAAAACATGAACCACATGTACTTGCCATCAAACTGGTGCTAAATGATCAACACTAAGGTGCTCACATGGTAGTACTCACTGGGTGCTGGTTGCATGTGGGGGTAGAGGCAGTGGGGGGGGGGCTAAACCCACAGCTAATGGAGATTGGGCACACTTATATCCCTAGCTTGAGCAAGGCAAATGAGTTTCATGTAACCAAAATCTTTGTACCCCTATAATATCCTGAATTTAAAAAAATAAATTTAGGAGCAGTAGAAAAGTTGGAGAAGAGAGATCACAAGTCTTCCTTAAAAAAAAAGTCATTTTTGATACTCTTGTACTTTTGTCTTATTGAAATGAAGAGTATAATAGCAGGTTTGTTGACAAATAAAATTTCTGTACCTTGCCTTTGCAAATAAATGGTTTCTTATTTTCTTTCCTCTCACTTACTTTTCTGGAAAACCTGCTTTATTAGTTTACTTGAGCTGCCGTAGGAAAATACTAGAGACTGAAATTTACTTCATCACAATTCAGGAGTCTAAAAGTCCCAGATCAAGGTCTAGCAGGGCTGGTTTCTGGTTAGGGTCTCTTTCTTGGCTTCTTTCTGTATTCTCACATAGCAGGGGGAATATGAAAGAGAGAAAGAGCACTCTAGTGTTTCTTCTCATAAAGGCACTAACACTATCAGATCGGGGCCCCATACTTATGATCTTATTTAACTTTTTTCCTTACTCTAATTATAGCCACACTGGGGTTTAAGGCTTCAACATATAAATTTGAGTAGGACACATTCAGTCCATAACACATACTATATCTTCATATGGCATAACAAATAATCTTGTTTTATCTCAGATGTAATTCAGGTCTTTTTTGTTCCACTTTAAAACACTTTTTCTCTTTGATTCTTTTTAGCAAATGCATATGTCCATTTAAATTTATCCTTCCTTCTGCTAGGTTGTTCCTATTTGTGTTCTGCAATATATTAGTTTATTCACAATGAGATGTTTGATTTCCCTAAGTACTAAGTTTGACAGTTGATATCTCTGACATTTCACTTTGACACTTCTTGTTTTGTAGGTTTATTATGAAGGTACATCATCATTCTTTCAAATGCACAGTTTGGATTATGATTATCTTTCAAATTTTTTTAGAACAGTTTTGTGAAACCATGGATAAGTCAAAATTTTGTGATATGTTCAAATATGAGCTCTGTCATAGAATGAATGCTGCACAGACAACTTGAAATATCAATGAAGTGTTTGGAAGGATGTGGCTAATGAATGAACAGTATGTGAATGGTTTGAGAAATTATGTTTTGGTTATTTAAACCTTGAAAATGAGCCATGTGGGCGGCCAAGGTGGATAATGATGAGCAGAAAGCTGTGTTGGAAGTGAATCCATCTCAGCCTATGTTGAGATGGAAAGCAGCAAGGTTTGACACTACTAGTCCAAGAATATTGGACAATTTGTAACAAATCAGCAAGGTAGAGTAGTTGGATAGATAGATACTGAATGAATTAAATGAGTGTCAGAAGAGAAATCATCTTGAAACTTGTCTTTCTTTGCTGTTATTTCAGAAAAGTGAATGATTTCTACACCATATTGTTATGTGTGATGAAAAATGAATTGTTTTTGACAATTACAAGCATTGACATAGTGGTTGGATAAAGATGAAGTGCCAAAGTACAGTCCAAAACCAAATATTCATCCAAAAAAACTAATGGTGTCCATTTGCTGGTCCAATGCTGGTATTAATATTATCCACTACAGCTTCATGAAACCTGGTCATTTCATTACAGCAGATGTGTACTGCAATCAATTTGATGAAATGATGAGGATGTTTGAGATTAAACAGCCGAGATTCATCAATAGAGATAGGCCCATCCTCTTGTAAGACAACGCTTGACCTCATGTTGCACAATGTTGCTCAAACTACAGGGGCTAGACTTAGTACCAGCCATCTACCATATTCTCCAGATCTTGCTCCAAATGACTACCACTTTTTCCAGGCTTTGGACTACTTCTTGCAAAGAAAAATATTCAATTCTCAGCAAGCTGTGGAAAATGCCTTTTGTGATTTCATCACCACTTGCTCTCCAGGCTTCTTTGCTGCTGGCATAAACAAGCTACTGTTAAGATGGCAAAACTGTGTTGATAGTTCAGGCACATACTTTGATTAATTGTCCTGCTTCTTGTTTGAGAGATAATAAACTAAACTTTTGATTCAAAATCAGACATTTCATATTTAATGACCTACTATTTCGCTGTCGGGTTGAATACATGACCTGTGTTCGACAGTAACTTGCATCACTTGAATTATGATTACAATTAACATTTACTTCAGAATGACTATGAAGCTCTAATAGTATAATGTTGGTGGAAGTAATTCGTAAATTGTGAAGTATTGTATACAGACAATTCCTAACTTTTGATGGTTCAACTTTATGATGGCTCAATTTTATAATGGTTTTACTGGGATGTAAACCCATTATAAGTCAAGGAGCATCTGCACATATGATACAGGATTACTGTATTATTTAATAAAGGTCTGTTGATCTGCACAATGATATTTTGGATATGTGCTCAAAAGTACAGGAGACAAAGAACAAGTGGGTTTATATCAAACTAAAAAGCTTCCACATAGCAAAAGAAATAACAGAGTGAAGAGACAATCTATGAAATGGGAGAACATATTTATAAACCACACATCTGATAAATAAGGAACTCAAACAACTCAATAGCAAGAATATAAGAAACCCAATTAAAAAATGGACAAAGGACCTGAATAGACAATTCTTAAAAGAAAACATACAAATGGCCAACAGATACATGAAACAGTGTTCATTATCTATAATCCTCAGAGAAATGCAAATTAAAAACAGAATAAAATATCACCTTACACCTGTTAGGATGGCTATTCATCAAAAACCTGAAAGATAAATGTTGGCAAGGATGTGAGGAAAAGGAACCCTTGCACAGTGTTTGCAAGAATGTAAATTAGTATAGCTATTGTGAAAAACTATATTGAAATTCCTCAAAAAATTAAAAATAGGACTACTATATGATCCAGCAATCCCAATTCTGGGTCTATATCCAAAGGAAATGAAGACAGTATGTCAAAGAGATATCTGTACTCCTGTGTTCATTGCAGCATTATTGACAATAGGCAAGATATGGAATCAATGTAAGTGTCCATCATTGGATAAATGATGTGGTATGTATGCATAATAAAATACTATTCAGTCTTAAGAAATGAGGACATTTGTCATTTTCAGCAACATGGGTTTACCTGGAGGACATTATATTAAGTGAAATGAATGAGGTTCAGAATGACAAATATGGCATGATCTCACATAAGTGAAATCTGATGTTTGTCAAAGGACTAATTTTCATTTAGATAGGAAGAATAAATTCAAGAGACCTGTAGTATAACATGGGGATTATAGTTAATAATGTACTGTACACCTGAAAATTGCTAAGAAAGTATATTTTCAGTGTTCTTACCACAAGCATGTGAGGTAATGAATATGTTAATCAGATTGCCTTAGCCATTCCACAATGTATACATATTCAAAAATCATGTTGTATACCATAAATATAGACAATTTTTATTTTTCAATAAAAATAAATAAATAAGAAGAAAAAAAGCCCCATTGTTAAACTAAATGTAACAATTTTGAACTCTTGACAGTGTAGATATTGCTAATCTATAGATGAGTTCTAGGTGAATTAAGTAAAAATATTTTTAATGTGTTTATTAGGTGTGTCAGGCTCTGTTTTAACGACTAGGGACATAACAGGAAATAAGAAATGCCCCCAAAGACTTTAGGCAAGATTGATCTTACCCTAATCACCTTTATGGGACTAGAGATAATTCTGTTGTGCCATAGGAGTCCTTCAGAGAAAGAGTGGATCAGTCTAATCAGGACTCAACCTCTGAAGACAATGATTATAGTCTGTGTTCATCTTTTCAGAACAGCTATTCTCCCATAGAACAAGCTAACATCTTACATTTTTTCTGTGGACTGTAACTGACTTAGTTCTTTGAGTAGCAGTGTACCTTGTTCTCTTAATTGCAATATTAGCTGTTTCCCTATGCATTATTCCCTCTGCTTTTTTGAGAAAAAAATCTTTTACTTGTAATTTAATGGATGCAAATCCCTATGCTTTTTATTCTGTCTTATGTCAGCTGTGTGCTTTTGTCTACTAATTGTTTGACTTTGATTAACAACTGAGTCAGTCATTTGTTCTTATTTATGCCATAACCGACTTTCACTACATGCCCCACCCCAGTCATCCCAGGAGCCTAGCCTTGTTTCCAATCTTACAATAATGAGAAGATTGCAAATTCTTTGTCACTTTTTCCTTAGGGGTGTTTATTTTAGCAGTTCAATTAATGACCTAACACATGTGAACTAAAATAAGGTGAACTAATAACTGAGCTAATAACTAAAACCCTAAGGCCCCTGATGACCCGACAGAACCCCCTCTTGGCCAAGGGAAACCTAGAGAAACCTTAAAACTGAGTCCCAGCCATGACAGGATGCAAAGTCAGACATGCCTCATTATACCCCCTCCCTTGCCAACAGCCATCAGGGTTTTTTCTTTAAGGACTAAACAGAAACCAATCTCATGATCTACTACTGATCTGTGGTTTCAGCACGATGACTAACCAGCATTCTTTCTTTATAAGAGACCACCAACCACGAAGTAGTTTTAACTAGTCTATAGAGTATGAAACAGAGCATTTTCATGTCTTTGCTTCACCTTTTGATATAGAAGGCTGCCATTTTCTGAACATGGACCCCATAAAAAGGAAAAAAGCTTGATTGCACATGCGCATGTTTCTCCTTTATAAACATTCATAACTCCTTCTATAGCATGTTGAATATGGACATTTGGACACCCTGCTCAGCCTAAATTCCTGTTTCCATTGTCTATCCCTCGAAGCATGTGTTTCTGGCTTCTGCACAAAGCTCTGCTTCCCAGCCTGTCAGAATGGCCACCTACAGGCTGAAACCCTTTGTGAGAAATAAAGCTCTCCTTTCCAAATTTGTGAACCTCATTATTTTCTTCAGTTAACAAGAAGTTCAATTCAGATCACCTGAAGAACAACTGTAACTGTGGGGATAATATACATTCATGTATTCAGGAGGAAGTAGTGATGGTTCTTTGAATACTTAATCACAATTTGATTATCCCCATTTTGCTGTGTCATAAGGTTGTAATTTAAAAATGTACAGATATTAACAGGAAGCAGGATAATTTATGGGAAAGAGTGATATTATATCTCTTTATTCAGTTGCATTATTCTGAAAACTCAGATGCTTATTTTTGTTTCTCTATGTTTCTATTCATCTATGAACATAATCACATAGTAATTAACATAAGAAATACTTCCTTTATCAAATTCTTTGGGGATATACCTAGCCAGTCCAGAACAATGGCTTTTTCACCTTAACAAATTTATTCCAGACTTCTACACCTATGTGAAGAATGTTGTGTAGAATTAGAGGAGGCCTGTTCTTCCTTTCAGGATTAGAATAATACACTGAGAAAGCTGTCAAAGACACAAATGAAGAAAAAGGGTCCACATATTCAAAGTGATGGGTCTTACTGATACCCATAGGTAATTAGGGCTATCACTCTCGGAATCTTTTCATTTATTCCAACAGTAGTCATAGATGGTATCATAAAATAAAATATCTTTCAGTATTCCATTGCACAACTATCAGGAACCATGTCCATATGTGAGCCTGCCCCAGTTGGGTTGGCATGTAAGTACTACATGGAGATTATTGTGAACTTGGTTATGAGAAGTTCTTTTAGAAGTCTTGGGTTCCATCTTGCTGGTGGTTCTTTGTGTTAGTTAATAATTCTCTCTGAACTTTCTGTGATTCCTTGAAGTGCAGACTCTTGCCTAGGCTCCCATTTCCTTCCAGCCTGCCTAATTTCCAAGTTTCCAGCTCCTCTACCTCACTCAATAGGAAAGACTTCTGATGCCTATTCCACTTGAGGACTCTCATGCAATGCTCCTTGGATTGTATTGAGAAAAAAAAAAAAAAAGAAAAATGACTTATCAAGTTTAGCACTTTTCCCTCTCTATCTGGTTTCAATTCAAAATTAGGTATTTCCTAGGTCATCTTTATTATGAAGATATTCTAGTGCTGAAGAGCACTGCAATGCCTCTAAATCAGTTGGTCCATACATAGTAATTTTAAAACCATTGTCTTATGAAATTATGTCCTTTAACCTACAATTGTATATCAGTTGGATTCTCAGTTGCTTCAGATATCTGTTCTGATATTTTAAGCTCATTCTGAAATTTGCTGCTGTTGCAGTGAGCGTGATTCATGCCATTCACTAAAAGGGTAAATGCTCTTAGGAAAGAAAAAAATATACAGTGACTTCTCTTTGATAAGAACTCAAATTCAATTGTTTAAATTTATTGGTATTTTTTTGTTTTTTAACTTTTCATGAATAGACAGACAGCTGGAACCTAAAAGCATTTCCAGACAGATTTGACAATTTACCAAGAGACTGCAGAATGACTTTGATGCTTGTGAAAATATAGCCAAGCTCACACATCTCAACTAGGGTCATCATCAGTCAACTGTTCAGTTTGACAGTCTTTTTCAATGTTTAGTCAAGACAGCATTGAAGTATTTTTTTAAAAGAATTTTCATGATATTTTCCCCATAGCACTTGCTTTTAAAACTTAAAAATATATATGGCATTCTAAATTTGGGGCTCCAAACTTATGATTTCAATTCCATAAGTATAATTTGATATGAGGTAAGTGAATATAAAATTGAGAATCTGTTTAAGGTTTTTAAATAATTCATATACTTCTAATATGTTCTTAGCAATGGCCAATGCTAATGTTACTAAAATCTCGGCAACTGTCAGAAGAACAAGGACAAGTGGTTGGGGGAAAAGGAAAGAGACATTTATTAATTTGCCAGCAAATGAGGACAAATGGCAGATTTCTGCCTCAAAGTACCAGATTTCCCAATAATAAGCTGAAATGCAGAGTTTTTAAAGGGAGGCCATTCAGCTTCAGGCAATTGCTGTTCAACTACAGTTGATGATTCTGATGTGTCCCATCTCTGGGGACAACAATCTTGTGACCTCTGCCCAGATCTCTGCCAGCCCCAGAGAGTTCCAGCTGAGCCATCTTTTATAGCCTAGCATTAAGATCAAAGGACATTCCTCTGAATCTCCCAACCAGTGGCCTGAGGCAGGTGTTTTAGTTCTCAAAAAGGAGTGCCTCAAAAAAAAAAAAAAAAAAAGGAGTGGGGGATGTTTTAAAGAGACAGAAAATATTTTTGCCATTTTTTCAGACCATTTCTTCTGTTACACTAATACAAACCCACTTATTTTTCTCCTGCCTATGTAGCCCTTTTGAAATATTTATGGCCATCATCATCATATCCAAGAAACCTTAAGACCTGATTACATGCAGCTGTTGTGTAGAAGTTTTAAGAGTAAGTGATCTTTTTTTTTTTTTTTGACTAGTGACAGTTTAAGAGAAATATTGTTGTAGGTTTATATTACTGCATCTGTGTGCAGTAGGACCATAGCAATGGCTGCCAAGTGCCTCCCTCCATTCCCTTGTGAAGCCGCAGCATGGCTAAAGAGAAGACAGCAAGTTGTCAGGGCACATTTTAATTGTCCAAGAAGGAACTACATTTAAGTTTAAAGATAAATCTCATAACCCTAGTTTCCAGTTTAAAAAAATAATAGAAAGTTATTTAAATTGGTTGAATTGACTAAAAATCACCTGATGCAAGAGTCACATTATGATGAACATACTTTTTATTAAATTTCCAATTAAGTCAAAAGTAAAATTAATTCTTACTTAATGAGAAAACCACACACTTTTTTAATAAATGTATAAATTACAAAAAATTGTTAATAGTTAAAAACTTAAAAAATAAAATCCATAGGATAGTGTTTTGAGAATTTTAGAAAAACATACCCTAACCTGCTGTTGAAAAACAATGTGGTATGTTTAGAATATGCAATAATAAATAATACTTTGAAAAGGTGGATTTCATCAAATATTAATACAATGAAATACAGCAAGGGTTATGGTGAGATTTGGGGATACTTAGGCAAATTCTTTTCTTATGCAGCCAATAAGTCATTTGGAATAATGACATCATATCACACACACACACACACACACACACACACACACACACACACATGATATAAGCTCCTCTGAGTATGGTGTGCCCTTGGAAGAGGCAGGACTCTGTCGCTGACTCTAAATCTTTTGCTGGGGCAACAGTTCCTTCCTTAAAGGAGGATTCTGGTAGTGCATCTACATGTTCACAAATATAACGCTAATAAGACAGTTTAACTGCTATCCTTGGACAATACTGGTTAGAAGAAACAAATTAGAATGAAAGAGTTTCCACATTAACAAGATGCCAGACATTGACAAAAGATTTTTATTTTATTTTATTTTTTTTTGAGGCAGAGTCTCGCTTTGTTGCCCAGGCTAGAGTGAGTGCCATGGCATCAGCCTAGCTCACAGCAACCTCAAACTCCTGGGCTCAAGCAATCCTACTGCCTCAGCCTCCCGAGTAGCTGGGACTACAGACATGCGCCACCATGCCCGGCTAATTTTTTCTATATATATTAGTTGGCCAGTTAATTTCTTTCTATTTTTAGTAGAAACGGGGTCTTGCTCTTGCTCAGGCTGGTTTCAAACTCCTGACCTTGAGCAATCCACCTGCCTCGGCCTCCCAGAGTGTTAGGATTACAGGTGTGAGCCACCTTGCCCGACCGACAAAAGATTTTTAAAAAGTACTAAAATCAGAAAGAATTCTCCCAAATTAAATAATGAGTTCATTTAATAGGTTCTTACAGCTTTATACACCTTAATAGCTTCCTAAGGCACTATTGTAGTCTTGTAGTATAATAATTGATGTTCTTGGGTATAATCTTGAATCAATAAGCTAAAAAAATCTATTCGGCAACTTCTCTTAATATTTTAGAAAGACTTCCATCTACAAAAGGGAACAATTTAAAAAATGTGTTGATACTCTAAAATGTAAGTTAAATTGTCCGAAAAAAGTGTATATTGTGGTCTATTCCCTTATCACTCTGTTTTCTGGACTAGGTATGGACCAGGTGAGAGGAAACAAGAATGAGTGTGGTGTCTTGGGTCTGTGGTGTACAGAATCAGTGGATATGCAAGGTGGCACGTCCTTAAGAGGGGGACTAAGGACAGAGATGGTGAGAGATTCCAGAATTGGGCTACTTGTGAAATGGGCCAAATTGAGGGTGAGAGTCAAGCAGGAGGGAAACAAAACAAAATAAAAACAGAGAGAGAGAGAGACAGAAAGAAAGAGAGAGATTGAAATTGAGAGAGAGAAGAAGAGAGAGAGAAAAAAAAAGGTGTGGAATTGACAAAAGGTTTTTATAGCACACACATATTAGGCAAAGCAGAAGGAATTTGCAAGCTGGGATGGGTGCCCATAAGGGCTTCTAGTGCAGTTTGCACACCAAACGCCAGTGGCATAGGGTGGCATAGGGTGTAGAGCTGGAATACAGCCCTGTTATGAATTATGCTTTGAAATAAAGCATACTTCTTATGCTTTGAAATTAGTTTCCTAGGGTTGCTGTAGCAAAGTACCCCAACACAGGTGGCTTAAAACAATAGACATTTGGCAGGAAGTATAAAATCAAGGTGTTGATTGGACCATGTTGGCAGGACCATGCAGAGTCCTTCCTTGCTTCTAGTTTCTGCTCTTTGCCCACCATCCTTGGTTTACCTTGGCTTGTAGGTACATCACTTGGCCATTTTCTCCCTGTGTGTCTTCACACTGTTTTCCCTCTGTGACTATTTGTTTCTATGTTTACTTCTTCTTTTTTTTTTTAATATGTTTAAATTTATCCTTCCCATAAGGACACCACTCATATTGGAGTAGGGCCCACATTAATGACCTCACTTTAACTCGATTATCTCCTTAACGACCTTATTTAAAAAAAACAGCCACCTTCTGAAGTAATGGGGGTTAGGACTAAATGGGATTCTTATAAATCCTATTCTACATACCTTAAAGTTTTCACAGAGTTCTCTCAGGTTTTGCCATTATGTTGTCTATCAACCTTAAATTTTGATATTATACATTTTGTGTTTTAAAGTATTTTTATGACAACTTTATTGAGGAGTTGGAAGAACTATAGAGTTGGTATCCAGATGTGAGGAGGGAACTCACTAGTGCGTGCTCTGGCACAAGCTTCAGAAATTGGAAGGAAAAGTGATTGGCAGTGAGCAGGTGAGACATGCTCTTTATTGTCGGGGGGATACAGCAGTGGTGAAAAGCATGGCTGAGAACATGGCGAACACTTATATATGGCTCTGAACAATAGTGGCAACATGCCACGGGAAAGCGTGATCACATGGGTTCACATAGAAGATAACACCTTGGTTACATGAGTATTCCGACTCACGCCTCCCGGTAAGGCCATCTAGCTGGGAGGCAGGGCTGAAAAAAACACTATAGCAGTCATCTTAGTTTGGCCTAAGAAACCTATTGCCTATAAAAATGCATTTTCCCTTACAGCAGATACTATTTCGAACTGTATTATTACCCTGTTCTGAATGAATCTTGGATGGTGATTTGGCAGTTCCCTTTAATATGTTTAGAGAAAAAATGGAAATTGAATAATTTAAAAAGTGAGCAATGAGTTGATGAGGTGGATTTGTATTGTGTCACTGTGTAAGCTCAAATCCCTGTCATAAATCCCCAATTCCATACATCTCCTAGTGGTTTTGCTTTTCTGATCAAACCTTGACTGATGTGGTGGATAAAGGAAGCAGCAGTTTCAAGCCCTGAAGAATAGCTAGGATTTTTTTTTAAAAGAATCATGCACAATTTTGAAGGACAATTCGATATATCACAGGATATAGATAAAATATCAGAATTGATGTGATTCAAAACTGTGTTTCAGTTTAGATTTTTCTGGATAGCTGTTTCTTTCTTACATTTGATCTAATAAAGTCAGAGATTTGCTTCAACTAAACCATTTGCTGTTGTCTGTAAATCTGTTCTATGTTTGTTGCAGGTATGTGACACAATATTGAGTAATAAAAATATTCAAATGAGCATCAGCTATCTTTTACCATCAGCATGTGATCTATGGTTTACTAATGTATAAATGTCTGTGCATGTTTTTTGTTCAAAGATACTGTGCCTAATGAGTACTGAAATATAGTTTTATGAACTAAAATAAAATGCTGAACCCTGCCCCCCAGCTGGCTGAGTGGACCCCCTCTTGGCCAAGGGGACACCAGAAATACTCTACAGCTGAGTTGCTAGCCATGAGAAAGGGGGCCAGACATGCCTCATCATGCCCCTTCCCTTCTTGGAGATTTCTTCCATAGCTCATTAACAGGCCTAAGGCTATGCAAGTTGAAGCTTAAACCACACCTGCAGTCCTCAACTTACTTCACAGATCACTTGAGTCTGTTTGTATGGCCAGTGGCTTGTCTGTGATTAGCAGACTTCCTTAACTTAAAACACTCTGAGCCTTTAGACAAAGCTTCTTCTTTAACCAATGACAAATCAAAGAATCTTTAAACCCACCTATAACCTATAAGCCCCTCCCCACTTTGATATGTCCCACCTTTTTGGGCCAAACCAATGTGCACCTTCCATGTACTGATTTATAACTTTACATGTAATTCCTGTCTCCCTGAAATGTATAAAATCAAACTGTAACCCAAACACAGTCAGTCCACTTGCTCAATCAAGGCTTCTTGGGTGTAGCTCTGGGCCATGGTCCTCATACTTGGCTCAGAATAAATTTCTTAAATTATTTTATGGAGTTTGGCTTCTTTTCTGCTGGCAGTTTTAAACAACAGCAGCAGCAGCAACAGCAAACCCTGGAAAAATGTAACTGGCAATAGGCTTTTCTTCCGATCAGTAAAATGTGACTAATAGTTCTCTGGAGGAAAAATGCACAACAAATGGATATTTACTTAAGTAACATTTTATGCCAAAATAGCACAATGATTTATAGTATTATAGGCCATTTCAAAAGTTGCTACAGGACACCTCGTGCAGATAGTGTACTGTGTAGTACAAATTATAGTGATTTGTGGAAGTGTAGAGTAGAAGATTGGAGCAATAAAGAAAGAAGAATAATGTTCTTCCTTGAATCATGGGGGGAAAAGCACAGCTCAGCACATGTCCCTAGGCAACTCTGAAGAGTAGTACAGTGCATTGAAGTTCAAGTCTCTGAAATGTCAAATCTAAATGACAATGGAGTTACATTAGGAAAAAAATCAAGGTGACAAATGGCTCATTTAATGTTGTGAATGGTATCTCTATAAAAGTCACTTATGGTGTAAACTAGGAATCACTGCAGGTGATTTTGTGAAGAGGGAAATAATAGTCACTCATGAAATAAGTGAAGGAAAGGACACCAATCAAGAGGTGGAACTTGGCCAGAAAAACGATTTGTGATCTGAGTGTCAATCACGACTTCATTATGTGATCTTCAGAAAGCTGAACCTAGCTTGGAGGAAGTAGTGAGTCCAATTCTGTCTGTTGCACAGGGGAGAAGGAGAATTGTTATGTACAAGAAACAGAAGGTGCTTGGTAGTTTCACTCCAAGAAGAGTACCTTATACCGTTTCCAGGCTTTGCAAATGCTGCCATGTCTGTATCTTTGTTACTGAAAGTCTGGCACTTGTCCCTGATGCCACATCAAAAGAATGAAGACAAGTGGTTTGAGGAGAAGGAAAGGGAGGTCTATTCATTTGCCTGCAAATGAGGAGAATGGCAGTATCACGTCTTAAAGTACCCTTTTCCTATCTATAAACATAAATACAGAGCTTTTAAAGGGAGAGAGTTCTGGCCGGGCGCTGTGGCTCACGCCTGTAATCCTAGCTCTTGGGAGGCCGAGGCGGGCGGATTGCTCAAGGTCAGGAGTTCAAAACCAGCCTGAGCAAGAGTGAGACCCCGTCTCTACTATAAATAGAAAGAAATTAATTGGCCAACTGATATATATAGAAAAAATTAGCTGGGCATGGTGGCGCATGCCTGTAGTCCCAGCTACTTGGGAGGCTGAGACAGAAGGATCGCTTGAGCCCAGGAGTTTGAGGTTGCTGTGAGCTAGGCTGGCGCCACGGCACTCACTCTAGCCTGGGCAACAAAGCGAGACTCTGTCTCAAAAAAAAAAAAAAAAAAAAAAAAAAAAAAAAAGGGAGAGAGTTCAGCTTCCACTTATTGCTGTTTAACTAAAGATGATGGTTCTGATCCATCTCATCTCTACTGAAAACAATCTCGTAACAACCGGCCAATTCCATTGAACCATCTCCTATGGTACAAAGAACAAAGGACGCTCCTCCTGACCTTGGGCAGGAATGCAGGTTTTAATTCCCAAAACGAGTGGGGCAGGTTTTAGAGAGTCAGCTTGTAAAACATTTTTAGCCTTTTTGAGGATGTTCCCTGGTTACCATTTCTCTGGCCACATGCTCCCACAAACTACAAAGTAAGGAATAGACAGGATTAGCCAAGAAATCATGTGCTGTGCACACCTGTGTAACTCTTCTCAGATGCATCTTCATGCAGTTGCACATATAGTCGAGTGAATTTTTGAGAACAGCTAAGTCATACTAAAAAAAAATGCAAGAGAGGAAAAATGAAAAGGGACATCAATTTTTTTCCTTTTTGATCAAGAAGATATGCTTCATGTTCTCCTGGGTATAAAGTGGATCTTTTACTTTTAAATTTAAATGAATTTTGAGCACCTGCAGAGAAAAATTTTTTGAGTTCAGAGTAATGTATCTGCAGACATGTTAAGGGAGAAAACAGATTGTGAATCTTAAGAACTCATGCAAGCCAGTATTTTTACAGCATACAAGAACAATCAGATAATGCACCTCTTTGTAAGGACACATACTTGCTTAAATAGGGGCATCCTCTAACAAGAGACAGTAACATTTAAAATAGGCCTGGGAAAATGATTGTTGAACATGTTTTCCTTTGCTTGAACTGATCCTGAACCAACAGGCTGTGGAGTCAGCCCAAGTTTGAGTCCTGGAGCTGCATCTCAATAGATGGAATAACTGGGAAATTATTTAACATCACCAGGACTTTGCTTCCAAATGTATAAAATGGGAATAGTGTCAGCTTTTGCCTCATATTTTTGTGAGGATTGGATTAGATAGAAGATAATGCATGGAAATCACTTGGCTTGGCAATTAGAATATAGTCCACAGATGTTATTGGTTGTTCAGTTATCACTGTCATGAGAATAAAAATTCAAAGAGAAATGCTCTGAATTAGCTTTTTCTCACCATGCTATTGAGGTCAATTTTGATCAAATAAACTCAAGGAGCTTGTTTGTAAGCAGAGCACAAATGAGCCTGTGATTTTCTGGGTGAATTTTGAACAAACATTAAAATACTAGGACACTTTAGAATCTAGTAAAATGAATGGTTTAATGTGCTATCCTGGTTAAAATTCTTGGTAATGTAAACATTTTGCATGCTTTCTCTATTTTCTTTAGGAAAAAGCCAACTTCAATAAAGAGACCCTATTTGTTTGTGAGTGCCTATAAAGGGAAAGATTTTAAAAGTCAAGAAGAGAAGATATTTAAACATTTTTTTGTGATATATTGACTGTTCTTCAAATAATTTTATCTGAAAGCCAGCATGGGAATTGCTAATGCCAAATCTGAGAAGGGTTTCTGATCCCACTAGTTTTTCCAGACTACATAGTTGCTATAATGTTTAATTATTCTCCTGAACAGTTGATTTCATTTGAGATGTTGTTTTTCGTTTATAATCATCTACAGTTGATAACATCTTGATCATTTTAAGCAGCCATCCTCTGGTATTCATATATTCTGCTTTTCCTGCTGAATATTTATATTTCTTATAAAAAGGGCTGATATGAAGTATTATTTTGATACTGTTGTTAAGACTACTAAAGTCATTTAAGAAAGATTGTACATATACATGTTGTAAGAAAGTATTTGTCTGTAATTATTATATCTTTTGAGAAATAATGTCGGGTTTCAAAAATCACATTACATCTGTTTTTATCTTTATGGTGATTTTTGTATTAAAATGACATACATACATAATGAGTGTGATGCGCACCAACTGGGGGATGGACACGCTTGAAGCTCTGACTCGAGGGAGGCAGGCAAGGGCAATATATGTAACCTTAACATTTGTACCCCCATAATGTGCTGAAAAAATGACATTCTTATTTATAAGTGAGATGCCAAAATTTTATAGGTACTTTCTGAAGGATGTAGACAGGAAAAACAATTGTTGAGATTCATGAATAAAATGCAGTTTAATTACTTGAAGAAGGGGAGGTGAGCTGGTATCCTGTGACTTGGTTTTTCCTAATCCACTTTCATGAATTCCCAAGAATCCCTTTTCAGGTCCAGCTTTTTCTGGTCCTTTTGTTATGGGTTAAAAGTAAGACATCTTCTGCCCTTCACAATCTTTTCAAGTTAATGAATTCTATGTACCTCAGTTTTCTTATTTATAAAATAGGACTAATAAATTGTACCTACCTTATAGAGTTGTAAAGGATAAATATGTTTGGAGTGAATGCCCAATAAATATTGTCTATATTCTTAGCACCATCATCATCATCATCGTCATATCTTTTGGTCTCTGTTTTGCTTAGTGTAGCTGCATCTACCCTAACACAAGATACAAAATCCTAGGAATCCTATAACACATTCTTCCCCCAGCCTCCACTGTACATCAACCATTCTCTCTTTTCCTTCCCTATGACCCTTCTCTAGTTCAGACCCCATCATCATTCCCCTGAACAATTCTAACTGCCCCTGAATTGGCCCTCCTTTCTTCACCTTGTCTTTTTCAATTTATGTACCACTCAGTCACAGAGTACCAGTTCTGAAACAGCCTGGATGATCCTTCCATAAGATCCAGGGCAGTCACCACCTCTCTATCCACCTCCCTGTGAATATATAAATCTCTCCATGCTTAGACATACTTAGACAATTGTATCCCATCTGCTTAACCTGGATTCTTGCAAATGTGGATAAATGAATTAATGCATTTCTGGTCCTCCTCATGAATTCCTTAGTGGGAAGACCAGATCACCATCTTCTGAACATAATTTTCATTCAAAGGAGAAGGTCTATATTATGATGCAGGACACACAATTTATTTTAAAGATGGTTGAGCATTTTTAAGCTAAGGAATCAATGTAAACAAGGAAAACTTAGATTTAAATTCTGGTTTTACTGTATCCCAACTGTATAATTTTAATTTTTAGAGCATCATTTTTTTCATCTATATAATGGGATCATAATATCTATCTTCAAGGTTATTGTGGAAAATAGCTGAAAATTTGAAACTGTACAAGTCATTAGCAAATTTAAGAGTGGATCCTTAATTCTTAAGCAGACACTGTGTCTCAGAAAATAAACACAAAAGTGCTAAACATAAAGACAAAAGTACTAAACAAATGAGGAGAATTTGTAATGAGAGTTTTTGTAATCTTGTAATGAAAGTAAGAGGATTTTCTAAGTATGTATTAGAAATCAGAAGCTATAAAAGAAAAGATTGATAAATTTGACTATGAAATAATTTTTTTAATCTGCAGCAAACAAAAAAGCATAAATCCAGAAGTTAAATATAAAACTTGAAAAAATTCTTCGCAGTTTCGGACAAATGGATCATTTCTTCACTATGTAAAGGCTTTTATAATCAATAAGAAGAAACAATTTAACAAAGAATGGGCAAAAGATAAGGATGACAGTAAATGGAAAAAATAGAAATGTCTCTTAAATGTTTAAAATGTTCAGTCTCACTCCTAATAAGATAAAATTCAATTAAAGTCACAACTTGGTTACCAGAAATCAATAAAATGGCTATTGTTTTAGTGATGAAAATGTAAGCAAAGAGACACTCTCATACATAGCTATTTTGGAGATAAATTGGTACACATTATAGAGAGCAATTTGGCAATATTGACAAAAATTTACAATGCATATTACCTTTGACCCAGCAATAGCACCGCTAGGAATATGAGCTACAGATACATGTACAAAGTGAAATAAATAAAAGAATACTAACTGTAGTGTTACTAACATTTTGGAAACAACCTGAATATCCATAATCATGGGACTGATATCTCATGATACAGCAATACAAATCAGTGTTGTCTTATAGCATTTAACTGAGATGAGGCAGGTCTGTATGTAGTGCTTCAAAAAAACTATTCAAGATATATTATTAATAATTACCAATATACTTCAGTGTGCAGAATTTGTATAAAAAGAGAAATATGCCAGTTTATGGTTCTATTAGATTATATCTGAGCAATGAATTTATATAGCTAGAGAATTAGAATGGAAAGGAGACTTTTTTATCATGTATACATCATTTGTTAACTCATGGATTTGTATTATATGCATGTATTACCTATTCGAAACATAAATAAAGATAACTTAAAAGCCACCAAAATGCAGTGAAAACTTTCATCAGTAGTCCATCTGAGGAAATGTGTATCCTAGTAGTACATTTTGGTAAAATTTTCTGAGAGATTGTGTCTGCTTGTGCTTACTGAATCCTTCATAGGGTAATAACATACATGTGAAAGTACGGTGAAGTCTGCTATAATTGATTATTCCTTTACATCAGTTTTGGTGAAGCCCTTAGCCAGGAGTGGCTAGTGTATTTTCTCTACCCTGGTTGTTAGTTTTCACTCTTGTTTTCTAGTTTCTGAGCCAAATGCTGATCTACTTCAGTGTTACAAGCTAACACTCGTTGCATTTTGGTGTATGCCTGTCTTTGTTACAACTGGACAACCGCCTTCTTGTATTTAGCTTGATATATTAATTGCAGAGAGAAAGGAAAGGAATTGGAATTTTTGCGGGGGATTCTTGTTATATGGCTGGTACTGTCTTGAATGATTTGATAGTATATGTGTTTTATATAATGTAATATTTATAATAATTATAATGAAGTAGTCACTTATATTATTTACAATCCTCTCAATAATGCAATTAGAGGGATGAAGTTATTCTCTCCCTTATAATTTTATAAATGAATAAAAGGAAGCTTCATTAATTTAAATAACTTAATGGGGGGGTGGTTACACCCAGGAGGTGTCCAAGAATGTTTTGACTCCTGCACATAACTTTAAAGACTGTCAGCTTTATTCTGTACTGTGCTATCTTTCATGCCATACTTTATGTCCTACAAATACTCTACATTCCATTGTTAAATATAATGAATTTTGCCTATAATATCTCACACTTTTATCAAATATATTTTTATATTTTATATAGCTAATTCTGCTTGAAATTTCATAACTTTATAAAAAGCAAGGGTTTCAAAAATTAATTTTATTTGTTGTGAATATACTCTGAAAGTACTCTCTCAAAGAAAATGCTCTTTTCTCACCCTCCAGGTGACCTATCTCCTGTACTATTTCTCAAAAATATCTCAACTTGTCTACCCCACTTTGCAAACTAAAATCGCTGTGTGTGCAACCTCAGCAAACGAAAGGCTCCCACTTTGTCCATCTATTCATTTTTTGTTCCTGCAGGCCCTGTAATGACTTTAGTTTACCTTACTCCATATTTGTAATTCTATTGTGAGATAGTTTTATAGATTTCTATGGTTTTGAAATTCTAAAACATCTTTTGGAATATGTCTCATAAGAGCCTATTTGCCAGAGCTCAGGAGCTATTTTCCATGTAGTTGTTCGAACTTTTGCTTGTTGTCTGTCTAGGCTTTGCTATATAAGAGTTACGTGCCTAATCTAAGGGGTTACAAAAGCATTAGAAATATATCTAGTTAACATTAGCCCCACAAGACTATTTGGGCATAACATATGTTATACTTGTGAATTTCTGTACCAACAGGGAAATTGTTCTGGTTAACCTTTTGGAATCCCCAATGAAATTATGTAAGTTTATCCTAATTTGACATATCTTTCCTAATAAATAAAGTTAAAAATATATTGTGCCAGAATGAAACACTCAGAATAGGGCTTAAATCACATGTGCAGTGATTATGGCAGCTGTGGAAAAGCTATCTTAAGTTAACTGGAGAGCAATGATATACAAATGTAACTAACTATTAGCATTTTGCATATTGAAAAGTTTGGTAACTTTCTTCAGGTAAAAAATAACTCATTCAAATAGAAGATCATTTTTTGGTGTGGTTTAAAATTCAGTATTAATTTAAAGAATGTGGCTGGGTGCAGTGGCTCATGCCTGTATTCCCAGCACTCTGGGAAGCCGAGGCAGGTGGATCATTTGAGATCAGGAGTTCGAGACCAGCCTGAGCAAGAGCGAGACCCTGTCTCTACTCAAAAAATAGAAAGAAATTAGCTGGACAACTTAAAATATATAGAAAAAATTAGCTGAGCATGGTGGCGCATGCCTGTAGTCCCAGCTACTTTGAAGGCTGAGGCAGAAGGATTGCTTGAGCCCAGGAGTTTGAGGTTGCTGTGAGCTAGGCTGACACCATGGAACTCTAGCCCAGGGAACAGAGAGAGACATTGCTTCAAAAAAATAAATAAAAAAAAAATAATTTATAGAATATGTGCTGTGTATTTGTGGCAAGTGCTTGAATATTCATACATGAGTATAACACTGTTGCTTAGGTCTACATACAGTAAAAATCTCACACAAATAAGAACCAAGATTTTTTGGTTATAGATGATATATTATTATATATTATAGGTAGATACATATTCAAATATGTGTACACCAATATATCATTGTCAATTGGGCCAAGAAAATACATTTATTTCTTTAATAATGTATTGATGAATTAGAGTTTAAATTGCTTGTAAATCAATGTCAAGTGAAACTTACCACTTTGAAGGGAATAAAAATTATACTCAGTAATTTAGAATAAATGAAACAAAAAAATTTTGTTAAAGTCATATAGATGATAATGACAAAATTTTTGCACTGGATGTTCATTTTTATTTGCACATTTGATAAAAATTGAACTAAGTGCAAATTACCATATTATTTTCATTCCCATACATTTATATATGTGTATATGTAAATTAATACTGTACTTTATTAATCACGGCATGATTTCATACAGATTATATGAATTTTGGTTAATTTAGGTAGCATTTTTAACCATTCATGTGAATATGTATATATGATATATAAAATTTACCTTTTTTGTGGTTCTTATGGACATGTGAAAATGTAGTTTATACACTGTCCTGTCAAAGGACGGTTTAGTCAGTGTTATATGAAATACTTTATTTTATACAAATGAGTTTTATGTCTAACCAGTTTTAATTTATATACATATTTTGATAATTATATTTTTAAAAATGATTTAATTTTAATTGAAGCAGTCTTCCTTCTCCAGTAACTTATTTAGAAGTGCTAATAGTGTATAGAAAATTATCATGATAAATTTGTTATTATTATTGGTTTTTACGATACAGGATGAATATTTAAAGTGCATCTTGACCAACGTACCTGTGATATACTACTACCAACTGTGTAGCAGGAATAGATGAAACCCATGTGAAATGTACATTTAAAAAAATATTTAAAGTATTTAAAAAATTTACATTATGTGAATTTCTCAAGGTTTACTTCAGCAATAATAATATCATTACTAACAAAATTGGAAATTGAATCATTACTATATCTAGGCACTGTGCTAGAACCTGTATTTTTGTTACTTTAACCTTCATAGCATTTGTATGAGCTATTATCATTTCCACTATTATATAGATTAGGATACTGAGGTCAAGGGAGGTTAAGTTTTTACAAATAAGAGGCTGAGAAACAATTAGACTTATGAGTAATGTTTAGGCATTGACAATTAAGCAATTTAATTCATCTGTCTCTCAGAGAAAAATCATGTGATGTCATTGTTCTTGGAATACATTTTAAAATGATTTAGAATACATTGGAAGGATTAATCCAAAACATTTGGGCGGAGCTGAATTTGTGATTTGATGGATTTTCTTTGGGAATATACCAGCAGATATTAGCAGATGCTCACACAAAATCATATTACATAGACTTGGATAACACTAAGTAAGGTATTTATTTATTTTTTATTGTTATTTTTTATTTCAGCATAGTATGGGGGTACAAATGTTTAGGTTACATGTGTTGCCTTTCCCCCTTTCCCCCCCAGAGTCAGAGCTTCAAGTATGTCCATCCCCCAGTTGGTGCGCATCACACTCATTATGTATGTATATACCCATCCCCTCCCCCCTTTCCACCTGCCCGACACCCCATAAATGTTATTCCTATATGTCCACTTAGGTGTTGATCAGTTAATACCAATTTGCTGGTGGGTACATGTGGTGCTTATTTTTCCATTCTTGGGATACTTCACTTAGTAGAATGGGTTCCAGCTCTATCCAAAATAAATGTAAGAGCTGCTATATCATCATTGTTTCTTATAGCTGAATAGAACTCCATGGTATACATATACCACATTTTATCAATCTACTTATGTATTAATGGGCACTTGGGTTGTTTCCACATGTTTTCAATTGTGAATTGTGCTGCTATAAACATTCGAGTGCAGGTGTTTTTTTTATAGAGTGTCTTTTGTTCTTTTGGGTAGATGCTCAATAATGGGATTGCTGGATCAAATGGTAGATCTACTTGGATCACTTTAAGGTATCTCCATATTGCTTTCCACAGAGGTTGCACTAGTTTTCAGTCCCACCAGCAGTGTAGGAGTGTTCCTATCTCTCCGCACCCACGTCAACATTTATTGTTTTGGGACTTTTTGATAAAGGCCATTCTCACTGGAGATAAGTGATATCTCATTGTGGTTTTGATTTGTATTTCCCTGATGATTAGAGATGTTGAGCATTTTTTCATATGTTTGTTGACCATTATTCTGTCTTCTTTTGGAAAATTTCTTTTCATGTCCTTTGCCCACTTTTTGATAGGGCTGTTTGATTTTTTTCTTGCTGATTTTTCTGAGTTCTAAATAGATTCTAGTTATCAGCCTTTTATCAGATGTGTAGCTTGTGAAAATTTTCTCCCGTTCTGTAGGTTGTCTGTTTGCTCTTGTAACAATTTCTTTGGCTGTGCAGAAGCTTTTTATTTGATAAGGTTTCATTTATTTATTTTTGTTGTTGCTGTGATTGCCTTTGGGGTCTTTTTCATAAATTCTTTGCCTAGGCCAATGTCTAGAAGAGTATTTCCAACGTTTTCCTCTAGAATTCTAATATTTTCACCCAGCGTGAGTTGATTTTTGTGAGAGGTGAAAGGTGTGGATCTTGTTTCAGTCTTCTACATGTGGCTATCCAGTTTTCCCAGCACCATTTATTGAATAAGGATTATTTTCCCCAATGTATGTTTTTGTCTGCTTTGTCAAAGATTAGATGGCTATATGAGGATGGTTTTGTATCTGGGTTCTCTGTTCTGTTCCACTGGTCAATGTCCCTGTTCTTGTGTCAGCCCTAAGCTATTTTAATTACTGTAGCCTTTAGTATAGTTGGAAGTCTGGTAAATTGATACCTGCCATTTTGTTTTTATTGTCTAGGATTGCTTTTGCTATATGGGGTCTTCTCTGGTTCCATATGAAGTGTAAAATTATTTTTTCTATATCTGTGAAAAATGATGATGGTATTTTAATAAGGATTGCATTAACTCTGTAGATCACTTTGGGTAGTATAGACATTTTAACAATGTTGATTCTGCTAACCCACGAGCATGGTATGGTCTTCCACCTGTTTATGTCCTCTGCTATTTCCTTCCTCTAAGTAAGCTATTTAGTTATTTATATTTCTGTTCCCTCCTTAATGTTCTTGTTTACTTGCATTGTCACTACTCATTATTATCTTTTTTTTCCAAATTGTTTTCAAGCAACATCCAGTTTGATGTGAAATTACTATGATATTATGTAGCTTTTAGTGTATAAGGTTTATTGTATGTGAAATACAGAAAAGACAAAAGAAAAAGGTGAAAACATAGAAAAGAAAGGAAAATAACTAGAAAATAATATAAAATAAAAGAACTGATACAATTGGAATCGGAGAGGAAATTGATCAGTATAAACTTAGGGTTTTAGGAAAACATCCTTTTTTACATTTGTTTGATCAAAATTGTTTGTCAGAAAAACACCCAACATTTCATAGCTCCGCCTGCTTAGCACCCATGAAAAATGCAGGTCCTTGGCTCTTTTAATGTTAAATGTGAGAATGGGCAGAGAATGTATCCAGATAGCCTGCGGAATAAAAGCAGTAGGGATTAACAAGGGGGGACAGTTGGAATGAGAAGGTGCCATTCTGAGATGTGAGCCAGGCAGGTGAAGGTAGCTGGCTAGTGTAGAAGGAAGACAAGATGAAGCACAACAATGAGAACTCAATGAATTTGAGAGTACAGTGAGTTCAGAGTTAGTAAAACTGGGGACAGGAAATATTCAATTGAAAAGTTATGCTATAGTAAGTTTTTTATGCAGATACAATTTAATAGCAAGGGTTGCAAGAAAAATTTGCTACTTTTGTAATATAATGAATATTTACCATTCCAGTTATTAATGTTTTCTAGATGAATAAGTGACTAACACTCTACTACTCCAGCACAGATATCAGACAGCCACATTTCCTTTCTATATAATGTTTTATAGTTATGACACCAGGAAAATATTTTTATTTTTTAAATTTTTTTAAATTTTTGGAGACAGAGTCTCAATTCTGTTGCCTGGGCTAGAGTGCCATGGTGTCAGTCTAGCTCAAAGCAACCTCAAACTCCTGGGCTCAAGCGATCCTCCTGCCTCAGCCTCCCGAGTAGCTGAGACTACAGGCACTCGCCACAGTACCCGGCTAATTTTTTCTATTTTTAGTTGTTTGGCTAATTTCTTTCTACTTATAGTAGAGATGGGGTCTTGCTCTTGCTCGGGCTGGTCTCAAACTCCTGAGCTCAAGCAATCCTCCCGCCTCAGCCTCCCTAAGTGCTAGGATTACAGGTGTGAGCCACTGCGCCAAGCCATGAAAATATGTTTAAAGGCCTTGAAAGATGACGTGTAGAATCAAAAGATACACTAATAAGGACTCTAAACCCTAGCCACTGTAACTAGCCTTAATTATTGTGGAGCAGCAGGAAATAACCAAAAACATGCACCACATTCCAGCAGAATATAGTTAAATGTAAGCAGGTGTGAGTTTATTGGTATATGATAATTAGAGGGGATATTTTACCATATGTATGTAGCCATGGAGAGCAGTATAAATATCCTTTTCCTGTTACTGCTATAAAAAGGATCTGTGATACCCAATGTAAACGTTTGGTAGCCAGGAGAAGTGCTCTGAGCTATAGACCAATAAAGTGAATTCTTTCATCTAACCTGGACTCATGAGTGCTGTTGATTCTGTTATATCGCCTTGTATATTACCTTTTCCTCCTTCCTTCCTACGCTGTAGTTCACAAAGTCCCTCTCATAAATATCGCTGGACTAGGATACAACATAGTTCTTCCTGGTCTAGACATCACTCTTGGAAACATTACACAAACAATGGATAAGATCTGTGACCAAGAAGATTCTATAGGACTCAACCTATGAAAGACTACCTTGAAGGTTCTGATTTATGACCTCAAGGAAGAGAGTGATCATTTACTTTTCCACTAGCCTCTGATCAGCCACCTTTAAGCCGTCAAGATGCCTATGTCTTCTCTTCCAGCAGCTATTTTGTCTCACATGATAGCTATTAACAATGTGCCTCCTCCTCCGATCCGCAATATACCAAGTGAGTGGGGAATGCTTTGAGGGACTCATTCACCTGTCACTGTTTTCCATGGTACTTACCCCATTTATAAAAAGTGGGGCACTTCAGGGTTGGTAGGGACATTGGGAATCTCATGGACAGCATTTGGAAGGGAAAGAACACAGAAGTGTCAATCTTGCTTTGTCCATTTGAACTCATTTCAATTCTGTAGGTCTCAAATATTTTTCCTTTGTAAAATGGGGATCTTTATTCCCTCTTAGAGCTTCGAATACATTGAAATATTTTTAGAGGAATGCTAGCACTCTGGGCGGCGAGGCAGGAGGATCGCTCAAGGTCAGGAGTTCGAGACCAGCCTGAGCAAGAGACCCTGTCTCTACTAAAAATAGAAACAAATTAATTGGCCAACTAAAAATATATAGAAAAAATTAGCCGGGCATGGTGGTGCATGCCTGTAATCCCAGCTACTCGGGAGGCTATGGCAGAAGATTGCTTGAGCCCAGGAGTTTGAGGGTGCTGTGAGCTAGGCTGACACCACAGCACTCTAGCCCAGACAACAGAGTGAGACTCTGTCTCAAAAAACCAAAACAAAAAATTAATACTCATGGTCTCCAGGGAAAAATGTAGCACAAGCAACAGTTAATACCCTTTGAAAGGGTATACTTATATCTTGAATAGTGTCAGACAAAGTCCTTATGTTAAACCAAGTTAATTTCTGTATATATTACTTTGTATGTTTTTTTTTATTATTGTGAAAAAGTCTTATATATGATCAAAGTTTTATATTTCTATTCGAGTGGAAATAAGTATTAAATGTAATTTTGCCAAAAACTACAGATTATACAGTTTGGCTTTTATTTGTGAAAAAGAAACACTCACTGTAAGATGATTTTTTTTTTTTTTTAGCAGCCTAGGAAACTCAGTAGCTGGAAGTTAAAAGATCAAATTAATTTCGAATCAATGAAATGAGATATGTGCTACCCTCTGTAGTGCCTCCCAAGGACACTTAACTTCTGTGAAGTGATTAAAAGATGAAAAATCAGCAGCAATTTAGATCTCAGAACTGAATAGAGCATAATGGAAAGCAGTGGCGCTCCCAGATTTCTCTTTAGAGGTTCCTACTTGACGTTCTATGTCTGTGACTTCTCTTGGGAGACGTGTCCTGCTTGCTTAATCACTGTGTCTTTGTGCCAACTCTAGCAAGTTAACAATGTCTCTTAGCAAACTCTGATTGTCACTGCTGAAACAATGACCTCATGAAAGCCTGAGTGTGGTGGGTGCTCTCAATCTACAAAATGACTGAAACTGAATTACGAATGTGTTTTAAATGGGAATTATTCAGAATACAATGGGCATTAATAGGAATGTCCAGTTAAGTACCTGAAAAGAAAATCCAGCCATTATATGCATCCTTGTTTACTTTGGATTTGACTAGTTAAGTTAGATTTAGTGACTCATATCCACCTTTTCTATAAGTATTTTTATGTGCGTAATATTTATTGTGTGCTTTCTATGGGCAGTGTGTAAGCATTTTGCACATTATATTGTTATTTATTTTTCACAAGAATCTTATGATGTCTATGTTGGGCACAATTATGGCCCCCAATGATGTCCATGTCCTAACCCCCAGACCCTGTGAATATATTATGCTACATGGCGAGAGAGAATTGAGGCTACAGGTGGAATTAAGGCAGCTAATCAGCTGATCTGGAGATTGGGAGAATATCCTGGATTATCCAGGTGCCCACCATAATCATAGGGGTACTTATAAGTGAAAGAAGAAGGCAGGAGGGTCAGTGAGAATGAGAAGATGTGAGAAAGACTCAACTGGCCATTGCTGGCTTTGCAGATGGAAGGGGGACACAAGCCAAGGTATTTGGACAGCCTCTAGGAGCTAGAAAAGGCACAGAAATGGATTCTCCCCTAGAGCTTCTAGAAGGAATACAGTCCTGCTGATAATTTGATTTTAGCTCAGTGAAACGAGTTTCAGACTTCTGATTTCGAGAACTTTAAAATAATACATTTTATTTTCCCTGAGACATAGTCTCATTCTGTTGCCCGGGCTAGAGTGCCATAAGCATCAGCCTAGCTCACAGCAACCTCAAACTTCTGGGCTCAGGCTATCCTCCTGCCTCAGCCTCCCAAATAGCTGGGACTACAGGCATGCGCCACCATGTCTGGCTAATTTTTTCTATATATTTTAAGTTTTCCAGCTAATTTCTTTCTATTTTTTGAGTAGAGACAGGGTCTTGCTCTTGCTCAGGCTGGTCTCGAACTCCTGAGCTCAAATGATCTACCTCCCTCGGCCTCCCAGAGCGCTAGGATTACTCGCGTGAGCCACTGTGCCCAGCCCATTTTTTGTTGCTCTAAACCACTAAGGTTGTGGTAACTTTTTACAGCAGTAATAGAAACCTAATACAAGCCCCACTTTACACTTAAGGATAATGAGGCTTAGGTTTCATACTAAGGTTCATACAGTTGTTAAGCGGTAGAGGGCTCCTAATGGTATCATCCCTGTAAATGAACTCTATTAACAACAACAAAAACAGTAGCACTCCTGTTCCCTCCTTACCTACTATTTTGAAATACCTTGCCCATTTGGCCACTTAGATGCTCTTGATTTAAAGGAGGCAACATGCCACACATCTTTAAACACTCCTCCACTGCTGTCTTGTTGACGCTGAAACTCAGACTCAGACACTTCAAGTAGTTAAGCTTCTTGAGCTTATTTAGTGCTTAGGGGTTTTTTTCTTTGAAACTTTCAAGTCTCTTTTTATAGTCTTTTTGACTTGTGCCTCGGGATTCTTTATAGCTTGTTAACCCTAGGGAAGAGATGAGTGTTCTCAAAAGCAAAGAGTTGTACCACTTTTTATTTTGGATGAGAATTATTTTTGAAAAAGCCTTACAGTTAGCAAAGTGTACAGTTTTAGCACCTGAGTGAAATAGCATCTGGTCTAAGTACACACAAGTTGATTGTTGTAAGTTGATTTCCTAAAGAGACAGAAAGAATAAATGCCTTTAAAAAATTGTTAATGAAAGGCAGGAAGCTGTCCTTTACCATTGGGTTATGATTAGGACTGTGACCAGTTAGCTACTTTTGCTTGGGTTAATATGCTGCATCTCCATTTCTTTTCTATTTCCTTTACTTCTTAGGCTTATTCTTCTGAGAAAGAATGAGTTTAAAAACATGCTTTATATTTTGACTACTGGTAGATTTGGGAGAAAGAATTTCAGTGCTTGTCTAGTGCCAAAAGTGTTTCAAGTTCACAAGACATTTGCAGGTACATTTTACTTGTTCCAACATACATAGACATAGGAGGAAAAAAAGCATTCAAGAAAAGATCAGGGACACTTCAAGGAATTTAGAAACAAGATGGTACTTTTAAGTGAATGATTTTCTTTGTTCTTTTTCATTTTATGGTGTACGTTTACTGAAAACTTGAAAAGACTGTGTCATAATTCCTAACACTTCAAGGGCGTTTTCTGCATTTTGAGCATTTTTTAGCTCTTTCATAGCCAGAGATTAAAGGAGTTTCAAAATATGTATTTATTTGGAAAAGTGAATATTGTATTGTTTTAATGTTTTAAACCATTTAAATGCTAGGAGGAGTGCAGGCAAGAAAAAGGGAGGCTTGTCAGTGGAGAAGAAAAACATGGAAGCAGACAGTGTAATGTACACAGAAATAAGGTTTATAAAAAGAGAGAAGTAAAAGAAATGAGAATGTAAATTTCAAGAAGGAATAAAAGGTGGAAAAATGGTTGAATGTTTGTGTGTGTTTCTGTTTGTATAACCAATAATAGTCCCTATGGAAAATGCCATCATATAATTTAGGAAAAGAAGTACTGGAAATTAATTTTCTCAAATTTATTTTTCAGTGTTTAAGTCACTCTTTGGGTCCCAAGGAGAAAAGATGAATGTTTTATTTTTTTAAAAAGTCCAAACATTTCTTCTTTTTAAAATTACTATTCAAATAGCTATCTCAATGTACTTGTATTTTTTGTCAGACCATCTTGAGTGACCTTTATAAATTATGGGAATTTAAACTTGAGTTCAATAATGCCTGGGGGTTCAGGCAGGAAACAGGAAATGATGAGGTAAATTGCAATAGCTGCAAATCAGATCTCTCCACTAGATGTCAGGCTCGGCCTCCTCCCAGTCTCTGGCTACTGCTCTACCCTCAGTCTTTCAGAAATTAGTCCTGTCTTATCAGTACTTATTAGTACTTTCATCAATTCTTCAGCCATCTAGGTTGGTCCTACATCACCTTTCACTAAACCAATCTCTGACTTTTCTTCCAACATATATTAGGAACCATATTACTTGTCTGATAAGATGATTTGAAAAAAAATTAATCATATTAAGTCTCTACTAGAAAGCTATCAGGGTCCTACTTGCTTCCAAAACTTAGATTACAATCTATTTTCCACAATCTGGCATTTAAATCTTTCATGATTAGACTAAAATCTGTCTCTTGTGTTCTAGATTTTACACTCCCATTGATATCTCTCTGCTACAGCTAAAATGTTTTGACATTCCTTAAACCCATCTGCCAATACTGATCAAGGGTACAGGGGAACTTCTTCAGGTTACTTAAACATTCAGATGGCCACACTTGACACACATGTAGGACATAAATACGTCTTCCCAGAAGAGCAGCATCAGGGGTTCCCCTTCCCTGGAAGAAGTCCTCAGCTGCCTAGGCAACAGCCCACACAGCCCTCTTTGGCCACCCAGTTGGCAGCTCAGGTTCAAGGTAAAGTGATACAAGTGAATCTACCATTTGATCCAGCAATCCCATTGCTGGGCATCTACCCAAATGATCCAGTGACACTCTACAAAAAAGACACCTGCACTCGAATGTTTATAGCAGCACAATTCATAATTGCAAGGCTGTGGAAACAGCCCAAGTGCCCATCAATCCAAGAATGGATTAATAAAATGTGGTATATGTATACCATGGAGTACTATTCAGCTCTAAGAAACAATGGTGATATAGCACATCTTATATTTTCCTGGTTAGAGCTGGAACCCATACTACTAAGTGAAGTATCCCAAGAATGGAAAAACAAGCACCAGATATATTCTCCAGCAAACTGGTATTAACTGAGTAGCACCTAAGTGGACACATAGGTGCTACAGTAATAGGGTATTGGGGAGGTGGGAGGGGGGAGGGGGGCGGGTATATACATACACAATGAGTGAGATGTGCACCATCTGGGGGATGGTCATGATGGAGACTCAGACTTTTGGGGGGAGGGGGGGAAATGGGCATTTATTGAAACCTTAAAATCTGTACCCCCATAATATGCCAAAATAAAAAAAAATTAAAAAAAAAAAGAAAAAAAAAGAGAGTCGCATAGGACAGGTGCTGAATTACCCCAGTTTAAAAGTCTCATAAGCCAATGTCTCTTATAAAAATTCCCTAGGCCCTGCTTTTCAGATTTCCTGTAAGGAATCTCTCAGTTATAAGAGTCAAGGTGCTCAGGAAAGTCTATTTCAATGGCTCCCCATCAGGTATTTGTAGATCCTCTACAGTTCTTCCTAATCCAGATACAACTCCTAGTCCAGATACAACTCCCTAGTCCAGTTGTATCTGGACTAGGAAGAACTGTAGATGGATCAATAGATGATTGTTATCATAAACAATGATAAGATGACAGATGATTGTTATCATAAACAATGTTGCCTAGCAACACCGTTAACTCTCTACCTTAACCTGGCTTCTAAGGAATAGAGCTGGAGAGTTCTCATGTTGAAGGGAATATTTTTCCTTGAATTACATCATTATAATCTTCACTATACTCTTGTCCCTTAGCCCCTATTTCCTGTCTTTGGGATTCCCATCAGTTGTTCTCTATTTGTTTCTATCATTTCAGTTCTCTAAAGTTTTTCTCAGCTACTTTAATCTCCATGAAGACTCTCTTGGCCTCTCCATTACGAAGTAATCTCTGAACGTCCTTAGCCCTTTCTCTATTTTCCTCCTAATATTCTAATTATCTTTAACCTAGAGATCTTAGAGATCTCTATACATTAGAGATTTTATACACATGTGTCTTTGGACTGTGGTTCTTACTAAATGAATATCTTGAAATAAGAGTTTATTCTTCACATGTCTTTGTGTCCTCAATACCTAGCATGCAAATGAAATGAAGAATGAACATACCTCATGGAATTTATAGGGATTTTGGTGACTAGGACTCTTTAAAATTTATTGTGTAAATCACACATGCATCAGCACAAGAAAACATTGAAAATTTGAGACTTCCTCTCAACCCATATATTCAATCTTATTCTCAAAAGTAATCACTAGGAAAAAAGTTTTTTCTTGAAATTTGCCAAGCATATTTATATGTGTGTGTGTAAGAATGTATGTGTATGATCTCAAGTTTTTATAATATTAAAGTTTTTACTTGACAATTGTATATATTTGTGCTGTAAAATTTGATATATATATATACTATAGACAGAGTAAATCAAGCTTATTAACTTATTCATCACTTCACATACCTACCCTCTTGGTGGCAAGAACTTTAAAAATCTACTTGTTTAGAAATTTTTAAATATACGATGCATTATTATCTATGGTTCACCATATTGTGCAATAGATCTCTAAATCTTATTGCTCCTGTCTAACTGAAACTTTGTCCCCTTTGACCAACATCTGTCCTTTCCCCACATCCAGCCTTTCCCCAGTCCCCGGTAACCACCATTCTCCTCTCTGCTTCAGTGAGTTTGGCTTTTTTGGCTCCCATATGTGAGTGAGATCATGCAGTATTTGTCTTTCTGTGCCTGGCTTATTTCACTTAACATAAGACTTAAGTCTTTAATCCATCTTGAGTTAAATTTTCGTATATGGTGAGAGGTAGGGATCCAGTTCCATTCTTCTGCATGAGGCTACCTAATTTTCCCAGAACCATTTATTTTTTTTTAATATTTAAATTTTTTTAAATTGAGGATATTATGGGGGTACAAACATTTTGGTTACATGAAAGGCATTTGCCTCACTCAAGACAGGGCCACAAGCGTGTGCTTCCCCCATACAGTGCACCTGTCTCCATTAGCTGTGGGTTTACCAACCTATCCCCTCTATCCCTCACCCCTCAAGGTGCCTTCTCAACTGGCACACAGTGAGTATTTCTGCCATATGAGCACCGTAGTGTTGATCAATTAGTACCAGTTTGATGGCAAGTACATGTGGTGCATGTTTTTCCATCTTTGTGATACCTCACTTTGAAGATTGGGCTCAATCTCTATCCAGGATAATATAAGAGGTGCTAGATCACCATTGTTTTTTATACTCGAGTAGTAATCCATAATATATATATATATATATGTATATATCACATTTAATTAATCCACTCATGTATTGATGGGCATTTGGGTTGTTTCCACATCTTTGCAATTATAAATTGTGATGCCCTAAACATTCAAGTGTAAATATCTTTATTATAGCATGTCTTTTTTTTCCTCTGATAGATGCCTAGTAGTGGGATTACTGGATCAGATGGTATTTCTATGTTTAGCTCTTTGAGGTATCTCCAGATTACTTTCCACAGGGATTTACTAATTTTTAGTCCCACCAACAGTGTAAAAGTGTTCCAATCTCTCCACACCCATGCTAGCATTTGTTATTTTGGGCCTTTTTGATGGAGGCCATTCTCACTGGAGGAGATAGGTGATATCTCATTGTAGTTTTGATTTGCATTTCCCTAATGATTAGAGATGTTGAGCAATTTTTTATATGTTTGCTGGCCTTTATTCTGCCTTTTTTGAAAAGTCTCTGTTCATGTCCTTTGCCCATTTATTGATGGGGTTGTTTGATTTTTTCTTGTTGATTTTCTTAAGTTCTATATAGATTCTAGTTATCAGCCCTTGATTGGATGTGTAGAAAACAAATATTTTCTCCCACTCTGTAGGTTGTCTATTTGCTCTAAAAACATTTTTCTTGGCTGTGCAGAAGCTTTTTAATTTGATCAGGTCCCATTTGTTTATTTTTGTTGCTGCTGTGATTGCTTTGGGGATCTTCTTTATAAATTCTTTACCTAGGCCGACATCTAAAAGAGTCTTCCCCACATTTTTTTCCAGAATTCTTAAGGTTTCATGCCTTAGGTTTAAGTCAGTTATCCAACGTGAGTTGATTTTTGTGAGAAGTGAGAGAAGGGGATCCAGTTTCAATTTTCTCCATGTGGATATTCAGTTTTCTTAGCATCACTTATTGAATAATAATTCTTTTTTCCAATGTATACTTTTGTCTGCTTTGTTGAAGATTAGATGACAATATGAAGATGGTTTTATATCTGGGTTCTCCATACTATTCCAAAGGTCTATATCTCTATTCTTGTGCTAGTACCATTCTGTTTTGGTTTTTATAGGCTTATGGTAAAGACTGAAGTCTGACAGACTGATGCCTCACAATTTTTTCTTTTTGCTTAAGATTGCTTTGACTATATGAGGCCTTCTCTGGTTCCAGATGAAGTGTAGAATTATTTTTTTCTAAATCTGTAAAGAATGATGCTTGAATTTTGATGGGATTGCATTACTTCTGTAGATCACTTTAGGTAGAATGGACATTTTGACAACATTTATTCTATCAATCCATGAGCATGGTGGGTATTTTATCTGTGTACATCATCTACAATTTCTTTTCTCAGTGTTTTGTAGTTCTACATATAAATATCTCTCACCTCCTTCGTTAAATATATTCTTAAATATTTAAATTTCTTTGATGTTATTGTGAAAAGTGTTGCATCTTTGATTTGATTTTTGGCTCAACTGTTATTGGCATATATGAATGCCACTGATTTGCGTGCATTAATTTGTATCCTGAGACTTTACTAAATTCATTTATCAATTCCAGGAGTCTCTTGGATGCATCTTTGGGATTTTCTAGGTATAATAGCATATCATCAGCATAGAGTGAGAGTTTGACCTCTTCTGCCCCTTTCAGACACCTTAATTTCCTTTTCTTGTCTGATTGCTCTGGCAAGGACTTCTAGCACTATGTTGAATAGAAGTGGAGATAGTGGGCAACCTTATCTGGTTCCAGTTCTTAGGTATAATGCTTTCAACTTTCACCCATTAAATATGATGTTGGCCTTAGTTTGGGTTTGTCATATATGGCTTTTATTATTTTGAAATATGTTCCTTCTATGCTTAGATTGTTGAGGATTTTTATCATGAAGTAGTGTTGGATTTTATCAAATGCTTTTTCTGTATCCATTGAGATGATGATATGGTTTTTCTTTTTAATTCTGTTTATGTGGTGAATCACATTTATTGATTTGCATATGTTGAACCACATCCCTAGATGAAACCTACTTAATCATGGTGAATTTTCTTTTTGATGTGCTGTTGGATTTGGTTTGCTAGTGTTTTATTGAGGATTTTTGCATCTCTGTTTATGAGGGGTATTGGTCTGTAGTTTTCTTTCCTTGTTGTGTTCTTTCCTGGCTTTGGTTTCAGAATGATACTGGCTCATAAAGTGAGTTAGGGACGTTTCCTTTATCTTGGTCTTATGGAACAGTTTCAGTAGGATAGGTGCAAGTTCTTTGTGGGTCCCGTTTAATATGGCTATGAATCCATCTGGTCTTTGGCTTTGTTGTTGTTGTTGTTTTTAGGAGATTTTTTTTATTACTGTTTCAATCTCACTACTAATTATTGGTCTGGTCAGGATTTCTATTTCTTCCTGATTCAAGCTTGGGATGTTGTGTGTTTTCAAAAATTTATCCATTTCCTCTAGATTTTCTAGTTGTGTGTGTAGAGATTTTCATAGTAGCATCAGACGATATTTTGTCTTTCTGTGATACCAGTTGTAATGTTTCCTTTTTCATTTCTGATTGAGCTTATTTGAATCACTTCAATTTTTGGTTAATCTAGTTGTAGTTATTGCTTTGGTTATCTTTTCACAGAACAAACTTTTAATTTTATTGATCCTTTGTGTTTTTTTGGTTTCTATTTCATTTGTTATTTTTATAGTTCCTTAAGGAGTGTCATTACTCTGTTAATTTGCGATCTTTATCTCTTTTTAATGAAGGAACTTAGTGTTGTGAACTTCCCTCTTAGCACTGCTTTTCCTGTATCCCAGAAGTTTTTGAAAATTTGTGTCACTTTTGTTATTCAATTTGAAAGGTTTTTTGATTTCTATCTTAATTTCATCATTAACTCAATGACATTCAACAGCAAGTTGTTTAATTTACAGGTATTTGTGTAGTTTTGAGAGTTCCTGTTGGAATTAGTTTTATTGGTAGTTTTATTCCACTGTGGTCTAGAAGACACATGGTATAATTTCAATTTTTCTAAATTAGCTGAGACTAATGTGTAGCCTAACATGTCCCATGTGTTGATGAGAAGAACGTATACTCTGCAGTTATTGGGTAAAATGTTCTGTAAACACCTGTTAGGTCCATTTGTCCTAGCATCCCATTTAAGTCCAGTGTTCCTGGACTTAAAAAAGTCCAGGTCCTGAACTTTGTTGATTTTCTGCCTCGATGTTATGTCTAGGTCTATCACTAGAGTGTGGAATCCCTTGCTGTTATGATACTGCTGTTTATTTCTTTCCTTATATCTGGTAGAATTTTTTTATGAATCCAGGAGCTCTCTAGTTAGGTATATGTACATTTAGGATTGCTATATCTTCTTGTTGAATTGATCCCTTTATCAGTACATAATGACCATTTTCTTTACTATTTTGATTTAAATTCTATTATATATTTTGGTTTCCATTTGTGTAGAATATTTTTCCACCCCTTTACCTTTAGTTTATGAGAATCTTTGTCAGTTAAGTGGATTTCTTAAAGACAGCAAGTATTTGGGGTTTTTTGTTATCCATTTGTCCATTCTGCCAATTTTTATCTTTTAAGTGGGGGCATTTATACCATTTACATTCAATGTTAGTGTACATATATGAGATACTGTTCTGGTCATGATATTGATTGTTATCTAATTGCTTTGTTTTCTCCCTGTGTTATTGTTTTGTAAGATCTGTAAGTTTTAACTTTTGGGTGTTTTTACACTGGTGGATATCTATTGTCTGTTCCATGTATACAGTACTTTTAGACATTTTCTTGTAGAACAAGTGTAGTGGTGACAAATTCCCTTAGTGTGTGTTTGTTTTTCTGGGAAATACTTTATTTCTCTTTCACTTATGAAACTTAGTTTTGAAAGATATTGTACAAAATTCTTGGCTGTAAGTTATTCTATTTAAGAATACTAACAATAAGACTCAAATCCCTTCTGGCTTGTAAGGTTTCAGATGAGAAGTATGCTGTTAGTCTGATGGATTTTCCTTTGTAAGTAACTTTTTGCGTTCATCTCACAGCTTGTAGGATTTTCTCCTTCACTTTGCCTTTGGCAATACTGATGACTATTTTCCTTGGTCATGTCCTATTTGTGATGACTTCTTACAAATGTTCAATGACCTTCTTGTATATGTATGTCTAAATCTCTGGCAATACCAGGGAAATTTTCCTTCATTATTCCCTTAAATAGGTTTTTCAGACTTTTTGCTTTTTCTTCTTTTCCCTCAGGGATACTTATGATTCTTATATTTTTCATTTTACATAGTCCCATATTTCTTGGAGAGATTGTTCATTCTTCTTGATTCTTTTTTCTTCATTTTTGATTGACTGAGCTAATTTGAAAGCCTTGTCGTCTAACTCTGAAATTCTTTCTTCTGCTTGGTTTAGTCTGTTGTTAAGACTTTCCACTGTATTTTGAAATTTCCTAAATTACTCTTTCATTTCTAGAAGTTCTGTTACATTTTTCTTGGATTATCTAGCTCCTTAGTGAATATTTTATTCATCTCCTGATTCTTTAAAAAATTTCTTTGTGTTGTTTTTCAACTTTCTCATCAATCCCATTTATCTTACTTGTGATTCATACTCTGAATTCCATATCTGACATTTCCCATAATTTCCATTTAGTTGGAGTCCATTGCTGGAGAGTCAGTTGGATCCTTTTGGGATGCCAAAACAGCCTGTTTTTTTCATGTTGCCAGAGTTCTTATGCTGGTTGTTTTTCACCTGGAACCTCTTCTGTCAGCTCAAAACAGATAGCTTTGTGGTAACCCTGTTCTCCTCTTTTGAGAACCCTGTTGCTCACTGAAGAGAGGGAGAGGTCCTTAGATGGTGTGCTTGAGTCCTGTTCTGGAATATTGATCAGGCAGGAGAGGAGTGGGGGCATTGTAAGCCTGTAACACTATGGTTCTCCTGCATCTCCCTGTTGCCCTGTGGTTGTCACAATCTAAGCAGGTGTTGGGACATATTTGTGTGATACAGTGGGCTGGCTTCCAGGCTGCTGCTGAAAGCGTTGGTGGTGGCAGGACAGGTCCCTCTCTGTAGAGGTGGGTGGCTGTTGGGGTTTGCCACACTGTAATGGTGATGGCAGTGGTTGCTGGGTGGAGCTACCTAGGTGGCAGCAGCTCATGCCAGGGCTGTGGACATTTGCTCCACCCAAGTCCAATAACAACAGCAGCATACAAGAGGCAGGCATTGGGCAGGTGGTGCACATTGGAAGTATAGTGCCTGGCAGGTGGCATATGATGGCATAGACATTGGCTCCACTCCAGTCTGGCAGCTGTGGCAGTGTGGCAGCATGGGCAATTTTCCTGCCCAGGTCTGTTAGTCACAGAATTACCTAGGCATTGGCAGTGGCAGCTGCACTCCCCACAGACTACCTAGGTCTGTGGGCACTTGCTCTACCTGGATCTCCTGGTGGTGGTGGTGGGGGGACACATGGTACCTGCTCATGGGGCATGAGAAAGCTCCTTGTCTCCCTACTACCTTCCCTGCCCAGCAGAGGCAAAGGGGTAGTGGCAGCAATTGAGCTGACCTCTACATAGACACAGAGCTCTGGGCTGGGACCTCAAAATGGCTACAGCTGTAGTGCCCAGGGTTTCTGGAGCAACACTGCTCCAGAGTGCCTTCTCTCTGGAGCAACACTGCTGCACATTCTCTAGCCAGCTCCTGTATAAGTCCAGAGGCCTGATGTGGTGGTGGGGGGGGGGCACTTCAGCAGCTCATATTGCAATGTCTGCGGTGGATGTGTGGAGTTCTCTCCTGTATCATTTCCCCATGTGTGGATGCCTTCCCTGGGTACCTGCAATCCTGTTGAGTGGGTTGCCCCACTTCCCTGTCCTCTTTGGATGCTGCCAAGTGCCTCGCTGTTGATTCCCAATGCTCTCTCTTATATGATCAATCTGAAAGTGATTATCTACTCAATACTTTTGATCCTCTCCATGAGAGCAGTGTATGCACGCTGCTTCTCATCCACCATCTTGGCCCTTCCTTCCTTTGAGCAAATTTTAATCTATTTGTTTTATTGTTATTGAGTTGATTGAACTCTTATACATTTTCGATATTAGCCCCTTATCAGATGTATGGTTTACAAATATTTTCTCCCATTCTGTGAGTTTTCTCTTTACTCTGTTAATTGTTTCCTTTGTTGTGCAAGAGCTTTATAGTTTGACACAATCTCATTTGTCTACTTTGGCTTTTGCTTCCTGTGCTTTTAGGTTGATACCCAAGAAATCATTGCCTAGACCAATGTCATGGAGATTTTCCCTTATGTTTTATTCTGATAGTTTTAAAATTTTGGATCTTACATTTAAGTCTTTAATTTATTTTGAGTTGCTTTTTGAATAAGCTGTGAGATAAGAGTCCAATCTTATTCTTCTGCATGTGGGTACTCAGTTTTCTCAAAACCATTTATTGAAGAGAGTGTCTTTTCCCCATAGCATGTTCTTGGCACCTTTGCAAAAATCAATTGGCTGTAAATGAATGAAATTTTTTTTTTGTGCTTTCTATTCTGTTCCATTGGTTGATATGTCTGTTTTTATGCTAGTACAATACTGTTTTGATTACAATAGCTTTACAATATATTTTGAAAGCAGAGAATGTGATGCCTCTAGTTTTCTTCTTTTAGCTCAAGGTTGCTTCAGCTATTTGGGATATTCTGTGGTTCCATATGAATTTTAGAATATTTTTTATTTCTGTGAAATATAACATTAGAATTTTAATAAGAGTTGTATTCAATCTGTAGATTGGGGTAGTATGGATATTTAATAATATTAATCTTCCAATTCATGAATGTGGAATATCTTTCTTTAAGTACATATGGTAAGACATTTTATTATCTTATTTCATAACTTTATTTTTCATTTTACTATATACTATGAAGGTCTTTTCATGTCAGTATATCTATATCTATATCTGCCTTTTTCATGTTAGTGGCTAGACTTTATTGTTTGCATATACCAAAATCCCACTAATGTGCCAGTTGTGACAGTATTGTCTGTCATCTTCAAGCCTACACTTCTATATTCTGCTTTGTGATGGTAGGCCTGGGATTCTGCAAGCTACAGTCCCCATGGCATCCCTGTCCCCTGAAATCAGCTGGCTTCCTCTTTGGGCCTATTAATATTAGTGTTAGAGAGAGACTAGAAGACAAGAGGAAAGTTAAGGAAATTGTTTGGTTTTTTTGTTTTCTTTTTCTGTTCTGCTTCTCCTTTTTGTGAGTGTCTCCTCAGCAATATTGTCTTTCATCCAAGCTGTGGGAGTTTGTTCCAGCAGCAGTGGTTGATTCTACTTGCAGTTTTCTCAACTTTGCCAGAAATAGCCTTCTTGTACTCCTGCAGAAGACCAGCACCATCTGCTGGTGTCCTATCCTCAGTGGTTTGATCCCAGTTTTGTTGGGCAATTATTCCAAACTTCTAAGTTTTAGTACTTCAACTTCATCCCTTTGTTTCATTAGCAAAAAAAATGGTGATAACTGTTTCCTGGGTGATAGCTGGCATTCCCTTTTTGTTGCTTCAGTTCTCTAATATCTGGCTAATGGTTCTTTGTATCAATTTTCTCCATTAAACTAACTGGTGTGGTTTCTGTCTTCTGAGTACTGGATTCTGATTGCTACAATGGGAATTTGTTTCTAGTTAGTGTTGCTGTTAAAATCAAACATTCTGTCCATACTTTTTTGTGTGTGTTGTTGAGCTAGTGTACTCATAGAACATCAAGGTCAAAGGATGTATGCATTTTAAATTTTGATAAATTCTGAAAATTGTCTTCCAAATGAGTTGTACTAATTTCTAGTCTTACTATCAATATATGCAAGTATTTATTTCATAACATTTTTGCTGTTGTGTATTATAAAACAAAAAGTTTTCCAATAAATTAGTTTTTCTCTCTATTTCAGTTTGCATTTATTTAAAAGTGAGGGTTGGAATCTTCTCATTTATTTGTGTTCATTTGTATGTATGTAAACAGCCTGTTTATATCCCCTGGCCATTTATTAGAGTTTGTTTTTCTTTTTATTTGATAGGATTCATTGTATATAAAAGATATTAGCTTTTTGCCATGCCTTTTACAAATATTTTTCTCAGTTTACATTTGTCTTTTGTCTTTATTATTTGTGTCATACAAAGGTTTTAGAATGTTTGTGTAGTTTTTATGTCCTCTGTTTATTGATCTTGCTTTTTGAAAGTCATTCTCCATACCAAGATTTTAAAATGATTCCCCCATGATTTCTTCAATATTTGTATAGTTTTGTTTTTAATATCAAGCTTGTTAAATATTTGATGCATCTGGATTTTATTTGGATTTAGAAGTGAAGTAAAACTACAACTTAATATTTTTCCAAAAGACCAATCAAATCTTCTAATACCATGTGTTGAATAATCTATCTTTTTCTTACTAATTTGAAATGCCAGTTTTTATTGCATGCTAAATTTTTATATGCATTCTGGATCTATTTTTGGAATCTGTTATTTACTTTTTCCACTTATCTCTTATCTATTCATGCAGCATTGTTGAATTGTTATAATTATTAAATCATTATATTTCAATATCTGATAAGATTAACCTTTACTGATTACCCCTTTTTAAAAAATATTTGCTGGCTATTTTCTGATGTTTATTTTTCTATGCAGACCTTGGAAATATTTGGACCTTTTAAACAAATAAAAATTTTGATATTTTAATTGGAAATGTGTTAAATTTAGAGATTCATTTATGGAGAATTGAAATCTTTGTGATTTTAAATCTTTCTACTCAAGAAGTGGTATCTTTAAAATAGTCTCCTTTCAGTTTATGCAAGTGTTCTTTTATGCCTCTAATAAAATTTATCCCTGGGTATTTTATCTTTTTCCCTTTCTATTATGCTATATTTTCTCATACTTTCTAATTGTGATAATATATAAGGAAGATATTGAATTTTTAACAAATATTTTTTAGAAATTATGAAACAATCATAATCTTACAAATGTTGGAAGTTCAGCATAAAAAACTCATTTTTCTAGAGCCATTTGGTATTCCATCATCCCAAAATATTTTAGTATAAATTTCTTGAAAACATTTTCTTACATAATTACAATGCAACCATCAACATCAGGAAATTAACACTGATACATTACTGCAATCCAGTCATTAGAAGCCATTCAAATTGGGCCAACTGTGCTAACAATGTCCCTTCTAGTGAAAAAATCCAATTCAAAATGTCATGTTGCACCTTTGTCATGTCTCTTCACTGTCCTTCAGCCTGGAGGAGTGTCTTAGTTTCCCTTGACTTTCATGACCTTGCTACTGAGAGATTACAAACCAGTTATTTTGTAGAATATCCTTCCATTTGGTTTGTCTGATGTTTCCTCATGATTAGACTCAAGATAGATATCTTTGGTAGAAATGCCACAAGAGTGATTTCGTGTTTTTTTCCTTCCATCTTATCAGGGAGCACATGATTTCAGTTTGTTCCATGCTTGATAATATTCACTTGAATCAATTGATTAAGGTGATATGTGAAGAGATTTCCTGCTGTAAATTTACTCTTTTCCCTTTCATAAGTGTGTTGTGAAGATGTAATTTTAAGGTGTATAAATATCCCATTTTCTCATGAAATAAATAAATAGATAGATGTATAAACTCTGGGTTTCCATTTTATTCAAAGGGTTTTAATGAGTTACTATTATAATGTATTTCGTTGTCCTAATTGTTCACAGTTTGGCCACTGGGTGCCCCTTCAAGTTGGTTTGAGCATCTCCTTGCTTTCTGGCACAGTTGGATTTTTCAGGTTTATTTTGTACCTTCTGTGTCTGATCCCTGGAATCAGCCCTTTTCTCCCAAGAAGCCTAGGTTGCAGAATTGTATTTAGATCTCAAGATCTGGGTGCTTTGTGTGTTCATTGATCTTAAGGGCTCACTGCTTTTAGGTGCTCTGTGTAATACAAATCTACATTTATATCTGTTTGTATACCAATTAATATACATTGAAAATCATAGGACAGCTGCTCATGTCTATAATCCCAGCACCTTGGGAGACTGAGGTAGAAGGATTGCTTGAGGCCCGGAGTTGGAGAACAGCCTGGGGAACATAGCAAGACCCAGTCTCTATAAAAAAAATCTTTAAAAAAATTAGCTGTGAGTGGTGGTACATGCCTGTAGTCCCAGATACTTTGGAGGCTGAGGTGGGAGTATGGTGTGAGCTCAAGAATTCAACTCTGCAGTGAGCTACGATCACACCACTGCACTCCAGTGAACGTACACTAATTTCACCAATTCTAATGCAACACCACAGGGCTCATTCTGGTCTTCTCCCTTTCTATATTTGTAACTCCCTTCTCTGAAGTGAGAAAGCTTTCTCCTATTAACTTTACTATGACACTTTTGATCAGTTTCCCTGAATGTAATCTACCAAATTCACTGCCACCCCATCATCCTGACATTCAGCTCTGGGACACCCCTTTCCCCTCCACCTCACATGTTTGTCCTTCTCACACCCTTGTTCTGAGACTCTGCATAGGCCTACCTCTGCAACGTGGGTGCCCTCCACACCCTGGTCTTGGCTACTGTGATATCCTACCTGTCACCCCCATCTACAGCTGGCATAGATGACTACCTTCCTCTACTGTCCCAATGGCTTTAGAACTCAATCATTCAAGCAAAGGGAAAAGCTACTGAATACTTAGTTACTTTATAATCAGTCACTTCAGTGAGTACTCTAAGGCAGTGGTCCCAACATTTTTGGCACCAGGGACTGTTTTCATGGAAGATAGTTTTTCCACAGACAGGGAGGGTGGGGGTAGATGGTTTTGGAATGATTCAAGCATATTACATTTATTGTGCATTTTATTTTTATTACTATTACATTGTAATATACAATGAAATAACTATACAACTCACCATAATGCTGAATCTAATGCTGCTGCCAATGTGACATGAGGTGGAGTGCAGGTGGTGATGCCAGTTATGGGGAGCGGCTGTAAGTACAGATGAAGCTTCATTTGTTCACCTGTCACTCACTTCTTCCTGTGTGGCCTGGTTCTTAACAGGACTTTGACTGGTACTAGTCTCTAGCCCTGGGGTTAAGGACTGTAGCTCTAAGGGGTTTCTAGTTGATGCATGTGTTTTCTACTATATAATTATAATATTAGCAATAAATGATTTATCTTTTCATTCTAATTTTTGTATCTTGTGTAATTCTTTTTATCAAATTGTGCCCTTTGGTACTTTTAGAAGTTTGTAGCACTAATGAATGTTTTCATCTTGTTCCTGAATTTAATGCTATTGCTTCCTGTGTTTCAACATTAAACATGATTCTGTCTTTTGATCTGATCTACTTACACAGTTAAGACAATAAACTTTTTTCTATTTAAATTATTTAAAAACTACATTAAATTTTATTAAACACTTTTTCTGAATTTATGAAGTTTTAAAATTTTTGATTTATTGGGGGAAATTGTTTTGCTGTATTTTCTAATTGAATTTTCCTCAGATTACTTGGATAAATCTTACTTTGTTGTATGATCTTTACTTTCTTAATGGGCACTATTTCCTTATATTTTTTCCCAAAATATTCATTTGTATTTGCAAATGAGTTTAGTTTCTTTTTTTTAAATGCTTTGTCATATTTGAGCCTAATTGTTTTAGTTGCTTCATCAAAGAAATTTGAAAACTTTTCTGTGTTCTAAGACATTTAACAAGCATAAGGATTATCTCTTCCATAAAGATTTATGTGATAATGCCTTGTTTGATGCTTTTGTGTGTGTGTGTGTGTGTGTGTGTGTATGTGTGTGCAGTAGAGGGAAAATGCTTTGAAATTATTCCTCATTTCTTTCAAGGCAATTGATTTATGTAGGTTTTTCTCTCCTTTCTAATGTGAATTTAAGTAATATGCATTTTCCTAAAAAATAATTTTAATTGGTTCTATTTATTGAGTTTATAATTGTTTAAAAGGCTCTCTTTTGATTTCTTCTATAATGATGTATCTTATTAGTTATTTTTCAATTTTATTTGTTACGTTGAGTACTTATGCCATTTTTTCCCTTGTTTAGATGTCAGTGGTTTATTTTTTTCTATCCAAAGAATCAGCTCTTGAATTTACTTTTCTATAATTTTTCTGTTTTATAAATTTCTGCTTTTCTCTCTGTTTTATCTTTTCCAATTTTATTTTTTGTACTAACTTCTTGAGAGGAAAGCTTAATTTTTAAAAATTTATGATTTCTCTTTTTCTTGTAGCATCAATATTTAGTGATATATATTTTCTTCAGAGAAAGACTTTAATTATATTCCATATGTTGATGAAGGCATTCACTATTTTGCTTTCTATATATTTTGTGGGTTTTGTTTTATTATCCTCTTTGATTTAAAAATAAAATTTTACACATGATTAATATATCTCTTGTTAATTATATGAAGTCTCTATATCCTTAGTGATTTATTTTCTATTTGATATTTGTGTGATGTGGAAGGGAAGTTACCGTTGGGCTTCTTTTGTCTCCACTTATACCTGTAATTTTTGCTTTATGAATTTAGATGCTATATAATTTGATACACAAAAATATCGAATACTTAGATGCTATAATTAAACCTCTATTTCCTGATCCATCAACTTTAGACAATGCATGTTCATAACCTGGTATGAAATGAAAAAAATTCCATCTTCATATCTTGATTTGGTTACTAAGAATATTTATGTTTAAGTCTTTGGCTAGTTATAGTCATATGTTTAAATATTTGTGTCTTCATTATCTTAAATATTCTTTAAACTATAATTATTAATTATCTCTTATGTAACAGAATATGTACAAATATATATTGTACTTTCCTCTACTCTCTGTTGAAATTCAAAGTTGTTACTTGTTATTTATACTCTTTCCATTAGGCTCTATGAAGAGTTTATTATTTATTTTAATGTTTACAAAATTTACCTGTAGTTTATTAGTATAGTTTCCACATTATTTACATTTTAATTATATATTTATGTGAGTTCTTAATTCAGGGCTTACTAGGCTAAATTTAATATTCAAATAGCATTTCTGAGGTCTTATATTCATTTTCTTGGGAAAAAAATTCATGAGTCATATCTTTTCCTTCCCTGAGATTGCCTTAGAGTTTGCGAGGACATTGCTGTGGAGAAGTCTATGGCCAAACTGAGTTTTTGCAGGAGGGTATCTCTTTTTGCTGGGTGCTAAAATAATTATTTTGTTATATTTGAAACATAGTTACAGTTAGTTACTAATCTAGTGACATTTAGAATATCTAATCTCTCTGTAGATCATGTATCATGATTTGATTTCCCTTCCCCTTTGTGGATCATGGTATTACATTTAATTTTTCATAGTCTATTCAAGTCTTTATATGACAAAAGTGTTCTTCCATTATATCTTTGAGTATTTTTTCTCTACCACTATTTCTGTTTTCTTATTCAGGAATCATTTTCACATACAGTATTTCCTCTCTATCTTCATTTATCATTTTCTTCTTTGCTTTTCTTTTATCGTTCTTTTCTTTGAGTGTCTTAGCCTCTGTGTCTATGAGTATATTTTCTTAAATCTTTGCCATTTTTGCTATTTCTAATATGGATTTTATTTCTATCATAATTTTATCTTTCTCTTTTTTCCTGAATGTAGCCTGTTTATAATTTCTTTTTATTGTCTTATTTATAGCTAATGCCTTGTAATTTTGTTTTTCTTTCATCAAGTGTGTGTGTGTGTGTGTGTGTGTGTGTGTATATAATGGAGGAATACAGGATTTTTTCCTATTTCCTGGCATAATTCCTATTCTGATGCATATAATTTTATTTTTATAATATTTGATAAGTTAATAATTTTCACCTTTTCCCTTAGAGTACATTGTACAGGAATATTGAATTGCAGTTATTTTTAAAAGGTAGATTACCTGCTAGAAAAAAAATTGTGGTGGGGAGGGAGCTGGTTCGGCATACAGACCGAATCTTCTCATCTGTTAACTTTGAGTACTTTCTCAACAACTCTGTTCTGTACTCTTCCCAAAGCAATATGCCCCTAATTAGTGCTGTCCTCATTTGTATTCCATAGGTTTTGTGTAGTTATTTGGCCTCTATTTCTCCTCATTCACTGAGATTCTATCTTGTCACTTAACATTGTCATCTATATTATTACAACTACTTGATTCTTAAACAAAATGACTTTGTGGAACACTTATTTAATCCAGCATTCCATGTATGTCAGTGGTTCAAGAGAGCCCCCTTAGTCTGTCCATGTCTCAAGAACTTCCTATTCTGAGTAAGGTTTAATTGGTTGTACCCTTCAGAGCTATACCACCTGCCCCTGGAGAACTCTGCCTATTTTCTCAAACAAGAGCAGTATGTGTATGCTCTCGTACCTCTGTTACAATTTATTGATATTTCACTATTTGGTTGATGTTCTTCAGAGTTTATAGTTATGAAACATGATTAATCCTTGTTTTTTCTGAAGATCAAGTTCCCCCACATTTTTTTTTAACTCTTTATATTATTTAATGTTTTTATTTTATATTTGCTCTTTATGTTTACCATGATGAATTGGTTTTTAATGCCCCAAAATGGCAAGGGCATGATCTTCAATCTTATGTAGAAGGAAGAAAAAATGATCAATGTTTGGTATTCTGCAAGGAGCAGGGTATTTTTTAAAGTTTTGAAATCCTTTAAATACAACTTTATTTTCACTTACTTGCTTTCATTATCTTTCGTTGATGTGATTTTTCCTTGCTTACAACTGATCCTCACCTGACAAATTAGAACCACATTCTTATTGTTTATTCATTATAATTTAACAAATAATATATATTTAGATCCAATCATTGTGATAAGTTTCAATGTTTTATAGATGAGTGGAAAATGGACCTTACCCTCAGGGGCTCATGATAAATTGGAAGAAACATAAGTATAAACAAAAACATCATAAAGAAAGATAAGGCTTGCTTTCATGTAACTATTTTATGGTGTTATAAGAGCACAATGTAAAATACAGTTACCTTTTTCTACAGAAGAAATGTTTCAAAAAGTATTATAGGTAGGTTAACTTCTGAGGCAGATCTAAAAGGATGGATGAGTTTTTTAAGTTGAGAAATGAACCAAAGATATTATCCTATTGAAGTGACAAGGTGTGTCCATGGAGCAGCCAGAACATGTATTGTTGTAGGATGGAGAGAATGGGGGAGAATAGAAGAGGGTGGTGTTCACTTAGGAATAGAAGTTAATGTAGGAACAATTATGAAAAGCATGGTATTCCATATGAAGAGTTTAAACTTTAGCCTGTAGAGGATTAGAAGGATTTCAAGGAAGGAAGTTAGGCAGTCACATTGAATTTTAAAAAGTACTTGAGAGTAGCATGGAGGATATATTGGAGAGGAAGAAGCTGGAGTCAGGGAGACTACTTAGGAGATTATTGTAATAGTACAGATGAAGCTCAAAGAGGACCTGAAACAAGATATGGACATATCACATGCATATGAATGGTACTCCTTCAGGTTGTGCTCACCAGAAGACCCTCTTTGGTGGCTCTGATTGTCATTAGGATTGGAGAGGACATACAGTAGGCCCTTCTTATCTGTGGGTTCTGCATGCAGGTTCAACCAACTGGGGATCAAAAATCTTTGACAAAAAATAGTAAGGCAAAAACAAAAATAATACAAATGAAAACCAATCCAGTATAACAACTATTTGCATAGTATTTATATTGTATTAGGAATTACAAGTCATTTAGAGAGGATCGAAAGCATATGGGCAGATATGAGTTGGTTATATGAAAATATTATGCCATTTTATATAAAGGACTTGAACATCTGTGGATTTTTGTGTGGGGGATGGGGGGGTGTCCTGGAAAGAATCCTCAATGGATACAGAGGGACAACTCTATTTGGAAGATATTTAGGATACATTTCCAAAAGATGTTGAATTGGTCTTCATGACACATTGGTCCTGAAGGGGAAAGGGTAGAATAAGTTCTCAAGATTGGTGATAGAGTTATTATAGGTAATAAGGGTTTTCTTAACATAGAGAATTCAGGACAGTGTTAAGTGTTTTGAGGAAAAGAAATAGGCAGAAATTTTGAGTGAAATTTTGATTATCTTGAATTTGACTTTCCTGAGGGACATTTACATGAATGCTGTGGAGTGCAGGTTAGAGATCTGGGCTAGAGAGTTTGATCTGAGAATCTTAAGTGTGTATGGGATAGTTGGAGACATGAGTGCAGATAAGGTCATGAAAGAAGAGAATCTAAACTGAGAAGAGAGGATAGAAGTAATGAGAATGGATTCCTGGCCAACACCAACGCTAGAGGGAAGAAGATAGGAGTCAGTAGAGAAGTCTAATCAGGAGGAAGCAAGAATGGAGAAAATGGTGTCACACAAGCCTAGTAGGAAGACACTTCACCAATGTCAAATGTCACACAGGAGTTAGTAGGACAGACAGAAAAGGGCTTATTGAACTAGAAACTACAAGGTCTTTGATGATCTTAATGAAACCAATTTCAATAAATAATGAAGGCAGAAGACAAATTATAGTGGATAGAGAAGCGAATTTGAGTTGAGGAAATAAAAGGTATGTAGACTAATTTTCCAAAAATGTTAGATATAAAGGGAAGTTATTTTGATAATTTGTTGTAAAACCTTTACCCCTTCCTATCCTTTCCTTCCCTTCCTCTCCCCCTTTCTCTTCTCAGGTAATACAGTTCTACCTGAACATCTTAACTCACCCAGACAATGAGCACGAACAATATAGACCCACTTGGGTAGTTGTTCCTGTCAGTGTGCCAACTTTTATTTATAGAAGACCCTGGTTAGGCACTATTCCTTTGCCTCTCGATGGTTTATTTAGTTGCCATTTTTTAGGTGCCTTACATTTATTCAATATTATTTGAAGGAGAAGTTAACTTTGGGATTTTAGAAAACAACAACAAATTAGTTGAAGAAATATGAATAGACACATTATTCACCATTAATATAGGTATGTTTAATGACCTCTTATTATACAAGTGTAGGCTTATTTACAAACATATTCCTTCTCCTTAGAATCAAATCACTTATCCAAATATATAAGAATGTAAATAGTCATGTTTATAGTTCCTGAAGGATCCGTTTTCAAAATTTTCTCCTGTTCAGCTTCTTGTTCAGTACTTTAGCCCCTTGCTAGAATGCACCTTCTGCTTATTTGAGTATGAGGGCTGCTATTCTTACTGCAAAAAGTTTGTTGCTAATGTTTCTCTTGTTATTGCTGCTGAACTGCTGCTTCATGTGCTGGAAATTATATTAAGCAAGGTTCCATTAATCACTGGATTAATTATTAAAGTGTACACTGCAGCCAGTTAGAAGCAGGTCTGCTCTCTGTGTTCTAGCTCATCCTACTCTGATGTTTTCACAAGGTCATTGTGGCATTTTCTCTATGGCTATGCTGTCCATCTCTTTCATCTTACCTTCTAGCTACTCAGATAAGCCTGGTCGCCTGGTAAATAGTGGTTGTGCATTTACAGTGTTCCTAAGGCTTCACTTACTCCATTGCTTTCTCTTAGCATTTTGCAGGTGATATTTATCTATCTCTTAAGGGAAATCTTGTTGGGGAAAGGCAGTTTCTTTACATTTAACACAAAAACTATTTTTAACTCCCATCACAAGCATACTTAATTTACCATACTGCACAAATATAAAAATATATCTACCCCAAGCAAGCACTAATACATTAAATAAATGATTGTCAATGTACCACTGATATAAAACATTGGAATTTACTTTTTTCATTTCAATAGTATACAGTGAGCCTTATACAAACAATCATAATAGGTTTATTTTTAAAAAATTGCATAATAGTTTTCTAGTTTAGGATTAATTTTGTAACCACCCTTTTATATCATTTTCTAATCCTCTTTCAAACTTACTCTGGTCAGAACCCTTGATTTTAACCCTGTTGTAGGGTTAAACCGCTTCTGCTTCTATCAACAGCCTGGCTAAGACATATTCTCGAGAGAAAAACAAGACTAGAAGACAAATGTAAACTTTGTACTCTTTGAACCTCTTTAAGCTTTATCCTTGTATTAAATTTGATCACCAGGAAAGCTCACATCTGGCCTTTACAAAGTTATGATTTCATGAGGAAACCTGTGGCTTTTAAAATTTTTAATAAAACTGCTTTTCAAAGACAGGATACCTTATGATGTTCAACACCCTTACTAGAAAGACCCTTATGATAAACAATCTCAGAACTGAGGATCAGGGAAGAAATGTTTTGATGAGTTAAAGTGTTCTCTTAGTAGGCTGTGAGTGCTATACAGCCCATTCTATTTTTGAGTTTACTTGGCTTTTCCAAGCCTCTCATGAAGCCGTGGTCTCAACTGCTGCAGTATTTGTCAGGCAATATGATTTTTAGGTGAAAAAAATTGTTAAGTACTAAAGTACTTTAATTTTTCTATTTTTTGGTAGCAATTCTTAGATTTATAATGTTTTATAATTCTTATTTTTTGTAAGCTGCATTAACTGAACAAAAAGGATATGTATTTTTTTGAGCTCCTTTTTTGGTCAGAATTTCTCAAGCCCTGACATTTTTCTAAATCTCTACTGCACCATCTCCCTTTCCTGTCCACACCACTCATCAGGGCTATTACTGACATTATTCTTGAACTACATCAGGGAACTACACTAAATGAATACTTCATAGAAGTCCCTTTCTAATCCACGTATTTAAAAACCTACTATAATTAATATTTTATATATCTTATATCCAAATATTTGTATCCTAAAATTATTTTTAATATATATAAGCTATAACTTGGCTCATTTAAAATAAATTATTTCATATGATGCTAAAATGCAATTTGGTAATTTTTTTATTTCATAAGGCTTACCTGAATAATATGAGTAAGAAATTGCCTACATCATGTAATCAGTACTTTCACATTTATTAAATGGTATGATTTATGTGTCTAGCAATCAATTTTTGACTTAAATTTCCCTTATTTAAGTTTCACGTTTAGAAAGCAGTATCTGCTATTGCTGATTAATTTTTAAATCACAAAGAGTTTATACAAAGTCAAATTTTATGATTTAGGAGACTGAAATTAAAACAGATAAATTTGGACATGGCAAATTCTAAATTATTCATAGTTAGAATGTGTTTTAATGTTAAAAAGTTTTGGAAATGCATTAAGCCACTGATTTTTTCAGCTTTTCACTAAAGAATGTAATCATATACATAAGTTCGTCTTTATTACTGCTTTCTGTTTTCCAACATTTCTAACAGCATTCATTCTCCTGAAATAACCAGAGGGCCTATGCTCTGAGTGCCCATCACTATAAAGATGCGTATACTACTCCATGTTCTGTCTTTCCATCTCATTGGAAAGATATCAGTTCCTCCTGGCACTGAAGGAGAACCACAACTAGTTTGCCTCTTGGCTATAATTACTATCTTTCTGCTCTTAAGGGATCTTTGTAATTTGTTTACATTTGAACTTTAGAAGAAATTGCAAACTGAATCCAGACACCTGAAGGTGCTCTGAAGAGGGGAAGCCATCCAGGGAGGCCAGTGTAAGATTGAATAAGCCTGCGTAGACAGGATTGAATCAGAGAGAAAGAGAGAGAGAGAGAGATTTAGAAAACTTCTCTTTGAATTGTCAGCCAGAGTTTTGGAACCAGTTTACCTTCTCATGGTATTGGATAGGGATTCCGAAAGGTTTACTTTCAGGGAAGTGACATTATATGACACAGACAAACGTCAGCATTTACTGGAAATAAAAAAATGCCACTCCAGATTTGACATCCATGAAAAACATTAAATTCTTTCCTCAATTTTGTAATTACCCTATTCAATTCTGCTTGTGTATCAAACAAAAGACTGTTACTACCTCACTTCTATAGTCATTGAATTCTTTTACTGTAATGAATGTTTGCAATTAAACTCTATTTACACACTTGGTTAATAAGATTATGGAAAATTACTCACCTTTTGAATTGATTTCTTTTCAGACTTGAAAATATCTAAGCACATTAATTACAGTCACTTGAATGCACTATGCTATATTAGAGGACTACAACGGCGGTAAGTTAGTCATCCATTTCTTTTTCTGTTGTTCAAACGAATATAAATATGTTTGTTTTATGGACAAAGTATAGTAATAAATCATTGCTGACTCTCACAGGTACCTGATTTACCACACAGATAAAAACATTTGAAAACCTGGAGGTTATTTCTTCAGATTGAAGGGGCAGAACGTATGTTGTATTTTAAGAAAACAATTTAGTGCGGAGCAAACATAATTCATCCCTAGCTGGCTCTTTCTAGCACTTATAAAGCATTCATAAAAGGGAAAAGCCCTAACTGGTTGAAAACACAAATATTAAGTGAAATAAGGACCTGTGCAGTCAGTGCACAGGGAATGCCTCTGAAATGTACTGGAGCCAGAGAACTAGAAAATGCCACTGTTCAAAGCGTGGGATTCCTAAGATGTGTGATACTTGAAGATTTAATTTTTTAAAATATATTTCCTTGCCAACTCCTTCCTCCAAGTTGGAGTTTTGAAATTATAAAGCTGGTTGTTTCCTTTCATATCCATTAATGTCTATCCACCCTCCCACCTTCCTTCACTCAGCAGGGAACCTTGCCTCATCTTTAATAGGAATAGTGAGAAAATGCCTTAAATTCACAGATTTTTCTCTCTGTATTTAAAAATATTTCAGAGTCATATTCTTTTAACCATTTCAAATTATTTCTATATTTTCATCTATCTTCTCATTTCTTCTTTCTCAGAGAAAGGGAAGAGGACATGCAACTTTGATATTTCTTAGTTTTCTAACAAAAGGGATTTTTCCCCCCTGTGCATTGCTGCCATCTCTTCAACATTGGTGCTTTTCAATGCAGGGTGAAGAATTAAATACATACACTGTGGAGTCAGGTTGCCTGTCTTGAATCCTGGTTTTCTCATTTGTAAAATGAAGATAATAATAGTCCCCATTTCACAGGGATATTAGGATGATTACATTAGCTAATATATGTAAACAGAGTCTGGCACGTAGTAAGGGTTAAGAAGTGTTAGTTATAATAATAACAGAAAAGCTCATCCGAGTATTTAAACTGTCTTTAAAATTTTTAACATCCAAGCTTTCAACTTGTCTTATATGTGGTCCCTTCTGTAAGAAATAAGAAGCTAGTTAAGGCATTTGGACCTAAATACCTTCTTTCCTTTCCTTTTCTTTTCATTTTCTCACCCAGACACATTTCCTTTTAAAACATTTTTCTAGATTTTATTTTTGCTTGGGTGATAGTCATAAGACACATGGAATCATCTAGATCATTAAATATGAAATGTCTGATTTTGAATCAAAACTGTAGTTTATTAGATCTCATACAAGAAGCAGTACAATTAATTAAAGTATGCGCCTAAACTATCGACACAGTTTTGCCATCTTAACTGTAGCTTGCTTATGCTAGCAGCGGAGAAGCGTGGAGAGTGAGTGGTGATAAAATCGTGACAGGGGTTTTCCACAGTTTTTTGAGAATTGAATATTTTTCCTTGCAAGAAGTGGTCCAAAGCTTGGAAGAAGTGGTGGTCAGTTGGTGCAAAGTCTGGTGAATATTGTGGATGATAGTTTCCAAGTCCAGCCTCTGTAGTTGAGCAGCGTTGGTTGTGTGATTTGTGGCTGAGAATCATCTTGCAAGAGGATTGGTCTGTGTCTATTGACCAATCTTGGCTGCTTAATCACAAGCATCCTCATCATTTTGACCACTTGGTTGCAATAGACAAATATTTGTTGTAACTGATTGACCAGGTTTCATGAAGCTATAGTGGATAAGACCAGCACTGGGCCACCAAACAGACACCATTACCTTTGTTTGATGAACATTCCATTTTGGACCATGTTTCGGCACTTCATCTTTATACAACCATTGTGCCACACACTTGTGATTGTAAAAAGAATCCATTTTTCATCACACATAACAAAACAGTGTGGAAATGGTTCGCCCTTATGTGGTGACAGCAAAAAAAAAAAAAAAAAAAAAAAAAACAAGCTTCAAGATGATTTCTCTTCTGACCTTCATTTAATTCATGCAGCACCCATCTATCCAGCTTCTTTACCTTGCCGATTTGTTGCAAATGGCCCAATATTGGAATAGTAATGTCAAGGCTTGCTGCTAATTCACACATAGGTTGAGATGGAGTCACTTCCACTACAGCTTTCTGCTCATCATTATTCACCTTGGTCTCAGGTCTCCCACATGGCTCACTTTCAAGAGTAAAATCACCAGAATGGAACTTCTCAAACCATCTACATATGTGTATTCATTAGCCACTTTCTTTCAAAATACTTCACTGATATTTTGAGCTGTCTGCGCTGCATTGGTTCCATGACAGAATCCATATTTGAAAATAACATGCATTTTTTACTTATCCATGGTTTCACAAAAATTGCTCTAAAAAAACTTGTCACAAGCCAAACTGCATTTGCTAGACTGAGGATGTACCTTCACAATAAAAATAAAACAAGAAGTATCAAAGTGAAATGTCAGAGATATCAACTGTCAAACTTAGTACTTATGGAAATCGGACATTTCATACTTAATAACTTAATAGTTCTGCCAAAGGAACAATTCTAAATACTTCTTATTAGCCTTTCTCTTCCTGGATTGGATAATTACTCCTGGGTGGTGTTCTCTCACCAGACAATCATCTGGTTCAGGCCCAGTCTGGTTGTCCCACCTAACTTCCTCTATTAAGTGTCACTTTTTCTGTGTCTTCTGTTAGAGCCCTAAATCCCCCTGAATTTCCTGCATGTGTTCTCTTGAGGTATTGGCAAACACCAGTGACCTGGAGGATAGGTTTTAGGGTACATATATATATGGGTTTTGCATCATTAAAAAAAATACAATATACCATTAGAAACACGAAATTAGATATGAAGATGAATATTTATTTAGAATGAGAAAATAAATTATAAAAAATTAATGAAGGCTTGGCAATTCAGGTCTTTTTTGCTCCCTGAGATTTCTTTAGGCAATTTACCAGAAATACATTCACAGAAAGTATTTAAGAACTTTGGATTTATAGAGATTTAAGAAAAATGTACTCCTCCATACTTATTATTTCTTTATGTCTTATATATTAAAAGTGACCAATGAAATATATTTTCCCCTATAATAAAAACAGAAAGGATGAGAATTAAATGATTCAAACTTTAAAATTTTGTACATGAAACCCACAAAAGGCATTAGTTTTTTTATTTTATTTATTTATTTTTTATTTCGGCATATTATGGGGGTACAGATATTAAGGTTTCAATAAATGCCCATTTCCCCCCCTCCCCCCACAAGTCTGAGTCTCCAGCATGACCATCCCCCAGATGGTGCACATCTCACTCATTATATATGTATATACCTGCCCCCCTCCCTCCTCCCACCTGCCCAATACCCTATTACTGTAGTTTTGATTTTAAAATAAAATTTCTTCTATCAGAATAAAAGCAGTAGATTGGCATGTTATCCTGGGATTTTTGATGAAGGGTAAAAAAACAATTGAATGATAAAGGGGAGGATGATGTTACTTTGAATTTCTAGGTTACAAGCTCCCTGAGGGTAGGAGATTTTTAAAATTTATTTTATTACTTTCTACCCCTTGACATTAAGCATAGAGTTCAATGTTTTGATGTTCAATAACTATTCTGTACTTCTCTATGAGTTTAATTTTTGTAGATTCCACATACACATGAGAACATGTGGTATCTGTCTTTCTCTGCCTGCCATATTTCACATAGCATAATGTCCTCCAGGTTTGTCCACATTGTCACAGATGACAAAATTACCTTATTTTTAAAACTGAATATTCCATTCTGTATATATGCAACAGTTTCTTTATACAGTTATCAGATGGACACTTTATACAGTTGGACTTTATACAGATGGACTTTATATATATATATATATTTATATATATATATATATATACAGATGGACTTTATACAGTTATACAGATGGACACTTAGGTTGATTTTATATTTTGGCTATTGTGTATAATGCTGCAATAAACATAGTAGTGCAGATATCTCTTCGACATACTGATTTCAGTTCATTTGGATATATACCCAGAGGTGGTATTGTCAAACATTTATGATTTTCTGTTCATAACATTTGCCCATTTTTCTATTGGGTTCTTTGTAGCAATTATTACATATTTTGGATGTTAATGTTTTTTGTGATTAATATATGTTGCAAAATTTCTACAATCATTTCTCATATACTGTTGATAAGAACACTGTCTTCTGGCCAAATCTATTAATAGTTGATAAGGGGAAATGTGGTATCTAGCTGGACAATCATGTTTCTGGGAAGAAGCAGAGAGTGAATTTGGGAGGGAGCAATTAGTAGTCTTCCAACTCAACTAGGAATCCTATTTTATTAATTTTTCTGTCGCTAGAAACTAGAATTCCCTGGGGGCTGCATAAATGTTTTAATGAGAGGATAAATAAATATTTTATGTTATTTTTCTATTTTCCACCTCCTTATTTCTCTGTGAAGAATTTGAGAATATCTATAGATATACCTTTAAGTTTATCGATTTCCTATTTAATTGTTTTTAATATACTGTTTAACCCATTCACTGAGTTTTTAATTTTAATAATTATAATTTTTGGCCTAATAAGTAAATTGAGTAAATTCACAGGATACAAAATAACAACAACAAATCAATAGCATTTTTACACACAAATAACACCTACATGAAAAGAGAATCAGGAAAACAATTCCCCCTTTATGAAGCATCCAAAAAAACTTTAGGAATAAATTTAACCAAGGAGGTAAAAGATCTGTACACTGAAAACTATACAACATTGATGAAAGAAATTGAAGATGACACAAATAAATGGAAATATATCTTGTGTTCATGGATTAGAAGAATTAATATTGTTAAAATGTTCATAAAATCCATAGCAATATACATATTCAGTGTAATCCCTATCAAATAACAATGGCATTCTTCACAGAAATAGCAAAAAAATCCTAAAATTCATAAGGAACCATAAAGGACCCCAAATAGCTAAAACAATTCTGAGAAAGAGAAACAAAGTTGAAAGCATCACATTTCCTGATTTAAATTAATTTTTTTAATTTCTAATTTTTATTTATATTTTAAAAGTTGATGTACAATACTTGTGCATATTTTGGGGGTACAGGTGATATTATGATACCATTACACAGTGTATAATAATCAAATCAGGGTAATTGGCATATCTATCACTGAAAACATTTATCTTTGTCTTGATTTAAAATTGTATTACAAATTCATAATAATCAAAACAGCATAGTACTCACATAAAAACAGACACATAGTCTAGTGGAACAGAAGAGAGGTCACAAAAATAAATAAATAAAATAAAATAAATTTAAACATATATGGTCAACTAATTTTTTATAAAGGCACCAAGAAAAGACAAGGGGGAAAGGATAGTCTTCAATAAATGGTGCCAGGAAAACCAGCTTTCCACATGCAAAAGAATGAAATTGTACCCTTCCTTATACCATGCACAAAAAATCATCCCAATTGTAGCCTACAAATTGAGAAAAAAATTTGCAAAATATATATCTGATAAGGGGTTAATATCCAAAATTTATAAAGGACTCAGACAACTCAATAGTAGAAAAGCCAACAACCCAATTAAATAATGAACAAAAGACCTGAACAGACAATTTCTCCAAAGACATAAAAATAGCCAAAAGGTATATGAAGAGGTTCTAACCATCATTAATCATCAAAGAAATGCAAATCAAAACCACTATGAGATACCACCTTATACCTATTAGGATGACTATTATTAAAAAGTCAAAAGGTAAATGTTGGAGAGGGTGTAGATAAAAGGGAACTCTAGTATACTGTTGGTATAAATGTAGATTGGTGCAGCCATTATGGCAAACAGTATGGATGTTTTTAAAGAAGTTAAAAATAGAACTACCATATATGATCCAGAAATCCCTTTGCTGAGTATATATCCAAGGAAAATAAAATTATCATTCATAAAAATATTTACACTACCATGTTGATTGCAACATTATTCACCATAGTCAAGATGTGGAAACAACCTGTGTCCATCGATAGATGAGTGGATAAAAGAAAATGTGGTATAAATACACAATGTACACAAGGGAATACTAATCGGCCCTTAAAAAGAATACAATCTTCCATTTGCCACAACATAGATGAAACAGGAAGACATTATTCTAGGTGGAATATGCCAAAGAAAGAAAAATCACATGATCTTACATGCAGAATAAAAAAATTCAAGTATACAGAGATAGAGAACAAAACAGTGGTTATTGGGAGTGGTGGTGAAGGGAGGATATGGGGAAATATAGGTCAGAAGATACAAATAGAAGATAGAGAGGATGAATAAATCTAGAGATTTAATGTACAAAATGAAAACTATAGGTAATAAAATTGTACTGTATTTGGGATTCACACTAAGTGAGTAGATTTTAGCTGCTCTTGCCCATAAGTAAGCAAAAAAATGGGCTAACTATATAAGATGATGGATATGTTAATTTGCTTCACTATAGTAACATTTTCACTATTTGTATTTCACAGCACCATGTTGTACATCTTAAATATACACAATAAAAAAATAAAATAAAAAAGTACTAAAATTTGATTATAATTTTAATTTTGAGAAGTTTCTACTTAGTTGTTTTTTCAAATTTGCCTGGTCATTCCTGATAATCTATTGTTAATGTATCATCACTGTGATGCTATCCTTTATTTTTATAATATTTTATACATAACTATTTTATATTCTGTATCTAGCATATGTGGATTTATAGGTTTTAGGAATCTAAGTATGTTTATTGTTTCTGTCAGCTTGCACTCATGGTAGCTTGTCTTTGCAGGTGACCTTTTTGTGAAAGATTTGCTTATTCTTAACATGTAGTAACATATGAGCTAAATTAAGAATAACTTCCTTGAGAGAGAATTTATCTCTTTCTTCTTAAAGTTACTAAGCATCATCAAGCATTCTCCTTAAGAGACTTTCTTCCAAGCAGGAAGCCAACTGGGCTCCCTTCCTGTTCCTGGGTCAAGGCTCACCTTCCTCCCAGCAGGACTCCCTCCCGTCAGTGTCAGTGACTCTCCTGAGCATACTGATACTGCACCCTTCCTCTCTGCCCGGTTACCTTATGTAGGACCACCAAAACGTTATTATGCAGGATATTTGCAACAACAGGTTTCTTCAGAGAATCAAGACACTGCAGGAACCTTGACAATTTTTATTTTATTTTTATTGTTTTGTACTTTGGCATGTATGTACTTCTAAGGTATAATATATGTTCTATACTACAGAACAATGAGTGCTAGATATTTCTTTTTTAATAGTCCCATTCCAATGATGAAATTTTCCCTTGGAGTCAGTGTCTAGATCCTTTTCAGTAAAGAAATATTTCTGATCGCTAGACTGTTCTAGTCTTAATAGCATTTAATGTGGCAGGTACTTCATTTGTATGTATTGTTATAGGAAGATTTGATATTGACTCAAATTCTTGTCCTTTTTCCATTGAATGTGAAGTTTATAGCTTCATAGTTTTAATAAAATAAAATTGTCTAATATCTGAATGCTATATATTCTGTACTTGGATTTATATTAATAGCTACTTTTTAATATGTCTAATATATTATAAACAGTGGGCCTGGAGCTTTAATTTTATTATTTCTAACCACTACAACAATTCTAAAGGTAGGCAGGAGATAAAGAAATAAGTGAGAGGCTTAAATACCACACATAAGGTTACTTCAGTTTTATATGCAAATCAGATATTGATTCTCAAAGTGGGAAGAACTTCAGTTATTTCAGGGGAAGTAAAACTTTATGACAGATCAATATCTCTCCAAAAGGTTTAGATTAAGTCTTAAAGTCATGCATTTGCAGTTAGCTTTGTCAAAATAGACCTTTTAATTTTTCTTCAGGAACTATAGGAAAATGCAGTTTGAGATTAATTTTTATGGTTAACTAATTGCAGTAGCATGTGGAACTCTTTTGAAAAATATAATTTTGAAGGCATAATGTCATTGACTAATGAGCTTTGTCTATAGATAAGGAAAATAGTCAAATGAATTCACAACTAAAGACTCATATTTCCAAAAAATTTTAAATAAGTACAGAGTAGACTGAATAGAGTGACACTTTGTAGTGGCATTATCTGAAAAAATTGCTGATTGAATGATCTTTCATTTAGGTTGAGGGCCTAATGTTAAATACATTGGCATTTTTCTTCAACTCATATTGTAATGAGAGGATTAAAATCCATTATGGATATACATTATGCATATCTAATATATATTATATAATGTATACATAAAATATGTAATCAGCTTAATTCATACCAAATTGTACCTGCCTCTTTTATTGTGAAAGGATAAAATTTATATATCTTTCAATTTACATTAAGTACATGTATAGATGCTACAATATTTATAAGACCAATTCAGGAGGAAACAAGCTGTAAGTGGTTTAACAGATTCAACTTTGATGACTTACTTTAATTAATTTAAGATAAAAATGCAAATTGCTTCAGGACAGACACATAAATATAATTAATCAATAAGTATTTTATTAAAAGCTTATTATGTTCCTAGATCTGTGAACAGAATTGAATGAAATACAGAAGAAATACTCTATCAGTTAAGGTATTTCTAGCTGCTATAGATAAACCCTAAATCTCAGTGGCTTTATACAACAGAAATTTATTTCTCTCCCACATCATGCCATAAAAAGGCACTTTTCACTGACAGCTTGTTCTTTTGGTTTAGGAACTCAGGTCTCTACCAAATGTTTATTCTTCCCTTCTTTATTGTGTGGTTTTCAAGGCTACTCTTCTGCTTCATGCTGGAAGGAGAAGGGACACTGAGACTCTCCTGTGAAAGGTTTTTCTGGGAGGGAGGTGGTGGTGGTGGGGCATATCCCTTCTGCCCTCTCTTTCATATTCCATTGGCTAGAACTCAGCCATGAGAACGCCAGGTAGACTACTCCAGACCAGGGGAGGGAGCGCCAGTTGACGGCATGGGCACTATTCCTCGACTGTGTGCTATGTGTCTTTACTTCTGGCCTTCTCTGCTAGATTGTCCCTGTGACAAAAAATGGCGGAACCGTAGAGTCAAGACAACTTGAATTTGTGTACTAATTTTTCTACTTTATATAAGCTTAGGCAGGTCATTTAAACTTTATATGCATTAGTTCCTTATCCATAAAATGATAGCTATGTGTCTAAATAAGAATAATTCCAGGTCTACTATTCAACAATTGTATATCTATCATAGAGATTCCTCTATGCTCTCCCAGACTATCTTCTTTTTGGGCACAGATGTAGACTACATTTCCCAACCTCCCTTGCAGTTAGGTAGGTCCAAATGCAATTGTATTGGGGGTTAGAGATTAACAGATAATCTTTTTTTTTTTTTTTGGTGGGGAGAGCTAAATTCAGTCCATAGCAGTTACTAACATTTAAAAATAAGAAAATTTCACAAGAGTTCAGATTTCTGGCTTCTGTAAAAGATAAACAGCTGCAGGATTTGACCACACTGGAGTTTTATTAGCACATGAGAAAAATAAGCTTGAGGGTGGGATCAAAGCTTCCTCTATTTGGGCATGCTTTTACAATTCACCACAGTTCCCACCTTATGATACCTGCTTGGCTACTATAAGCATTTAATTTTGTGATCCTTCAGTATAGAACATCTTGAAAGTGCTTTAGAGTTTTGGTGTGTAAACCTACAAATTTTGAATATATCTCCTTTTTATCTGCTTGAGGAACCTGGAGGTTTTATTATTATTATTATTATTATTTTGTAGATGAGTTTCCTTGTGAGTAAGCTTCAATGATGTGGCAAATTCCTTGTCCATAGGTAGCATTTACTCATAGCCCAGTAAATTAAGGCAAATATCTTCCGGACAGCATTTAAGTGTCAGGTAGTTATTTGGGTCCATAATCTACTGTCCAATCTTACTATATATAATTCTAAATATTTCTTTGTCCCTGGCTGTCTACTTATATTTATTTTATGTTTCCTCTAAGTTACTTCTCCATGTTTAGGTGCATTTATTTACAGATTTTACATAGTTTTAGACTATGCATTCCTACTGAACATACAGCAATATATGATTTTGTTTCTGTAAGAGATCAGAAATAGGAGTATACTCCCAACTGACATTTTTGTGACATTGAACGTATATCATAGCATCACAGGGCACTTAGGGCTTCATACTAAAAATCACTAACATTTGATTGTTCCATTGTAGCTTTCCATGTATTTCACTTCTTGGACCTACTACTATTGGAGACCCGGATAATAAACACTGAGTTCGTATACATCAGCCACCCTACCTTGGAAATTGTTAAGGATTAGGTATAGGAGGCAGCTTAGTTTTACACATAGAAAATGACAAGGGTAAAGGACTTCACGTTTAGGTATAGACTTTTTAGCCATTCCGAAGATGATCTATTCAGATCACAAATTGAAATAAGGTTCCAAGTTTTGTAGCACAGGTTGCATGTGTCTATGCTTTTGTGATTATTTGGACCCCAGCATCTTCAGGTATAAAATGAAGATGATAAAAGTATCTAGCTAACATAGTTGTATTAAGACTGCAGTCTCCAACTCCCAGGCTGTGGACCAGTACTGGTCTGTGGCCTGTTAGGAACTGGCCCCAGAACTCCACTGTCCCTACCCCTCCCTCCACTCTGGTCTGTGGAAAAATTGTCTTCCATGAAACTTAGGAACGCATTCCTCCGTCCACTGCAGGGGAGGTCGCACAGCAGGAGGTGAGCAGCTGGCCAGTGAGCATATTTACCATCCCCTCCTCATCACTCATCGCTGGCATCACCGCCTGAACTCCGCCTCCCCTCCACGCCCATCCATGGAAAAATTGTCTTCCGTGAAACCAATCCTTGGTGCCATAAAGGCTGGGGATCGCTGGTGTAAGATACATGTAAATTGCATAGAATAGTGGCGGGCATATAGCAAGAACTAATATGTTTTATTAATTGGGGGGTAGGATAGCCTAAAGGTTAAAAGAATGGGTTTTGGAATCAAGTTAGTTTTCATTTTTACCCTGTATCTTCTACTTCTTAGTTATATGAATTAGGCAAATTATTATGGTTGCAATTTCCTTATGTGTAGAATGGGCAATGAAATATATTAACATTGTCAGGTTATACAAATATGCAAGGATACTAAAACAGTGTAAAAATCTTAGTGCAATGCTTGGAATATACCAAGCAGCCAATAAAAAAACAGGTAGACGTGTAAAATAGATGATTGCAGAATGTGAGTCCGGAACAGAAAAAAAAAAATTCTTGGAAAGCCTCCAATGCAATCAGTGCTTCGATTTAAAACAGAGTAGCTGTTTCATCAATGTATCTATATAGCATGAGAAGGAGAATTAAAATCCTAATGTCATATTAAATCACTTCTGAGTGGTTTTGTTTGAGTCGTTACACTAAATTAAATAAAATTATTAAAGTATATAGAATTTCTCTTGTGCAAGCCATCAATATTGTGTTTTAGGAACATTAGCCAAGAGAAGAACAGCCGTTATAAATATTTTAGAATGTGTTGTTATTATTTACATTGACAATGAAATAATAAAAAAAAGGCTTCTCTTGAGGATTTTTGTATTCATTGCCATGAGACAAATATTGGCCAAGATGTTTGTCAGTGTTCAATGAAGTAGGATCATTTTTGATAATTATAGAAATAAGCTGTCAAGATGAGTGTTTAGCATTTTAAAAAACTGACCAACTTTTCATGGTAGTTGTCAATTGAAGATTGAATGAGGCAGATTTTCCAGAAACAAATATCATTACCTAATATTTAAAGACAATTTGCTATATTTCTGTGGATCTTGTTTATTGGCCTTTTTGATATTTGCAGTGGATCAACACCTGGCTGCATAAAAGAATCATTCTAGGATGGATATTTAAAAAGGAGAAGCCCACTTGGGGGCGCTACTTTTGGAATTTATAATTCATCAGAAAAAAAGATCAGAAATCTTTACTTACAAAAAGTATCTCGGATGATTTTGGTGATCTCCTGGACTTGGAAAATGCTGATGTTTTGGTCTAGTACATCTTTATTCCAGACCTAAAGAAATAGTGCATGAGATTTTAGTAAATCATTGCAAAGATTCAGATAAATATACTTGCTAATAATGTATATGTAAACTATTTGTAAATAAATCATTTTGCAGGGATTTTAATTTTGTGGCATTTATATAAGAACTTTAATCAATTACAGAAACAAAAGTTTGAAGAAGTGTCAGCTTAAAATTTAGATTTTTTTACATTGACATTGTCATACATTTGATATTTCTTAAAATATTTTCCACTGAGGTTCACTGTAGATAATTTTTAGTGGATATTTTTAAAGCACAAAATATTTATGTTTTATATTTTTGTCATTTGCTTCTTATACTAAATAGTCTGTATAGAATAAATTTATATATATTGAGTTAAAAATCTTTCTCTTGGAAACTATTATCTTATGAAACTTACGATTTAATTTCTCTCTCTTTTTTTAAGTGGGAGTATTTACGATACCTTACCGGCTCACGAGGTATTTATGAAGCAATATCCTAAAATATTTCTGCGCAAAAAAACCAGACTGCCTAAACTTTTCAAAGAGGAGGAACAAAGGTAATGCTATCTTCTTTTGACAGCAAGTCTGATGTCTGTGTGGGTGCGCTCGCTTGGGCACAAGTGAAACTCAGAAAGAAGCTAGAGCATTTGATCAGTTTCCAACACTCCACACTAGGGAGCACCTGAGCAAATGGAGATTAGTAGGTGAGGGCAAATTCATTTTCTTGTTGAGCAAAATACGTGTCCACCACTGAGGAACATGTTTATTTAAACTTTTTGTCAAAGCATTGTTACCTTTTACCAATGAATGGCAGTGTTTATGAAAGGAGTTAAAGTACTCTATAAGGTTTCCTGAGGAATTTCCCCATGGGAATGATTGGAGCATTTGTGGATGGAGGATATTTGGAAGTATGTTATGTATCAAGGAATAATGACAATGCCATAGAGCAACTGAAAGGCATTTGAGAAGTCTGTTTTACTGGGCTCCTGCTTCTAGGTGGACCTGTATTTAAATGTATTTCTTGTATTTTTAAAGGCAAAGAATGAGTTTACTTAAGTGTGTTGCAGAAGATGTGACTGCCAGTGATGGCGATGATGGAGATGGGTTGTCATTGATGGAAATAGGTTGCCAGATCACGTTGTGAGCTGCTGCTCTCAAATTGTCCTTGGCCTCATTGGAACTGGAAGGTTCTTTATCAGTGCAGCATCAGATCAAAAAAGGCAGTCTCTCTCCTTGAGTATCATCCAAATTGTTGTTCCTTGGGTATCTTATAGTGGATATGCAACTGCCCCAACCCTGCACTATTCAAGTAGAATTAATCTGTCCACATCCTCGGCCACTCTACTGCCCTAACACTGGATTGTATGCTGTATAACTTCTATTGCCACATTCATAAGATTGCATTTCACTTGTGTATTTACTACTAGTCTGTACTTGCATTTCTGACACTTAGTAGAGGGATTAACCCAGAATTGTCACTAATAGGTGTGTGTTGTCCCATGGGCAAACTACTTATTGGCTCTAGAAGAGAGTTGATCAAGAAAATGTTTTCATTTATTTATATCAACAATATAAAGATAAAAATTCAAATAAAATTATTGTAACAAATATCATTCCAAAGGTTGGAGGATATCAGCATGGGAGACATCAATCTGTTTCATTGTCCTAAGCCTTTCTTTTCTTTATAGCCGTATGGCAGTATTATGTGGAACATATCACATGAGTTAACAGGGAAAAACCTCTGGGAGATAGAGTTTCTCTGAATTTTCAAAACCAAGTCTGCTAACTTAATACAAATCTCATGAAAATGGAGATTCAAATATAGCATTTCATGAGACCTTGTCTACCATTTAGACCAAACCACACCCCTAGATAGTAAGCATGTCTGGAATGATCAGACGAAGTGCATACTGTGATTTATAAAATTAAATCACTCTATAGAAATATCTAATAAAAACATCATGTATTATTTTATTCCAAGTATACCCAATTTCTATTCCAGTCTTGTTGATTAGAATGAAACCTGTAAACTTAGCTCTGTCTATAGACTAAGGGATCAGGAGCTTTTATGGATAGCTGAAATGTTCATCTTGCTCTCATATTTATTCATTAATTAGACTAGCATGGGTTTACTACATTAGTTAAGACATTGTTTTGAGAGGACTACAGGGAGGCACACCAATAACTATGAACACATTTGATAATGGAATACCATCTTCATATTTTTAAGAAAAAAGGCTGAGACCTAATTTACTTCCCAGATAAGATGTATAAAAAAACTCTTTTTGGAAATTCTGATGAGTACTAGAATTCGGCTAATAATTGAGAATGCATTAGATTGAATGTGCAGTGCCTTGACTTAGAGTGTCTGTTTTGCCACCTCATCACTGCATAACTCAGGTGCAGCAAGTCCATCTGGACATAGTTACCTAACATCTAAAATGAAATACTTGTCTAGATGACATTCAAGCCTCCTTTTAGCTCTATTAATCTAAGGTTCCATTTTCTAGCTGATGTTACAGATACCATAGGGCGACACGTGTAATGAAGATAATATTTTTTGTATTATCTTTTGAAATATCTTCCCCTATGACTACTTTCCTCCCTGCACCTCAGGTGCTATCATCGTCTTAAAGAAAAGGCAAATACTAATTAAAGAAGGAGGAAGACATTCAATGGCAGCATATGGGAGAGTAGGGATATAGAAATGAAGGACGTGAGCTCCGCTCAAGGATTGTTGATCTTTACCCACTCCCATCCCTGGTATTAATCTCACAATGGGGAGATGAGAGGTAGAATTATCTAGAGAGCTACTGTGGAAGCTGCATCCTATAGGACAATGATAATCAATTCAGACTAGCAATTAGAATCACCTGGAGAGTTTTTCAAACATTTTGATGCCAGATTTCTGTCTACCCCACACTATATAAATTGTGGTCCCTGGCTTCAGGCCAGGACCTTGGTAATTAAAAAAAAGTAGTTGTAGGTGATTCTTGAGAATTACTGCTTTAGAGTAAGGCCTAAATTGGGCACAACGCAATATTCAACATGTAGTACAGAACTGGTGGAGGGAGATGCCTTGTGATATATCTGGGGTAAACACCAATGGTTCCACTTGGCCTGTGTCTAGAGTTCCCCTTCAACACTGGGGAGGAGAGAATGAGATGCTGATAAAGGACTGATGGGCTCTAGGACCCTGGGGAGTGGAAGAGCAGGCTGCTGAGGCAGGAATCTGATGACACAAGGGGAAGATAGTAAGAGTGGATGCAGCTGCAGAAACATCCAGCCATTCCTAGGTAGATACCAGCCTGCCAGCCACTCTGCCATAGAGGGCTCATAGGTGAGAGGAGCCCTTCCCTCTACCATAGTCATATAAGCAACCCCACTTTCCCCCAACACACACCCAATCCAAGTTCTGAAAGAATATGAAACAGACAGAAAATTTTCAAAGCTGAAGTTTTATTTACTTGATGGAAACAAAGTTATTCTAATTAAGCTGTTTCGAATTAATGCGACTGAGACACCACAGAATGGTATCAGGGATAGGAGATTTGAGAGCTCATGAGAAAGGTTTAGATTCTTTATAAGAAATAAATTATTTTCTTTGCACATTTTAGAGTTTAAGTAAACTTTCAATCCTGCTAATCTATTCAGGTATTAAAATACTAAAACTATATCCATATAAAGAAGAATCAGAGTAAAATGCCCTTTAGCAATGAGAAGGCTGCAGAGGTTCCTGTCTGTATAATATCTAGGATCCTAATTATTCACTTCTTGGGCTAGCTGATGGTTGTGGTACAGCTAGCATGGAATCTGTCATGACTTATTTTTAAGAGAAAGACAAATTTCATAGATCAATGGAAAAGGAAATTCCATTAAAAAGGAAATTTCATAGATCAATGATAGTGAAAAATAAACAGCCCCCTTCAGACCCTCAGCAGAGACTTAACCCTGACTATAGAGGAGCGAACAATGTAAGCAAATAAAAATACAGGTAGGATTCATTTGTATTGTGTTCTAAAAAGACATATTGTGGAGTACAGTAGCATCAACTCTCCTTGTGTTGTTAAAAGAAAAACTTTAGACCAATCAAATTTAACAGTTTATTTGAGCAAAGTATGATTGATGAAGCAGGCAGCACTCAGAACCAGAGAAGTTTAGAGAGCTCCACCTAGGCCTGGGAGCAGGAGCTTTTATAAGCCAAACAAGGTAGCAAATTACAGCAATCACCTGATTGGTTCCAGCAAGGTATCTGCCTTATTTGGGCATAGTATGATGAGACATTCACCTTATTTGGGCATATTTGATCAGTTGGCTGCTGTGAATTGGCTGAAGCTCTGCTGTTTGTTATTGCCTGAAACCCAGCTATCTGTTACAAAAAATATACTCCCGAGTTAGGTTTCTGTTTGTTTATGTGCTAAGTTAGGTTGCATTTCGTTGTTTAGCAACTCGAAGTACTGAACAGCCTCAGGCTAATGGCCTCCTGCTTATTTAATTTAACAACGGGAATTTATTATTTAAAACGTAATTATTAAGTATTTACAGAGCCAGCATTACAGGGTGTCATTACGGCAGTCCATGACAGAAAGTTGGCTTTGCTCTCAAAGTGACTTTCAATAAACTTCAGATCAGTGCTTTTCAGACTTTAATATGTGCATGCACAAATTCCCCTGGGGGAGCTTATTAAAATTCAGATTCTGAGTCAAAGGGTCTTGGGTGTGGCCTGAGAGTCTGTTTTCCTAAAAGCAACCAGCTGATACTGATGCTACCATTTGAATAGCAAGCCTAGAGATGACTATTTGATGTGTCTGAGAATGTGAAAAAAAAATCAGTAAACTGCAACTTTTCTATTGGGAAAAGTTTTTATTGGGAAAATTTAGCCCACATTTTAAAATATTAATTCATTCATCTATGGACTTATTTCAATTAGATAAACCACAAAGCTGTGTATGGTCCTTGGTCATAATATACTCCTTTTATTAAATTTAGTAACAAATTGCATGTTGCACTTAATACACACAGCAGGAAAGTTTGGAATTACTTTGGTATATTTTTATTCAGGACATTTTAATGAAGTCCAACCAGTATATATTATTTTCAATCGTTCCATTTTAATTAGGCACAGAATCAGATTTTTACAAAAAGAGGGAAGAAGAGGCAGCTAGCTATGTTTAAAAGGAGTTTCCAGGTTTATAACTCATCCAGGTAACAGTAATATTTTGTGAAATCATTTTCTTTTAGTTTGTGTTATGTAACTTAAAACTTGGTAATTTGAACTGGAAAAAGCAAAGGGATTTTGGCAGTGCACATATGGTGTGCTCCTTCTTCCACCAGTCCCAGGACTTCTCTCAGAGTATCCTCTAATGTTCCCCAAACAGCCTGACTAGACGAGGTCCATCGGGGATGTTTCTCATGGGCTCAGAAATCCGTATGCTCAGTCAGCCAAATTACCAGTCACTCCAAAAGCTGTCAAAGTGTTTTGTGCAAGAATTGATGCTTAAGTTTGGACTTCAGATTTTCAAGAGGCTAGGACATCCCAGCTGTTTGAATTGAATCTCAGAATTCTACTTCTAGATCTAAAAGCAGTACACATGCAGCTTTGATCTCAATTAAAATAATGAAGGACATCTCTATAGTACTCATTTTTTTCTCAAGCCCATTTTAAGACAATCATTTGGTATGGTGTGCACACAGCCTAGATGGATTTATAAATTCTCTCTAAGTGTGTGAGTGCAGAGAATGTTCTAAAATAAAGATGGTTATTTGGAGATGAAGCAACTGAAAACCTAGAGCAAATGGATTCTGAGATACTAATAAAAAAATACTCTCCGCAAAATTCCATTTTGAGCTGCGATTTCCTCTTGAGTTTTTGGACTCCATTTCTTTCCCTGGCATTCCTGAAGTCACTCATGTGATACAGACACATCTGAGTAGTGCTTATTTTATGGTAGTTTAGATCTAGGATCAGGTTAATTAATAAATGTTTAAACCATAGGCTACTTGAAAAATATGTATTTAACATTAGAATAAATGAAACTGTCCTTGTTATGATTATAAAACCCACATTTCCTCTGAAGTTCCAAAGTCTATTAAATGAGATGTTCCTTGTGTGTGTGTGTGTGTGTGTGTGTGTGTATGTGTGTGTGTGTGTTTTAGGTCAGAACAATAGTAATTCAGTTTCACAGATTAATTCTAAAAATAAAAATAAAAATTACACTACCTGGAAAGAAGAAACCTCACAATAATGCCTTATCATTGATTCATTCACACCACGTATACTGAGCACCAGCTGTGTGCTAAGTGCAGGTCAGATAGGGTCCCTATGCTCAGAGCTGGGTGGTGCTGGCAGGCTCTGAGTAAGAGGTGGGAGGGCCGTTAGTGGGTGTCAGAGGGGACTTCAGGGTGGGGCAGTCGCACCGAAAGTGCTTACGTTAAGGGAAGATGGTGCACTGGAGATTTGAGAAGGCTTTCTTGAGGAAGGGATGTTTAAATTGAAGGATAAGTAAGAGGTGTTTTGGAGAAGGGAACAAGTGTCCTGAGGCAAAGAGAACTAGGTAATTTTCTTCGTATTGTTGCTCATCCAATGCTGGCATAGTGATCTTAGCTGATACTCAATTGTCAAATTTGGTAGCTGTCACCAGAAACTGGCTAAAAAAAAAGTTTTTCAAAACCTTTCAATGCTATCTCCCATGGGTTTCAGATAGGAGTGATGGCTTGGAGTTGGGGAGGAGGCAAAAAGGAAGGAAGGAAGGAAGGAAGGAAGGAAGGAAGGAAGGAAGGAAGGAAGGAAGGAAGGAAGGAAGGAAGGAAGGAAAGAAGCTTAAAATAATAATAATAAAAAAAAAAGGCAAGGGAGAAATGAAATAGTATTATTCCAGCTCATGAGAACAGCATCTGGACCCTTTGGCAAATTTTAGGAAGGGAGGAAGAGGGATGTTTATAGAAATCTAACTATTATTTCAGCCATGCTCTTGTCTTGTCCATTGTGGCCCAAATTAAATCTTTTTCTATGACCTAAACATGAAACGCAGGAGGGCCTGTGGCATTACTATAGTCAAGTGATGGCAATTTGTAGAAATTGCCTACATGCATAGGATTTCCTTGCATTAAAGTAGAAAGTTACAAGAAAGTTTGAAGTCTGAGTCTAAAGAAAAAAATGCCATTTATGATTCCAGCTGCCACAGAGGAATGGTAGCTTATGCTGAAAGGAAGGTCCTTTTGCTATGCTTTCTTCCTGATAGTTTTGGCTAGAAATGCCTGGGTGTAGGTGTTATGAAGGAATGAATTACTCTGCCTGGTGGAGTATTTTAATTTTGAGTTGTGGAGCAACCAAGAGTGAAGAAATACAGAGAAAAAGGAGGAGAAATAGAATCAGGAGGAGTCAGGAGATAGCTGAAGGAAGGTTTGCACTGAGTGAGGAGAAACCACAGTGAGGTGAGAACATTTAAGGAAAGAAAAATCTACTAATGAATTTCAAGTACTCTGTGTCATATATGATACAACATCTCTTTAGGATATCCCCAGTATTTGATAAATTCTGCTACACTTACAAGTGCTCTGAGTGGTTGCTTTAGTTTAGTTTTCCTTTGATGAGAAAATATTAGGAAAAGTTGTTTTCACCTCTGGGTAAACAAACCATGGAATAAAGAGAACATTTAAGGAAGAAGCACAGCAGCAGAGGTGACATCAGAATGTAATCTCTTGGGGAACTGCTGAAATCTTAGGGAAAGTGTTGCAATTTCATGGATTTTAATGGGAACTTATGTAGATCTAAAGAGGTTAGTAGATCCCAGCTGGCATTATTTTTTGTTGCATGAAATTTCTGGCCAATATCCTAATAATGGGAAAATTGGGCATCATTGATTAAGAGATAGGTTGCAAACCTGGTGAAATTATGAGTTCAGCTGAAGAATTAATGTAAATGCTTTGTTTTATAAATTCCATTCATCAAAGACATATGCAACTAAGGGGGAAAGGCCCATCTTTGAGGCAAAGGGAGTCAGTTCTATTCAATTCAATTCAAAAGCATATGGTTTAAAGGTTGGAGCTTCTTCCAGATTGTGTACGATTAGTGGCAGAAAATTTACCTCCCTATGTCTCCAAATTGACCCTTCCATCCTTCCAAATTAGGTGCTCCATTCATTACTTAGGCTAACACTATGGGGCTAAAATCTACTTAAGAAGGTTACTATACAACAACAAAAAAAATCTGAAAATTCATAGACCACATTTTCTTTAAGTCAAGCTTGAGTGGCAGTACAGCTGAATGGTTAGAACAGTGTTTTCTCATTATTTCTCAACAATTAATCATAATCATAGATAGATAGCATTAGCACTGAGAAAAGTTGTCCACAGAATGTGGAAATGGGGTTGGAAAAAGAGCTAGATGAAAGTCATTGTTGTGTGTTTAAGAGCCCAACAAATAGCTAACTTAGGAATACTAAATAAAATCTGGAACAGTTAAAATTAGATAATGTAGATCCATAATCATCCAGGTGTGGGACTAATTCAGCAATGTTCTGTGGGCAGAAAAAGCAGAGTGGTGAAAGTGGAAAAATGGAAACGATTCATACCTGGTAGCTGAGATAATGACGATGATGAACACTTTTTTGCCTGAGTTAGAAATTCAGCAAATGGTTTTTGAATAGAATTGTGAATAGAAGGGATTTAGGTTATGAGTGAAGACAGAACATCGCATTTGACTATTATTATATGAATATACATTAATATATTGCTATATTAAAGGTTGTCTTAATATATCCCTACTTTTTTATTGTGAGCTTCAATTTTAATTTATTCTTAGGAGATAAATCTGTGTCATGATTTTCTCTGAACAATTTGACTTTCTTGCTTGTTTGTATAGATTGCCATGTATTTTGGAAAATGTATTGCTGTTAGCCTAAAGAATACATGCATGTCCAGCTGTTCATTTTTAACCAGACATTTTTCTATTGCTCTTTGGAAATGAAAAGAGAAGACCTTGAGTTTGGCATAGACATTAATTTAGTTAAAACCAGGGAAATTTTGCTTACCTCTGTCTAAACTTAAAATATTCTTTCTTGTATTATAAAAGATGACAGGATTCCAATACTCACTGTCAAGAGTTTATAATGGAACTTGCCTTGGACTCCTCAATTGCATCTTTGGATATGTTTGGCAGTGTGTGGGACCAAGTCAGCACTCTTGCTTAGCATAAGACAAAGCCTGGAATTTGCCAACTTATATCCTGGGGGTGGGAATTTACCCATAGTTATTTCCCATATTTGGTACTAGTGATAATTAAGCTGAGCTTCACAGATGGAGTTCACTTAGCACATTTAGAGTGACTGAATTTAATTTGTATTTTTATGAGTCAGATTTACTTCTGTTTCTATAAAAAATTATGGAAGAATCTTATAGCAAATTTCTTAAGAAAGAGTCTGTATATTACTCTGGCTGTAATTACTACCTAGTGAAATTTATATGGATTTACCAAAAAGTATGTGGGGGGATGGTAAAGAAAGATTTTGGAAACTGATAAAGTAAAAAGTTTGTAAGACCTATAATATAGGAATATTTAGAGGATAATGGGTTGTGATGGCCTCTGGACCAATCAGAGCTAAGTTTAGCTTTCAGCTCTGCAACTAGACAGTTATATTGCATTAAAGGAATTACTTCAAACTTTGAACTTTAGTCACTTCATCTAAAAAATGATGACAGCAATGCTTACTTACAATGATGTTGGAGGACTGAATGATATAATGTACTCTAAATTTCGTTCTATTTTATTTTGCTCGGTGGTGGTGTTAATCTCTATCACTTGAGTTTCCTGAGGGGTTTTTTCTTTTTTGGTCTAGAATATGACCAATTTAAAAACATTGCTATACATAAAAAAAATATTTTGCACTATTAATGGCTCTTTTACTGATGCATGATTTTGTAATATAATGCATTGGCCATTGGGAAAACATTGCTCCATTGATTTTTCCTGCCTTTTCAAATGTTGACATGTTTCTTTATGAACTACTAAAAAGCCACATTGTCGTTATCATCACTGATTTCATTAGAGAAGAATTTAAATATTAGAAAGCTGTCAAGCTTACAGGGGTGGATACAAGTTTTCCAAAATTCTAATTTTTGCTTGAATTTTATCACTGGGAACAGATGCTGTACTCTTTTTGAAGTAACAATCTTATTTAACTTCATTCATTTATGGAAAAATATCTTCCAAACATCCAAATCATGTCCTCAGTCAGTTATCACAGTTTGTCTGTCCACTGTTGTTTCAAGTAAATATGGAGCACAGTGAAAAAAATGGATAGTTTAGCTTGCAACTCAGATAATAGCAGGAACACTTTTAACTGACAAAAAGAACTGTTTAAAATGCTGCAAAAAAGCATTATATTTCTCAAATTTTCATACAGAATATCACAAAGAAGTCAGGGTTGAGATTTAATAAAATCGATAATTTTTGCTGGCTTTTAAAATTTATATATGTATTAATGAGGAATTCGGTGCTAGTATAGTATGGTTCTTTTACAGATGTTTTGTTCATTTCATCTACATTTTAAAATTTATTGGCATGAAGTTGTATGATATAATCTTTCTATCTTTTTATATCTGTGGCATCTGTGATAAAGTCTCCTCTTTCATTTCTCTTGTGATTTATTTCTGCCTTCTCTTAAAATATTTTTTAATAGCTTTTGTTCTTGAACAGTTTTTTGCCAAGTTTATCAAACATGATTTTTGCAAGATTATTAGATTTCTAAATTACATTTTGGGTTTATTTGTTACTTTACTTTCAAAGATTTTTTCCCCCTTTATTATAACTTTTTTCTACTTTTTTTTAGGTATAACTTGCTCCTTTTTTTCACTTCTTTTTCTGTTTGTTTGTTTTTGTCTTCTTGATTTTTAGTGATGGAGTCTTCCTGTGTTGCCCAGGCTGGAGTGCAGTGGTGTGATCAGAGCTCACTGCAGCCTTGAACTCCTGGGCTTAAGCCATCCTCACACTGTAGCCTCCCAAGTAGCTGGGACCACGTGCACGTACCACTATGCTCAGCTAATTGCTTTGTATCTCATGTAGGGTCTTGCTAAGTTGCTTAGGCTGGTCCTGAACTCCTAGCCTCAAGTGATTCTCCTGCCTCAGCCTCCCAAAGTGCTGAGATTATAGGAATGAGTCACCATGCCTCCAGCCCTTTTTTCACTTCTTGAGATGTGAAATCACTTTATGGATTATCAACTTTTCTCTGTCAGGTCAAAGTATAGAATAAAGATGCTACTCACATTAGATATCTAAATATTACCAAAGATCTGCAAGTAATATATTAATACAAATATTACATATCTTGGAACAATCTTATAAAACATATTAGACTTTTTTTTTTTTTTTGATGGGCAGAGGCATTTAGTCATCTTTTGGCAGCTGTTTCTCTAGTCAAGCAGATATTAGAAGTTGTGCTGATGACAGCCTATTTGAATGAAATCCAGAATTAAATATTCACTGTCATTGCTTGGGAGAAATAGCTCCAAAAGTTAAATGTGGGTGAGACAGGGGTGAATTTTGTTGTTCTAGAATAGCTCCCTGTATTTTTTAAAATAAGCAAATTACTGTTTTTATTCTTTTCTAAAAATTTCAAAATATTACAGGGGTACAAATATTTTTGGTTACGTGTATCAACTTTGCGATGCTTGAGTCAGGGTTATAAGTGTGCCCATCTTCACATTTCTTCCACCAAGTCTGCTATAGTGGCCTGCACCCCACCCTCTAGTCCATGGAACTCCTCTTCTCTGGAAGATGAGAACATTATTTAATTTGCGTTTGATGATCAGGGCTGAGTAGAGAAAAGCAGCCAATTGCTTTATACCTGAATTCTCATAATTGGTGAGTTTCACTGTGCTTACTATTGTAATTTATTTAGAAGAGTAACTAAGGATTAGCATTTTAAGCAAGGTTTTAGGTCTTTGTGGATGAAATGGCTGAAGTTCTATAAAAATAGTGGAAGAGGAAATGGATTTTTTTTTTTTTTTTTGAGACAGAGTCTCGCTTTGTTGCCCAGGCTAGAGCGAGTGGCGTGGCATCAGCCTAGCTCACAACAACCTCAAACTCCTGGGCTCAAGCAATCCTCCTGCCTCAGCCTCCCCAGTAGCTGAGACTACAGGCATGCACCACCATGTCCGGCTAATTTTTTCTATATATATTAGTTGGCTAATTAATTTCTTTCTATTTATAGTAGGGAGTGGGTCTCTCTCTTGCTCAGGCTGGTTTCGAACTCCTGACCTCGAACAATCCATCCACCTTGGCCTCCCAGAGTGCTAGGATTACAGGTGTGAGCCACCGGGGCCGGCCTGGATTGGCTTTTAATTTTATTCTCGTATTTCAGTTATTCTGGGGCATGTTCTTTTTTGTATACTTTAGATAAATAAACTTTACTATTAAGATTTAATGTTCTGTGAACTTTAGGTAAATAAAAAAAAAACGACTTCAGCTCTACTAGCTATGAGAAATTAAATAAGTTATATAAACTCTTTAAACTGTAATTTCCTTATTTTATAAATTGGAGATAATATTGTCTATTTCATTTGGTTAGTGTAAATGAGATGATGTATATATAATGTTTACCAGAGTAGCCAGTATGTTTAATGACTCAACAAATGTTACATGTTAATTGATAATAATACCATAGTACAAGAATAAGTTATGGTGGCTACTTTTACAATATGCATAGATTATCAGTGGTAAATAAAAATAAAAAAAATTATTATTGGGTGCTAAAAAATACTGAAAAAATGATTGTGTGAGTATAAAGAAAAGGGTTATTAACCATTGACTTAAAATATTTCCCTAAATTAGGTAAACTTTATATATTATGAAAAGTGTTTCCATTGCTGAAGACAGTTATAATACATATAATCAAATTCTATAAATTGAATATATTTCATATATGCTAATTTCTACACTTAACAGAATGACATGTATAACTGTACTACTGAGGACTGAAAAAATTCTAACACATTGAAAAGGAATATGTTATTTAAAAGATGAATTATCTCAGAACAATGCATTTCTTGGCAATAAAGTAAAAGTTCTTGTAAATAATTTTTGTGCGCTGTATGATACCGTAAAATATTATGTTTCCTTATTCAGAAAAGCCGATAAAGACACAGAAGAAAGTCTAAGCCAAGAACCTGGTGAATCTCACAATATAGCTGACCATCTTAAAAAAGCACATGGTGGCCTTACTTTAGATGAACGGAAACAATTCATGGAGAATCTGGTAGCGTTCCTAGCTATCATAAAAAAATTGTAAGTATTTTTAATATATTACTTCTTTTACTTGAAGGATTCTTTTGAATGGCTTCATTTTTTAAAAGTTTGTTGTTTGCAGATAGGTGTACTTTAGTTGTGATATAGCACTAGTGGATGATTCAGCAGAGCTGGAAATACTGGAGACTTTGTTTCTAAATAAATATAATCTTCATGAATTCCAGCTTCATGGTATATCATGAATATGTTGCTAAACTTGTGGCCTATCATTTTAAATTGAAGTTGCAAGCAAAATACATGCTATTTACTGATGATGCTAAACCAAAATTATGTTTAAGATTTCATTAGCGTATGGTTACTTGAAGGCTCTTCACAGAGTTTAAACAGACTTCCCCATCAGGGAGCCTTTCAATAAGCTTACTTCACATTCCCCTTGCCTTCCTGGATCACTGTGTGCTGCAATGGCGACACAATTGCCTGGAGGACGAGGGAAGGGAAGGAGAGGAATAAATCTGAATGGAGGCTGGTTATCAGAGATGGGATTGGATTTATGAATAAAGTCAAAGTTAAAATGGGACCATGAGAAAATGTGATATTGTATTTGAGATTGATAACAGAAAGAAAACCAAGAGTAAAAGTATTAAGACTAGATTTTCTTTGAAAGAAATTTGAGTAGCATGGTGTGAATAATTAAAAAGCTGACGTTTATGTTTTGAAGAATGCACTAAGAATTCTATGCTATAACCACTTTTCTTCAAAATTGTCAAGTCATGCACCACAGAGAGACATTTCTGTCAATGACAAACTGCATATACGAGTGTGGTCTCATAAGATTATAATGCTGTATTTTTACTGTGCCCTTTCTATGTTTAGATACACAGATACTTACCATTGTGTTACAATTGCCTACGTTATTATTCAGTACAGTAATATGTGGTATAGGTTTGTAGTCTAGGAGCAATAAGCTATACCATTTAGCCTAGGTGTGTAGTAGACTATGCCATCTAGGTTTGTGTAAGTGCACTCCGTGATGTTTACACAACAACAAAATTCCATAATGACACATTTCTCAGAATGTGTCTCCATTGTTAAGTGATACAGGACTATAATTGCAAATTTGAGGAAATGATCAGAATTTCCAGGAAATTTGAGAATGGTCAGATAGTTGATGTTTTTAATTTATCATAACAAAAAAATAAGCACATTAGCACATACTAGTCAATTTTTAGTAAAGCAGGTGTGAAAGAATTATAGAGAAAGAAATCATAACCACCTGTCATACAAAGGTATAATTAATCTGGGGAGCTATAAAAATAGAAAGTTAAACTAGAATGTGCTCGGTGAATTTGTTAAAAATATACTTTAGCTGGTAGGAAATCACTAAAGCACAGAAAGAAGCTCTAGGATTCACCAATCACTTTCATTCCATTAAATAATAATGTTGATTAATATTGCATTGGATTCAAAATTTTTAGTGCCCAGAAACCCCTGAATTACTCCCCGTTGATTTCAGATTGTGCTGGGCTGAAGGATTTTTTAATGGCAGTGGTAATCCCTGTCTTTCTGACTATAATGGGATAGTAGATTTTCAGATAACCAAAGTTCTGATCTGAGATGCAGGAGGAACTCGGCAATAGGGACTCCCAAGAAGCTGTGTTTCCCCAGCAAGGTGTCAAAATACTGGGAGATACCAGTTTGATGTTGGGATGCAAAATACAAATGGGTAAGACACTAAATACCATTTTAGCAATGTACTGAAGTGAAATGCAGGAGCTATGGTGCAAGGTTATCCAAGCACAGGGAAAAATAGACTCAGCTACTTTGCTGCATCTTTATATGGACCTCTGTGGATTCCATTTAATGACTAATCTCCAAATAGCCAGGACAGTGGATGTTGGGTCATTGTCAATTTCCAGAACCTACTTTCTCCTCATTCACCTGTGAGAAAATGGGTGAGTAGAGATCCTGACGTCCTGCAGGACCTCACTTTCAGTGGCTCAGAGATGGGCAGGTAGGACTCTTTTTTTTTTTTTTTTATTTTGGCATATTATGGGGGTACAGATTTTAAAGTTTCAATAAATGCCCTTCCCCCCTCCCCCCACAAGTCTGAGTCTCCAGCATGACCATCCCTCAGATGGTGCGCCTATCACTCGTTATGTATGTATACATACATAACGAGGTAGGACTCTTTATGTGGCAGATCTTCAGTGATCAACAATGGGTAGGGCTGTGACAGCCTCTGAATTACAATAGTGGAGTAAATGAGATGGGAACTCACTTTTATGGTATGTAATATTCACAGAAAGCCTTCAATCCAACACATACATTTTCTGATTTAATCCTCACATCAACGCTCTGAATTAGGCACGATAAGCTAGCTAGTAAGTAAAAGAGCAGTGTGCGTGCTGAATCTACAATCTATGTTTATTCTTCTATAGGGTATGTTTTTCATTTTCTCTTCCCCTTGGGACACCAGTGTATTAGTTTCATATTGTGTAACAAATTAACATAAAATTAGTGGCTTAAAACAATATACATTTATTAACCCTCTGGTCAAGGTTTAGCTGGTTCTTTTAGCTTCTCACAAGGCTTCATGAAGGTGTCCACCAGGTCATGTTCATTTCTGGAGCAAAAGATCCTCGTTCAAGCTCAAGTGGTTGTTGGCAGAATTCAGTTGTTTCTTGCTGACTCTGAGTCTCAGTCCTAGAGACCCCACAGATCCTTGCCACGTGGCTCTCTTCCAAGACCTCACACAACCAACATGGAAGCTTAAATCTGCAAAGCTAGTAAGGGAGAGTCTCTGTTTGTCTCTTTTTTTATTCTGCTAAGATGAAGTGTTATATAACCTAATTGAGGGCTTGTATATCCCATCGCCTTTGCCAAACTCCACTAGTTAGAAGCAAATCACAGATACTGCTCCACCCCAATTTTCAAGGAGATGGGATGAGTGATGCCTTAAGGTGTCTTAGCCACATTTAGCAACATTATCAATCCCTTTGTGACTCTATTAATCACATTTGCGATGGGGTTGTATGCTTTATGTACACAATACAACAGTAATTCAATTAAAAATTAAAATATATTTATCGATGAATAAGTAGTCAGGTCTGATCAGCCCTTTGTTTCTCTTTAACTGAATCATGAATCAGATTGATGGCCTGCTTCAGTGATGTGGTTTAACAAAAATTTAAAAGTAGCTACTTTCCATCCTCTAAAACGCTTCACTTTGTCATCTTGCCTGAAAATTTAACAAAAAAATTAATTTTGAGCCACAGTAACCTCTTTTTAAAGAAATGTAAGATTAAGAAATTAATAAACTATTAATTATTGGTAACTTGGTGTGATGCAGCTTAATCACACTACTTCCTAACTTCCACTTTAAGCCAGCAACTCTGAGTAGATAGTGCTGCATGGAAAAAGGACAAGTGATTTTTGAAACAGCCAAGTAATTGGAAGAGGCATTGAAATCACTGGGGTGATGCTGCCAAAGAGGAGGGATTTGAGAAACTGGAGGGCACTATGAAGTTGGGAAGTGTGTGTGTAGGACAGTGGGAAGGAAAGAGGAGAGAAAGTGAGGAGGTGACAGTTGGGAGCCTTCTATTAAATTTTGCATTTTAAGGCATATGGGAATGAATATAAGCTTATCATTTGTGTGAGTTAGGATTTTGGCTCATAAGCAATAGAAACTGATTCTGGTTAGTTAAAACAACCACAGCCAACAACAACAACAAAAGGAGCAGGAATGGACAGAAGAATATTAGGTAGCTCTGCAAATGGAAGAACAACAGTGTGAAGCTGGAGGAGCTATGAAGTCTAAGGCAGCTCTGGAAGTCTCTTCAAGGTACAACATTGGAACCAATGAATTATAATTACTTTTGCTTGGGAGTTATTTGGCTCACAGTTTAATTTCAGGGATAGGGAGTCAGACTGTTGAAGTTTGTTTTTGTACCCACCCCTTGGATAAATGCTGAGGGGCCAGTACACTTTGATAGGCAATCTCATTGAGTTTACATGCAATTGGCAAAGGGGTAACATTTCAGAAAAGAAAGTATTTCAGAAGGAGGGAAAAATGATCATGGAAAAACCATATTAAAAACTATGAACTAGGCCAGGTGCAGTAGCTCATGCCTCTAATCCTAGCAGTTTGGGAGGCCAAGGTGAGAGGACAGCTCGAAGCCAGGAGTTTAAGACCACCCTGAGTGAGACCTCATCTCTACAAAATATAGAAAAATTAGCCAGGCATGGTGGTGTGTACCTGTAGTCCCAGCTACTCAGGAGGCTGAGACAGGAGGATTGCTTGTGCCTAGGAGTTCAAGGTTGCAGTGAGCAATGATGACGCTATAGAACTCTAGATTGGGTGACAGAGTGAGACCCTGTTTCGAAACAAAACAAAACAAAAACTATGAACTAAAACATGGCTTGGAATTTTAATTTCTAAATAATTTTGACTGATTTTATTTTTCACACATTAATTAATGAATCCAACATATGCTTTTGAACTCCTTTGTTTCTAGAAATATTCCTGGTATTGGGACTATAGGAGCACATAATATCTTTGCCCTCATGGAGTTTACATTCTAATATAAGAGAGATACTGAACATGTGTATTATGTCAGTTAGTGATAAGTGCAAGGAAGAAAAGCTAATGTAGAATGAGAGGCTAGAGCATGATGGAAATGATCATAGAAGTTAGATAATTTCAGGAAATGAGAGAGGTAGCCAATTACATATCTTGGAAAAAGTTCATTCTAGGCAGAGGAAACACAAGTATAATAGCCTCTGGACTGCAGACACGGTCTGCAAATAGAAGGAGAGAAGAAGGAAGAGGAGGAGGAGAAGGAGAAGGAAAAGGAGAAGGAGAGAGAAGGAGAAGGAGAAGGAGAAGGAGAAAAACCCAAGAAATACAATTGGCAAGGAAGCCCTTGTGAAAGTACTTGAATCGTGGAAATTATTGATGGAAATGAGGCTTCAGAGGTAGACAGGGACAAGATTATCACTCAGGGTCTTGCAGGCTATGGAAGGATTTTAATGTTGGTGAGATTGGCATGTTATGATTTACATGGCAAAGGGTCATGTGTGGATGGTTGACCGTGGATGCCAGGAGATTTGGGGTTCTGTGAAATGGATGGAGGTGAGAGATGACAGTGGCTCATGTTCTGTGTTAGGGAGTCAGATTTGACTTGTACAAATTGATTTTATTTCTTTTTTTAAAGACATTAACAGGGTTGAATTGATAGTCCTTGAAGAAAATCAGATTCTTTGCTCAATTTGACCACTAACATGATGGAGGATGCTGGGCAAATGATCCGATGCTCTCACATGTTGCTATTTGATTGCATTGCCTATAACAGCACCAGCTTTTAAAATGCAATTATAAAATCCTTTGGTAAAAATAATTGGTTTCTTTATAAATGACTAATTTCTGGGGAAAAAGTGGTATTTGTGTGTATTTGTGGGAGTTGTGAAAGGGTAGGAGAAAAGAGGAACTTATAAATGAGCTGTGAAAAGCAGTTTAAGATCCTCTGAGAAAAATTGGCCCAGTTGTTTTTTCTTCTACTTTCTCCAATTAAGGACGTTTCCTTTGAGTGAATGAGGCATCTGAAGATCATTATGTTTCAGTGGAGCAGTGATGCAAAGCCACTTTTCAGGAATGACTCAGAGGAATTGCTCCCTGGTTGAACATCAGGATTTTTGCCTTTTATTAATAGATTCAGGCTGTTTAAAGTCCAAATGCAATATGGTTCTTACACTGTTGTCCTCTGGTGAAATGGCATATAAGATGAGCAATTGCAGTTTCAAACTACATTTAAGGGCCATATGCACACTACCTTGTAGGGCTATTGATTCTATTAAAAATATAGTATTTTGGAGGAAAACTGCACTGAACCAGTATGTGTGGGGTCTCTCCTCTAAAAAAAAGAAAGGCTTTATCTGAAGCTAAAAGGGAACACAGGTTAATAAAGAATGGTGTGATACTGAAAGTAATTTAAATTTCTGACAAGGAACAGTGATCATTTATAAGAATGGGAACTAAAAGAGAGTTATTTGTGCTAAGGAGATAAGTTAGCAAAAGACAGAAATTAAAAATTCATTGACAGTATATTGCTATTATATTAATAGAAGAGTATAACACTGAATCATGGTCTGTCTGTGGCAGCTAGAGTCAAAGTGATATTTGGCCTGTATATACTGCAAAATGCTTGGCTTTTGAATTCAGAATTGTGTTCTGAACTGGACTTCTTCAATTACTACTTGTATGATCTTGGGCAAATTTCTACCTGTTGATATTCAATTCACTAATCTATAAAATGGGCACAGTTATTAACCTCATAAGTTCATTATTGTTGTGAAGCCTAAACAAAGTTAGAAATGTGAAGCTCCAAACATGTTACTTGGTCTCTCTCTCCTCTTTCCCAAAGAATCTTATGTGTCACGATTGGTTAAAAAATTTTGCTACGTACTTGCCACAGTTGAATTGTAAAGGGGCTACTAGTGTCTTAGAATAAAAATGTGTCCCATGTTTTCTTCCTTCAAGAAAAAATATGCAACTTTCTCTTAGAATTTATGAATAAATAATAGCTATTACTTATTTACCATATATTTGCATTAGTTTACAAAGTTGCTAGTGATATTTTCATACTGGAGTTGAAGAAACTACTATTTGGGCACATATTAACTAGTATTTAAAAACAATTGTATCTTTTTACATTTGTTCTATTGCTTGGACATAAGCAAATATTTTCTATCATAATATTTATTATAGAAGTTATTTTTTCACTGCTAGCTACATTGTTTCAGCATAGATATGAATGCTAAAGCTGAGACTTCTTAATTTGGGTAACTTTGCATTTTTAAGTTAGAATCTTTTATTTCCATAGAAATATTTTACTCAGAATTTGATATAAGTTCTTTCTTATTATATTAGATTTGTAACTATCACAGAAAGTACATATCATGCATTGAGATGTTAGAATCTTATGACTCTAATGGGAGTTTTTATTATGTGTTATATTATAGATTTAATGAAACAGTGGAACACAAAATCTTTTAAAAATATTTGTTGTAACAATGTTCTTTTGAAATTATCACAAGAATACATAAATTCACTAAAAAGTTACTTGCCTTTCTGATGCAATTATTTATTCTTACAGACTATTAAAGTCATCTTAAAAATTAGTGCTAACTTTATCAAAATAACTTCATATGCATGCAAATGTATATTAAATATATGAGCAGAATGCTTTTGTACTGTAGGAATTATCTTATGGTATGAAGATCATTTTGGAGAGATTTAGAAAATAAAGTCCAGGCTCAAGTCATACCATATTTAGAAAATGTAGCAAGATTTGGTTGTTTCTACCAGAGTGTGGGTCCTCATAGTCACTGTTGTCTGTCCAACCTTAGTCTAGCTACAGAGAGGTAGTAAAAAATTTAGTAGTCTTTAAAAGCCTGGAACATAATTCCTTGATTGTCTCTCCTCTTTCATCCACTAAACATTTAATAGTACAAAACAGTGGTTTAGTTGTTTTTAGTATTCAAGGGTGATGTTATAGTAGGCTTGTTTACAAGCCTTGGTTTGGCTAAAGAGATGGGAATGTGATCAGTGGTACATAACGTTATTTGTAATATCCATTTGTGATTCTCAGCAGATTTGTAACTCTACCTATCTCATGGATTGTATGAAATTTGGTTTCAAAATCACTAGTGATTCAAATTTGGTTTTGAATCACTACATTGGGTTTATTGTGCCGTGAGTTAGCTCCATCAACATATGGTTAAATGTTCTTTCTTCTTCATTAGATCTTTGTCCTTTAGCCTGACCTGAAATCTATACTGGACAAAAATTCTCGTCTGGAGCATTCATTCTCCATTTTCTGCAAATTTACAATTATTACTACATCCTTACTAAAGATTTCCAAACCTTACTTCTCTGTTTGCTTTTTGCTATCATAAATTTAGCAATTTTATAGTAAATTCATATTAAGTTTTTAACATTTAGGATCCTTATTTAAAAGCAATAGAAGCTGATTCTTAAGCTAAAAGAGAAATTGTTAAATTTCTGGTCATTTAAGATGATTTTCTTAAAATGGAATTATTAGAAAGTAAAAGAATACAGATAATGTAAATATTCTTGATATTTTTAGCCACATTCATTTTTAGAAAGAAAGTACTAATTGACGTAGCCTCTCACAATAAATATTAGCTTCTAATATTTTAAAAATTTCATAGAACAACAAAAGATGTGTTATATATTTTATAGTTATTTTAATTTGACTTTCTTTTCTTCCTCATTAAGCTGAATTGTCTTCATTTCTTGGCTATTTGTATTTATTTATGTTGGCGTGAGCTATGTGATAATAGATTTTGTCTATGTTTTCTATTGTGCTTTAATTACATACTGTTGATACAAAGAGCTTTATATATATTATAAGATATATTTTAATTTGGACATAGTATTATTTATGGAATGAAGACTAAAGTCCTTCAGAAAAATATTTTACCCAATATGTTTGCCCAATATATATTTGTGGGTTATGCTGCAAGAATTGAAAATCATCAAATGAAAAAGAAAAAAGATATATATGTGTGTGTGCATATTTCGTATATAGTATATATTATTAATATATAAACATCTTTATTGATGTATATTTACACAATAAAAATGTATAATTTTAAGCTGTGCAATTTGATAAGTTTTGTTACATGTATAAATCTGTGAAACCATCACCACAAATAAGATAATGAACATCTCCTTTGCTCCCAAAAGTTTCCTTGCCCACCTTTGTAATCCTTTCCTCTTGTCTGACCTTGTGCTCCATGCCCTGTCCTGAGCAATAACTTAACTGCTGTCATTACTGTTTAGTTTATATTTTTTTGAATTTTGTATAAATGGAATCTTGCAGTATTATTGTTTAGTGTGGCTTCTTTCACTCAGCATAATTATTTGGAGCTTCGTCCATGCTGTTTGTATATCAACAGTTCATTCTCTTTTTATTCTTCTGAATAGGAATCCACCATATGGATATAGCATAGTTTATCTATGTATCTGTTTATGGATCTTGCTGGCTATTACAAAGAGAACTGCCATGAACATTCATATCTTTAAGTCCTAGTATGAACCTTTGCCTTCATTTCCCTTGAGTAAATGCTTAGAAGTAGAACAGCTTAATCATTTGGTAGGTGTATGTTTACCTTCTTGAGTAACAGGCAAACTATAATATTTCCAAAATGGTTGTACTACTTGGCATTCTCACCAACATGAGAGTTTCAGTTCCTCTACATTCTTGCCAAATCTTGGTTTGTAATAGGTGTGGAGTGATACATGATGATTTCAACATGTGTTTCCCTAGTGACTAATGTGGTTGGGCATATTTTTTGTGTACTTATTTGCCATTGATATATATGTTCTTTGGTGAAATATTTGTGCAATTTTGTGCAATATTTATATTTTACCTTCACTTATTCATTCTCTGATGCTCTTCCTTTCTTTAAGTAGATGAGAGTTTCTGACCTAATATGATTTTTCTTCCTGAAGAAATTTTAACATTTCTTGCAAGGCAAATGTACTGGCAGCAAAGACTTTTATATTTTGTTTGTCTGTCTGAGAAAGTCTTTAATTTATCCTTTGCTTCTGAAGGGTAATTTTACAAGCTACAGGATTGTAAATTGGTATGGGGTATTTTTTCTTTCAATACCTTAAATATTTCACTCTACTCTTCTTGCTTGTATGGTTTCTGAAGAGAAGTCATATATAATTCTTATTTTTGCTCCTCTAGAGGTATAGATAAGGTGTTTTTTCTCTGGCTCCTTTTACTTTTTTTCTTTATCTTTGATTTTCTGAAGTCTGAATATAATATGCCTAGGTGTAGCTTTGTTTTTTGTTTGTTTGGTTTTTTTTTTTTTTTTGCATTTACCTTTTTTTGCTGTTCTCTAAGCTTACTTGATCTGTGCTTTGGTGTCTGCTGTTAATATGGGGAAAGGCATTATTACTTCCAATATTTCTCTTTCTTTCTTTGTTTCTTCTAGTATTCCCATTTCATGTATGTTTCACCTTTTGTAGTTGTCCTCCAGGTTTGGATTCTGTTTCCCCCCTCCCCTCAGTCTTTTTTTTTTTTAGTTTTGGAACTTTCTGTTGTTGTATCCTCAAGCTCAGAAATCCTTTCCTCAGCTGTGTCTGGTCTATTAAGGAGCCCATCAAAGACATTCTTCATTTCTATTGCAGTGATTTTTGTCTCCAGCATTTCTTTTTTATTCTTTCTTAGAGTTTTTATCACTTTTCTTACACTATCCATCTGTTCTTGTAGAATGTCTACTTTTTTCATTAAAGCCCTTAGCAATCATAATTTAAAGAAAATCCTGGTCTGATAATTCCAACATTCCTGTCATATTTAACACCAATTTGTTGCTTGTCCAGTATTTTTAATATTTTTATACTTTGTAATATTTTGTTGAAAGGTAGATATGATGTACTGGATAAAAGGAACTAGAGTAACTAGGACTTCAGTAATATAGTGGTAAGGTGTGGGGCAAGGAGGAGTGTTTTATAGTCTTATGATTAGGTCTCAGTCTTCTGGTGAGCCTGTACTTCTGGACTGTGCACATCATACGTGCCTCTCCGTTTTTTGTTTTTTTTTCCTTCCTCCCATTTAGGTAGGACAGAATGGCTAGAATGAGCTGGAATTGGACATTTCCCTACCCCAAGCTAAGTGCGGTTCTGATAAAACTCCAGTAGGTTAGGCTTTGGTAAAAATAGCTTCTTCTGAGAGTAAAACGTTTGTTAAGAAAAACAGAGTGGTCTGGCTATTTTAAAATGGTTTATGTCCCTTCCCCTATATTCTCCTATATTCATTGTGAGGACCTGGTGAGCTTCTGGAGGTAAAATTCATAAAAGTGTCAGGGCCCCCCTATGACTGGGTTCCTCTGGAGTTTTTAACTCTTATGAGTTGTGCTCTCTGAACCTCCAGCCATTTGTCAATGACAGCTCAGGTTTCCCTACCCTGGAAGTGGTTCTTGTGGAGGTTTCTGCTCATGGGTTTTTGCTCCAGGAAGTTGTGATTTTCTGTGTTCTCCTGCGTGTCTCTCCAATTTCTGCTGCAGCAGTTTTGCCCTGTGACCTCCTTTCTCTGACAGATCTAAGATTGGTTTTTTTTTATTTTTCAGTTAGTTCAGCTTTCTACTTGTTAGGATGGAGTGGCAACTTCTAAGCTTCTTACATGCTGGACTGTAAACACATTTTTTTAAGGAGAGAAAAAACACAGAATAAAAAAATTTCCCTTTGAGAGACAAACACAGGGAAAATCTGAATATTATTTATTATATTTTTTCTTGCGTTTTCTCATTTTCTTTTTAACTTTGTGTTTGCTTTATGGTAATAGAATTTACTAAGCCTTAATAGGTTTTTAAAACATCTAATGGTAAAGCACATTTCAAAACAAACTTCCACAGATAATTTGTAAAATGAAGAGCATAACTATTGTGATTGAAGAAATGAGATCTGTAAATCTTTTTATTCTGTTCTTTTCCCATTCTTTGTAGTGTCTTTGTGAACTCTCTTTCAAAATTCACTTTGAAAACTACGGCTGTAGGGAAATCTATCAGTCTTTTCATTGTGAGTTCTTCCTGTGTTTTAATGTTTAGGAACTTTTTATTAACTAGCGAAGGCGTGAAAGGCTTTGCCCTCTGAAGGTTTGGTGATTTGAGTCTATGAAATAAACTGACAGTAGACAGATTAACAGTAGAAAAGGCATACAAATTTATTATGTGCATATACATGGGAGTCTCACAAAATATAAAACTCAAATATTGCAATACTGTAATATTACATATTACAATAAAATACATATTATAATATGTATTTTTGAGTTATTACTAATATGAATTAATAATGTAGAATACAACCTAACTCCATATTTTCTTCTCTTCATTTAAGGACTAATGTTATATTTGATTGTGTGTGTGTATGTATATATTAATAAATCCTACAATCAATATTAGTAGTACTTTAAACAATTATTTTTTATTTAGATTCACCCACATTTGTAACCTTTTCATCTCTTTTCATTTTTTTCTTGCCTCAAGTATAACCTTTAATGTTTTTTTTTTTCCAGTGTTATCTGCTGATGGCAAATTCAGGTTTTGTTTGTTTGGAAAATGCCTTTATTTCCTCTTCATTCTTGAAGAATGTTTTTGCTGAATATGGAATTCTAGATTGGCAGTCATTTTGTTTTACAATTGTATAGCTTTGTTTCAACCACAAACTCAGTTATCAATCTTGTTATTCCTTTGAAAGTAATAAGACTTTTTTACTTAGTCACTTTTAAGATTTTCTGTTTATCTTGGTTTTTAAAGATTTACTCTTATATACTTAGCATTTTATTTTTCCCCACCTTTAGAGTTATAGTTCCTATTGAAGCTCAGGATTGATGCCTTAAGTCAATTTTTCAACTCTGAAAAATTCTTAACCATTAATTGTTCAGATATCCCTTCTAATAAACTCTCTTTCTCCTCTCCTGGAATTCCACTTACAGTATGCTAGAATTTCTCATCAGGTCCTAAATTTCTTCTTTTTTCTAAACTTGCCATCATTTTGTCTCATCATACTTCAGTTTGTGTATTTTCTTTTGCCCTATTTTCTTGCTCACCAATTCCTTTTTAGACTGGGCCTTATCTGGGGTGTTAATCTCATTCATTGAGTTCTTAACCTCAGTTATATATTTATCATTTCTAAAAACTTTGAATGGACTCTTCTTTATAGATTACAGTTCTGTGCCCCCATCTTCATATTATCATTTATGTCCTTGGACATTTCCAACATAATTATGGGTGTGTGTTACAAGTTTATCACATTTTAAACTTATATACTTTAGTTAACTATTCTCTTTCATTGAAATTTGTCTTTTAATTTCAATAGCAATTTTATATTGATTTAAAAATAATTTTAGCTTTATGGTATTCTTTGATATCTGGTGAGACAATATACTACTATTTTGAAAATTTATTAAGTATATAAAATGGTAACTTTCTTATTTGGAAACATTGTATGTATTTTACATTTATTTTAGTCATCTTTAGTGAATAGGGTTTCATATAGGTTCTATAATTTTTGAGGTAATTATATCTTTTTATGAATATTATAAATAGGATTATTTGCTGTCTCTTTTTTTGTTGTTTTGACAAGGGTCTTGCTCTATTGCCTAGGCTAGACTGCAGTGGTGTCATCATAGCTGGCAGCAACCTCAAACTCCTGGGCTCAAGTGATCCTCCTGCCTCAGCCTCCCAAGGAGTTGGGACTACAAGTGCATGCCAACATGCCCGGCTAATTTTTTTCCATTAATATTTTTAGTAGAGACAGGGTCACACTCTTGCTCAGGCCGGTCTCAAAATCCTGAACTCAAGTTATCCTCTGCCTCGACCTCTCAGAGTGCTAGGATTATGGGTGTGAGCCACTGCACCTGGCAAATTTTCTCATTATATTTTTTTAATTAAGCATTATTAGTATATGTGAAAGTTATTTAACTAGGTCTGTATATATTTGTTACTAACTGTCTTACTGAACACATATTAATTCTAATATATTTTAATTGATTTTCTTTTTATTTATTTTTAAGTAACCATAATGCAATCCAGGAATCATTATAATTTGATCTCCTTTCAAGTAGATATATTTTATTTCAATTTATAATCTTAATGCATTAAATAGAGCATTGAAAATAGTATTAAATAATTGTGATGATAGTGAGCAGCTTTTTAATGTATTTTGTTTTAATATTAATAGTATGTGTCTAGTGATTTATCCATACTGTGTGTTGCTGGCTCTTGGTTTAAGGAAGGAAAAAGTATGTTAGAATAGAAGCATTGTTGTCAAAAAGTCTTGAGTTGAAAATTTAACTTGCAACTTTATAGATATGTGATCATAAATAATTTAACCTGAGTTTTTAATTTTTAAAATGATGATAAATTTATCTGGTTCTCAGGATTTTTGTGAAACTCAAAGCGAATGTATATGAAGCACATAAATGTATAAAGTTTTGCAATAGTAGGTGAGATAAACACACATGCATGTGCACACACACACATGCATACACACCTCCTCATTCTTTTTCTTCCCTCAAAAGGGAGGACAATTGCATTATGCCTCAATAGGATGACACTTATAAACTGCATCAGCTATACTTTCTGGCCATCTACTTTCTAGATGGAGTCAATACAACGGGAGACACTAGAACATATCAAGGGCGGAAGGAAGGTGATGTCTCAGTCATTATTCCCCCAGCTCCATTCTTGCCATTTAGACAAGGTTGTCTGTATCCTTTTCCTGAATGCTCCAGGAGCATCCTTCTAGAACTATAGTCCTCTCAGGATGTCAGTGACTCATCTTTCCCCTTTTACCTTCAGGCTTAGGGACAATGTTTGCTATTTCTTATCCCCAGTTGCAGCTAATGCTCCTTCACCCCCTTGTTGGCTTCCCTCAACCCAGGCTATTTGCTTTGTAAATAATTCCTCTCGATTGTTCTTTCTGAGCATGTAATCTTCTTCCTGTTTGATGAATATATATGTGATTTTTTGTAAGTGTATAACATTTCTAACCCCCCTAGAGTGCTATACCAGATCCTTACTAACCCCAGTCATGCCAAAACAACTGTGGTTCTCTGGCCAGGCTACTGTTTCTTGTGCCTGTGCTAATGCTCTTCCCCCTGCTTTGAACGTTACTCTTTCTACTCACTTTTCTATTTCTTCTATGAAGACTTTTCTGATCCACCAGGTAAAAATCTACAGTTATCCTTTCAAGCCTCCACATATGGACTTTTCTGTTAGCATTACGGTACCAACATAGTTTAGTTTATCTGAGGACTTGTCTCCTCATCACTGTTTATTCCATGCCTTGCATATAATTCCTAGTATACAGTAGGTACTGAAGAAATATTTATATCATAAGTAAATATAGCTATATTATTAATATTAGGAGTTAATTCATACAATTTATATTAGAATCGAAATATTGTGGAAAAAGTTGGAAGCTAAAGAATGATTCAAAAGTTATGTTTAAGCTGAAAATTGGTCTTATGTATTTTCACTGCTCTGACATGTTTTTCTTACTGAGTTGACATTTTGCTTCTGTAATACTTGGTGGAATTCCACAGAGGTTAAACCAGACAGGGGCTAACAGTTTGAGCAGGCTGAGAGAGCTATGGACTCTTTTCCCAGTAACATTAACGCAGATGAAGGCGGAGGTAGAGGAAAATTTAATATTTGCACTTATTTTAAAAGCAGTAATCCGCTGATTTCTTGTAGTGATCTGATACAATGTGATTTTGATTTTGTCTCTGGAGTTCATCCAGAACAGAGTAAGGCATTAATAAATATTTATTGACTATTACACAATTAAGAATCCAATCTTCTAGGGGGAATTTTTACAGTGGAGAATGTACCTCCAGTACCTATTAAGAGAAAGGACAATTTTTTTTCCTGTAATTATAATGATAAAAGTTCCAAGGTATAATTAGATTGTTTTATTATAGAAGAGTAAATAGTAATGACAAATACATATAAAATTAATCAACTTCATTAGTGGTCAAGGAAATACAAATTAAAACTCTAATGAAATAGCAGTATATGCCTACCATATACCATATTAAAAAAAAGTGGAAAAATACAGAATTGTGACAAGAATATGGTGCTATGGGTGTTTTTACACTAATTTTGTGAGTATAAATCAATTTTCAAAACAGCATTACCTATAATAATTGAACATTTACATAGTTATAATTCACTCGTATGCATGTAGTACTGTAGAGCAACTTGTACATATGTGTACTTAGAGGCACATATAAGATTTTTCACAGTAAGATTGTTCATGATAAATGGAACAAACCTTCTAAATGGCCATTAACAATAGAATGGATGTAAATTGTATCATATCCACACAATGGAATGGTATATTGTTTTGAACGAATGGACTAAGACAATAACCTATGCACCATGGATGAATTGCAGAAATATAATATTAAAGATGAGAAGCAAATTTTGGTTAATAGTGTACAGCACTATTCCATTTGTATCAAATTTCAAAATAAGTAATACTAAACATAATGTTATTTAGTGATACAAATGTTTATGTTAAAATATAGAGAAAACCAAATATCTTAGAAATGTTCTACTAGTATTCAGTTTATTTTTATTGCATTATTATTTAAAATATAGGTATGCATTATGTTTAGTACATCTCTTTTACATACCATGTAGGAGAGTTTTTAAAAATTATGTAGACAAACTTAAAGTAAGTCTAGTCTCATCTTAAAATGTAAAAATTAAGAATCCATTAAAGGTAAGGCTAAATATTTTGGGGGAAAATTATTGGAAAAACTCTTTTAGGCACAGATAAGATGAAAATATTCTGTGTTCAGACAAATTATACTCCTATATATAGCATCTTTTCTTATTTACTTTCTTTTAAAAAATCTATTTTATTTGTAATTGACAAATAATAATTACATATTTTTATGGGTTACAGTGTCATGTTTCAGTATATATATACACATTATGGAATAATCAAATCAGACTAAAGTTTCTTGAATGCAGTCTTATGTGATTACAATTAAATTAATTAATTAGGCCTTCCAACATGAAAAGGTTCCCTACCCCTGAGTTAGACAATAAGCAAACAAAAATATACATACATATTTACCACTTTTGTTATGCTATGAAGGAAATAAGGGTGCTTTGATAGGAGGTGATAACAGAAGTGGAGGATAGGGGCTGTGGGTCACATGTGGGTCACACGTGGGTCAAGGAGGGGATCTTTTGGGGGTGGTAATAATGAAGCTGAAATCTGAATAATGACTAAGATCCCTGCTTGGGAATAGCAAAATGCAGGTTGTTCTGGACAGAAAGAACAACTTGTATGAGGATCTTGAGGTGAGAATGTTTTTAGAGGGTTCAAGTAACTGTGAGGAGGCTGGTAGAGCTGGGTAGGGATACAGGTAGAACAAAGTAAGTTTGAAGAATGAAGGATAGAGCCCAACTAGGGATTCGTGGACCATTGTAGGAAACACAATTTCTGACTTAATGGGTGGAGACATAAGCATACATAAATAAATGTTTATGAAACAGCATAATAAATTCTACAACAGAGTCATAAACCATCACCAGGGGTCAGCTTGGCTCTTACGTTAAACATTAAGATAGTAAATATGTCTGTTTCAGCTACTCAACTTTGCATTATGGCGCAGAAACAGTCAGAGTAAACAAACAAGTGAATGAGTCGGTGTTCCCAAAACAACTATTTACAAAACCAGGCAGTGGCTGGATTTGGCTCATGGGCCATAGTTTTCTGATTCCTAACATAGACTAAGAGTTTTTGACTCTCATTCTAACTCAGGATAAAAACCACAGAGTTGGGAGTTCAGGTAGAGTTTTGAAGGGAGAGAATTTTTATAGTAAAAATATTAAGGGGATTGCTACATCAGGCGGAGAAAAGCACAGGGCCATACAAGGGACTATGTTATTGCTGGAGCCGCACAGAATGGGGCATATTCAGACAGCAGTGTGTGTGTGCGTAAAGTGCGTGTGACTCAGTAGACACAGTAGAATGATCGAAAAATGAGACTGTAGGCGAGAGGTCTGAAAAACGTGCTAAGCTGTTTGTACTTACCTAAAAGGTGGATTTTTAAAGTATAATATTTCATTGCTGTGCTTAACATTTAGATGTTAGACATTCCTGTGAAAGATGAATTGGAGGTGGACAAACGTAGAAGTAGTTTTCTTGTCAAAAATCCCTGAGGTCTTCCTATTTCTTGTCAAGTAAGTCTAAACTCCTATTGATATTAAAGCCTTCTATAATTTCCACCCATAATCCCAGTCTAATTTTACTTGTTCTCATTTTCCCAAGGAGGAAGCCTATCTCTCAGAGTGATTTCCACATGGTAATTTGGCTTCTATGATCTAAAGGATCAACTGTTCCTGTTTTTAATTCAGGAAGCATTTCTAAATGTTCGCTAAGACTATTTTCTCCCATTCTGTGCCTGTCTTTGGTTGACAGAAAAATCATGGTTTGGGAAACTAGTTATATAAGGTCTCATCTGTGCTTTGATTGTGTGTTTTTTTCTTATGTCTCACCAGGATTATAAACTTCTTGAGCAGAGAAATCATGACTTCCTGCAAAGTGTTTGCCTTAGTGCTAAGAATACTCAGTAAACACATTAATTGATGCAATTATCAATAACATTGAAAATTCTACCTGAGCACAAGCTAATGCAAATGCTAGCTTAGAAGCCTGACAAATGTTTTCATCAGGATTTCTAATCACAATCCTTTGGGTTGGGTATTTCAAACTTTTAGTCCTCCTTGAAAAGAATTAAGCCATTAGTTACCAGTGGTATTTCATTTTCCTGGGAAATGGATGGAGAAATATTATCTCTGAGGATATTTTCCTATTTGACATGAAATAGGGCCTGTACCAGTGGGAGATCCTTACTGATATTGATTCCTCCTCTGACCCAAAGCTGTAGGGTTTGTGTAAGTGAACAGAGACAGCAGCTGGCTTCTAATATGGCCATTATTTCAATAGCCTGGAGGTCCCTAACAAGTCACAGCTAGGAGGATTGATAATATGATCCCAGCTTATTTGACTTCCTGAATCATAAGTGTTCTTCAGACTCAAGGGCGGCTACTCTTTTAGTAGTTCCTAATCTTTCTTGGCAAAAAGATTGTGCTTTCCTTGCAATATAGCTTCTCCACTACAAGTTGCTCCTACCATTAGGTACAACTCAGGGGGAAACCAGGATAATATTGTTTAATGTTCCTTATTAAACATATTTCTGTCTCTTAAGAGCTGAGTGTGAACCCAGAGTAAACGCATGATTGCCTTCCTACACACCCATGTTACAGCACAAAGGCAAATATATTTCATAAAATACTGAGTTGATGCAGTCAATTCTGTTTATTTGTGGTCATTATAGTTTATATTGACCATTGCTTCTAAGGAAAATACAGGGTTAGATCCCTTGCAAACCTCTAGTCACAACATTTTTATCACCTGATCAATACAATAACCTAGTTTTGTGTGCATTTTTTAGAGACATTTTATTTAATATATATTGTAGATTTATTAACATTGAACTCACAGCCTGCAGCACTGTAATTCATGCCTGAATGAAACTTACATAACACACATATTTTCTCCATAAGGCACATCACAGTCCTCTTGCACTCAGGAACACCAGATAGCACTTTAGCACTATACTTGGGCCATCACAGTGAAATCACCAAAAGAAAAAAAGGGCAGAAAAATGCAAAAAACATTACAGTAAATAGACCGTGAAAAGGACACTTATTTATGATAGCTGAACATTGCTTTCTTCAAACTCAGTTGGGGTCCTGTGCATTGGGCAATTCAAATTTTTCACCCTTGTGCATATCTATGAATCATCATGAAAACACCTTGAGTATTGATTATGAGGTTTCAAAAAAATTTTAGAGAGTAGGTGAATTCATAAATACAGAATCTGTGAATAATGAGGATCACTGTATATCACTGGCACCATGCTTCATTTTTGATTTCTAGCACTCTAAGTCCTTTGAATGATTTCAAAGTATACATTTTTAGGACTGTTCAACACTGAAATGGATCAACCAGTGTGGGTCAGTTCCACCCAGTTTTTATGCTCTGTCACCCATATATTACAGCCAAACAGATTTATATCTACAAACGAATCCTGCCTTATGCTCGACTAGCAAAGCTTCCCACAGTCCATCGGTGTAACTGTTTTTGATTGGAGTGTGATGTGATGAATCTGCTGTGAAATAGTAAGCAACTTTCCCATCCCATTTCTGACCTCTATGCCCACTATCCACGTGGACTCAGTAATTTTTAATCGCAAGAACTATCTCCTTTCCATATTAAAATGTCCATGCCATTGAAATAATCAACTCTCTGAATTGCATTCTGAATTAGTTAGCTTTTTAGAACTATGACACAAGGGCTGCGAGGGGTGACATTCTAGTTTCCTTTTTGCTTTTTTATGACTAGCTCTTTTGCCTGTTTGTTTTTTTTTTTTTTCACTCAATAGTTAAGATTCTTTTTCTCTCACCCAATAGCTAAGGTTCTTTCCCTCTTAGTGTCTAAGGGAGAGGTGATTAGGAGAAAAAGCAGACTTGGGTGGGAAGGATCTAGTGTCCTGAACTTGTCCTATGGTTGTGGCAACTTCCCTATGTTACTTTTTTCTGTCTAGAGCTTGTTGCAGGTTTCTCAGATATTTCCCCACTGGGAAGTTTCCTGTGCAGTTACAACAATGTCAGCGATGTGTCTGCTAGCTATCTGTTGTTGCTTCTAAATTGCAGTCAAACTTCTCCTTCCCTGACCATCCATCCCAGGCAGATCTCTTGGCTCTTAGGTGATTCCCTCCTGAGACTCCACGGACTCTAGGGAAAAAAAAATCATGTGTCCTTTATTTCAAAGGGCAGCTTACTTCCCAAGGTGGTTTGGTCTCTTTCCTTCTGCCCTGGCCCCCAGATTGAGAGCCCATTCTCTTGCCTTTAGATTTCTTAAGCACATACCAGACACTAATCTCTTATTTTCTCGAACTTCAGAGGACACTATAAAACTCTATAATTAGTCTTTTGAAGTCCTTTCACTTGGCTTGAGATGAAATTCGATATTTCCTTTCCTTCCCTGTGGTGAGGAGAAAGCTGAAAATACTCCAGCAATGCCCTTTAAAGCATCGGTATTATTCCTTTATTAATGACACATAGACATTAGTCCACAGGGCAGAACCAGTAGCACAATTTCTGGGTGTCCACTTGCATATTCCATAACCTTGCTTTGCGATGTGACAACTACTATTTTGTTGGCTTTAGGCTGAATTTTTATCAATTTTCCTTTTCATTTTTGTTTTCTAGGAAAAAGGTTATAGGTGCTGTATTCATGAAATATTCTTAATTTTTTGATTTTTGTTTTTTTCAAAGAAAGTAGTATAGTTATAATAAGATATGGTCTTTGGACTAGATAGCCTACATCCAAATGGGACTTTGGGCAAATTACATAATCTCATTATACATTCGCTTTCTTATATGTAAAGTTGGGTGAGTAATAGAACATTCCTCATAGTATTGTTGTGAAGATAAATTAACACTTGAAAACTACTTAGAACAGTGTTGGCACATGGTAGGCATTAAAATTAGACATTATGCTTGGGAATACATTCTGGTTATTTGTGTAATTCAATAACATCTTGGCTGGATGCAAGTGGATTCTTGGATCTCACTCTCATTATTTTAGAACTTTTTAATGTTATTTCATCATCTTATGGCATTTTATTGTTACCTTGTAGAAATCTGATATGACCCTGGTAGTTTGCCTCCTTTGTGGGTAATTTACTTTTCCTGTCTATATTCCTGAAGAATTATTATCTTTGAAACTTATTGATATAACTAGGATAGCTCTCAACATTTGATATTTTATATCAAATTTTCCTCTTATCTTCACAATTAACCCTTTGTGTTAGGAAATTTGTTCTCTGTTTTATCTTTAAATCCTTTTCCTCTTCTGTTTACTGAATTCTCAGGTGTGAACAAATAATTATCTCTATATTGGATAGTCCTGTCTTCTTTTCCTATTATTTTCTGTCTTTTAAAAAATTCTTTTTGTTATGCTCAAGCCTTTCATGTGTCATTTACTCTTGCTTTAGCTATGTTTGTTCTGTTCGTGTTTCCATTTGATTTCTATGAAGATGTTGATTTGGTAATTAATTGTTTTTCTTAGATCTGCAATTTCTCCTTCTCATTCCCCCCCTTTTATGGAATCCAGTGTCTTAACTTGTACTGCAGTGTAAGTTAGTGAGTGGGATTCTGTTCCCTGTGTTATATTTTCTTCCTGGTTGAATTCTTGGTATTTCTTTATGTTTCCCTGTTTCTTTATTCTTTGGAAGAGAACATGTGTCTCCATGCTGCATAAATACCCTGCTATTTCTTTTCTTCTTACCTCGTGTGCACATCAGATAAAGTTGTACATTTGTGCTGTAATGGAGCCTGTATATCTTTCTACACTGTATCTGAGGCCAGTTGTTCTTTCCAATGAATTTTAAGACATTGTTATTTCATCCATCCATTCATTAATTTTTTTTTACACTTTTTTTTATAACCTGGGATCACACATAAATAGGGATAAACTCAGCTGAGGGAATGTTCAGTTTTTGCTTTTGTTAGAATACTTCAATCTATTTTACCTTCTGAGATATTTTAAACTGTCTTTAACTGAAGTTCAGTTTAATTGGGGGTTACTCCCCATTCGCATTGTGGAGCATATCAAAGGATTTTTCTCCTTCCCCTGTTTCAATGTAATGGATGCATGTGAAGTATTCACCTCTTTAAGAAGGTAGCTCTGCCTTTCATTTCCTCTGTTTTAACTATTGTTCCCAGTAGTCACTTGTAAATGTTCTTTATAAGATGATGAAAAAGAAGATGCCCACTAAGTTTATCTCCATATTTGGGAGGTAATAGTGAGAATTCTCCAGATTTTGTCATTTGCTGATATGGTTCATGGAAGGCGAAGTCAGAGATAGGAGCCCCCAATATTTACTATTATACTTCACACAGCAGCACAAACTTTATTTTTATGGAAATTCACATAGAAATTGTTTAGGCCTCAAGTACTAGACTCTTTTCTCTCATACCTTATATAGATCCAACAGGAATCCTTACTGGGACAAACTTCAAAACACACTGTGTCCAGAATCCAGTCCAATCACTTCTTACTGCATCCACTGACACGGATCTCGTTAGAGCCATCGACATCTCTCTCTCGGTTCATTTTCATACCCTCTATACTGGTCCTGGCTTCTATCATTCATTCCCTATAGATTGTTCTTAACACAGTAGCCAGAGTGGTTCTTTAAAAATATTAATCAGATCATGTCTATCCTCTGCCCCAAATTCTAGCAGAGTAAAAAAGCCAAAGTCCTTTCAATATCCCACAATGTGGTACATGTCCTTCCCTCCCCCATAACGTCAGACCCAATCCCCTAACAATAACCCAGTCCTTCATTCTATCCTGGACATGTGGTTTCCCTACTGGGTCTCAAAATGCCAGATGTATTCTCTCTTTTGCACTGATTCTTACCCATCCTGAGACCCTTTCTCTCAGACATTCTCATGCTAACTCCTCTTTCAAGCCTTTATGCAAAAAGTCGCCTTTTCAGTAAGTCCTATCCTGGTCACCCAATTTAAATTTGCAACCTGTTCTCCCAACTCTGCTTTTCTTCATCTCTCTTACTCTGATCTCTTCCCTTCCCCCCTTTTTTTATCACTTATTACTAACATTCTATGTAATTTTTAAAATTATGCTTACTGCCTGTCTCCTTTTTCTAAAATTAAGTTCCATGAACTCAAGTATCTATGTCTGTCTTGTTGACTGTAGTATTTCAAGTGACTAGAAAAGTTCCTGGCATTTACTCTGCATGCAACAAATGTTTGTTGACTGTTTTAAGTGGTTAATCATCTCTTCCTTAGGACAGATGATAAGAAAATGAGATTCATTCACTCTTTTTCCTTGAAGCAATTATCAGTTCATGCTGACAAAACTTGGCTGAGGGCACAACTCTCTCTTTTTCTGATCTTCATTTTGGAAGAAGTCCAGATCTATTTGAATGTTTGAAAATAAAAGAGACACTTGAACAGCGAAGATCTGAAAGCCAATGTAAAAAAAATCTCATTACTTATTATCTTGTGTAGAAATGAAGGAATATATTGAAAAAACATTTCATGAGTGTCCCATGTGTTCTGGTTCTTTGTATTTTACAATATTTATCTCACAGTTTTTAAAAAGAAATGATAATTATTGATTTAAAAAAGACAGAGTGATTCCTGATTTTGCAATATCCTAAAACACTGAGATTATCTGAATATAAGATTACTTGTTATTGTATCATGATAATGATAAAAATGAAAGCAGGGTAGCATGGAAGGAACAGTTTATGAATTGAGTAGATATTTAGATGAACTGTCATTCTTCTGCTTAATCATTATGTGACCATGGTCTTTGTTATTTAAATACTGTGAATTTTGAGAGTCCTTATTTGTCAAGTGGGTGATAGTCAAATAGAAAAACAGAAATCACTTTGTAAGAAAAAGAGAAATCCGATTATTAAAAAAAAAATAGAAGGAGTTTAACTTAGGGAATTGGTAACACAGATACTAGAGGAGATGCCAACCAAAAAAAAAAGGAAAAGGTTAACCAACCCAGAAATCACAACAGGAAGGGCAAAAGGAGAGGAAGGAAATAGCAGAACCCTTGACCTGAGGTCATTTACCAGGAGTGGTAACAGTGGACTGGATCAGAGGGGACTGAAGTCAAGTGGGAGACCAACCACTGCAGGAGATGGTGCCCAAAAATGTGTGTGGATAACCACTCCGGTTTCTCCTTTCCTCTATCTTCCAGTCTCCTGCCAGGGCCTTTCAAAGTCCAAACCCAGCTGGAAGGCAGCTGCCATAGAAAAGCAAGAAATGAATCTAGTAACAAACAGGCCAAGAATTGGCAAAAACTACTTAAGAATTGAGTGTGATACACTATACATATGAAGTCTATTGTGGTGCTTTGCACATAGTAAATCAATAAACTGTTTAACTATTAATGTATGATCTATGAATTAATGCATTTTCTTTTCCTTTGTGTTTGTATGGGCCAATTTTAAATACACATTAAAAAGTATACCGTATTTATAAAATTTATCATTATTAGTTCAAATACAAACATTTTGTATTACTCATTATTGCTACTCCCAGCCTACTTTATCCCAGTCAATTCTATTTTTACAAATTATTTATCTCCAAAACTCATGTAATTTTATTCTAAAATCACAGAACACAAGAAATCTAAGTGTTTATTTTACCAAATATATTTGAAGACTCAATACTGAGGAACCATCTGTATGCTCCAGCTGCATATGCACAGGATAGATATGCTATCTGGTAGATGTTTCTGGCAGAAAAATACCACATGCTACATGAAGGGGTGAGAAGGAACCTAAAACTAAGACCATACCAGTTTTAATTAAAACAACATGATGAATTGTCTTATACATTATTTAAGCAAGTCTGCCTGCTCTTTGTAATTCATGCCACTCTCAAAATTAAGCCTTTGGAAACTCAAACCATTCATTGTTGAACTTTGATACTTTAAAATACAAGTAAACTTTTAAAAAAGGGGTGGTGATAAAATACAATTACATTTCATTTGGACAGGCATCACAAAAATTGTCTTGGACAGTTCAAACCCAAGATAGATTCTGAAACGGAATAGTTGACTGTATAATTTACTTCATGGCAAGATACTTGTTGAACAATCTGAAAAGATGTACAATTTGTAAAAAAGAAAGTCTTAGATCTCCAAATACATACATAACAAGAATCAAGATTGGAAATAATTAACTTAATGTTTCTCCTGATTAAAACATAGTTGGAACCCTGATTGATAGTATATTGACTGCTATTACTCATGTCAGAAATGAAATGTTAATTCTATAATTTTTATTCTTTTTTTTTTGCACTTCTGCTTGTTTATTTATTGAGAAATATGTATGTTATTTCTTTTAACCTGGGAATTGAGTAGGATTGCAGTATCAAATAAAAATTGCATCAGATATATTAAACAGGCGAGGAAGATTTTATTCAAGATTATTACCATAGGGAAAGAAATAGAACTCAACTCTACAGAAACAAAAGGTGGTAGAGTTTTTGAAGTGCTGGGGTGAGCTAGTGGGAAAGTACCCAAGGACATTAAGGAGGAGGGCCTAGTGATTAGGCCATCTGTGTTTGCTAATTGGCTTGTGGAAGAGACTGTGGGAGATGGAGGCTCTATGTTTCCTGATGATTACAATTCAAAGGGATCACCCCCAAGTGTTTGAGAAAGACATTGCTGGGATGTTAAACTGGAAAGAGGCTGAGAGAAGATTTGCATCTCAAGGGCAGAGAAAGGACTTTTGATTACAAGTTTTCTAGAGTAAATGCTCTAAGGAAAGGGAGGTCAGCTGGCTACTGCAGAAAGAAAGCTATCTAAAGTTTAGTCAAGCTGAGGGGAGCATTAACGCCATCCTGGTCAACAGATCCCATAGGCATCCTTTTAGAGTTGAGATGGAGGTTAAAGGCAAGATTGAGCAAAGTGCTCCAGGCATCTCTTTTGCCTAAATTCCATCTGGATTCTGATTGACTATTTTGCTTTATCACTCTGAATCTTGGGAAAAGAGTATCCTTTTATGTTCTCTCCTTTGTTCCTTCAGCCTTTATCTTAGTTCTAGAGGAGCTTTTTGAAGGGGATAATATCTCCAAACCAAAAGCACCACTGGTGCCATTTTCATATAACCATAACAATTATGAAATGAATAAACCAAGAAGAAGACAACTTTAAACTCTTCCTTTACTGGCCCTGAAAGTTTCTCTCTTTAAGTTAATGTTTTTCTAAGGCATGCTAAAGTTATTCAAATATTATCACTTTCTTATGTTAGTACCTAATTAAACATTGTACAATAAAAATTCATATAATTTCTCACTTTCCTATTTTCCACAATTTTATATTGTAGAGAAGGCAGAATATTAATCTAATTGGCAAACTGGATAATATTTCCAGTACTGAAAATATTCATAAACTCTTTTTTAATATTTTCAAATAACACATATTTTGTATTATATTACTCAATTTTCCATTGCTTTATATTTTATCTTTTGGAAATAAAAAGTACCTTTTGAGCTTCCAGCGCTATGTTTTAGCAGCTGAGGTGTGTAAACTTTACCCTTTCTGAAATGGTAACTGTATTTTTTTTTCCATCAAACTAGCTTATCTTTGTTACTTTCTCTATATTATCGATGGTATTTTATTACATGAAACAATGGATTCCATCTTGATTTTAATTTTCTCTTAGATGGTGAAATTTAGTCCTTTGCTGTACTTCAGTGGAATGAAAAACCTTTTATTACTAAAAAATGTATTTTAGAGAACATAATGTTTTTTCTTAAAAATTTACAAATGTTTATAATTTTAAATATTTAAATATGTTTAAATATTCCTACTGAGATGGTTGTGGTACATTAGTATTTTTTTTAATAATGTTGCTGTTTATTAAATTTCTAAATGTCTAGAGAAGATGTTGGGCACATCTATTTATCAGTCTTTTCATTTTATAGGCCATTGCCCATATAATCATTAAATGACTCCAAAAACATAACTGTGTATGAGTGTATGAGTATTCTTAAATGACACTTAAAGTGAGGGTAAAGAAAAAAAAACTAATTCTAATAAATTAACATTTTGGTCTACATGCTTATGTTGTTTGTTTTCATACACATTTAGAAAGCATCCAAGTTTGACATTTTACATTAAGCTTTTGAAATTTTATGTACTTAGGCTACTTCTATAAGATGGAGATATTTTTCTTACCTACCATTGGTTTGAAATGCATATCATTAATTTCTTTGTTTTTTAAAATGTCAACTCAGGGCTAAAGTAACAAGTTACTATATAACAGGTTACTATACTAAATCCTATGTGTGTTTTGAAGTTCTCCCAGGAGCTGTTGTTTTTAATGTCATCTTTATTTGAATCTATTTACATTAGTTTCTAAGCATACCCCTTAGTGTTCTCTAGGTTTTATGATTTTTTTTGCATGCTTAATTTAGTTTTAGAAATACCAAATATAGAAATCTGGAGGTGAATGTCATGGTACTGTTGTTACCCGGACGTTTTGCACAGTAATTGCTTTCTTTACATATAACCTTTGTGTTTTTTAGTCTTAGAAGTCCTTCCTGCAGAATTTATCCAGTAAAAGTTTTTAGATATGCTGGGGTTTATTTTTAATGCATATCTGAATGCTCAGTGTTGACAAGTCAAATGTATCCCTGCATCTAAGTCCCTGCTGAGTGAAATGTTTTGCTACAGCTAAAGTCTGGGAAGAAAAGCAGAAATCATCAGGGAGTTAGCTTGATGCATGAAATACCCACAGGAAACAAAATTGAATTGATGTTACCAATAGTAGCAATTAAGAAAGAATGGGCTTGTGCCAAATTGTTCCCATAAGCTTATTTGAGGAACCTGTATTTCTTTGATTTACCAAACAACTTTTATTCATCTTCCTTATAAACAAAACATTCCATTCATGTTGCCAAAAATGTTTTGCTTGGATGCATACAAGAAGATTTTTTATGTGTCTTGAAAATAAACATAGATAATTTTTATTCAGTCTGATAATCTTTGTCTTTAAATGGTGGCATTTATCCAGTTTATTATTTAATATAGTTATGATTTGGGTTGAAAGTACCACATAACTGTTGGTTTTCTATTTCAACCAACCATTACTGTTCTTTTTTTTTTTTTTTTTTTTTTTAAACTCCTTCCTTGCTTTCTTTCCTGGTCATTATGTGGCTAGCTACACATTCTTTCATTTCTCCAGGAATTACTACACACATCCTTAATTTACTAGAGTCTATGATAAATTAGAAAATAAAAATAATCCTAGAGCAGTTTAATGCCATTTAACTCCCTTTGCCTTTTGCTCTTTTTATGTCATTTAATTAAATTCTACATGTACTTTCATACCCACAAAACATTATTATGATATTTACTTTATATAGTAAATATTCATTTAAATTCACCCACATATTGACTCTTTCTGGTACACTGCATTCCTTCCTGCATTTCTATGCCTTAATATGGGATCACTTTTCTTCTGCAGGAATAATTCTTTTTAGTATTTCTTTATAGCTCAGGTCTTCTGGGGCCAATTCACTTGGCTTTGTTTATCTTATACACCTTTATTTTACCTTTATTTCTGGAGTATATTTTTACTGGTTAGAGAATTTCTACATTGTAATTATTTTGTTTAAGGATATTACCCCATTCAGTATGATGTTAGCTGTGGGTTTGTCATATGGCTTGTACTATTTTTAGGTAAGTCTCATCTATGCCTATTTTTTTAAGTGTTCTTATCATAAAAGGGTGTTGAATGTTTTCGAATGCTTTTTCTGCATCTATTGAGAGGATCACATGTTCTTTGTTTTTGCTTTTATTTATGTGGTGAATTATATTTATAGATTTATGTATGTTGAATTGTCCCTACATCTCTGGGATGAAGCCTACTTGGTCATGATGGATTATTTTTTTTGATAAACACCTGACTTTGGTTTGCTAGGATTTTGTTGAGAATTTTGGCATCTATATTCATAAGGTGTATTGGTCTATAGTTTTCTTTTTTTGTTACATCCTTTTCTGGTTTGGGTATCAGGGTGATGTCTTCATAAAACGTGTTGGGGAGGACTCCTTTGTTCTCTATGTTGTGGAATAATTTCTGCAGGGTAAGTACCAGTTCTTCTTTGTAGGTCTGGTAAAATTCAGGTGTGAAACCATCCAGTCCAGGACTTTTCTTTTTAGGAAGGTTTTTATTACTGCTTCAGTTTGGGTACTTGATATAAGTCTGTTCAGGAATTCTAGTTCTTCCTGATTGAGCCTAGGGAGGTTGTGTGTATCCAGGAATTCGTACATTTCCTCCACGTTTTTAAGTTTATGTGCATAGAGGTTCTTATAGTATTCATAGATGCTGTTTTGTATTTCTGTGGTATCAGTTGTGATTTCTTTCATTCCTCATTGAGCTTTCTAAAGCCCTTTATTTTCTGCTTCACCTTAATATAGCAAGAGGCATATCAATTTTGTTTATGTTTTCAAAGACCAACTTTTTATTTTATTAATCTTCCATATAATTTTTTTTGTTATTCATTTCATTTAGTTCTGCTCTGATCTTTGTTATTTCTTTTCTTCTGTTGGCTTTGGGTTTGGTTTTCTCATTCTTTTCCAGTTCTTTGAGATGATTCATTAGAGTATTGATTTGTGATCTTTCTGTCTTCTGGATGTAGGCATTTAAGGACATAAAATTTCCTCTCAGGACTGCTTTAGGTGTTTCCCACAGATTTGATAACTTGTGTTTCCTTTATTGTTTCATTCAAAAAATCTTTTGATTTCCATCATAATTTCTTCCTTACCCCAATAATCATTCAGCAGAAGGTTGTTTCATTTCCATGACTTTGTGTAGAGATGAAAGTTTCTGTTGGAGTTGATTTCTAATTTATTTCCAGTGTGGTCTGAGAGGAAGCATGGTATAATTTCTATTTTTAAAAAAATTTGTTGAGACATGCTTTGTGGCCTAGCATATTGTCAATCTTAGAGAATGTTCCATGAGCTGTTGAAAAAACATATATTCAGTGGTTTTTGGATAGAATATCCTGTAAATGTCAGTCAGGCCCATTTGTTCTGGAGTTCTGGTTAAGTCCATTGTTTCTTTGTTTATTGTTTGCTTGAAGGATCTGTCCTGTTCTGTCAGTGGGGTGTTGAAGACTCTGGTTATTATGATACTGCTGTTTATTATATGGTTTAGATCAAGTAGGATTTGCTTTATGAATCTGGGAGCACTTGAGTTAGTTGGATAAATATTTGTTATTTATTGTTATGTCTTCTTGTTGAACTGTTTTATCTTCTTGTGGAATTGTACCCTTCACCATTATATAGTGACCATCTTTGTTTTTTATTACTATTGTTGATTTAAAGACTGAGTTATCTGAAATCAGAACTGCCACACCAGCTTTCTTTTGGCTTCTCTTTGCTTGAAATATTGTTTCCAACCCTTCACCTTGAATCTGAATGTGGGTTAGATGTGTTTCCTGAAGATAGCAAATACTTGGCTTGTGTATATTATCCATTCAGCCAGCCTATGTCTCTTTAGTGGGCAGTTCAAGCCATTCACATTTTTTGAAAGACTTGATAACTGGGGCAGATTTCTGTTCGTCCTGTTGAGTTGAACTTTGTTGCTTTGTTTTCTCTCTTGAGCCATTGTGGTATCTGGCCTTTTACCTTTGGCTTTTGGATGATTTTACATTGGTGAGTGTTTATTTTGCTGATCCATGTGTAACACTGTTTTGAATAGTTCCTGGAGAGAAGTTCTTGTCTTGATGAATTCCCTCAGTCTTTGCTTTTCTGAGGAAGTCTTTATTACTCCTTCATGTAAGAAACTTAGTTTTTCAGGACACAAGACTCTAGTCTGCGCATTATTCTGTTTGAGAAGAGTGAGAATGGGACCTCAGTCTTTTCTGGCTTATAAGGTCTCAGTTGAGAAATCTGATGTTATTCTGATAGGTTTTCCTTTGTAGGTTACCTGCTTCTTTTGCCTTACAGCACACAGGAGGGCCTCTTTCATGTTTATTTTGGCCACTCTGGTGACTGTGTGTAACAGTGTCTTCCTGTTTGCAATGAACCTCCCAGGAGTCCTTTGAGCTTCTTGCACCTAGATATCTAGATTTCTAGCAAGGCCAGGGAAATTTTCCTATATGATATCCTCAAATAGTTTATCTAACCCTCATTTATTTTATTCTTCACCCTCAGGGATGCCTACAATTGTCATGTTAGGCCTCTATACACAATCCCACATTTCTTATAGGCTTTGCTCTTTTCTTTTATTTCTCTGCTCTTTCTCTGTAACTGACTTGTTTAACTGAAAGGTGTTATCTTCATTCCGTGAGATTCTTTCTGGTGTTTGCTCTACCCTATTCTTGAGTCTTTCCCCTGTGTTGTGTAATTCCTTGAATAAATTCTTCATTTCCAGAAGTTCTGTTTGATTTTTCTTTAATATTACAATTTATTTAGGGAATTTTTCTTCCAAGTCCTGGATTTTGTTTGTGGGTTCTTTGTGTAGGCTACCCATTTTCTTTTGCATACCATTGTATTTTCTTACAATCTGTGTTTGAAATTCTTCTGTCATTTTAGTGTTCTGAATTTGATTGATATATGTTGCTAGAGAGCTGGTGTTCCCCTTTGGGGGTGTTTTTCATTGTTTTTGGTTCCTGTAACTAGCTCTCGTTCTTCTGGAGAGGCACTCTAGTGCCTCAGATCATTGGTGAGGCACTGGGACTTCCTGGTTTGCCCTTATTCTCTACTTCAGCAGGGGCGGGTTGGGAAGTGAGGCTGGGTTGGGCTGGTTGGGCAAGCTTGCCTTCAATCTCCACAAATGCTGTTAGCAGGGGTCAAGGTTCTGTCATCTGCTTCTAGGCAAAGCTTCCAGGGACTGGCTGAAATGGTCCCACTCAGCCGAAAAGTGTGCACATGGAGGTAGAGCTGTCTGTGACTGGCAGTCTGGTATTCTGGAGCAGGCCACACTCCTTTCCACCCTCCCCTATTCTGCGGTTTCTCCTGGACCTCTACTGGAAGACAGGACATCAAGGTAGTGGAGCTCCCCTGACTCTGATGCGAGCCAGGATCTTCCCTGCCCAGGATCATGGCCTGATCTGGGAGCATGGTCCTCCCATAGTAAGAGGGTTGTCTCTTGATCACGCTGCAACTAGGATCCACTCTGATCTGGCCCTTAAGGTACACACACCTCAGTAGACTAGTCTACAAATATCCCTTCTGTGCCCCCCAGGCAATGTGATGGAAGCCTGGGTGTATAGGATCTGGTCTGCAGGCCTGTCCCCTGGGCCTGGAGATCAATTCCTGACCCTGCCAGAGAGAAGAATGCTGACCTCAAGTCATCCACTGGGTACACAAGCTGGATCAATGTCTCTCTGTCTTGGGGTTTGGCATGATCTGCTGGAGTGACCAGGAAAGCAGCACCAGGGAGGGCTGGAAGGTAGGGAGCTCACAGTCTGCATATCCCTCAGTCTGCTGCAAGGCCCCCAAAAGAAAGGACCCCTTTCCTGTAGATACCTCTGGGTGGTGGCTAAATTGTCCCTCTCAGCAGCCGTTGGCAGAGGAGGGGAAGGGGTGAATGAAATAATATGGTGCTTGCCCATTGGCTCGGTCTGTGGGGCTGGATGTGTCTCCAGGGAGCTGGGACCCTCGTGCTTTGTGGCGCAAGAGGCTCGCCATTCACTGGTGGCAGCTGCCCCTGGGCTGGTGTTGGCAGGTCTCTCTAGCAGCTGGGGAGCCCACCAGCAGTCTAAAATGCAAGGGAGGGGAAATTTGACTGCTCCACCTACTTTTGTCACTGGTCTCCAAGCCTCTCAGAGTTTAGAACCTGCCGATGTCTTTCTCTTTTCAGTTCTGCTCTGAATGCTCTTCATATGGAGTCTCCTGCAGATTCAAGCACCTTTCCTCTGACCCTCATCAGATCTATGTTTTTCTGCTTGTAGTTTTTTTTCACTTTCATCTAAAATCTTTCCTTCTTGCAAAGATACTCTGGCTGGAGGTGTTTCTTGTCCTCCATCTTTCTCCATGTGTTTCTGACACTATTTTCTTTTTCTCATCTTTTCATCTCTCTAAGCTTCAGTTTGATATTGACTTATATTCTAATTTTCTATTGTTCTTCTTTATGAATACTCTGTTAAATCTATCTACTGGATTCTTTTTTCTGTTATTATATCTTCATTTCTAGAATTTATATGTTATTCTTTTAAAACTCAATTTCAGTTCTGTGATGAAATTCTCCATGTTGTCACTTATTTTCTTGAATATATTAAAAACATTTGTTTGCAACCAATGTCTGAAATTTCAATATCTGGATTTCCTGTAGGTATATCTCTAATATGTCCTTTAAATTTTTTTCTCTCAATTTTAATCACTTTTTTTGTCTTCCTGGCATGCCTAGTAATGTTTATTTTTAAACTGGACATTGAGTATAAAACTTTGTAGAGACACTGGATGATGATGTCTTCCTCTAGAGAGATTTAAGTCTTTTCTGGAAGAGAGAATAGGAGCAGATCATCTTGTTGTAATCACAGTCAGAGAATTTATGGCTGTATTTTCTTTCTGAAGGCTGATTTTGTTTGTTTTGTCCTTATCCTTATGTGTAGTTTTATAGGGATTTCAATGGAAGTCATAGGTGTTTATTAGGATTTTCTCCTTTTTGGCAGTCCTCAAATTCTAATACTTAATCCTCCAGCACCTTGAGACTGCAGAAATCTCTGCTTAGAGTTTATCCTCTTAGGTTTTATTTCCTGCTTAACATTTTTGTCCTCTTGCCTTATGGAGCTTATGAGTCCTCAAATGCCTTGAAGGTAAAGGAAGCAAAGGCTTACTGATTTCTTGAGTTCTATATGGAAGTAACATTCACCAGATGTCAGGCAGGAGGGAAGTGGGAGGAGTAGATGGGTCAATTCACCCCTAATAGGTGCAGTGTTCACTGTCTGGGGATGGGCATGCTTATAACTCTGACTCAGGTGATACAAAGGCAATATATGTAACTTCAACATTTGTATCCCTATAATATTTTGAAATAACAAAAAAAGACTATGGTGTCCTCTACTATTAATAGTATAATTTCTACTCTGTGTAGCATTTTGACTATTTGTCTACTTTGGTTGTATTTGATACCTTCAAAATTTTGTCTTTTGTTGATGGGATTGTTATTGTTAAAATTATCCAACTTTTATTAATTTTTATTTTTTCTTATTGGGGGATGGGTGTGGGGAAGCTGTTTTCTGAGACAAATTTTGAGACAAATCTGAGACAAATCTGGTTTTGCCATAACCAGAAACAGATGTACTTATTTAATTAAATCTTCATCTTATATCTCTCATGTAATTTTTAAAAACACTTTATAAATAAGTTTAATTTTTATTTTGTCTCATTTGAACAATGACAAAGAAGCATTTTAATTTAAGAAAAATACTTTGTACAAAGAACACATTTTTTTATTTTCTGTTTTTGGAGTTATCATACTAGATTTTGTCACTTTGTACCAGTACACTAATTTAAAGAATAAACATGAGGCTTATGTTGTTTTTATGGAAGACTAATTGAACGTCTGGAGAACATAAACAATATTAGAAGAATATCTCAGATAATTGACACTAAGAATAATGTACATGGAATAATTTATGCTTGAAGGAGGAGAACAGATTAATTGGAGTTTATAAGAGCTAAGGAACATCTGGGGACTTTCTTTTGGTCCTATAAACATTCTATGAAGTACAGAAAATCTTAAATCCTACTTTAAATTAAACCATGTATGTGACATTTTCTAGGGAACATCCAGGTATCTCTTATAGGACAAGTTCATTGTGGTTTGAATTTACAAGCTATACAGTACAAGGAAGTCACTACGTGAACATTGAAAAATGGCTTTTCTAAGAGCAGATAAATAGGTAGGAAATTTTTGTCCAATTTGATGGAGGTCATGTGTTGCAGAAATTTGGTAATCTTGTTGCTGGTTCTTGTTGCTGATTTTTGTAGTACTTTTACAAATGTTAGTTAAATAAATTTTCTTATTGTCTGGAAATGCTTTGTCAGAAGTGTATTATTGTTCCTATTATATTTCAATGCATAATTCATATTGTATAGATAACAAGAAGTGTGCATAGATAATTAAATGTGATTTGGGAGCTATATTTCATATATTTTGAGCTAATTTGAATTACAGATATTTTGGTTTTTAGCATTCTGATGGCTATATTTGCTTATCAGAAGTTAAAATTTAGATTCATTGATTTAAACTAGTGGTTTTCAGCTAGGGACTATTTTGCCCACCAGGGACATTTGACAATACCTGAAGACATTTTTCATTGTCACACTGGGATAAAGGTCCCATTGGCATCCTTGGGGTAAAGGCCAGATGCTGCTTAACACTAAAGTACATATGGCAGCTTGTTACAGCAAAGCATTATCCTGTACAGAATTTTGGTAGTTTCAGGGTTGAGAAACTCTGATCTAAAGATAAAATTAATATGAATAAAAATATAGAGAAAATATACATAAAGGCACAGGTTAGTAAGTATTATGAGTGTCTAATATTTGCCAGATATGTACTTATTCAAAGATGAACAGATAGAGATCTATGTAAGAGAAAAATTAGTACAAAATGTACATTTTTAATAAATGGAAATTAGTATTTTTTATGAAAAATTATTTATATCAGAAATGACAAGAAAAGAAAGGCAAGCATTTGTGCATGTCAATGGCATACACATGTTTGAATTTACAGATTGATCGTAAAATGTGTCTCATGAAATATTTAGTAGTCATGTGTAATAGAATTTATTGTGGAGAACTGTAAAATGGGAAAGTTGTATTTTTCTGTTGGTGAAAAAAGAAATAGGAGATTTCTTCAGATGAGCCTAATAGGTAAATATATTAAAAAATAGACATAATCTCACATGATTCTTAGGGGTATACCCTACCATAAGGAAATGAATAAACTGGAAGCTTTGTGCTTGAAACTTCAGATGACCTAGGTCACATTTGTTTGCTCAGGCCCTTAAATTTATTAAATCTACCAATTTCTAGTTGAGCACATATGTGTACTCTAGCCTTTTTATAACCACTATTATTGAAATCATTGTCTTGAAATCATCCTGCCTGTTTGAACTCTGTAGATTGTCAAATAAAAACCAGAAAAAAAGTGAGTATAATACCAAATTGATTCTCAATAAATATCAACTGATAATAGTTGCTACAAAAATTTTAAAATTTTAGATGAAAACAATCTGAAATTTAAATACAACTTAAACCTGCTTGTTTGAAGTTACAAATTTGTGTTCCAAATTTGAAGAGTGGAAGGATGAAGGGAGGCAGTTTAGGAAAAGAACAATATTATGAGCACAAGTACTTTAAAATATTATAGCATTTAAACCTTACAGAAACCCTTTTGAGTGGACATAATTATCACCATTATATAAAATGAAACTGAGACTAATATTCTTAGCATCCTTCAGCTCCTAATTAAGGAGATGAAACCAGAATTCAGATCCTTTGAAACAAGGGTTACTGGCCTTTTCTTAAATCATGCTCCCTCTATTTGAACAAATATTATACTAATATTTATTACTTCATTAAACTTATTTTGTTTGCGTGATTTCACTGAAAGTGACAGATGAAAAATATATACCACCTGCTGATGAGGGGCTAATAATATAGTTTCTGAATTTAAAAGACTGAATGCAGTAACATAAAGAATAACCATAGAATATTTCATTAAAATATATTTTCAACTTTGTCTGGAATATGTAATATAATCATCTTCTGGTGTAATTATAAAATTTAAAATTTACTTTATTTTATATCTTATTTTTATTTTATTTTTATTTTTTATTTATTTACTTATTGTGTTCCTTGGATCTGAAAACTGTGTCACATGTCTAAATACTATTTTACACTTTGATATTTTTCATTATTTCTTTATCCTTAGAGACTCTTAATACTACTTATTTTTTTTTTTTTTTTTTTTTTTTGAGACAGAGTCTCACTTTGTTGTCCAGGCTAGAGTGAGTGCCATGGCGTCAGCCTAGCTCACAGCAACCTCAAACTCCTGGGCTTGAGTGATCCTTCTGCCTCAGCCTCCCGAGTAGCTGGGACTACAGGCATGTGCCACCATGCCCGGCTAATTTTTTATATATATATCAGTTGGCCAATTAATTTCTTTCTATTTATAGTAGAGACGGGGTCTCGCTCTTGCTCAGGCTGGTTTTGAACTCCTGGCCTTGAGCAATCCGCCCGCCTCGGCCTCCCAAGAGCTAGGATTACAGGCGTGAGCCACAGCGCCCGGCCAATACTACTTATTTTTGTAAAACTATAATTAGATCATATGTTTCCTAAGTCAAATTTTAATTCAATAATCAAATTACCATTTTAATCATCTCTGCCTTGTATTCCTGAATATCAGTCAGGCTTAATCACACTAACCACTCTCTTAATGAGTGGAATGCTTTGTTAGTGTGGCTGGATGTCTTGGCTTGCCAGAAAACCTTGGCTTTATCATTTTAAAAGTTCGTTACCACTTCTTAAAGTATTTTTGGAGTTTGAGCATTAACTGAAACAGATATTATCATAAATATAGTTTAGCTTCAAATTATACATTTTCTTTGTGATAAAGGATAGAATACCTCTAACATTTCATGCAAAAAAAGAGAGCTGTCCAAGAATTATTACAATATACAAAATATAAGAATATCTTTTTAGAATTTAAAAAAGAAATTGATTATTTGTGATTTTTATAGTGATGAAGCAAATCATTTCAATACTTTCAACTTCATTTTGTATGTTTGCTTTAAAGACTTTACTTAGGTAACGGTGAGAGATAATTTTGTAACTGAGATGATTCTGCAACAATTTCTATGGTTTTTGAATGGGGGCTTATTTACATGTGACAGTACAAATAAGAGCGATCTTGAGAAATTGTTTTGTGAGGATAAATGAAGTCTTTAGTAAATCAAAAGTTAAATCATTTTAAAGAAAACTACTGAATGTGTAGAAAATGACTACTAAGAAACAGAAACAGGAAAGAGGTAAGCCTCTTTTTGTGTAGATTGGGGTAAATTGTAGGGCAGTGCGAATGAAGTGCAGAATAAGGAGGATGGGTTGGTGAGGAGGAAGGAACAGGAAATAGTGAAACTCTATGATTCCAATTATGATTAATATCTTTTCTTCTACAGGGAGCATTTTCTAAGTTTTCCAAGAGGAGCACCATCATATTTTAAAATAGGTTTACAGAGTATAAAGTTTTTTTCTTCCAAATCACCTTCTACAATATTTAAGGCCAAATGTTTTGCTTGCTTTAAATTAGAATAAATAGATATTACAAAAACATTCTTTTAAAAAGGGTCTTTTTAATCACTTACAAATCAGTGAGACCTACAAACACTATGTAATAATGAGAGGACCAAATTCTATTTTATAGTAGTGACTACCTTGCAATTAGTAGAGCTAGAATGAAGAGTATTTCTTTTGTTTTATTTCTCCCTCCCTCTGTCCCTCTGTCCCTCCTTCCTTCCTTTTGTTTGTTCATTCTTTTTTTCTTTTTTTTTTTTTTTGATTGCTCTGAGTATATAAAGTACCTGTACTTGTTGAAACAATTACTTTAAATGAAAATGTGATATTTATAATCTTTAACATACATGTAAAGAAAATCTATTCTAAATTCTACTTAGTCTCCGGATTATGGATTTATATTTCAAATGACATATGAGACCTGTGGGAGACTATTTTATGAATTTAAGGATTCTTGTGTCCAGTAATCACTTCTGGTCTAGAAACAGTATTAGGAAGCAGAAGAATAATACTGGAATATTATAACATGTCTAAACAAAATGACTATTCTATGTATAAATGAGAAGATAATTTTTTGGGGGGGGTGTTTTATTTTTTTTTTCAGCTTTATTGTGGTATTATTGACAAATAAAAAATTGTATATATTTAAGGCGTGCGATTTGATGTTTTGATAAACATATACATTGTAAAATGATTACCACAATCAAAGGTATGGATAACATATTCATAACCTTACCCAGTTACTCTTTTGTTTTTTTGTGGTGAGAACACTTGAAATCTACTTTCTTGTTAAATTTCAATTTTCTTTCAAATTTTGCAATTTGAATCTTTTTTTTTAGATTCTACATATACATGAGATCATGCAGTATTTGACTTTCCATATATGGCTTATTTCACTAACATTAGTCTCTAGATTCATCCATGTTGTCACAAATGCTAGAATTTCCTTCTTTTTAAAGGCTGAATAATATTCTGTTATATATTTCACATTTCTTTATCCATTCATTTGTTGATGGGCACTTATGCTGTTCTTATATTTCTGCTGTTGTGAATAATGCTGAAATAAATATGGAAGTGCAGATTTCTCTTAGAAGTGGTGATTTTTATATTCTTTGGATATTTACCCAGAAGCAAGATTGCTGGATCATGTCGTAGCTATTTTTAATTTTTGAGGAACCGTCGTGTTGTTTTCTATAGTGATTGTACCAATCTACATTCTCACCAATATTGTATAAGTGTGCCCCTTTTTCTACATCCTTGTCAACACTTGTTATCTTTTGACTTTTTCATAATAACTATTGAAATGTAAGGAAGGTAGTATCTCATTGTGGTTTTGATTGACTTTTAAAAAGAATGATTTTTAACATCTTTTTTATTGTAATTTAAAACATTAGTAAGGCATTTGATAAATAGAAAGTGATTTGGGAGGAACAAAAACATTTATTTGTCCTGAAATTTTTTTCTTGATGTGTTCTTCCTCCCATTTCCCAATCTCCTTCGTTTTTTTCTCCCTTCATTTTGAAACCTATGTATGTTCCAATTAAAACTATTATTTCAGGCTGATTTACGTGAAAAATGGAGCATAGTGCACTATCATGTAGGAGAAGCCAAACAAGCAAACAGGTATTCAACAAAGGAATCATATTCATGATAATATTTAATACTTAGTTGTGAGTAATATGTTCAAAACCATGTTAATTTAAACACTGAATATAGCATCAACCAAAATTATCACAATTTTTGCATAGTTACAATTTTGTGTAGTTATATTACATAAAAAAATTGGGTAATGGGGTGGTAGAACAGTATAAGGAAGATAAAAAACCTCAGGTGCCCTGATAGGAAGGCAATAAATATAATCTAAAATTGATTAATCAAGTGATAATAGGTTATGCTAGAATTATTTAATAATCTGGTGATGTGTCAAAGCCAAAAAAAAACAAAGACAGCCACCCAGCTAAAACAGTCAAAAGTGTTGCCCAGAGAAAGGGTTAAAATGGTTATTACAGTATTTTGTTAAAAGTCTTTTAATGCTATTTGAAAAAATATTGAATCCCTGGGAGAAAAGATTTATGGAAATAATTTTATGCCATTATTATTTATGTCTTGACTTATTGTTGATTAATTTCTGAGTATAATTATATTTAAATTATAAGATTATAAGGTTTTATTTTTAATATGTATTTTAATTTTGACAAATTAATTTCCTGAAATACAAAGTCTGAACCCATTAAAAAATAAAATAATTATAATTTCCCAGAAAAATGAAGACCTTAACTATTCCACATCTATCTTCTTTTTAATATACTATGATAGGCACATATATGTGTGTTCAGCATTTCATATAGTAATTAGAGTCACAAATATAATCGATTGAGAATAAAAGGGAAATAAATTTAGATATGCATTTTTCTTTAGTGAATGCTGTACATTGTTCATTGAATTTAACACATCTGCTGAGTTTTCAGAACTATTATCATCACACAACAGAGGTTATTAGTAGTCAAGATAAACATTTCACATTTTTAAAAATGCTTGATGGCACTTATTTTTTGAATGCAGCTTGCTAAATGTTTTATGGCTGCTAGATTTAATAGAAGTAACCATGGAAACTGTCTCACAGTGCTTTGTGGTTGAATGGGATTTAAAATATCCATTTAAAAACATAAACACTTTGACAGCTGTAAGAATATTTACATTTCCTCAAATTTTGATTTGATGGTACTACTAGAAGAACTGGAGAAATAAGTATTAAAACAGAAACTGTTTTAGATATTCTTGGAATTCTTATGAAATACCCTAGTACTTTAGTTCATATTTAAAGATTGCTCTACTTTTTGAAAGATAGTGAAGTGTTAGAAAAATTATAAAATTCCAGACATCTGTCCAGGCATATAGAAATCACCTGGTTTGTTTTTGTTTACATGTCTCAATATTACATTTCCTTTTACTCTTTCTTTCTTTATCTCTTCTTCCTAATCTAATATGATACTTTAAGTCAGAAAAAATGTATAAAAAAGTGAGGGAATAGACAATTGAACATGTCTAAAAATTTTTTGAATTAAAAATTAGCAGTATACTTTGATGCTCTTCAGCATTTGTTCAGAGATGCACTATATCATTAGAGTTCTTAGTAAAATGGCACACAGTTGCCACTTTGTCTGAAGTGAGCTGTGCAGTGATTTGGCTGGAGCTCAGGATATGATGGAGGGAACTATAGCTCCAGCCATAATATCTGTGTTCAGAGCAGGAAGGGGAAGGATGATGACAGTCATGTCTTCCTTTTATTGGAGGAAAACTTTCATTTTCCAGAAGCCCTTTTCACCAAGGATGTTTCTGATTATGTTTTATACTTAAGTCTTGTAATTGCTCCTAGCTTGAAGCTCTGACTCCGGGGGGAGGGGGGGGGAGGAGGGTAAGGGCAATATACATAACCTTAACATTTGTACCCCCATAATATGCTGAAATAAAAAAAAATAAATGAAATGTGCCTTTCCAGCATCAATCTATAATGGAAAATGGCAAGGGAATAGGGGATGGGAAAGGGCATTTGGACAGTCAAGCAATGGTGTCTCTATCAGGGAATTAGCATGATGGGAAAAACAAGGCAGGATGTCTTAAGCACATGTTGTAAAGTTTTAGTATTTAAAAAGCTTTAAATTATTTCCTTGGAATATAACATGTCACGGAGATGTTGCCCTTCACTGATATTCATAATAATGCAAGTGGAGCATCAAACTGAGGTTTGGGGTTATCAGTAGAGTCGTTGCTACACTTGAGCCTGTTCTTTGTGCCTTCTGATCATTGAGTCTTATTTTTATTAGTGGTTAGACTTGAGCCAATGTGATCATTTCCCACTATTTTTCAGAATTATAATTTAGAAGCTATTTCTACTCCTGGACAATTTCATTCATTCCCATTGCTTTAAATTTAGCATGTGTGTTCTGGACCTAAACCCACTTCTCTTCTGGTGTTCTCTATCTCAGTGAATGGCAACTTGTCACTCACTGGCCCAAGATAGAGAAGTCAGTCCATTCTTAAAAAGAATCTCATTTCCCCATTAGCATTTACATCCAATTACTACTCACTGAATCCTCCCTTTAAATATCTCTACAAGACAGCATCTTTCTTTCTGAAAGACTGGTTTCTTTTTTTTAAATTTGAAAATATTAAGGGGTTAAAAATGTTTTTGTTACATGAATACCTTGTATAATGCTTAGAATGGCCATTTATTGAAAAGTCAAAAAACAATAGATGCTGGCATGGATGCAAAGAGAAAGGAACACTTATATACTGTTGGTGGGACTGCAAATTAGTACAACCTCTATAAAACAGCATGGAGATTCCTCAAAGAAATAAATATTGACCTACCATTTGATGTAGCAATCTCACTATTGGTATGTACCCAAAGGAAAAGAAGTTATTTTATCAACAAGACACCTGCACTTGGCAAATTAGGTTTGAAGCCAGACTAATTTTTAAGAAGCCATTTGCAAGTAGCATGTTTATCTTTTCTCTTAAATATTTATAGTCTTATTTATGTTTTCATTCTTAATAATTGTACACTTGCCGTACTTGTTTCATTAATTTTCTTGATGCTCAGTGGGATCCTGTAGATTTACAGATAAGATCATTTGTGAATTGAGATAATTTTATCGAGCTATTTCTGATTCTTGCTTTTGCTCTATATGTCGCTTCTTAAATCCTCAGCATATAAATATTAATATTAGATATCCTAAATCTTTTTCACATTTTTTGAAGCTACCGTATCTTTAACCACTTCGGTCTGGCTCTCACCGACCGGGAAACCTTGCCCACAGCCGGCACTCATAGTCCACACGATGGTTTGTGCGGTGCACTGACGATGAATCTGTTTTGCTCTTGTATGATGAGGAGAGCTTTCAAGCACTGAAGGCTTGTTTTACTTTACAGGCAGCTTTACTTGTAATGTAAATCAGAATAGGTAACATATATGTATGTGTTTTCATTACGTTATTTTTAAATGTTCACGATTTTATTTTGATAAATGAAAAATCAGAAAAGTCATATCACGGCTGTCGGCTAAAGTCACTGTGCGCGTTCATCTGTGGCTGTCAACTATAGTCGACGCTCCTACCGAAGTGGTTAATATTCTCCTGTGAGTTTTAGGTGACATTCTCAAATTTATAATTTACTAACATGACTTTTAATATTCTACTTATAGTGCATTTGTTGTTAATATGTACTAGTGATAATATATGGGTGCATTTTTTGAATAACATAAAGTTCAGATACTACAGGAAACCCTCATGTTCTTTTTTGACCAGTGCCTCTAATTCCAATTTTCTTTCAGTTATCATCACTGTTAGTTTGGTGATATTCTAGACATTATGTTTATGGACTAGATAGGATTTTTGTGACACTTTAGCATAAATAATATTAGTATGCTGTCTGCTTGTTTTTATTCAATAATTGGTCTTGAAAATATAGTCAAATCATTACCTAGACATATCACCTTTTTCTTGTTTTATTTATTTATTTTAGCTACTACATGGACTTTTATGGCATCGTGGTTTCTTTAAGAATTCTCTTATTGGTGAACTTTGTGTTCTTTTATTATACACAGTACTGTAGTGCATATCCTTATATATAACTCCTTGTGCACATGTGCAAATGTTCTTACCTTTTTGGAAGTCAGAGTCAAATTATCTTCAAAGCATCTATACTAGCAGCAATGGTATGAGTATACCTGTTGCCTCACACACCAGAAGTACTTGATATTAGCAAATTAAAAAAAAATTATGATGGGTGAAATATCTTGTATTTCTCTGAATCCTGATAATTTTTTAATACACTTTTTGAATATTTTTACTTCATCTTTAAGATTTTTTAAATTAGGAATTCTCTTTTTATTCTAGAATTGCAGTAGTTTCTTGCATTTTCTAGATGTTAATCATTTGCCTGATATATATATATATATACATATATATATATATATATATATATATATATATATATATATATTAGTTACCCACTTGTTTTGGTTTAAACTATTTTTATCTTAGTCATATCTTTAGTTGTACAGAGGTTTTAAGTTGCACATTAAAATGAACCAGTCTTTTCTGGTATGACATTTGCTGTTTATTTATTTATTTTTTTCTTTGGCCTTTAAGGAAGTCTTAGCTATGCCAAAATCAAAACATCATCTCTATAGGCTTGTAGAATGATATTTTTGTTCTTTTTTTAAAGTCTGTAATTCATCTGGAATTTAGTTTTATAAATACCATGAGCCACTTAATTTCATTTCAAATTGACAATTATTGTTTCAATAATATTTATTCTATGACCTTTATCTCTCATTGATTTTGGTTTAATTCTTTATTTCTTCAGTTGGATTTTGCAGTTTGCCCTAGAATTATGTGGTGCAGGGGTTAGCCAATAGTGGTTATTTTTATTTTTAAATTTTGTTTTATTTTTTCAGAGTTTATAGTTGTTGTCTATAGGAGAATTGGTCTGTGAGGAATTTATTTAACTCTGCCAGAAGCAGAAGTGCTTTTAGGTATCTACCCTTACTCATATATTAACCTACATAGGTTTTGGTCTGTTTCAGGTCTTTTATTCTACTATATTTATCAAGCATCAGTACAGTATAAAATTATTAGCTTTGCCATAACCTTAAAATGTATTTTAAATATCTGGCATTGTAAGTCTCTATTACTATTCTTAAAAATAGTATGCTTGGTTATTCTCACATATTTATTTTAACCTTAAAAGTATGTTGTCATTTTACGTACACATTCATTAGGATTTTGATTATGGTTAAACAAAATTACTGATTGACTTGAAAATTGATTTATTTATCATATCTTTTGTTGTCACACAGGCATTTGCTTTGTCTCTGTTAACATCCTGTATGCCCTTTGGTATAGCTTTGCTTAATATTTATGTGTGATTGTCATAGGGTGACAATGATTGATGGGGAAACACCAAAGGATACAAGCAAAGTTATAAGTTTCTTTAATGCTTTCAAGCATCATAGAGTAAGTTAATAGTATGGAGGTTATAGTATATAGTATATAGTAATAGTACGGAGTACAAAACAGAAGACCAGCAACATTTACCTCTAGACTTCTAGGACCCTCCATAGTGTGTAACTGTTAATGACATCATTCAAACAGATGAGGATTTCAGAAGCTGTTTTAAAATTTTCACATCATTTTGCATTCCTCAGACTTAGGAATTTTGGCTAATTCCATTTGTTTCCATTTGGCTCAACTGACTACAATAACCCACAACATTCCTGGAAGAGTTTCCTGGGATCAAATGTATCCACAGTTACTTTTTTTTCTGAGTAATTTTTCCACGGTGTGTCACCCTGGCTTGCCTAAGCATCAGGCTTCATTTAATTAATTTTTCTAATTAATTCTCTATATTACTATTTAAGTTTATTCCTAGACAATTTATTATTAATTTTGGATTATGATCCTTTCATTATATTTTCTAACTTTTTTGATAGATATATGTAAAACTGTCTAAAAAGTTTTAATATATATTTTTTATGATAATTGTAATGAATGCTAGTCTATAAACAATAAGTTTAATGTAGACTATTTTGAGATAATTATTTTTTTACATTAATAGTTATCTTTTTGTCTTGCTCTATAAACATTTCATTAGAAGACTAAGCTAAGTTTATACAGGTGTATTTTCTGCAATTATCCAGCTTAAAAAATTACATAAGAGCATTTTACATTTTACACATTAATATGTTATAAAATATTGACGTTTTATCCTTTAAATTCTTTTGCATTTCTGGATTTAGTTCACTTTGATAGTGACACATTATTATTTCCATATTCTGCAAGATTTTATTTAGTAATATTTAATTTTTAAAGCTGCATTGATACTGTTTAACTGTATTTTCATTGTATGCTATTTTAGGTTTAAAAATCAAGATTACATGAGGTTAACTTCGTAAAATGAAATAGATTTCCATCATTTTCAATGCTTGAGAATAGTTTAAATATTCATTGGAAGAATCAGTGAAAATAAAGAGAATAGTTTAAAACACAAAGTTTTCTTAACTTTTATAATTATGTATATTTTAATTTTTATTAAAGCATACATGTGTATAGCTTAAAATACAAAATTATAATATCTCAGTTTAAAGCAGAAACAGAAGTCTTTTGGCCCTCAACCTTTTCTTCCCAAGGGCAACTCCCTAAATGCCACCTTTTCCAACTCTTTCATCTTTTTTACTCTATTGTTTATAATCTATATATTTATTTATTTATTTTGAGGCAGAGTCTCACTGTGTTGCCTGGGCTAGAGTGCCATGGCGTCAGCCTAGCTCACAGTAACCTCAAACTCCTAGGCTTACGCGATCCTCCTGCCTCAGCCTGCCGAGTAGCTGGGACTACAGGCATGCACCACCATGCCCAGCTAATTTTTTTCTATATATTTTTAGTTGGCCAATTAATTTCTTTCTATTTTTAGTAGAGACGGGGGTCTCACTCTTGCTCAGGCTGGTCTCGAACTCCTGACCTTGAACAATCCGCTCCCCTCGGCCTCCCAGAGTGCTAGGATTACAGGTGTGAGCCACCGCACCTGGCCCTACAATCTGTATTTCTAAATAAAATACTTAAATGTGTTTGTGGCAGTTATGATGAGGTTTGGCTTTAATACGGATCCCAAATAACAGTGGCTTATATGTGATAGAACTTATTTCTTTTGTTTTAAAATTCTTAAATATAAAAAAGAGATTTTTTTTTTAAAGGGAGGTTGTAGGCAATAAAACACACCAGTGGAAAAGAGTATGGCCTGAAGTTGTGATAAATACTATGAAGTCAGGTAAAGAAAGATAGGGGTTAGGGAATGATAGCAGGATGGGTGGGATGGCAGTTTAACTATGGCATTCGGGAAAGGCAGGGGAAGTCGACATTTGAAAGGGCAACCACATGACGTATAAGGGCTAAGCAGGTGTAGGTGTAGGTTTAGGGGTGTGAGAGCACACCTGAGGGAATAGCCAAGGTAAAGACTGAGGCAGCAATTAGATTATCTGCAGCAGAGCAAACACACCAGTGTGAATGGAGTAGAGTAAGGGAGGAGGAAGGCATCCTCAGCTGAGAGATGAAGGGTGCGAAGGGGCCAGATTATTGTTTATGGAAAACTGGATTTGAAAAGTGTTAACAGATACTGAGCCAGGGAGGGCACGCCCTGACGTAAGTGTTAGACGTGTCCTGACCACACTGTGTGGAGAAGAGACCACACTGGAGGGATGAAGAAAGCAGGCTCACCAGGTAGGAGGCTATTCCAGTAATATAGGAGGGAGGTGAGGACAGGGACTTTATTAAGGTTGAACTATTGCTACAGATGTTGAGAAGTATTCAGGTTTGTAGGTAGTGTCCAGGAGATTTGCTAATGAATTGGATTGTGCGGCTTTGTGAGGAAGAGAAATTAAGAGTTAATGTTATCGCTTTACTTTTTGGCTTGAGCTGTGGTAGTTTCATTTACCGAGAGAGAGAAGGCTTGGAGAAGAGCAGAATTTGGGGGAACAGATCCACAGGGATCTGTCTTGGATGCTAATTTTGAATTTGTCTACTAAATATATATTAATAGAGGCATTGATTTGACATTAGAATATAAGCACCTGCAGCTCAGGTGGGGGCGTGGGGCAAGAGATAAAAAGAGGAACCATTAGCTCATGGGTAGTATTTAAAACCATGGACCCAGATAGAATCACCTGGAGTGGTTCTGGAAGGGTGTGTCTGAGGAAAGAAAGGAGCTAAGTAATAAACTGTATCCAATGATGTGAGTGTGAATAGATCGCAGTTGGGGAATAGTTAATTATATTTGGAAAGATGAGGTAATTGGTGATTTCAACAAAAGTTAAATGGTAGGAAAGAAATCTTTACTGGAATGAATTAAAGAGAGATTGGACAATGAGGAACCAAGATTCTTTTGGGGGAGTTTTCTGTGAAATAATGCTTAAAAATATTCTATGGTCAACAGACAGTGCTAAATTGATCTGTGTTCAGAGAAAAAGTTGGAAGTCCCTAGATAGGTAGATATATAATATCACAAACAATTATGTGGTAGAAATAATAATTGTACAACAAACATACAAATATATAAATTTAATAATATATAATGTGAAATGTAATAGAACAGAATTATAAATATATTTGTTACATTTTTATAATTTCCTACAACCTTGTAAATAACAATGTATTCACATGATCATATGTTTTTGTAATTTTGCATTATTTTTATACATTATTTTTGTATTATTTTTATTAAAGAGGGACTTGATATTGTGTAAGTCTCAGACTTCATAAACTCTGGATATACCTGTGGACATTTTAAGGTAAATTTCTTTTTCTTTTACTTTTCTTTTCCTTCTTTCTCTACCTCCTCCCTTCCCTTTTCATTTCCCGCTTCCTTTTCATTCCTTTTCTTCTCTTTTTCTCACTGTATGTTTTTTTTTCTTTGAAAAACTCTAGGAGAATAAAGCAATGATAACATAGAAAACAACTAGAGCTAATATTTACCGATCACTTATTAATACTAGGATCCAAGAACTGCTAGTTTATACAAATTAACAATCGATGTAGGGGATGCTATTATTTTCCCTACTTGACAGATGAAAAAACTTAGGCACAGAGAGATTAAATAACTTGCTTAATGTTGCATAGAATAGGTAGAGGTAACAGAACAGTTGTTAGCCTATAACAGCTATTGGGGCAGTTTATAGAAAAGTGTCTCCATCCCTAAGTGCAGGGATGATCATGTGCCCCTGTGTCAGGCACACTGCTGGCTGGCAGGGCAGCCATGGCTGCCAGGCCCCTTCCAGACCTTTGCCCAATTCTGTTGGGCAGCACACAACTGCACGGCCATACACAGTTCTTTAGATTTAAGTTTGAGGACATTTAAAGGAAAATGAACACTCTTTATTAAAAATATTATTCTAGAAATCCACAAGGAGTTTACCAAAAAAAAAAAATCTATTAGAAAGAATAAATTATTTCAGAAAGGTGTTCATATTTAATATGTAGGTTATAAACCAATAGTATTTTAATACATGAGCAATAATCATAAAATTTAATAAATAAAAATCTATTCTCACTACCCATTAAGATCCAGAAATATTCTTGACAAAAATGTCCCTCAACTAGAATATATGTGAACTATATGAAGATAATTATGATATTTTTAAAGAGATAAAAATGAACATTTGAATATGTTTATACCATAGAATGCTTCTGGTTAGAAAGATTATATATTTTAGAGATAACATTGTCTCCCAAATTAAAATATGTAGTAAATTCAAGCAGCTATATATCACAACTGGAAGACTAAATTCATAAAATAGCAAAAAGTGTTTGAAAAAAATATTAAAACTCATTTGAAGACAGATAATGTGGTAGGTAGAGTTCGGAGAGAGCCCTCGTGATCTCTGTCCCTGACGTTATAGCTGTATAATTTCCTCCCTTTGTGTGTGGATGGAATCTGTGACTTGCTTCCAACCAATAGAATATGGCAAAGGTTGATGGGATGTCACTTTGATCATGTTTCATTTTATAAGACTTAGTCTTAGCAGACTGTAGGGAAAGACTCTCTACCTTGAAGAAGCAAGCAGCCATGTGTGACTGCTGACGGAAAGGGCCACATGGCAGGGACCTGTGGGTGGCCCAGAGAAGAGCCTCCACCTGAGAAGTAGTAGGAAACTGGGGTCCTCAGGTGTACAAAAGCAATAAAATAAATTCTGCTAACATCTTGAAAGAATCTGGATGTGTATTCTTCCCTAGTCTATCCTCTAGATGACAGTGTAGCCCCACCAACACCTTGACCGTAGCCTTGTGAGACCATGAGCAGAAGATCCAGTTAAGTAAGCCATACCTGGACTCTTGACTAATAGGCACTGGGGCATCATAAATGTGTGTTGTTTTAAGCTGTTAAGTGTGTGGCAATTCATTACTCAATAGAAAATGAACACAGAATACATAGGAAAATATTTTTTTAAAAAACCCTATCTTGTAACAATTCTTACTAAAAAAAAATGAGTATGGAACAAACAGACCAATGGAAAAGAAGAGATAATTTTGACTTTACTCTTATTATATGAATATGTAAGAACCTGATATATTATAAAGAAACATTACAAATTACAGGTAAGTATCTACTCATGACCGGATATACTGATACCTACCCCTGTCTTCATTTCAGAATCACTGCCTCATCACTGAAATAACTAACATGTAGATTAATTGTAACATATAGGGAAATATCAAATCCTAGGAAACCTAAAATACTTTTCTAGTCCATTCTAAGACTGAGAGTAATAAAAATATATTAGAGGAAAAAAGGCTACTTAACATTTTAAAACTTCTGGTCATTACAATTCTTTAACTAAAATCAAAATTTTAAAAATTAACAAAATATTTCCATCAAAAATGAAAAAAGTTAGTATATCTATTATATGGGGAGCTAATACCATGTTTCCTCCAAAATAAGACAGGGTCTTATATTTATTTTTCCTCAAGAAGACACGCGAGGGCTTATTTTCAGGGGATGTGTTATTTTTTTTAAGTACGGTACAACAATCTACATTTATTCAAATATAGTTAAGTTGTCGTCTTCTGGAACATCATCATAACTCTCCAAACCCTGAATTCCATACTGAATTTCTTGTGACTCTATTGCCTTTAGAACTATTGGCCCCAATCTCTTATGTCGAGCACTAGAGCTCTCATGGGGCAGATGAGAAGGGCTGCTCGTCTTCTTTACTGCTCAGGGGCGAAATGCATGGGTTGTGCAGATACGCTGCATAGCCACACCCATCACTAGGTCTTATTGTGGGGGTAGGGCTTCTATTACTCAAATTCTTAGAAATCCTGCTAGTGCTTATTTTATGGGTAAGTCTTATTTTGGGGGAAACATGGTAGAATCTGAAAGAGAAAAGGGGTAAAGAACATAATTGACGAATGACAAAATACAACTAGTAAATGTATTTAACCACTTCGGTACCAGCATCGACTATAGTGATAGCCACAGATGAACGCGCACAGCGACTTTAGCTGACAGCCGTGATATGACTTTTCTAATTTTTCATTTACCAAAATAAAATTGTGAACACTTAAAAATAACGTAATGAAAACACATATGTATATGTGACCTATTCTGATTTACATTACAAGTAAAGCTGCCTGTAAAGTAAAACAAGCTTTCAGTGCTTTCAAGCTTTCCTCATCACACAAGAGCAAAACGGATTCGTCATCAATTCACAGCACAAACTATCGTGGGGACTATGAGTGCCGGCTGTGGGCAAGGTTTCACGGCCGGTGAGTGCCATACCGAAGTGGTTAAACAGTTGCCTATGCAGGAAGCAGCTGGTCATCAGTAGATGTTCTTTCCTTTGATCAAAGGCTAAGGAGAGTGAGTAGTGGGCAGGTACTGGGCTGACACTGGGAAAACTTGGGTTGCTGTGTACCTCTTGTCCCTGACTTGTCACAAGAGCCCAGATTTCAATAGTAGTGAAACTTGAATTCCTCCTTTAATGAAAACTTCTTTTCCAAAAGCCAAGTGCAAGAGGGTCTAGCTGGCATTCAAACTTTTTGTGGCTTTCTGCAATGAGCAATGTCCTTGCTTCTCTTGAACCATCGAAAATGTTCTGCTCAATACCAGCCAGTCAGTGCTGACTCGCCTGAACTTCAAGCCTTGCAGATGACAAGCAGGACTCTGAGATAAGAAGTGACTAAATAGGATTAGTATCCTTAATCAGGGCTAATCAGTCATTTCAAGTGGAAAATTCATTTGGCTTTGGCTGACTAGAACTGCATTGACAGGGAATTGGAGAATAATACTGCAAACAGTTATGTTTTTAAGATGCTCTATCATTCCCATAAAGGGCTAATTTATTTTTCCTTCTGAACTTTTCTAATCATTAAGATTTAATCCTCCATCCCCACTGACCTCCCAGAATGGCTTTTATACTCATTTATTTAATACAGTCATGTTGAACTTATTAATTTTTTCTAATGGAGCTTCTTTCACAACTTGAAATAACCATTTAGGGTGAGTTCAGCGGCCTTGAATATATTGTGTTTGCCCCATTGTGAGATTTGTTTAAGAATATGGGGTGAGCTGATGAGATTTCAAATAGCTTCATTTGTCTTTGCTTTCTGTGTTCCAAGCCCGGGTATTTCAGGAAAAATGAAAATTGTGTAAGAAAATATGTTTTCAATATAAAATATGCAGACACACTTTCCCCAAATAGTAATTAAAAAAAAAAAAAAAAGGACACTAGCTCTGACAGAGGGCCTTGTGACCCTCCTAATGGCTTCTCTGCAGGCATCTCCATAATTATTCTACCCTGTTGTACACCCTGTCAGCTCAGCTAAGTTTGACAGAGCAAATGAAATGATCAATGTTATTCAAGATCTATTTTCAGCTCAGCAATGTTTGCTGAGTGCAGTCAGTTGTCCATTGGTGAGTACCCTCATTAGTGACATTAAAGTGATGACAACGGTGGAATGAAAAGTGACCTGGGATTGTTGTTAGCCAGCAAGTCAACTCTCAGCAAAGGATAACATTCATTTGAAAATATTAGTCAACTACTGAGGTCTGCAATGACAACTATTAATAGAGGTAGTTTTAATTTCTATGTAGGCTTATATTTTATTAGTTATTCATGGTAAAGTTAATTTCAATGAATTATTCTTGACAGTGGCATCTTCTTTCAGCACTATCACTTTATGCTTGAAAAAAAAATAGACAAATCACTGCCTGAGTGTGCGTGCGTGTGCATTTGTTGTGTGTTTGCATGTAAGTGAGTTTCATCATCTTCCTACAAGGTACCTAAATTATTAAGAAAAACCTAGACATTTTGTAACGGCTGATATTTTGATTGCTTGCTATGAACCACATACCGTATTAAAGTGCTTTGTACACTATACTTCATTTTCCTTTTAAATTTAATAGGATTTAAAGTAAACCCTGGGGCTTAAGTTGAAAGTATTGTGCAACTCCACAATTCAAAATGGAGAAGATAGATTTTAATACTAATGCATGTGAAAAAAAGGATTTTTGCTGGTTATAATCTTAGGATAAGCCCCATCTATTGATGTAGTTTCCTAGGAAAGGAACACATATCTGTATTACTAGCATAACAACGGAAACTATAGTGCAGAGTAGACCCATCCAAAGCATGTAAACACTTTTGGTTGTGCATCCTGAAAGGGAAATTGGCAAATTGTAGCCCATCCAGATGAAGGTAACCATAATAGTGAAGGCTCTAGAAGTTGTATCATAGGATGAACAATTCAAGCCTCTTTGAAACTTAGCCAGAGAAAAGAATACATAGGAATCCCATGATAGTTGATAGTTATGTTCCAGTTCATTAACACTGATTTAACATAGGTACTGTATTCTTGGAAGGGGGAGTGTTGACTGGATCAGTATTAAAGGAGCTGTGATAGCATGGTGCACAGGGACTGCTGTGGATATCCCATTGCCCTAGCACCACTTATTGAAAAGACCATGGGTTTTCCAATGCTCTGCAGTACCATGGTTACTCTAGATGAAATCTCCCAATATTGAAGTGTATGGCTCTAGGCTCTATTCTCTTGAATGATCTATTTGTGTAGTTTTATGCTGAGATTGTATCACCTTAGTTACTTATCTTTGTAATTAGGCTTGATATCTGATAACATTGTCAGACTTTGCTCTTTAACTTTGAGAGTCATAGCTACTCATGACTCTTGAATCTCCACAAAAAGTTTAGAATCAGATAATGAATTTCTGAAAGGAAGATTTAGGATTTTGACTAGGATTGTATTATCTATATATGGGTTTGAGGAAAACTGACATCATTTCAATACTGAGTTTTCCAATTATGAATAAAGTTTGTCTTCCATTTATTTAAATCTGTAAAAATTTCTTTCAGAATACTTTATACTTTTCTGAAAAAAGAATATACATATATCATTTGTTAGAATTATTTCTAGCAGTTTTATATTTTGATGCTTTTATAAATGGTATCTTTTAAAAAATTTTATAATTGATTTACTTACTGTTGCTACAGAGAAATATAATTGGGTTTGGTATATTGTCTTCATTTCTAACACCTAGTTAAACTCACTTGATAATCAAAGAATCCATTTGTAATCTTCTGGCTTTTCCCTATACACAATCATATCATCTCTGAATGTTGAGAGTTTTATTCTTTCTTTCTAACCTTTTTACCCCTGTCCCCGTAGTGTGACTATACTGGCATTTATCTGCAATAAAATGTTGCTCTCGAAAATAGCATAGAGAAGAGGTTCTCCCCCCATCCCTCAAGCAACCTTTATTACAGACATTAGTCCACTGACATTTACTAAAATTCCTAACATATTTGAGTTGAAATCAATTATTAATAACTTGCTTTTTGTTTTATCTTTTGTATATTACATTTTCTTGTATCTTGTCTTTTGCATATTTCTTATTATGTGATTATCCAATTTCCAGCTTGAAAATTATAGATTATCTTGCCATCTATTTTATTCATTTCTTAAAAAATTACTACATATATTGTTGACTTATCAAAGTGTAGTGTTAATTAATCTTTTATTCTCTTTCTAGATAAGGAAATTTACATGTTATTTTTTCTATGATTTTGTTTGTCTGAGATGTTATAATTACCTTTCTTTTTAAAGGATACTTTCTCTTTGTATAGAATTCTAGATTGTTTCCTGGTGTAACTTTCATATTACTTATCCTATTTTATATTTCATGAGCTTCTTAAACCTGTGGCTTATTGTCTTCTGTTACTTAAAACCAGGCATCATTATTTAAATTTGCTTCTGTTCCATTCACTCTCTCCTCTTCTTATGGAGCAAAATTACATGTATGTTAGACTTAACCTCCATGTCTCTTCTCCTCTACATTTTCTATCCTTTTTTTCCTCTCTGCTGCAATCTGGCTGTTTTCTCCTGATCAGTTTTGGTCCATAAATTCTCCGTCTATGTTTATTCTTCTGCTATGCTAATCTAGTCAGTTCTTAGTCTTGTAATTTCATCTCTTTCATGTGATTTTTATAGATTTTCTTGTTCTCTGTGGGAGTTCTCATTTTGTCTTTTATTTCCTTGAAGCACAGCAAGTATAGTTTATTTTATAGCATATGTCTGATAACTCTCACATCTGGAGTTGTGGATTTGTTTCTGTTGTCTGTTTTTCTGTTGTTTTGTTATGTTTATGATGTCCTTTTTGTTCTCTTGGGCTTGATTATCATTATTTTTTTTTATGTGGTAGCCACTGTATTTGAAAAATTGTAGAAATATTTTAAAGCCAGTAATGTTATCTTTCTCCAGAGAGGATTTATGTTGCTTTTGGTGAACTTTAAGGAGCACCAGGAATTTGGACTTCTAAATATTATACAATTTAAGAAATTGACTAATTTAATGTTGAGCTGTAGTCCTCTGTGGCCTTATTTATAGCTTATCCTTATTCTGAAAATGCAATCATTTAGGGTACCATGCCAATTTGGGGGAGTTTTAACTAGGCATACTCTTAGCAGGCATGGATTCCAATATTTGGTCTTGATTTTCCATTCAGAAACTTCGGAAATTGACAGATTGCTCAGGGAGAGGAAACTTTGAATACTGGGTTTACTTTTCTTCATGGTATTATTAGCCTCTAGTGCCTTTATGTAATGCTCTTTTTATATTTTTGTCCAGGCCTTAAAATTATCCCCCAAATTTGCCACCAACTTTAGGAGAAAACTGATACTTGCCCAAAGACGCACTCCCCAAACTGGGGAAGTTGGAACTCAAACTCAATTTTCTTTAGCTCTAAAGTCCATCTTCTTAACCTATATGTGACTCTTTCCCACTAGCCCTGTGTTTAGATTTCAAAGAACAATGATTGCTAAATATCACCAGAGAAATACAGATGACTGGAGGCTGTGAAAGCCAATGTAGTCTTGCAGCAACATTTGAGAATTCACTGTAGCCAGGCTTAGACTTCATTTTTTTTAGGTTTAGTGACACAGTGTTGTCAGTATGATAGTGGTTTAAATTCTCAGACATAGAATCACAATACCAGACTCATGAAAGTTTATGTATAAATCAGAATGCCAATGTATTCATCATGTATAATTTAAAAAATAAAGCTATCATGAAGATTGAATGGTTCATTTCAGACAATTAGTAATTTCTACTAGATAAGTGACTGGAAAACAGATGAACTTTAATCAGAAGGTTCTATGTAATCAGAATTATGAAATCAGAATAAGAAGTATTTGGTTGTTACATAGTTAGACTACGCCAGTCTACAGTCAAAAGTAGTTAAGTCCTTGGGCTGGGACTCAGTCTCCTCTGGATGAGTGATTGCTGCCACCTTATAAATTTTGAGACTTCCCTTCTTTGTGATAGAATGAGTCAAGCCACTTTTAAACTAGTCTAGCCTCCCTGAAGAAATATTCAGAATACTTTGATTGGAGACTTGCATATTATAAAACCTTTCAATTAAATAATTAATGACATTCTTGTTTTATTTCTAGTCTATTACATTGATTGTATGGATATATATATTTTTTGCATTCTTCCATTTCATATTTCCAGTTAGATATTATACACATTATTGTTGTCTGATATGCTGACAAAATCAAGTATTTAGACTTTTACTAATTCTGTAAACTATTTATATTAGAGTATAATTTAATATTTTGAAAACTAAAAATTTATGTATATAAATTTATTTATATAATTGATTATATAAATAATATATTTATTTATATATAAAAAATTTATTTATATAATTTTAAAAGTTATATATATGATTGAATCATATATATAACTTTGTGTGAGTTAAAATGATCATTGAAATTTACTTTAGTTTTACTTTCTAGAATATACTATAAACTCTAATGTAATTACTTCTTTATGTTTGTAAGTCAGACAATTGGCCTCTCTGGGTTTTGCCTGTAAAGACAACCTTTGGATTAGATAATAATGAAGATTCTTTTCAGATCTAAAATTTCATGACTTCTTTATTCATGTAGAATATGAAAAAATTGTTCTATTGGCTGCATTTTTAACTCAGGTTTAATGCACATGTGTGCTGCCATAATTGGTCAGGGGTGCATATTGGAGCATCACCTTTTCCATTTGATGATGCACTTGAGAGTTGAGCTCAATTGTTTGGTAATAGAATATTAAGTATGTCTACACCTCGTGCTCATAGGTGAACAAAGTCTTTAAATATTAATATTTTTACTGTATTCATACCAATGAACAATCCTGGGGAAAATGGATAAAGAATACAAGGATAAAGAGTACAAACTTTTCTCAAAGTATGAATATGATATGCCTTAAAAATACAGGTCCACTCATGCAGTTATGATTATGGGATCCCCTGATGCTACCAGAAAGCATTTATTGTACACAAATATAACATTTTTCCTTGATTTTTATAGGTATCCTTTATGGAAGTTTATGACATACAGTGTTTCTATACACATTTTAATAGCTGAAATATTTTTTTTTTTATTTCGGCATATTATGGGGGTACAGATTTTAAGATTTCAATAAATGCCCATTTCCCCCCCTCCCCCCAAAAGTCTGAGTCTCCATCATGACCATCCCCCAGATGGTGCGCATCTCACTCATTATGTATGTATATACCCGCCCCCCCTCCCCCCTCCCACCTGCCCAATACCCTATTACTGTAGTACCTATGTGTCCGCTTAGGTGCTACTCAGTTAATACCAGTTTGCTGGAGAATATATCTGGTGCTTGTTTTTCCATTCTTGGGATACTTCACTTAGTAGTATGGGTTCCAGCTCTAACCAGGAAAATATAAGATGTGCTATATCACCGTTGTTTCTTAGAGCTGAATAGTACTCCATGGTATACATATACCACATTTTATTAATCCATTCTTGGATTGATGGGCACTTGGGCTGTTTCCACAGCCTTGCAATTATGAATTGTGCTGCTATAAACATTCGAGTGCAGGTGTCTTTTTTGTAGAGTGTCATTGGATCATTTGGGTAGATGCCCAGCAATGGGATTGCTGGATCAAATGGTAGATTCACTTGTATCGCTTTAAGGTATCTCCATATTGCTTTCCACAGAGGTTGAACTAGTTTGCAGTCCCACCAGCAGTGTAGGAGTGTTCCTCTCTCTCTGCATCCATGCCAGCATTTATTCTTTGGAGACTTTTTGATAAAGGCCATTCTCACTGGAGTTAAGTGATATCTCATTGAGGTTTTGATTTGCATTTCCCTGATGATTAGAGATGTTGAGCATTTCTTCATATGTTTGTTGGCCATGCTTCTGTCTTCTTTAGAAAAATTTCTGTTCAAGTCCTTTGCCCACTTTTTAATGGGGTTATTTGATTTTTTCTGCCTGATTTTCGTGAGTTCTAAATATATTCTAGTTATCAGTCCCTTATCGGATGCATAGGATGCAAAAATTTTCTCCCATTCTGTAGGTTGTCTGTTTACTTTCATGACTATTTCTGTGGCTGTGCAGAAACTTTGTAGTTTGATCATGTCCCATTTATTTATTTTTGTTGCTGCTGTAATCGCCTTTGGGGACTTCTTCATAAACTCTTTGCCAAGGCCGATGTCTAGGAGAGTGTTTCCAACTTTTTCCTCTAAAGTTCTAATAGTTTCATACCTTAGGTATAAGTCTGTTATCCAGTGTGAGTTGGTTTTTGTGAGAGGTGAAAGGTGTGGGTCCTGTTTTAGCCTTCTACAGGTGGCTATCCAGTTTTCCCAACACCATTTATTGAAGAGGGATTCTTTTCCCCAGCGTATGTTTTTGTCTGTTTTATCAAAGATTAGATGGCTATATGAGGATGGTTTTATATCAGGATTCTCACATCTGTTCCACTGATCAATGTTCCTATTTTTGTGCCAATACCATATTGTTTTAATAACTACAGCTTTGTAGTATAGTTTGATATCTGGCATATTAATGCCTCCCATTTTGTTTTTGTTGCCTAGAATTGCTCTTGATATTCGGGGTCTTCTTTGGTTCCATACGAAGCGTAAAATTATTTTTTCTATATCTGTGAAGAATGTTGATGGGATTTTAATAGGTATTCCATTGAATCTGTAGATCAGTTTGGGTAGTATAGACATTTTGATGATATTGAGTCTGCCGATCCACGAGCATGGTATGGATTTCCATCTGTTTACATCCTGTGCTATTTCCTTCCTCAGTGTTTCATAGTTCTCCCTGTAGAGGTCTTTTACGTCCTTGGTTAAGTATATTCCTAGGTACTTTAATTTCTTTGTTGCTATTGTGAAGGGAATTGAGTCTTTGATTTGGTTCTCAATTAGATTGTTGTTGGCGTATATGAATGCCTCTGATTTCTGTGTATTGATTTTGTATCCTGAGACTTTACTAAATTCATTGATCAGTTCCAGGAGTTTCTTGGTTGAATCTTTGGGGTTTTCTAGATACAATATCATATCATCAGCAAACAGTGAAAGTTTGATCTCTTCTGCTCCTATTTGGATACCTTTGATTCCATATTCCTGTCTGATTGCTGTAGCCAAGACTTCCAGCACTAGGTTGAACAGAAGTGGAGATAGTGGGCAGCCTTGTCTGGTTCCAGTTCTAAGTGGGAATGATTTCAATTTTTCCCCATTCAGTATGATGTTGGCTATGGGTCTGTCATATATGGCTTGTATCATTTTTAGGTATGTCCCTTCTATGCCTATTTTCTTAAGTGTTCGTATCATGAAAGGGTGTTGAATTTTGTCAAAAGCTTTTTCTGCATCTATTGAAAGAATCATGTGGTCTTTGTTTTTGCTTCTGTTTATGTGGTGAATTGCATTTATAGATTTACGTATGTTGAACCATCCCTGCATCCCTGGGATGAAGCCCACTTGGTCGTGGTGGATTATTTTTTTGATAAGTGTCTGTATTCGGTTAGCTAAGATTTTGTTGAAAATTTTTGCATCTATATTCATTAGGGATATTGGTCTGTAGTTTTCTTTTTTTGTTGCATCCTTTCCTGGTTTTGGTATCAGAGTAATATTCGCTTCATAAAAGGTGTCAGGGAGGTTTCCGTTCTTCTCGATGTTGTGGAATAGTTTCTGCAAGATAGGTACTAGTTCTTCTTTGTAAGTGTGGTAAAATTTGGGTGTGAAGCCATCTGGACCGGGACTTTTCTTTTTAGGGAGATTTTTAATTGCTGTTTCTATTTCAGCTGTTGAGATTGGTCTGTTCAGGGAATCTATTTCTTCCTGGTTGAGCCTAGGGAGGCTGTGTGTTTCTAGAAATTTGTCCATTTCCTCCACATTTTCCAGTTTGTGTGCATAAAGATTTTTGTAGTATTCATAAATTGTATCTTGTATCTCTTTAGGATCAGTTGTGATATCTCCTTTTTTATTCCTGATGGAGCTTATTAGAGATTTCTCTTTTCTGCTTTTCGTTAGCTTAGCCAGTGGTGTGTCAATTTTGTTTATTTTTCCAAAGAACCAACTTTTTGTTTTATTAATCTCCTGAATAGCTTCCCTGTTTTCAATTTCGTTTAGTTCTGATTTGATCTTGTTGATTTCACTTCTTCTGCTGGGTTTGGGGTTGGTCTGTTCTTCTTTTTCCAGCTCTTTGAGTCGTTTCATTAGATTGTCTATTTGTGATCTTCTTGACTTTTGGTTATAGGCATTTATGGAGATAAACTTTCCTCTCAGAACTGCTTTAGCTGTGTCCCAGAGGAGTTGATAACTTGTCTCTCCATTGTTGTTTTCTTCATAGAATTTTTTAATTTCCATCTTGATTTCTTCATTTACGAAGTAATCATTTAGTAGGAGGTTGTTTAATTTCCACGTTTTTGTGTAGAAATGTGAGTTTCTGTTAGGATTGATTTCTAGTTTTATTCCACTGTGATCTGAGAAGGTACATGGTATGATTTCTATTTTTTTAAATTTCTTGAGATTTTCTTTGCATCCTAGGATATGGTCAATCTTAGAGAATGTCCTGTGAGCTGATGAGAAGAATGTATATTCAGTGGATTTTGGGTAGAATGTTCTGTAAATGTCAGTCAGACCCAATTGTTCTAGAGTTTTGTTTAAGTCCATTATTTCTTTATTAATTTTCTGTTTGGAGGATCTGTCTCGTGCCGTCAGTGGAGTGTTGAAATCTCCAGTGATTATGGAGCTGCTATTAATCCATTTGCTTAGCTCCAGTAAGGTTTGCTTTATGAATCTGGGTGCACCTAAGTTGGGTGCATATATATTTAAAATTGTTATCTCTTCTTGATGAACTGTGCCCTTCACCATTATATAATGACCCTCTTTGTCTTTCACTACTTTTGTTAGTTTAAAAACTAAATCGAGGCCGGGCGCTGTGGCTCACGCCTGTAATCCTAGCACTCTGGGAGGCCGAGGCGGGCGGATTGCTCAAGGTCAGGAGTTCAAAACCAGCCTGAGCAAGAGCGAGACCCCGTATCTACTATAAATAGAAAGAAATTAATTGGCCAACTGATATATATATATATATAAAATTAGCCGGGCATGGTGGCACATGCCTGTAGTCCCAGCTACTCGGGAGGCTGAGGCAGAAGGATCACTCGAGCCCAGGAGTTTGAGGTTGCTGTGAGCTAGGCTGACGCCACGGCACTCACTCTAGCCTGGACAACAAAGCGAGACTCTGTCTCAAAAAAAAAAAAATAAAATAAAATAAAATAAAGTAAAAAAAAAAAAACTAAAAACTAAATCGTCTGAAATTAGAACTGCCACACCAGCCTTCTTTTGGCTTCTATTTGCTTGGAATATTGATCTCCACCCTTTTATTTTTAGTCTATATGCATCCTTGCAGGTTAGATGTGTTTCCTGAAGACAGCATATACTTGGCCTGTATTTTCTTATCCATTCAGCCAGCCTATGTCTCTTGAGTGGAGAGTTTAAGCCATTCACATTTATTGAGAGAACTGATAGGTAAGGTAGATTACTGATCATTCTGTTGGGTTGGATGTTGTTGCTATGATTTCTGTCTTGAGCCATTGTAATATCTGGCCTTTAATATCTTTGGGTTTTGGTTGTTTTTATATTCGTGGGTTATTTTTATGATGTTCCGTATGTAACGCTGTTTTAAGTACTTCTTGTAGGGCTGGTCTTGTCTTGGTAAATTCTCTGAGCCTTTGCTTGTCTGAGAATGTTTTTATTTCTCCTTCATATACGAAGCTTAGTTTTGCAGGGAATAATATTCTAGGCTGGGCATTGTTTTGTTTCAAAAGAGTGAGAATGGGGCCCCAGTCTCTCCTTGCTTGTAAGGTCTCATTAGAGAAGTCTGATGTTATTCGAATTGGCTTTCCCTTGTATGTTACTTGCTTCTTTTGTCTTACAGCTCTTAGAAGGGCCTCTTTAGTTGATACTTTGGTCAATCTGATGACTGCATGTCATGACGTCTTCTTGTTTGCATTGAATCTCCCAGGGGTCATCTGAGCTTCTTCAACTTGTATATCAAGATTTTGAGCAAGGCCTGGGAAATTTTCCTCTATTATATCTTCAAACAGCTTGTCCAACCCTTGAGTGTTGTCTTCTTCCCCTTCTTGTAAGCCTATGACCCTCACATTAGGTTTCTTCACATAATCCCACAGCTTTTGTAGGCTTTGCTCTTTTCTCTTGTTTCTCTGCTCTATTTCTGTGACTGATTTATTTAATTGGAGGATGTTATCTTCAAGCTCTGAGATTCTTTCTTCTGTTTCATCTACCCTGTTCTTGAGACTTTCCACTGTATTTTGTAGTTCCTTGAATTGATTCTTCATTTCCAGGAGTTCGGTTACACTTTTCTTCATTGTGTCTATTTCTTTTCCCATATCCTGGAGGCTTTTTGTGGTTTCTTTATGTTGATTATTGAGTTGTTGTTTCAGCTCGGTGAGTGTTCTTATGATCCACATACGAAATTCCTCTTCTGTCATATTGGTTTCCTGATTTTGGTTGGTGTCCATTTCTAGGGGGCTGGTGCTCCTCTTTTGGGGTGTGTTTTCCGTTTGGTTCTTCATATTTCCTGAGTTCTTTCGCTGATTTCTTCCCATGTCGATTAGTTGTTGTTTCTTTCCTTAAGTTATTGTTTGGGTATTCACACACCTTGTTTAGTTTCTGAGGCGTTAGGTGGTGTCTGTGGGTGAAATTGGACCACTCCCTGTATATTGAGTCAGTGGGTGCTGTGAAAAGGCTGTGCAGGATGCCGTCCCTGTCAGTAGGTGGCGTTTGCTTGGAGGAACAGGCTATGCTGTGGATTTTGTGTAAGCCTGCCCTCAGGCCGTTAGCAGGGGTCAAAGTTCTGTTCTTTGCTTCCAGGGAAAGCTGTCAGGGCGGGGCTGGAATGGTCCCGCTCAGCCAGAAAGTCTGGGTGTGGGGGCGGGGCTGTCTGAGACCCGCAGTCTGGAGCGGGCCTCGCTTCTTTCCACCCTCCCCAAGTCCGCAGCTACTGCTGGGCCTCTGCCAGCAGGCCAGACCACAAGCCACCAGGCCTCCCGGGACTGTGATGTCGGCGGGGAGGTTCCCTGCAAAGGAACGCCACCTGGGTTGGGCACACGGCTTCCTCCTGGGAGGAGGGTTGCCCTCTTGGACACCGAACCGCCCCTGGAGGCACACACACTTCAGTAGGCTGTTCACGTATAACCTTTCTGTGCCCCGGGCAATGCTAGCCCTTGGTGCAGGGGATCTGGTCTGCAGGTCCGACCTCTGGGTCCCAGAGTTCAAACTGTATCCCCACCAGGGAGAGGATTTCCGGTCCCAATTCACCCACAGGGAGCCCAAGCTGGGTCTATGTCTTTCAGCCTCTGAGTTGGCACCATTCTCCTGGGAACTCAGTGCCAGCAGCACCTGGGAGGGCGGGCGGGTAGGGAGCTCACAGTCTGAGTCCCCCTGAGTCAGCTGTACGGTCCCAAGAGGGAAGGTCCCGTTCCCTGGAGGTGCCTCCGGCTGGTGGCTGTATTGTCTCTCTGGGCAGCTGCGGGTAGGGTCGGCGGAGGGGAGGAGGAGGCAATATGGCGCCTGCCGCGCGGCTCGGGTCTGTGCACACGGAGGTGCCCGGACGAAGTTGGGAACCTGGTGCCACGTCTGCTACAGGCTCACCGCTGGCTGGTGGCGGTGGCGGTCTCTGGGCTGGTGTCCGCAGGTCTCTCCACCCGCTGGGGAGCCCACCAGCAGTCCCAAATGCAGGGGAGGGATAACAGCGAATCCACCTACCCTTGCCGCTGGTCTCCGGGCTGCTCCGGTGGTCTCAGCCTCCAGTTCTCCTCCGCAGCCTCCTCCCGTGGAGTCTCCCAGGGTCTCAGGTACCCCTCCTTCTGGCCCTTGTCCGCTGTATGCTCGTCTTCTTGCTTCTTTCCTCTAATTTCTGCTAGAATCTGTCTTTTCTGCAGAGAGACTCTGTTTGGCAGTGTTATTCGTCTGCCATCTTGCTCCACCCCTCTGAAATATTTTTAATAAGGCAAATAAGGAAGTATTTGGTCATAGAAACTTTAATATTTTTTTTATTATTCTCCAGAATGGAATTTGTTTTAGAGATTTCAGAGCAGAGCTTTCTTTCCACTTTTCAATATTTACAAATTAAAACTATTGAACAAAGGCCATCTGCTTTCACTCAGTAATTAATTTATAACCTTGTATTTTTGTAATTTGCCTCTTTAAAATGTGGTTGATTTCCATTAATGTATTATTACTCTGTGTAATTTTTTCATATCTTATGAGATGTTTAGTGTTTTTATCCAAGAAGACCTAAGAATATCCTTTCATTTTCATGTTCCTCTTTAATAAGGAATTTAAATAATCACTCATAAACAAGTGAAACTCGTTTGACCTAAGAATAGTTAGCAACTGAGTTTTTTTTTTTTTTTTTTTTTTTGAGACAGAGTCTCACTTGTTGCCCAGGTTATAGTGAGTGCCGTGGCGTCAGCCTAGCTCACAGCAACCTCAAACTCCCAGGCTCAAGTAATCCTTCTGCCTCAGCCTCCCGAGTAGCTGGGACTACAGGCATGTGCCACCATGCCCGGCTAATTTTATATATATGTTAGTTGGCCAATTAATTTCTTTCTATTTGTAGTAGAGACGGGGTCTCGCTCTTGCTCAGGCTGGTCTCGAGCTCCTGACCTCGAGCAATCCACCCGCCTCAGCCTCCCAGAGTGCTAGGATTACAGGCGTGAGCCACCACGCCCGGCTAGCAACTGAGTTTCTTTTTAGAAGTAATTATCCAAAAAATATCCAGTAACTGTTATATTTTAAAAAGATATGCAAATAATCTCCTCTATAGCTCTAGAAAATTAGACTTTGAAAATATGTTAAGCATTTTAAGGTGTGGACAAGTAATCATGTGTTCTTTCAGCATTTAATTGCTTTTTTAATTGCATCTGTGATTTTGACCTCCAATATAAAGCAAGCATGACTTATTGGGTTACTAAGACAGCAGCAGAAGCACTTGTAGATGTGTGTTATTTTACTCATCAAATTCCTATGAAGTGTTTGGTTAATTTACAAATGACTTGCTCATAGGGGTACACTGAAAAATGTTTTCAATGAATGTATATAATAAATCTTCAAGTAATATATAATGATAAAAAACTTTTATTTTGAAGAGGCTAAGGGGTATGGAAAGGGAATATCAATTGCTCTTCTATTGTAATCCAATTTAATCTTCATAACACAACTTTTAGGTGAGTTGTATGTTAACAAACAAGAGCATTGGGTTTCCAGGTGGTTAAATAATTTACCAGTCTGTCAATGTTACTCAGTTTGTGTGTGTTTGGGCCAGGATTTGAGCCTGGCTCTGTCTTGTTAATTTTGTTTGTGTTTTGGCAAGCTTATTTCAAACCTTTTCTAGCAGCAAAGGATGTAAGAATCAATAAATCCACCCAAAAAATTAACAAATCACAAGAAAATCCTGTTTAGAGTTAATATTTTAACATATGTAAAATATCATTAAAATGTCCTTGAACAATCTGCAAATAGAGCCTTATTTTTTCTTCCCTTTCTCAACCAAAACACCTCTTCCTCATTCTTTCCTCCCTTCGAAGCCTCTCTAAGCCAACAAGGAAATGTTCTAGAAGGATCCAATCATTTCACCCTTGGATTAGGTAATGCTCCTGATCTCTTAGACTAATCCAAGACACTCTTACACGGAAAGAAAAATAGTAAGCACCTTTTGGTGCTTTAATATCTATGAATAGAACGAGTTCAGAAATTATTTTGAAAAAAACTGCATGCTACATGTGACATATGAATGAAGAGAAGATATGGTTGAGGTGAGGAAGATAACGTGGAGCTAAGATGAAGCTATTCATAGGATGAATAAACACGTCTCTGCTTTGCAAATCTATGTGTTTATATATATTTTTGTATTATCTAGATATCTTTGGTGTTATTTCATCATTTATCTGTTGTTTTTACCAAGGCTGCTTCTGCTTTTGTTATTGTTTTGAAAAGTAATTTTGAATAATTATAACCAGGAAATTTTGCTATCACCTACGTCAAGCAGTAACAAATACAGTTTTGCACCACGTAACGATGTTGTATATACGATGATGGTCCCATAAGATTATAATATTGTACTTTTACTGTACCTTTTCTATGTTTAGGTATGTTTAGATACACAAACACTTACCATTGTATTACAATTGCCTACATTATTCAGTACATTAACATGATGTACAGGATTTTAGCCAAGGAGAAATAGGCTGTACCATATAGCCTATGTATAGTAGGCTATAGAGTGTATATAACCTACTATCGGCTGTATAGTGTATAGTAGGCTATGCCATCTTGGTTTGTGTAAGCACACTCCGTGATGTTTGCACAGTGATAAAATTGCATAATAGTGTGTTTCTCAGAACCTAGTCCCATTATTAAGTGACATGTGTCTGTATAGTGAACAGTGAAAACTTAGTATGAAAAATACTAGGGATCTGCTGGAGTTGCCATTCTTGTTCTACCTTGACTTCTCTTATAAATATTTAGGTTTTTTTGTAATTTAGCATTTTAGTTGTGGATAAATTTCATATAGGCAATATAACAAATTTATATTTTTTATAATTTAATTTCTTATTTCAGTTTGTACGCTGTGCTCAAGTGCTCCAACTTTCTTTGTTCATTAATCTGCTCACTCATTCATAACAGTGTGATATATACACAGCTGCTCGAATCCTAGGAGATTTCCCATTTGGATCTGTTCAGTTTTATGTCGGTTGGAGGGTGAGGCTTTTATTTGTTTCAACCTCCCCCCCAAACAAATAAATAACCCTCCACTCTCTGTTCAGAGAGTATCCCATAGCTAGATGGTCATGGGTAATAAACGAGTGGGTGTCTACAGTTTTGGACATTTGGGTACAGTGTCTCCTTCACCTGCTTAGTTCTTGTGAGGGAAGAGCTTTCAGCTGTCCTCTTCTGACCCTGCTCTGTTCACTCCTTCCTGTCTGGCATAATCATCGTCCTGTCGCTTTTTCTTCCTTTCACTACTCTAGTCCTACCCAGCATATATCAAAGTATTCTCTCTTGAATGGCATTGGGGCTTTTTTGAGTCTTGTTTCTGCCTATGTGGGATGGGGAAGGGGAAAATCCACCTTTGAAATTGTTGGAGGAAGGGAAATAAACATAAAATACACTGATTAATAATTGGCGATAACCTCCTGTCACATGTTTGTTAAACAAATATTTATCAAGTGCTTGTTACTAATCAAGGATCTAGTTAAGTGCTGAAAACGGCACACTTAAAAGAAAAAAAAGACAACATCTCTGCTCCCTCAGAGATACTGGGAATAGCTTTGAGGGAAATTGTGAAAAAAGGAGATTTCTTTCTTTTTTAAAAAAATTTATTTATTTATTTTATTTCCAATTGTCATAGAAAGCCATTGTGGATATTTAGGCAGTGGAATTATGTGGTTTATAGTATGTTTTTTGGTATTTGGGTTTTTGGAGGGTTAGTTCATGTTATGAGGAATACAGTGAATTATATTGGGAAGGGTGATTAAGATAAATACAATTAAAGATAATTACGTAGCTTTTGGCATTTATTAATTAATTCAAGCAGCAAATATTTATTAAGTATCTACTACGTGCTGGGCACAGCTCTAGGCACCAGCAGTAAATTAATATTTTTCTGTTGACCCTATTTACCCAGTGCCTTGATGTTTTTACCATATTAATAATAAAGAACACATCAGTGTCTTTCATTATCATGATTCCAAGATACTATTAAATAATAGATTAAAAATATAAAATGGGATATGAGAAATTTTACTGTTCTTGTTTTACTATTTATTCTCCTCAGTTGTTGGTTAATTATTCATTGGAAGATAAATTTAGACTGAAAATGAAAAACAAAACAATTTTTTAAAAAGGCAAAGGAAGTTTCTGTGAACTACAAGGGACTCCCTTCTATTGCAGTTTTGAACCACAATGCAGTAGCCCAAATGTTCTAGTGATTTTTTAATCTATTTCATGTCTTTTTGCATTTTTTCATGGTTACCTAACATATGAATTTCTCTAAATGAGAACTCTCTTAAAATGAGAACTCCTTAAATGAGATCTCTTAAATGAGTCCTTAAAATGAGAACTCTCTTTTCCAACCACTTTCTAAGACTTTCAGATACAGTATTTATAAAAGTTTACAGTATTTTTTACTTTGAACACTACTGCATATTTTTGTTCTATATGTGGCAATGGAGCCTCAACTGTGTTCACCGCTGGGATTCAGACATTTCTGGGCGTGCTTAACATGCTCTTGAAATGAGTCCATCCTCCAGCAGACTTTGTGTGAGATACTGAGGAGTTGTGTGGTAAAAGACAAACTAATTTACACGTAAACACTAATTCTAAAAGTAGGGAGAGGTAGGAAGTTAGGCAAAACAATCTTACTGCTGACTTCTGAGAATAGCATGATGAATAATGTTCAGGAGTGTCTTCTCATTCAGACCTTCAAGACTCGTAACAGATTTTTATGGAAGTAGCTAGAGGTGGGGTAGTGGCAGTGGAGTGTATTTAAGTGAGCAAGTAGGAATTTTAATAAAATTTGAAAGATCTCTTTCAATGAAGCTTTGTAAGCGTTGTAAATTATGAGCACTTTATCTTCACTATCTTTCCAAGCATGGATTTATCAAGTGTTTTGGTTTTTTTTATCAAGTGTTTTATTTATTTTATTCAAGTGTTTTAGTTTTTTTTTATTTTTTAGTTTTTTTATTTAGTTTTTTTTAGCATTCATACGTCTTGGAACTTCTTCCAAGAATGTTTTTAATTAAAAAAATTAAGTTAAGTACATAAATGGGAAATAGCATAAATGTGAAATTGTCACAAGAATGATGTCAAGGTAATCACTTGTCAGATCAAACACTAGAACATCAGCAGCACCCCAGAAGACCTGTTCTTGTACTTTCAAATGATTACACCCTCCATCAACTCCCAAGACAACCATTTTCTTGATGTCTAACACCATAGATTAGTTTTTCAGGTCTGTAAAGTTCATAAAAATGGAATTATACAAAGTGCACTCTTTGGCATGTGGCTTTTTTCACTCAACACTGTTCATGAGGTTCATCTATGCTTACTCATTTCCATTGCTATATGACATTTTGTTGTGTGAATAAACCACGAATTGTTTTTCCATTTTATTTTTGGTGGTCAACTGGGTGATTTCCAGTTTAGAGTTATGAATAATGCAGCTCTGACGATTCTTGAGATGTTTCTTAGAAAACACATGCAAGTAGTTCTTTTGTATGTGAAATGATCAGATCACAGCATAGATGAGATTTTAACTTTGATAGATGCTGCCAATCAGTTTTCCAAAGTTGGTGTAATTCTTTTGACTGCTAACAGCAGTGTGTAAGTTTTCAGTGTACCACATCAAAGCTTAGTATTGTAAAGTTTCTAGTTTCAACTGTGTTGATGGATGTGGAAGTACCTCACTAGTGTTTTAGTCTGGCTTTCTCTGATACCCAATTTGAACACCTTTTCATTTGTTTATTGATCAATTGAATATGCTCTTTAACGAAATCTCTGTTTAAATATTTCACCCATTTAAAAAAATTAGATTTTGTTTTACTGAAGATATTAATATAAGCACATTGTTGATTACATGTGTTGCACATATCTTCTCCTACCATGTGGCTTTACTTTTTAGTCCCTAATGTTATCATTTCATAGGCACAAGTTTAAAATTGTAATGTATTCTAATATATGGATCTTTTCCTTTCTCGTTAAAAATTTTTGTGTCTTATTTAAAAAAATCTTTCTCTATCTTAGGTTTAGGAAAATATTTTATTTTACCTTCTACAATGTGTGGCTTGTTTTTCACATTTAGATCTACAATCCTCCTGAAAACGTTTCACTTTTCATCCAATTTATAGATCTAATCAGGGGAGAACTTATAGCTGTAAAGCACTGAGTTTTCTCATTTATGAAAACAATTTGTTTCTTCATTAATTTGGCTCTTTCTAGTTTCTCTCAATAAAGTCTTATGTTGTCTGTATTGAATTTGTTAAGTTTATTCCCAGCTATTTGATATTTTGTATGCTATTGTTCATAACATCTTTAAACATATTTTCTATTTGCTTGAGATATAGAAATATAATTGCTTTTTATATTAATCTTGTAACTCTAACAATGTTAATAAACTCAGTTATTAATCCTATTAACTTTTCTTTGGATTATTTTTTATTTTATTTGGTCATCTTGCTCTTCCCCCTCCTATTTTTGATATTTTTAAGCATATGCAATCATATCATTTGGAAACAATGACATTTTCTCTATTTCCTATTCATATAACTTTTATGTCTTTTCCTTGCCTTATTATATTGGACCTACAGTCCAGAATCATTAGGAATGGTGATAACTGTCATTGTTGACTGTGTCCCTTATCAGAGGGAAAGTTTTCAGCTTTACATATAATGTTTGCTTGATTTTTAAATACATACATTTCCCTTATCATTATAAAGATGTTCCCGTTCACTTTTGGTTTTCTGATTTTTTGTTGTTGTTGAGATTGTTGAATTTCATTGAATTTTTTTCTGTATCTATTGAGATGATCATGTGTTTTTTACCTTTTATTCTGTTAATTGTAAATTACATTGGTAGGTTTTTGAAAGTTAGATCATCAACTGATTCTTGTAAAACACCCAACTTCATCTTATGCATCTTATGTATTATCTTTCTGATTATTCCTGGGTTAAATTTGCCAATATTTCATTAAGATTTTTTCTTTGTCCATTTTTATGTGTGAATTGGGTTTCTAATTGTTTGTTCTTTGTAATGTCTTTATCAGGTTTTATTTTTAGAGTTATGCTGGCCTCATAAAATGAGCTATGAATGTTTCTCCATTTTCCATTTTCGGGAAGCATCTGCGGAAGTTTGGTTTTGTTTCTTCTATCACTAGGGATTGAGTTATAGTATAATTTAGTGGTTAAAAACACAGATCCTGGCTCTTCCAATTACTTTCTGTGTCCTCTTCGAAAAACCACACGATTTCTGTTTCAGTTTGCCCATCTGCAAATGGGAATAATGGTACTACTTATCTATTAGTGATGTTATGAGGATTAAATAAGTTACTGTTTGTGAAACTCTTAGAACACTTTGTGGCACATAGTAAGCATGTTTCAAGTTAGTTACTCATTTAAAAATATCTTTTCTATGAGGAAAAAAAGGTTGTTTTTATTTGTACTCCATCAATTACCAGTGAGGCAAAACATACAGTATGCCCATATGCCCTTTGTACTTCCTCATTTTTGAAGTGCATATACATGGAAGTTTGGGGAATATTTTTCTGTTTATCTTTTTGTTTTTGGCTTTAATAGCTCTCTGACAGAGGCTCTTTTAGCTCATGCTTCTGCCTTACAAATTTCTGTTGACATACTAAAGAAAAATACACATACCAGTGGTATAAATCAGGATACATTACACATGAAGCCACTTCAAGACATTTCTGAAAGACAGTGCAGATGGGACAAGAGTGAAGAAGGCAGAGATTTACCACCCATGAAGTGAGAGCTGTAACATTCCCAGCATGAAGTGAGTGAGAGCTACAGAGAAGCCTGAGTGACAGTGCAGGGAATAGCTTTTATTAAACCTCTGAGAAATACCCTGATTTTTAGAGTCAGCACAGAGTGCTGATACCATAATGGTAATCACAGCCTGAAACTGCATGGTATACTAAGGAACTGATACAATATGGCCCTAAGGTATGATCACTCTCCCAATAGGACCTTTTGACTGGTACTATTTGTGGCCTTTATTTTTTTTATGACTTAGATCACTAAGATATTTTAATCGCAATAACATATTAGATAGTATAATGGAAATATTAATTGCATTAGTAAGCCACTCTATTTAAGCACAGTAATGCTCTGTGTGTCTTATATCAGGAGAATATAACTGAGAGATTTACTTGAGAAATTTGAAGGACAAACATTGATGGTTTAAAAAATGCAGAGATTGGATTAATTGACTTCTTTGAGACTGTCTTGAATCATTGTACATGATTTAAATAAAGAATTGAGCATTCTAAAACTTCTTGGCTTTGTTGATTCAAAAATGTTATTTAATGTTTGCTCCTCAGAAATACCACCAAAATAACCTGTTGATGAAACAAATTGGAGTTTATCGCTTATCATGGAAAAGGAGATATTTACCTTGATAGAATTTTAGTAGTGTCTCAAAATCCGGAGGGGCAAAGGCAGGATATTGATGAGGCTTTGAGGGGCTTGTTTTAAAGAAGGTCTTTTCAATGTCAGGGCTTGTCTTAGCGTGGGCTGCTATAACAAGTTATTATAGACTGGGGGGCTTAAAAAACAAACATGTATTTCTCACTGTTCTGAAGACTGGAAGTCCAAGATCAGGCTGCCAGCAGGGTCAGGTTCTTGGTGAGGGTTCTTTTCGTGGTTTATAAATGGCTGTTTTCTTGCTGTGTTCTCACATGGCAGAAAGACAGCTAGTGGATCTCTAGCCTTTTCTTATAAGGCGCTAATCCTATTTATGAGGGTTCCACTCTCATGACCTAATCACCTCCCAAAGGCCCCACTTACAAATGCAATCATATTAGAATTTCAGTGTATGAGTTTTTTTTTGGAGGGGGGGAAACAAACTTTCAGTCTATTGAAGGGATTGGTTAAAATTGTGCAAGTTTCAAGATATAATATTTTAAGAATGATAGAGCCAGAGAGACAAGGATTTTGACGCAAGAGTTCTTATGTGAGTCTTGGACAGTCCATGAGACTACTTGGGCTCTCTATTGTTTTTAGATGAGTACTTTCAAAAAGTTCCTGAAACAATAATTGAATTTATCTGCAATTTTATTTTCTTGGGAGGAGGTAGATGAAATAATAATGTTAATATCAACAGCAAGCTATATGAATATGTCTATTTGTAATTCTCACAGCAGTACATTTATAGATAAAATAATCTATTCCAAGCAGTGTAGCAAGGAATAAACGCCATGAGAATAATTTAATAGACCTAAGAGCCAATGGAGAAATAAATTTCTGGTTTTGATGTCTCCTCTGGAAAAATAAGCATGATTTGTTTGAGGGGAATCATTGCATTAGATCCATTACTTCTTTATCAAAGATACTGATATGCTAGAGTTTCTCCATTTATGAGGTCTGCTATAGTCTGGACTAGGAGGCCAAAAGAGACTAATATAGTCTTGATGGCTTTAACTCTTTTGTTCATGTTTAAGAGCATTCTTACATGGGGAAAAACTGATTAGGAAGATCCCAATATATGAAAGAGCTGTAAATTTTTAAAAGCTACTCAGGCATGATTTGGGGTTCTTCCAGAATATAAGTAAAGTGGTGTCCAATGACAGTAGTCAAATAATATGGTCCAGAGGCATGTTTAGTGTTTTCTCTTAAGAATTTGTTGAGAATTACTTTTTAATGTCAACTTTATTTAGGCATAATTTAGTTATAATAAGCTGCATCCAATTAAAGTGCATAATTTGATGTACCACCAACATAAGATAAGAAACAACTCTGTCTCTCCCAAGAGTTTCATTGTGCCTGTAAGTGGTCTATACCTCTCTCCTCTCCTGGGTCCAGCCAACCACCAATTGCTCTCTGTTTTTGGTCACTGTGATGAGTTTCCAACTTTAAGATTGTGGTATTAATGGAGTCATACAAAATGGACTCCATAGTATGTAGTTTTTTTCACTCAGCATACTGATTTTGAGATCATCCATGTTTTGTAATAATCTGCTTCTTTTTAATACCAAATAGCTGTCCATTGTTATGATCTACCACATCTTGTGTATTTATTCATTGTACATTCGGGTTGATTCCAATTTTTGGACTGTGAATAAAGGTGCTATGAAAGTTTGTGTAAAAGTTTTCATAGATCCTTAGGACAAGAATGGCTAGATTGTATGAGAGGAGAAGATTTTAACATTTTAAGAAATGACCAAATGATTTACTAATGGGGCTGTAACATTTTACATTTCCATTGTTAGCGTATGAGAGTCTCAGTTACCATCACTTCTTCACCAATACTTGGTATTGTCAGTCTTTTTAATTTAGCTATTCTAATAGATGTGCAGTGGCATCTCTTTAAGGATTTAATTTGCATTTCCTTGATGACTCTTGATATTGAGAATCTTTTACTGGGCATATCAACATTTACTTATCTTCTTTTATTTGCTTATCTTTTATTTGCCCACTTTTAGCTCACTTTTTATAGAGCTATTTCTTTTCTTAGTGAGTTAGAAAGGCTTCTAATATGAATACACATATTTTGTCTGACAAATGTACTGCAAATATTTTTTTCCATTCTGTGACTGCATTTTTAAAAAATATCTTTTAAATAGAAGAATACTTTTATTTCAATAAAGTCCAATTTATCAGGCTTTTCTGTTATGCTTTGAAGTATTTTTGTTCTAAGAAATAGTTGGCTGTCTCAAGGACACAAAGATGTTTTTCAAATTTTTTCTCAGTTTTAAGTATTATATTTAGATTCTTGATCCATTTTGAGTTAATTTTTGTGTAGGATGTGACGTATGGGTCAGTGCTCATTATTTCCATATGGATATCCAGTTGTTGCAATAATATTTATTAAAAAGATTTTCGTTTCCCTATTGACTTTTCTTGTCACCTTTGTTGAAAATCAATTGAACATATACTTATCATCTACTTTATTCATGTGTATATCTATCCTTTCACGAATACCACATTGTCTTGATCACTATAATATTATAATACATCTAGCAATCAGATATGATAAGTCTTCCAACTTTGTTCTTTTTCAAAATTACTGCAGATATTCTAGGTCAGTGTAATTCTTAAAAATAGATTTTCAATTTCTCTACTATTTTCTGCAAATGATTTTATAGAATTTGTATTATTTTTTAGAGAAATATGTTGTAGACTGCCAGTGCAGTGAAATTGTTCTGGAATCTTTTTGGAAAGATTTTGAATTACAACTTATTTTTCTTATTAAATATTGGACTTTGTACTTCTATAAGTTAGGGTAGTTTGAGCTTTTCAAAAAGTTTGTCCATTTAAGTGTTCATTTTTTTTGTCATAATGTTCATAATATTCACTTATTATTTTTTCACTTATTATTCACTTATTATTTTTTACCTGTAGAATGATCTGTAATGACTATTTTTTCTCATATTCTTGATATCAGTAGTTTACATTTTCTTTTTTTCCTTGTCATTGTGTCTAAAGGTTTGTCGATTTCTTAAATCTTTCAATCATCTTCTGCTTTAATTTCCTTTTCCTGTATTTTATATTTTGACTGTATTTATTTTTCTTATTATGTTTCCTTTTGGTTTGTGCTTAATTTGCTTTTCATTATCTTATTTCTTAAAGTATAAGTTTAGATTATTGATTCAAAGCTTTTATTGGTTTTTAAAATAAGCATTTAGTGCTTTAAATTTTTCTCTAAACACTGCTTTAGCTGAATCCTATCAATTTTAATATGTTGTTACCATTTTCATTTAATTCAAAATATTTTCTGATTTTCTTTTTTGGTTATTCTTCACCAATGGGTTATTTAGATATGTTTAATTTTTAAATATTTGTGCATTTTCCAGATATCTTTCTGTTATTTATTTCTAGCTGAATGCCCTTGTGATCAGAGCACATACTTCATATGATTTGGCTCTTTATTATTTTGTTTGGGTTAGTTTGATTGCATAGAATATAGATTATCTTAGTGAATGTACCATGTGCATTTGAAAAAAAATGTGCATTTTGCTTTTATTGAATGGGCTATTCTATTATATAAATGCAAATTACTTCAAGTAAGTTGATAATGTTGTTCAGGTGTTCAACCTAGTCTCTGATTTTACTGTCTATGCGTTACTTAGATTACTGATAGAGCATTTTAAAAATTTCAGAACATTATGGGGACATAAATGTTTAGGTTACATGAATTTCTTTTGTATTGTTTGAGTCAAAATTATAAGTGTGTCCATCACCTAGATAGTGTACATTGTACCCATTAGGTGTGATTTCATCCATCCCCTAGACCCACCTCCCAGCTGCTGTATTTCCATTGACTTTTACTTACATCTGTGCACATGAATGCTGATCTGCTAGTTCCAATTTAATACTGAGTACATGTTGTGTTTATTTTTTTGTTCTTGCTGTACTTCACTTAGGAGAATTATTTCCAGTTCCATTGAGATTATTGTAAAAGGTATTAATTGATTGTTTTTTTTATGGTTTAATAGTACTCCATGGTACACATACACCACATTTTATTAATCCACTCATGAATTGATGGGCACTAGGGTTGATTGCACGTCTTTGCAATTGTGAATTTTGCTGTAATAGACATTCGAGTGTAAGCATCTTTTTGATAAAATGACTTTTCTTCCTTTGGATAAATATCCAATAGTGGGGTTGCTGTATCAAATGTTAGGTCTACTTTTAGTTCTTTCAGGAATCTCCATACTATTTTCCATACTAGTTTGCAGTCCCACCAACAGTGTATTAGGTGTTCCTTTGTCTCTGCATCCAAGCCACCATCTGCACCCTCAGAAGCCAAGCTGAGAGTCAAATCAACACCTTTCACAATAGCTACAAAGAAAATAAAATACCTAGAAATATATTTAATTAAGAAGGTGAAAGATCCCTACAAAGAGAACTATAAATCTCTGAGGAGGAAAATTGCAGATGGTGTAAACAAATGGAAAAACACATCATGCTCAGGGATCAGCAGAATCAACATTGTTAAAATGTCCATACTACCCAAAGTGAGTTAGAGATTCAATGCAATCCCCATCAAAATACCCATGTCATTTTCATAGATCTAGAAAAAATAATTCTACACCATTGGAAGCAGAAAAGAGCCCAAATAGCCAAAGCAATCTTAAGCAAGAGGATCAAATCTGGGAGCATCACTTTATCAAAGTTTAAGCTATATTACAAGGCTATCGTAACTGAAACAACATAAAACTGGTACAAAAGTAGAGACATAGACCAATGGAATAGAACAGAGAACCCAGATATGAAACCATTCACATATTGCCATCTGATCTTTGACAAAGTAGACAGCAATATCCACTGGGGCACAAAAATCCCCAATAAATGGTGCTGGGAAAATTGGATAGCCACGTTAGAAGATGGAAACAGGATCCATATCTCTCACCACTCACTAAAATTAATTCAAGATGGATAACAGACTTAAATCTAAGACATGAAACTACAAGAATTCTAGAAGAAAATGTTACAAAAACTCTTCTAGGTATCTGCCTAGGCAAAGAATTTATGAAGATGATCCCAATGGCAATCACAGCAACAACAAAAATAAATAAATGGGACTAGTTTACATTAAAAAGCTTCCGCGCAGCCAAGGATTATTGAAGTTTCTAACAATAACTGGGATTTGTTTATACCTCCTTTCAGTTCTTTCAGTTTTTGCTTCTTGCTTTTTAAAACTCTGCTATTAGATAAGTAGACATTTATCATAGTTATGTATTCTTGGGGAATTAATCACTTTATAATCATGTAATATCCTTCTTTATCTTGGTAATATTCCCTGTTTTGTTGTCTATTTTGTCTGCATTAACATAGCCACTCTAGCTTGTTTTATTTAATTTGAAACTACTTCAAGGGATATAAATGTTTTTGTTACATGGATACATTTGGTAATGCTGAAGTTAGGGCTCTTAGTGCACTCATCAACAGAATAGTGTTCATTGTACTCAATAGGTAAGTTTTTATCCCTTCCCTCTTCTTAGTTTCCAATATCCTTTACATCTCTTTGTGCCTGTGTGTACCTATCATTTAGCTCCCACTTATTAGTGAAAATATATGGTGTTTATTTTTCCACTCCTGAGATATTTTATTTAGGATAATAATCTCCAGTTCCATCCAAGTTGCTGTAAAAGACATTATTTCATTCCTTTTTATGGCTGAGTAGTACTCTGTGGTATATATTAATATATGTATCATATTTTTATCCATTCATGAATTGATAGGCACTTAGGTTGATTTCACATCTTTGCAATTGTGAATTGTGCTGCAATAAACATTCGAGTGCACGTGACTTTTTATAAAATGGCTTCTTTTGCTTTGAGTAGCTGCCAGTAGTGGGATTGCTGGATCAAATGCTAGATCTGCTTTTAGTTCTTTAAGGAATCTCCATACTGTTTTCCATACAGGCTGTACTAATTTGCAGTCCCACAGGAGCTTGTTTTTGAGTAATGTTTGAATGATATATTTTTCTATGTATTTTAAAACCATTTATGTCTTTATATTTTATTAATATGTGGGTTTCTTGTACACTGCACATACCTGAATTTTGTGTGTGTGTGTTTTAATTCCATCTGACAATTTCTATATTTTAATATAAGTGTTTAGTCCATTTCCATTTCATGTAAAATTACTGTGGTTGGATTGAAATCTACCATCCTTTTAATTGTCTTCTATATGTTCCATCTGTTTATTCTTATTTTTTTCTCACAATTTATGCTTTCTTTTGGATCATTTTTAATTCCATTTTAGCTCCCTCTTTGAATTATTAATTATAATTATTTAAAAAAAATTTTAGTGATTACTTAGAATTGACAATACACATTACTTTATCATAATCTATTTTGAAATAATATATCACTACACATGTTGTGTTAAAAAATTATAGCAGTATATTTCTACTTCTTTTCTGTAATTCTTTATGCTATTATTTTCATATGTTTTATTTTATATATGTTGTAAAACCCACAATACTTTGATCTATTTTTGCTTTAGATATTAAAGTTTCCTTTAAAGCCATTAACAAAAGGAGTTTTTTATATTTATCTAAAATTTTTGCCATTGCCAGAGCTCCCCATTTCTTTTATAGATTCAAATTTCTATTTGGTGTTATAATCCTACTGGAAGAAATGGAGTTAATATTTCCTATAACACAGGCCTGCTGACAATGCATTCCCTCAGCCTTTGTTTGTCTGGAATTATGTTTTACCTTTGTTTTCCTTTGTTTTGAAAGATGTTCTCACTGGTAAAGCAGTCTAAGTTAACAGTGTTTTTTTTCTTTTACATTTTAAGTATGTCATCCCATTGTTTTCCGATCTGCACAATTTCTGATGAAAAGATTACTGTACTGTATGTAAAAGGCAAACAGATTCCTGTATTGTATGGCATGTCTTTTTTATTTCTGGCTACTTTCAAGGTTTTCACCTTTTAAAAAATTTCTTTCAGTTTGAATACAATGTTTAGGTATTTTTTTTTTTTTTTTAATACTTAGCCTGTGTTTTTTTTTTTTTTCCTAAGCCTCCTAAATCTGTATTTGATTCCTTCCATTATTTCTGAAGACTTTCCAGTCAATATTTTTTCACATATTTCTTCAGCCCCATTCTCTTTTTATTTCCCTTCTGAGGTTCCAATTGCATGTGTGTTTGAAGGTTTGCCATTCTTCCACAGTTCCTGGATGCTGTTGGCTCCACCAAAGCCATTCTTATCTGTTACCATGCTTCTTATTTCTATCATTACCACATTAATCATGTGAGTCATATATGGGTTTGGTTCTTTTGATTGCTTTGTCTGCTAGCAGTCTGTTATTTTTCCTTGATTCTTTGTGTTTCTCAAATTTTGTACTTGATAAGCTGATGTTATGTGAAAGATAATGGAGAAAATTATATTTATGTCAAGAATTGAGGTTCATTTCTTTGTTCAGCTGTTTTTTTTTTGGTTTTTGTTGTTGTTTTTTTAATAAGTTCTCACTCTGTCACCCCAGCTAGAATACAGTGGCGTCATCATAGCTCACTGTAACCTCAAACCCCTGGGCTCAAGTGATCCTACTGTCCTGGTCTCCCAAGTAGTTAGGACTACAGGGGTGTACCGCCACACTTGGCTATTTTTTCTATTTTTTGTAGGGACTAGGTCTCACTCTTGCTCAGACTTGTTCAGATTTTAATATGGGAGATTAAGCCAATATAGTGAGGACTTGAACTGAGTTTAATTTTCTTTTTATTGTTATGGTTACCCTCAGTGCATCACTGGGTTTCAAATTCCTCTGGTGTTATCTCGTACTTAGGGTGGGGCTGGTTTGCATTTTTTTTCAATATTCCTATTACACCCTCAGATTTAGGCTTTCCCTGTGAGTCTGTGCCCAGGGGAAGGCCTTTTTCCATGTTCTTGTACTTCGCGCAGCAGGAGACTGCTGTTACTTGTTTCCTATTGCTTGCAAACCTGCTGTTGACAGGTGTAGAGGTCATTCTCTGTTGTCTTGGTTCAATCTCAGTCGTAGGCAGGCACCGTGTCCCTGGGTCTCAGAGATGGTACTTTTTCAGTGATTCTGGCCCTAATCCTAATTGTCTGGATCTAGGTCATTCTCTTCCTCCTACTTGGGTAGAGCATTTTATTTGCCCCATTACAAAGAGTCCTCAATTGCAATGGGTCACCACCTGTATGTCTTTCCCCTAGTGGCCTAAGCTTTTGCTTCATAGTAGAGATAGGGCAGAGGGATCCAGGTAGGGCTTCATGCTTTACCTTCAGTGGCTTTCCCTCCCCTTTTTCTGGTCTTCCTTTGAAGGAGGCTTTCTTCTTTCTTCTCCCATTATCCTGTCTCCTAAGGTCCTGGTGGTCGTCCAGGTTGTCCTGAGGAAGAGTTGGTGAATGGGTGTGAACTCTCCCTGAGTCTGAGGCTCCCAAGGGTTTCATAATCTCATTCTAGCCCTCTCTCAGCTCCTTTTTAGAAATTCTTTAATGATTTCTAGCTGAATGTTTCCTACCTGACTGTCAAACCCCTGATACCTCTTTCTCTCATGCTCTTCCACAGCTTACTCTCCTTGCTCTTTGGAGGCACCTGACTTTCCTTAGATTTCAGGCAAGATTTTTGCCTGCAACCCAAGATCTCTGATTTATTCAAGAAAAGTAATGTTTTTGAAGATTATTTAGCCTTTTTCTGGTTGTTAGAGGTTGGTGAGAGAGATGTTCTTTTCAGCCTTTTACTTGCTAAACAGAATACAAACAGGATTTTGAAAAGTAGAAAAAAAGGATATGAGCAGAAGTCTCCAGGCTTGGCAAAGAGCTTATATTGTAATAAGTATATGTAGATATTGCCGGAAGCAATGATTACTGTAATAAGATTTTCAGATGTTAGTGTTCTGAAATACTGTCCCTTGAGCAATATGAATATTATAAACCTGCATGTAAAGGCCAAAGCATTGTTTATTTTCAAAATGATGGCTTTATGAAAAATGAAGAAACTTTTAATTATGAGATTATATTTACTGAAAATACAAACTATTGACCTGATGTTAACCTATAAAACAAAACAAAATATTATAATGATCTGTTTTTTATAGTAGGCACTTAGTTTTTGAGTGATCCCAGAGGGGTTGCTAGTTAGATCCTTTATAAGTTTATTAATTTTTGAATACATTGGGATGATTCAGTTGCATGTAACAGAAAATCCAACTTCAATTACCTTAAATAGAAAAGTGAATGTGACTTCTCATAAAACCCAAAAAGCAAAAGGCAGTAAGAATTTTATGCACAAATTGAACCAGCGGTTTATAATGTTTGACAGGACTCCTGTGACTTTCATCTGAGTCAGTCATTGTCCCCAAGGGGATGCAATATGCTTCCTGGATTGGCCTAAATTACAGGATTCTTTCTGGAGAGTGGCCGTGAATTCAACTTCCTTTGAATAAAACAAATCTGCAAATGAGTATCAGGGATATCTGTAAAGCAGACAAATGGATATTAGTGAGGCACTCCCCAATATCCAATCTACCTATTCATTTGAGTGCCCAATGCATGTGAAGTACCAAACTAGATATGTTGGGGGTTTGGAGTGCATGGAGGGGATGAATTTTCTGTCCATTTTCAAATATAGAGCAAAATGTGACAGTATATGGCAGAATAGCTGGAAACGCTTTATTGAAGAATGTTGTAAGAGAAAAGCCTTGGAGATTCTTCTATTGCAGTATTATATATTCTTGAGATTGTCAGTATTTTAGAGCTTCGAATTACCTGAGAGATCTTTGAGTTCTCCTTTCTCATTTTACAGATGAGGTAACAGAGCCAGAGATACCAAATGACTTGACAAAGGTCATGCAGTCAGCAGGGGGTGAAGCCTAGGCAAGAACAAAATATTTTTGACTTTCAGTCTGCAGCTCTTTCCATTACCCCATGTTTATTTTGAAAGTGAAAAAGTCTGTGATCACATTATGTGCACGTAAAGTCATTTGTCACCATATAATAGCTTTTTTTGAAGTAATGCATTGATTCCAATATTCCACCCTCCTTTGAAAATACCTGGTTTGTATGTGTGAATGATTATGAATGTAACTTTCAGAATAAAGGACATATTAGTTTTTTCCCCTCTGTTTCAAAGACATTTTTCAAATGTTTCACCTTTGACACTGCCACCTATCCACACTTATGAATATGAAATAATGTTAGAGGTTAATGCACAACTAATAATAGGTTGTTGTAACTCAATTGGCCCCTCTTGGCATTAAGTGCTCAATAAAATGCTCTTTTATAGTAAAACGAAGTACTCTTATTTATATTGTCCCTGATTGAGGACAATAGGATTTTTTTTGTATGTATCTGTGTGACATATCTGTCTTTTAGGATAAAACAAAAAGAGCATGGATGACTTTTATAAATCATTGATAAATTTACCACTTTTCTTATACTCTGCCATTCATAGTTATTACTCTTTTGCATAGTGCTTATTTTTAAAATATGTAATTTAACTTTTAATGATGTTAAATTGAGAAAATTTAAAACACACTTTTCTGACATACCTTTCTGATATACCTTGTATATGCATCCAACACTAGTACACCCAGATATATAAAGCAAATATTATCAGAGCTAAAGAAAGAGATAGGCTCCAATACAATAATCACTGGGGACCTCAACACTCCACTTTCAGCATTGGACAGATCATCCAGACAGAAAAATCAACAAAGAAACATTGGACTTAACCTACACTACAGAACAAATGGACCTAATAGATATTTACAGCAATGTCATACAACAGCTGCAGAGAATTCACAGTCTTCTCCTCAGCTCAAGGATAGAACATATGTTAGGCCACAGAGCAAGTCTTAAAAAGTTTTAAAAAAATTGAAATCATGTGAAGTGTTTTTTCTGACCACAGTGGCATAAAACTAGAAATCAATAACAAGAGGAACACTGGAAAATATACAAACACATGGAAATTAAACAATATGCTCCTGAATGACCAGTGAATCAATGAAGAGATTAAGAAGGAAATTAAAAAACTTCTCAAAACAAATGAAAATGAAAACACAACATACCAAAACCTATGGGATACAGTAAAAGCAGCAGTGATAAGAGGAAAGGTTATAGAGCAAAGCAAAACAGTAGAAAAGCTTAAAATAAACAAACTATCACTGCATCTCAAAGAACTATTAATAGAAAAACAAGAGCAAACCAACCCAAATTAGTAGAAGAATTAGTAGAAATTAGTAGAAGAAAAGTAACGATGAAGATCAGAACATAAATAAATAAAATTGAAACCAAAAAAATACAAAAGATCAATGAAACATTAAGTTAGTTTTTTGAAAAGATAAAAATGGACACACTTTTAGCTAGACTAAGAAAAAGAGAGAGAAGACCCAAATAAACAAAATCAGAGATTAAAAAGGAGACATTACAATTGATGCTGCAGAAATCCAAAAGATTATTGGAGACTACTATGAGCAGCTATTTGCCAATAAATTGGAAGACCTTGAAGGAATAGATAAATTCCTAGGCATATACAACCTGCCAAGCTTGCACCAGGAAGAAATCCCAAACCTGAATAAACCAATCACAAATAGCCAGACAGAAACAGTAATAAAAATCTTGTTCTCCCTGTGTCTGCGTGGGTTTTATCCGGTCACTCTGGTTTCTTCTCACGTCCCAGAGCTGTGCCCATCTGGTGAATCAGAGTGTCTATCTACATGGTCCCAGTGTGAGTGGGTGTGGGTGTGGGTGTGGGTGTGGGTGTGGGTGAGCCCTGGGATGGGATGGCATCCTAAGATGCTGGGATAGCTTCTAGCCTTTTGCAACCCTGAACTGGAATAATTGTTTTATATTAGAAGTGTTTTTGTGACCAGAAATATGCTGGGAGAACTTAACTCTCGTTTATATCAATGAGCCTATGGTACAATTGGATTTTTAATACATTGTTTTGCTTAAAGTCTTAGTTTTCCAGAAACTATTGAGGACATTAAGTGGGGGTTTATTGTACAATAAATTTATTGTATAATAAAATATAAAGTAAAAAAAGAAATTTTATTGGGATAAGCAAAGGGATTATTAGGTTTAGGACACCCAGGATAAATTGCATTTGGATTCACTTGTTAGCTTTTTCCTCTCTCTTTCCCATACAGCTGGTGGTACAGTTTGAAGGGTCAGAGGTCACTCCAGGTAGGAAGAGCCCCAGCTGAGCATAAATATTTGGCATAAGCTCTTAGGTAAAGCTCTTCTCAGGCTTTCGAGCAAATGTTCCTTTTCCTCTTAACTTTTCTTGATGTTTTTCTTCAATGCTTTTTTTCCTGCCCTGTTTCATTTTGGTGGACTGGCTTTAAAAAAAAAATTTAAAAAGAGGAAGGTATGTTATATTGACAAGTTTATTCATTTCATATTGAAAATGCTAATTTGTTAACATTTTCAAATCACATCTTGCCCTTTGGGATATCATATGATCTGGTCCCATTGCTAAGACTATTAAGTGTTTGTTCCTTATAAACTTTGTGTGCATAGAGACTGAGAGACCCCAACCATTTAATCCAGAAGTCAAATTATCAGGGATCTTTGCCCAGTGAGGTTTCTATTAAGTCTAAAAAAATCATTTATGCATTGTGAGCAGATGCCTATAGCCTGCTAAACATCACATTCACAATAGCACAACCTCGTCACCTAAACTGTGAAACCTACAGACTAAAGGAAGATTCATTATGTTTTCTACTGTGTTATGTTTTCACAAAGTGCAAAATGCAGACCAAAATAACCTATGACTGAGAATTAGTTACTTTTTACTCTCTTTTATGGACTAAGAAGTTGTTTAATTTGGTTTTGAAGTCCTGGAAAACCTGGTGCCTTCTTAAGATAATTCATTTGACAGCCTTTATTAAACATACTAAATTGATCAGGAGTTAAATCTGTGCTTTTGTTGGATAGCTTCCTATTTAAATATTGTCTTTTTTCTTATTTTTCATCATTTTGACTGGATTAGATGTTTCTCCTCTCTGTTATTATAACAATCAATAAATAGCTTTTATTTTTTACTTATGATTTTGTATCATATTTACTAGTTTATGTATCTATGTCCTCTACTAAATTGCTTGTTGGTAATTTCCTGTTGTTTCTTATTTATCTTTGCAACTAGGCCTATGGCAAGCACTCAATTATTACTATCTGAGTCAATGAATATGTATCTGTTCTTGTCTTTGAAATATGCTTTGCCTCCTTATTTAATTGAATGTAACCTCAGAGGATGTTAGGAAGTGGAGGTTAGGCAGTTGGGCTTTCTGTGCTTTGAGTATCACCCTTATATTCTGAGATAGTCATGCTTTTCCATATATTCTTAAATAGCACATTTCCAGGGACTGCTGTGTCGGAAACGAAGCAGAGGCTATATTAGTCGGCTCAGGCTGCTGTAACAAATGCCATACATTCAGCGACTTAAACAACAGAAATTTTCTCATGGTTCTGGAAACCATGGGAAGTCCAAGGTCACAGTGCTGGCTGGTTAGGTGTAAGCCCTCTTCCTGGATTGCAGATTGCCTTTTCACTGTGTCCTCACATAGTGGGAGGAGAAAGAAGAGCAGTTCTTGGGTGTATCTTCAGGTAAGGACAGTAATCTTATCAGATTAGGGCCCCACACTTAAGATCTCATTGAACCTTAATTACTTCCTTACTCCAAATACTGTCACATTGGGTGTTAAGATTTCAAGGGATGGATTTTTGGGGAATACAATTCTGCCCATAGCAGGGTCATTGAAAAAATTTTAATATAAGTTCAATTCTTAATGCTAGAAAGCATGATTCCATATGAAAGAGACTCACCAAAACTGCAAATGCACTCCAGGACAAGGACACTCTCCTCCCACAAGTTTCCTGCCTTTCGGCAGCAAAGAGGAATAAGAAAAATACAATGCATCTTCCATACAGTGCTACAAGTTAGATGTGGTGTTTCCAATTACAAACTAGAAAATAGAGTCAGGGTGGGAGAGAAGCTCACAGAGCAGAGAGAGATGAGGGACTCAGCTTGTTTTGTTTTGTTTGTTTTTTACTCTTCTCCATGCGTTTAGTCTACAAAGCTCCATGTAGTAATACTAGCAGAATAAAAGGTAATTTGAGAGAAGACAAGTTCACATGCCACAAAGCACTGAAGCACTGAGTGAAGTGGAAGTCAATGCAAAAAGAGGAAGAACACAGCAGGAAGCAGACAGAGCTACCCTAACTGCATAGCTTTCTCCTTGATTGACATTTTCCTTTCTGGGGCACTACTTGAGCATCAGAAGCTTGCTTTTAGTGAGGAAAAAAGATTTAAAGGCTTTGTTCAACTTTCTTGGGAAAAAGAAAGTGTTCAGTTCTCTGAGTATTCCCTTTTGCAATGATCCTTGTGTGTCTAAACTTCACTTTGCTTTTCCATGTCAACCTTGGCCTTGATAGCACATAGTGCTTTTGGTTTTGTTTTGTTTTTTTTTTTTTTTAATTTGGTATTTACATTGTTTAAAACTAATTTTCAAATATTCATTTGGTCTCAAAAATGAGTCTGAGGAGTGGACAACCTTTCCGCAATTTAGAGAAAAAGAAATTGAGGCTCATAGTTTATGTAACACATATGAGATCACATACCTCCGCAGTGATAAAGCTATGATTCATACCCAAGAGTTACTGACTCGAAAGACTGTTGTCTTTTCTTATAAAACATTACAATGTGTACCAAGAAAAACGTTTATGTTTCTTAACTTGACAAGCACAAACCCTGTCTTTACAAACCATTAGAAATAATTGTAGTCTTCACAGTGGGCCAGAAAGCAGTTTTTCTTCTTTGATGTATGTCTCGTAGGGAAGAATAACATTTTAACTATGATTTTGACTTTGTTCTTCATTAGTTTACATCATGTTGAGCTTTTCCTCTTACTGATTCCCTCTGAAGAATTTTAGTGCAATGCATGCCGCCACAGATTTGGTTGGATTAACTGGCATTTGATTGTGCTTTGGCTCCAACTTCTTGTTGGCCCAGGTGTTAGTTTTTCAGTTTCCTACAGTGATCAAGAACTGAGGAGATTTGCATTCTTGAAACCCTAACAAGTAAATTAACTTCATGATCTGGCGAATTCCACTGGAATCATCATAATTCCGACTTTGTTGTGATGTACACTTAAACGTATTTGAGGTTGGTTGGAGATATATGACATACACATTTATGTTTAAAGATGAATATAACATTGTTATGCTTCCCTTTGCATATTGCTGTGGGAAAGAAACACCTTATTTTTGTCAAACAAAAATTCTCAGAAATGATCGATGACTTATATTGGAAAAAGGGTATAATATGCTATGATAAATTGTTACTTAGGAATTCCTAAAAGGAAATTATATAACTCATGAATGTTTTATGTGGAAGGAATATGATGTTAGGAAGATTTAGAATCAAATACTGACTTTTTCTCATAGTAGCTATCTAGTCACAAGCAAATCTTAGTTTTTCTCACTTCTAGAAAGCTTAGGATGATAATAACAATACTTTACAGGTTTATAATATAAATAGAGTACTAAAGGCACCGTGCACTGTGCCAAATATTTGGAATAAAATGAGGAACAAAGAGAGAGGTGGTCTTGCTCTGATATGGTTTGCACTTGAATAAACAGATAAATGCTGCACACTGTGACAAGTGCTATGATGAGTAGTATGAGGTATCCTGGAAGCAAGTGAAATTAATCCATTAGGAGTGAGACTTAAAACATGAATATATATTAGCCATGTGGGGAGAGCGACTGTATTACTAAAGAGGTGAAACTCTTGAGGTAGGCAGAGACAAGATTATGCTGAACATTAGAAAACATATTAAAAGTTTGGACTATACCCAAAGATCAAACAGAAGTCATGCAGAATTTGATTCATTTATTTATTTATTTATTCAATAACTATTTATCACCAAATTAGTTTTAAGCACTATTCTAGGTTCTAGGAACATACAATAACAAAGCAAAACCCAAAATGATTACTCTTAGACTTACATTCTAGTGGGAAAAGTCAACCTAAATATAATAAATACATGTGTGATACTTGAAGCAAGAATATCAGTGCTATTGAAGAAAATCAGGATTTCAAAAATGAGAAAAGACTAAGGGTCGTAATTTTAGGGAAAAAAAAAAAACACCAAAAAACTAAAATGACTGTAGCAGAGTGAGCAGGTAGGAGAGTGTTAGGAGAAGAGGCCTAAGAGGTCACCAGGGGCCAGACCAGGGAGGACTCTTTAGATCATTATAAAAATTGATGTTTTTACTATAAGTGAAATGGAAAGCCATTGAACAGTTTTTGACAGAACAGCGATGTTATCTGATTTATACCTTAAAGGAATAACTTGGCTACTGATTTGAGAAAAATAGCAGAGTGGCAATGGTAGAAGTTGAAACTCAATTAGGAGGCTGTTGGAAATATTGAAATGATTGATGATGACTGATTGAATTTGATCATCTTCAAAAGCAAGTAGTAGAAATACTCCTGGATGTATTTTTAGTGTAGAACATTTTATTATTTTCTGACATACTGAATGTTATTATGATAAAATTGGACATTCATGGAAGACCCCCAATGTTTGTTTATCCAAGCAACTAGAAGTTTGAAATTACCAATAATAAGATATGGAAGAATGCAGTGTAAACATATTTGGTTAATGTAAGATTAAGAGTTTAGGTTTTGATATCATCATAGGTAAGATGTCTAATAGACTTTCAAGTGCAAATGGTAAGCAGGCAGTTAGGTATATGTATTTGGAATTTAGGGAAAATAGCTCTAAATTTGGAAATTTTTCAAGCCAATAGATTAGATGGCATCACTAAGGACCATTCTCTGTCTGTGCTTTTTGACAAAGAATAGAAGTTTTAAAACTGACTTGTGACATACTCTTAATGTTAAGAGGTTTGGAAGAGAAAGAGCCAGGAAAACAGCCCCTAAAAAAAGAGGTCATTTAAGTAGGCAGAAACCAAGAGAGGATATTTGCCTGGAAGGCAAGTAAGAAAAGTGATCTCAGGAGGATGGACTGTCAAATTCTTCTGAAAGCCTGGGTACGTTGAAGACTGAATTAAACATAAGATATAGCAATGTGGGGCTTAACAAAAGAAATTTCTGTGGAGTTGAGGCTATGGATTCTGGTAGTAGAGCATCTTTATCATGCTAACTAGTCCACAGATAATAATATTTTAAATATTTTAAAATATTTTAAATATTTTAAAAGAAAACAACTATTCAAAGGAACTGGATAACAACCTAAAACAGGCAGAATTTGGAGTGAAATTGACTCTTGAAAAATGGAACTGTATCAGATGAGATATATGTGTGTGTACTTGCATTTTTTTTGTTTTGGTCTGATACTACTTCTCAATCTCTGTCTACTACTTCTGGAGATAGCAGAAAGCCAAGTTTTAAAGAACACAGAATAATGGCCAGCAAACATATTAAAAAATACTCAACATCTCTTATCCTTAGGGAAATGCAAATCAAAACCACAATGAGAATCACTAACCACTAACTCTAGTGAGAATGGGCTTTATAAAAAGTCCCCAAATAACAAATGCTAGCAAGGATGTGGAGAGATTGGAACACTCTTACACTGCTGGTGAGACTGCAAATTAGTAGAACCCCTGAGGAAAAAATTTAGGGATACCTCAAAGAGCTAAAAATGGAAATACCATTTGATCCAGCAATCCCATTGCTAGGCATCTACCCAAAGGAACAAAAAACATGCTGTAATAAAGAGATCTGTACTCTAATGTTTATGGCAACACAGTTCACTATTGCAAGGATGTGGAAACAAACCAAATGTCCATCAATACATAAGTGGATTAATAAAATATGGTATATGTATACTATGGAATACTACTCAATTATAAAAAAAAGCAATGGTGATCTAGTACCTCTTATATTATCCTGGATAGAGCTTGAGCCCATCCTTTGAAGTGAGATATCACAAGAATGGAAAAATAAGCACCACATGTACTCACCATCAAATTTGGTACTAACTGATCAACACTAAGATGCTCATATGGTAGTAATATTCATTGGGTTTTGGGGGGGGGTGGATAAACTCACAACTAATGGAGGTTGTGCGCATTATATGGGGAAAGGGCATGCCTCTAGTCTTGGCTTGGATGAGGCAAAGTCGTTACTTGTAACCAAAATGTACCCCCATAATATCTTGAAATAAAAAAAAGAGGAATACTTGAAGTTGGCAGGACTTGGGATGGAAAAGAACTTTGGGAGGAGGAGACAAATATCCAGAGATTAAGGCAGAGGCATAATGAATTGGTTGATGAGACCAGTGAGATGGGGTAAAGACCCATGTTCAGTTTCCAAAGAAAAGGGGCTTATACAGGAGAGTGGAGCAGTAATGGTCTAAACCTGCTTGTGTAGAGACTGAGGCAAGTCTACCTTCTGACCTTGGAATCTGGCCCATGCTGAGAACTAAAGAAAAGAGAATTATTGTTATAGTCTAATCTTTTCTTTGTACATATTTGTGTGGCTTTTCATTTATCTTGTTATAAATATAAATGCTATTATTGGTCATGGCTTGAAGCATAATTTTCCTCCAAAAGAAATATATGGAGAAAACTATATGCTTTATGAATTAGAAATTATTACAGAATGTATGCCTTACTAAATAATTTTGTAATCATATGTCATGAAATAATTTCAAAGTCTGATACAGGGGAAAGAATGTAATTTAATTAATATAGTTTGATCATTTTTATGCCACAGTATGAAATTTTTTATTGTTATTTTATTTTAGAGGTTCAGCAGTGAATGTAAGTTTTATTTTAAAGATCAAAGCAGTTTTCATTATGCAATAGAATGTTTCAGAAAACAGGGTCATTTTCGAATACTTTTTGAAAAAAGTCACATCAGATGTCAATTGCACAATTTTGTATAGATTCACATTTTGTTTTTGATTTAGTCCTCACAAAAATTGATTGATAAATATAAGCAAGATTGAGTATTTAAGGGATAACTGTTAAATAATGAGATGGTTGTTAAATTTAAAGGCGATGTACCAGTTTTTGAATGAAGTAAAATTGCAAAATAATAGTTTATTAGCTCAAGATAACAGTATCTTCTTTAAAAATGATGAAAAGTGATTGAAAACTTCTTTTTTAAAAAAATCACACTTTTTCAAGTAAGTGTGAATTTCTTTAAATTATTTATTTATTTTTTAAAATTCAGAATATTATGAGGGTGCAAACATTTTGGTTGCATGTAATGTGTTTGCCTCACCCAACCCAGGGCTACAAGCATGTGCTTCCCCCACACAGTGTGCTCCACTTCCATTACTTGTGGGTTTACCCACCTTATGCCCCCAGCGCCCCCCACCTAACCAGCAGCCAATGAGTATTACTACTATGTGAATACCTTAGTGTTGATCAGTTAGTACCGATTTGATGGCAAGTACATGCGGTGCACAAAAAACACACATATTTTTGATAGTAGATAAATATTCCAAACATTTATGTGAAATTTCTCTTAAAACTAATATGGACATTAGCAAAAGATTCATGAGTTCAGGCTTGCACTTTATTGGGTACAAAACATGGAACACATGGAAGTCAATTCAGATATATTGTATGGTATCAGGGTAACTAGGGATATCATAAATACTGAATTATTCCATATTCTTGTCTGAGCCTATTGTGTTTCCTTCTGGATACTGGATGCCACACTCTTTCTCTAGGGCTTTCACAGCTTGTTCAGCCCTTGCTAGCCACTTTTGGTTGGAGGCAGGTTGTCCCTATGTCACCAGGAAAAGGACATGCCCTGTTTCAGTCTAGAGGAGGGTCTTCACCAGGACAAAAAAGTGTGGCCATCTACCCGACAATGAGTATGGCTGCTGTGCCTTCAGACTACAGAATATACATTTAAGTTGAGTCCTTTTTTTGTATTGGATCTAGGACATTGCAGATTACATTTCTTGGCACATATTTTGAGTGTCAACTCTAACCCTAATGACACTCAGGCCCAGTGTGCTTCCCTTTCTTGCCTTACTCCTCAGATGAGGTCTCTTCACAGCCGAGCAGTCATTTGTGGTGCACATTTTGTGATTTTGTCATTTGGGGAATTTCCTTACGTTGTCACATAGTTATAGCATTGGATCTACCAGATGGGACCACAGGCAAAGCACATCTTTGTCAGCGCTGACATCTGACAACTCTTCCCCCTATAAAATCAGTTACAGGGGCAGCAATTCTTCCTCCCATGTTCCCTTACCACACTCTACATCAGAGTTAAATGCAAGTGATTTCTACTTTCAGTATTTGAGACAAACATTACATGTTTCTGTAGAAAATGTATTTAGGTTATAGTCAAATAGTGACATTTATTTTTTTTTTCTAATATTCAAGAGCCATCTTAAACTTTTCAGTATCCTAATTAAGATTCAACAGCCACGTGTATCTCTTCCCTCTTTTGGTTCCCTCCTTTCTCTCGCAGCTTCCATGATAAGCACTCAAACCACGCTTACCACACTCAAGAGATTTTTCCTCTAGCCTCACTAGATATTCTGTTGGTCTTCACTGCTGGCTCTTACCCTATACATATACTTTGAATATGGATGTTCTTCAGTGCTCCATCCTGGCTGCTCCATTTTTTTATGTTTTTATATACTTTTCACTGTCTCAAAAGTAACATGTACAGGGCTAAACTCTTGGTGTTATTCTTTTAGTCTGGATTCTGCTTGTACTTAGAGTGAATCTCCTAACCATGGCCTACAGGAAGGTACATAATGTCTTTGCTGTCACCTTTCCTATTTGTCAATGGTATCAGGATAAAGCTGGCTTCCCAGATGGTTGACAATAATCCCTTCTTTTCAATTTTGTGAAATAATTTTTGTGAAATTGATGTTATTTCTTCCCAAAGTGTTTTGTAAGGATATACTAGTGAAGACATTTTGGCCCATTTATTTGTAGGAAGATTTTTAACTACAAATTGAAGTTCATCTGTATCTCTCTCTCTATCTCTTCCACCTTCTCTTTCATATGTCATCAGTCATTATTTAGGTTATTGATTCCGTCAATGAGTTTTGGTATTTTGTGTCAGTCAATAAAGTCTTTTTTAACTAAGTTGTCTCTTACTTGTTCTTGATCAGTCTGGCTGGAAGTTTATTAATTTTGTTGATTTTTCTAAGACTCAACTTTTGGCTTTGGTATTTTTACATATAATTTATCTGTTTTCTCTTTTACTAACTTTTAATGTTATTATAGTTTTTTTGATGCTTTTGTTTATCAAGGTTGAGCCTTAGGTAATTAGATTTAAACTTTACTTTTATAATATAAACATTTAAAGCTATCTGTTTCCCTCTAAGCACTGCTTTAGCTATATCCATAATTTAGGGATGGTTGTTATTTTCGTTCAATCTAAAATATTTAAAAATTTCTTTCTTGAGTTTTTTTTTGTCCCATGGATTTTTTTAATAGAAATTTTTGAAAAATTGCTAAATATTTGGTCTTTATTTTAGCTATATTATTATTGATTTCTAATAATTCCATTATGGTTACAGAACATATTTTGCAGGATTTTAATATTTTGAAATTCATTGAAACTTATTTTATGGCTCAATATATGGTGTTTCCTGATGAATTTTTCATGTTCCCTTGAAAAGAATGTGTATTCTGCAGCTTTGGGGGATTTAGTGTTTTATAATTATCAATAGGACAGAGTGGGTGATAGAATTGCCCAGATCTCTATGTATTTTCTCATTTTTTAAAAAATTCCTGAGAAAAGATTGTTAAACTATCTATCCAACTGTGATTATAAATTTGTCTGGTTCTCTTTTTGGTAGTTTTATCAATTCTTTGTGTATTTTTCATGTATTTTGGGGCTCTGTTATTAGATGTGTGCATAGCTATGGTTTTTATGTCTTCTGAATTTACTGCTTTATAATTACAAAGTATTCCTTTTTTTCTCTCACAGTACTCCTTGCCTTGAAGTACATTTTGTATAATATTAAATAGCAACTCCTACCTTCTCATATAGTTTATGATACATAATTATTCATTCTTTTACTTTCAACCTATCGATATTTTTACATTTAAAGTGTGCCTCTTGCAAAAAACATGTAGTTACATCTTGCTTTTTAATATATTTTGAAAATCCCTACATTTTTAGTCTTAAATTCATTTGCATTTAACGTATTGTTTAATATGCTTGAATTTTTACCTGCTATTTGACTACTTGTTTTCTATTTTCCCAATCTTTTTTTGTTTCTCTGACATTCTTTGCTTTCTAATTTCTTTCAGATTAATTGATTTTTAAGAAAATAATTTTAATTTATCTAGTGGCTTCATAATTATATTTCTTTGGAGCATTTTAAATGGTTGCTCCAAGGCATACCACATACATTTTTAACTTTTCATACTCTTCTTAGAGAAAGATGGGAACCTTGCAATGATATAGGCCCATTTTCTCTCACGGCACTTTGGCTATTGTTCCCATATATACTACATCTTTATCATTATATATCTTGGACTCACACTATCTTACTTTTCTCATTAAGCATATGAACCATTTCCCTGTAAGCTTGTTTTAAATAATAATAAATGTTATTAAATTAAGAGAAAATAGTTGTGTTTAACCACTTAAACTCCATTTCTGAAGCTCTTGATTTCCTCTCTAGGACCCAAGATTTCATTTGTATCATTTTGCTTCATCAAGAAGGGCAGCTTTTCTTGTAGTGTTGGTCTGCTGAGGATAAATATTCTTAGTGCTACTTCTTTTGAAAAATGTCTGTATTTCTTTCTCTTGTAGGATATTTTCACTGGATTTATAATTCTGAGTTGTAAATTTTGTTATGAGCACTTTAAAAATTTGTTTCAGATTTTCTAGCCTGTTTTTTGGTGAGAAGCATCATTTCTATTGTTTTTATCTGTAGGTAATGTATCTTTTTGGGGAAGTGCTTTTAAGATTTTCTTGTCATTTTGGAGTTTTAATTATTTGACTCATATGTGCTCAGGAATAATTTTATATATATATATATATATATATATTTACTCCATTTGGGGTAGTGCCTCCTTTTATCATGATTTTTCCTTATAATTGCCTGTTCTTGGGGTGAAGGGGGATATTATGAAGGTATGAAACCTTTGCTTTTGTAATTTCTAAAATTCCTTTGTTTATTTTTTAATCCTTGGCTTTAAAGCCCTGCTATGGAAAAGGAAGATCATAGCACAAATATAAAGTAGAACAGAAAAGTCATCTATTTTATTATTATTATTACATCACACAGAAAGATGATAAAATCTCTCACAGGACTGGTTGAAGAAAGGAGAACAGAATAGAATAAGGGTTTCAAAACAATCACATCTAAGGAAGAAACTTGTTCCTGTTTCCATTACATTAAGTTCTAACCACAGAAACAAATCCCAAGACTAATTTAGGGATTCGAGGGCAGGAGGAGAACCCAGGAAACCAGCACATCTCTCTAGTTTCATGAACTGCTCCATATGAGCAATGTTTGATAGCAGGAGAATGCACTGACTAGTTGGCATGTGTGAGCCTAGAGAACCTGAGAACAACCAACCAGGATTCCTGTAGCCAAGCGTGGTGTGGGAGAGCAGCTGAATTCTCCAGTGCTTTGAGAAGTTAGCTGGGTTGGCGGGATTGACATTTTCTCAAGGTTGAGATAGAAGGTGCAGCCACAGATTATAGCACCATCAAGGCTGAGGACCAGAAAGACGTACTTCAGTGGAGTTGATGCTAACAAAGACTAAAAGAGGTCAAGGGCCTCTCCCACAATTTAATGGCGTTAGAATCTCAGCCTCTCCTCTGTAGACAGTAAACACCAAAGCTTTTCCCAAGAAAAGGTCAAGGGAGCTGTCCAGCTTTAGCTTGTAACACAGCTATTATTAGTCAGAATTGACTTGATGTTATCTATCTTTAGTTGGAATGGGGGCTTTAATGAGAGAATAATTTTCAGAGAGATCAAAAGTAACATTTGCATAGGATGCAAAAATTTTCTCCCATTCTGTAGGTTGTCTGTTTACTTTCATGACTATTTCTTTGGCTGTGCAGAAGCTTTGTAGTTTGATCATGTCCCATTTATTTATTTTTGTTGCTGCTGTGATTGCGTTTGGGGACTTCTTCATAAACTCTTTGCCCAGGCCAATGTCTAGGAGAGTGTTTCCAACTTTTTCCTCTAGAGTTCTAATAGTTTCATACCTTAGGTTTAAGTCTGTTATCCAGCGTGAGTTGGTTTTTGTGAGAGGTGAAAGGTGTGGGTCCTGTTTTAGCCTTCTACAGGTGGCTATCCAGTTTTCCCAGCACCATTTATGAAGAGGGATTCTTTTCCCCAGAGTATGTTTTTGTCTGCTTTGTCAAAGATTAGATGGCTATATGAGGATGGTTTTATATCAGGATTCTCACATCTGTTCCACTGGTCAATATTCCTATTTTTGTGCCAATACCATATTGTTTTAATGACTACAGCTTTGTAGTATAGTTTGATATCTGGCATATTAATGCCTCCCATTTTTTTTTTATTTTGGCATATTATGGGGGTACAAATTTTAAGGTTTCAATAAATGCCTATTTCCCCCCTCCCCCCAAAAGTCTGAGTCTCCATCATGACCATCCCCCAGATGGTGCACATCTCACTCGTTATGTTTGTATATACCCGCCCCCCTCCCCCCTCTCACCTCCCCAATACCCTATTACTGTAGCACCTATGTGTTCACTTAGGTGCTACTCAGTTAATACCAGTTTGCTGGAGAATATATCTGGTGCTTGTTTTTCCATTCTTGGGATACTTCACTTAGTAGTATGGGTTCCAGCTCTAACCAGGAAAATATAAGATGTGCTATATCACCATTGTTTCTTAGAGCTGAATAGTACTCCATGGTATACATATACCACATTTTATTAATCCATTCTTGGATTGATGGGCACTTGGGCTGTTTCCACAGCCTTGCTGGATCATTTGGGTAGATGCCCAGCAATGGGACTGATAACTAGAATATACTTAAAACTCATGAAAATTAGGAAGAAAAAATCAAATAACCCCATTAAAAAGTGGTCAAAGGACTTGAACAGAAATTTTTCTAAAGAAGACAGAAGAATGGCCAACAAACATATGAAGAAATGCTCAACATCTCTAATCATCAGGGAAATGCAAATCAAAACCACAATGAGATATCACTTAACCCCAGTGAGAATGGCCTTTATCAAAAAATATCTCCAAACAGTAAATGCTGGCGTGGTTGAGGAGAGAGAGGAACACTCCTACACTGCTGGTGGGACTGCAAACTAGTTCAACCTCTGTGGAAAGCAATATGGAGATACCTTAAAGCGATACTAGTGAATCTACCATTTGATCCAGCAATCCTATTGCTGAGCATCTACCCAAATGATCCAATGACACTCTACAAAAAAGACACCTGCACTCGAATGTTTATAGCAGCACAATTCATAATTGCAAGGCTGTGGAAACAGCCCAAGTGCCCATCAATCCAAGAATGGATTAATAAAATGTGGTATATGTATACCATGGAGTACTATTCAGCTCTAAGAAACAATGGTGATATAGCACATCTTATATTTTCCTGGTTAGAGCTGGAACCCATACTACTAAGTGAAGTATCCCAAGAATGGAAAAACAAGCACCAGATATATTCTCCAGCAAACTGGTATTAACTGACTAGCACCTAAGTGGACACATAGGTACTACAGTAATAGGGTATTGGGCAGGTGGGAGGGGGGCGGGTATATACATACATAATGAGTGAGATGTGCACCATCTGGGGGATGGTCATGATGGAGACTCAGACTTTTGGGGGGAGGGGGGGGAAATAGGCATTTATTGAAACCTTAAAATCTGTACCCCCATAATATGCCGAAATAAAAAAAAAAGTTTCAAAAAAAAAAAAAAAGAAAAGTAACATTTGCAGTTTTGAGTTCTCAGTATGTGAAAATATCTTACTTACTGCATCAGTATCACCAGGATCAAGTTCTCTAAAAAACAGAGGGAAATAAATGGGCAATGACTCTGAGATGGAGTTCCTTTAGTCCCACACAGAGAAATCCATTAATGCTGATAAACATATTTTCCCTATTTATTGTCAGGAACATGGTAACTTATGTTAGCACATCATACATATTGTCTATATTAAATTTCTCTATCTCCGTCTGTCTCCCTTCTCTCTCTCTCTCTCTCTCTCTCTCTCTCTCTCTCTACCTCTCTCTCTCACCACAGACACACACACACACTCCCTATGCAATATAGTTCATCGTATTTAACTGATGAAGAATCTGAAGACATTATGTAATTTGTTCAAAGCCACATGATAAATGACAGAGATATATAAATTCAAATCTATCTCCCTTCAGAGATTTTGATCTTCTCATTTATTATTGTGACCAAAAAAGTGATAATTCTTCTCCAAACATAAACTTTTTTTATTTTTCTTCTTACTAACTGCTGGCAAATAATCATAAAACTTTGAGCTTGAGGTTGACTATTCTATACAACATAATGTAAAAGAACCTTGAGAGTTGAGGTGATCTGTTAATATTAAACAGTATGATTTATTATAATATTGTTGTTTTTTGAAGTCAAGATATGATGAGAGATTATAACAGGGGTATTGAATTTTTTTTTTTTTTTTTTTTTTTTTTTTTTTTTTTTTGAGACAGAGTCTCGCTTTGTTGCCCAGGCTAGAGTGAGTGCCGTGGCGTCAGCCTAGCTCACAGCAACCTCAAACTCCTAGGAGGGGTATTGAATTTTTATCTAGAGAAGGCATTTTGTTGTAAATGTTTTATATTCAATTTTTAAAATTACAGTAATATGTCAAGATTCATGTTACAAGTATTAAAATAAAAAAATTCAGCTATTTCAGTTGTCAAGATACTATAGTATGTAGAATCAGGAACTTTAATAAGAAAAATCATTTCATCACAGGATGAAATGGCAAGAAGCCTCATAGTAGGCATAATTTGTGAAAGTATGTGTGGTGGTCGTTATCACATTCGTCTATAGGATGCAACTCATTCTTGGTCCTTGCCTTCCTGTTATAAAAATACAAAGTTACTTTTTGGATCTGCTAAATCTTTTGTTATCCTTAGCAAATATTAAATTTTTTTTTTAAAAAAAAGAATGTAAAAGGAATATGTCTCCTAAAATCTTCTGTACATTAAGAAAATATTCTGTCAATGTTGTTAATTGTTTTTAAACGACTACAGGTTTTACAGTTCACACATGGTATTTACCATTCAGTTTTTTGGAATCAATTTACTGAGCGGAAATGGCCTTACTTTTTAAACAAGTCATCCAATTTTCATTTAACTACATAACTAACTACCACATAAAAATTATCCTATTGTAAAATCTTACTGTGAATTATTCAACATTTCTTCTATGTTTCCAGTGATATATAGAAATCAATGTTGTTGCAACTAACTTATTAGAAGTGTAAGAGTTGCATTTGGTGTTGATTTCTATGTTCTTTGAAGGGGAAGAGAGGTGTAAATATATTTGTTCCTATACTTTTCTTTCTAGCAATCATGATATAAAAGGTTAGTTCAATAACTGTGTGGGCCTGTATTCTAAATTATCATAAAATCAGAGCACACAGCCAATTCTCTTAACTATAGTCAAGTTAATGTCTATTTTATTTAGGACAGATGGTTTTCCGACTACTTTTAATATTCTCTAGGTTTAGAAATGTCCCAAGTCCTCATAATTACAGCTTATTTCAGGGGTCAGTCTACTCTTTATTGGTTTTATGTATAATATTTTAAAATAAGAATAACCCCAAAAGGTAGAAATGTAAAAGATTCATAATGATATTAGGTACATGCATATCAGCAGATGTACTATTAACATAATGTATAAAATGAAGGACAAGATTAATTAGCATAGGTCCTATAGGAACACTCATAAAAGTTTTAATCTGACCTTACATCCAATTATATTTTATATTCTGACAAAATGGAAACAATCACATCAAATTTTACAGTACTCAGGGCCAACACTAAATCTTTCATATGTTTTTAATGTCAGTCATGTGTATAAATTACATTTATACTGAAATTATTTCTTTAAAATTAGGTAGACCTATCCAGTTGCAAAGGTTTTAAAAAGACTATGAAACAGGCTTAATTGTAGAAAATAAATAGGAACATTCACATTCTGCTATTATACCACTGGTTTGTGTATTAATTTATTTGTCAAAAAATTAGTGAAGTCTATTCGATGAGAGAACAGAGAGAAAAGGGGTAACAGATGAGGAAAGTAAGGTCATGGGGTCACCTGATGAAACAAGTGGTTTGGTTGTGCTTGGGAGAGGTGTCAGAATTTGGAAGCGCTGTTACAGCAAATAAGAAAGAATGCTGTTTAGAGACGTGGAAAATTCTGCAAACAAAAGTGAGGTTGGGAATAATCAGTAATGAAATCCTTCGGCACAATTATATGATATCCTCTCAGGAGTTTCAAGCAAGGCAAGGTAAAGTGAACTGCAGGTTTTGTCACAGATAATCTCTCAAGGATAGGATGGGAAACATTTTGCTTGAAATATTTAACTACAATAATCAGGGTGGGTATGGAATCACATGAAGACAGAATTGTTTAACTTGCATAGTATATAACTAAACGACAATGGAATTAGGCTAAATACATTTAATTCTCTTTATAAGTTTATGAAAAATTTTAGAAATAAAATATAAAACAAACACAAAAATCACTTTAAATTGGTACTAAAGCCTTTAGATAAATTAAGGTGTTTAAACATGCAAAAGTGTACATTTTTCTCTCTTCTATATTCATAATTATGCAGAATTTTAATCAGTTTGTGATATTTTGCTTTTTGCTTCTAATCCATCAGTAATTTTGAATAACTTTAGATTAAAATTAAATAGGGTTCTATGAATACATGAATATATGGGCAACTGGTGAAGCATTTTCACTATCATGGTGGTTCGGTCCATCAATTTCTAACAAATCTGGAGTTTTTTCATTGTGTTTGTTGTTTATCAGACTTTAGTGAGTCCATGTATTCATTTATTCAACAAATATTTATTGAGTTCCTGTTACATAACAGGCATAGTTCTAGGAATTCAGAATAGAGCGGTGAACAAACACTTAGTGTCTTCTCAATCTTAGGATCTGATTCTATATTAGAGGCTCTATAATTAATTAACCACTCTTAAGTAAAACCATTATATTGCCATGGTGTCTTAATTATTTATTATAGATACTTGCTGCTAGTTGGCCTTAGCACCTGGGGTCACCGAAATCCCACTAAGAACAGGTAACCAATTTCATTTGCAGCTTGTTCCATCTGCTTTTGTAACTATAATATAGATAACTCTTAATTCCTAATTTCTAGTCTTCACAGTTTTTTTCTCTATAATATGCCAGTGGACGTCTGGAATCTCAATTCTAAGTGGGCATCACATTGCTTCCAGATTTGGGCTAAATAACCCAGCAAACCATTGTGAATGTAGTGAGCTGTTCAAACCTACAGATTGTCTGCTAATTGCACCTTTACCAACACATTTATTAATAGCTCAATCAATCACCCTTAAAATCACTATGCACAAAGATGCTCTAGTGTTTGTTATTATTAAACTTGCATACATTTCCATTTATATTTTATATAAGTCTAATCAAAATAATTCACTTCTACAAGTAGTTATTTCAAACATTATTTTAAAACACAACTTTAGTTCTACTTTTTGCAATGCTACAGAATAGATTCTCCTGATAAAATAACCATTAAGAAACCTTATGATAAAATAACACCACATCCTGAGTAAATTAGGACAAATACAAATTTTACTGCACTTTTAAAATTGCTAAAATTAGGTAAATCTTAAAGGGCTCTAAAGAAAAAGGTATAAAATAAAGTAAAGCAGTTTGCTCTGAAGGAAAATGAATACTTCAGGGGTGTGATGGAAAGATAAATCCATGGGGTCCCAGCAATGTAGGAAAGCTGAATTTAATCTGTACATTAAGTTTGGAACCTTGAAAGGACTGAATTGTTCCTAGGGTGGTAAAACTCCCTGAAACTCCAAAAAGACAAATTTAAATTCACCTTCAAGAGAAAGCATTCTTAATTTAGGTGCAAGCCAATCTAATAAATTTAAAAATGAGTTTACATTTAAATAGTCATTAAGCATGTAAGAGAATGAAACACCATGATTGAGATATAAGGAAGCAAGAATAGATTTACTTTCCTATGACTTCAGAAATTGGAATGACCAGATTTAAGATATGAATTACTTTGACTAAAACATATAAGGGATAAAAATGGAATGGAAATGATATAAGTACAGGGAACAATCAATAATGTCTTGGTAGATTTGAAAAATATCCCAGTAGAAATTTTAGATATTTAAAAATATAACTATAAAAATAATAAAAAAAAAAAACTCAAATGAGTAAACAGCAAGACAGATCCAGTTCAATAGTTGGTAAACTGAATGATGTAATTTCAGATGCTAACCAGAACACAGTACAAAAATATAAGGGGATGTAGAATATGAAAGTGTGGTTAAGAAATATGAATGCTAAAATGAACACTAACAAATATCTAACTAGAGTCCAGAGGATGGAATAAAGAAAATGAAGTGGAAGAATCGCAATATTTGAAAACATAATGGGTGACGATTTTCCAGAGATAATAGAGGAGATAAATTTATAAAATATGCTATGAGGATGTCAAAAGAAATTCTTACTTAAGTGCTTGGTAGAGAATTTTCAGAACAACAAACACAGAATGAAAATTGTGAAAGCAGCCAGAGAGAAAAAACACATCAATTACAGAAGAATACCAAATAGATTGATGGTAGATTTCTCAAAAGTGTAACGGAAACCAACGGACAGTAAAATAAAACCCAAGTCTTGAGGAAAATTTAATGTCAACTTTCCTTAGACAGTTCCAATTATACTTAATAAACCTGGTGAGACTGTGTTTTCAATGTAAGTTAACTGTCTACATGATCATATTTTGCTTTCCTACTTTTGGCTACCTCATCTACCTTATCATTGTTACAGAAAATTCTTTGGTTGTGGTTTATATCTTGAGCTAAAACCTTAGAGATTTGGACTTATTTTCTATTCCCGTTTGCATCTATATTGGAAGGTGAAGTCCTGTCCTTAGATATTTTCGAATTCTCTTTAAATATAAATTCCGTGTTGCTAAAACCTGATAGTGCCTAGTGTTATCTTTTCATTTTATAATTATAATTACACACTTTTCTTTTTTCCAGATGAAATAAAATGTCTTTTGTGCTGCTCACACTCCTAAAATTCTACTGATTTCTGTAATTCCACTCAGGCTTTTCCTCAATTCATTTTTTATCAGAGAAGCTACAGGGATTTTAAAAAAAATTTCAAAATATGAATCAAATTATGTTTTTCTTCTGCTTTAAATCTTACAATAGCTTTCTATGATACTTCAAATAAAATTGAAATTCTTTGTCTACAAAATTCTACCTTCCATACCATTTCTTCCATCATTCCCATGCCTTTAGTACTAGCTGTTCCTTCTTGGCATTCTCTTCCCCTATCTTCATAAGATTGGCCTTCTTACATTCATATCTCAGACTAATATCATTTCTTAGAAACCTTTTTGACTATTAAAGTCACTCAGTCACTCTGTATTAAATGCCTTATTTTTCTCTATATAACATGTTGAATTATTAGATATTTTCACATACCTGTCTCTATCTATCAATATCTATGTAATATTCTCTATCTTCAGTCCCAGAATATAACATCATGAGAGCAGCAATCTCACTATTTTTTCATAAGTTTGTCACCAGCCATTAGAATACCACTTAGGCCATTGATGGTGTTCATTAAATATCTTTTGCATACATGAAAGAAATAGTTTTCTGCCATTTTGAATTAATACATTTTTACTTATGTGACAAATTTTGTTAATATGCTCATTGATAATGGCTAGTGGTTTCATCATCCAAGAATATATGTTTCTGACTGCATTTCTAGATGTCTTATTAAATTTTTGAATTAACTTAAATCTTGAAATATTGCTCAGAGTAATTTCTAATAAATTGGTTGAACTTTGAGAACTTTGAAAACCTGCACATGAATAGTAATTTGTTTCTGTCTAGTCCAGCATAATTTGAATATGACACAATGTAGGCTATTTTTTAGTACATGGAACTATGAATAATTTCCAGAATAATAAATTTTAATTTTGTACATCCTAGTCAAAAAAAAGAAATGTCAGTGCTGATTCATTCATTAGTGAATTCCTCTGCAATGAAAGGTTGATTGAGTTGTGTTTTTTACAGCTATATTATACTCTGAGATTTTTATTCTCTTACTTTCTAATTTTTTGGAGTATTTCTTATTGGATTTTATATTTTAGCATAAATTTTCCTTCTCTATTCATGCAGAATACTTTTCTGAAAATTGTCTCTAAAGTTTCTAAGCATTTTCTTCTTTTAGCATGCTCAACTAGTTTTCTTTTTGAAAGTTTAACTATATATTGAAGACAATACACCATTGAATAGGAAATTTTCGTGTATATGTATTCCAGTAGCAGTCATTTTAACTTTTGAGTAAGTACTGTAGAAAAGTATTTTAGTAATATAAATAATGCTTTAATAAATTAAATTTATATAAATTATTTCTTACCTTCAACCTTGTCAGAATTTAAGGTCTTTTTTTCCATTTTTTATTCTGGTTTCATGCTAAGTAGTACTCTTCATAAAGACATTTATATTTTCAAATTTTTTTGCTTTAGAGGTGATTTGATTTGTCATTAAATTAATTTGGAACTACTATGTGTTGGGCTTTGTGATAAACATGTATACAAAATTGTATATTTAAGTTTGGTTATTTCTCATGGTAAATCTGTATATAATAGATTTATTAATATTATTGTCATTATTTATTTTACAGAACAGAGATTGAGATTGGTTAGTGACTTTTTTAAGAAGACATAACTAGAAAGAGGCTGAATTAGATTTCAACTCAGAATGTTCTGTGGCAGCAAAGGGGAATACTAATCTAGAAACAAGAATAGACTAACACGCTGCAATCTTTAAATTTAACTGTGGCCCACAGAGTTGCTGTGGAGAGTGTTGACAGGCAGCCCACCAAGCTTTTGTGAGTCATGTGCTGCCAAAATTCCCTGGCCCTGAGGAAGAGGGGTCTGAATCTGACTCAAAATAATATGGTAGGGAGCCTTAGTCATACATAATTTCCAGACCTGAGTATAAAAGATAAAAACAAATAAATTTGAGCCTGTATTTTCAGAAGTCTCTGCAAGCTAGGTAATACCACCCTGAAGTGGACTGCAATGATATTACAGCTGCTACTCAGAGGGGATTAGTTTCCATGGGAAACACTTCAAGCTATCTAATTGTCTGATCAAGCAATTCATTTCATTGTAAAAGGAAGGAGGCTCCAATCTCTTTCCTTACTGTTCCCACCACAGTCATGAAAGTCCATATCAAAAGACTGGGTGCTGTTTTACAGAATATATGACATGCTCTGAGCCATCAGGGTATCGTGTTGCCCTGTTCACAGCCTGGACACCTATGCTTAGAAATCTAGAGGTTAAAATTCCTTTTTGTTTTTTTCTGTACTTAGGTAGGATATATTATTTGTTTGTTATTGCTACTATAGTGTAGGTTGGTGGTGATTACATTTGTCATTGAGTCCATTGATTTCAGAAAAAATAAAAATAGTACCTGGGCTGTATTATCATTGTACTAGAGAAGAGATGGGTTTTCCCTGGATTGAGGATTATCAGATTACTGGCAAGAATCTTTTAAAGTGGGTTTTATGATATTTTTTATAGAAGGAGGTTTGCATAATTTTGTGCTATCATTTGATCAGGAATGGTGAATTCATAGTTGAATCCTGAAGGGAGCATCATGTTAGTTAAGGAACATTCTTGGTATTGTATGCATAGGAAGAAAAAAATGTGTGTCTGGAAATCCAAAGGTAGAATGTACTAGACATGTTCATCACAGTGTCTGCCGTCTTCAGATACCACCCCTTGTCTTGACTGAATGGGTGGCTATGGATAAATATGTTTCATTTTCATGTGTCGTGAGTCTCCTGAGCATATGTGATTGGATTTGGAGGTGGGATCCTGATCTAAGAGCAGCTAATCCATAGATTGGCCAACACAGCATGACGTGGACCCTTGTGAAAGGATGTGATGTATTTTTCTTTTGGCAATTCAAACTGGCAAAAAACAGTGTGCATTAGGCAGTAATGGGAGTAGATGGGGAAATGATCTAGCAAATTCATGGAGCAAGAGCATAGACAGCCATTGGTAAGCCAAAATCATAAGGGAACAGCAGAGAATAAATACAAAGTCATCAGGTAAAAAACATCTGTGTATTATAGATTGGAAAGGAAAAGAGTAGGTACTTTATTTACAAAGCCCATAGCAATAGAGATAGAGCAACATTTAGTTTAAAAAAAAAAAAGATGACTGTACAGTAGAGTGAAGACCTATATGGCTTCCCATTGCTGTTGTAGTTCCTGGAGTTGCTTGAATCCTAAATGACAATTTGTTCCAGTTCCTGTGAGGCTAAGCCATGTTTGATTAAGATTCTTTGTCTCATTTTGAATGAGTTAATGTTCTTTTTCTCTCAAGTAAGAGAACTAAAATCTGAGTAGCTTAATCAAAATCCACAATTTATTTAAAGATTATGTCAAAGAAAAAATGCATTGGATAGGAGTTTAAACAGGCAAGGAGGTCTTCATTCAGTTGGAACAGAGATCAAAACTACTGCATTAGGGGAGATTCAACGCAACTCCTCCAAAACAAAAAGCAGGTGAGCTTTTAAACACTGATATGAGCTAGTGGAAAAGTGCCAGAGGATATTAGAGGGTAGGTTGTCAGTGTGATTAGGCCATTTGTGTGGCTAATTGGCACTTGTTGAAGTTAGACTCCTACCCTCCCACAGAGACTAGCAGATAGGGGCTCTATCTTTCTTCATAATTACATTTCAAAGGGATGGCTGGCAGGTCCTCAAGAAAGACATTTCTGGGTTGTAAAACAAAAAAGAGGCTGGGGAAAAAAAAGTGCATCTCAAGAAGCAGAAAAGGTATGCACAGCCACAAGTGTTCTAAAGTAAATGCTCTAAGGAAAGGAAGGTCAGGGACCTATCATCAGGAAGAAGCTTGTCTAAAGTTTGGCCAAGCCTTGGGGAATGTTAGGTTGAGGTTGTCTTGGTGGATTGCCAGAGTAATTCACAGAGTAAAAGGTGTTACTAACTAAGCTTCAGAAAAGCAGGAAGCTTAGCGGGAAAGGCATGTATCAAGTCATGGTTTGGGTGTGGCAATGTTGTAACATGTAAAAAAAAATGTTTGTGCCCCCATAATATCCTGAAATAAAAAAAAAAAAAAGGACGAAAAGCAGAAAGCAGAAAGACTACAGGGACCCTGGAGGCAAGAAGTCTGTGTCTTTTCCCCAAAACACCATCATTAAGGTGTCATAGTTTCCAGTCTATTGAAAATTACCAGGAGCATTCTTTGACCCAATTTAGATAGATCAAATATATATTCATTTATTTATTCATTTATTTAACAAATATTTATTGAGCATCTACATGTATCAGACACTGCTCTAAGCAGTAGGGAATTATACATCAGTGAACAAAATGTTCAAAATTCTCTACACTCATATTCTAGTGGGAAGGGAACAAACAATGACAAAAATAAATCAATTAAATGTTGATAAAGTTAAGTTCCATAATGAAAGTTAAAGCAAAGAGAGAGAATATGCTATGCCTACCACAGTTACAATCCAATGTGTGGACCACTGATACTCTGAAGCTATTTCTTGCACATTCGCTGGGTAATTACTAGATATAAGAGAACTGTTATGAGGTGGAGCAATAAGCAAATTGGTGTTTATCACACCCTTTGACATACATATTTCTATGCCCTACACTTTCATTATTCGAGTCATCATAAGTGTGTTTTTGCCTCTTGCAAATTAAATACATTAATTAATTTAAGATATTTAAGCACATATTAAAATATCTTGAAAGACTATATTATAACATATTAATATAGATTAGCTTTGGTAGAAGGTTATGCGTCATATTTTGGTCTTTATACTTTTCCAAATGTTGTAAATTTTCATCAATGGGCATATTAGTTTTACCTTAATAATTGGAAAAAAATGTAAACTTTAAAATTTTAACTTTTATATAACTTCATCATCACTACAATAATAATTAGTATGAAAATTATTTTAATATTAAGTGCTTTCATTTTCATCATCTTATTTAAACCCTCAAAAATGAGGCTAGAGAAATTGAGGCAAGAATATAAAAGATCTAGCATGCTTGTTAAAGAATTCACAATAAGCGAAAATTCAACAGATTTAATGTGAAGATTGACATCATCATATTCATTTTGAAAAAAGAAAACCTCTAAGCTACACTCAGGATGGACTGATGGGGGAGAATGTGGAGCTGACCATGGCATCTGTGGGTGGAGACATGAATGTAATTACAGAGGGAAGGAAATATTATGGTTTAGCTAAAGAGGAAGGCTAAGGAAACATTTTGGAGAGCGGGATAACCAAAATTTCTCTTAACTCACAATTTTGTATAGAACTTGCCTGACATTGCTAAGCAAGAAGGCTCCAGGTTGACAACTCTTATTAATAGTACCACCCTGCCTTGCTACTGAGCTGCCTATCATCTGCAAATTCCAAATGCCTGTATGTATAAACCCCATCCCCACATGCTTCTAACATTTTTCCAGTGGGATTTCAGATTATTTTTATTTTGATATATTTATTTGGCAAATTGTATAAAGTAAAAATTCATCAGTTTTAAATACAAAAGACAATGATTTTTAAAAAATCAAAGATTCAAAGTTGATTGAAATAGTATACTTTTGCTTTAGGGGAGCCATTGTAGTTTTAGGAAGTTGCATCCTACTAGTTTCATCTCCAGACTTTTAACCCAACATCAATTTCCAGCAAATAAAAACTAGGTGCAAGGAAAATAATTATATTAGTATGATTTCCTTCACATTTGTCAGAAAGAATGTTCTATAGCATTCCTATATATGATCAATTTTGAAAAACCATGATATGTGACTATATGCTCGCATATGTTTTTTACTTGATGGGTTAGCTATTCACTCTTCTGCTTGTTAATGACTTCCCTAATTGGGTAGAAAATGTGTAGTTACTCACCACAATATAAAATATTGAAAGGTGACAGAGAAAAAGCACTTTACTAGTCCCCAGGGAAAGAAAATTGCTTATCTGTAATTGTTTTGCTCTCTGAAGAAATATATCAGACTTCCATTTCCACATAGATTTTCTGGATATAGTGTGGCCCACTATTTTAATGTCAACAGAAGCAATCCCTTACAGAGTTTTTCTGCCTTTTGTGTGCTCTAGTTAACCTGAGGGACCTTTAAGCTATAATTTGTAGAGAAAGATGGAAGCATGGCACAGAGGAGGTAGGGATTGATTTGTAAGTCATGTCCTAGCATGTAGAGTGACAAATTGTGGACAGAAGCACTGGGGATAGGAAAAGAAAAGTAAAAATAAAATATCTACCCATCACTATATCTCAAAGTGGAGAGTAGCAGGAAGTTGATTAAATGAATGTCATGAAAAATTCTAAATAGATAAGTACTTAGATCCTGGATAAGAAACACAACTTGTTCATTCATTTAATGACTGCTTATTGCTCACTTACAATGTGTCAGGCACTGCACTGAGCAATGAAGATACATTAGTGATCAGGGTAGATGTGGGGTCCCTGCATTTACCTAGAATATAAAACTAAATAAGCAATTGTGATAGCTTTTATAGTATTATATGTACACTATACTTTGAGAGCTGTACAAGGGCATCTCATCTCCTTTTGGGAGACCCTAGAAGAACTGAAATGCTTGAAAAATAAATAAGGTGATTAAATAATCAGGTGGTTTAGGTGGCTTCAGAAACAGAAAACAGTACATAGGAAGGCCAGAGAGACAAGAAGCAGAACTGAACTGAAGGAAGTTCAGGATGGCTAAACTATGACAAGTGTTAAGACAAGAGGGGAGAGGTAGGCAGGCAGCTGGCTTTGTTAAGACATGTTAAATTAAAACTGACACCAGTATAAGTCAAAGTGCATTCTTCTTTCTACAATTATTTGTCAAATGTCCAAAATTTTAGAGCTATTTAAAATACAAAGATTAAAAGAAAGGTTTTTGAAGCCTCTAGCACCTCCAATTTGGTAAGATAAAAAGTCAAATAAAAGAACAACAGTAATACAGAGTGAAAAGTGAAATGATTGTAAGAGCCAGAATCTGCTAAAGCAACACAGAAGTAGAAGAGTGGGAAGGAAAGTCTAGTGCCTGAAAAAGATTTAAGAGGTGATTATTGGATTGGGTATTAAAGGCCATGGGAGCTGGTGAAGCAGAGGAGGGAAGGACATTTAAGGCAGTGGGGACACCATATCTAGTGGTTTAGAAGCATGAGGAACAAGATCTGTTCAGAACTGCGAGTAGAATGCTTTTACTACATCAGCATTTCCCAAAATGTGCCTCAGGGAACAATCTGTAGGATGATCTAAAGATACTCTACTCCCTTCTTGAAAAGTTACAATGCCCATTAGCATAGTAAGGGATCTGAAAATACCTACAGTGAGGAAAGCTGTTTAACTTTATTTGATACAGTGTTTTTCAAAGCAATCTGACCACAGAATTTCCTCTACTCCATTCTCTTTTTGGTTTAACACCTATTAACATCGTGGAAACATAATCTGAAATTGATAGCAGAACCTAGAGTGAGTAGTGCAGGGTGTCAGAGAATGGGGCCACAGAAGATTGTCAGATCATGAAGACCTTTGTCTGTCAGGCTGGTTGTAAGGGTAGAACTCACCTGATGGATGTTTCCTTCCAGGTGAAAGTAACTCCATTGACAAGACCCATCCAGCCTTATTCACTCTTCTCTAAGGGAGTTCTGGGGAGTGATTTATCTGAGATGTAAATTTAGGAAGAATTAACTGAGAATATCAAAAGAGCTGCACCATTCCTTCTCTTGAAGTATGCCTCCAGCTGGGGACACCTTCTCCAGGTGGGAAAACTTGCTCTAGTTCAGCACTACCTAGGGCTGGGAGGGTAATTTTCCTATTTGGGATTCAATACTAATATCTCCAGCATAGCTTCATCAGTAATGAAGAATATGTCTTATCTATATCTCATTCTTTTGTTTTATTTCTCAGATCTTCATAATTTATACAGGTAAAAAGGTGATATTTATTGTCTTTTATGAGATCTATATATTAAGGAATTTGCTGTTTATCCTGTAGGTAATTGGGAACCACAAAAATATTTTAATAGAGGAATCACACAGCCAGACTTGCATTTGGCAGCTTGTGTAGCCATGTAGAAGATATATTGGGGGCCAGGGGTGTCTGAGAAACCAATGTAGAAGGACAGCAGTAATACAGACAAGAATTTATCAGATCTGGAAGTACACCAATGGCAGTCATTCATTGGAGGAGGAGATGGATATAGAATATATTTAAGAGGTTGAATCAATGGAACTAAGAGACTGATTAGATGTATGATGATAGAGAAGTACAATCTCAGAAAACTCCCAGATGTTTGAATAGAATTGAATTAAATCTTGTTTGGTGGAAATCAAAAGCTCTATTTGTAGCATACTGAGGTGGGCATACCTTAGGAATCAAAGTAAAAATGTCTAGTTGTTCATTGTATAGATTTGTCTGAAATTCAGAGACATTTATAGTCTAGGAATACAGACATGGCAACTATTCATTAATTAATGGTACTTGAAGTCATGGTGTCAATCAGCTTATTTATGAGGGTTTAGGGACAATAATCCTACTCAGTATCAATATGGAACACTAATTATGAGCCCACTATGTGCCAGCAATACATTAAACACTTTATACAAATGGTCTCATTTAATCCTCCTCACAACTCTTTAAGGGGGACATTAGTACACGATTATCATCACTTTACAATTGAAAGATGAGAAAATGGAAGGATGATTAGGAATGGCATCCTAGAAAAAGTAACATTTAAGAGGCAGTTGGAGGGAAAGAAAGAAACAATGAAAAAAAGATAAAGTGGTTGGAGAGAAAGGAACATCTAAGAGGGAGCTGAAATAAAAGAGGGACTTGTAGACAATTTGAAATGCTTCCTAGAAGTCGAGTAATATATGAAGGAAGAACTTCTACTTGATTTGGCAAGTGGGAATGAATTTATTTTGTTCATAAATATTCCCATGATATTTTAAATGTATTTGATAAAATACAACTGTCTTCAGGAACATACACATGGACATGTCTTTGTGATTTGCTATTTTAGTTAGTTTTTGCAGGAGGTGGTATACATTCAAAGAGTTTTGCTTGTTGACAAATTTAATTAGGGCTTGGGGTTAAGCCTGGTATGGGAATAGATAACAGAAAACCATGGTGCTCTCCTACTCTTTTCTCTTTATATTCCTTCTATCAAAGTTCAAATTCAGGAGCATAGTGAATTATAGTAATTGTGAGTCACAAACTCAATTCCCTGTTAGAATTTTACTCGGAAAGTAAGCAAGGCAAAAAAAAAAAAAAAAAAAAAAAAAAAAAAGAAGAATGCTTATTTTCTATAATCATTTGGGGGAAGAGAAGCTGTTCATCACCAGAATTTAATAAAAGTCATCTACCTTGAAATCAGATTGATTATGAAATAAATTGGCACCAGTCAAAACTTCTAAGGCACAGAACTAAATGAGCTTGTTACCCTTTGCATAGGAGGAATTATTAGGATACTAAATCTTTGAGCAAGTCTCTACATGCATGAGCTTTAATGAAGCAGATGTGCAAGCAGATGAACATTATTTTAAGAAAAAATCCTCTCCAAAAATCAAGTTAATATTGCAGATTTATCAGTAATTGTTTATACACCATTTGATTTCCAAGATTTAAAGTTGATTAACAATATTATTCCTTTTAGAATCCACTTTTTTTATCATTGATCTGCCTGACTTTGAATAATTTATGCTATGAGACTTTGTATCAGTGTGTTCCTTCAATCTGAAAATAGTAGAAAATAATGATATTATAATAATAAATATGGAGCTTGCACAGTGGAAAGCAACAGGAAGAAAAATCTTAACATCGATGGTAGAGTTGATGTTAGCTGCAATTGCGGAATGCAGGCCTAAAGTAATTGGGTTAAGGTGACTGTCTTGGTCCAAGTTAAGAGATATCTTGGTATCCCACATTATGACTGTCCTGTTTGTTGCTTGGAGTCATTCATGATTGACAACATATAGAGAGACATGTTTGATATTCTTTTGCATTCAGTAGAATGCAGCAGAATGAGCTTGACTGACATAAAAAAAAAATTATTTATGTTCCTCCCTCTGCCCTTCCCCAACCCCTTTTTGAAGTGCTTATACACAGGAGCATTGCCTGGAGGTTTCCCAGGGCTCCTCTTCCTGCAAAACAAGCTCAAGCAGGGCAGAGGGGATCTCAAAATCCTGAGGGCATGGTTGTGAATTTGGAGTCTAAATAATTTATCTATTTTCATTCTTAGCACATTTGCCTATTTTTTCCTTTTATTGTGCAAAGCAGTCTATTGGATTTTTGAAATGCAAAAGAATGTTTAGCATGGATAAATAGCTGTTATTTCTCTATTTGATATATCTCACAATGTTGGAATGTACCAAAAGGATGCTGTATATTCTCCATGTCAGTTGCATGGGCTTTGGAGTTAGAAAGATGAATTCTGCATTCACTTCTCATATGACTATCAGCAAGTTACTATACTTCTGATTTTTTATCTCTAAAATTGGGTTGATGATGCTTATTTAGTAGGTTTTCATAAAACATTTAATGAGTTATTGTGTACCAAGTTCTTAGGACTATATCTGATCTTTAGAAGGTACTCAATAAACAGGGTCTGCCTGAATATTACCAATTTGGCCTTGGAGTTGAACTCTTTTGAGTCAAACTACTTGGAATGAAATCTGGACTCCATACTTTAGCAGCTGTGACCTTTGATAAGTTATATAACACCTCTGTGCCTCCATTGCCTTGTTTGCTAAGAGAGATTCATACTAGAAACTACTTTGTAAGTTCATGGGAAGATTAAGTAGGGTAATACATAGAGCTCTTAGGACAGTGCTAGACATATAGTGAAATCCTAATGAATATTTTTGGTGAAATGGATCATATCAAAATTACCCTCAGTGTTTAGTGCTGTCAAATATAAAATGGAAAACTCTCATGAAAGCTACATTCCATTCAATGAAGTTTGTGCTAAACAGTAAATGTGTTCATTATTAAGCCTTAACTTTCCTGTTCCCTCATTACATTTGAACTCTGTTCAGTACTTTTGAACTCTGTATAGAGCTTTGAAATTTGAAGATCAACATAATTTTAATGATCTCATCAATGTTATGCAATAGATCCCCCTCTGGGCCTTGGGGAGGCAGGTTTGAAATCCACAGACCTGTCTTTGCTCTTGACAGCAAAGTCATGGAAGCTCTGGTACTGAATTTAGAGACTTTCTATCCTAAGTCTAGTGCTTAGTCTAATTAGTTCACAGTTCTGCATAAAGAATGTAAGCATGCTATCAGTCCAAGGGTTTATACAAAGTACAAAAAGAGTAAGCAAGATATATGACAGAACAATTTTTAATGAGCACTTTTTATTGTTATGCAAGTTGAATCATGCAGAAAATAACATATCTCATTTTCTAATCAATTTAATAGCCTGCCAGTTATCAGTTGGGAAGATCAAACTGTAAATCTGTTTTTATACAATTTGAGTAAGTCTTAATGGCATCCACTACTTATTTCAATATTTTTCCTTAGGTTCTAATAATCTTTATTTGTTTTGTAGTTAACATTTTAGTTTTTATAGTAAAATCTCGGTGTATCATTTTACTTGTCAAATTTTGATGGATGCTTATTTGCATTAGATTATAAAAGATTAATAGTGAATTTCAAATCAATATACAATCAGGCTCCATTAGTACCTACCCTAATCCTTGCTAGTGCATAATCCTTCAGGCTATATTTTATAAATACCAGTGGCCTTTCTTGATGTAAATGAGGCAGAAAAACATTATTTTAGTTCAGTTCTAAAACTGTACAAAAAAAAACACAACCAAGTATCATTTCTAGGAATTTTCATGGTATATAAAAAGTATGGGGCTGACTCAGAAATTCTTCTTCTAGCTCTCATGGAATGTAGAATGAAAGCATCGAGGTCATACGTAATGAAATACAACATGGAATAGTGAAGAGCAGAGCTCCTGGCTATGGCGTCTCTATCTTCAGGGGCTTTGTGGGGCCAGGAAGGATGGGAAGTGAGGGCACTTCTGTGTACGTCTTCCTTCACCTTTGGGGCATGGCGAAGGTACCTTTAAAGGATTGATGCTGAATGATCATCATTTTGTCTGCCATTCTTTGGGGTAGAAGTTGCTCTTTTGGACTCACTTTCTGATGTTGTCTGAATGGCACTTCTGCAGCCAACTTGAGGCAGTGGTCTACCTCTTGAAAGCACCATGGTTGTTCCAGGGTCATCAGCTCATTAGGCCTGCATTTCTGCTCCCCAAATTACATAATGCACCCCTCTCCTGGCTGCTGTGGCTTCTTCTAATCAAACCATTGCACTAGACACTCTGATTCCAACTAATTATGTAATAGCACTTATAATTAAGAGCAGGTGCATACGTGTTTAATATTTTAACAAATACACAGCTCCTTTTTAAAAAACAACTATGCATACACTAACGCACACAACAAAACTCTTGTCCTTGCAGTTGAATCAAGGGAGCAGTGAAGCTCTTGATTAGGATGAGGCCACACATCTGATGTTTAAGCCCAGAAAATAAATCATACCTAGATATATACACATGTTTCTATGTGTGTAAATTATCAAGTAAACTCCAATTTCTTATAAATACCTGTAAGATGATTAAATTATATCATTATAATAAAACACTTAGAGTGTTTTTTCACTCTAAGTTATTTTTATGGAAATAGTATTATAAAAGCCCCATTTCTAAATGCAACTTATAAGAAAAAAAACCCTTAGATATTTTCATTTTATAAAAATATAAAATTATATTTTCTGAAATATATTATACAATATGTTAAGAATATTATGGCTGTCATAGGTATAAATTACAGAAGGATGGAGAAAGCATAAAGAGCTTTTACTTGTTTTTTTATGATACATTTTTTCTCAACTCTAGCTTATCATCCTTGTCATAAAACAATGCCCATCAACACTGTCTAAAAAGCAAATATTGAAAATATAGTATACAGATATCCTCTATGACTTCATTTATATCAGAGTGACATTTTTTATTTGTATAAATTTAGAGGGTTCAAGTGTAATTTTGTTATAGGCATAGATTGCACAGTAATCAAGTCAGGGCTTATAGGGTATCCATCACCCAAATAATGTACATTATACCAATTAACAAATTTCTTATCATTCCTCCCTTCCTATCCCACACCCTTCCAAGTCTCTATTACTATCATTCTATACTCTACATCCCTGTGTACAAATTATTTGGCTCCCACTTAGAAGTGAGAACATGTAATGTATGTCTTTCTGTGTCTGATTTGTTTCACTTAAGACAATGGCTTCCATTTCTATCCAAATTGCTACAAAAGACATGGTTCATTTTATGGCTGAATAGTATTCCATTGTGTATATATACTACATTTTCTTTATCGAATCATTCATTTATGGACACTTAGGTTGATTCCATATCTTTGTGATTGTGATTTGTGCTGTGATAACCATACAAGGGCAGATATATTTTTGATATGCTGATTTCTTTTCCTTTGGATAAATAACCATGCGTGGGATTGCTGGATCATCCTTGGTAGTTCTGTTTTTAGTTCTTCGAGAAATCTCTATCCTATTTATCATAGAGGTTGTACTAATTTACATTCCCGCCAACAGTGTATAAACATTCCCTTATCTCTTCATCCTCACTAACAGTTGTTATTTTTGACTTTTTAATAATAGATATTCTGACTGGTGTAAGATGATATCTCATTGTGATTTTAATTTGCATTTGTCTGATGATTAGTGATGTTGAGCATTTTTTCATATACTAGTTGTCCTTTGGGTGTCTTCTTTTGAAAAATTTCTATTCATATCCTTTGGCTACTTTTTAGTGGGATTATTTGTTTATTTTTTGTGGAGCAGCTTTTTTCCTGCTCAGGGCCTCAGGGGTATTGTGCCCAGTTCCAGCACCAGTGGCTGAAGCCCACACCACACTTGCTTCTCAGAACCATCCCCCATTCAAGCCCAAGTTCTGCAAGTGCTGCCCTAGTTTACTTAACAGCAAGGACTAAAGCCAATGTTTCCCAGGATTTTCGCAGTTTGTTAAGAGCTAGGATCAAGAATGGCATCTTGCAGTAATTGTTTAGATTTGAAACAGGGCATTGGGCACTCCCGGGAGCATTTTCTCCTCATAGGTTCCAGACTATTCCCTAAGTTAGACTCAGGAATTGTAAGGGTCAATGTGCTCTCCTGTGGCATGGATTGCTTGATTCCTCAGTGGGAAAGTGGCCCACAGCAAGGCACTTGCCCTCTCCCGTGTTGGGAATTCACTTCCACTTCCTGGCCAGTCCTGGTCATGCAGACTGCCTGTTTTCTTTCTTCTTCCTAGATATTAAAGTTCTCTTTTTCTTTCGTGTTGAACTCCCATGTTCCTTCTTGAATTGAAACTGTGATTGTCTATACACTATGTTAGTACTTCTAATTGAATGAGGTCTGCTGGAAATGCCTCTAGTCAGCCATCTTGGAAAAAAATCAGTATAACATTTGACATGAAGGTCAAAATTGACTGAGCACTTGAATTATCAATATATTATTTTAGAACAATGTTGTCAACAACCTAAAACAATAGTCAGAATATTTTTAAATTATTAAGAATTTTATACTCGCTCAATAGTCTTTAAGAAGTACCTTTAAAAGTCAGAATACAAATTATTAATAGATCTATGTTTGGTAGAATCAATAAGCCACTGAGTCTTGAACAAATAAGGAATTGGGGGAGGATTCTTGAACTTGAAGAAACTTCATTTATAATTTTCTTTAAAAGCAGGATCTTGTAACTAGATATGGTGCCCTACAGCAATTACAAACTCCAGGATGTATTATAGCGGGGGAAAGAGAATTTCATGAAAGGCAATGCAAAGGTGAAAGTAGGTAGACAACACCATGGCACTATAATAGGGTGTATTTTCTGTGATTCAAACATCTTGTGTTAAGGAGCCGGCTTAATTACCCTAACAAAATGATGCTAAAATGGAGTAGACATGACATCATCATCATTGACATCATCATCATTGTCATCATTATCATGATCTAGAGCTTTATTTCTCTCTTCTGTGACAGATTAGAGAAGAGAGGTTTGGGCTGGTGGGAGATCTTACTTTACTAGGAGATTCAAGGACTACATTTGTTTGCTTCCATTATGTAGCTCTGACATTCTCTGGGATATTGTCCTGGCATCAGTGGGGAATGATATATCACCTCTAGCCTGCATGGAAAAAAGAAAAGAGTAGACTTGAAGGGAAAACAACTTACCCTTTATGCATATAATATAGAAGTTACCCACACCAACTTCATTTAGTGCTTTTGCAAGAATTTACAGTCATAGACACAACTAGCTGGAAGGGAGGCAGCTATTACACAGCTACTACTACTAGAAGTATGAAAGCAAGACTGGTACTTTACAGTCTCTCCTACACCTCTTAATGACAATATTAAATTGGAGACTATCAAAAAGGACTAACAAAATTATAAAACATGCATAGCATGTTTATTTAAGAAAACACATAGAGACAGCAATTCTGACAGCAAAATTAATATTAACCAAAGTAGTAATTGAGTAGACATAAAAACAGTCTATAATTTCAAAAATAGGAAGGATAGATAATTTTAAATTGTTAGAAACATTAAATTTGATAAGCTACCTTTTACATTTGCCTGAAGAATTCCCTGGAGATTCTAAACCAATTTCTACATTACTCTTTATAACTTATTGAGACAACATATTTTGTTAGATATGCCTTGCCAAATAACTCAGCTTATATAAGTACATATCCAATTCTAAGTGTAGAAGAAAATAATATATTGTTAAAACATGGTATAAATTTCACTGTTTTGTTCCAAAGCTCTTGAATATACAAGATTCAAAGGCAAAAGTGTGACAATAGCATCATTTAATGAAATTATAAAACAATTTTAACCTTCATACTTGGCATGAGAGAGGTTCTCTGCACAGGGACTCTTCATTGAGTCCATAGATACTGGACTCCATGTGTTTTGAAAGGTCTTTCTAAAACACAATCGAAGGCTCTTATTTTTTCCTTACATATTCCTCTGTGTGAATTAGACATTTACAATCAAGAGTAAACTAAATCATGAGAGCATAGATAAGCTTGTCTAAATCTCGGTAGCAATATTCAGGCATAATTAATACTCACATTTTTTTTGAATTGGAAAAGGATAAGAAATGATTTTAAATTGCTGCTAATAATATTTTAGAAAATAAAATTTATTAAAATTTTTTGATGATAAGATTATATTCAATCACTGTGAGGTTTGTTTTCTTGTTGCTCTCATTATTTTTTTTTTTTTGTATTGGAAAATTAGTGCTTTAAGTATTTGGTTAACTGAGGGGAAAAATCAATTGACTGGTATAACATTTATTTTTTAATTTAAAAATAATGATGATGATTATTCCATTCTAATTGTTTTTTCCTGTTGATCATAAACTAATGAAAACTAAGAGATTTTGAATTTTATAAGAGGCAGATGTTGTCTTGGTGTATTTATGCTGCTGTTCCAAAATACCATATATTGGGTAATGTATAAAGAACTGAAATGTATTTTCCTGCAGTTTTGGAGGCTAAAAAATAAAGATCAAGGTACTGGCTGGTGAGGGTCCAGTATCTCTGATTCAACATGGTATGCTTTGATGCTCATCCTCCTGAAAGGAGGAATGCTGTGTTCTCACATGACACAGGTGGAAGAGCAAAGGGAAGGGAATGTTATGGTTTAAATATGTCTCCTCCAAAATTCAGGTTTGGCCAGTGTTATATAGTATTAAGAGATGGGGTCTTTAAGAAGTAATTAGGTCACGAGGGCTTCTTACCTCATGAATGGGATCAGTGTCCTTATGAAAGAGCTTGACGGAGGGAGTTTGTCCCTTTTTGCCCTCTGCCTTCTGCTACATGAGAACACAGAATTCCTGTGCTCCAGGGGACTCAGACTTCAAAACTTAATCTTGGAGGCAGAGAGAGTAGCCCTCATCAGACACCAAACCTGCTGGCTAAGGATCTGGGGCTCCGAGACTTCAGAACTCTGAGAAATAAGTAGATTTTCATTCTTTATAAATTACCTAGTCTCAGGTATTTTGGTATATCAGCACAAATGAACTAAGACAGATATTTTCTTGATTACAGAAATTTAGAATTAGATTTAACTACTTCTAAATATGCAGTATTTTGTTATTAAAATGAGAAAATATTTCTGAGATGAAATTCTTGTGAGCAAATCAGGGTATAAAAAATGATTTTTTACCTTCCCAAACCATCCAAGATACTTTGCATCTTCAGAAGGAATCAAAGAAAAAGCATTTTTTCATCATATTTTATTTAAGTTTCTTCATTTTTAGAACTAAGAAAATGAGATCAGTTATCTACTAATTACTAAAATTACTAAATCAGTTATCTACTAATTACTTATAAGTCTACTTAGGTTTTTATTATGGTAATTAGTATATTATGCTACAATTCAATAACAGCTTCAGAAACTAATGGCTCACAACCTGTTTTGTTCTGGACGTTCTACAATGGTTCGGGTGAAGTGCTTTGCATTTTTTGTCATATTGTGTAGCATGTCAGTAAAAGATCATGTGTCTATTGAATTGTTTTAGCAAGAAGAATAATTTTGTTATCTGAATCTAAGCTGAAAATGGATACAGTGTAAAAGAAAAGAAAAGAAACAAAAACCATATATATTATGGCAATATTAAGTAAAATCTTTAAATATTAATCCCTGTTGTAGAAAGCTAGTGAATATTCTTAATTAATTTTTAATGCCTAATATTGCTGAGTATGTTAAAGTTCAAGGAAATTTATATATTATTTAGAAGTGTTTGAGTAATCAAATTTACACAAGTTGCAGACCTTGAAATTAAAGGGCTCTGATTTTTTATAATTTCAACATCTTTCCCAAATTTGTGTGTTTAATACTATCCATCCTTCCATATAGCAATTCCACAATTTCAAATCTCTTAGAATAATTTTTGCTATGACTTAGATATCAACATGTAATAAAGAAAACTCATGTTTCCATTCAAGCTTCTCAATCACATACCCACATAAGATATTACTTGTTCAAGATGTTCTGATTCCATATCTGAGACTCATTTAATTTTTCTATATGTACTTAAGGGTACAACATGATGATTTTATATTTACATACATTGTGAAATAATAACCACAGTTAATTTAATTTTAACGTAACCATCAACTCACATAATTACCATTAATATGTGTGAATAGTATGTGTGTATGTGTATACTAATATGTAGGATTTGTCATCTTAGTAAATTTTAATTATATGATGCTATGTCACCTTGCTATATATTGTAGCTATAGTCACCTTGCTATATATTATATCTACAGAAATTATTCATCTTGCCTAATTGAAAGTTTGTAGCTCCTGACCAACATCTCCATATTTGCCCTCCCTCTACTTGTGGTCACCACCATCCTACACTCTGCCTTTATTAGTTTGACTATTTAGGATTCCACATATAAGTGAAATGATATCATATTTGCCTTTTTTTGTCTGGCTTATTTTGTTTGGCATAATGCCCTTAAAGTCCATCTATGTTGTCACAAATGGCCAGTACTGACTTCATTTTTTAAGGCTGAATAATATTCCATTACATGTCCCACCTTTTTGAAAAATCTATTCATTCCTTCAAGGTGTGTTTTCATATTTTGGCTTTTTGTGAATGATACTGCAATGAACATAGGAGTGCAGGTATGTCTTTGAGATCCTGATTTCAATTCCTTTGGTGAAATACTCAGAAGTAAGATTGCAGGGTCACATGGTAGTTCTATTTTTAATTTTTTGAGAAACTTCCATACTGTTTTTCATAATGGTTGTATTAATTTACATTCCCAGCAGAGTGTGCAAGGGTTCTCTACATCCTCACAAAGACTTATCTTTTTGTTTTTTTAACAGTAACTATTCTAATAGGTGGGAAGTGATATCTGATTGTGGTTTTGATTTGCATTTCCCTGGTAATTAATGATGTTAAACATCTTTGCATGTATCTATTGGATATCATTTTTCTTTGGAAAAATGCCTACTCAAGTGCTTTGCCAATTTTTAATCAGGTTATTAGTATTTTTTCTGTTGAGTTGTAAGTATTCCTTACATATTTTTAATATTAGCCCCTTATCAGATATATGGTTTGCAAATATTTTCTCCCATACTATAGGTTGTCTCTTCACTCTTTTGATTGTTTCTTTTGGCATGCAGAAACATTTTAGTTTAATGCCATTCTTCTGACTATTTTTGTTTTTGTTGTCTGTGTTTTCAGAGGCATATCTAAAAATAATATTGCCCAATGAGATATCACTTATCTCCAGTGAGAATGGCCCTTATTAACAAGTCCCAAAACAATAAATGTTGGCATGGATTTGGAGAGATAGGAACACTCCTACATTGCTGGTGGGACTGCAAACTAGTTCAGCCTCTGTGGAAAGCAATATGGAGATACCTCAAAGTGATACAAGTGGATCTACCATTTGATCCAGCAATCCCATTACTGGGCATCTACCCAAAAGAACAAAAGTTACTCAGTGAAAAAGACACCTGCACTCAAATGTTTATAGCAGCACAATTCACAGTTGCAAAGATGTGAAAACAACCCAAGTTCCCATCAATACATGAATGGATTAATAAAATGTGATATATGTATACCATGAAACAATGGTGATATAGCATCTCTTGTATTTTCCTGGATAGAGCTGGAACCCATTCTATTAAGTGAAGTATCCCAACCCCCAATGGAAAAATAAGCACCACATGTACTCACCAGCAAATTGGTATTAACTGATCAACAACTAAGTGGACATACAGGAATAACATTTATCGGGTGTCGAGCAGGTGGGGGGGAGGGGATGGGTATATACATACATAATGAATGTGATGCACACCAACTGGGGGATGGACACTCTTGAAACTCTGCCTCAAGGCGGGGGGGCAAGGGCAATATACATAGCCTTAACATTTGTACCCCCACAATATGCTGGAAAACAAATAAAAAGAAAAAAAAATAATATTCCCAAACCAATGTTATGGAGTCCTCTATGTTTTCTTCTAGGAATTTGACAGCTTCAGGTCTTACATTTAAGTTGCTAATTCACTGGGTTGATTTTTATGTATGGTATAAAACCAGGGTCCAGTTTCATTCTTTTGCATGCAGATATCCAGCTTTTCCAACACCATTTATTTAAGAGAGTACCTTTTTCCCCATTGATGTTGTTATTGAGTATTAGTTGACCATATATGTGTGGATTTATTTCTGGGATTTCCATTATGTTCTATTGGTCCATATTTCTGGTTTTATGCCACTGCAAAACTATTTTAATTACTATAGCTTTGTAACATAATTTGAAATCAGGAAGCATAATGCCTCCAGCTTAGTTTATCTTGCTCAAGATTGCTTTGCCTATTCAAAATGTTTTGTGGTTTCATATGAATTTTAGGATTTTTAAAAATTATTGTAGCACAATTAACAATTGCAAAGATGTGGAATCAAACCAAGTGCACATCAGTTCATGAGTGGATTAACAAAATGTGGTATGTGTACACCAAGAAGTACTACTCAGCTATAAAAAATGAATTAATACCTTTTGCAACAATCTGGGTGGAACTTGACACCATCCTCCTAAGTAAAGTATCACAAGAATAAAAAAACAAACACTACATGTGCTCACTATTAAATGGGAATTAATTGATCAGCACTCATGTGCACAGATGGAAATAAAACTTAATGGAAATCATGCAGGAGGAAGGGGGGAGTAAGAGATGGGTAAAATTATACCTAACAAGTACAATCCACACTATCTGGCTGATGAGGCCCATTTATAACATTGACTCAAGCAGTACAAAAGCAATCCATGTAACCAAAACATTTGTATCACCATAACATTCTGAAATAAAAAAATAAATAAAAAAGAAAAATAAATTTACAAAAATTTCTTAAAAGTATCCCCAAATAAATAAAATATTCCTTTGTTAGGATAATTCATAATTTTAAAAAATTTCTGTATATGATACTATTAAAATTTTGAAAGAGATTGCATTGAATCTGTAGATCAGTTAGTATGAACAATTTAATCATATTAATTCATCTATCCAATACATGAACATGTGATATCTTTCCATTTATTTGTTTCTTCTTCAATTTCTTGTATATATACAGTTTTCATTGTACAGATCTTTCACAATTTTGGTCAAATTTATTCTTATGTAGTTAATATATTAAATACTTTTTGTTGCTATTGTAAAAAACATTGTTTTTCTAATTTCTTTTCCAGATATTTTGCTGTTAGTATATGGGAATGCAACATATTAAATATTTTTGTTATCTTGTTTTTATATCCTGCAAATTTGCTACATTTGATTATTCTAGCAGTTTTTTTGGTGAAGTCTTCCGGGTTTTTTATATATCAGATTATGTCATCTGCAAAAAGTGACAAATTTATTTTCTTTCTGATTTGGATGGCTTTTATTCATTTTTATTGCCTAATTTCTCCAGCTAAGACTTCCAGTACTTTGTTGAATACCAGTTACAAGAGTGAATATCCTTGTTTTGTTCCTGGTCATAGAGGAAAAGCTTTCAACTTTTTATTATTTAGTATGTTAGCTGTGGGCTTGTGATATACGGCCTTTATTGTGTTGAGGTACATTACTTCTTTTTTTATTTATTTTTTTTTATTTCAGCATATTACAGGGGTACAAAGTTTAGATTACATATATTGCCTTTGCCCCACCTGAGTCAGAGCTTCAAGCATGTCCATTCCCCAGATGGTGTGTACCGTACCCATTAGGTGTGTTTATACCCATCCCCTCCTCCACATCCCATCTGCCCAACATCCAAAGAATGTTACTACTATATGTGCACTTAACTGTTGATCAGATAATACCAATTGGATGGTGAATACATGTGGTGCTTGTTTCTCTATTCTTGGGATACTTTACTTAGTAGAATGGGCTCCAGCTTTATCCAGGATAATACAAGAAGTGCTAGATCACCATTGTTTTTTGTGGCTGAGTAGAACTCCATGGTATACATATGCCACATTTATTAATCCACTCATATACTGATGGGCATTCGGGTTGTTTCCACATCTTTGCAATTGTGAATTGTGCTGCTATGAACATTCTAACGCAGGCGTCTTTTTTATAGAATGTCTTTATTCTTTTGGGTAGATGCCCAGTAATGGGATTGCTAGGTCAAATGGTAGTTCTACTTGTAGCTCTTTGAGGTATCTCATATTACTTTCCACAGAGGTTGTTACTAGTTTGCAGTCCCACCAGCAGTGTATGAGTATTCTTATCTCTCTGCATCCATGCCAACATTTATTGTTTTGGGACTTTTTGATAAAGACCATTCTCACTGGAGATAAGTGGTATCTCAATTGTGGTTTTGATTTGCATTTCCCTGATTATTAGAGATAGTGAGCATGTCAACAAACATTTCATATGTTTGTTGGCCATTAGTCTATCTTCTTTTGAAAACTTTCTGTTCATGTCCTTGCCCACTTTTTGATAGGGTTGTTTGATTTTTTTTCTTGCTGATTTTCCTGAATTCTATATAGATTCTAGTTATCAGCCCTTTATTGGGTATATACCATGCAAATATTTTCTCCCATTTTGTAGGTTGTCTATTTGCTCTAATGATAGTTTCTTTGGCTGTGTAGAAGCTTATAGTTCTACTTGTAGCTCTTTGAGGTCTCCACATATTACTTTCCACAGAGGTTGTGCTAGTTTGCAGTCATAGACTTAATTAAATCATGCTTGCTTGTTAAATACAGTCTGACAAGGACTATTTCAACTTGTTAACCCAGAATAAAACTGATTTTTCACAATTGTTATTAGGGATATTTCCTGAATTTTCAGTTCAATTAATATTTCTAATTCATGATACTTATAAAATATAATTTTTGTTATTATTATTATATTTGGTTTCATAGTTTATGAAACTATGAACTTATGAGGACAGCCATAAGTCATTTAGATAAAATACTTTAAAAATACATTACTTTCTCTGTTCTTTCTTAGAAAGAATGACAGGATTAGCAAGAAAAGTATATTTAGAAGCAGATTTAAGCTCTGACATTAACCTTGAATTCTGGGGCTCATGTTCTTTAAATAAATAATAAGAAAATACCAACCATATAAATGTACACAGTGGTTGTTAATGTTAAATGAGGCAATACAAGCAAAAATTCTCTAAAAAAATTAAAGAGCTATTCAGATGTTAATTATGTTTATTTTTATATATATTATTTTTTCCTTAGAGGAAACAGAGAAAATTAAAGGGATATAAAGTAGAAGCAAAATGAAAAAGACAACATTGAGGAAGTAATCATTATGATCCAAATTACAATTGTATAGCTAGTTCTGCTTCTTCTTGAAAATAGACTCTTGCTATGTCAATGATTTTATTTCTAAGAAACTTTACAATGTTGAAAATTAATTTTTAAATAATTATTCCAATGCGAGAAAACGATTGGGAGTTGGAGAATTTCATCCTCAAAATAATGATTTGTTTTGCAGGGATTTTAATACTGAAGATTTTCTTTTTTATTAGCACAATTGCATAGTTCTAAATACACACATCACTGGACAAATCCAGCAATGATAATGTATATCAGCATCTGCTCAAGAATAATAGCTTTTCTATTTTAAAACCACTGACACAGAGATTAACTCAGTGCTTATTATAAATTATTAACATTTTTCACATTTTATGATAAATAAAATACAAAGCACTCAAGCAAAGTTTTATTCCTACCAAGCTGTAGCTTTCTATTTTAATTGCATTGTAACCAGTAGTTATGAGATAGATGTAATTCATATTTCTTAGTTAATTGATAATGTAATATTAAAATTTTAAAATCTTGTGATGTAGAAGGATTGTTGTACATATTATAAAATGATCATAGTTTTTGAATCTATTAAGAAGAATAAATATATGAGAGAAATTTGAACAAATAAGAGGTTTGGGTTTACATGGCATGAGCCTGAGTCATTATGCAATTGTACGTAGAGAAGATACATAAGATAATATAGTCATGAAAGACATTAAAGTAAAATTCACTTGCTTTAAGCAAATTGAAAGTCATGAAGCTTGAAAGCAAATATGGGGGAACTTATGCACAAATGGAAATAGCTTAAGGAAAAGCTGAAATAATTTATCTAATAAGCATTTATTGAGCTTCTTCTAAATGCCAGGCACTGTTCATGTTACCAAACACATACAGTCTTCATTTTGCTTTTATTAGGATGGGGATAAATGATGATAACAAAGAAGAAAATGCATGATATATTGAAAGGTGATTAGTGTTATGGAGAAAAATTAGTTGAATTATGAGTCTTGTTAGGAGTGTACATGGATAATTATCCAATTATCCAAAGTGAGGTATCACAAAAACAGAAGAATAGACTCCACTTGTACTTGCCATCAAATTGTCACTAATTGATTAACACTGTGGTGCTCCCATGGTAGTAATACTCTCCAGGGATTAGGGAGTGTGTGTGGGGGGGTAAATTCACAACTAAAGGACACGGTCCATTTGTAGAGGGGAAGGGCATGCCTCTAACCCTCACTTGTGTGAGGCAAAGACATAAAATGTAACCAAAATGTTTGTATCCTCATAATACCCTGAAATAAAAAATAATAATAATAAAAATAAAATACATAAATAAAATAAAATAATATTTTATTTATTATTATTATTAATAAACAAATTATTTTTATTAATAATAATAATATTTTAATAATAAAAATAAAAATAAAATATAAAAATAAAATAAAATATCCAAGAAAGCCTCACTGGGAAGACGACATTGAGCAGAAACATAAAGGAACTGAGAGGGCATGAAGTGTGGATACTTGGAGAAAGAACTTTTGAAGCAGAGGAAATAGGAAATGCAAAAATACAAAGGTGGGAGTTTGCTTCGTAGGCTTGAGGGACTACAAGAAGACCAACATGGCTAAATGGGATTGAATAAGTGGGAAAGCTTTAGGTGAGGTAAAGAGAGATAGTTTGGCCCATTGTAAAAACTTGGCTTTTTTCACTTGGAGTCTGATGGAATCTAGGGACAAACCTGACTTATATCCCCCTGGCTACAGTAGGGGGCAAGGATATAAACAGGGGAAACATTTAAGAGATTACTACATAAATCCAGGTGAAAGATGAAGATTGGACCAGGCTTGAAACAGGATGAGATATGGTCATTTCTCTTGACTCTGCCTTCAAAATATACTTAGAATATACATATACTTAGAATATATCGAATTTCATAGAACCGAAGGGCAGAGATTCATTTTGATGGCAGTAGATAACTAGAACCAAAGTCTTGAACATTTCTTTTAAAGAACATTTCTTTTAAAGTAATAGCATCCCTGAATAACTGGTTTCCATAAAACAGAGAGATTTAAAAATTTAGAATCATTGAGTTAAAATATGTGGGAAACTTTGAAGAAATAATTTTATCACATTTGGAGCTAATTGAAGAGAGAAGACATTCATAATGCATAGAATTCACTTTGGAAACTGCAGTTTTAAAACATTAAATATTAGTATGAGGACTGTTAAATCTGGTGATGGCTTTGAAGAGAAATAATTATTTTGAAGATATTTTTTTAAAAGTGGCTATATTTTTTTGCGATTTTAAAGAAGGTTTAAATGTAGTTCTACTCAATATAAAGGAAAGGAAGACATGGTTAAATATCTTTCAAAAGATGAAATTCAGAGTTAATATAAAGGATTTTTTTGTGTGTGATTAGTTAGTGAGACATGTAAGCAGAAAATTCTATAAAAGACTTCAAAGAGAGAAGTGAAGATTTACATCTGTGAGTCACTTGTCTGCAAATAGAAGGCATATATGAGATTTCTCAGGAAATGCATGCACACACAGAAAAAAGTACCCAAATCACAGTTACCACATCTCCTGAAAATATTAGAGAAAATAGGATGGAGACAAACTTAAATTATTCATTATATTTTGAACGAGTTGGTTGTTTGCAGAAATAATGAATGAATTTATTCCACGGATACATTTTTAAATGTATTTTGAAAAATAGGTATTGTACATTCTTGTCATCAACTTTCACTCAATTATCATTTTGTATCAGTTCTAAAAATATTTTTCCCAAATTACATCTAATATGTTATACTGTGTGTTGTCTCTTTTAATTATGACTCTTTTTTACTATTATATTCATAGTTTTCACTCTAGACAAAAAGCAATATTTTATGATAACATTTCATGATTTTATATATACAATGAATAAATATTTGGATATGTCAAAAACAATCTCCAGAGGTGGTAAGAGATTTAAATTTGCATATATTTTATATATTATATGTTGAAAAATTTATAACTTAAAATAATTTAGTCATAGATTTCATATTTAACTCACAAGGCTGTCTATGTTTTATGTCTAAGGGAATGGGGGAGAAGATTAAGAAGTGATTTTGTAGAATAGAGACCTTCAACTAGCACTACTATTTGCAGGTCCATTTTTTTCTTCACTTTATTTCCTACAGACAACTTCAGAGGCTCTTTGATATTCTGCAAAGCTAATGAGCCACCTCCTCTGCAACAGATTCCTCTCCTAATCTTGCTCTGGGCTTTTCATTTCTACACTCTACTTTCTCTCTCTATGCTCTTCTGTCCCTGTTCTTCCCTCAGAAATGTGATACAATCCTCTTATCAACTGATGACATCCTTCCTTATCTCCTTGATGTCTCAGTATTATTTTTGTATTTCTATTGTAATTTTAATTTTAAATTTATTTAGTTATTTTTAATTTCAAAAGATTATGAAGGTACGAGTATTTTTGTCACGTGGATGAGTTATATAATACTCAAGTCAGGGCTTTGAGCATGCCTGTCACCAGAATACTGTATATTATACCAATAGGTAAGTTCTTATCACTTACCCCCTTCTAGCCTCCCCTCTTCTTAGTTTCCAACATCCATGACACCACTTTATGACTGTATATGCCCATCGTTTAGCTCCCACTTATTAGTAAGAACACACAGTATTTGTTTTTCTATTCCTGAGATATTTCATTTAGGATAATGGTCTCCAGTTCTATCCAAGTTGCTGCAAAAGACACTATTTAATTCCTTTTTATGACTAAGTAGTACTCCGTGGTATATATAAGCCACATTTCCTTTATTCACTCATTAGTTGATGGGCACCTACGTTGATTCCATATCTTTGGAATTATCAGTTGTGTTACAATAAACATTTAGATTCAGGTGTTTTTTTAATATAATGACTTCTTTTCCTTTGGGAAGATACCCAGTAGTGGGATTGCTAGATAGAATGGTATATCTATTTTAAGTTCTTTGAGGAATCTCTATATTGTTTTCGATAGAGATTGTGCTAATTTATAGTGTCAGCAACAGTGTATAAGTGTTCCTTTCAAACTGCATCCACATCAACATCTATTATTTTTTGATTTTTTAGAAATGGCTATTCTGACATGGTAATGTGGTATTTCATTGTGATTTTAACTTGCATTTACATGATGGTTTGTGATGTTGAGCATATTTTCATGTGTTTTTTGGCCATTTTTCTATCTTCTTTTGAAAAAAATATGTTCATATCTTTGCCTACTTTTTGTTGTAGTTATTTGATTTTTTTCTTGTTGATTTGTTTGAGTTCTTTGTAGATTCCAGATAGTAGTCCTTTGTTGGACTTGTAGTTTTCAAATGTTTTCTCCCATTCTGTATGTTATCTATTTACTTTGTTGATTATTTACTTTGCTCTATAGAAATGTTTAAATTTAATTAAGTTCCATTTGTTTATTTTTATTGTTGCTGTATTTTCCCTTAGGATCTTAGTCATAAATTCTTTGCTTAGGTTGATGCCAGAAAATTTTTCTTACATTGTTTTCTAGAATTTTCATGGTTTCAGGTCTCATATTTAAGACTTTAGTCCATCTTGAGTTAATTTTTATATATGGTGAGAGATAGAGATCCAGTTTTATTTTTATGCATGTGGCTATCCAATTTTCCCAGCACCATTTATTGAATAGGCCATCCTTTCCAGAAGATTGACCAGGCAGCAGGGAGGCAGATGCACTGAGAGTCTGTAACACACAGCTGTCCTCCTGCATCACTCTATTCCTCGGTGGTTGTCAGAGTCCAAGCTAGTGCTGGAGGACATTCATACAGAGTGGTGTGTTGGTCCCTAGGCCACTGCTGGAAGCTTGAGCAGAGAAGAGGGTATCCCTTTTTCCAGAACAGAGTAGTGTGGGAGTTTGCTCTGCCTAGATCTTCTCCTTGAGGTGGTGGCAGTGACATCTGGGTGAAGCTATTTAGATGGTGGCCATGGGTTTCAGAGCTGTAGGTATTTGCCCAGGTCTAGCAGCAGTGGTGGCACACGGTGGGGGGCAGTGTGAGGTGGGCAGGGCCACAGTGGTGGGGCAACATGTGGTAGGTGGGGCCATGTCACCACTTGGGGGACAGGGTTGTGGTGACAGGGTAGCATGTGATGGGTAGGGCTGTTGAGGTGCATGGCATATGGCAGGTGCTGCTGCTAAACACAGGGTATATGGTGGGTGAGTCACTATACCTGCGGCTTTCTCTTCACTCAGACTTCTCTATGGCAGAAGCTGTGGTGTTACCCAGGTGGTTGTAGCAGTGAATGCTGGTAACCATGGGCAATCACTCTACTTGAAGCCACTGGTGGCAGGGGTGTACATAGCACCCAGTCATGGTGTATGCAAGAGTGCCTGGCCTCCCTGCTCCATACAAGGCCCATCAGGGATGATATGAATACTGCTGCAGTAGAGCAGCCCTTCATCTAGACAAGGTACTCGGGCTGAGAGTTCAGAATGGCATCAGTTGCAGTGATTTGGAATCACAAGGCAGCAGGACCCCCTGCTGTGCCTGCTCTTCATTCATTGCTGCTGCATAATCTCCAATCAGCACCCTGATCAGTCTAGAGGCCTGTAATGGTGCTGGGGCCTCTTGCAGGTTTGCTTGCAGTGTCTGCTGAAGGAGTGTGGAGCTTCAGCGTTCTTTCTTCTATCTTTTCTCCACATGTAGGTTTCTTCCCCAGATACCTCTGATTCTGCCAAGAGATTCACCCCTCTTCTCTCTCCTTCATTTTGGGTGTTTCTAGTCATTTCTCTGATGATTCACAATGCTCTCTCTAAGATGACCCATTTGTAGGTGAACATCTGCTATCAACTTGATCCTCTCCTTGAGAGCAGTGTGTACCAGCTTTTTCTAGTTGCCATTTTGGTCCCCCTTATTATATTAATAATTTAAAGAGTCATTTTGGGGGAAAGGTGATTAACACAGCTATACCTGCATTTCTGAATAAAAATGCTATATCTGTCTTTTGAATAAAAAATAAATCCATTCCTTTTGCTAAAAGCTATTTTATTGAGTTATAATTAATACACAATAAACTTGCACATTTGTAAAATGTGTAATTTGATACATTTGACAGATGTATGCATCTGTGAAACCATCAATATAATTGAGATGATAGACATAATAGAGGGATGAAAGCTCCATCACCTCCTAAAGTTTCCTTGTGCACTTTTGTAATTTCAAATTTCATTTCTCTATGAGATATATATGCTCATATATGAGCATGAAAATTAATTCTTTCTTCACTGGTGATCTTCAATAAATATGTCCATTTAATCCAAGACATTGAGTTTATTGGTGTAAATTTGTTCATACTATTCACTTGTTATTTTTTTAAATATCTAACTAATCTGTAAAGATGTCACTTCTGTTCTTCCTGATATTGATAATTGTGTTTTTACTATTTCATTCCTGTTTAGTCTGGCTAGAGGTTTTTCAAAATCATTGATATTCAAAAAAAACCCGAAAAAAGTGAGCTTTTGGCTTTATTATTATTTCTGTTGATTTTCTGTCTTTTTTTCTTGATTTCTACTCTGATATTCAATATTCCTTTTCTTATGATTACTTTAGATTTAATGTTTCTTTTTTCTAGAGTTTTAAGGTAGAAACTGAGGTCCCTGTTTTTAGACCCTTTTTCTTTCTAATATAGACATTTTGTGGTATATTGCCTCATAATTATTAATTTAGTTGCATTTCACAAGTTTTAATATGTTGCATTTTTATGTTAATTTAGTTTAAAATGCTTTCAAATTTTCTTTTAAACTTCATCTTTGACTTATGAAAGTGTTATTTAGTTTTCAAATATATTTGGGAATTTTTAGAGACTTTTTGTTATTGATTTGTAAATAATTCTATTGTGGTATACTTCACATAATATGGATTTTTACAAATTTACTGAGACTTGTTTTATGGGTACAGAATATGTTCTATTTTGAAAGATGTTCTATGTACAACTGAAAAGAATGTATAGTCTGTTCCTTTGGGGGGGTTGTTCTATAAATATTAAATAGGTCAAGTTGTTCTTGGTTTCTATGGAATTGCTGATTTTCCATTTTTTCTAAGTTATTAGAAAAGTGGTGTTGAAATAACTGACTATAATTTCAGATTTGTCTATTTCTCTTTGAAATTCTATCAGTATTTGCTACTTCAAGTGCCTAGTAATTTTTGATTTGATGCCAGACATTGTAATTTTACTTTGTGAACTGCTGAATATGTTTTTATCATTACAAATAGTTTGAGCTTTGTGCCAAGATTAGTTAAGTTTATTGGAAACATATTGATCATTTTAAATCTTGATTTTAGATTGATTAAAGCAGGATGAGAACAGCATTTAGTCCATGGCTTGTTTTCCTAACACTTAGGCAAAACCTTCATAAGTGGTCCCTCCTATGTCCTGTGAATTACAAGGTTTCCATTTTGCCTTTTGGGAATAAGATCTATTACCATATCTGTGTGAACTCCAGATATTATTTTCTCCAATCTTTTTGGGTGGTTTATTTTCTACCCTGTGATAGTTTCTTCACCTGCAAGTAGTGATCAATATTCACTAAAGACTCAACAGATTCTCTTTGAAAATCTCTGGAGCTCTCTTTCTCTCCTCTCTCTCTGAATTTTTGTACTTTGCAATATTTTTTTACTCAAACTCTGGCCAATGTAACCTCCTCTGACTCTCAGATATATTTTATCAATTCAGGAGATTGTCTGTGTTCCCTTATCCCATGCTACAGCATAGATATTTTCTCTCTTCTGTGTTCTAGGAAAATCATAGATCTTACCTTTATTACTTCCTTGGTCCCATAATCACTGTTTGTCTTTGCCTGATAATTAATATCTGCAAAACCATTATTTTATATGTTATCTAATTTTTAATTGTTTGGGGCAGGAATTTAAATCTAGTCCCTGTCAATCCATCTTTCCCAGAATTGGATGCTTGGAAGTGTTTATTAAAATTTTAAAAATTCCTGTAGCTATTTAGATTTATTTATAACTAAATATTTACTTGATGCGCTCACTTGGTATATGTCACTTTCCATGTCTGAAACTGAACCCTAATTCATGCTACTAAACTTTTTCTTCTGTAGCTGTCCTCATCTCAATAAATTCCATCATCATACTTATAATTTCATAAGTCAGGAACTTGGTAATCTTCCAAAGATTTCTTCTGTCTTTACCCAATATAATCAAGCACCAAAAATACTTCTTGACCATCTCCTAAATTTGCAACTATCATTCCAGCTCCAGTCTCTGCTCTGTTCCTATCCATCATGTCCTATCAACATCCACTTCAACATTCTCTAGAGTTAAAAGAAATAAAAAACAAACAAACAAAAGTAAACAAGGAAGAATTGTTCTAAAAATTTTGTATAAGCTGCTTGGAGAAACACAATAAAATAAACCCTTTGAATCATCTGATTTTAATCAATGAACCACAGTATAACTTTCCTATTTTAAATTTGTTATACATTTATGTAATATGTTAAATTCATTTTTGAATATTTTATTTTTAAATTATTTTAATAAAAACTTCTATTTTAAATTTGTATTTGAAATACATAGTGTAAATATGTTTTCAAAATATTTTAAGTGGCTTCTGCTAAAGGTTATGAAAAAGTGGAATGAGAATGTACTAATGACCTTAGCTAACCTTAAATGTAGATCAGAGAATTTGAGGCAGCACGGAACAAAACAAAAATGCATTAATTTTTGTCGATTTAAAAAATCAATTCTTAAAGTGTCACTTTTTTTCCTGCCAAGAAGCAGATATTGGAGTACATAATTGATAATATTATACAATATTTTAGTTTTATTTTTTACTCAATACTTAAGGAATTTTCTCTATATAGCTGTTTTTCTTATCAATCTTCAAAAAGACAACATTTATTAAATTAAGATATTTACATAGGCACATTTCAATATCTGTGGATATATATCTACCTATATACTAGATATTGAACTACATCTATATAAACATTTTAAATATATACATATATATTTCTAATTCTATCTATCTGATATGTTACCTTTTATTTCTTTGTTATGCAGATGTTTTTCCACACATGATGAAAAGCTTAGAGCTAAGCTATTGAAATTTAAGTTTGTAATTTCTGTCATTACACTTTAGATGAGGATAGAGTATACCCTAAAAAATATATGCTAAAGAAGGACTAATAGAGTAAATCTACCTTTTAGTGTATAAACACATGCACTTACAAATACATAAAATTAGCATTTTGACAGTAGCTGAAATATAGTCACCAATTCAAGACACTAAACATAACAGATTATTTTGGACTGTAAACATTTTAAGCTAGCTTTGCCAATCAGCCTTCCTAACAAAAGAAAACTCTCTAATCATGATTATCAGTAAAACCAGTGATTATCAGTGTTATTCCCATGGAAAGGTGAATTGCCTGCCTGTCATTGAATTGTATTGCTTTTTTATTGACCCTTAAGCTCACTAATATTCTCCAAATTAATTTTTAAAACTTGATCTGGAATTGCTCATTCCATAATCTACTGTAATATTCTTCTAACTGATCTCAGTGCATTAGTTTTACAATACCTCAATCCATCCTTCTCTCTGTAGCCAGAGTGAACTTTCAAAAATGTAAATCTGCCCAGTTATTCTTTTTAATAAAGTCTTTGGATGACTTTACTTTTCCTAATGACAAAGTCTAAAATTCTTAACAAGGTTTATAATGCCCTCTAGGATTTTACCTTGCCTACCATTTTAGATTCAATTTATGTCCAATTTCCTCATTGCCCTCTCTGCTCTCACCACACTGGGCTTTCTTTACAAAATATTTCTTGAATACTTGGACTCTGAATCTTTGCAATTTCTTATTTGTGAAACACTTGCTGATATCCTTACCTTTCCCATCCACTATCAACTTATTTTTCAGGTGTCAGTTTATATACCACTGTGTCTGGGAAGCATTTTCTGATTCCCGCATTCCCCCAGACTGGGTTATGTCTCTCTGTCACTCCCATGGCACAGTACTCTGCCTTTTGTAATGCTTTCGCACACCTGAATTGTCTTTACCTCCTGACTTCCCTTCTGGATTTTAAATTGTGTGAGGTAAGGACCACATCAGTATTTTTCTTTGTTGTACACCAGCATTTAGAATATGACCTGAAAATTAACCTTTGCACATACCTATTGGCTGTATAAATAAATGAATGAACAGTCATATAGTAGACGGTCTGTTTTGGGTTGATTTCAAAAATACAAAATATTATGTAGAAGCTATTGCTCACCTTCTGAATCTGACATGTAACAGTTGTTATGTTTTTTTGAGCACAAAAAGAGAAGTTGTGAAGAATAATTAAGATTTCCAACAAAATTGCTGTCAGTTTCTCTTACAAAGAAATCCATCTCATCAGTTTTGTGTCTGGGAAGCAGCTCTTTCAAATGCCCAAGCACAAAAGATGTAGAAAGCCTTCAATAAAAGTCAGCTCTAAGCATCTATTTCAGTAATCCATGATTATTGTGTTTACTGTTGCCGAATGGGTTCAGAAAGTGAGATTACAGGCAGCTTTTGAAGTATTTTGAGAACTTACTTATGTTCTTTTTGTGTGGCTATTGTTAACCACTTAGATCTTCTGGGCTGAGTTTGTCAAAGATTCTAAGGAAGTGCTCTTTGATGTATCTTGCCTGAAGATTCTCGAAATTCTCAGGTTTGGGCTTAGAACCAAAAGCGTGTAGGCACATTAAGCCATTGCAACTTGTTTTATGATCCACTTCCCTTTTTAAAAATTTTCCAGTTAGCAGACAAACATTCTCTTCAATCCTCTCATTGTAAAATGGAAGGAAATATGCTACTACAATATTCTGTTGGTGCATAATGTTTTTGAATTTCTCTCTTTCCACAAGAAAGAGTCCAGTCATCTTCCCCAAACAACAAAGGCAGATGTTTGAAAAAATCGTAATCTATTTTCTAATTATGAGTTTAAAGAAAAAAGCTTGAAAAGAAGAGTTAAAGTTGTTGGCATTAATCTTTCAATTTTCAACAGAGTAGAGAAATAGCAAAGAGAACCCAAATCATGCTGTGCCTCTGATGTGTGCATTCCATGAATGACCAAACTCAATTTCTTGAAAAACTGGTAATGATCAGCATTTGTCATATGAATTTGGATGATCAAATAAAATCAATTGTTATTCTGTTCATTCATCCTTGACTGATTAGGGAATTCAAATGAAAAGTCAGACAGAAGGTGATGTGCATATTAATGATTAATGATTCAAGAAATACTTCAAGTACACACTAGATTCCAGGAAAAGAATTTTACAATAGGTTGCTTGAAAACATGTGGGAGAAAGGGAGCCATATAAAAAAAAAATGACATTTGGAGGGAAATCACATTTTTGATAGTTTTAGATATTCTTCAACAGCCTAAATACTGCTTATAATGCTAATAAAGAGATCCAAAAGTGTGCATATGTGCATCCTTTAATTAAAGTGAATTTTTTAGCTGGATATTTTTAATTCTACTAATCGGTGGCTTACAGAACATTTGGTCAAATGTTACATACCTGCTAAGGCCCAGGGATTTTTAGCTCTGCAATTTCTGAATATGTTCATGTTTTCCCAAACATAGCCCATAAAATTATAGGAAGGTTTTGAATCCTAGAGGAACTCATGTGTCTGTGTGTGCATGATAAATTTTATAGGGACAAATATATCCAAATATAAGAGACTCCCAGGTATTCCAGCTAATAATGTTCCACACATTTATTTCTGCCATTTCTTTTCAAGTTTTCAATCTGAGCCAATTCCTCCATACCCTCTGATTCAAGCTTATAATTTTACTTTGCTCTGTGTTCCTTACTCCATATTCTTTTTCTGTTTCCCTACCCCTTTTCATTCCAGATTCAAAGCCTTGTATTTCTAATCTGGCCTGATTACTGATTCTATTTTCTTAGTGTTTGTTTTGCTTAATAACTAGACATTAACTCAGAGGTAGAGTTACCCTGAAGATAAAGAAGCTTAAGTTTTAGGCCTGTCATTTGATTTGCATGGGTCCCTTCAAAAGCCCTTGGAGAGGCCCTAGAAATGTATTTACATACTCATAAGTTTCTGTAAAATTTACAAAAGTTAGATATATTAACTATAATTATGTGTTTTCCCTTTGCCTGCCAACTTTCTTTTCTTCCATTTCATTTTCATGGCAACTGGCACTGAAGAGGCCTCAGGCATTTTGGGCACCCAGTTCAGGAAAAGTTGAGTTAGAGATACATTTCCTTTGGGTCTAGTAGGATATAATTTTTGGTTCTCAGTCATTGCTGTATGTGCAGTTATTGCTAGCTGTGCTAGTACAGTAATGGCTATCAGGAATAACCCCTACCACCCAACGTGTAGACCTACCAGCATCTGGACATGACACAACAGAGCCTAAAGAAACCTGGCACCAAAAGCATGTGTGCAGAGGAGTGGCATGTACTTTTAAATGCATGGAGTGAGAATCAAGTCTGTGGAAAAGCTTTTCAAATCTTATGGTCCATATATGAAAGAAATGTGGATAGAGATTTTCCTAAATTTTATAAAAATCCTAAAAATGTGTGATATTACTGATAATTGCAAAACTAAATGAAATATTTATAAATTATTAAGAGTAATTTTAAAATGCTATCAACCAAGCTAGAGAGAAGGGTCTGTTCTTTCAATCAATATGATATAAAATTATTGTCATACAAAGAGGTAAAAATATATAAGAAATGCAATAAAAAGTAAGAATAATAAGTATGATGGAAAAATATAGGCAACTAGTTAATAAAGTACTGTAATATTTTCCTGCATTTGGTGATGTTTTAAAATCATCCAGATTTTAAAACTTTATAATTTGTTGTACTTTCTTCTTTTTCTAAATAATTATTAACATCAGTACCAAATTTTTAAATCATAAATTTGTATTCTTTTAAATTTATTGTATATCAGACACAACAAAAACTGGAATATCTCTTGCCTCAACTCAGCCCCAATAACTCAAAATAAGTGAAACTCACTGTAATAAAGATTTGATATAGTATAGTAGCTAAGAAGGTGGGAACTTAGGTTCTGGAATGAGACTCCATGAGATAAAATCCAGGCTCCATAATTTATTATCCATGTGACAGTGGGCAAGTTATTTAATATAACTAAACCTCAGCTTTTCCATTTAAGAAAAATAAGACTGGATTAGAAAGTATAATTCTTCATGCTCCTTATTATTGTATGATAATAACATAAAGTATAGTGGGCAACCAACTAATTGAAATGATAGACTATTCACATCAAAAGAAACCTTAGATTTCTTATAATTTTACATCAGCCCCATGGATTCCTCAGTTTTTTTTCAGGTATGTGTAGGGGAAGAAGAGGTCTAGTATGGAAAGTGACCTATTTGTCCATTTCTTTAACTAGCATAGTCCTGCTTTAACTTCATGTACACTCTATATAAGATTTAGTTTGAGCAAAGTGCTCTGCGACTGTATGTGTGTGTGTGCATGTATGTGTTTGAATACCACTGCTCTTGTTCAATTTTTGTAGCACAAGAATCATATAATATCGTGAAAACATTAAAAACTGAAAATAAGTAGTCATTTCTTCCTTACCTCACTTCCATCTTCTGTATTGGAAGGATGTGATGTTACTTGAAAGAAAACAAAATAACCTGACCACAGCAAGCTGTGCCTTCTAGATCAAAGATTAAGCATTCAATGAATATAGAAAATCAACAAGAAATGACTGGTACAAACATCAGCTTCCTTTAAATTCTCCAGGATATTAAAGGATTACCAAGTTTCCCACAGCACATGAGACTAAGCCTTATATTGATTTTTTTGGTTGTTTACTTTTTGACCAATATTAAAAGAAAGTATGAACTCCAACAGCAGGAGGATGTGGATAGGGAGCTAACACTTGAATTTCATGTATCTCTCCCTAAAGATCTGTTTTATTGTTTTAATATTTTTAATTGTAGTTTTTAATTAGGAAAACATTGACCTCTTTATAACTTTTACTCATAATTGCCAGACAGAATGATCTTAATCCCTCTTTAATTTGACAGCTTTTCAAATATATGAATCAGCTCCCAAATATCTCCACTTCCAATTAAAAATTGGTTTATGACAGGACCTAGATAATCAGCAACTCTGAAATTTGTTTTCACTTTTAGAGACCTTCGCTGCCCTTCCAGCACCTCTCCATGAATGAAGTCTTTCTTGCAATCAGAATTACTCTGCTTCATTTATTTTTCTTTTCTATTTGTCTACAAAAGAACAAGAAGCTGTCTTGGCAGAATTTCTAATACCTACTCAGATACTCCTCCAAACAGCCTACGTGTCTTAACCAAGCATAAGTAAATAAATAATATAGAGAATGCTCAGCTCCTTTGCTAAATTATACCAAATAATTTAGAATGAGAGTTTAAAGGATGAAATAAAACAAAAGATAATTATTATTTCATGTATAGTCTAGAGTGCAGTTCTCTTGTTCCGAAGGAAGAAGAAACCAGGCGATGGAAATAACTGGTGGGATAAATTGACACTTTAAAAGCAGTTAGTAAAAGGAAATAATCTGTAAGAAGGCAATGATTTATGAATCATTAAGTTAAGACTCATAAAATTGAGTGTCTGAGGTGAATATTTAATTATGGCATTTTTCAATTGTAAAAACAGATCATTAAGAATCACTTATAATCTTGCCCCTAGGATAAGCATATAGGATATATTTAATAACATGTGACTGATATTGTAGGTTTCTGTTGCTACCTAGAATTCTGAATTATATGCTTGATACTGTAATAAGCTAAGCAATATCCCTTTGAGAAAATGTAACACTTTAACCATTTATTTTTGAATATTTATTTTTAATTTTTAATATTTTGACTAATGCTATCATGTTTCTACATATAATATTTTGACTTCATTTTAAATAATAAAATTGTATGCTTTTTCCCTTATATTCCATAGTTTATTAATTTACTCTGAAGGACTGAAATTATTCTATTTCTATTTCTGTTTGTGTGTGTGTGCTTTTGTGTGCGTGTGTATATGTGAGTGTGTGTGTGTTGGCAACACGATTTGCTCTTCACTCAGTAATTTTTAGTATTTTAATTCCTTTTTAACCATCATTAGCTATGTGTCCTTGAGGAAATTGACCTCTTTGATCCTCAGTTTAAATATTGCTTCTTATAGCATACTTCATTACTGTTTTCTCCCCTTACTTGTGCCGAGTGTTCTGATTTACTGTTGTTTTATTGGCAAACATCGTACCCAAGCTTAATGGCTTTGTTTGTGTCTTGTAATGCAAATTGATTAGATTTCTTCAAAATTTTAAGCACATTCAGATCAACTATTCCTCTACCCACTGTCACAAGGACATAGTCAATCCCCTTGTGCACTTTCATTCCCTTGTAGGGAGAAAAATTGTGAGTGAAGTAACTCTGGAAGACTAAGCACTTTTACTAAGGAGCCTAGGTCCTCTGAGAAAGGTCATGTACATCAGCTAGTGTAAGAAGCTAAACTTCATGTATCCACAGTATTTAAATTGACTGGAGATTGTATACATCAGAAGACATGATATTGTAAAGAGACAAGTTGAAGGATTTTTTTGGATTCGCTTTGTTTTACTCTTCAATCTGGCAGATTAGAAATTGTTAGAAAGATTAAATCTGTTGCAGAAACATATAGAAGCTCCATTTCCTTTATATATCTGAGTAAATTAGTATTAGGGGCAGAAAGGCCTTAAGAGAGTCCTAACCAATTTCTCATGGCCTCAGCAATATTGCTTGAAGTAGTCAAATTCTATTCTTATTAGCAAGAAGTGTGAAGAACTGGCTGAGAGTGAAAGGTCAACAGATTTGCAAGAGCTTTAGAAAACACAGATCATGTGTACCTACACAACTGGGAACACTGAGACATTCAGTGGATGTCAACATGGAAGCCAAAGGATATTAATGATATTACAACTCAGCAAATGCCAACCCACATAGATACAGGTGGTCAGAAGCCAGATACCTATGAGTTATGACTCTTTATGAGCCCCTAGATTTGAGGTGATTACTGCGAGAGAAAGGAGTAGCAAAGAAAAATCTCAATTTATTTTGTTTTCTACTGAAATGCCTGTATTATTTGGAATACATTAAAATGTTGCTATTGGCCATCAGCTGGAATTGGGGCTAGAAATAGGCATAAAAATGAGTTAATGAAAATAGAAAAGGGAATAGCATCTTTTTATATACCATTGTATGTGGTCTGATAATTCATAATGAGACTACTTAAGAAACAATTCCTATTACTAATAATAGTTTGGGGATTATAGTTTATGAAACATCTCACAATGTATGAGTTTTTCCTTTTTGTTAAGCTAGTTTCTTTTACTGCATTGTTTCTGTTTTTCTTTTTGAAACATAAAGAAAGCTTTATTAGTTACAGTTTAACTTTTGGAATACATTATATAAAATTCAATTCATGCCTTTTCACTTATACAATGTTGCAATGTATTTTTATAAATATTCCGTGAGTTCCCAAAAAATGATGTATGTTCTGTGTGGGATGCAGACTTTTCTATACATCTAATAGTTTTCATAGTGTTCTTTGATATCGATGCTTAGTTTGCCGGCTTGATCTTTTTTTTTTTTTTTATTTCGGCATATTATGGGGGTACAAATTTTAAGGTTTCAATAAATGCTCTTTTCCTCCCTCCCTCCACAAGTCTGAGTTTCCAGCATGATCATCCCTCAGATGGTGCACATCTCACTCATTATGTATGTATATACCTACCCCCTTCCCCCTCCTACCTGCCCAATACCCTATTACTGTAGTACCTATTTGTCCACTTAAGTGTTGCTCAGTTAATACCAGTTTGCTGGTGAGTATATGTGGTGCTTGTTTTTCCATTCTTGGGATACTTCACTTAGTAGTATGGGTTCCAGCTCTAACCAGGAAAATATAAGATGTGTTATATCCCCGTTATTTCTTAGAGCTGAATAGTACTCCGTGGTATACATATACCATATTTTATTAATCCATTCTTGGATTGATGGGCACTTGGGCTGTTTCCACAGCCTTGCAATTATGAATTGTGCTGCTATAAACATTCGAGTGTAGGTGTCTTTTTTGTAGAGTGTCATTTGATCTTTTGGGTAGATGTCCAGTAATAAGGAGGCCAAGAAACACCAAGAAGGGATAGGTATAATGTATGTGAAAGATGTTCCTGACAGATAAGAAGGGTAGTGATTGTGAGAGAAGTGAAGGCCATGTTTAAAGAAGTGAAGGCTAAGTTTTCACACCTGACTGTCCTTATTTATCATCCCAAAGACAACAAACATGGGAGTGTAATAGACTCCAGAGTTCTGGGGGGGATTTCAGACTTTCAGAGTATGCTGATTATTTGTCCAATTGTAGTCTCAAAAATCCTTAAGACTAGTGCTAAAATGAGGCAATACAAGCAAGGGAGAAAGGTGGTAAGAGGAATTGGTGAGTTACCACCACTTCTGTTTCTGTATGGCTCCAATATACTATTCCAAATATGCTCTTGGGTACCTGGGTAGAAGGGCAGAAGGAAAGGAAGAAGGAAAAATCGACATTGAAAAGGAATGGGATTTCCAGAAAAAGATTAGGTTAGATGTAGGAAATAATATTTTGCATATTTGAGTCAGAATATGTAAATTATGGAATATATAAATGATCATTCATTAAAATTATAAAAAAGTGTAACTTTTGAGTGACTGCCAAGCTCTTAAATATTATTGCTTTTAGCCTGGTATGGTGGTTCACACCTGTATTCCCAGTGACTTGGGAGGCTGAGGTGAGAGGATCAAGTTTGAGAATAATCTGTGCATCATAGTGAGACCTTGTCTCTGAAAAGAGAAAATGAAAAAAATTAGTAATGCATGATGCTGTGTCCTTGTAGTCCCAGCTACTCAGGATGTGGAGGCAGGAGCTATGATTGTTCCACTGCTCTTCAACCTGGGTGACAGAGCAAAACCCCATTTCTAAATAGCAGTAACAAAATTGTTGCCTTTAATCTTTTCTGTAAATGGTATTATTTATCAAATATTTTTGATTGTCCTACTCTCAATGGTCACATGAATTTTCCTAACCCCTTGTCATTAGGTGCTTGAGAAATATGTTGGTTTTTGGCTGTGGGAAGAAATTATGGGTATTAATAAAAATATGAGAAATTTGAGTCAATGTCAACTTTCAGCATCGGGGAGTGAGGACCTCTATAAAGCTGTTCTTTCATAAAAGCAATGAAATGTTGGAGAACATTGTCAAAATTAAATTTTCCAAAACTCTGAAAATCAAATGCTTGTGTTAATGAGAGCAGAATTTGTTCAAGGAAAGCAATAGAATTTTGGTAAGGAAAGCAGAGTTTGTGTTTTTTTTATATTGACTTATTGTCTTGCAGCTACTGGAGGAGACACACTGGTTAGGAGCTCCTCCCAAAGCCCCACTCCCAGAGCATTGCCACAATGTGATTCAACTGGCAGCTCCCTGGAAAAGCCTCATTCACAGGGTACCATTATTATTTGATCCTAAGGAAGAGGGAAAATTTATTTCCAGATATATTATATTGGTATATTATATTATCTAAAATGTTTCATTTTTTTACAAAAATTACAAGATGTGCAAAGAAACATCAAAGTATATGTCATATGCAGAAAACAAAAGCAGTTAGCAGCAATCAATATCCAGGGTATTCAAATTGTGGACTTAGTAGACAAAGATTCTAAATCAAATATTATGAATAGGTTCAAAAAACTAAAGGAAATCATGTCTCTTTAAAGAATTAAAGAGAAGCATGACAACATGGAATCAGATCTTCAGAAAAGGTTGGGATGTGTTTGTTCAAGGCATTTATGGATATCTCTGAACAGTTATAAGATGACAACTAAGCTAAATGAACAGAGACTTAGGTGGCTGCATTTACTACAGGGTATATAAACTTTATAGAATTAGAAGAAAGTAGGACAGTGATGTCTTGAGACATACAGAATACCAATGAAAAGATAGAAATTGCCTGCCAAAATTTAAAAAAAATCCAAATAGAGATTCCGGAATTGAAAAGTATAGTCACCAAAATTAAAAGATCACTAGAGGGGTTCAAAAACAGATTTGAGCTTTCAGAAGGAAGGATAAGCAAACTTGAAAATCATCAAATAAGATTATCTAGTTGTTGGAACAGAAAGAAAAAAGGACGAAAAATATGAATGGAGCCTCAGAGACCTATGGCATACCCATCAAGTAAGTATATCAGCATACACATAAATTGAATCCCAGAAGGAGAGGAGAGAGAAAAGGGGAAGAGAGGTATTTGAAGCAAGAGTGACTCACAACTTCAGCCTGCTGAAAAATATTAATCAACTCATCCAAGAAGCTCAATGAACTCCAAGTAGTATAAACACAAAGAACTCTACACTTAAAACCATCATAGTTAAAAGTTTAAATTAGAAGGAAAAGAGAATATTGAAAGCAGCAGGGGAAAACAATGCACACTGTAAAAGAAATCCTCAAAAAGAATGGAATGACTTCTCATAACATTTAAAGTGCTGAAAGAAATAAATGAAATATAGAACAGAGAAAAAAATCAGTTCTTTCAAAAGATCAACAACATGGATAAAATTTTACCTAGGATGACTAAGAAAAAAAAGAGAGAAAACACAAATTACTAAAATGAGGAATGAAAGAGAAGACATTAGTACTGATCTTATAGAAATAGAAAAGATAAGAGAAATCTATGACCAACTCTGTGCCAACAATGATGTAACTTAGAATTGAAGGTCACATTCCTAGAAAAAGACAAATAAGCAAAACTGACTAAATAGGAAAAAAAAATCTGTATAAACAAGGAAAGATTGAATTACTAATTAATAAACACTTCTTATAAGGCAAATTCCAGTGCTAACTGGCTTCACTGGTAATTTCTGACAAACTTTTAAAGAATTGATAGTTCTTCACATAATCTCCCAAAATATGAAAGGGGGAGACACACTTTGCAACTCATTCTATGAAGCTTGCATTAACCTGACACTAAAACAAAAGAAATGATCACAAGAAAACAAAATTACAAATGTCCCTTTATGAATATCGATACAAATATTCTCAATAAGATAGTACCAAACTGAATCTAGTAACATATAAAATAGATTTTCTGCCATGACCAAGTGGAATTTATCCCAGTAATGAAAGGTTGATCTAACAGCCAATAATCAACTAATGTGTAATATAGCATATTAATAGAATAAAAGACAAAAAACACATGATCTTTTCAAAAAACATAGAAAAAACATTTGACAAAATCCTCACTCAGGACAAAAAAAAGTTCTCAACATAATAAGAATAGAAGGGAACTTCTTAATCTGATAAAGAGAATCAATGGAAAACTCAAAACTAATGTGGTGAAAAGCTGAATGATTTCTCCCTAAGATCAGGAAGAGAGAAAGATATCCACTCTGGCAACTTCTATTCAACATTATATTGGATGTTCTAGCCAGGACAATTAGTCATGAGAAAGAAACAAAAGTAATCTAGACTGAAAAGGGAAACTAAAACTATCTATGTTTGGAAGTGATCTTGCATATAGAATTTCCTAAGGAATCTTGTGGGTTCAATTCAAATAATAAACATGTTCAGCAAAGTTGTAGGATATAAGATCAACATACAAATATCAAATGTGCACACCAGCAATGAACAATCTAAAAATGAAATTTAGAAAACAAAACCATTTAGAATACCCTCAGAAACATATAATATGTAGAAATAAAGTATAAGACTTGTACACTAAAAACTGTAAAACATTGTTGAAAGTAAAGATGATCTAAGTAAATAGAAAGATATCTTATGTTCAGAAATTTAAAAACTTAATATTGTTAACAGATAGTCAGCATAGTTTGCTTGACAGAAGTGCAGCATTTAAAATACAAAATATACACCATTTTGAAAATGAAATAATGCTAAAAATTTGGTTAGGCAAATATAAACCAAGAAAAGCTGAAAGATACAAATCTAATAGCTGACAAAATAGAATTCAAGAAAAAAAATTGGAAGGCATGAAGATAGACCTTATGTATTGGTGAAGGCAATTATTGCTTTCAACAAATAATATAGGTTTAAAATATGTAACATAGCAATTGACTAACTGGAGAGTAATACAATTATGTCTAAATTGAGACTGTTACTAGCAAACCCACATGTGTGCTATGGGCATCCTAAATTCACTTTCTGCTGCTAAACTGATTTTCAGACCAGATTTTAAAAAATTGCTTGAAAAATGCTGAGTACTTAGCAATGGTATCTATGATAGTTAGTCTAGTCCCTTGAGAATTTAGATTAACATGAATTTTACATATTGATTATAGTGGTATATTTATTACGGAGTGACTCTAATGATTAAAAATAAATGATAACTATCCATTCTATGATAACATATGCATCTTTTTACTTAAAATTTATGTTCTTAAGTGTTAAATTACAGCCTCATTTCATCTAACTTAAAAGCATTAATAATGTACTGAAAAGCATTAATAATAAACAGTGGGAACTTCAACTTTTCTATTTACTATCTGAAAGAGGTCTTCAGTATTGTAATTATTACTAATAAAAGATGCAATCTTAAAATTAACTACACAGTTTTCTATTTTTAAAAAAATAAAGATACTATGTAATTTCCTAAAGGTTAAAGTATCATGACAGTATATCTGAATGTTAGAAGAGGAACATATTCTAAAGTTGATGACTAAGACAAAATAGAATATCATCACAGTTCTTCATAACCCTTAAAAAGAAAATATAAATTTGGAAACTCAAAAATCAAGGAGCTTTTTGTTTTGTTTGAATTTCTGCATGGTCTCTGAATTTGTATTCTTTTTATTTTTTTGAAGGCCTATTCACAGGACGCCACATGAACATAAAACTGTGCTGAAGATGCTGAAAACAATTCCAGATTTAACCTCTCAGCTAAGCTATGAGCATCTGAAAACACTTAGTAAGAATGTCATTTCTGAAACCTGGGTGAAAGGCAGCACAGGTAATAGATTAATGTGGAGAGAAATTTGGCAAGATATAATGCAGGCCACTATTTTGAGTTCTCTATCATAATTGCTCATAATTTCACTTGACAATTTCACTTTACTTGCTAAAAATGTATTATACTATTTAAATGTATTTCATTTTTAAAGTTGTAGGTAGTGAAATGAATAAGATCTCCCATTTTAGTACTTATGGTTTTATACACTAGTATTTTTCCATCTTCATCATACGTCAGAATCACCCAGAAGACTCATCGAGAGCATATTATTAAGCTCAAACACCACAATTTCTGGTTCAGAAGGTATGGGATGGAGCCTAAATTGCATTTACAATAATATGTCATGTGATGCTACTACTAGTCTGGGAACCACACTTTGGGAACCACTATCTGAAATGCACATTCAGTATAATATAGCATTGATTTTCATAGTTAAGACAGGAAGTGGTCAAAGTAATTATGTGACTGATTCAGGTATCGATCTGAATATTTGAAAAAAACTCTCCAGATAGATTTCAATTTCCCAATTTTAGTCTTAAGTCCCTTTATCAAACATACAGTGGATACATTAATAGAACTTTTATATTTTAATTTTTGGTGGGAGGCATAGAATTTAATACATTCTTTGTGTCAGGGACATGCTTTTTTAAAATTCCTCATAGAAAACAAATAAAGATAGTATTTTTCTCCACAGATGAGGGCACCAAAGCACAAAAATATCATGCAGGGTATTCTTGGTTGGAATCAAGTTTCCAACACACTTCAGTCCAGTGCTAAACTCATTCTCTGCACATTGTGTCATAATTTGTCCAAAGTAGCTTATCAGGATCATGACATTCAAAGCCTAACTGGAATTTTGGTGAGCGTGTGTGTGTTGAAAGATTTACATATTTTGGAGCTTTCCTCTAATTATGTTCTCTTTTAATTGATCCTATGTAATCAGCAATCAAGCCGTGAAAAATAAATCAAAGGAGTTTGGAGAGAATAAAATAATTTTGAAAGGGAAAAAGTATAACCATTCAACATTGCTTTGCCATTAGCATGAAGATAGTAATTAAAATTAATTTATTTCATAAATCACTGAATTTTTAATGGTAAAAAATATGAGAACAATCTAAATGTCCTTCAATAGAAGATTGGCTACACATATCATGATATATCTCCTCTACGGAATTCTAGGCAGTGGTTAAAAAGAATGAAATAAGGCCGGGCGCGGTGGCTCACGCCTGTAATCCTAGCACTCTGGGAGGCCGAGACGGGCGATTGCTCGAGGTCAGGAGTTCGAAACCAGCTTGAGCAAGAGCGAGACCCCGTCTCTACCATAAATAGAAAGAAATTAATTGGCCAACTAATATATATATAGAAAAACTTAGCCGGGCATGGTGGCTCATGCCTGTAGTCCCAGCTACTCGGGAGGCCGAGGCAGCAGGATCGCTTGAGCCCAGGAGTTGGAGGTTGCTGTGAGCTAGGCTGATGCCACGGCACTCACTCTAGCCTGGACAACAGAGTGAGACTCTTGTCTCAAAAAAAAAAAAAAAAAAAAAGAATGAAATAGATTTATATGTATTGAGAAAGGAAAATTAAAGAGAGTAAATATAGAACAATTCCAGAATTATGCCAATGACATATTTATGAAAAAGTGTAAATTTACATTTACATATTTATCTTTAAAATATAGGACACTCCAAAAATATATATTTTTAAAATTGTTGCCTTAGTGGAGGGAAATGGAATTTGAGGGCAATGAAGGGGTATAATTAATTCTTTCTTATACATATATCTCTGTTGGTTGGATTTTTCCACAATTAATGTATATTCATGTGTTAGTATTTATAATTACACATTTTTTTCAAAAAGTTTCCCAAATTAAAATTAGAAGCCAACATTTTTTTTTCTGATGGCACCTTAATAATTCAGATGATTGTTTAAATATGAACTTTCACTCTTTAACAAATATCAATTTTAATTTGATTATTTATATTAAATAAGGCATTCCAACTTGCATTTCAATAGGGCGTACTTTAAATACTTTTCAAAAAAATTTAGAAGTCCCTGTGGTTACACATACCTGTGTCAAATTCTTTTTTCAGGTTTTTAAGTTATCCAATTCCAACAGCTCAGATCTGTTTTACTATCAAAGCAGTCAACTCATTAAATATCTGACCTTTGTAGATCTCTTTGTTCATCCAACTTAATAAACAAGCCCAACTAAGTGTCTGTCTCTCTCCCTTTTCTTTATTCATGTATGCGTTTCCCTCTTTCTGCGTTATTTAAAGTATTCCCTCTAGTAGCCCTTTATCACCAGCCTGCTGAATTTCAATCTGCTACTGAGGCTTTCATTTCTCTGGTGCAATTCCACACAGCTGTTTGCACCTTCTGGTCTCTTTTCTGGCCACTAGTTTTTTAGAGCTTCATTATTTAAGGAAGCTTCCTGAACTTACCATTATTCATTCAGCCTCTTACTCATTCAGTTCTTGTAAGCAATGAAATATTAACAGGGAAACAATATTATGATTTTAAGTAGTGAATAAAACCTATTCGATCTCTAGTTTAAGCGACAATGCTACTGAAATATGATTATTATATTATTATTTACTTACTATACTAAGATTAGTATCATATATATAAAGAGTACTTATATTAAAATTACAACATATATGTTACATGTAGTCATCCTTATATGTATGTACAGATATATAGATATAGTTTACTGAAGTCAAATGATCTTAAGAATTTCTCATTGGATCTCTATGCAGGGGACATTTTTAAGATTGCTAACCTAAAGCTCATGAAAACTAAAAAAATTAACGTGTTTGAAATTCCAATTTAGTGGCTAACCTGAAAAACTATAATAGATCCCATATCAAAATTTCATTATCACCTACCTTTAGGCTAGGTACAATTTATGTTAATATTAAAATACATTCCTATAACATGATTGATGGTATAAGTGTTTTTCTCTTTTCTATCTATGTCATCTTTATTTTCTTTACTTGTGGTCCATTAAGTATTATAGTATTATTTCTCTTCTGTTTCATTTTATTTCATTCTTTTCTCAACTTGTGTGAGGTTATATCTCAAAAACTCCATAACTCCTTATTTTAATAACATTTTATATTTATTTTTAATAAAAATATTTTATGTCAGTAAATTTTTAACATTTCATTAACTGGCATAGATTTTATTTTTTTGTTTTGGTTTAATTTCATTTAACATATAAAAACACAGTAGTTAAATCTCGGAAAAATATGGTAGGCATCTTTCCATTTATGAGTTAACCATAACTGAGATAATACACTCTTATAATAGAAGAGAGGTTTTTAATCCTACCATAGACCATGGCTTCCTTAAAGGCAAACAGTCTTGAAAAACAGTCATTGGTCTTAAAGTAGGGATATACTTTAATTGAAACTGAGGTCCTATGGTTTAAATGTTTAATGCATATGCCCCCACCCCCCATTCATCTGTTGAATTTCTCCCCCTTGAGGTGATAGTATTAAGAGGTCAGGTCATTGGGAGGTTATTAAATCATAGTGGGGGAGCTCTCATGAATTAGTGCCCTTATAAAAGGGGCTCAAAGGAGTCCCCTCACCCCTTCCACCATGTGAGGTTAGACTGTGAAGATGGTTGTCTGTGAGGAAACAAGCCCTCACCAGACACCAAATCTGCTGGTACCTAGATCTTGAACTTCCTAGCTTTCATAACTGTGAGAAATAAATTTTCATTGTTAATAAGCTACCCAGTCTGTGTTATTTTGTATTAGTCCTGAATGGACTAACACATGAGGTGTTCTCTATGGTTCATGAAGATCTGTCCTTGGAACCTGGTCATAAATCTTTTCCAAATGTCTATCTCCATTGTGAGGACCCATTCCATGTCTGCCTTACCCTATCCGAAAGATAATTGTGAGATTGGAAAAAAAAAAAAATCAGACCACAAAACCAACTTTTCAGTCTCAGGAGGATACAAGAGACCATTGCCATTGTGATTTTTTGGTGTAAGAAGGGCTCAATAAAAATATTAAGAATTAATTGGTTTTATGATTATTAAAAGCAATCACAGATAATTTGTGAAATTATAAATTTTCTTTTCATGTAATCTTTACAAATATTTAACTATTTTAAGAGTAACTTAATAATGCTATGAGTATGATGGATTCTCAATTTTTAATTTGTTCCTTTATTCCCTCTGTAACTGCCTTCAGTGAGGATATCAGTTTTAAAAAATTGCAATGTTGGCAGTTTGCATTTATAATAGTCCTCTGACCAGATACCGCAAGCCAGGATGATTTAATTAGCAACATCCTTTAGGAAGATCTATCCCCAGAAGAAGCTTAGCATTTGGCAAAGGTCATTTGTGAATAAGTTGATTCATTCTTTTCTCTTACAAGAGTGGTCCTTGTACCTTTCCTAACTTTCCAATTTTTTTTCATTTTCTTTATGAAAGTTTTATTTATTCCTATGATTCAATTTTGATTTATATGTTTCTAATTCTCAAACGCATAGGTTTTTAGCCCTTACTTCAACTCACATCCACATAATCGAACTGCTGCTTGATATCTCCTTCTTTGAAGTGCCGCTAGCATGTTGGGAAAAAACCATGAAAAAGCAAACCTCTCATCTTGCTCTCAATGTAGGTCTTTTACTGACAGATATCTCAATGGTACCACTATATTCCTTGTGAAAATGTTAAAACTATGTACTTTTCTTTACTACGTCTCTTTCTCTGTCTAAATTAATTGAGTTGTATCACATGAATTCAACTTTTACTTTTCAAATTCATTTTCTCTTCTTCTTCTCCAGGTCAATGCCTGGTCCAGGGCTCCATTCGTTATTTCTTACATAAAGTACTTTAATAGACTCATAATTGGTCTCTCATTTTCCTAATTTTCTCCACAAAAGTTGTGTAATGTATCATTGCATTATTTATCCATCTTCTAACTCTAACTGAGATATTATTGTTATAGGAATGTATTAGGAAATATAGGGAATATATTGGAAAATTTAAAAAAACACAAATAAGAAAAACTAAATGTCACTTAATCTCACTAACTTCTAATAGCTATAATTATCAGTTTGCAATATTCTCCAGTTTTAATGGTGTGCATTTTTTCTAAGAAATCATTTGTAATTTTTGTTCCTACCTCAAATTTATCATATTATAAAATTTTCTTGCGTCACAAATATTTATGTAAACCTTACTTTTTAATGACTGTATATTTTTGTAAGAGATATGTTATAATTTACTTGATCAATCTTTTAAAAAGGATTTTAAATATTTCCCTATCATGAATAATATGGTCTTGAAAATATTTTTTATATTTTTGCCTTAACTTTTACCTGTGCTTTGGATTATTTATGTATGACAGATTTCTAAAGTTAAAATAATGAATCAAAAGGTGGAGATATTTTTACAAATCTTGATACATGTCTACAAATTATCAGAATTGTATTACTCCAGTGTTATATAAAAATTCCAATATTGCTTCATTCTAAATTTTAAGTCTTTAATAATTTAAGTATTGAAAATCATACCTCACTTTAAAAACAGCATTTCTTTTATCCAGATCGAACATTTGGTAATCGGTTATTTGATGCATATTTCCAACAGTGGCTCTCCTAAGTGTTTCCTTTCTTTTAGTTGGATTCCTCAAAATACTTTTCCCTATACTGTTTTTCTAATAAACTGAGTTAGTTGTTCACTATTCCTCATCAACTTACCTTGTTTGATTGAAGGCCATCAGGTAACTCAATGTTACCTGCTTCTGTGGCTTTTTCATGCTACTTTGGGTGTTTTTCTCCTCAGATCTGTCAATCAAAATTTTATCTACATTTCAAGATACATCATATATACCATCTTTTTCATAAGTCATTCCAGAAACTCCCCATCACACTTAATTTATTTCTTCTTTGAATGTTCATATCATTTTATGATATAAATTTATCTACTTATTTAAGGATGTTTGCCTTGTGATACCTTTTATCATAATTATATACTTTGCAACTTCTATACTATAAGTATCAATATTGAAAGGCTGTTCTAATAGAAGGTTTGTGCTTGAAACAAAATGAAATAAATTTCTTTACATCCCTTCCAGTTAACTTTATGACACTATTAACATATTTGGGGTTGCTTTTAATCTAAAAATAAATATTCAGTTTTATTTGTAGATTGTCTTCCAGAAGTTTTAGTGATATTCTAAGAAAGGTTATTAGATGTGTGCCTTATAATAACTACTCTGGACAACTTAAGGGTGGTAATATTAGAACTAAAAGCAGTAACCCCATCCCCAAAGATTTTTTAATATCATGAAAGCTATGAAAAGGTCATTCATTGTTTTTGTTATGTTATCTCTGGAATCATTCAGACTTTACAAAAGAGATTCCATGAATTAAATGATCTGGTTTAAAATTTATATAGTTTTCTGATATTTTCATAGGATCCTACCTAATGAACTGAGAAGAAAGTAGGTCATCAAAGAGTTTTATCGTATTCAGCAATAGACAGAATTCAATTGGTCTCCAAATATTTAATAAAATTCTTTGGAAAGAAATACAATAGGGGATCATTAATGTAATTTTTATTTCTTCAAATATTTTTGCTAAATGCCTAAAGTAATCCAGGCAATGTGCTATGGGCTGGAGATACTGAGAGCAGTCAAGGTTTCTTCTCTCAAGAGGTTGCAATCTATTGGCAGACACTGACAACAGTGTGATGACAGAAATTGTGTGAAGAAAGGTCCCAGAGGAGGGGCATTAATTAGGCTGGATGGGAGCAGGGCAGAGATCAGGAAAGGCTTCCCGGGTAGAGAGATAACACTTAAACTCAATTTTATAGGCCAAGAAGGGATTAGCCAGCTGACAGTATGACCTTATTCATCCAATTATAGCTCTTTGAGACATTTAAGTCCTTCTAGATGGTTGATTTTAGCTGAAGGTCTGTGCACTACAGAGTGGAAAATCCTTAGTCAGGAAATTCACAAACACGTTTTCTTTAATCAAACTTTGGGTTTGGCCTTTAACCTTTTGAAAAGTCATTGCCAAAATGATTAATTAAAGTTTCCCTGACCAGTATTTTTAATTCCTTTTGAATGCTTTTTGTTCACTAATACAAATATGGTTAAGAGCTATTTTAAAATATGAGGTTCTACACTAGGAGATTTTTTTCAAGTCCTTATGAAAATATTTCTTTTGACCTTTCATGTAATGGAGGTTAGCTATTCCAAACTCCTGTTAATGCGGATATTTAGATCTCCTCCCATGAATCACAAGTGTTCTTACAGGTATCTAGAACAATGAATCCTTTCCAGAAGGTTTTCAATTTATTTCACCCAGGTCCATTAGAGGAATCATATCTATGGAATCTAGAGCATTATGAAATGTATTTCTTAAATAATAAGACTTGACAGTCAAAATCACAACTTGATCCATGGGCTGCAGAATGGATGTTGTGTTAGCAGGCATGAAAACAACATTAATCTCTTTGTACATTTCCATCAGAGTTCTTGGGTGACCAGTGCATTGTCAATGAACAGTGATATTTTGAAAGGAATCTTTCATTTTATTTATTTGAGCACTAGTTCTCAACATTGAGCTTAAAATAGTCAGTAAATCATGCTATTAATATAAACAGATGTGCTGTCATCCAGGCTTTGCTGTTCCATTGTAGAGGTACAGTAGTTTTAGTGTAGTTCTTAAGACCCCTATGATTTTTGTAATGGTAAATGAGTATTCATTGTAACTTATGTTACCAGCTTCATTAGCCTTTAACGAGATAATCAGCCTGTTCTTTGAAGCTTTGAAGCCAGGCATTGTTTTTTCCTCTCTAGCTATGAAAGTCCTGGATGGCAACTTCTTCCAATATAAGGCTGTTTTGTCTACATTAAAAATCTGTTGTTTGTGTAGCTAATTCATCAATTGTCTTAGCTAGATCTGCTGGATTACTTGCTGAAGCTTCTTTATCAGCACTTGAAGCTTCACTTTCACTTTCATGTCATGGAGATGGCTTATTTCCTTAAACCTCATTTACCATCCTTGCCTAGCTCTGAACTTTTCTTCTGCAGCTTCCTCACCTTTCTCATCCTTCAGAGAATTGAAGAGAGTTAGGGCCTTGCGCCTATATTGCGTTACCAAGAAAAGGATCTGCTTTAAGCTCAGGTATCCAAGCAAAAACAAACTTTGTTCTAAAGAAGAGTGAAAATCACTCTCCCATGGTCACTGTGTATGGGTTGCAATCAAGCAAGCCTCACAAATAACTACTCAGGTAAGAAAGAAGCAGAGAAGTAAAGCAGTTGGCAACATTTTGGGGTATAAAAAGAAACACTATCATCCCTGAAAATCAATTTGTAAAGTTTCTACTTATAGCAAGTTTATAAGCAATGTGTAAGAAAAGATCTTCTGACAGCACTTGAACAATTTGCTCAAATCTTACAAAGTAATGTAAACAATTGATACATGGAGAAAGACACCCATCCTATTCCCATACCCTCCTTCTTTTAAAGGGTAGGATTTCAAAGAGCTGGCACTAATTTAAGTTGCATTTAAAATGTTCACTGGTGAGTACACCTGCAAGACCTATGGGCACATAATTGGAACTTTAAGAATTGGGGTTGAATGACAGACTGTGGAGACTTATACTATGGAGTAGGACCGATTCTAGAAAACCTCTTCTCTCCCTTTCAAACTATCTCCTTTATTAAGTTCTTTCAGTGATCACCATCATGTCCAAAGCAAGAATAAATTATAGTTATTAGTAGGTATATATATATATGTATTGTTATATATTGGTATATATTATTGGCAATATATAATATAATATATTGGTATATATTATTGTTATATATACCTACTAATGTATAAAATTGGCAAAATGCCATTTTGAGGGGGAGTAAATATTTTTTAAAAGTTTAAGGGATTTTCTGGTCCCATCTTTCTCACAATTTCATGTTTTGTTTTTTTTTTTTTTTTCCTAGAACCTGTCTTAGAAATGACAGGATGGGCTACTATCTATAATTATCTAAAAAGAACTGTTCAAATATGTAGACATGCTTTTGTCATTCTTGTTATTTGATTGAATTATTTGTAAATGCCTAAATGTTACATTATAGTCATTATCATAGAATAAACTAAAAAGAGTCTATTCCAAATATAGCAAGTGCAATATATGTATTAGTCATATCTATGTCAAGGAGCCTGGGATATGAAGCATATAGTGTATCTTTTTGGTTTTGTTTTGTTTCAGTGATTGCAAATGATGGATTTTATATAATACTGAAAGGCTCAGCTCAAATTCAAATAAATGTGCAGAAAAATATGCTTGAAGAAGATGACTCAACAACCTCTTTGATATCTCAGAATTTCTATAACACTAATTTTAAAGAAGACTTGAGAAACTCTGTACGTGCTGAAATGAACCTACCTTTACCTGGCTTAATGGTAAGAGATGAATATTTGCTCTTTCCATAAACAAGATAACATGCTTATAAAATTTTACCACTTCCAGATATGTAGATCTGAATATTTTCAGAGTCCCGAGGTAGTCAAGATAATATATCCTTTAAAATATAAATTATACAATCCACGTTGAACTTGAAATTTGATTACAATTTTTTGAAAGATGCCTTCAGCAACATACTGCCCCCACTGGCAGGGCTTGTGCCCTGTATTTGAAAACTGAGACAAGGTCTGTGTGGCTGGATCCCTGAAGGAGGAAGGATGTTAGTTTGAGATGAGGGAGTGGGAACAGGTAATTTGAGAAGGAAGAGACAGAAGAATGATCATGAAGGGCTTTTAAATCAAATCAAGAATGTGTATTTTTCATGTTTATCTCAATAGCAATGGTAAAGTAATTAACGGGTTGATTTCATTACAGTCAGAAATTCTCAATCAAATAAGTCTTTTGCATATATATAATATTTCAAGACTTCAAGGCTAGCAGCTGGTCAAAAATAAACGTTCAATATCTCATTTGATCTCTGGGTACTCTACATTGGAGTCAAGTCTGGTTTGAATAGATTGTTGCCAAAAAACCCATTCTAGATTTAGGGTGGCCAAAATGTCTAATGTGGAAGAGGAACCAATTAAAGCCAAATTATTTAGCATTGTGGGTTGCAGTCAGAAACACCTAGGACCAGTAATATCAAGCTCAAGAAGAATGAGTATGTATAAAACCAAGAAAGATGACAAGGATAAAAATGAGACAATCTTATAAAAATATTGTTTATCTCACCTGAATGAATGATGTTTCTGGACCTCTTTCTTGCTGGGAAGGGAAAAATATACATTTGCGATGTCAGTGGCCACATACTATGGACCTGATGCCATTTTAATCTGCTCTTGCACATACTTCATATTTGGTACAACAGTTATGACAAGCACTATTTACTAAATTTGTAGTAGTCAAATCCAATCTTTGAGGATTCAGTTGGTTTTTTTTTTAAAAGGCAAAGCTTACATATTAAGTGAGGATGTGATGGGAATCACCAGCTCCACATCCTACATTAGGTCTTTGAGAACAGCACTAATCTGTGACATTTCAGCTGAGATGTGATGCTGTTTTATTATCCTGGCCAGGGTGGGGAGAGAGGTAGAGAGCAATTCAGAGACTTCACTTCATCTTCTTTACTGTGATGGCTCTTACCACACTGGCCAAGAAACCAATGTAGGGGTTCTGCCAGCTACCACATGTCCATTTAAATTATATACGTAGGGACCATGCAAATCACCATGGGATGTGGGTCTATGGACCCTGGTGAGCCAATGTGAACCATACCTGAACCAAAACTCTATTTTTTAGACATTTTTTATATTTTCCCACTGTAACAGATAGCCATGATGACATTTTATATACCAAGGTTTTAATGTCACTGTTTCAAGTTTTAGAGCTCCGTTTCTTCACTTCTTCCCAATCAGGGCCGTAGCCTTAGCACAAATTACCAAAATACTAACTGGGTTCAAAATTGTTATAGCAGAGCTCCAGAAAATATGAAAATATATAAATATATGTATGATATTTATATATGTATGTATGTAAGTATGAAGCAAAATCCTCAGATTTTCCTGCCCTCTAACCGTAAAAGATGAGATTTACTTTATATGCTGCCAAGGAACACTTGGATTAGATAATTCATCTTAAACTGGTGATTGATTTTCCTCACCTTTTACTGCTTTCCTCTAGTGCATTCCTACCTCCCAGCAAGTCATCCTATGCTGTGATTCTTATAATCACTCATCCCACAACATCTCAAAAGACTGAGATGTTGTACCTTCCAGTGCATTCTCTACCACCAGTACCTCATGCCTGTTCAACAGCATTAAACCTTTATCAGTTGTACTGATACAACATGTCAGGGACTATCAGTACTCTGGTGATGGATTCTTATTGCTAGCTGGCTGGCAGGCAGTTCAGCTCTAAATCTCATTTTTTTCTACTTTAATAGAATCTTTTGAAAAAATAAAAAGATAGAAATCAAGGCAGGCGATTTTAACTGTCAGTGACTGAATGGTTTCTGCTGTTGTTTAGGTTTGCAGAAAGACAAGTATTGGATTAGTGACTGAAATTTATTTTAGATTGCTTAAAAATTTAAATGATTCTTGCCAAGTCTGTCCCCTGTAGAAATTATGAGTTAGTTGTAGTTATAAAACACGTTGTTACTCTTTCCTTAATTTTAGGAACTTGACTTTTTGTGTATTTATTTAATGGACCTTTTTCAAATAAAAATATTACTGCTTCCAAAAGTTTATGCCTAGGAGAGTTTTGTGGTTTTATAAAAATAAATAAAGGTTATATTTTTCCTTCTTTTATTTGGATTTTTGGTTATTATTTGCTTTTTTATTTTGTTGTAACAGAGAACCAAACTACTAAGAAGGAGAAAAAATTAATAACATCTTCACTGTTCAATTTAACCCTGACAGTTTTGTAAACAAATGGGCATCATCTGAATATAATGAACATAAGTTGAAAAACATATAATCTAAGGTTGAAATTTATTTTTCTTGAGTTGATTTATAATTCTGAGTAAACATTGTTAGAGTTACAAACATCTGCTGTATTTACTCTCTGCTATAGATCTAAGCTAGAGAAAAAAAATTAGTATAGTATAAATGTATAGAAAATTTTGTTTTGCTTTTTTTGATAATAGATTTATACATTAAAACTAAAATCTTTTTCATTTGAGTGTTTTAAATAAGGAAAGAGAGAAAAATTCCATAATCATTTACAAGATTACCAATTTAATACTTCTAAGTAGTCTTAAAATCTGTAACTCATTTTATTTTTTGCAATTAGTCTTACAATTTTTCAAGTTACAATCACAAATAAATTCAAATTTCTTTGAGACATCTCAATATCAGTATACTGTTATATGGCAAAATACATATATATGTCTATATATACATATACATAATACTCTCCTATATTTTATATTGATATACTTCTGTATTTAATATATATTTCTGTGCTACAATAAAATATATTTAATTAAAATATATTCTTGATATGATAAAAGTTAGCAACATTATAAGAACAAATTATTAAGTTGAAGGTCCTCAATAATTATTAAAAGAACTTTCTAGTTTATTAATAGAACTTTTCTTTGAGATACAAACATTTGAAGCTATGTGGAAAAATTCATTTGGTAAGAATATGTATTCAACAAGCTGGACCCAGTGGAAGCAACATTATAAAATAGCTTTTTTTGTTTTTTTTTCCCACACTAAAGTTTTCAAACAATTAGTACAGTATTATTCTTTCATGCTCCCTGGATGAAGTCTCAATCAGATCCTAGGTATTAACAAATGGTCTTGTTTTTGTAGTCTTAAAAATTTCAGTCCTGTCTTTATATTAAATTTTTAATCTGTCTTCCCCTTTTCTTACTTTACATACTCTTCTACTTACGAGCTCTTTTTTCTGGCTCTTCTTAGCCAAGATCAGGAAGGGAGGGAGAGTGGGAATTAAAGATAAAATGCTATGGGGACCTTCTATAATCGGATGTCCAAATGTAGGCTCTTTTTCTGTTTTTTGTGTGTTGTTCTTCCTGTAATCCCCTGACAGGTATTGCCTCCTGTAGGGAGTGATTTAATACCACACCTTGGGTCCATGGTTTAGGGCAATATTGACCACAAGGGTCTTTGGGTCAACTCATCTTTCCAGGACGCTCTCTAGACTTATTCCCTTTCCAGAGATTTTATGCTGGCAACTTTTTGTAGGTCCACCTGACTAATGGGGGAGAGAGAGCCTCACATTTACTCCACTAAATGTCTGTCTTCTCATTTGAGGCCAGGGGTCAGAGGGAGTGGAGGAGGGAGAAAACCTCAGGACTCTGACAACTGTTAAGAAGAAGGTCTATTTTAATCCTTGCTGCCAACTTCCCGATCTCAGTTTTCAAGAGGATATTGAATTTAAGGTTTAAGAAGTTTATACTTATTTGAGACACTACTTGAAATTATGGATGGACTTTGACTTATACCCACAATAGCATTTAACACAATAATTAATACATGGAAGACTTTTGAATGGATAACAATAAAAGTGTCCAGCAATGTGTCTCTTACACGAAGAAGGAAGAATAATAGTGTGGTCACTGATGTGGTTTAGGAGTGAGATTATAAGAGCGTGAAATATACTGTGGTTTGTCCACTGATAAATGATTTCTTCCACTGGAGAAATAATATATCTTTTCATAGGGCAATTAAATAGTAATTTCATCTTTAGATCCAGAATAAGACTCGACCAATAATTTCAAGGACAAATTCCAACAAGGACAAATTCCAACTAATTTTAAGTTCTTGGTCAAGAATATTGGAATATTTTGGAAAAGTAAAGGCAAAGTTATGTTTAATAAGGACAAGGAGTATATTTATAATATCTCATTCCTCTGCCTCCAGATTTCTGATAGTGGGTGCTGCTGATGTGCTGTGTATGCTGTTCACTAGGCTCGGTTCCCCTCATTTGTTTATTGCCTCTCTATATCTGGCATTCTTCACGGATTCACCCCGAGTCTGGTTGATTCCCTCTATCTTGTATCTCATTTATTCCTGGACTTTTAAATGGTTCTCTGCTACTTTTAAATGTTAGTCTTCCCTGACTCCTACCCTAAACCCTTATGTAAGAGTGACTTCCTTGAAGTCAAGGAGCTTATTTTTTTCTGATGCCTAGTAGAGTATACTAGGAACTTTGAAGATGTTCAATAAGAATAAATTAAATTAAGTTTAGTTTAATTTAATTAGACAGAGCCTTCAAAATATCAAAGATGAACCGTGAAATGAGTTTTGATTCGACTAAATTGCAAATGATGGAGGATTGAATCCACATTGATTCAAAGCTCTGTTTTTATATATTACATTTATTTTATCCCAATTGACATGTTTAAAATATATGCAATTACATTGTGCTTAAAATAAAATGTAAATATTAGAATATTTAAACGCTCACAGCTAATATGTCAGTCAGGAAATATTTTTGCACCAACAATGAAATTGGAACATAATATCTAATTGTTTTTCTAGTTGTTTAAAATTTTAATATAGATAGCTTGTGATATGTTTATAATGTGAGGGTATTTCTTATTATTAACACATATAGTAGCCTATTATTTCCACAGAGAGTTAAAATGTGTGGTGCAATTGAAAATAAAGCACCAGGTCATAGCAAAGTTACTACCATTTGTAAATAAATTAGAGAAAGAGTAAAAATTATACTATGTATGAGATGTTTTTACAGCACTTCTATTATAAAAGCAATAAAGGAGAGATGTTTATTGGTATATATTAAGTCTGCTTACCATTGATATTTTAAAACATCATAAAATAAAAGGACTTCACATATAAACATTAACTTAGATATATTTCATTTCAAAAACATACATTTAAGTAGAATTAAAGCTTCCAATCATTTTCTTATACCTTCCTCAATTTATAATTTTTTTAAGACTGTTTCTCCTTTGTCTATTTTTTAAGACACCGAACTATATTCAAGGTTCCTCTTTATCTTATGATTCTAGGTATTGGATTTACAAACCTCAAATAATTTCAACTTTATATAAGTTTAAAAATAAGTGTTACATTTGAAGATAGGGAAATAAAAGCAGTTTTTGGTTTGTATGTGATTGCATGCCCCTTGTTTCATTGTATGCTCATTTTACTCTCAAGATTTTTGTCTTTTTGCTTATTTATAAGACCTTTGAGTGTAATAGTGATTTAACTTATTTTCTATTACACGTATTGCAAATATTATCTTCCAGTATATAATATATTGTTAATGTTTTACCTTATGGCTCTTTTGTCTTTATAGATATGTTAATTTTATGTAGTCAAATATGTTTATTTCTACCTTTAAGGCATCCGAGTTTCTGTCACCATGATTTTATAATAATATGTTTTAAAAATATTTTAATCAATGCTTTTATTGATTTTATCTTTACATTTAGAGCTTTTGAAAATCTGAAATATTCATGTTCTTTGCAATGTAACTGTAGTTTTGCAATTGTGTGTCCTATTGATCCAACACTACCACTAAATTTCTAAATATTTTTAATTTCAGTTTTAACTTCCTCTTTGAATTGGAAATTATTCTATAAAAAATAGGTGTTTAAATTCTGGTTGCATCTTTAAATTTCTATCATTACACATGTTTTACTCTGTTTCATGTGTCAAATTCTGAAAATTTTCAATTAAATTGGTCCAAATGAGATTGTGATTTAATGAAATTATACTTATTGTTTTAAAGGTTTTTGCCTTAATAACTTAACACTCTTGAAATGATCATGTTTAAAATTTTCTTTTCTCACAAGTATTTTTTGGAAGATTTACAATTTATATTTGTCTTGCTAATGTTTGCTTTCCCATTAACAGCAGTATTTATGATGAGGAAACTAATGTTAATAATTACTGAGTGCATACTGTATGCCAGGTTCATTTAAAGTCTAGCAGAATCTTGGACTGATATTTCATATCCACTGATGTACTTTACTTTAGTTCCTATTTCATTTTCATGAAGTTTTCCAGAACTACTGCCCTAAGACCACAGTTCATTTAGTTTTCTGTTGTGCTGTTTTTGCAATTGCCTTGGGATTCTTTACTATTTTAATTTTAAATATTACTAACAAACACAAGATGATGAAAGATGAGGCAAGCCTGCTCTGTAATTTTTGCTCTGGCAAGACTGTTTTGTGATTTTTCCATTGTTTCTAGAATAAGCTTATTTGTACTTTCTCATTTCCCACATCATAATTTCCATTGTCTCTTCCTGTAATTTCCATTGGGGTGAGAATCTTTTAAGTTCACAAAACCTAAAATGGATGATGCCAGTAATATCAGCATTTTTGACATCAGTGTAAGCTTTGAGAGTACTCTGTAACTTTTTGAATGTAGAACATCTTTTTTTCTTCTTACAATTGAAAACCATTTCATGAAACTCAGAGAACCTGGTCTTGACTTCTGAGTCAGTTAAGAGAGTTTTATATTTGTGTAATCTAAATGCCTACCGATAATGGTTTAAACAATAGGTTATTTATATCCAGAAAGTCTAGAGAGAGATGACTCAGAGTTTGATTCATTTAGGCCACAAAAATGTCAGTGGGGCACAGAGGCCTCCCCATCTTTCCATCTTGTCCTTTGAATACTAGATTTCTTTCTCAGATTTGCCCCTCAATTGTTGATACTCTTCCAGGCATGAGGGGAGAGGTGTTTCATCATCATTTGCCCTTTTATCAGTGAAGGGAATATTCCCACAAAATCTATATGAGGTACAGATTCCCACTTCTGTCTCATTGATCAGACTGGGTTAGCTGTCTACCTTTCAACCCAAAATTGACAGAAGTGAATTTGATCACCATTATTAGTTTAGGACAATCAAGATTAAGTTCCAAAGGCTGGGTCCATGATCTCTGGGCACTTTGCAGCCTAATGCCAGAACCAAATTAGGCCTCTGTTAATAAGCAAGGCAAGAATAAAGAAGTGCTGTTGAGTAGATGAATACGTTTCTGATATGAAATCCTCAGGAGTTCCTTGGACATTATGCCAGACAATCATTCTGCCGGTAGGCAAGGCTCACTATCAACACATGACCCTTAAGACAGTTAGTGAAATTTCAATTTGCAGTTCTTGTAGTATTATCTTCCTAATATTTTGAGTGTTGAACATGACTGGTACTTTAATAATATGACAACTGTCTTAAAAATTGGATTGACTACTTCTGTCAAGGTACCATGTAGCATTTTTTCTTTACAAATGCTGTGGTACTACTCAGAGTCACATGACCACAAATATATTCCATCACACTATTTTTCTAATTTTATTCTTTAGTCATTTTAGGGCCACCATGAGCAATAGGAAGTTTGGGTAGAACGCCTCACCCTTACAACACTTTCCAGCTCTCAGATACTCATTTCTTACATGAAGAGAAACTGTTCTGTATTTATCTTTCTTTTATATTTTAATATTATACTTCTGGGAAAACTTTCTCTGAAGAAAGTATTTCTTTTGAGGTGGTGGATGTAGATAGATTTTAAAACCATCAGTGTGGAATCCATCTTGACTACCATATCTGATAGACAGACTCATGTATTCCCACATAAATTGATAATAACTTGAGTATTTAAAGTGGAACAACAAATATATAAAAATTTAAATTAGCATAAGTCCCTGATGGCCCTTCTAACATGCATTTCTATTTTTTCCATGCTGTTATAACCAGACTTTTATTCATTGTTATGAAAAATATGATTTGATTGTGGTTTAAGATATAATAAATCTTACGTAGGAAAAAGGTAGAAGCCCTTTCATTTTTAAGTTTACGTAAATGAGAAACAAAGGCACTTTCCCTTCATATTCAACTCTATGAACTATTTAACATCAAATAATGATAATTGACTTTTAATATTTTGTTATCACAGTGAGAGTTTTAACATTGTTTAAAATCAATTATGTTTTTATTTCAATGCTCATTTTTATATGAAGAAAGTTTCATATCTAGACTCTGTAAACTTTATAAACAGAGGAGCAATTAGTTATTTTATAATACTTAGAGAATAAGTTAATGGAAACACACAATTTATTCTTTCACTTGTATTTTATAATACTGTAGTTAGTTCAACAAACTTAAATAAGCATTCACTCTGTGCCATGTACTAACTGCTGAGTACTGTGGATGCAAAAAATGGATGGAACATTGCTCCTGTTTTCAAATTTAAAAGCTAGTGTGCAGTATTTATAAAGCTCTGATAGATATTGTGGGAAATCTGATGCTCAGAGGAATTTTTTCCTTGCCATAAAATTAGGGGCTCAAAATATGGACACATACACAGTAAATGGCAATATGAGGTAGTCTCTATTGAAATGCTAAATAACTGGGACAAAAAGTACTATAAGATGTTAGGATGGGTGAGTGGTCAAATAATGCCAGTTGAGAAAGGGGGCTTGTGGGGAGCTTTAAAGGAAAAGTAGGATTTGATTATGCAGAAAGGAGGGACGGCACATAAATTTGCTGTGAAGAATTGTGTTTTAAGCAATTATTTAGAAATGAAAATGAGCAAATGTTCTATATCTGTATGTACAAAGTTTGGGAAATTCAGTGGGAAATAAATAAAAGGCAGGTCTAGAAAAGGAGGAGAGAAAGAGAAAGTCAGTCGAAAGGTTGGTCTAGGCCAGATTCTCAAGGGTGGTTTAAGCAATAAGCTAAATAGCTAAGGCAATAGAAAGTTTGAATATCTTCTCTTTCTCCCCCTCCTCACTCACCAGGGCCACTCCTCATCTTTCTCTGCTTTGCTCTTTACCCCAAGCCTGGCCTGTAGGATTCAATCCAAGGGCTTTTATGTCTTCTGGCTTGCAGTTGGAGTCAGCCCTTGGAGAGCACTAGTGGGATGCCAAAAAGATAAGAGTGGAAGTTGGTGTTTCCTCCCTGGTTCCCTCTCTGTAGTGTTTCTGGCCGAATCTTACACAAAAGGTTACAGCTCCTGTCAGTGGGCCCTCTCCAGACACCTTCTCAGTCTTCAGGTTCCAGAAAACAAACACTCCTGCCTCTTTCTTGTCCATCTCATTTCCCTACCTACTTAATAGTCCCTTCATTACATTCTTCTCCTAGTGTGCTAGCACAGTGTGGTCTCTCTCCCCTGGAAGGACCTTGACGGGTACAAAAAGAAATAATGAAAGAATTGTTTTAAAATGATTAATATTGTGGCAGACATACAGAAATATACTGCTATATTACAACTAGGGGGAAAATTAATGAAGAAAAATGAACATAGAAAGGCTAAATTGAGGTAAAGAAGGTACAACTGAGGGAGGAGTGATAGGAGGAGACGAACAACAAATACAGCAGCAAAACACTGAACATGAATTGAACAGTCATGGTGAATCCAAGGATGTGGAAATTGGAAGAGAAAAGGGATCTCATTAAATAGGAACATCAACTACTAAAGGCTTGAGTTTGCATCACTAGTGAAACTATGGTATCATCATGCATGAAGTAGAGAAGGATTAATTAGAAGAGATAAACAGAATTTTAGATTACAAAGCTTAGATTACATTGGTAGAGTCATGGAGATTTGCCCAGCAGGCACTTTAAAATGTGACTGGCATTATAGAAATAAGTCAGGAATGGACAGCAGTTTAGGAATATTCCAAAGAGTGGTGAGACCAGGTCATCAGAGTTGATGAGTTCTCAGACAGCAGAACTACCTAAAGTAAAGAACAAAGACCTGAGGACTAATCCTTGGAGAAGTTTCCCAGGGAGCAAACATGAGAAGAAAAAGGAGATAGTAAAAGAAACAGAAAAGATTTCAGAGAGATAATTGGAAAAGGACCCACAGGGTAACAATCAACAATGAGCCTATTTCAGTGTTGTCTGGTATATCATATAATTCAATCAAACTAATTTCTGTCATAATTAATAGTCAATAATCTGTGTTAATATCTTTGTTAAAATAAAAATTATAACATGATTAAAAAGAGAAAAGGAATCTTGCTTATTAGGACTGCTGCACACATACAAATAATATCAATCTCTCTTCCCTCTCTCATGTAGTGGATTAACTTCAACTGAATACTTCTTTCAGTATAGATATGCATGTTCAAGGCTAATACTAATGAATTTCACTTTAACAAAGATATAGATAATTTGAGACTCTCTTTGTATTTTTGCTTTGCAAGTTCTTGTGGGAAGAAATAAGTCAAGTAGATTTCCAGGCATCATCTGTTCAAGCAATAGGTGAAGGGCAACAGCCCTCACATCCTTGCCTGACTCTTTTTAACTATTTCCCAGCATTTCCTAATTAGAGTTGAGTCAATTTCTTGCTTCTCTTTTGCTTTGAGGCTACTGTAATTGCCTTGGGGGTGGGAAGAATTGAACTATTTTGCTTGGTAAATTGTGAAAAAAAAGTAAAAAAAAAATACCTTTTATTTTTCTGGTTATATTTCAATAACCAGTTTAAAAAAAAATCTCTGCTTCATTGACTTTTGCATTCAGTATAGCCTGAATTCCAAGTAGGGGGTACGATTATAGATTATAATGATGTAGTGATATTCTGCAGAGGACAAATCTCTCTCTCTCTAGATTAATACTGATTTTCCCTTTTTTCATCCACCCAAAGATTGACAGTCACAAACAATATATTTTTAAAAGTCTTCTACAGAATAAAAGAAAATATTTTAAAGTGGAAAGAATTAGTGTTAAAAAACCTGAGACCAAATCCTCTCTTGTTACCAATAAGCTATAGGACTTTCGGGGGAAGTCACTTAAGCCCCTTTGAACTGCGCTTAGATTATGTCGTCTACCTCATGGATTTGTAAACAGAGACAACTTGTGGAGACTGAAGGAACCAAGGGACAATCTGTGATCTGGGGAAATGATGGCATGGGAGGTTGAGAAAGGGCCACAGGAAACAAAGTGTAGAAAGAACAGGAAATAAACTTTTTATGTTAAGAATTTACTGCGTAGTTACAATTTATATTTACGGTAGATGGACTGATTAAATTATACTGTTTAAGAAACAGAGCTAAGCTGTAAAAGGAGAAGAAATGATTACAGTTATTTGAGGGAAGGGATCAGAAAAATAAAGGTAAAGCCATTTGAAATAATTTGTACCTGTCATTTATATTAATACATAGATTTGAGAATCTTGAATATTTGAAAAATCTGTAAATGCAATCCATTTAAAAAAATAATGAATACTAAAATAAATATATGTTATAATTTTTTGGCATCCAATAGCTATCTTTTCCTCAATCTTGTGTACTTTTCTCAGAGCATATACAGGTAGCAGAGAAAACTAATTGAGTCAGCTGAGGCTCTGTAGACACACTGCCTAACTTGCAGCGTTGACTCTGCCACTATGTGATGTTGAGAAAGTTACTTAGCCTTCTGTGTCTTATTTTTGTCATTTTTAAAACAGTGGCAGTAACAAACCTACTTCCCAGGGTTATGGTGAGGATTCAGTGAGCTAAAATTTGTAAAGTCCTGAGCATGGTGCCTAACATGTAGGAAGTAGTTTATGTTTTTATTGAATAAATAAGATAAAATAGGCTGGTGTTGCAAGATGAATGTATATATAAAATACCTCTTTTCTTATAATAGGATCAACAGCTACAGAAAAATTTTAAATTAAAAAAACTGTAATCGTGGTAAAGTGAAAGAAATTATGTGGTTTGAACAACCACATAATATTGCAGAAAGTATGTAAATATTGAAGAAAGTATGTAAATATCCTGGCTGGCCCTTTCACTGGCTGTGGGAACTTGGGCAGATAATGAACTTCACCTAGTCCCAGATTTCTGTGAAGGCTGACCCAGGGAAAGTGCCTTGCTGATACAGGTGCTCCACATGTGCCAATAGTTTGTTTCTTCTTTGACAAATCCATCCTTTCCTGTCCTCTTTGAACCATGAGTTTTGAGTACCAACATTCTCCCTCCTCATTTGTAAAGATCAGTCTGGCGAAAAAAATGTGTGTGTGTGTGTGTGTGTTTGTGTTTTTGTGTGTGTGTGTAATTTGGTTCTATACAGCCATTTTTTTCTCCACTGGCACCATAAATCTTTAGTTTTCCTCTGAGATTCTTGACAGTTTCTGAAAACACACAGTAATAAATGCTTTGAAGGTGGCTATTTTACTAGATGTTCCTCCATCAGATTGCTTGTATATTGTACTGTTTTCCTCCAGAATTATTTGATTTTTTTTCACTTGTTCAGGCTAGAAACAACCTCAATGTTTTATTCAAATGCAATTTGAAATCTGAATTCACCCCCAATTTATTTGTAATAATGCATTCTGACCATATAATTTTTTACTTTGGAAGCATTTGAAATCAAACCACCAATTATTTGAAATGTGCACAGATATACTATGTATAGACCTTGATATTCTATGAAGACTAAGCACCATTATTTTCATATGGGCCTATTTTGACCATGAAAAGAGTATTCTTTATAGATTAGCTATTGCTACAGGTTTGCAGGTGTCAATTACATTATCACAGACCTGTATTGTGTGCTTCTTTCTGACTTGTTTATAACAGAAAATCCAGTACATTTAGCCATGGTTCAAGAGCTATGGTTTGTCCTTAATAAGTTTTTTATTAAAATACAGCATAAATAATGGATAAATAATATGTTTTTATTAATCATTAAAATATAAAAAACTAGAAGCAGAATATCATAAACATTGAGTTTTGGGATAGACTTCTCTGCTTTAAAAGCACTACTTTTTAATTATTTTTCTTTTCTGATGTGATAGTTAATTTTATGTGTCAACTTTTTAAAAAAAATTTTTTATTTCAACATATTATGGGGTTACAAATGTTTAGGTTACATATATTGCCTTTGCCCCACCAGAGTCAGAGAGCTTCAAGCATGTCCATCCCCCAGATGGTGCACACCGCTCGCATTAGGTGTATATATAGCCATCCCTTCCTCCCCACCCTCCCATCTGCCCGACACCCAATGACAATTATTACTATATGTGTACTTAAGTTTTGATCAGTTAATACCAATTTGATGGTGAGTACATGTGGTGCTTGTTTTCCCATTCTTGGGGTACTTCACTTAGTAGAATGGGCTCCAGCTCTATCCAGGATAATACAAGTGGTGCTAGATTACCATTGTTTTCTGTGGCTGAGTAGAACTCCATGGTACATATTCATGGTATACATTTTCTTAATCCACTCATATATTGACGGGCACTTGGATTGTTTCCACATCTTTGCAATTGCGAATTGTGCTGCTATAAACATTCGAGTACAGATGTCGTTTTTATAGAATGTCTTTTTTTTCCTTAGGGTAGATGCCCAGTAATGGGATTGCTGGATGAAATGGTAGTTCTATTTGTATCTCTTTGAAGTGTCTCCATACTACTTTCCACAAGGTTGTACTAGTTTGCAGTCCCACCAGCAGTGTAGGAGTGCTCCTATCTCTCTACATGCACACCAGCATCTATTGTTTTGGGACTTTTTGATAAAGGCCATTCTCATTGGAGATAAGTGATATCTCATTGTGGTTTTGATTTGCATTTCAAATATTTTAAAGGATCATGTGGTGGAATTTCTTTATGATATCATGATAAGAACTTTTATGATAAGAGAATTATAGAAGTAAACTATAAAGATATTTGTTTAAAATCAAGAATAATTTTTCCTCCAAAGACATGCTGGGTGAAGATATTTGCAACATACATAATTGGTAAAGGATTAGTATCTGGAATATATAATAATCTACAAATAAAAAAAAGAAAACTACAAATATATATAAATTGGTGTTTATAAAACGGAAACTATAGATTAAGGAACTGGCAAATGAAATGATGTTCAATCAGTTTAGCAATCATGGAAATGTACCATAAATAATTTTTACATTTAAAAATAAATCTACAGGGCCGGGCGCTGTGGCTCACGCCTGTAATCCTAGCTCTTGGGAGGCCGAGGCGGGCGGATTGCTCAAGGTCAGGAGTTCAAAACCAGCCTGAGCAAGAGCGAGACCCCGTCTCTACTATAAATAGAAAGAAATTAATTGGCCAACTGATATATATATAAAAAATTAGCCGGGCATGGTGGCGCATGCCTGTAGTCCCAGCTACCCGGGAGGCTGAGGCAGAAGGATCACTCGAGCCCAGGAGTTTGAGGTTGCTGTGAGCTAGGCTGACGCCACGGCACTCACTCTAGCCTGGGCAACAAAGCGAGACTCTGTCTCAAAAAAAAAAAAAAATAAATAAAATAAATCTACATAAAAAATACAATAAATAATATTTCTTATCACCAAATTGACAAAGATTAAACATATTAGACAAGATTAAAAATATTAGACAATATAAAATGTTGGAGAATTTGTGAAGAAATAGACATTGTGTGTGTTTCTACTGCTGGTAGGAGTATAAGTTAGAATTTGCATTTTGGAAAACAGTTTTGTATTAGATGTTCAAGTACTAACACAGCCTATAGCACAGAAATTGTATCCTTAGGCACATATTTTAGAGAAGCCATTGTATTTGAAATGAGGAGACATGTACAATAATGGTTGTATCATCATTGTTTTATGGCTAAATACTGACAAAAACACAAATGTTCAATAAAACAAATAATTTGAGTATAGTCATGCAGTAATAAAAAGATCAATGGACTACATTAGGTGGTTGCATTTCAAAAACAATATTTAGCAAAAACACAAATTAATGTTTACTCTAATATTACTTTATACAGCATGTAGAAATAGGTAAAGCTATACTACAATTTTTTAGGGTCACATACAATTGTGCTAAAATAAAGTTACATAAATAATATCTTAATAATTAGGATAATGGCTAATTTTATCGAAATAGGAAACATTAGGTCTCTTTAACCAGATAGTATGCTCATAGAAGTTCATCCTACCATGATTTTTATATGCTTCCTATATTGACAAGCATTAAATATGGTTAAAAAGATATAACTCCTCAGTAAGTATAGAAAAAGCTGAAATACAATTCAAAGTGCTCATTTTTGCCATCAGCAAAAAAGTAATTGTTGCATTTGGCTTTCTACTATTTTGTTAAAGATTTTTGCATCTATGTTCATCAGTGATACTGGCCTGTAGTTTTCCTTTTAGTCTGTGTTCTTGTTTGATTTTGGTATCAGGATAAATGAGGCATGAGTTTGGAAGTATTTCCTCCTCTTGAATTTTTTTGAAGAGTTTGAGTAGAGCTGGTATTAGTTCTTCATTTAAGTGTTTGGTAGAATTCAGCAGTGAAGGCATCAGGTTGTGGGCTTTTCTTTGATAAGAGACTTTTTATTACAGTTTTGATCTTGTTACCAATTATTGGTTTGTTGAGGTTTTCTATTTGTTCATGGTTCAATTTTGGTAGGTTGAATATGTTCAGGAATTTATCCATTTCTTCTAGGTTTTCCAATTTGTTGCCATATAGATGCTTTAATAGTCTCTAATGATTCTTTGTACTTCTGTGGTCTGTTGTTATGTCCCTTTTTTGTTTCTGGTTTTATTTATTTGGGTATTCTTTCTTTTTTTTTTTCTTACTGTAGCTGAAGGTTTGTTGATTTTGTTTATTTTTTCAAGGAACAAACTTTTCATTTCATTGATCTTCTGTATTTTTTAAAATTTCTATTTTATTTATTATATTTCTGATCTTATCATTTTTATTTATTTCCATCTACTAATTTTGTATTTGGTTTGTTTTTGCTTTTCTAGTTCCTCAAGGTGCATTACTAGGTTGTTTATTTAAAGTCTTTCAACATTTTTGATGTACACATTGATTGCTATAAACTTACCTCTGCACTGCTTTTACTGTATATCATAGATTTTGGTATATTGTATTTCTATTTTCATTTGTTTCAAGAAATTTTTTAATTTCCTTCTTAATTTCTTTCTTGATTCACTGGTTGTTAAGGAGCATGTTGTTTCATTTCCAAGTGTTTTTGTATTTTTTGAGGTTCCTTGTGTTATTAATAGAATAGTTTTTATCAAAAAGATGGGATAACAGATGTCAGCAAGGATGTGGAGAAAGACAAACCTTCATATATTGTTGGTGGTAATGTAAATTAGTATAGCCACTATGAACAACAGGATGGAAGTTCTTCAAAAAACTAACAAAAGAACTACCATATAATCCAGCAATTTCACTACTGAGTATATATACAAAAGAAAGGAAATCAATATATTGAAGAGGTTTCTTCATTCCCATGTTTACTGCAGCACTATTCACAATCACCAAGATACAGAATCAACTTAATTGCCCATTAGTGGATGAATGGATAATGAAAATGTGGTATATTAATAAAAATAGAATATTATTCAGGCATAAAAAGAACAAAATCTTGTCATTTGTAGCAACATGGAACTGGAGGTCATTATGTTAGGTGAAATAAGCCAAGCACAGAAAGACAAATATTTCATGTTGTCACTCATGCAGGAGCTATGGATATCATGAAGATAGAGATTAGGTGGGTGGTTACCCGAGACCAGGAAGGTAGAGGATAGTGGAGATGAGGAAAGATTGATCAATGGGTATGAATACACATTAAATAGAAGAAATAAGACTTGGTGTTGACAGATCAGTAGGATGACTTTAGTTAACATTAATAGATTACACATTTCAAAATCTTAATAGATAGAATAATTTGAATGTTCCCACCTTAAAGAAAAGATAAATATATAAGGTGGTGGATATTCTAATTATCCTGATTTAATTATATGAATATATAAAATTATCACATGTACCTCAAGCATATAATACATATCAATAAATAAGTGAATAGATTAATGTCAAATTGAAAAAATGTAAATATTAAATTATTTTCATATTGAACTTAGGCTGCAGAGTTATTTAACTTTATATCTAAGTTTATTCAACTGAATCTTCTTTATAAGAAAACATTAAACTCAGATTAAATGGATATATGAGCCATTGAGTTTAGTGTTATGTGGGGGAAATGTTTTATTTTGAATATGTCAGGAGCAATGTTTCTGGTTCATTAAAAAAGAAAAATTCTGCTATATATAAAGCTACCGAATGTTATCATATTTTACATAAAATTCAAATTATATCAGAGCAGTCAATTTACAAATGGATAACCCATGTAATGAATGATGTTCATCTATTAAGGCATTTTAGGTTTTATAACTGCAATAGTTAATGAACATGTGGTGAGCACTTGTGTATGAAGACATATAAAGTATGCATTTAACTTATGCTCCATTAACTTTTTTAATAAACTTTATGTGCTAATTTTTAAAAATTTATGGTTATTTAAATTAGACATTAACAACCTTCCTTAATTGAAACTAAATTTCACACTATAATATAGAAATATTTTCAGTTCTTGGTATTTACTCTTCCTTACATAATTGTGAATATGCTTATAGTTACAGTTTTTGCAGTATAACCAGGTATGGTGGAGCAATTTTACTAAATGGCATGCTGGAATGATTATTTCCAGTGGCTTAGAGGTACACTCTTACATATCAGGAAGATTAATTTTCCCCTAGTAATAGAAAAGTTTAAAAATCTCAAATAACTGGGACAAAAAATGACTTTTTTCAGATATAACTGGTCAGCAATATTAATTAAGCATCAACAATGTTTAGAAAGTTATGAAATATAGTTTCTTTCCTCAAATATTTATTAAATTATTTTATTTTTTAAATACACATCTGATGAATAAACATTCAATATTTCCAAATTAGATTCATGAAAGTGCTGAATTGTGCTGAGTGATTTCCTTGGAATTCAATTTAGGATTAGCTGGAGACAGAAAAAAAGTGTTATACCTCCTTAATATAAAATCAGAAGCCCATATCTACCAGAATAGAAAAGGGAGACTGTTGTTCCAGTCAGTGCTGAAGATTTTCTTTCTAAGGAACATAAAACAAAACAAAACACAAAGCAATGCAGGCAGAAGGGATTACTTGAGATCTGCCTGAGATTCAGTTCATGGTTATCAGCCAACCTGTTCATGTGTTAATAGATGCAGTCTGTGCCATTCAGGAGACTTTATGTTGTTGAGTAACGTGACACTTACCTATGCCAGAACCATGTTTTCTATGAGATGAGTTCTCCAGGTACTTTATTATAATATCTTTTCCATCTCTCTCTCTTTTTTTTTGCTGTTCCACCTCCTTTCCTTCACTCTTGGAAACGTCCTTCATATAAACTAGCAAACTTGTAGCTTGTTAAAGACTTTCAAAAGAATTTAATGGACAAAGAAGAAAAAACAGCACACATACATATGACAAATATAACCTACAAAGTAAGAATCAATACTAAATACGTTATTCTCATTAATATATAATGTGTATGAATAGTACAGGCATTGGAGAGTCTCTGTTACTAATGCATTAATATTAATTGACTTGCTTGTATCAAGTACAATTGATATCTATATATCTGTATGAAGACATAGATATAGCCCCTCTCTTTCTCCTTGGATGTTACTAATTATTTCATTCTGTTAAAACCTTATTATCTTGATTATCTTGATCCTTCTCTCTCACATTTTTTTGTTTTTTTTTAAAAGAATGTCAAAACCAGGATCAGGCTCTTGAGAATATTTTTTCCAATTACAGACACTAATTTATGCAGAAGTCACCTTGCCTGAATCTCCACCCTCATGACAAAAGGCTTGGACATCACAGTCTGATCATCTGATTGCTTATTCTGCATGACTTTGTTGCTAACTTAATCACTTCATATAGGGATGATAAAGGCAAGCAAAACAAAGTGCAGAAAATAGAAAGGGAAGTAGATCCTGTTTTAAAGAAACATATGAACTTTAGTCTGCTGAATGTCCATCTGCTTTTTTTTATTTCAGCATATTATGGGGATACAAATGTTTAGGTTATGTATAATGCCCCTGCCACCCCTTCCCCCCCAAGTCAGAGCTTCAAACGTGTTTTTGCCATGGTGAAGTAGCTTACATCAATCAGACCAATCCCCTTGCTGAGAACAACTGTAAAAGCTGAAAAAACCAAATAGACAACTCTTTGAAGGTATTGAAAAGCAATCGAGGAGACCAGAGTGGCTATGATTCAAGAAAGAAGAGAAATAACATTGTTTTGAGTCAGATGTTTCCTGATGCTTTTCCTTAGAGGCATTCGCCAATTTGTAAGCATCATAGGAATGAACAACTGAGCAGATAGTTAGTGGATCAGAACTTTCAGGAGACTTGCAATACCAGAGTGACACAAATTTGAGTTCAGTCTACCATGGCAGTCTGGACTGGAAGGGCCAAGACACTGGGAAAAGAAAACCAGAGGGAAACTTTTTCCTTCAAAGTGTTTGGTTACTCTTAAGCTACACAGAACAAGAGGCTATAACCCTACATTAGTCGTGGCTTTCCAGAAAAAACAGAACCAATAAGAGAATGTGTATATACACACACCCATACACAAACATAAATATGTATATATTGTATATATTATTATTATAATTATAAATGCACATGAAGATATTTATTATAAGGAATTAACTCATGTGAGTATAGAGTTTGGCAAGTGCAAAATCTACAGAACTGATGCCCCAGTTTAAGGCTAGAAGCTGCTATAGAATCAGGAAGAGTTAATGTTCCACTTTAAAAGCTGTTGGGAAGGAGAATTTCCTTTTTATTCAGGGGAAGGTCAGCCTTTTGTTCTGTTTATGCCTTTAGCCTTTTGGATGAGACCCAACCACATTATGAATAGCAATCTTATTTACTCAGTCTACATATTTAAATGTTAATCTCTACCAATTTAAATGTTATCCAAAAATACCTCCAGAGAAACACCCAGGAGGATGTTTGACCAAATATCCGGGCACTTCATGGTCTAGTGAACACATAAAATTAACCATCACAGAACCCAAGTGAAAATATGCAGCTACAAATCTAAGGAGAACATTAGCCAGTCTCATGTATCTGATAGACAGATATTAAGAGTCTGAGTTTGTTAAGGATAAGAGGTTCTGATATGCCAGTCTATGAATTGAAACCAAGAGCCAAAACACTGTAATGAAGACTGAAATCAGTGTCAAAACATATCAATTCTTGACTGGGACAGTTTAGTCTGCTCCTCTACTAATTGACTCTCAGAAAAGTAGAGCATATCAGATAGAGATGATATCATCTAGAATAATCATGGGTTTTCATATGCAATGGCCAACATTGGCTAAAAAGTTATTAGGAATGCCAGTACATAGGGCAAAATCCAAAAAAAAGCAATCCAAAGAAAAAATCAGTAGAAACAAATGCACAGTTGATTCAGATAATGCAGCTATTAGTTTACAATAGCATTGATTATATTTTCAAGAAAATAGATGACAAGAGGGGGAATTTTACCATGAAACCACAATTGTAAACAAAAAATAAACTAAAAAAATTATAACTTAAAAATATCATAGCTGAAATTAATAACTCAGTAAGTTTTTAGCAGATTAGACACTGAGGAAGAGAGTTACTAAACTGGAAAATAGACTAGTAGAAAATATTATAAGTAAATATGAAGAGGAAAAATAATGAATGATATAGAAAGGAGAATAAGATAGATTTCAGACATGAAAAATTCTGACAAATATGCAACAAAAGTCCAAGAAAAAGAGAAATAAAAGTGAGGTAGAAGTAATACTTGCTACTGCCAGAAGAAATATTGGTTGAAATTTTTTTCCTTACTGTGAAAAGACAGATTCAAGATGATGTTTTGATTACAAGCTTAGACAATCACATCTGGATGCATTAAAATTAAACTAATGTAAATCAAAGACAGAAAATTTTAAAGTTCAAGTAGACAGAAAAGACACATTATGTTACAAAGTGAATTTTCATGATCTCTTAACAGATAATGAATGCCAGGAAACAATGAAATAATATTCTTAAAGCATTTAAGGAAAAAAAATAGCTTCCAACTACTTGGAACTATGTTTTTAAATAAAGGCAACATAAAGATGTATTTAGACAAACAATAAAAAGTGAACTCATTGCCAGTAGACCTACACTAAAAAGAATATCAAAGGAAAGAACTATGGCAGATATAAAGTTATCCAAAACTGCAGTACAGAAATATAACATGTAAGAACTGAAGAACAAAGAAACCTCTTGGTGAATATGTGGATAAATCTAAATATTAGTTGACTGTATAAAACAGTATTATACCTTGTGGAGTTCCTACACGTATGTACAAATAAAACATATCAAAAGTAGAAAAAAACAACAAGAGGATAATATAAATGAATGTAAAGAATTTTTCAGCCCTTGACTTTCTGAAAAGTAGAAAAAATAATGCACTATTATTCCCTTCTTACCTGTGATTTCATTTTCTACAGTTTCAGTTACCCCTGGTCAACCATGGTACAAAAATATTAAATGGAAATTTCCAGAAATAAACAATTCAAAAGTTTTAATTTGTTGTACTTAAATTTATTTCTAAATTTATGTTTTTTCTATTTTATTAATATTTATTGCTATTAAACTCTTATTGTGCCTAATTTATAATTTAAATTTTATCACAGATATGTATGTATAGGAAAAATATATATAGGGTTCAGTATTATCTGTGCTTTCTGGAATCATTTGGGGGTCTAGACATATTCCCCATAGGTAATGAGGCACTATTATAATTTAGGGTACATTCTAATAAGACAAGAATACATTTTGCAATTACTAGAGTAACAACCCAAATAATAATAAAAGAACATATAAGTTAAAAAGAGGATAAGATAATAGAAAATATTTGATTAGCTTAAAAATTAGCAATAAAGAATAGGAAACGACTATTAGGAATAATCTAATAGAACTAATAGGACTATTAGACTAATAGGAAACAAATATTAAGATGGCATATTTAAACCCAAATATATGAATAATTATGTTAAATGTAAACAGACCAAATACTTCTATTTAAAAGACAGAGATTGTCAGACAGGATAAACAACACCCTATATGTTCATGCACTTTATTACAAAGATGCAGAAAGTTGCAAAGTAAAATAATGGAAGATGATGAACTAGACTACAATGACCAAAAGAAAGCTGAGGTAACTTGACTATAGTAAGTGACGTAGCTTGACTATATTATATGAAGTAGACTTTATTGTAAGAGCATCATTAAATATAAAGATATTTCATGATGAGTATGAAACATATCACTTCAAAATATATAAAGTAAAACTTGATGGAGCAAACAACTTTAAAAATCCACAACTATAGTGGGGATTTTAACAGAAATCACTGAGTAACTAATAAAGGACTAGACAAAAAAGTCATTAATAAAGATACAGAAATTCTGAACAGTATAATTAACAAACTTGACCAACTTATTTGTGTTCAACATTTCAAACAATTGCAGAATTCACATTCATTTTAGGTAAACATGGAACTTTTTTTTAAAGAAAAACTGATCTTGTGCTAGTACATCAACCATATCTAAATAAGTTTTCAAATCATTCAAGTCATGTTTTATAACCACAGTGAAATTAAGCAAAGCAAGAAATAAATGTCCAAATTTAAGATTTATCTAATAAGTCAATTAATTAATTTTTTTATAACTGGATTTTTCAAACTTAAGGACATTTGATTAGATTATTATTGGTCTTAAATTGGTACTAAGTTATGATTATGCAACCCAGGCTCATTTGCTGCTAAAAGTATTCTTATTTAAAGGAAAGAAAAATAATGGCATATTATTGTTATTTTTTGAGTGCCCATACTTATTAGAATACTGCATGTTATAAATTCTGTAGAGTACAGAATTTATTAGAAATCAGAGGGATGACTCAGGTGAACAAAGAAGCTTCACGAAAGAGATAATCCTTTGCCTGGATCTTGAAGATGAGTAGAATTCATATAAGTAATCAGTGTGCTGTATATTTTACACAAGTATTTTATATGAACAGTTGCAAAGGTGGAAATGCCCTGGAGAATGCTTGAAGGAAACACTTTGTTTTAGAGGAAATAAAAAGAACTTCTTCCGCTAGTTCTCTTATCCATTATGGTAGCTAGACTCTTCTTGACAAGATGCATGAGGGAAGTCATGATTAGCCAACTTTTAAAGAGACATTTATTGGCTACATCTACAAATTGACATGATTTGTAGGGTTTACTTAGAAAGTGCATAATTATTCATATATTCATGAAAGAGCAATTTTAAAAAATAATTTAAAAGGTATTTCTCTTGAACTCATCATACAGATTTAGTGTGTCCAGGGAATTTCCTATTTAAGCACACGGGCCAATCCCTCAGCCAATGGAATGCGTTAGGTATCAATCAGATTGTCCTCACGTCCAGTTAGCCCCTGATTTTACCTTTCCAAAATCAGTGTATAGCCCTTGTATGGTTAAAATTCTTTCTAAGTGTTTGAAATATAAAATGCAACATCTTCCTATCCTTTTCTCATCATGCATCATTCTTTTGTTACTAGAATGTACTTTTTACAAAGGCCACTAGAGTCTAAATTCTGGGGGAAATGTAATATTTTTCTATCTGGAGCAGTGCTCATTAATCTTCTTTGGAGGCATAGACAATTTTGAGACTATAATGAAAGCTATAGAAACTCATTCAAGAAAAATAGGAATTTACAAATAATCACAAACTGTGGCATAAGGTATGAGGAGTTTCATACACGTACTAGGTTGTGAGCCCTTGATTTAGAGAAGCTCTGTATTTTCTCTCTCCACCTCTTCAGCCACTTAGAAAAAAGGAAACATGTTTCACATGTTTAGAGCAAGACCTTTTCTTGGTTTAAACATAGCAACTCTAATTTTAGTTATTGATGTTTAATGTGCAAACTGGAAGCTAAAAGCAATGGGAAACAAGAGAACAAAAAATTATACCTATAAAACACTTCTCTTTTTTGGAAAAGTTTATTTTTATAAAATGTAGTTTAAAACAAATCTCAACATGATGACTTTATTCAAGAAAGCTTTATATATTTACCAACTCTCATTCAGAGGCAGATTGCTTGGGTCATATATTATTATAGCAACTTAAAATTTTTAAGCATGAGAATACATCATTTCTTAATAAAGTTAGCTATCATTTTATTTTGTAGTGGAATAACATGAGAATTAAAAAGGGAGAGAAACTGTTCCTTTTTGCATCTCCATCAACCATCCCATCCAGAATAGAATTATCTACATAGTGTTAATATTAATGAGTAATGTGTTCCAAAATATTGAGAAAGATTGAGCTATAATTAATTTAAATACCTTTATAGCACTGATTTAAAAACTGCTATATTTATTTAAAAATTTAGAAAATGCAGAGGTATTAATCAGGCAATAATTATCTGCAGTTTCCAGAGATAACTAATCATCAGATGTATATCATTCAAGATATTTTATGTATTAATTAAAACTATCAAGAAAAATAACACATATATAGAAAATAACAGTGTGCTGTTTTGAAATTGAATTTTTAAATGTCTTTTACAAGTGTCTAAAATTTACAAATTTAATATATACTTCCTATTGCCATTGGAAAACAATGCAAGGTGGTTTGAAGAAAATGTTAATAAATCTTCTGCCATTTTAGCTCCACCACCATTTTAGCTTCTGACCCTGAAGATATAAACCTATCAGCCTGGTATGTCCTTTTGAATATCTTCCTCTGAATTGACACTAGCATATAAACAATTACATATGCTTTTATGGGTTGCTGTTTTTGTAATTGTGCATTTTAAGAAAACTGATTTTTAACATACATTTTTACCTGTTACTATTTTTTTTTTATTTTGGCATATTATGGGGGTACAAATTTTAAGGTTTCAATAAATGCCCTTTCCCCCTCTCCCCCCACAAGTCTGAGTTTCCAGCATGACCATCCCCCAGATGGTGCACATCTCACTCATTATGTATGTATATACCTGCCCCCCTCCCCCCTCCCACCTGCCCAATACCCTATTACTGTAGTACCTATGTGTCCACTTAGGTGCTGCTCAGTTAATACCAGTTTGCTGGTGAGTATATGTGGTGCTTGTTTTTCCATTCTTGGGATACTTCACTTAGTAGTATGTGTTCCAGCTCTAACCAGGAAAATATAAGATGTGCTATATCCCCGTTGTTTCTTAGAGCTGAATAGTACTCCATAGTATACATATACCACATTTTATTAATCCATTTTTGGAGTTATGAGCACTTGGGCTGTTTCCACAGCCTTGCAATTATGAATTGTGTCCTGTTACTATTTTTTTTATCATAAGAATTCTCCAGGCTAAGATACATAGGTGTCAGTATTTTTTAACAGTATGTTAAAACTTAGACTTTGTTGAATAGATATATATCAAGTTAGACTTGGTTTCCTGTATACACAAAGAGAGAGAGAGTCCAATTATACACACACACACACACACACACACACACACACACACACATAGAAAGAGAGAGAGAGAGAAAGTCAAGTTAGACTTGGTTTCATTATGTCTAATTTGATGACTGTTAAAGATTCCATTCCATTCCATTCCAGTTTGGAGCCACTAAAAAGTGCTGCAGTAAACTTTGTGTAAAATGCATCCTTAAAACGCATTTTTTCTATAAGATATATTTCTAGAAGATGGTTTTCTGGATAAGATATCACATGCCTTTTGTGTTTATTTTAAAAGATGCTGCCAGATAATTTCTCATTTTTAAAGGTTTTTATGGTCCCCAGAGTTATGTGTGGAAGTATCTTCCCAGTCCCATACATTAGAGTACTTTAATATTTTCAATCTGATGGGTAAACAGACACGTGACATTATGACATTAATTACATTTTTCTGTCTCTTAACAAGGTTGAGCATGTTGCTATTGTGTGGAGGTCATTCAGGTCTTCTATTTTGGAAATTCTTTAAAAAATATTTTTAGCATTTTGTCTATAATTATTTGGTTTTGTCATTTTCTATTTCTAAGTCAAAGTATAGATATTTATTAGATATTTAAAATACTATTCTTTATATTTGTCATATTGTCCTCACTTCATCACTTCTTTATTTTTGGCATTGAGTTTATTTTCTTTATTCATCCTCAAAGTTCCAATTTTTATATAATAAAATTTTTAATTTGAAATAAGAAAACCTATATAATTGTTTCTTTCCTAGTTCCAGAATGTAAAGATCCTCAATATTTTCATTCTAAATTCCCAGTTCTCTCTTCTGAGTCACTATTGTAAAAGCATTTGAAATCTCTCTTATTTTAAAGACATCTCATCTTAGTCATTTAAAAATGATTATCTATAATGTCATTCACATTTACAAAGGTTTTATTAACTTCTTTGCACTCCTTCTCTTTCAGTATTATTATAGCTGAAATTCATCTTTTAATAATTTGTTTCACAAAGTCTAAAACTAACATCTTACCATTTGATCCCATTACTGGGTATATATCCAAAGGGGGAAAAAAAAAACAACATTCTATAAAAAGACATCTGCACTAGAATGTTCATAGCAGTATAATTCACAATTGCAAAGATGTGGAAACAACCCAAGTGCCCATCAATACATGAGTGGATTCAAAGATGTGGTATATGTATATCATGGAGTTCTACTCAGCCATAAAAACAATGGAGCTGGAGCCCATTCTACTAAGTGAAGTATCACAAACATGGAAAAACAAGCACCATATGTACTCACCATCAAATTGGTATTAACTGATCAACAGTTATGTGCACATTTAATAGTAATATTCATCAGGTGTTGGGCAGGTGGGAGGGGGAGGAAGGGATGGGTATATTCACACCTAATGGCTGCGGTGCACACCGTCTGGGGGATGGACAAGCCTGAAGCTCTGACTCTGGCGGGGCAAAAGCAATACATATAACCTAAACATTTATACCCACATAATATGCTGAAATTAAAAAAAATAAAACTAATATCTTCTTTTACTCTCATTCTAAATTACTTTTTAAAGTAAATACAGAATTTTAGATTGAAAGTTATTTTTCCTGAGAACCATATTGAGGTGACCATATTTATAGAACAAAATAGAAATGTTATAGATATTAATAATTCAAAAAATAGTTCCACTAAAATAATTAGGTATGCAAAGGATATTGGAAGGTTTATCATTTCTTAATTATTAATATTAGTAAGTCTGATGATGTTGGTTAATGAATCAAGAAAGAAAGCTTTAAGAATGTTATTCAAAGTCAAGGAGGACTTCTGCATTCATATGGCTTATTAGGTAATTCAAACTAATACACTAAAAACAATTAGAAAATCTGGGAAAATATATGTAGAAAACATCTGCTTGAAATTATTAATAGCTAACAAGATGGTAAAGGAGAGATCTGGAAGAGGAGAATGGTTGAGGAGTATACCAAATCCGTGGCAGGAATATAAAATGCAGATTCATCTCTAGGTTTTGTGTGTTCCTTTATTTGGAAGACTTCCCTCAACTCCAGAAAATTTGCAACTGTTTTCATGTATCACCCTTCTTCCATTCTGTTTGGTTTCTTCTGGAATTTCTATTAGATATATGCTGAATGGCCTCCAGATATCTTCCATATCTACTAAAACCTCCTTCTTATTTCCTTTATTTCTATATTTTGTTTTGGATTATTTTCTCAAATATTATCCATTTCATGAATTCTTTCTTTTTAAATTAGTTTCAATCTATAAATTAATGTGTCCATTACATTTTTCTTTCAATAAAGCTTATTTACAGAAGTTTAATTTTGTTCTTTTCCAAAATTCCTCTTTATTCTTCCATCATGTCATGCTCCAATTGCAGTCTAAATATTTTGAATGCACATAGCTTTTTGGGGGTTGTTTAATTTTTTTCTGTCTACTTCTTTGTTGACTTTCCCTCATAGGGTATCTATTCGCTTGTGTGGCTTATAGTTATTTTTTTAATCATGCTTTTTTCATCAGCAAAGATTGCTTTCTATGGGAATTCCTCTTTCTCTGAATTGAATTCATGAAGTTCAATGTTTGCCTTTTCTTAGATCCTAGGGCTTTTGCCAGTTGTGTATGAGGCTTTACATTAATTTTTCAGCTTTAGGTCTTCTACTATGTGTAAATGTACCACACAAGCACACCTGCACAAGTTGCAGATCTAGGTTCCTGATTTTGTGGCAAGTCTGCCCAGTTCCACAGCTAGAAGGCAAGCCTCTACGGGGCTTTCATAGATTGGTGGGTAGAGATTTTCTTGTCTCCATTTCACATGTGAGGGAATCCTCCAAGTTCTTAGGGTTTAGGCAAGGAGACTCAATTCCATTCCTCAACCTTGTATGGTCCTGAAAGTCATCTCCTGTTTCTACTAGTACAAGCCCAGAACTCAGCCCCTGAGGATCTCATTCTTGTTTGATAGTGCTGTGGACCATTTTGGCTTCAGCAGTGACTTTTTGATACTGTAAATTTCTTCTTTACATCTGGACTTGCGGATTCAAGCTCAGTTATATATTTAGTAAAAAAGAAAAATACTCAGTCTTTCTATGGATTTGAAGTAGAAAAGTGCAGGTCCTCCCATATCATTTTAGATAGCCATACTGACATGATGTTTTCCCTCAAAAGCTCCTCAATCTCTCACAATAACATGCCCCTTGTCCTTCACATGCCTTCCAGTTTATCCCAGGCAAACATGAATATAGATCCTCTAGGTAGCTATATATCACCTCATTATAACCTAATAATTTACAATATGAACTCTAATGGTAACATCTTACATGCTTTAATATTTATCTTTCACGTGTGAAATTAGGGGAGCTTATATAAATGTATGTTAATGATTTATACACTGTTTAACACTATATTCACTTTTGTTATTATTATTTTACCAACATATGATAATAAAGCAAACAGAAGACCATCTATATAAGTGTACCATCCTTCATTCTTTCCACTACTATCCATTGAAAGGCCTCTATGTGCCAAGCACTATCATAGGCATTTAAAATGAATCAGGGACTAAAATAGATCTTTTTTAAATGTTATTTTCTTCACGTTGGTGAAAAAGGATGGAATTTTTTTTCCTTGGGGAAGTGAAATTGGGCAAGAGTATGAGCCATCTATTCAGAGACTGTTTAGAACTCTTTCTTTCATAGAATTGGAGCTTGACCTACAATAGTACCTTTTGCAGACTCATCTACACCTATCACCTTCACTGGGATTTTTATGTTGATGAGTGGTAATAAGGTTGAATTTGCCTTTGCTATTTTTACAGCTTAAAAGATGGAGCACCTTTGGATCCCTGGAAATTAAACCCGCGATTGAAGCGCAGGAGTTCTCAGTGCTGACATTAGATGATTGTGAAATGATTAAAATCCCTGCAAATGATTATAAAAAATTAAAATCGGTATGACCATATCTAATCTATATATTAATATTAGCATAATATGGGCATAAACTCAAGCTAATGTTTTCCTCTCTAGACAAAGATGTCGATATCTTATTTTTTAATTTTTAAAATTTGACTTGACCTGGAAATCAGAAAAATGTGGCTTATTTATTTATTGAACATCATTTAAACCTTTGCTGCTAATGCATAGTCGAGGTATAAACAAAGGTTTGTATGGATATATTTTAGGTATATTTTTGTGTCCCCTTTGGTTTTTCATCAATTTCAAATCCATTCATTCATTCATTCATTCATTCAAGAAATATGTGCTTTGAGTGTCCACAGCATGTCGTATGCTGGGAATAATAAAATGGTAAGGCAGATAGCAATGCTACTGCTTTCCCAATCTCTACAGTCTACCTTAGAGCCAAAAATACTTGGGGGTGATTGTCATGCCATTTCATAGTTACAACAGACATCAGACTCAGAGCTGCATTAATACATGATAACAACTTAATTCTGACCCACTAATTCTGCTGCTTTAAAATAACTTACTTAATATTTAATAATTTACTCCTTTCTAGTTAAATTCAAACTTTTCCTTTTCTCCTACTTCTTTCCTGGATAGCAGAGGAAGTGTGTATAAATAATGGGATTGGAAGGTTCCCATAGTCCTACTGTTCTATCTTTTTTTGATAGGGCCTAACTCTGGTGCAGGTCTCACAGAGTACTGGCAAAAGCCATGGTTAGGGGTTCATGTGGGATGGAGCTCAGAAGACATCCACTTTCTTACTTTGGTCTCTAATGGTGGGGATTTCTTTTGATATGGTGGTCTCAGTGTCAGTAGTGCAGATGGCTCTCAGAATTCAAATTCATTCCAAATCCCTGGTGTCCACATTTGAGTTTCAGAGTGGCTGGTTTTAAAATAATGTTATATATATTTTGTTTTTATTGTCCAAGCATCAGTACCGCTTACTTGATATTATCAAATAAAATTTTTGAGTTTAGTCTTGACTAGGACATTTTTAATAAATATTCAAATATTTACAGAAGCATAAAATGTTATGAAAGGTGGGAAGATACAATTTCAGTAAGCAGATATGAAGATTAAAATGTTAATATGGCTGTGATCATAAAGTGATGCTTCAATAAAATTCAAATGTGTTTTATACTCATTTATATTCATGTATCTTTTTTCTTTTCCTGCCATTTATCTATGTGCTATTTGCTTTTCTTTGTAAATTACCTATTAATGCAAATTTGATAATAACATTCTTTTCCAGGAAAAAAGAAAACTTGAAAATATACGAAAGTTGAAATTAATTCGTAAGTGTCCTTTTTATGAGGAATGGCCTACTTTATCCATATATGAGCTAACTGCTCTCATTAAATGGAAAAAATTTCCTCCAGGTCATGGTAAGTATAATGGAATTTTGGATCATTGTGTTTGCATAACATTATATTATTAGAATTTGTAAGTCTTCATAGTTTTAATATTTTACATAGTATTTCTTCATATAGATATTATCTAATTTATTTGATGATAATTTTTGCCTTGGATATTTATTTTCTGTTTTTTATTAAAAATGATACTGTACTGGCTTGAAGAGTGGTCTCAGAATTAACCTCACTTCCACATCCCTTTCTAGTGTCTCCTAGCCCCTCCCCTCTTGTCTTGGCCTGATGGTCACTATAAGGGCCAAATGGAAAAGGAGAAATAGAAGAGGTTACAGCCAATTTTCTCTATTCTCCTGCGTGGACAGCTACTTAAGCAGCACGTTTGCTAATCTTCACCTCTGCTAGACATAGCAGTGAAAAAAATAATAATTATAAAGACTGAGTGAGGCCTAGATAAGAGATAGCAGTGAAGCATCTACATTTCCAATAGTCAGTATGGCAAGGATGCATGGATTTCCTGTGCTATGTGTACACAAAAAGCATAGGTGGTATTGAGTCTTTTTGTAAGATTTGCCCATCGATAAAAGCCAACTAAACAATGGATACCAATACAAGAGGATCTGTGGTAGGATGCATCAGAGCTTTAGGTCTTCTTCAGTAAGGAAACACTATTGCCCCACAAAAGACAGCCACAAATAAGAGAGAGGATGGCAACCTTGATGTCTTTCCTCACAGTCAAACGGTGTAGCAGCTACCACCTAGATTATAATGGAATAGGGTATGTTTGAAAGAGGAAATACTTCTGCCCCTCACCTTACAGAGTCACAATTGTACTTTTTTTTTTTTTTTTTGAGATAGGTTCTCACTCTGTTGCCCAGGTTAGAGTGCAGTGGCATCATCATAGCTCACTGCAACCTCAAACTCTTGGGCTCAAGTGAGCCTCCTGTCTCAACCTCCCAAAGTGCTAGGATTACAGGCATGAGCCATTGCACCCAACCTGTGACGGACACTTTTAATTTAAGTTTGAGATTAAAGTTCTAAAAGAATGGATCTGAGTGGTAAATTCCAGCAAGAGACTATTTTAAAAATAAAAACATGGCAGAGAAATTATGGAATCTGCCTAAGTTATTTTTTGAGGGAGACACTATAGAACAGGAAAGTAAGGTTCAGCATAGCATGGTAGAAAGGGTTATTTTATTGGAAAAAAAGTAAATACAATTGGAGGTATGCTTATGCTTCAAAGAACAGGGATTCTCTAATAAATGGCTTAAATTTGGTGAGACTATAAATCTTTTCCAATATTCATTACAAATTTCCTTTCAGCTTGCATTTATATTTTATTTATTATTTTTTGAAATGTAACATTTAAATTATGTTTAGTCAAATATGTATATATTGCTTATAAAATTAAATATAAGTAATATTATGTTTTGGTTCATGAAGTATTTTTTCTAATGAGGTATAAATGCCATTTTTTTGGTCAAAAGGAATACAAGTAGACAAATGGAAGACATGAAGTAAAAGTACTTGTAAAACATTGGGAATTGAACATTTCTAAATTCAGTATGTTTATTGCATAGAAACAAGTTTTTAAAATATGGATGTTTTGGATTTGTCACAGGTTTCCTCCTTTGTATCAGAAATATCAAATTTATTCTTGCCTCACTTCCAGGGCTATTCTTTATAAAAAATAATATCTCAGCCTTGCCAATCTGTCATTATATTAATATTTGTGAGCTGATGAAAAAGGAGGAAAGAAATTATATTAAAGATACTTTATATGATATAAAAGACTATGGGACTTGAAAAGGGGATAATGATTATGTGTTTTTAATAAATTTGAATACAAATGATAGTGATCTGTCTCTCAATCTCTAACGTAGCAATATAAAATGCTTAAATTCAGCATCAAAAAGCTAAGTATTAAGAAACTTATCAGATTGTTTCTTAGAGTAATGTTGAGTTCAAATTCTTTTTGGTAAATGTCTTGAAAAATAATGGTAGTGTTAAGGTATCTATTTCATTGTACAATCTGTGATTGTATTAAATATGTCAGAAACAATATTATTTTCTCACTGATTCCTAAACATATAAATGTGTGGTTCTTACACTTATGCAGTTTTATAAAACATTTATTCTCCTTAGAGAAGAATGACAATTTCATTTATGATCATTAAAGCCCCTTTCAGCTCTAAAATACTGTGATTCTTATAAATAAATATAGGTAGGTGAAGAATAAGTTTTGTTAAACTAATCTAATTTCATTTTATGACAGTGACAAACTTGATATATCAAAGAAAAAGTGTTGGATTATAATACTTCTTGATTTACTCCAGATTTATTTTGAACTTTTATCAGAAAATGTGGAGAATGTACCTCAAATTATAGTTTTATTATTTGGGTTTAAAATTAGCCATAGTGTGATTTTCCAAAGCATAATTATTTGTGTTTTGATCTTTTTTTAGCAGTGTATATTGGATGAAGTTTCAGAGGGATTTACTTAATTATTCAGAAGCCTAATAGAGTTCAGGATCAATCCTTGGCAAACTCTGAAATAAGTAAAGCTTGTTACTGGCTCTGTTTGCTTTGTTAACTTCTTAAGTCCTCCTATTTTTGCATCCTATGACCAGGGAGCCTGAATATGTATAATGTTGCTTGTAATTTTGGCCTATCCAGATTGTATCACATCACCTGAAGTCTTCCCAGGTGTTATTCTTTCAAGGTGTGGCTGATTGGAAATTAACAACCAACTTAGCTCACTAATCATCCTGTTCCCACATGTCTCATGCATATAAGAAAAGATGATAAATTAACTTGGCAAACATTTAACTAGCTATATATTTTCTGTTGTTTTCTTGCTTATGTTGGTATGCCCCATCTGTCTCCAGATAGAACTCGACATAGCGAACATCGTTGCTGGAAAAACTGAAAAAATTGTAGTAATCAATTCAGTTCTGAAAGATAAAGTATGTGAAAATAATAATACTATCAGTAATAATAGTAATATTAAAAATGATATCTAGTAGACTTCAAATTCTTCTGGAACAGGCCCATCATATTATTTTGTACCCTAAAAATCATCTAGAATTTGTAGGTCCTTGAACAAATTGTTGATAAATGAATGAATGAATATTTCGATGTCAGTATTTGAACCTATACCAAAGTTATGACTTATTTCTCCCCAAACTAAAATGATTTAACTCTTTGCTACTCAGTACATCTGGGTTGCGTTATAACACTTAGCATGTATTTTCTCTATCATGCTATTCACTGATTTAATTTTAAAGCATCTGAAATACGTGTTTTATTAAATCTCCTGATTAAAACACAATTTATTTCTTTACTGATTTCGAGTAAAAATTTAAAATAATTGTATCATGGCAATAAATAGACCATTAAGAATTCTCAGAGGGCATAGTGTTTTAAACTAATAACCTAGGTAAAATAAAACCAATATAGATTTGAGATGATGTTAAATGAGACAAACATTAGCATGGTATTAAGGACACCAATAGTTCATGAAAGTTTGAAAGTCTATCCTCTTCAGCAAATCACTTGGAGTAAAAGAATTTGTAGAATTTGTAGAATCCATCAACTCATCATTTTTATTTTTAGTCATTATGTTTAAATCTCACTACTATATAGAATAAGAAACGGAATGATCACTGACAAATATAGTTCAAGTATAATCTGTCTCCAACTTGATAAATTTGTTGTCATTCATATTGTTCTTATTAACACCTTTGTCAGAAATAACTTCTGAGAATCACGAATACTGTACATACATCGCTCAATCCCCTTCAAAATACTTCTAGCTTATTTGCAAAAGCTAGAAAAGCAAGAAACTACACCTTCTAGATCCTGTGTAGAAGTTTCAATTTTTGAGTATGACCTCTGTTCTGCCCAGCCAATATTCTTATACAGAATTTGGAAGAAGTCAGGGAGCAGCTCTTCTTGCAAACTTTGTGAAGAACTTGGTAGTTTTAAGATTTAGCCCCTGGTATCACAAATGATGAGTGCCATGAAGCAGCTAGAGTGAAGTTTCTTTTAGAAAAGCTCTGTATTGTGAGTGGGCTTTTCTGCTGGTTGCAGCATTGATCTTGATACAGATCTTGATATAGATCAAGATTATTTCCTTGATCTGTAGCATTGAAATCTTGTTTCATAGCCCTCCTAACACCCTCCAAAAAACCTTTTACTTAGATACCTAAGTAAGATACCTAAGATATCTAACCTATTAGATAAAGGACCTTGTTGTCTGTACTTAGGGACAAAGGACTGTGCGCTGGTTATTCACTCTACCAATTCTCTCCTTTGTGAATAAGCACTTTTTCAGAAGTTCTTCATTCGGCATTAGTCAATATTTTTATTAAATATCTACTATGTGCAAAATGCTATGATAGATGCTTTTGTGGTATGAAAAGAAATGCATTTTAAAATCACTTAAAATCAAATATTTGAGTAAGAATAATGTATACATTATCATGTAGGGCACTTTGAGATTTGGTTTTTGATCTCAACAGTTTAATAATTAGAAAAATACAAGAGATTGTTGTTTTAAACTAATGAGATAAAGAAAAATATCATGTACTAAAATTATTTTCAATATCTCATGGACTTCTATATTATCTACCATGATAAACATGAAATGATTATTTTCCAACAGATACAGTAGAAACTGAATGAGAGAGAGAGGATATTTTGGATATGATCAGTCACTAGGTGAGATTGATAATGCTAGGCAGGAAAAAAATAACATGAGTCAATACACGGTTTGCAGATCTTGATTCAGAATGGTTGATCACAGCTGAACTCAATCAAGTGCTTATTCACGAGCATTGGGAGCTGAGTCAACAACAAAGAGAATCTGAGGCATTTTAAATGCCTTAGTCATATTTTGGGGCTTTATCTTATAGATGATGTGTCATCATTAAAGATTTTTGAATAACAGAAGAGACCCGAAAAGGTAAAAGTTTCAGGAGAATGAATCAGGCAGAGCAATATGAATGATGGTTGAAAGGACAAAGGTACTAGAAACCAAAAGAACAATTAGGAGACTGTTTTGGTGGTGCAGAGGCAAAGGTGACACTAATGATGGAAATGAATTCATCTGAGAAGCATTTTCAATATTCAGGGATATTGTATAAAATAGACCTTTTCAAACACATTTCCAGTTCTCCTTCTTAGCACCACTGCTAGTCTACACGTATAGGGCTGTTTTGGATTTTTAGATCTCAACAGAGTACTTTGTTGCTGCATAGATGTGTATGTCTGTGTATATCGGCCTCAACACACACACCAGACAGCAGGCAGGTATCCTTAATGTGTGTGTTTAAATGAACCTGTGCTGTCCTTTCCCACCTGCAGCATTGAAACAACTTTTCCTAGTATTTCCTAGAGGTACTCAACTACAGACCACCTCGGCCCACTCCTAAGACTTTTATGAGTGCAGGACATTATTTACAAATGTTCCAGGCAGAGTTGCTCTTTTTCTTACCCAGAGCCCAAGCTAAAGATAGCTTCCAGAGTGGCTCGTTTCACCTATGGATAGATATTTTTAATTCATGTTTTCATTGAGAGTCCTGGTATTAGGCAGTGAATTTGTTTTTACTCCCTAAGTTGTAAAAGCACATTTTCCCCCCATCACTCTTGTGGTGGTCATTAAAACTCAAGTCCTTTGGCTGTTGTCATCTGCTAATGCTCTCAAGGCTGCTGAAGGTCCTGTTTACCTCTATTTTCAGCTTCAGCTTTAATTTGTATTTTTTATTATTAAAGGATTTGTAGTGATATTGATCATCTAAAGATACAAATTCAGAATATGTACATTTTATTACTTTATTTTCTAAATAAAATTTTCAAAATTACTTTAGTATAATCCAATATTTCAACATTCTATGTTGGAATGTTTTTACAACTCAAGAACCTTTAATTTTTTTTCCCATGAGGTTTTTCTGTCTTCTGCAACTGTTTCCTTATGATTTGGTAGTATATCTTTTTGCTAGAGTAATAACTTATAATAAAACTATGTGATGAGGATGTAAAATTTAATAATTTCATTAAATTCCATGAAAATGGCTTCTACTATTATTACCATTGAAGCTTTAATAATGTACCTCAGAAATACTGTGGCTAGAAATATTATTAAAATATGATGTTATAACTATGCACTATAAAACCATTGATTTTTTTCTCAATTGATTTTGTAATTTGACAAAGATATATTTATATCCATAGAATGCATTCAAACATGCTTTGTAGAAAGTATAATTTCTTTCTCAGAATTTAGCCCTCTAATTTTGTTAATAGTATAGTAAAGGTAAACAATATGTTAAACAGTTGTGTAAAATAAAAATTACTGCTTATTTAAATAATTATCCAGCTTCTAGATAGTAATTAAATTTAAATAAAGAATTTATTTAATTAATTCAATTCCCTTGGAACTAGATAAGATACAATTAAACACTTTTTAATGATAGAACACTCATCTATTCAAATTCCCCATGAGTAAATAGAACTTGTCATCAGTAGCCCAGGCAACTGCTGAAGCTCTTTATAGAGCATTTTTTCTCTTCCTCTCTCTACTTCCCACAAATGACCATCACCTCTTATAGTCTGTCATGACAAAAATTACATATCCTATTACTGTAATTAACTTTTGGCATTTCATCTCCTGACATTTAGAAGTAAAGTTGCATTTCTCTCCACCTAAAGAATAAAATGGCATAATTTCATTTTCTCACACTTTAAGCAAAACAAATATATGAAAATAAATTTGAAAATTTTTCTCTAAGCAAACCAAATATTTGGACATTTGAATCTATAGAAATGTTGAATTATAAATACCATTCCCTTTAGTAAAAGTAACTTCTAAAATTTTCAAAGTAGAACTTCTTTAAATTTAACTCTTATACTATATTATAAATATTATTTGTAACCAATTGTCAACAATGATTATTAATGCTTGATAGTATTGATTGCCTTTTGTCTGCTTTCCTATACATCCTGGACATTCTATAATAATAAAGTTTATTATCAAATAAATAAGTACAATTAAAATATAATTTGATTTCTAAAAACCTAAAACAATCTATTTAATAAAAAAAAAATTTGTATTGTATGGTATAATGCACCATTCCTATCTCTCACCTGCGGGAGTACATTAACATAAGTCCTTGTCATTTGGGGGTTAACAGTTTACATTATCTTTGATGATACATGCTTATGGGAATGACTTCTGTTTGGAAGGTTCCTTCATATTTGGAGAGACAAGATAAACAAAGACAAAACCTGGAATGATAGAAGTAGTCAGTTAGGTATCTAGTTTGCTGTGTCACAGGTTTTAAGGAGGGAGGAGGGGTGAAAAAGTAAAAATAGAAAAGGTATTCTTTTATTTGCTTCCAAATTTTAAGGCCCAACTCATAGTGTATGAAAACAAACGAGACCAAAGAGCTTTTTTTGTGTATGGTGATATCTTGAGTATGCCTTACAAGAAGAAATAAAAAAGCAGGAATGACTGTTGAAATAGTAATTAGAAGCAGTGTCTATATAATTTGCTAAAACTGTCATAACCAATGATGACCAAATTCTTTGTCATTGCATTCCTGTTGGCTATAAAAAGAGAAATAAGATTTAAAACCATAAAACTTGGGCTATAGTTCATAAAGTATCATAATATAATTTATATCATATTATCATAATATAATAACATATGGTTTTGAGGAAGTATAAATCTTAGAATGACATTTTACAATAGAAATATAATACAAGCCACATATATAATTTTAAATTTTCTAGTAGCTACATTTAAAAAGTAAAAAGAAACAGATGATGTTAAATTTAATATTATATTATTTAACTCAATACATATATCTAATTTTAACATGTAATCAATATAAAATAACTACATACTTTATATCTTGTTTTTATATCAAGTTATCATATTAAGTCTTCAAAATCTAATGCATATTTTACACTTAGAGCACATTTCTGTTTGGCCTAGCCACATTTCTAATGCTCAATAACTGGTGGTTACCATATTGGCTAGCACAGCCTTAGGACATGCAATACTCTTTTGATGTAAAATAAAAAATATCAGTGTAACAGATTTATAGAACTGGCTTTTTAAAACTATCAGTAAAGATCGACTATATGGTTGCTTTTTATATAGATCTTATAAATCATTTTGATGACTATTTCTTAAAAAGTTACTATAGCTAAAATAGTAAACCATGTCAATATAGGTTTCTTTTTTTTTTTTTACTTTGACATTGAATGTCCCCAATTTCTCTAGAATCACACATTTGCAGATGCATTTGTGAGTGTGTATGCAGGTTAAGGTTATCTCAGGAAAATGAAAACATATTTACATATAATATTTATATTTTAAAATAGACTATCTTAGATTCATAAAAAGATATACTAGGATACCAGGATTATGAATTGGATATCACAAATCTAGATCTTCATGGATGTTAAAAGACCTCATAAAGTGATACTTACATTTCTAAAATTATTAATATAGAACTTGTGTAAGCTAAACTGTATTCCAAATACATCAGGTAACAGTATTATAGGCACCTTATAACAATTTATTTGAGAAAGTAATCTTCAAATTGTTTTATAAATCCGATTTTTAATATTGAGATTACAACTACATTGCTATACTTTTTAACTTTTTTTATAATAGAAGAAATTTGATATTCCACAAAGATCTAGACACCAATTGCAAATAGACTATATGTATTTATAATCTAAAGAATATATATATAAAATATCATATATTTGGAACTTTTAAAATTCTCCTCTCCTTAACAATAGTATTAGCTGCTTAGGTTCTCAAGACAATGCACATGACCTTGTTAAATTATGTTACCTCTAAGCACAATGAATAACTTTAAAGTATCCTTTTCTGCTTCTGAAAATGAGGGGATACTCATCACTCCACAATCACTACCACCCTGGCCCACTGAACAACATATATAGGTATTGCTTCAAATCTATGTTAGTATCTTCACTCCGTTCGGCAGTTTGGCAGAAGGGAAAAATCAGCATTTCTTGAACATCTATTCTATTTCAGCTACTTTCTAGTTACTTTCACATACATTATCTTACTTCTCAAAAACCCCTATATGATAAGTATACCCACTTTATTAATATGGAAACTCCTGCTCAAAAATTTACCTTTCCAAGGTTAGACTTTTGGTGAACTTCATTATTTGAAATCCAAAACTGATCAATGTGAAAATGAATCTTTCCATTCCATTACGTGATTTCTTCAAGAGGTTTTCCAGTGTTTAGAAAAGTCCTATATGTTAGCAGGGGTAGGAGTATCATGACTCCAGGCAGTACAAAAATCTGGAGGATATTTATTTTTTAAACTCAAATCATGTCCCTACTCTGCTTATTCCACTTATTTGCCTTAGTGATCTCCAGAGACTAACCTTCCTTCATTTCCATCCACATTTCTTACTATGCCCCTGCTTCTGGCCGGCCTTTGCTAGTCCCCATGCTCTTGTTAGATCACAATGCAGTTTGTAGAATTTCCCCCACTCTCTCTTTATGAAAGAAACACCAAACTGTTTGATGTTTCAGGAAACTTTTATTGTTTTAATAAATAGTAAGAAATAGACATATGGTTAAAAAGCTACTTACAACAGTCCATGCCCTTCTTTGTCCGTGTGGGGCTTCCTTACTTTTTTGTGTAAATGAAATAGTAAATCTTTGGGTAGGTGCAGTCCTGAATTAGATTCAAATACATTTCCCAGGAAACCGTAGATTAAAGGGAGTTTAGATTGCAAATTTGATAAAGATTATTGGATTCCGGATTGGTTGGAGAAGAGCAAAAATAACAATAAACAAAAATAATTTATTGGTTTATATAGCTGGGAAGTTCAGGCCTTTATCTTTCAGTAATGTATGGGTATAGGAGTTGAACTCATTTCAATAGGAATGTATTTTCCAATCTTTGGTTCTCTTTTGCTTTGCGTTAGCTTCCTTCTCCAGCAAGTTTCCCCATGTTCTGGGAAAAATAGCTGCATTGTCTTTACAGCCAACAATCCTTTGAAAAAGTCTCTTTTCTCGATTGTTCCAGGAAAAATCTGGTTGCACATCCTGAACAATTCACTCTGGCCAAGAGATGGAATTGGTTCAGGTATAGTTGGGTTACAAATCTGCCTCTGGAGGTCGGTAAAATCCTCCTCGAACCCCTAAACTACTAAAGAGGATGAGTGTATCTCTAATGAATTTTTATAAAAAATCATGTTTCATCCAAGTAGAGTCTGGCATTACATAATCTTTAAAGTATTCATGTAGCACTTGGGCAGAATTATTAACAGGACCTTCTCCTTTAGACCTTGGATGCTCTTTGTCTTTGTGATTATTTCTTCTGTTTAATTGAGACATAATAATTATATGAATAAAATTTTATAATACAAGAATAAATTATGGGGTACATGTGATATTTTGACACATGCATACAATGTGTCATGATCAAATCAGGACACTTAGGATATCGATCACCTCAAATGTTTGTCATTTGTGTTGGGAAACTTTTGAATCTTCTCTTGCTATTTTGAAATAGAAAATATATGACTGTTAACTATAGCCACCCTACTGTGTTATGGAACACTTGAACTAATTCCTTCTACCTAATCGTATATCTGTACCATTAACTAACCTCTTTTCACTTCTCCCCTTCCCCCTGCTGCCCCACCACACCCACACACATATACCCCCTTCTCAGCTTCTGGTTGCTATCATTCTATTTTCTACCTCCAGGAGACCGTATTTATAGCTCCCACTTATGAATGAGTACGTGTGATATTTGTCTTTCTGTGCCTAGTTCATTTCACTTTTAATGACCTCCAATTTTATCCATGTTGCTGCAAAAGACGGAATTTCATTCTTTTTTATGACTGAATAGTTTTTCATTGTGTATATATACCACATTTTCTTTATCCATTCATCCATTAGTGAAAACTCAGGTTGATTCCATACATTGGCTATTATTAATAGTGCTGTGCTGCAGTAAACATGGGGGTGCAGGTATCCCTTTGATATACTTATTGCCTTTCCTTTGGATAAATGCACATAGTGGGATTGCTGGATAATATGGAAGTTCTAGTTTTAGTTTTCTAGATAAAGCTAAACATAGAGAAGCCTCCACATTATTTTCTTTAATTGCTGTATTCTAATCGTGTATATACATTCCCTTTTCTCTGATTCTTGCCAGCATTTTTTATTTTTTTCTTTTTCTTTTTTGTAATAGCCATTCTAACTGGAGTAAGATGATCTATTTCTTCTAAATTTCAAATAATCTTTGTTTATACACTCCACTCCACCTGTCATTTCTTGGTACCTAAAATTGGTGCTATCTGCTGTTAGGTTTGGTTTTTAAATTACAGACTTTCCTCCAAATATCTCAGAGGCAGCTATGTTTCTAGTTATATTGCGTTGTGTATTTCTATTTGGGAATACCTTCATATGACTTCAGGAAATATAATCCCCTGTGTGTTTTTTCTGGAATCCCTAAATTGACTACTGCTCAAATTATTATAAGAAAAGTTTTTATAAACTCCCATAGTTTCAAAACAAAGCAAAAATCTGTATCTACATCTGTATTTGTGTCTGTATGTATATCTATATCTTTATCATCTATATCTAGGTATCTATATCTGTGTATCTATCTATATCTATATCTATCTATATCCATCTAATCAATCATCTTCTGAACTAGAGCAATACTTAGAATTGATCCTCATGTTTCCAAAGCAAGTTACTCTTTTGTTGCTCTCTTTCTCCTCAAAGCACTATGTCAGTATTTTGAGATAATAATCTATCTTTACCAAAATTATCCCTAACTCCAAGGTGCAGGACTTTCATTTTAACCATTTCTTACTACTATGTGTGAGTTACATACGTACAACATTCTGTATTCTCTTGGGACAATAGCCACATGATTAGTTTGATCTCTTTGAATATTTCCACTCCTGAATTTATATTAGTGGCATTACTACATTTTAGATCCCAAATACATGTTTATTCAAGGCTTTCCAAGCTATGAGTTAATGATAAAAATGAGCAGATATTCAGATCCCATGAAACAGTAGATTTTTACATTGCTTATAAAGAGAAAAATAAGACTCTGCTAGGGACAATCTATCTTTTCTTTTTTTTTTTTTTTTTGAGACAGAGTCTCGCTTTCTTGTCCAGGCTAGAGTGAGTGCCGTGGCGTCAGCCTAGCTCACAGCAACCTCAAACTCCTGGGCTCCAGTGATCCTTCTGCCTCAGCCTCCCGAGTAGCTGGGACTACAGGCATGCGCCACTATGCCCGGCTAATTTTTTATATATATATCAGTTGGCCAATTAATTTCTTTCTATTTATAGTAGAGACGGGGTCTCGCTCTTGCTCAGGCTGGTTTCGAACTCCTGACCTTGAGCAATCCGCCCGCCTGGGCCTCCCAAGAGCTAGGATTACAGGCGTGAGCCACAGCGCCCGGCCTTTTTTTTTTTTTTTTTTTTTGTTTTGTTGATATCTTTTCTGATGATTGCTTTCTTTCTTACTTCCTATTTTAAATTGTTTTTGCATCTACATGTGAGTGAAAGTCATGTAAGTAATTTTCCATAATTTCATATGCTGATTTTTTAACTTCAATAAAAATAATCTTCGTTAGGTTTTATTAAGTCTAGCATTTTAGAAGACTCAGAAGTTTCAGATAATAAAACTCCATAAAAATCCTTTTTTTGAAACGAGACAAATCTTAGGTCAGTAGAGGGCAGCCATGTCAAAGACCTGTGTTTCGTTTTTGGTCACTTCAGATTCCCAAATCTTACAGGAGGTTTTATGGAGGCAGTTATGGCCATGAGACTAGCATTTGCTGACAGAAAAATTAGGCATTCACATGAATTTAGGATTAAATGCTATAGTTGTTCCACTTAAACTTCTCAAATGGCATACTTTGATTTTTGAATTTTTTCATTATTAAATTTTTGACCACGTTTGTGAAGTTAGTGCTATTTTTTGACGTTTATTTTAACATTCATCCATTCCTCACCCAGAATGATTGGCAAGGCTTAATATTAAAATCCCATATACCAAACTTCCATTTTAGAGATGACAAAATGATATTGAACTAGAAAAGGTATGCTGCTTTTTGAACTTATTATATTAATATTAATCCACTTATGTTTGTGTGACAAATGTTATTTTAGAAAATACTACAGGAACTTATCTGGAGAAAATATTTGCCATAGAATGTAAAATATAAATCAAATTTCAGTTGCTATCCAAAATGAAACGAGATGGAGCTGAATGATGTAATGATAATTATTCAGGAATATTACATAGAAAAATTTTGTTCATGTGCTTAAGAAGTTTTTCTCAAGAAGGACTTGGGTTACTTATTTATTCATGCTATCTCTCAAGTATTTAAGACACAGTTTTAAAGAGAAGAAATATAATGTACATTACTTGAAAAAATTCTCCCATAATAAAGAAACTATCAATAGATTTCTAATGCATGTGAACCACATACTGTGGTTCTATCACTTAGCAAACTACCTAAAACACTCATTCAGTGTCCTGCATAGCATCAGGTACCTTTGAGAAGAAAGTGATGTTTTTCTTCACCTCAGGGAGATCTGATACATTATACTTCATTCTTATGTTCCCCTTACTAGATTTAAAAAATAACACATAGCCTTTTAAAAATCACTTGTTTTTAACAAAAGATATAGAAAAATAAAATTAGTTATATAAATTTAATATTTTTAATATTTAACTACTGTTTTTATGCAATGACAGTAGAGAAAATGTGTCAGGAACAAAAATAATTTGAATAGTAATATATCAAGGCAAAAAATTGTGTTTATCCCCATTTTGTACCTTGCATTTTCTAGTATCATTATTAATTTTACTTTGTTGTAGAAGACTGATCATAGCAGCCTCTTTTGGAATATTGGAGAGATGCTTGCCAAGCACCAGAAGCACATTTAATAAAATTTCAAATGTTTTAATATGCCTAAAATTAGTTAATTTGATTAAATTTTCATAGAGTAGATGACACCAATGCTCTTTTTCAAATTCAGTATAACATAGAAGCTACAGCTAGCAACACAGAACTATTTACTGATCTGAAATGTGAATATCCATATAAAAACCTTAAAAGTTATATTGGGAAGTATAATCTAGCAACACTTTAAAGAATAAAACCCCGAAACAAAATTCATTTATTCTGGGAATTCAATGAGGTAATTCAATTTTTTTAAAAAAAGCTATTATATTTCACTAAAATATAGGTCCAAGGAGAAAAACCACATTATTATCTCATTGGCAGCTAAAAATCATTTGAGGAAAGTCATCTGTTTCTGACCTGTGTATTTATTTTCAATAAAATAAGAATCTATTTACTCTGATAAGATCTGTTTATTCTCAATAAAATAAGAATAGATGAAATTTCCATGCTATGATAAAATGATCTGTATCTCTATATCTCAAAAACAAGTCTACTGCATTCTTAACAGTAAACACTCGAAGCATTGCCACTAAATTGATGAGCTTGCTAACATTTTTAAGTTAAATGAATAATAAGCCTGAAGTTGTCAAAAAGGAAGACAATGTAATCATTATTTTCTCATGACAGCATCATACATTTGAATATTTGTGGAAAGTTAATGAGAAAATTATTAAGAAATATGAAATTAGGTGAGGTGAAACATTGCAAGATTAAGTATTAACCATTTATTTTATAACAGCTATTTGTAAAATTTAAAGGAAGATGTTATGTATATAATAGCAACCCAACATACCAAATACCTAGAAATAAGCTTAACAAGAAATATGAAGCTGTTATATGAAACAAAAAAAAACTCAACTGAGTTACATAAATTGAGATAGCACTTGTTCATGGACAGGAAAACACTTTACTGTAAAAATGTTTTTTATTACTATTTGTTACCCCAATGTAAATGTAAAAAAGATAGCAGTAGGAATGTTTTTATGTTAATACTAATGTCTATATGGAAAAATTAATAAGCAAAAATATTTTTCAAGTACTGAGAGAATGTAATATATATCAAATATTTCATTTGGTAGACATATTAATTGAAGGACTAAAAAAGTAAAAAAAAAATATGGGAATTTGGTATAATACAGAGATGTTATTTTAAGAGAGTAGAGAAAAATATTTATCAAATGTTTGATTTTAGAAAAATAGTGAACAAAGACAAATGCATTCCAGGTGTATCATAAACCTCTATGTAATCTATGATATCATAATATCGCTATAAAAAAAACTCACCAATTTATTTTCTAAACTTCGGTGGAGAAGGCCCTTTTGGCTAGTGTCTTAGTCTGTTTGTGTTGCTGTGAAGGAATACCTGAAACTGGGTAATTTATAAAGAAAAGAGGTTTATTTGACTCCAGTTCTGAAGGCTGTACAAGAAGCCTGGCACCAGTGTCAACTTGGCTTTTGGTGAGGGCCGCGGGCCGATTCCACTCATGGCAGAAGGTGAAGGAGAGCCAGATTGTGCAGAGATCACGTGGAGAGAGAGGAAAAGAGGAGGTGGGGAAGTGCCAGCCTCTTCTTAACAACCAGCTTTCACAGGAACTATCAGAGTGAGAACTCACTCATCACCAGCCCCCAGGGATGGCATTTAGCTATTCATGAGGGATCCACTCCATGACCCAAACACCTTCTCATGAGGCCCCACTTCCAACATTGGGGATCAAAGCTCAACATGAAATTAATAGAAGACAAACATCTAAACCATGGAAACTGGAAAGGGTAGGGAGGGAGTAAGGGATGAAGGGAGATTGGTTAATGAGTACAAAGGTATTTAATACAATAAGAGAGCGGCAATATATTTTAGTGTTTGATAGTGCAGTAGAATGATGATAGGTTGCAATTTATTGTGTATGTCAATATAGTTAGAAGAGAAAAATTTGGAATGTTTCCAACACAAAGAAATGATAAATATTTGAGTTGATGGATTTCCTAATTACCCTGATTTGATCATTTCACATTTCAGGCATATATCAAAATATGACATAATTTGCTCCATAAATGTGTACAATTGTCTATCAATTAAAAAATAAAAATAATAAAAGGAAAAAGATAAAAGATATAAATTAGAATATTCATCTCAGAAAATAAAAATTTAGTATTCTGCATGGAAAAATATTTCATAAATAAAATGGTAATATATGAGCAGCAAGCCTATAAATTTGTTACATACATGAGAAAGAAATTATTTCTTTATATATAAATGACTCTTATCAATGAATAGCAAAATCTCGAGGCAATGAGAGAGAGGGAAAAATCATTAAAAGAATGAAAAGGAAATTTCCAGGGAAACAAAAACCTCTGCATAAGTCACATTCACTTATAATTTTGAAAATACTTAGCTAGCATTTTCCACTTACCACATTGGCAAGCATTCAAAATTTCATTAATGTACAAGATTGTCCAGGAAGTTAGAAAACAAAAATCTTAGGCTTTTAGGTAAGGTGTCTCAGTTGATGCAACATGTTTCAAGACTAATTTGACCAAATCTATAAAACACAAATATCTTCATACTAGCAAAGTTTATTTCTAAAAATTTGAACTACTAAGATACCCACACTTGAGATAGATACACAATAATTTTTATAGCATCTTTTTTTTTGCAATGGGAAACAACTTAAGTGTCTATCAAGGGGATGATTAAATAAATTATGGAACACTCATACAATTGGAGACTGTAGTCAATAAAAAGAAATGAGGAAGGTCATATATGCAAATGTATAAAAATATCCAATGTATATTTAAAAATGAGGAAAAAAAAGTACCAAAATGTGTGGAAAGCTGTGTATAGTTATCTATCGTTCTCTATATAACTATATTTCTATATAAATATTAATTGATATGAATTTATAATTACAAAACATGCATTATATAATGTAATATATATTTTAGGGCTTGGCTGAAGGAGTCAGATCACTCAGGTTTGAAGTCTAGCTCTAACACTTTTCGTCTTTGTGAAATCATGGATAAATTATATAACTTCTCTGGGCCTCATTTTCCACCTAAAATGGGGATACTTATCTCAGAGGGTTGTTATGAAGATTTTTTTGTGATATGTCTGGCTAGAGTTATTTCAGTTTTATTGCTTTTCTCAAAAAAGGCTTTGGCTTCATTAATTTTTCTGTTATTTTTCTCTTTCATTGATTCCCATTCCTATCTTTTTACTTCCTTTTTCTGCTTATATTGGCTTTAATTTCCTCTTACAGTATTTTAATTCAGCAGCTGAGTTTGTTGATTTGAGTCTGTTCTTTTCTAATCTAGCCATTTTATGCTATTTTCTCTTAGTATTGCTTTTGATGTATACACAAATTTTGATATGTTCTTTTTGTTTTCATCTCACTCAAATGATTTTTAATTTTTCTGTGGGTTTCTCCTTGGCCCATGAGTTATTTGAAATACATTATTAATTTTTGAATATTTTGTGTTTTTCCAGATATCATTAAGTTAATGATTTTTAGTTTAATTTCACTTTAGTCAAAGAACATATTTTGTATATCAATAACACTACATGTATTGAGACCTGTTTCATGGTCCAGAATATGGTCTGTGCTCATAAGTGTTCCATGTGTTCTTGTAAACAGTATATATTCTGCTATTATTGGGTGTTTTAGTTTTAATCAAATATTGGGTGAAAGTTTTTGGAAATTACTTCTTCAAATGCCTACTCCCTCTTTGTTGGGAGTGCCCCAATTTCATGTTTATTAGGCCCACTGAATTTGTCACATATCTTCTCACCATTGGTTTGTTGTGTGTATTTGTATACTTATTTGATTCTTTTTCTCCCATGTTTTTTTTTTTTTTTTTTGAGACAGAGTCCCGCTTAGTTGCCCAGGCTAGAGTGAGTGCCGTGGCGTCAGCCTAGCTCACAGCAACCTCAAACTCCTGGCTCAAGCAATCCTCCTGCCTCAGCCTCCCAAGTAGCTGGGACTACAGGCATTCGCCACCATGCCCGGCTAATTTTTTGTATATATTAGTTGGCCAATTAATTTCTTTCTATTTATAGTAGAGACGGGGTCTCGCTCTTGCTCAGGCTGGTTTCGAACTCCTGACCTCGAGCAATCCGCCCGCCTCGGCCTCCCAGAGAGCTAGGATTACAGGCGTGAGCCACCGCGCCCGGCCTTCTCCCATGTTTTATTTAGATAATTTCTATTGTCATGACTTCAAGTTCACTAATCTTTTCTTCTGCAGTGTCTAATCTACTATACATTAATTCCATTATATTGTTCATATCATTTTAATTTTCATCTCCAAAAATTCAATTTGGATCTTTTTTATATTGTCTATGTTTTTACTTAAAATACTTTTCTTTCATTTGCTTCTTAAACAAATGGGAGGTATGTTTAATAATGGTTTCAATGTCATTTTCTTGTAATTCTTTCATCTATGTCATTTCTGGATTTCTTTTAATTAATGCATTTTTCTATTTATTATGGGTTAAATGCTCATGTTTCTTTGCATGCATTGTGGTTTTACCTTGACTTCCAAGTATTTGAAATTTTATTTTACTGGGTGCTGGATTTTTTAAATGTAAGTTTTCTTGAGCTTTGTTCTAGGACACCATTAAATACTCAGAAACATTTTGATATTTTCATGTTTTGCTTTTAGTCTTTCTCAGGCAGAGTATGAACAGTGTTTAGTTTAGGTCTAATTTTCCCCACTACCAAGGCAAAATTCTACTGCATACTCTTTCCAGTGTACCATTTTGAGTGTTTATATTCCAGTTCATGGGAAGAGAAACTATTCTCAGCCTCGTGTGTACATCAAAGATTGTTCTAATAATTTTGGATGATTTTTCCCAGGCGTGGGTGATTTCTTCACATGCAAGGATGCCCATTACTCTTCATGATATGAGAAGCTGGAAGCAGTCAATAAGAGAATGAAATAGAAATAAGAGAATGATATTGAAATACCTGGAAAACATTCAGAGGAGGGAGGGAGAGAGGAGAGAAGAAAGATGCAGAGAGGGAGAAGGAGAGATTTGAAAACCTGAAATCAATATAGAAATTGAGAAAATCCTAGAAATATATGCTACCTCAGGTTGATGGGGTAGAGCCTCAGTCAACTTTCAGGGAGAGGAAGAAGAAAGATAATCATGATAAATAACTTCAATCACACCTTATCATACCCTTCCTTTGGAAATGTCATGTAACCCTTCATCTTATGGAAGACTGATACTCAAACTTGTGAGTGTTTTGAGAGGGCCAAGGTTCATAAAACATAGAGAGGAGCATAAGGAAAATGAAAGAATCTTGGAGCAAAGAACTTTTAAGCAATTAAGAGAAGAGTAAACCAAATCATGCGATAATTAAAGTAAGAACAACATGTTTATAATAGCATGTGTACAATACAATACTATTATAAATCAAAGGAGGAGAAGACATCAGGAGAGAGGTAGCCCCTCAATGCAGAGAGAGCATGAGGGATATTTTTTTGAGAAAATAGTATCTTATTTCACATTTAAAATGACACTAGTTACTTTCAACTGAGAGGAGGAAGCAAGACAGTGCTAATAAATCAATGCTTGGTGTGGAAGTGGAAATGGCCGAGGAGGACAACAAAACTGGGGCCCAATAAAAGGCAATGAGTCTGGTATTCCCATAGGTATTTTGCACATTATTCTAAATGCCTTGCCTATAGCAGTAATAAAACCAACAAGTAATGAACACAGTTCTCTTTTCCACTGACAATACTTGTAGAATTTTTACCTCACATAAATGAAGCTTAGATGGGTACTCATAAAATAACCTATATGAGCTTCACTTGAGAAATAATAAATGAACAAGCATAAAATAACTTTGCCTCATTGGAAAATTTCTACTAGAGAAAAGACTATAGGACCAAAGAACAAGACTATTGCCAGAACTGTGTAGCCACAGGGAAAATATACTTCCAATAGATAAATAATAAATGCATTAAGTTATAGAAAGTTGACATATTTTACCTAAATTTAATTCTTTCTACTTTAATTAACAAATATTTATTGATCAAAAAATAAGAATGCTCTGTAAGAATAAAATTAAGTAGTAGGGTTTGAATTAATCATTTGGGAAAAAGAGATTCTGCGTAGCTCATAAATGTTCTTATTATACTCAGAGAGGTGATAAAAGTAATGTGTATGAGTCTGCATAATTTATTTTATTCTCTTTCACAGAATTTTGTCTGAAGTTCTTGATCTTTTAGTAACAAAATTTTGTCTTCTCCCATCCCCTTATGAGTATTTGAACTATTTTAAAATGATCTGAATTTTTAAAAGTATGTACAGTAGCTTGAGAGCATCTTATAATGACACATCCCAAAATCAAGTTGAGATTTCATGCCATATGAACAAAAATATATTGAGTATCTGCTTTCTGCATTGCATTGCACTGTGATAGATGTTCTTTTAACTCCAAAAGAGAAAAAATTAAACATTGATTGCAAATCAATACCATTTAACTCTCTTATACTAGCTTAACTTTTTATTATTTGCCTTATCAAGTTAACTATATTTCAGGCTCTTAAAAATAATATGATTAATAGTGCTTTGTACATAACAGGAGGTGCAAGATAATTGCTTAATTAAATTACATAATTTAACCAATTACCTTTGTTTTTATGAGTGAATTAGAAAAAGCAATAAAATCCAGGCTTCAAACTTGAAAAATAGCTTATAGTTTCAACACTTCTGTAAAAATTTGACTGAAAATATTTCTGAGACTATTTTCAGTGGTTTCTGTAAACAAATCATGTGTGATCATAATTCTGGAGTTTGACAGTGGCTAATTATTTGTCAAAGGTTAAAATTATGTGTCATCTCCTTTAGGTCAATGATGGACTAAGAAGATCCCATAAAACTGAATTGTCTTTTTGTTCATAGGAAAATGTGTCTCTATGTGTGTGTGTGTGTCTGTGTGTTTGTATGTCACTCAGGGTATGTGTATATATTACCCTGTATAGATAGATCTGTTTCTGGTTATTCTGTTGTATCAGTCTGATTATTTTTCTGGCAGTATTATGTGGTTTCAATTATTATAACTTCGTAATATTTCCCTATCTTTCTGGTAGAGTTCTTTTTATTTGTTCTTTATTTAAATTCATTCTGATTAATCTTCAACATTTACTCCTGCATATTAGTTATAGAATCAGTTTAAGTTCTCTGAAAAATTTTACTGAGATCCTGATGTTCGTGATTTTATTTGAATATTTTATATGGTTTTGTTTTCAGTTTTTACTTAGTATATCAGATGTACTTTCTTTTAACAAAAATTAGAGGCTGCCCTAGAGTTTACAATATACATTTATACCTAATCTATTTCCACTTTCAAATAACACTATAATACTTCACAGGTTGAGTGGGTACCTTCTAATAATAAAATGATATAATTCCTCCATCTCTTTTTCTGTCTCATTTTTATCATTCATTTCACTCATATATAGGCTACTGAAGCATTTATTTCTTCTCTGATGCTCATTTCTTTCTGTATAGCTGAGTTTCTGTCTTATTTAATTTTCCTTTTTTCTAAACACTTCTTTTAACATTTCTTTCAGGGCAGATTTGCTGGCAAAAAATTCCCTAATTTTTGTTTTGTTTTGTTTAGAGAAGCTCATTAATTCCCATTCACTTTTAGAGGACAATTTTGCAGGTTACAGAATTCAAGATGGTGGTTTTCCTTCCGATACTTTAAATATTTCACAAGTTCCTCTTGCTTGCATGTTTTTGTGTGAAAAAGTCAGATGTAATTCTTATTTTTACTCCTCTACACATAAGGTGTTTTTATCTTTTGCCTTCTTTCAGGATTTTTTATTTTATTTTTTTCTAGTTTGCAAAGTATATAACTAGATGTATTTTTTTCTTTGAAAGTTCTTCTGCTGGGTGTTCTCTGAGCTTCTGGGATTTGTGGTTTTGTTTCTGACATTAATTTGGGAGACATTTTCAGTCATTATTGTTATAAATATTTTTCTTTTTCTTTTTTCTCTTTCTTCTTCTTCTGTTCATCTCATCAAATCTATGAAATACCAATTTTTACTTGTCTCGCAGCTCCTGGATAGTCTATCCTTTTTTTCCATTTTTCTTTTTTTTTTAAGTTTTAGAGGTTTCTTTTGAGATATCCTCAAGTGTCAGAGATTATTCCTTTGGCTCTGTGCAGTATAATAATAAGCCCTTAAGATTTATTCTACATTTCTGTTATAGTATCGTGATCCTTGATTTTTTTATTCTTAGAATTTCCATCTCTCTACTTGTGTTACTTATCTTATTCTTGCATGCTGACTACTTTATCCAGTATAGTTCTTTGCATATTCATCGTGTTTTAAATTCTCAGCCTGATAATTCCAACATTCTTGCCTTATCTGTATCTAGTTCTGATGCTTGTTCAGTCTCTTTAAACTGTGCTGTTTTCTTTTTAGTATGTCTTGTCATTTTTCTTCAGAGCCCGACATGATGTATTGGATAAAAGCAACAGCTGGAAGAGACTTTTAATGATGTGGTGATAAGGTGTGGGGGGAGAGGAAACTCTTATAATCCTTTACTTAGATCGCAATCTTTTAGTGAGACTGTTTCTGTGAACTGTGAACTTCATGTGTGCTTCTCAGTTCCTGCTCCCTGTAGGTGGAACCAGATGCCTAAAATGGGCTGGAGTTGGGTAATCTCCTTCCTCCAAGTGGAAGGCTAGAGCCAGCTGGAGTTGAATATTTTCCCCCCAGGTCAGTTAGATTTTGATAAAACCCCAGAAGATTAGGTTTTTGTTAAATACTTTCTCCTGAGGAAAGGACTTATTACGAAGAATAGAATGCTCTGGTGTATTTCAAATGGTTCCTTTTCCCCTCCTCCGGCTGGAAGCAAAAAGCGAGTGTCTTCTGACATTCACTGTGAGTACGTGGTAGAACTGCAGGAGGTAAAATAAAAATGTGAGCATCTCCAACCATAGGTCCCACTGTAATTTTTATCTCTCAGACTGGTTCACACTGAGCCTCCAGAAATTTGTCAGTTAACATTTGGGTTTCCCTGTCCCCACACTGTTTCCCATGGAAATTTCAGCTTGTAGGGTTCTGCTCTATTAAGTTAGGACTATGCCTGTCAATTTGTTCAATTTTAGGGGCAGTGGTTTTCTCTGTGACCTCACTTCTTTTATGGATCTATAAAGAGTTGTTGATTTTTCTTTTATTTAGCTGTTTAGTTCTTGTTAGAATGGAGTGGTGACTTCAGGTTTCCTCAATCCTGGGCCAGAAATGAGGAATCTCTTTTTGTTAATTTTTGCAATGACAGGTTTTATTCCTTTTTCTTTTCTATACCTTCTATAAATAAATTTTTGTACTTACCATGGGGCTAATGTAAAACATCTTATAGTTATAATATAATAATCTATTTTAAGATGATAATAAATTAAGTTCAATCACATACAATGATTCTACATTTTTACTTTTACCTCTTCTCACATTTTATGTGACTGCTGAAACAAACTAGATATTTTTATGTTGCACATTTTAATATATTTCTCTAGTCTTATTTAATTTTATACATTTTGCTTTTAACTTCTATACCAGAATTAATAGTGATTTGTGCACCATTGTTATAGCACTGCTGCATTTTATATTTGTTTATGTATTACCCTTACCTATGATCTTTATACTTTCATATGCTTCCATGTATGCTGTTTAGCATTCTTTTAAAAAATTTTTTTAGAATATTACAGGGTACATATATTTTGTTACATAAATTGCTTTAGTACCAGTTGAGTCAACAAGTGTGCCTATCACCCAGATAGTGTGCATTGTACCTATTAGGGGTGACTTTACCATCCCCTTCTTCCCCCTCACCTACTTGATTTCCAATGAGTGCTATTTCCATATGTGCACATAAGTGTTGATCAATTAGTTCCAATATAATGGTGAGTACATGTGGTGTTTGCTTTCCCATTCTTGTGATACTTCACTTAGAAGAATGGTCTCTAGTTCCATCTAGGTTAATACAAGAGGTATTAATTCACTATTTGTGTGTGTGTGTGTGTGTGTGTGTGTGTGCCTGAGTAGTACTCTATAGTATAAATGTACCACATTTTATTAATCCACTCATATATTGATGGGTGCTTGGTATTCTCTTATTTCAGCTTGGACTCCCTTTAGCAGTTTTTGTAAGGCAGGTATAGTGGTAATCATCTGCCTTAGCTTTGTTTGTCTGTGAAAGTGTGTCTCTCTTTCCTTCATGTTTAAAGAACTGTTTTGCTGGATATAATATTCTTGGTTGGCAGTACTCCCCCCCCCCCGCAAAAAAAAACAAAAAAACTTTGAATATATCATCCCACCCATTTCTGACATACAACGTTTTTGCTGAAAAAATATGCTGATAGTCCTATGGGGATTTTCTCATGTGACAATTCATTTTTGCAATAATCCTGCATGGGACCTGTTTTGCTGAGAGAGTAGCTAACTCCTGGCAGGTGTAGAAGCCTCTTACTTTGTTTCTAGATTTATCACAAAGAGAGTTAATCTATGTATTCTTATTGATTTACCACAAAGGAAATTAGTCTATATATTCTTGAATAATGTCTACATTTGAGGAAGGAAAGTTCTGAGACTTTCTATTCCACCATCTTGTTCTAAACCAATTTATTCTTATTTTGTAATAAGCATAATATACTTATTATAGATACTACATTATGAATCAGTTATTTTAAATTTATTTAATAATAACTATGAAAATAATATAAACTCAATGCATGCATTTTGAGAAAACAGAAGTTTATAAACCATATGTAACTTATATTCTTGTCTTTCAAAATAGTTTCAAAAAGTTACCTATCTAGAAATGAAATAATCAAAAAAAGTGCCAACCCTTTCTTTATGAAGCAAACTGTACAGTTTTTTGGGATGGTATAAAAAAGACTTGAAAAGTAAAATTTAGATCAGAATATTGAAAATACATAATCTACTATTAATCTTTTCTATATTTTTTCAGGATTTTAATATTGAAGCAAATAGCTTTTGTATATTATAAAACAAACTTGAATACCATAGGATTAATAGAATACTTTTCCACTAGACAGTATAAAATGAGCATAGTACATGTCAGTAATTGTTTTAAAAGCTATTAATTTTAGAGGCAGTGTAATATATGGATTATCATAATTTATTTAACTATTTACCCATTTTATGTTGCCTAAAATATCTGAAATGTATCCGAAATGCAGTTTTGTTTACTTAATATATAGATATTTGACTATTTACATGATTATTTTCTTAGGAAAATTTCTTAGAATTAAACATATGTCCTCAATATATATAAGTGTGTCATCTTGAAACATGCTGTACATTACTTCTTATTAAAGCTCTAAGAACTTTTCATGTTGTTTGCTTTTGTTTTTATTAGAGTGATAGAGCAGTCAAGACTCTAGTTTACAGAATGATATATAGTATATAACAGGGGAAGTATCACACATTAATGGGAACAGACTAGCATTTTTAAAATAAAAAGTGTTAGGAAATAATCTATACAAATGGGGAAAATAGTCAAATTGGATATTTAACATGATATCATGTATCAAAAATTATTTCAAATTAATTAGTCATTAAGTTAAAAATGAAATATCAATAGGAAGAAAATATGTCTAAACAATTTATATTGAATTATCCTATATATAAAAGTAATGACTTAAAAGAAAAAAATAGTTATAGAATAATCAACAATATTGCAAAAGAGATTTAGTAAGAAAGAGTTCACAAAATTTAATAAGAAAGGCATTAATATCTCACTTTGAGAATGGAAATATGCTTTATCATATCACTTTAAGATTGTTTTGAAAAATATTAAAAGTAAAAATTTTCACTTTTTTTCAGAAGATTATTGTGTAGGAAATTGAAATTGTAACAAAATGTGATTTTGTATAAATGTCTTATGAGTGGTTGAACTAATTTAAGTTTAAATAACACAATCTCTATTGCAAATGGTTTACCTACACCCCTGTCTAGATTACTTCAATATATGACAAGTGTAATATCTCTTACATAAAATTTAATTATTTTAAAATTAATGAGGTAAGCCATTATTTCAAATAATTAATAAATTTAGTCTTCATATATACTAGGTACAAATGAGTCAATACATCATACCAACCCTGTGCTTCCTTGGGCCAGTCCATTAAATATGAGCTTATTCATCTCTGAAACAATGCTCTTAAGTAACTGAACTGAAATCTCTATCACTGTAGATGGTTAGGCAGTGTTAGGATGAAGTAACTAATCAGTGTGTGATTATTAAATGCACAATTATCATGATTAACTAGAATTTATGACTAAAATATATGATTGCTAGAACTAAAAACTTAGGAACTTTTCTTCTCAACACAAATATAAAGATAATTTTCTTCTATTAATTTAGCACTAGTTATAAGGCACCATTTCTTTCAAATTACATTGAATTATCTTTTTTGGTCCTTTAAAGCAGTGGTCCTCAACCTTTTTGGCACCAGGGACCAGTTTCATGGAAGATACTTTTTCCATTGTCTGGGGGCTAAAGAGTGGGGGTGAACTCTCTGGCCTGGCCCCTAATAGGCTGCAGACCACTATCAGGGACTTGGGACCTTAGCTTTAAAGAACCCTATGAGGTAAAGTCATTTTGCCATATCAACTATAAAGAGCATTTTGATTCAGAATTTCAACCTGAGCACAAATACTCATTTACTCTAACACATGATGTCTTGTTGACATAAAATATATGCAACTATCTAACTCCTCATTCTTCTGTATATATTTAGATTCAACATAGTGCTAGAAAAAAAGAAAGGGTAATATTAGTCATTCAGGAATATTTTTAGAATGTGGGGATCATACAATTCCTATATTATTTGAGATATTTTAAATGTTTCTTCTTGCTTGGCATCTAGTTAATGATTTTGTAATGTCACCTAAATTATTCTCGCATGATCTACCATTCCAGTATGGCAGGACATCCCCCATGGATTAAGTGCTAGAACCAAATTTGCTCAATACTACTTTTCCCTGTGGGATAAATATCCTGAGTATATCAATTATTAGACTTGGTTTACTTTGACTCTGACACCCTAAATGTAATTGACTTTGGTACAAATGTCAATCTTTTCCTCAAAACTTCACCTTTTATTACATAAACAAGAATCAGTTTCCATTTTATACAATAAACAAATCATAATTCATGCAAGAAACAAAAAACTATGCAAAACCATGAGAAACATCACTTAAAATAGTTTCAAAAAGTTGCCTATCTAGAAATGAAATAATAAAAAAAAGTGCCAACCCTTTCTTTATGAAGCAAACTGTACAGTTTTTTGGGATGGTATAAAAAAGACTTGAAAAGTAAAATTTAGATCAGAATATTGAAAATACATAATTCCACCTAAACTGGTGTATGAATTCAACATTCTATCAATGAAAATATTGATAGTGATACCCTAAGGGACTTGAAAAGCAAATTTTAGGTATCATTCAGGGTTCTGGCAGTAACAGACAGTAGTATATTAAATGGGGGTAATGGAAGAGAATTCATGGGAAAGACTACTCACAAAAGTGAAGGTAAAGTTGAGGGAAAGGAACAAAGGAAAATAAAGCACCTAGGTATTAGTGATAGCAGAAAACTAGTACCACGACTATAATGAATGGGAAAAAGCAGGGAGAGATCATCAGAATCTGACTACATCTGTAGCTATAGACCCTTTCTTGCGACAGTGGGGGTGTTTGGTACAGGTATACAGCCTCTGCTACTCTATAATGGTAGAAGGGGGAATAAATACTTTGAATCTTCTTTTCTGTAATCTCCTGCCTTTGCATCCCATTGGCCAAATTTGACAAACAGAACAAAAGATGTGGGAGAATGGGAGAATGGTAGAATGTTTGATGAAGTCAATAATGATAGGTATTCTAGGGCAGAAAACAGAGTAGAGAAAGTTAGAGAGTAGATCTGAGGGGACAAACATAAAATGTTTAGTATCACAGTTTTATCTGGAAAACCAAATACATGATATGATCCAAGAAAATTTTGGTAAAACTTCATTGGAAAAGTTATCTTACACTTATCAAAATCTATCCTAATAATAAAATAAGTAAAAGAGTGTGAGGTCATAAGATTGTGGTAAAGTGAGTCCATAAAGACCTTCATAGCTTTTTATCAATTTATATGTGGGATAGCAGTGACTTTTAGAATCCACAGGGGCAGGATGGAATCTTCAACAATTGTTTGGGAACTTTCAGCCATTTGAGATTAAAAATTCTTCATATATTATCCAAAATATAAATTACAAAAATATTTAGCTGCAAAAAATATATAAATTAATTGAATCAAAATACAGGAGAATTCTTTTAATTGTATGTGAAAAGTCTCCTCACACTGAATTTATGAAGAAAAGTGTACTAAGTTTGACCACATACACAATAATAAAAGTTGTGTTAAAGATTATAAATGAGTAAAGTCATTATGTCAAGTTCAGGTGGGTTATGTAATTTATCTAAAGTCTCATAAGAAGTGGCAGAGTAGGGTTCAAACCAAGCCAGTATGGCCTCAAAGACCTTGCTTTTATCAACTACTGTGTTCAGTAGAGTGTTGGTACAGGCTCAAGGTACAGGCTCTGGAGAGCCAATTGTTGAATAAATATTCAGGGATTTTGTGAATCGGTTGTTAAACCATTGGCAATTTGAAATTGGCCATGGTGCAAATATTTACACTTTGGAAGCCAGCAAATGCTACAGATAGAGGCTTCTCCCTCATTCCCCTTGCCCAGACAATTTTACTCGCACACCACTGCCTGCCTTTACTGACAGTTGCATATGTTAGGTTACAGATATAAATACCAGGCGTCATTTTTAAAGTCTTTATCAAGTAAATACAGTCTATAAACTGGCATCCATTAAAGAAACTTACCATTAATAGTTATTGAATTAAATATGTCAACTTTTATTGTAATAATATCTAAAATAATTTCTTATAGAAAAGAATGTGTGAAATAATGAACTCTCCTTTTTTTTCAGTGATAGTGGAAAGTGGAAATGTAATTTCTTTTGTGGGTTATGTTAATTCTGGATATTGTAACATTTATAGAACTATTATAGGATTTATGAAACTACAACCAAAAAAAGTGGTAAGTTTTAAACTTGTGTATTTATCCTTCCTTCCTTCCTTCCTTCCTTCCTTCCTTCCTTCCTTCCTTCCTTCCTTCCTTCCTTCCTTCCTTCCTTCCTTCCTTCCTTCCTTCCTTCCTTCCTTTCTTTTTTATTTTGGCATATTATGGAGGTACAGATTTTAAGGTTTCAATAAATGCCCTTTCCTCCCCTCCCCCCCACAAGTCTGAGTTTCCAACATGACCATCCCCCAGATGGTGCACATCTCACTCATTATGTATGTGTATTCTTTTTAATCAGTTACTCTGCTCTAATGAATAAAGGATGTTGATCATCTTTTCCTGTACTTATCGGACATTTGTTTGTATTATTTTGTGAAATTTTTGTTCAAATGTTTTGACCATTTTGGTTAAGTTTCATTTATTGAATTTTAAGATATAGGAATGTAAGATAAATTAAAAGATATATAGATTTGTAAGCTATAGGAATGATCAATGAGAACATTAAAATATGGCTTAAATTTTATTCCCTAGAGAAATGCAAATTAAAACCATAATAAGGTACCACTACAAGTATATCAGATGGTACTTTCTGTTCATTTTCTTTCTTCCCTGTTAGTCCAACAAATGTGCTTGCAGTTAGGGCTGAGGTAACAAATGGTAGCTCACAAAAAAATCCCAAGGTAAACTATGCTTACAAAATGGTATCCTAGGTCATTGAAATATGGAACTATTTCAATATTTTCCTAAACATCTTAGTAAATTAAAAAATGTAACTGGTAGATCACTAAGAGTCAATGCTTCCAATTACCTGAGATATGCTGTAAGTTGTCAATGAATTTACTATTGCTCTAAAATTAATACAACTTAAACCAGGTGAAAGTAAATGATTTCTCTGATTTGAATAAAATTGTTAATTTATTTTAAAGACCATACTGGTCTAAAGAGCACTGATTTATGAACAAATGAGTTTCTTATAATAACCATACTTATTCATTGTATAAAAGTGGTTGTATTAAATATAAATTTTCCATTTTTTTACAGAAAAAACGTCAAAAATGTGTTTATATGGGTGAACTTAAAGAGAGAGAGTCCTTTGGTGAGATTAGTGTTCTTCTTCAAGTTCCTTTCACATGCACAATCATTGCTGGAAAAGAAGTTGAATTGGCAATTATTGAAGATAAAGACATACTTGGTAAATGCATAAATGTCTTTTACTTTAACTGTTACACCATTTTATTGGATGAGTTTTTTAAAAGAGTGGAGATATTTCACAGAATAATTGGGACACTCAGACAAATGTGTGTGTGTGTGTGTATGTTATTTAATTATGCTGCTGTTTGAATATATTAGCAATATTTCAAAAGACTTTCATTTGAAATTACTAAAGTATCTTTGCCAATTTCCAAGTTACCATTAATAGTGACACTCCCTCCTTTTCTGGGACATCTTCTGGTTTGATCTCTTAGGTTATTGCTTTTATGTTTTTGGTTCAAGTCATGTCAAGTATGTATTATCCTCAATGTGTAATCTAGATTAAGTATATGTGAAAATCTATGGCTCAGAGTATTTAAGGCTTTATCTGAAATTTTAGCATTCTAGTAATAATAAAAGAATAATCATGCAGCCAAATTGTGTTTTGCCATTCAAATATTTAAATACTCAAACAGGAAATGTAATTGAGTATGAAGGAGAAATGAATAGAGGCTAATAAGTCAAATATAATAGGATGTTAAAGAAAAGTGTAGCTGTATGTACAATGAAACTGAGAAGATCAAACATTGGATAAAGGATGAAATAGAAGAAATTTGTAGAAATTAACATGCATGAGAGGTTTGCTTCAATAAACTACATTGGAAAGATTTTCATGATTATCCATGTATGATTTGACTGAATGCTGTTATCCTGAATTTCAATTATTTTTTATGTCTTTTAGAGAATGTATAACCTAAACTTGCTTAAGTCTAATTCAAAAGAAAAAGAATAACTTGACATTCATGTATCTTTTAAAAGTTATAAATTTGAAATTATATTTGTTAATTCTTTTTCCTTCTGTGACATTCAAATACAAACCTCCCTCAAGGTAAATGTTGCTTAAAAATAATTACTAACCACTGATTGAATTTACAATATTCTCACTTGATATAGGCCATGTTTTTCTTTTCCTATTCTAATTATGTTGACTGGTGCAAGGCAAATACACAGTGGAGTCTTTTATGTAAATCAACATTTTGTATATTGTATTATTCAAGGTTCTCCAGAGAAACAGAACCAATAGGATATATATAAATATATCAGAGGAGATTTTTTGTGAAGATTGGCTCACGTGATTGTAGAGGCCATGAAGTCCCATGATATGCTGTCAGCAAGCTGGAGAACCAGGAAGGCCAGTGGTGTAATTTGGGTTGTGTCTGCAAACCTGAGAATCAGCATCACCTGTAGTATGACTCCCAGTCTAAGGCCAAAGGCCTGAAAACTGGGGGAGAGTGAAGAGGAGGTGCTTGTATAAGTCCTGGGGTCTGAAGGCCAGAGAACTAAGCATGCTATTATCCAAGGGCAGAAGAAGATGTCTCTCCCAGCTCAAGAAGAGATAGAGAATTGACCCTTCTTCCACCTTTTCATTCTATTGAGGCCTTCTATGGATTGGATGTTACCTGCCCAACTTTGTGATGGTGGATCTTCCTTGCTAAGTCTATTGATTCAAATGCTAATCTTTCTCAGAAACACCCTCACACACACACACCTGGAAATAACAGTTTACCAGCTCCCTGGACATACCTTAGCCCAGTCAAGTTGACATATAAAATTAACAGTCACACTCAAAACTGTTTCTTTCAAGCACATATTAGAATCTTCTTTGCCATCTGGTAACCTATTATTCAAATAGATGGTGTAGTATAAGATATCAAACTGGGCATGGTGGCTCACATCTATAATCCCAGCAATTTGGGATGTTGAAGCAGGAAGATCACTTGAGGTCATGAGTTCAAGATCAGCCTAGGCAACTAAAAAGACCCTATCTCTAAAAGAATTTTAAAAATTAGCTGGATGTGGTGGTGCATACCTGCAATCTCAGCTACATGAGAGGCTGAAGCAGGAGGATCATTTGAGCCCAGGAGTTTGAGGTTGCTGTGAGCTAGGCTGATGCCACAGCACTCTAGCCTGGGCAGCAGAGTGAGAGTCTATTTATTTATTTATAAATAAATAAACAATTTTTGAAAAATGTCAGTGTTTTTGTGTGTATGCTTTTCATATTTTAAATTTGATTCCATAGTTTTCTCATTTGAGACTGATGTTATAAAGCTACTGGTATGTGCCTAATAAAATATTCCCTAAACAGAACTGTGCTTAAGAACTGTATTTTGCTTGTTTTTCCATGACTTATAAGGAAGTAAAATGTTGTATTACTTTCAGAAAGTATGTTTATTTCTACTTTTTAAGTATTTATATTTCATTCCAAGAGAGTTAAAGGTACATTTTAAAAGCTAAATAATTCTAACGAAAAAAATTTAATGGTTAATTTTTCTTAAAAGATTATCTTCAAATATGAAGAATAATGATTTTTAACATGAATTTTCACATTGTTTTATTCTGCCTACATCTATTCTACTCCTTTTTTTATCTTAAATATGAATCCATCTCTACAAAATAGCATAAGGTAGGACCCAAGGGAAACTAAAATGAGCATTAAAGATTTCAAGTTGAAGAAAAATGAAAATGCTATACTAGAAAAATAAACACAGCAAAGGCCATGGTTTGTTATGTTGCTATCAAGACTTATTATAAGCTGTTACATTACACTGGTATTAGGAATAACTGTTTAAGTTTGAGGTGCTCTATTAAACATAAAAATAAATGAAACCACTATATTCCAACAAAATCCTCAATCATATGGTGGTTATGTTGCCTTCACTTTCTAATTTATCAGGGATTACTAAATACAATAATCTTTTAGAATTGTTAATGTGTTACTGGAAAACTAAACTGAAGCTCATATCTTTCCCCAAATATACAGGTCACACTTTCTATTTACTCCTATATAAATCATGTAAAGATCCAGTTGCCAGTAAATGAGTCAGCAGTATTTAGTAAATATTCAAAGAGAGCAATTCACTTACTATCCCTGTAGCTTGGAATGAGTAGAATAGAATCTAGGCATATAAAAGATTGCATAAATTAACTGCTCTATGTATAGAATTATATATGCAACTATCTGTATATAATCATCAGGAAAACATATGCAGTAATTAGTTTTGCAATATTTAAAAGGACTTAAGGAGTGATTTCTTTGTTCATTTATGTTGTTAACTTTGGGAAGATAGGGAATATCTTTTTTTAATCTATGTAAATGCTTCTGAGACATTACTTTGAGCATCTAAATAAAAGTGAGAACAGAGTTATTAAGTCTAAGAAAATACCCTTTTTCCATAAAATGTTACTGAGAACATGGTGTACCTGATTATTATTTTTATGCAGGTAATACATTTTTGTCCTGATGTACAACTTATACCTCAAGTCATTTAAATTAAAGATAATGCAGATGAACATAACTATTTTAACTTAACTGATATCTGAAATTCTCATCTCACCATTAAAACAAGTGTACTACTTTTGTTACAAGAAAGATTTCTTTTTCTTAAAAATAAACTACTACTGTTATTTATTATATCTCATTCAACTATGCATGATTGAAAATGCAAATTAGAGTAAAATTTGTGTCTTTTTACTTTGGATTAACCTTTGAGTGAAAAAATATTGTGTATCATGTAACTATTTCTGCACATATTGCTTTATTCCATTAGGTATTAATTATAAACATATTGAAAGACTGTTTTGTTAATGAGAAAACCAACCAAACATTTTAAACATCTTGCTGACATTTAAAAGTAATTTAAAGATGAAAAAAAATTCTTAGTTGAGGAAATTAAGTTTATCTTATGAAATACTATGTATCACATATGAATAATGCATATATAGAGAAAAGATAACATTATTCAGAAAATAATAATGACCTTCATATTATAGTCTGATTATATATGTTTAGCTACTAGTAAATTGTAAAGTTTTTGTTTGTTTTATAAAAATAAGACAATATTTTTGCTTGAGTTTGATTTTTAGGAAAATTTTTTCCCCAAAAGAAGTAATAAACCATTTAATTGATAGATTTTTGGATGGTAGTTGATTTTAAGAATTTTTTAGATAGCCAAGTTGACCTTAGCTCATCATAAGAAAAGCAGCAATAGGATGGCAAATACTATGCTTCCGTTTTCAGATTTACCGATGCTCTATATTGCATTCGAAACCAGTTATTGTTCTATTCCAAAATATAATCCTAGTTGTATTTTGTATTCAATGGTTCAAAGGTTCTATGTTTGCTGTCATGCCATGTCCAACAATAAGCTCAACTTATAAGTAGGTTGATTTGCTATTGGTAAAAATGATCTTACACAGTTTTGACATATTTAGGTTAAAGAGCTTAAATAGCTGCGTAATGTAACTGCCTAATGTAGATAGATTTTAAAACTAATACTACTAATACTACTCTGGGTTTGTGGATGCATCTATTAAAATACAGTCACTAAGCAATTATTGGGTATCCAATGTATAACTGGTTTATTGAACAATTACAACTTAAAGGAAATATTCACAAAGGAATTTTAGTCTTCCACATTCTTTGATATTTGCTCAGTTAAAGTTCATTCTCTGCCCTTTGAAAAAATTTAATGATTTTATGATCACTTTTAAGTCACAAAATGCCTTATAAGTCATTATTAGTTGCCAAATATTCTCAACTCAGGTATTAATAAATCTAGCCTGTTAAGAAGCAAGTATTCAAACTTGCTTTAAGCTTGATGGGCCAGCTACACACTTCTATTAGTTTTCTATTGCTACATAACAAATTGTCATAAATTTAAAAGCTTAAAACAACTCTCATTTATTATCTCATAGTTTTGTAAGGAGCTGTCTGGGCAGGTTCAACTGGGTTCTAGTCTTAGGGTCTCACACAGCTGAAATCAAAATGTTGGCCAGGCCGGGTTCTAATCTGGAGGCCTTGAAGAAGTGTTACTCCCAAGCTTATTCAAGCTGGCTGAATTGAGTTCTTTGCAACTGTTTTCTTGTGGAGAGGTCCCTGAAAACTGAGGTCCATGTTTTCCTGATGATTGTCAGCTGGAGGTCACCCTCAGCCACCAGAGGTTGCTCCGTCTACCTAGTCCTCTCCATCTCAGTAATGAAGAATTGCTTCTGCTAAATCTTTCACAGTTTGAATCCTTGACTTCCTCTTTCTTACTAGCTGAAGAAAACTCTTTGCTTTAGAAGGACTTATGTGATTGGGCTAGGTCCAGTGAGATAACCTCCCTATTTTATTAACTGCTTAGTATCCTTAATTACATCTGCAAAACCTCTCTGCTGTGTAATATGACATAATCGCCGGAGTACCGCCATGGGCTGAAGGTCATGGAGTCCACTTTGGAACTCTAATGCCATCATACCAGAGGCCAGCACTAAGTGAGGAGAGCATGGGAGGCAGCTTTGCTTCCTGTCACCATCCCCCCACTTTCACCTATGGTTCTGATCCCTCTGCTATAGAGAAAGATGGGGTGTTGGGGAGAAGAGGATGGCAAAAACATGATAAGGGAATTGAAAATGTTCTTACTAATAATTGATTATTACTGTTACAAACTGGTTTCTCATTTTCTGTGGTGTTTTACAGTTGTTTCAAGCTAACTCTTTCCTAGTGAGCACCTTCAAGGAATTTTAGAAATTCCTTAATATTCGGAGTGACCTTTCATCTGTAATTCTTTAAAAAGATAATATATTTACCTCTCCGGGAAGCCAAAGATAACTTCAGATTTCCTCTGCTGAGGCCACTTCACTCTCACCCTCCCCTATCCCCAGTAGAATTCAATTGGAACTTTATTCTGGCTTCTTTTATGCATGCGTCTATATAGAGTCTACACCGGAAAGTCTACATAGGAAGACAATCCCACATTCTTTGCCCCGGAAAACGTTGAGAGGAAAAGGCAGTCCCAAATCAGCCACCTTATTTGTCAGGAATCAACTAGCCTGTCTCTTATCTTTAGAGTTCTCAAGGTATAGTTAGATAATACAATACTGTTGCTTTTAACTTCTGAGATGTGTATAATAAAGTTCTCGATGTGGTCTTGTTGAAGATTCTCCCTTTCAGTTGAGGTGGTGAAGTGTATTTCTCACCACAGTCCCTTCAGGCTCTGATGGTGCAGCTTACAGCAGAGCTCTTTAAAGAAATTCTCTTCACAGATCTGCTACCAATCTCCATTCTCAACATTTTTGTACCCTCAGCGTAGGTGAGGAACTTAGAGATCTGTTTCTGTATATCTACCTTGATAAATTAGTACCTTGTTATGTTATAGTGATGTAGTGCCATGCATTCTAATCTGATTCTCTCACTTTGTCATCTTGGAATACTCACTATAGGCCAGGCATTATTTGACATATTTTACATGTTTTATATTATCAAACATTCACAACAACCCAATGAGCTATGTGCATTTAATATCTCTATTTTATAGATTAGGAAACTGAGGTATAGAAAGGTTAAGTGATATCAATTTCCTTCTTCCAAAGACCATGAGGGAAATTAGTGTAGTTGACTGAATTGTGTTTATTACTCATGAAGTGAGGTAGTTCACATACCATGGGGAATCATAGATTGTCTCAGTAAAAGGGCATAAGAAAGAATATGTTCTAGAGCTTAGGTTTTAGCTGGGTAATTTGGGGGACAGTCTAAGGAAGTAGGAATCTGATTGAATACTACCAGAAAGTACTGTAGTATCAGAAGTATCAGTTGTTTATTTCAGCTAAGAGACGTAGTGTTTGATACAGTATTTTGTAGGTGGCAAGGTGGACTTGCCATCCGTGCTTAGATAAAATTATGAAATTACCTTGTTTGTCTCATTTTATCATGATCATAGACATACCTTATCTGAGGTATGTATTCTGTACAAATTCTCTGATAGGAAAATTATTTGACCTAGCTGCTTGTGCCAGGCCAGTTTGCAAATAATCAGATGCCTCCCCTCCTTTTTTCACTTCTTATTATTTGCTTAATATTATACAGTTATTAAGGGGTGGAACTGGGAATCAAACTCAGACAGTCTAGCTGCATGGTCCACATTATAATGATTACACTTTACTAACAAACTGATAATTTAATAATCTCTTTAATCCATTGTCCTCAAGTAGTTATTTTATTTCCTCTTATTTTAGCTGTAGTCGTATAAATTTTGGCTAGATTTTGACAAAATAATATTTAATAATTGCCTTCAATATTTACATGTATGTAATAAGGTACCACAGTTTTTTTCTGACTGAGATTCATTACATTGATATATGTAACAAGCCCTAAACTAAAAGCGTAAAGATTTGGTTTCTTAGGTCAACTCTACCACTCTCCACATGTTTAAGTCACCTATTTTCTTTTCTGTGATTGAAAAGATTGAAAATGTATATTTATACTGACTTTTATAGTAATAACTAGATAAATAGTTTACTTTTTAGAATATTAGTTTACAAATCCACTGATTTACAAACTCATTCAGAAAGGAGTTGATTTTCTGTTTTAGGGTTACCATTTTTAGTGTCTCCAAAATGGAGTTCTTAGAAGATTATGACAGGTAGAAAAGAACCTATGTTTTTATAAACATTGATGGCATTTAAAATCAATCAGTTTAGTAATAGCTCTTTGTTACATAATAATTTGTCCACAAAAAGTCATCTTTTTCATTCTCTGATGCTCTTATGTATCAAGGGTTATTAAAATTCCCAAACATTTACGATGTAAAGTTCTTAATGGCTTAAGTACAATGTGAATTCACATGTGGTAACCTTTCACTAGGTTTCCAGAACAATTTTATATCTATGTGTAAAATGGTATACTTCCTTTTTATAGATGGCTTAAATCATGACATTTGCTCACTTTTCTTCTCAGGCTCTCAGGAAAAACAATGTCAGCTTTGCCTTTAATTGTGGTAGCTTCCTTTACTTAAGTAAATTCACGTGATGATTTATTCCTTTTTCTCCCTACCTTATACTTCTGCTACTTTAATCTACTTTTAATTATAATTATATTTTATCTTATATCATATTCTTCATTACAGTAGCAATGTCTGGATGGATTAATTCTTCCAACAATAAATAAAGGCAGAGTTTACATATTATAAAATCAGAATCTGAGGGTTAAATATCAGCTTATATTTTTCTCTCAAGGAAAAATAAAGTAAATGGCAATGGGGACCAGATGTTTCTGAAGATGATGATTAATAACTGGTAATACTTCTACTGACCCAGAATTACGGAAGTATTAGCTCAATAAATTTAGGTGAAGCCACCAACAACCTAGGTGATATTGAAATAAATTATTGCCCCTGACTGTGAATTACATAATTTGAAATGGCACTAGGCAGAATGTTATTTTTTTAAGGCATTATCACAACTGGAGATTTTGATACATCTCTTCCTTCCCTGAAAATGAAGCATTTTGAGAATAATAAATAATTCAGTTTTAATCTTTAACATCCACAGGTTTTGATTCTTTAATCTTATAATTATAATGCCTTAATTGTACATTTATTTTCAACAAGAACTAAAAGATGGCAGGTATAAAAAGTTATAGGTATTATATCTTCACTTGGAAAATGTTCTGTGTGCTTAAAAATTGTAATTGTCAAAAGGAAATTATAATAAATATTGGCTAATGGGAAATTATCAGTTTATGCCAGAGTGCCTTGCTGGTTTAGTAGGTAATAAAATATTAATCACATATCAACTTCAAAACAACCAAATGGCTGATGATAAACCTGTATTTTTAAAACATGTTTTTAGAATAAGTTCATATAAAATTTTAGGCGAAGTGTATGTGTAAACTTTAAGCTTCAGTATTTCTAGAGAGACCCCAAGTCCATGCATCTACAAATATAATTTTCTAAACCTATTATTAATATCACTTTGTATTTCCTCATGAGTTTTAATATTTGTATTGCAAAAATTTTCTTGATTGTTAGAATCTATAACAGTTTGCATCTGATAAATTCAGTGTTGTAGCTACTGATAATTCCAAACCAGGCTTTTATAATACAGCACTCTTTTTCTCTTTTGGTTATTTATATTATATGGCAAAACTAATCCTTTAAAAAATTCCTTAAAAAATAATTCATGAAAAAGAAAATCAGAATGTACGAAATAATGTACACCATCAATATGTATATGTCATCTATATCCATTATGTAATATAGCCACTGATATAATCATCATAGTGAATATTTACTGTGCACTTCATCCATCTTGTATTGTGCCATAGTGTTTTTTCTGGAGGATTTATGATATAACATCTTGATTGACTGCTAAATATTGACTCTCATTTATTTTTTAGGAAGGCATTTAATTGAATAAAATATATCTTCTAAGAAAGTTGATAAAATTAATTCTATTTACAGAGTTATAGACAAATAACAAAAATACTACAATTAAGAAACAGTACCTTAAACAAGATCTGAATAAGGACAACGTTAGTAAAACAAACTGTCACTGAGAATTTTTGCTTTCATTACCAATCTTTACATCTTCAAAAGGATCCTACACTGGTATGCCTTGTATATCAGGGATTGACTAGAGATGAACAATTTGCCTTTTTTCTTCCTGAGTACAGAGGCAGGTTAAATTCCCCATCCTCTCTTGCAATTATCCATGCAACTGGCTCTGATTATTGGAATAGAGGGAACTTATTATTGCCTGGCCATGATATGATCTGCCATGATCTCATTCTCTGTCTGGAAGTGAAGTGCTCCAAAATAGCAGAATCACATGATGGTGAGAACCTGGACCTTGGGATTCTTTCCTGGATAGAATTGCCCAGAAGAATAGCTCAGCCAGGAACATCTGTATTGGGCTTTGCATAAATGACAAATAAACATTTGTTGAATTAAGCAACCAAGATTTTGGTTTGTTTGTTATAGCAACTAGGAGGTGCTACCTTGAGTCATACAACTGGCAAAAATACAAGTTTTTCTGAGAGTTCTTAAAAAGTAATAATTTCCAAATTAGAATGTAAAATTAACATGATTTTCATGATTATTCTTTTACCCTTAACCTTTAGAAATCTTCCACTCAAAAAGAATTTCAAGGCACATTTAGAAATGAAAATTAAGTAGATAAAGGAGGTACATGCTATTGCATATAAGTTTTAAAATAGTTTTTGAGTATTATTATTATAAGAACATCACATATATAAGAGATGCCAGAAACATGAATCTAGCTCTTATTTTTTAAATTAATTCATTTTTACAGTCTCTTGACAAGATCCTTTTTAAAAATGGCTTATAGCTTAGTATATTTTTTCAGGAACATGTCAAATGCCCTAAAGTGTGCTGTGTGGTATCTGTTAACCCAAAAAGAAGTGGAATTTAGTATATTTCAATGAGAAAGCAAAAAGTTAAAGAGATCAATGATCAAAATTAGCCTCAATAGGCTATGTCAGATAAATGTCCTCCAATAGTAAACAGGAGATAGCCTGAAAATATTTGTAGACACGGTTATCAGTGAATTTACTGAGAAAGTTTCCAATAGCCATCTTTTCCAAAGGTATAACCTTCATTATAAATATGTCTTTATATTTAGCGTAGGTATCACACAGATTCCATTTTCTTAGGTTGTTATATCATAGAAACTGAATAAAGGCTATTAGATTGTATGGTTTAAAAACCATTCCAGCGGAGCAAGATGGCGGACGAATAACACCGCCAGACAGAGGGTCTCTGCAGAAAAGACCGATTCTAGCAGAAACTAGAGGAAAGAAGCAAGAAGACGAGCATACAGCGGACAAGGGCCGGAAGGAGGGGTACCTGAGACCCCGGGAGACTCCACGGGAGGAGGCTGCGGAGGAGAACTGGAGGCTGAGACCACCGGAGCAGCCCGGAGACCAGCGGCAAGAGTAGGTGGATCTGCTGTTACCCCTCCCCTGCATTCGGGACTGCTGGTGGGCTCCCCAGCGGGTGGAGAGACCTGCGGACATCAGCCCAGAGACTGCCGCCGCCTGCCAACGGTGAGCCTGTAGCAGACGTGGCACCAGGTTCCCTACTTCCTCCGGGCACCTCCGTGTGCACGGAGAGCCGCGCGGCAGGCGCCATATTGCCTCCTCCCCCCCTCCGCCGACCCTACCCGCGGCTGCCCAGAGAGACAATACAGCCACCAGCCGGAGGCACCTCCAGGGAACGGGACCTTCCCGTTTGGGACCCCGCCCGCCCTCCCAGGTGCTGCTGGCACCGTGTTCCCAGGAAAACGGTGCCGACTCAGAGGCTGAGAGACATAGACCCAGCTTGGGCTCCCTGTGGGTGAATTAGGACCGGAAACCCTCTCCCTGGTGGGAATACAGTTTGAACTCTGGGACCCAGAGGTCGGACCTGCAGACCAGATCCCCTGCACCAAGGGCTAGCATTGCCCGGGGCACAGAGGGATTATACGTGAACAGCCTACTGAGGTCTGTGTGCCTCCAGGGGCGGATCGGCGTCCTAGAGGGCCACCCTCCTCCCAGGAGGAGGCCGTGCGCCCAACCCAGGTGGCATTCCTGTGCAGGGAACCTCCCCGCCGGCATCACAGTCCGGGGAGGCCTGGTGGCTTGTGGTCTGGCCTGCTGGCAGAGGCCCAGGAGTAGCTGCGGAGTTGGGGAGGGTGGAAAGAAGCGAGGCCTGCTGCAGACTGTGGGTCTCAGACAGCCCCACCCCCACACCCAGACTTTCTGGCTGAGCGGGACCATTCCAGCCCCGCCCTGACAGCAGAGAACAGAACTTTGACCCCTGCTAACGGACTGAGGGCAGGCTTACCCAACCCAGCTCCGCCCAGAACGAGAGCTGATAACAGGACTCAAAATCAACACCATAGCCTGTTCCTCCAAGCAAACGCCACCTACTGACAGGGACGGCATCTTGCACAGCCTTTCCACGGCACCCACTGACTCAATATACAGGGAGTGGTCCAATTTCACCCACAGGCACCACCTAACGCCTCAGAAACTAAACAAGGTGTGTGAATACCCAAACAATAACCTAAGGAAAGAAACAACAACTGATCGACATGGGAAGAAATCAGCGAAAGAACTCAGGAAATATGAAGAACCAAACGGAAAACACACCCCCAAGGAGGAGCACCAGCCCCCTAGAAACGGACACCGACCAAAATCAGGCAACCGATATGACAGAAAAGGAATTTCGTATGTGGATCATAAGAACACTCACCCAGCTGCAACAACAACTCAATAACCAACACCAAGAAAACACAAAAAACCTCCAAGAAATGGAACAAAGGTTCAACAAAGAGATTGACACAGTGAAGAAAACTTTAACCGAAGTCCTGGAGATGAAGAATCAACTCAGAGAACTACAAAATACTGTGGAAAGTCTCAAGAACAGGGTAGATCAAGCAGAAGAAAGAATCTCAGAGCTTGAAGATAACACCTTCCAATTAAATAAATCAGTCACAGAAATACAGCAGAGAAACAAGAGAAAAGACCAAAGTCTACAAGAGCTGTGGGATTATGTGAAAAAACCTAACGTGAGGGTCATAGGTTTAGCCGAAGGGGAGGAAGACAACACTCAAGGGCTGGACAAGCTTTTTGAAGATATAATAGAGGAAAATTTCCCAGGCCTTGCTCAAAATCTCGATATACAAGTTCAAGAAGCCCAGAGGACCCCTGGGAGATTCAATGCAAACAGGAAGACGTCACGTCATGCAGTCATCAGACTGACCAAAGTATCAACTAAAGAGGACCTTCTAAGAGCTGTAAGACAAAAGAAGCAAGTGACATACAAGGGAAAGCCAATTCGAATAACATCAGACTTCTCTAATGAGACTTTACAAGCAAGGAGAGACTGGGGCCCCATTCTCACTCTTTTGAAACAAAACAATGCACAGCCTAGAATATTATTCCCTGCAAAACTAAGCTTCATATATGAAGGAGAAATAAAAACATTCGCAGACAAGCAAAGGCTCAGAGAATTCACCAAGACAAGACCAGCCCTACAAGAAGTACTTAAAACAGCGTTATGCACGGAACATCATAATAATAATCCACGGATATAAAAACAACCAAAACCCAAAGATATTAAAGGCCAGATATTACAATGGCTCAAGACAGAAATCATAGCAACAACATCCAACCCAACAGAATGATCAATAATCTACCTTACCTATCAGTTCTCTCAATAAATGTGAATGGCTTAAACTCTCCACTCAAGAGACATAGGCTGGCTGAATGGATAAGAAAATACAGGCCAAGTATATGCTGTCTTCAGGAAACACATTTAACCTGCAAGGATGCACATAGACTAAAAATAAAAGGGTGGAGATCAATATTCCAAGCAAATAGAAGCCAAAAGAAGGCTGGTGTGGCAGTTCTAATTTCAGACGATTTAGTTTTTAAACCAACAAAAGTAGTAAAAGACAAAGAGGGTCATTATATAATGGTGAAGGGCACAGTCCAACAAGAAGAGATAACAATTTTAAATATATATGCACCCAACTTAGGTGCACCCAGATTCATAAAGCAAACCTTACTGGAGCTAAGCAAATGGATTAATAGCAACTCCATAATCGCCGGGGATTTCAACACCCCACTGACGGCACGAGACAGATCCTCCAAACAGAAAATTAATAAAGAAATAATGGACTTAAACAAAACTCTAGAACAATTGGGTCTGACTGACATCTACAGAACATTCTACCCAAAATCCACTGAATATACGTTCTTCTCATCAGCTCACGGGACATTCTCTAAGATTGACCATATCCTAGGACACAAAGAAAATCTCAAGAAATTTAAAAAAATAGAAATCATACCATGTACCTTCTCAGATCACAGTGGAATAAAACTAGAAATCAACCCTAACAGAAACTCACATTTCTACACAAAAACGTGGAAATTAAACAACCTCCTACTAAATGATTACTTCGTAAATGAAGAAATCAAGACGGAAATAAAAAACTTCTATGAAGAAAACGACAATGGAGAGACAAGTTATCAACTCCTCTGGGACACAGCTAAAGCAGTTCTGAGAGGAAAGTTTATCTCCATAAATGCCTATAACCAAAAGGCAAGAAGATCACAAATAGACAATCTAATGAAACGACTCAAAGAGCTGGAAAAAGAAGAACAGACCAACCCCAAACCCAGCAGAAGAAGTGAAATAAACAAGATCAAATCAGAACTAAACGAAATTGAAAACAGGAAAGCTATTCAGGAGATTAATAAAACAAAAAGTTGGTTCTTTGAAAAAATAAACAAGATTGACACGCCGTTGGCTAAGCTAACGAAAAGCAGAAAAGAGAAATCTCTAATAAGCTCCATCAGGAATAAAAAAGGAGATATCACAACTGATCCCAAAGAGATACAAGATACAATTTATGAATACTACAAAAATCTTTATGCACACAAACTGGAAAATGTGGAGGAAATGGACAAATTTCTAGAAACACACAGCCTCCCTAGGCTCAACCAGGAAGAAATAGATTCCCTGAACAGACCAATCTCAACAGCTGAAATAGAAACAGCAATTAAAAATCTCCCTAAAAAGAAAAGTCCCGGTCCAGATGGCTTCACACCTGAATTTTACCATACTTACAAAGAAGAACTAGTACCTATCTTGCAGAAACTATTCCACAACATCGAGAAGAACGGAAACCTCCCCGACACCTTTTATGAAGCGAATATTACCCTGATACCAAAACCAGGAAAGGATGCAACAAAAAAAGAAAACTACAGACCAATATCCCTAATGAATATAGATGCAAAAATTTTCAACAAAATCTTAGCTAACCGAATCCAGACACTTATCAAAAAAATAATCCACCACGACCAAGTGGGCTTCATCCCAGGGATGCAGGGATGGTTCAACATACGTAAATCTATAAATGCAATTCACCACATAAACAGAAGCAAAAACAAAGACCACATGATCCTTTCAATAGATGCAGAAAAAGCTTTTGACAAAATTCAACACCCTTTCATGATACGAACACTTAAGAAAATAGGCATAGAAGGGACATACCTAAAAATGATACAAGCCATATATGACAGACCCATAGCCAACATCATACTGAATGGGGAAAGATTGAAATCATTCCCACTTAGAACTGGAACCAGACAAGGCTGCCCACTATCTCCACTTCTGTTTAACATAGTGCTAGAAGTCTTGGCTACAGCAATCAGACAAGAAAATGGAATCAAAGGTATCCAAATAGGGGCAGAAGAGATCAAGCTTTCACTGTTTGCTGATGATATGATATTGTATCTAGAAAACCCCAAGGATTCAACCAAGAAACTCCTGGAACTGATCAATGAATTTAGTAAAGTCTCAGGATACAAAATTAATACACAGAAATCAGAGGCATTCATATACGCCAACAACAATCTAATTGAGAACCAAATCAAAGACTCAATTCCCTTCACAATAGCAACAAAGAAATTAAAGTACCTAGGAATATATTTAACCAAAGAGGTAAAAGACCTCTACAGGGAGAACTATGAAACACTGAGGAAGGAAATAGCAGAGGATGTAAACAGATGGAAATCCATACCATGCTCGTGGATCGGCAGACTCAATATCATCAAAATGTCTATACTACCCAAACTGATCTACAGATTCAATGCAATACCTATTAAAATCCCATCAGCATTCTTCACAGATATAGAAAAAATAATTTTGCGCTTCGTATGGAACCAAAGAAGACCCCGAATATCAAGAGCAATTCTAGGCAACAAAAACAAAATGGGAGGCATTAATATGCCAGATATCAAACTATACTACAAAGCTGTAGTAATTAAAACAATATGGTATTGGCACAAAAACAGGAATATTGACCAGTGGAACAGATGTGAGAATCCTGATATAAAACCATCCTCATATAGCCATCTCATCTTTGACAAAGCAGACAAAAACATACGCTGGGGAAAAGAATCCCTCTTCAATAAATGGTGCTGGGAAAACTGGATAGCCACCTGTAGAAGGCTAAAACAGGACCCACACCTTTCACCTCTCACAAAAACCAACTCACGCTGGATAACAGACTTAAACCTAAGATATGAAACTATTAGAATTCTAGAGGAAAAAGTTGGAAACACTCTCCTAGACATCGGCCTGGGCAAAGAGTTTATGAAGAAGTCCCCAAAGGCAATCACAGCAGCAACAAAAATAAATAAATGGGACATGATCAAACTACAAAGCTTCTGCACAGCCAAAGAAATAGTCATGAAAGTAAACAGACAGCCTACAGAATGGGAGAAAATTTTTGCATCCTATGCATCCGATAAGGGACTGATAACTAGAATATACTTAGAACTCACGAAAATTAGGAAGAAAAAATCAAATAACCCCATTAAAAAGTGGGCAAAGGACTTGAACAGAAATTTTTCTAAAGAAGACAGAAGAATGGCCAACAAACATATGAAGAAATGCTCAACATCTCTAATCATCAGGGAAATGCAAATCAAAACCACAATGAGATATCACTTAACCCCAGTGAGAATGGCCTTTATCAAAAAATCTCCAAACAATAAATGCTGGCGTGGTTGCGGAGAGAGAGGAACACTCCTACACTGCTGGTGGGACTGCAAACTAGTTCAACCTCTGTGGAAAGCAATATGGAGATACCTTAAAGCGATACAAGTGAATCTACCATTTGATCCAGCAATCCCATTGCTGGGCATCTACCCAAATGATCCAGTGACACTCTACAAAAAAGACACCTGCACTCGAATGTTTATAGCAGCACAATTCATAATTGCAAGGCTGTGGAAACAGCCCAAGTGCCCATCAATCAAAGAATGGATTAATAAAATATGGTATATGTACACCATGGATTACTATTCAGCTCTAAGAAACAATGGTGATATAGCACACCTTATATTTTCCTGGTTAGAGCTGGAACCCATACTACTAAGTGAAGTATCCCAAGAATGGAAAAACAAGCACCAGATATATTCTCCAACAAACTGGTATTAACTGAGTAGCACCTAAGTAGACACATAGGTGCTACAGTAATAGGGTATTGGGCAGGTGGGAGGGGGGAGGGGGGCGGGTATATACATACATAGTGAGTGAGATGTGCACCATCTGGGGGATGGTCATGATGGAGACTCAGACTTTTGGGGGGAGGGGGGGAAATGGGCATTTATTGAAACCTTAAAATCTGTACCCCCATAATATGCCAAAATAAAAAAAAAAAAAAAAAAAAAAAAAAAAAAAAAAAACCATTCCAAAGTCTCAATGAAAGAAATGAAATGCGTTATAACATGCAAGACAACATACTCATCTTTTATTTTTAAAATATCTTTGCACAGATAAAATCCTACAAAATTGCTTATATTATTTTATATTAGAAGTTAATTTGTTTTTACATTTCATAGTATTATGGGGGTACAAACACTTTGTTCACATAAATTGCCTTTGCACCACCTGAGTCAGAGCTACAAGCATACCCAATCCCCAGACAGAGCTCATGGCACCCATTAGATGTGAATTTACCCATCCCCACTTGTCCCCCCCACCTGCCTGAGCTCTGATGACTGTTACTTCCATATGTGCATGTAAGTGTTGATCGATTAGTACCAGCTTAATGGTGAGTACATGTGGTGTTTGTTTTTCCATTCGGGTGACACTTCACTTAGAATGGGCTCCAGCTCCATCCAGAATAATATAAGAGGTATTAGTTCACTATTTTTATGGCTGAGTAGTACTCCATGGTATGCATATACCACACTTTATTAATCCACTCGTATTGATGAACACTTGGGTTATTTCCACATCTTTTCAATTGTGAGTTGTACTGCTATAAACATTCAAATACAGATATCTTTTTTATAGAATGTCTTTTTTTCCTTTGGGTAAATATCTGGTAGTAGGATTACTGGATCAAATGGTAGTTCCAGTTTTAGTTCTTCGAGGTATCTCCATATTACTTTCCATAGAGTTTGTACCTAGTTTGCAGGTTTACCAGCAGTCTATGAGTGTTCCTATCACTCCACATCCATGCCAACATTTGTTGTTTGGGGACTTTTGGATAAAAGCCATTCTTACTGGAGTTAAGTGACATCTCATTCTGTTTTTTTTTTGAGACAGAGTCTAGCTTTGTTGCCCAGGCTAGAGTGAGTGCCGTGGCGTCAGCCTAGCTCACAGCAACCTCACATTTCTGGGCTCAAGCAATCCTACTGCCTCAGCCTCCCAAGTAGCTGGGACTACAGGCATGCGCCACCATGCCCGGCTAATTTTTTCTATATATATTAGTTGGCCAATTAATTTCTTTCTATTTTTAGTAGAGACGGGGTCTCGCTCTTGCTCAGGCTGGTTTTGAACTCCTGACCTTGAGCAATTCACCCACCTCGGCCTCCCAGAGTGCTAGGATTACAGGCGTGAGCCACCTCGCCAGCTCATTTTGTTTTTGATTTGCATTTCCCTGATAATTAGGGATGTTGAGCATTTTTTCATATGTTTGTTGGCCATTAGTGTATCTTCTTTTGAAAAGTTTCTGTTCATGTCTTTTGTCCACCTTTTAGTCAAGTTAGTTGGATTTTTTCTTGATGATTTGCCTGAGTTCTTTATAGATTCTAGTTATCAGCCATTTATCTGATGTATGGCATGCAAATATTTCCTCCCATTCTATAAGTTGTCTATTTGTTCTAATGATTATTTCCTTGGCTGTGCAGAAGTTTTCAAGTTCTATTCCACAGAAATGCTGGATTTCTTCCTTAATCTGATATGCTTCTGGAAAATACACCCACGATTCTATGTCTGTCTTTTTTTCAGGCCTTGGATCTACTCAAAAGTTGTTGATAGAGATACATAGATTATTTTTAGGTGGAATTATATTGTCTACTATAAAAATGTAATAGTTTGCCATTTAATTATATATATGTCAGTTGTAAAATTTAAACTTGTATAATACTAAAGATTGTAACATCAAATAAGACCAGTGATGATATTTCTGTGGCTGCTGAGAGTCTTCTATGCTGTATGTTGCATCATGCTTTGGTGCTACATTTTTCTGATCTGCTCATTCAATCTTTACAACAGAACCTATGTGTTGTATCTTACTGGAGTTGTAAAAATGAGAGAGATTTGAAAAAAATAACATAATGTCTAAAGATAAATTAGGAAGTGTTTATACAAGTGACCTCTATAGAAATTTAAAACTGTGGTATTTAGGGAATGTAGACTTTGATCTGGAACTTTAAAAGAGAGTGGGTGGGTGGTAAGTGAATGAAGAGAAGGCATGTACTCAGTTGGTGAATCAAAGAGGCTAGGCATTAATCAGGAATGTGTAATTGGAGAATAGGAATAAAAACTCTAGAGAAGATGATGTAGACAATACAACGTCATGAAATAAGTTTAAAATTTATATGGAAAAGTAGGTGAAGATCTTGCCCAATGGTTTGAAAAAGAAAATAGTGCAAGGGAAAAAATAACATTTGGAAGTTGCTGAAGAATTCTGTGACTGAGATGCTGTGTACATGCTTCTACAAGGTATATCCAAATAAAAAGGTGAATGTGTAAAACAGTGCAGGCAGAGGAAGGTATTGTCACCCAGTCTGAGTGGATAATTTAAGGGAAAATAAGGAATACATTTTATGGTCAACTTCCATGCTTGCAAGTGAGGACTGAGCAAAGAATGCCCACATTCATTCATTCATTAATTCAGTTAGTTCATGAATATTTTTGAATACCCACGACATCCAAGTGATCTTCTGGAGCTAGGGGAATGACACCTGAAAACAACCATAATCCCATTAGTTCACATTCTGACAAAAGACAAGACAGACAATATACAATGAAACCAACAAACAAACTCCAGTGATTATTTCCAATGAGTGAAAAAAACAAAACAAAACAAATGACAGACTAGAGAATGCTTAGAGGCACTTATTTAGCTGTGGGTTCCTCTTCCCCTCTGAGATGGGAACACTTGAGGTAAGGCTGCATGCTGAGAAAGAGCCTGCCTGTGAAGCTCTGGGGATAAGCATTCTAAGCTGAAGGAATAGTAGAGACAAAACTTCTGAGAGGGGAATGATCCTACACAAATATCAGAAAGAAGGCCTCTGTAGCCAGGGCAGAATTATGAGAGGGGAGTAGAGAGAGAATTTTGGCCAGGTGGACAAAGGCAAGATCATGTAAGAGTCTCTAGACTGCAATAGGTATTGTGTCACAGTCATGTTGCAAAAGAATGGTTTTAGAGGGTTTAAGAGGGGTTTTTACGGGACATATTCTACCTTTTCTATATTATGTATTCTCTTCTTCACCATGTGTACCATTTCATCCAACCAGAGGGAGCCATTAAGGTCTCTTTCCCCGTAGCAGACATTCTCATTCATTACTATAATCCTTTGCTCAATGCTAAAAGGCCTTTTCTTCCACCTAACTTTATGTCAAAATCCTATATGTTCTCTATGACTTATATCTAAATCTCCTTTTCTATGAAGCTTATGTATCACTTCGTTGGTTTTCTCCTTTTGTGAAGACAGTGGTAGGTTAGAAGAACATGAACTGTTTAGTTAAAAGATTTAGCATTATGCTCTATCACTTACTGTGAACTGTGACTGTAAAGTAGGTACTCTGTCATTTAGATTCTATCTTAGTCAGTTTAGGCTGCTTTAACAAATTGATAAAGGCTGAGTGGCTTAAACAACAAACATTTATTTTCTAACAGTTCCAGAGGGTGGGAAGTCCAGGATGAAAGTTCCAGAAGATTTGGTATCTGGTGAGGGTACTCTTACTGGTTTGCAAACAGTTTTCTTCTCCTTGTATCCACCATGGCTGAGAATAGAGAATAAGCTCTCCTGTCTCTTTTTACAAGGGTACTAATTCATATGGGCTCCATCTTCATCACCTAAGTACTTTACAAAAGATCCTAATGCCATCACAGTGAAGGTTAGGATTTCAACATATGAATTCGGTGATATACAAACATTCAGTCCATAACAGATACTAACATTGTTAATTGTAAAAATTGTACAAAAATAATTATTTTCCAAAAATGTCTTTTCAGATGTGAAAGTGCATAGCAACATGCTTGGCATACATTTGGACATATATCGTCATAATTTTAGATTTGGGTAATTTACTAGGAATCTGCATGTTATTAATTATAATAGCACAGTGATTATTTTTATATGAAAGTTTTTTTTTGCATTACTTCATTTAATCCTAATGAAAATCTTTTGAGTTAAGTTTATCAAGCCCATTTTATAGGTAAGAAATGAAGACTTATAAAGCATAAGTAACTTGCACAAATACACAAAAGTTTGTAAGTGATAGAGCCAGATTTCAGACCCAATTCTGTCCAAATCCCATGTTTTGCCCAAACTTCCCATTTTATAGATTAGAAATTCCAAACTTAGAAAGAATAAATAATTTATGTGGGGACCTGTGTCTAACTACTGTTAGAGCACATCTTGGAACCCAAATCTTCTGGTCCATTTATATAATCCTAAGCATTTTGTTTGTTTACTTTATGTATAATAACCATAGTAAATAGATCTTGATGACTGCAGGACTGAATTCATTTCTGATAAGAAAAGGGAAAGATTATTAAATGATATAATAGTCATAAAACTACAAATTAATGATAAAACAGCATTTTACTTTTGAAATACCAGCAAAATTTTTTTAAAAACAAATTTATGATAAATGTGAAATTATATTGAATAACTCTGCTTCTGTTATGTAAAACAAATGAAAATAATGTTTTTTGAAAATAAAGACCTAAAACAGAATTATAGAAACATAGGTGAAACGATAGTATCTAGAATTCAGTAGCAATTCCTAAAAATTTTTCTGAGTAAAAGGAAAATAAAAGAAAAATACTTAAATGTGATAAAACAATCTATCAAAAGCCAATTGGAAATATCTAGCAAGTGGTGAAATTTTAAGTCATTGCAGGTAAAATGTAAATCAGGACAAAAATGTCTGGTATCATCCACTAATACTATCTGGGAGGTTTTAGGTAATGCACTAAGACTATAATATGAAATAGTAGGGATAAATATAGGAAAAGCAACCAGATTTTTATATGTGCTTATTATAATTCCATGTATAAATAAGAATGTTCACATACTTACTAGCTAAAAGAATAATATAATTTAATAATTAGGGCTAATATTTTAATGCTAAGATGTCAAATATCAACATACAAATAAAAATTTAATAGCTTTCTGGTCAAATATTATCTAATTAGAAATGGAAATGATCATGAATAGTATAAAATAAAAGTATTCTTGATACCCTTGTTGAAGATCATTTGACATATACATAGATTTATTTCTGTGCTTTCTATTCTGTTCTATATGATTATCATTATGCAAGTACCATTATGTTTTGATTACTGTATCTTCATAATATATATTGAAATCAGATAGTTTGATGCCTCTGGCCTTTCTTTTCTTTCTCCAGGTTGATTTGGCTATTTGTCTTTTGTGGCTCCATATGAAATGTAAAATTATTTTTTTCTATTTCTTTTAAAAATGCCATAGAGGCCGGGCATGGTGGCTCACTCCTGTAATCCTAGCACTCTGGGAGGCCGAGGTGGGCGGATTGCTCGAGGTCAGGGGTTCGAAACCAGCCTGAACAAGAGCGAGACCCCATCTCTACTATAAATAAAAAGAAATTAATTGGCCAATACATATATGTGTATATATATATATATATATATATATATATATATACAAAAAAAAAAAAATTAGCCGGGCATGGTGGTGCATGCCTGTAGTCCCAGCTACTTGGGAGGCTGAGGCAGCAGGATTGCTTGAGCCCAGGAGATTGAGGTTGCTGTGAGCTAGGCAACAAAGCGAGACTCTGTCTCAAAAAAAAAAAAAAAAAAAATGCCATAGAGATTTTGATAGAGATTTCACTCAATCTGCAGATTGCATTGAGTAATAGGGACAATTTAATAATATTAAGTCTTCCGGCCATGAACATGAAATGTCTTTCCATTTGTTTGTGTCTTCTTTAATTTCTTTCATCTATGTTTTGTGATTTTCAGTATACAAATCTTTCACCTCTTTAGTACAGTTTATTTCTATGAATTCCTTTATTCTTTTTTGATGTTATTGCAAATGGGATTACTTTACTTATTTATTCTCTTCAACAAATGTTATTCGGAAAATTTGATATCCAAATGCAAAAGAAAAGAATTGGAACTTTATCTTACATTGTACTTAAACATCAACTAAAATGAATTAAAGACTTAAATGGAAGAATTATAACTGTAGTGAATATGACAACAAAAGCACAAGCAACAAAAACAAAAAAAAGCTAGATGGACTACATCAAACTCAAAACACATCTGCATAGCAAAGGATACAATCAAGAATGAAAAGGCAACCTACAGAATGGAAAAAATATTTGTAAATCATATATTTAATAAAGGGTTAATCTCCAAAATGTACAAGAAACTCTAAAAACTCAATAGCTAATAACCTCATTAAAAATTAGGATAAAGACTTAAATATGTATTTTTCCTAAAGAAGACATACAAATGGTTAACAGATATATGAAAAAATGCTCAGTGCCACTCATCATGGACATCCAAATTGAACCCATAATGAGATATCACCTCACATCTATTAGGATGACTATCACACAAAAAAATAGACAAAACAGAAGTTTTGTTGAGGATGTGGAGAAATTAGACACTTTGTACCCTGTTGGTGGGAAGACAAAATGGTGTAGCCACTGTGAAAAAAAGTATGGAGGTCCCTTAAACAATTAAAAATAGAACTAGTATATGATCCTGCAATGCCACTTCTTTGTTATTTTCCAAAAGAATTAAATCAGGATCTTGAAAAGATATTATTCATGTTCACTGTAGCACTATTCACAATACACTCCATGTGGAAAAAACCTAAATGCCTACTCACAGATGAATGGGTAGAGAAAATATGTGTAAATAAAATGGAATACTATTCATCCTTAAAAAGATGGAAATTTTGCAATATACGCTAACATTGATAAACTGTAAGGACATTATGCTACATGAAAAAGCCAATCACAGAAGGCCAAAATATGCATAATTCCACTTATATGAGATGTCTAAAATAGTCAAATTTGTAGAATCAAAAGTGGAATGGTGGTTATGAGGGGTTGAGGCAGAAGCAAATGGTAAGTTACTAATCTGCATAACAGGCATCAAGTTTCAGTTAAGCAAGATGAATAAGTTCTAGAAATCTACTGTACAACATTGTACCTATAGTGAACAATATTGTATGTTTAAAAATTTGTTAAGACAGTATATCTCATCTTAAGTGCCCTTACCACAATAATGTACACTTTTAAAAAATGAGTATGATGAATGATTCAATAATAGTCAGGGTCTATATGAAGTAATCTATAACAATTTTGTTAAACAATACAAAGCAAATAAATAAAGACACATCATGTGTCATTTAATTTATAAAATGTCACTTTTACCAAAATTCACATGTAATTTACATACAACTCTTTTCAGTGTTTCAGCATTTCTATAAGAATATCTAGCTAGCTGGTAGATATAAATCAGAAAAGATAATTTTGCATTCTTATGGAACAGTGAATATCAAATTTAGACAAAATAATTAGCAATTTTTAAATACATTATCGGCAAAATATATAATATTACTACAAAAATACAAATTAAACAGAAGAGAGGATCAAGAAATTAATTCATATAACTATGGATTTCCCTTGTTGACAAATGGTCACTCTCAAATGTCATTAGAGGGAGTGTAAAAGCTACATGCTTTTTAGAATAAACATTAAAAATATATATTATTTTCTTTTAAAGTGTGAAGCTCCTAACTCAGTAATGTGATTTTAGGATTCTATCCTGTAGGAAAATAATTACCAGAAAAGACATATTTATTGCATCACTTATTTTTGTTTGTTTATGGAGTGGCCTAATACTAGAAACCACCTCAATGGACATCAATTAAGAAAGTATTGGCTAAATTATGGAATAACTGCACTATTGAGTACTATCAATGTACTGTGACAGAGCAAGCAATGGGTTCACGGCCTGAGGGACATAGAAGCAGATCCCATGGCATCGACCTTTGAGAAAAACAAAAACTTTATTGCAAGTTGACTGGCAAGGAGACAGGAAGAAATATTCAAATCTGTCTCCCCAAACTGAAGGCTGGGCTGGGTCATATAAGCGTGAGATAATGAGGCATGATCTGACTGGATCTTGGATCCTGCCATGTAGTGTCTGCTTCTTAATTCAGTCTCCACTTTTCCACCCAAGCACTTAAGTTCTATGCACGGTTGCATGCTTGGTTCATGTGGGCATGCTTAGGTTATGTGACCTTCTTCACTTTGGGGTTCATACACAGCAATGAAACACAACTCAAAACTTTATTATTGAAGAGTTGAACCAGATTGGTCTGGTCCGGTTACACTACCAACTGTGAGTTTGATCCAGAGTGACCATATATCCTGATTTCCTCAGGACAGTTCCAGTTTAGAACTGCTTTGCAAACATAATTTTTAATAGTGCAGTCTTCCTTAGCTTGGATGATGAAATACAGTTATCCTTGTTAGATTTATATTTGTTTTTAAGAAGAGATTTCCAAAATATATTTCAGCATTCATATAAAGTGAATGTAATCAAAAAATAAAAATTCATATGCAAATGTTTCCATGAGCATGAATAAAAGGGTAGAAACATACTCAGAAGGTTGTCAGGTTGTCATCTTTGGTTGTCAGGGGTTGAATTGAGTTTATATGTCTTTGGGGATTAAAAAATAATCTACAAAGAATACTTAAAAGGCAAAAATAAATATTGAATAGCTGTCTTGGTCCCAAATTTATTTATGACCTTTGAAGAACTCATGTTTTTTTTTAATCTTTTTGAAATATTCAGTTTTATAATAAAGTATTCATTTCCTTGATGTGATTATATTATGGAGAATATAAGCTTATGTAAAAAATAATGGAAATATTAATAGCTCATTTCAGAAATTATCATACATGCCTCATACAAAGATAATTGCTTCAGTTTATATTCTCATTAAACCCATGATCTTATTTCTGATGTCATGCTCATTTGATAGTCTTTTTAGCAAGGAGAAAAACCACACATGTATTCAATACCTACCATATGTCTGGCACTATGTTAAGCACTCTAAAAGTGTTTGTTATTCTTTCAGAGATAAAGAACTAAGGCTCCATGCTATTTAATGTTTCTATTATTGCTATACTCAGGAAATAGAGAGTCAACATCCAAACTAACTCTGTGTGATTCCCAGTTTTTTCCCCCTTTTCCTTATTGCTGTCCATGCATATACAATTCTGTTATTTTTCACACTTACATTATTCATATACTCCTCCCTACTCACATTGAAAGGTTGACACTACAGGAATTGTTTTCATTTGAGTAGCAATTCCCAAGTACAAAATTAACCCGTGTTTAGAATTATGTCACCTCTCTCAACACTAACAAATGCATGAGAAACTATAAAAGGCAGCAAGTTGTATTAGCTTTATTTCAAGGAAACACAACCTAATATTAGAAAAGACAAATGACTCGTCCAGTGGCACATTCCAACTCATGTGGAGTTAAAAATAGGGTTGTGAACAAATTAAATGCTTTTTGGCTTTTTAGTCTAGAATATTATTTATAAGATATCAGTGATTCTCTGGTTTTAGAACATGACTATAGAAATTTTGTTGCTTGCCAGGACTGGTAATGATTACAATATCTTAGTATTTTTGACTTGTTGAAAATAATATTTAAAAAAGGCATCCATTTAAGACTGTGTTAGTTTTCAACATCATTTTATATGTGCTTTAAAGTGGACATACTGCTTGAATAATATACAATATTGACTGTAAGAGAAATTGTTTTAATTATGCATTATTTTTTTTTTTTCTTTTTTTTTTTTTTTTTTTTTTTTTTTTTTTTTTTTTTTTGAGACAGAGTCTCGCTTTCTTGCCTAGGCTAGAGTGAGTGCCGTGGTGTCAGCCTCGCTCACAGCAACCTCAAACTCCTGGGCTCAAGCGATCCTCCTGCCTCAGCCTCCTGAGTAGCTGGGACTACAGGCATGCGCCACCATGCCCGGCTGATTTTTATATTATATACATTAGTTGGCCAATTAATTTCTTTCTATTTTTTTATGGTAGAGACGGGGTCTTGCTCAGGCTGGTTTTGAACTCCTGACCTCGAGCAATCCGCCCGCCTCGGCCTCCCAGAGTGCTAGGATTACAGGCGTGAGCCACCGCGCCCGGCCTAATTATGCATTATTTGCATACACTGTCATCTAATGGAATCCTGATAAATTGGGCTATTTCATCTGTAGCCATTAGAAATTTTTGAAATATACTGTTTTTTCTTTCAACAGATATTTATTGAGTCCCTGATATGTGGCAGGAACTCTTCTAAGAACTTAGGCTAAAAAAGCGACAAAACAAAAGTTTAGTTTTCATGAAACTTACAATATATTGGGAGGGTATGATATATGTATACATATGCATATATGGTATATATTGTATATCATGCAGTGGTAAGTGCTCTGAAGAAAAACAAAGCAGATTAGAAGGTAAAGATAGAGAGATGCTATTTTAGATTAAGGGATCAAGCAGGACTGATTAATAATATGACATTATACCTGAGACCCAAAGGAAGGGGGGTCTGAAGGTATAAAACTACAGGCAGAGTGAACAATGAGAATAACATATCTGAGGTGGGGTGAGTAATTTATGATTAATCATAAATTCAGTGTAGTTGAAATGATTGAGTGAATGAGAAAATTATAAGAGATACAATCAGTGTAACAGCAAGAGAAAAGTGGACTTGGGACCAAAGAACCTTGGTAATGACTTTAGATTTAATTCTGAGTGAGACAGGCATTAGAGGTTTGTAAGCAGAGGAGTGATATAATCTGACCTAAGTTTTGAAAGAATCACTTGGGTTCCATATTAAAAGCAGATTTGAGGGGGCAAGGACTGAAGTGAGATCATTTGGGAGGTCATTAAAAAGTCCACACAAAAGATGCTGATGGCATGCTCACCAAATTGACCTACAGATTCAACACAATCCCTATCAAAATCCCAGTGTACTATTTTCAGAAAATGATGTTAATTCTAAAATTCATATGAAAATTCAAGAAATCCAGAATAGCCAAAACAATCTTGAAAAAGAACAAAGATGGCAGATGTACAATTCCCAATTTCCCAATGTAGAACTTACTACAAAGCTGTGTGGTATCAACGTAAAGATAGATATATATCAGTGAAATAGAACAGAGAGTCCAGAAAAACTCTTATGTTTGTGACAGGTTGCCAAAATAATTCAATAGGGGAAAGAATATTCTTTTCAACAAAAGATGCTGGGATAATTAGATATCAACAAATGTAAGAATGAAGTTGGATCCCTACTTTACTACTATACAAAAATTGACTCAAAACAGATCATAGAGGATCATAAGCTTGTATGTAAGAATTAAAACTATAAAACTCTTAGAAGAAAATTTAGAAGTAAGTCTTTGTGAACTTGGGTTAGGCAAACCTTTTTTAGACACCAAAAGTCCAAGTAACAACAGAAAAAATATATAATAGATAAACTGGCTTTCATAAAATTTAAGAATTTTGTGCTGTAAATGATGTTAATAAGAAAGTGACGTCAATCCAAAGATGTGTAAAAATTAGAGATATTTTCTATGACATGGAATTTTTACCCAAAATATAAAAGGATAACAATTCCATTAAAAATGAGTGAAGGACTTGAATAAAAATGTCTCTAAAGAATATATACTAATGGCTGATAAACACAAGACAATAATACTCACCATCACTAGTTATTAGGAAAATGAAAATCAGAGCTGTAATGAGATAACATTTCATATTTTCTATGGTGGAAAAAATAAAAAATAACAAGTGTGGTCAAAGATGTGAAGAAGTTAGAAATCATATATAGCTTTTGGAAATGTAATATGGTACAGCAACTTTGGAAAACAACCTGACAGTTCTTCAGAAAATTAAACATAAATTACCAAGCAATTCTAATCCTAAGCATATACCCAAGACAATTGAAACGTCCACACAAAATCTTGTACATGAATGTTTATAACAGCCAAAAGACAGAGATAGGCAAAATGTCCAATAACTGATGAATGGTAAATAAAAATGGTTTATCTGTACAACACAATATATTCAGCAATGAAAGAAAAAAATGAAGTCTTAATATATGCTACAACCTGGATGAAACTTGAAAACTTTTTGCTAAGCGAAAGGAGCCAGTAATAAAATATCACATATTGTATTATTTCATTTATATCGAATGTCAAGAATAGGCAAATCTATGGAGACAGAAAGTAGATTCTTGGTTACTAGGCCTGGGGGAAGAGGGTGGAGAGGAATGAAGAGTAATTCCTAAAGGATATGCATTTTTTGAAGAGGTGACAAAAACATCCTAAATTGGATTGTGGTGATGGTTGCACAACTCCATGAATATAATAAAAGTCAATAAATTGTTCATTTTCAAATGGGTAAATTGTGTAGCATGTGAATTATATCTCAAAAAAAGCTGTTATTATTTTTTTTCAAAGATGTGATGATGGATTAGATGATGGGAGATTAGGATGTTAACATTGAAGGTCATGGGAAGTCTGATTCGGGGGGATGCATCTGGGTAAACCACATGACATAGCTGGCTTGCAACTATTTTTTTTTATCTAAAAAACGGTAATTTTAAGTGGTTCTACTTATTGTTTACAAGGTTTACCAACAGGTATTTTTGTTACTACGTTTGTGAGATGACTCTAAGGTATGGGACAGAAGAATTAAAAAGATGAGGATGTCATTTATTGAAATCTAGAAGATCAAAAGTAATTACTGGGATCCAGTTCATTTTTAGGCATGTTAGCACTACAAAGACTAGGATATTACCGAGTGGATGTCCTACTAAGCAGGTAGACAATACCTTGCTGCTTAGGAGCAAGTGAAAGAAACAATTGTCTCTGGTAGGATTCAAGCAAATTTCACACTGTGATTAGACAATTTTCTTACTCTTTCACCAGTATTCCACCTCCAGAAACAGTACATTTCTGCTGTGTGTCAGTTAGATAAGATGCGATCTAGTCATCTTAATTACTTCCTACAGTAACAGAGATGGGGATTTGAAAACAGACATGTACTAAATCATTATAAGTCATTGTATTTTATCCAACATGAGTTCACATTTTTAGAAAGCATCCACTCTATAACCAGGTTTAGACTTTGAGAATTGCAAACATAATATATAAAGCATTGTTTCGTTCCCCCAATAAATTGTGAGATGGACAGAGAAATAAGTCTGGCTTGCGAGAAAAAGTCAGTGACAGCTAAATGATGGAAATGTAAAAGTAATAAGGGATAAATATGTGATGTGCAATAGACTAGTGAAGTTAGATGCCTAGATGAGTGGTTGAAATCTTAAGAGTTACACCTAAGAAAAGGGAGAAAAGGCTACCATGTTTATTGACACAGAAAATGTTTATAAAATAAATGTGAGTTTTTCTAGGCCTCTAAAGATAACAGATTTGGATGCGTTGAGGTGAGAGAGACAGATAATGAAAATTGGGGAAAACAAATGTAAATACAAGTGAAAAGGCTGAATTGCGCATTGGCTATTTAGGGAGCTGTAAATAAAAGATACTATCATTAGGCTAGTATCCCTAAGGCCCGGTGTGTAATAAATGTCATTGCATAAATTTAGATGGAGGAGAGAGTTCAATCAACTGCTCTTAGGTCAAAGGAAAAATAATAACAATACCAATTTATAAGGTACATGTCTATTTTTGTGGACATAATCAAAGGGTATATTTTGTAATTTGTGGATTGGACATAACAATCATGCACATTGAGTATTTCATGAGTGTGCTACTATACTAGGGACTGTTTAAAATCAGAATTGCCTTACAGCCCTATAATTCAGCTTAGTGAAATAAAATAAGAAGTTTCCTAACAACATAAAGCCACTGCTAAATGTCAGGTACTTGGTCTCAATTTTTTTTCATAACGCTTCTTTAGATAAGAGGACTGAGAAATAAAAAGAGATAGGATAGTTTACTTATAGTATATTCAGATCTAGTTGCAATTTAAATTCAGAAATTTGGGTCTCAGACAGAAACCATCTTATCCCAATCTGACACTTTCCTATGTTTTATATTATTTGGTATTTACCGTTTGTATGCTCTGCTTCATTCTCGTCTATCTCTCTCACATACCCCCTCCAAAACACACACACACACACACACACACACACACAAATGAGTAGTGAGAAATGCCAACACAATTATCTCTATCCATTTATTTGCTTTTATCTATATGCCCAAAACCATGATGATAAAAATCTACCCTTCTGCATAGATAGTGAGTATGTTTCTTTTTTGTAATAGTTAAGATTTAAAAATGTGTGTGTTTTACTTGTGTGGTTAGAGGGTAGCTATCCATACATTAAAAGAAAATATCAATTCTTATTCTTTAACAAAAACACTTACTTTAGGTTTCAGATAATTAAACTCATTATTTGTTTGATTAAGTCATCTGACATTTTTTATGGCTCTGTTTTCTGCTGACTCTTAAAAGAAAATGGGTATTGTATACTATTTTTTACTCTGTATAAAGAAATATTTCCATTATTTTCATTACTACCAAGATAGAACAAAACAAGTGGAGACGTTATTTCCTTTTACATTAAGGCACCAAACTACCAAATAATTAACTGAATTAATTAAAATGATAATGTTTTAACATTGTGTCCCCATTTTGCCTGATCAACATAGACTGGCAACTCAAAAGTGCTTTGCTTAATGTTTTATCAACAGAATATAATGATACAAAATTAAATATATGCTTTGAACTTGGCAAGTGTGACTACAGAATCCTTCCAGAAAAATATTTAACATGACAATAAATAATCATAGATGACCATCATTCAACTCTCTACTTTATAGACAAACTGAACTTAAGTATTGTGCATATACATAATTGCTCATATGCTTACAATATTGGCATGGTGCATTTATTTTTTGTCAGTAATGAGAATAATTTTCTTGTTGCTACTCTGTATTTTAGAATGCAAGTCCTAGAGAGTCATGAAAGAGACAATTTTTAACGTTTCTTATATGTAATATAACATATTGAAGTAGTCATTCATTTAAGAAACATTTATTGATGTCCTAACATGTGCCAGGTAGTGTGAAGAATGCTATAAGAAGGATTTTAGGAAGTTGTTGTGTGTCTAATAGGAGGAAAAAATTGTTTTATGTAAAACAGTGCAGCTGAACCTTGGTGTATGTCATTTTAACCCCTTTGAGAAAGAAGGCTACTGATCATTCTCTCTAAAAGTAGAAGTTAGGGGGTGTTATAGGCATGCAAACACAGTAATTCTCATGCATTTTAGAAGTTCATAGAGGTTAAGGCAATGTAGATAAAGATACCACTGTTTAATTACTAAAGGCTTATGGAGGAGGAAATATTTGCGGAGATTTGAATGTAGCTCTCAGGTGTATTTCCCCGCATCTCATTCCTTCCTTAGGACATTGGGGCTTATGAGATATGCAGCCTGCTTCAGACTTTTGCGGGTGTTCGTCTATGATCTAACATGACAATCTGTGCAATCTCATCAATTAACTTTTCCCCAAACGCCTTCTCATTAGTTATATAGAACTATAGAACATCCTTTAAATCATTTGGCATACTTCACTTTGACCCTAAACGTTGCTTGCCTCCTTTCTTGGAGATGCCCAAACCCAGCTTAGAATCAGCTGCTCTTGCTCATGGTCCCGAGGACATGCGTCACTTATCACACTTTGTACGCCTGAGTTTCTTACTACATTGTCACGTCTTCAATGGCAAAGATATTTACCATGAATAAGGAGAATCAACTGGATATCATTTTAATTTACATTTACTTATTATTGTTGGAGAAAATCATTTATATATATATATTTAATGTTTGCACTTCTCTTTCTGCTATTAACCTGCTATAGCTTTTACCTTTTTTTTTGTCACTAGATTATTTGTCTATTTTTTCATCAAGTCATATGAATTTTGTTAAATTAGTGGTATTAAATGTTCTACTGTTACATATATTGGAAATATTTTCCTCAGTCCATCTATTGTCATTTTTATAATATTTTCAAGTACTCACAGGCCCCTTTTAAAGTGGCGAAAGCTATCTTTCCCCTTCCCCCACCCCTCTTGGTGGCTCTTTGGTTTTGTGTCTAATGTGTTACAAGCTTTTTAAAAATTTCTTTAAGTAATTCTTTAAATTATCTGGAATTTCTTATTATGTAATTCAAGGATCATTCCCACCTTCAACGATCATGTATAGCTAATTTTCCAAATATTATGTATTTTAAAACCCACCATTTCATCATTGGTTATATTTTATTTTATTTTATTTTTGAGGCAAGAGTCTCACTCTGTTGCCCCAGACTAGAGTGCAGTGTCATCAGCCTAGCTCACAGCAACCTACAACTCCTGGGCTCAAGTGATCCTCCTGCCTCAGCCTCCTGAGTAGCTGGGACTACAGGCATGCACCACCATGCCCGGCTAATTTTTTTATATATATCTTTTTTTAGTTGTCCTGATAATTTCTTTCTATTTTTAGCAGAGACAGGGTCTCCCTCTTGCTCAGGCTGGTCTCAAACTCCTGAACTCAAGCCATTCTCTGGCCTCAGCCTCCCAGAGTGCTAGGATTACAGGCCTGAGCCACCAGGCTTGGCCTCATCATTGATTTTAGAGACAAGTTGTAATGCAATTTTGTAAAAAAATGTAATTTTGTTCTGTTTCTAGACTACTAATTATTTGATTTGTTTCTTATTTTATATTGCAGTTTTGTATTTGTCAGGCCCATTCCTGCCTTGTGTTTTCCTTCATTTTTCATATATTTTGGGGTATTCTTGTACATTATTTCTTTCAGAGCTATAAAGTTTATTTACTCTAGAATTGGTCAAGGAATGTTAGTCATATTTATACAGGTAAGAAGAGGAAACTTCATCCCCTGACTAGAAATGCTTGCATCACTTGTTCAGTATACCCACTTTCCTACTTGTGCATGTGCTTCATCTATCATCTTGATCCAATCTCCTAATAAGGCAGTGATGAAAAAGTCAAATGATCATTTGCTTTGTAAGGGTGAAATCAGAACAGGGCATGATATTCATACACATTTTGCCTCAGTGCTGGGAAATGTTGATGAAATACAACTTTACCACAAAACAGACTTTACCTCTACAGTTGCCAGCAAGCTCATCATAACAGCCTCCTTCTTGGATAGTACTAGATATAGAGTGAAATACATTATTTTTTTTATCCACAGTGTTCAGAACTCATGTAGATTATTTTCCTTTTATTGCAACGTAGAATAACCATATATATGCAGTTGTGTTCAGGCCTTCAGTTCTATCTTCACAAATTTGAAGATGAAGTTACTATCATCAGTTTTCTCAAAGTTTTTACATGCCAGCATCTTTATATAATGGCCCAGATTATACCTGTGTTGTCGGCAAACACCTTTGGGGGAAGTATTCTCTTGTTATGTTAATGGATTTGAAGGGTTTTCATATCGTCTCACATATCTGTTTCTGGGAGACACCTAAGCATTTATGTATGGATTTTGGTAAACTTTAAAAATTAAACTTTTTCCATTTCTAGAGCCATTTCATTTTATTCCTGTGTGTTGACACATATCAGGCCCCTTTTACCAGAGGTTCCATAGTTCTGTCTGAGCCTATTTGTGGGCCAGTTTGTCGATCTGTATCAGAAATATTATATACATTTTCTGTGTCTACCTCTTTGGGCAGCATATAATTAACCTACATTAAAATATATATTTTTGGTGATCCCTCTCATTTTTTCAAATGTTCTTTAGCATATTTATTGCATATATTTCCATAAAAGCTTAGATTGTTTTATATAAAGCGTCTTTTTAAAAAAAAAAAAACCTGTTCCATCCTCCTTTTATTATATCTCAAGTAGGCCTTTCATCAGCCCAACTCTCAGGGAGGCCTGTATGGTTGGACATAATTCCTCTGTCTTAGAAGTCTAAATTCACCAAGTTAGCCACACTCAGTAGATTAGGCAATAAACATATTTTGCCTTAAGGCTCTACATGCCATTCTTAAAGTGTCTCCTATGACTTATTGGGCTTTAATTCTATTGTTATCACTCCTTTTGGACTGAGAGAGGCAGTAAATCTAAAACAAACTTAGAAACCTTACTGTGATCACTGTCAAACCCACCTATTCTCCTGTGAAGAAAATTGTCCCCTTAGTGGGATATTTTATCTACCTGTCAGAGAGATTGTTATTCTTCAATGCTAATTATTTATTTGATTCAAAGAGATTTTTCTTCAAGATTTGCAAAATCTAAAGATGCAAAAATAAAATTATTTGTTTCCATTGATTTATTTCATTATAGTGGAATGGTATATTTCTGTTTTCTTTTCATGTCTTAATTTTAGTTATTTCACTAGTTTAACCTGAGATGATTCAATAGCCAATGGTTATTTTTGTTATTACTATTTTTTTAATATGTAAGTATGAATAATGGAACTTAACAAGCAAGAATTTTAAAACAGCTGCCAGATGCTTGCTAGTGCTGAGGATGCTCAGCCTTAGGTAGGCTTGGCCTTGGCCACTGTGCATGTGCATGGTAGGGTATTTTAAGGGTCACTTACATCTTTCCTAATTCCATTCTCTCTTCTCCCCAATACTCCCCATATTTTCACTTATGAATGTTGTGAATGAAATTTACTTAATTGAGGATAAACTTGTCTGAGATAAAGCAGTATGATTTTGTGTTTAAGTGCTTTGACTCTGGAATGAGACTGTTAGGTTTCAAATCCTGGATATCCATTTTCTCTTGCATATCATTGAATCTTCTTACAATCCATGTTTGAAATTCTTCTTCTGTCATTTTAGTGGTTCTGAATTTGGTTGATGTCCATGGCTAGAGAGCTGGTGTTCCCCTTTGGGGGTGTGCTTTCCATTTGATTCTTCATACTTACAGAGTTCCTTTGCTGATTCCTTCCCATCTGGATCAGCTGTTGCTTCTTACCTTTAGATTTTTGTTTAGATAATGATATGCCCAGTTTAGTCTCTGAGCCAGTAGGTGGTGCTTATGAGATTTGACCACACCCTGTATGATAAGTCAGTAGATGCAGCGAAAGGGTGTGCCAGTTGATATCCCTATCATTAGGTGGTGCTTCCTGGGAGGTGCAAGCTGTAGGGTTGTTTTGGGTCCTGTAACCAGCTCTTGTTCCTCTGGAGAGGCACTGTAGTTGCTTCAGGTGGTGGGTGGGGCCCTGGGACTTCCAGGTGTGTCCTTATTTTCTACCTCAGTGGGGGCCAGTGGAAGAGTGAGTCTGGGCAGAGTTGGTTGGGTAAGCCTGCCCTTAAGCACCACAAATACTGTTAGCAGGGGTCAAAGGTCTGTTTATGCTTCTGGGCAAAGCTGCCAGGGAGGGGCTGAAATGTCCCCACCTAGCCAAAAAGTCTGCATGTGGGGGTGGGGCTGTCTGAGACGTGCAATCTGGAGAAGGCCTCGCTCCTTTCTGCCCTCCCCTATTTCTCACTTTCTCCTGGCCTCTGCCAGCACGCAAGACCTCAAGCAATTGGATTTCCCCTGACTGTGATGTGAGCCAGGAGGTTTCCTACCCAGGATCACAGCCTTAGCTGGGAGCGTGGCCCTTCTGTGGGAGGAGGGTTGCACCTCAAGCACTCTGTAGCCAGGACTGACTCTGATCTGCCCCTGAAGGCACACACACCTCAGTAGACTAATGCACAAATGTCCCTTCTATGCCCCTGGGCAATGTGATCTGAGACCCTGCAGGCCTGTGCCCTGGCCCAGAGATCAATCCCTGACATTGACAAGGAGAAGAATGCTGGTCCTAAGTCACCCATGGGGTGCCCAAGCTGGATCAATGTCTCTCTATCTCAGGATCTTCCCTGCTCTGCTGGAGTCACCAAGAAAGCTGAATCTGGGAGGGCCAGCATTATATGACAAATCCACAGCTAACATCATACTGAATGGGGAAAAACTGAAAGCATTCCTTCTTAGAACTAGAACCAGACAAAGTTGCCCTCTATCACTGCCTCTATTCAACATAGGGCTAGAAGTCCTAGCCAGAGCATTCAGGCAAGAAAAGAAAAAAAAAGTGCATCCAAATGGGGGCAGAAGAGGTCAAACTATCTCTCTTTGCTGATGATGTGATCTTATATCTAGACAATCCCAAAGATTCTGCCATGAGACTACTGGAATTGATAAACAAATTTAGCAAAGTCTCAGGTTACAAAATCAATGTACAGAAATCAGTAGCATTCCTATACCAACAACAGTAAAACTGAGAACCAAATCAAAGACTCAATACCATTCACAATAGCAACAAAGAAAATAAAACACCCAGGAAAATATTTAACTAAGGAGGTAAAAGAACTCTATAGGGAGAAATAGGAAACACTGAGGAAGGAAATAGCAGAAGACGTAAATAGGTGGAAAACCATATTATCCTTATAGGTCATCAAAATCAACATTGTTAAAATGTCTGTACTACCCAAAGTGATCTTCTGATTCAATGCAATCCCTATGAAAACACCAACATCATTTTTCACAGATCTAGAAAAAGTAATTCTACACTTCGTATTGAATCAGAGAAGACCCTGTTTAGCAAAAGCGATCTTAAGCAAAAAGAACAAATTGGGAAACATCAATTTACCAGACTTTAAGCTATAACACAAGGCTATAGTAACTAAAACATCATTGAACTGGCACAAGAACAGAGACATAGACCAATGGAACATACTGAGAACCTAGATATAAACACATCCTCATATAGTGATCTAATCTTTGACAAAGCAGACAAAAAATACACTGGGGAAAAGAACCCTTATTCAATAAATGGTGCAGGGAAAATTGGATAACCACATGTAGAAGACTGAAACAAGATATGCACCTCTCACCTCTCACAAAAATCAAAAATCATCATGTATAACAGACTTAAACCTAAGGTGTGAAATTATTATAATTCTAGAGGAAAATGTTGGAAATATTCTTCTAGACATTGGCCAAGGCAAAGAATTTATGAAGAATACCCCAAAGGCAATCACTGAGACAACAAAAGTAAATAAATGGGACCTGATCAAATTAAAAAGCTTCTGCACACAAAGAAGCTATCATGAGAGCAAACAAATAACCTACAGAATGGGAGAAGATATTCACATGCCACACATCCAATAAAGGACTGATAACTAGAATCTATTTATAACTCAGGATAATCAGCAAGAAAAAAAAAAAAACAACCATATCAAAAAGTGGGCAAAGGACATGAACAGAAACTTTTCAAAAGAAGACAGAATAATGGCCAAGAAACATATGAAAAAATGGTGAACATCTCAAGTCATCAGGAAAATACAAATCAAAACCACAATGAGATATCACTTATCTCCAGCGAGAATGGCCTTTATCAAATAGTCCCCAAACAATAAATGTTAGCATAGGTGCAAAGAGATAGTAATACTCGTACACTGCTGGTGGACTGGAAACTAGTACAACCTCTATGAAAAGTAATATGGAGATACCTCAAAGAACTCAAAGTAGAATTACCATTTGAACCAGCAATCCAATTACTGGGCATCTATCCAAATGAAAAAAAAAGACATTCTGTGAAAAAGACATCTGCTTCAGAGGTTTATATAGCAGCACAATTCACAATTGCAAAGAAGTGGAAACAACCCAAATGCCTATCAATACATGAGTGGATTAAGAAAATGTGGTATATGTTTACCATGGAGTTCTACTCAGACACAAAAAACAGTGATGATCTAGCACCTCTTGTATTATCCTGGATACAGCTGGAACCCATTCTATTAAGTGAAGTATAAGAAGAATGGAAAAATAACTACCACATGTACTCACCATCAAAGTGGTATTAACTGACTTAACTGACCAACATACAAGTGCACATATAGTAGTAACAGTCATTGGGTGTCAGGCAGGTGAGAGGTGTGAGGAGAGAAAGGGTATATTCACACCTAATGGGTGTGGTGTGCACCGTCTGGGGGATGGATGCTTTAAGCTCTGACTCAGATGAGGCAAAGGCAATATATGTGATCTAAACATTTTTACTCCCATAATATGCTGAAATAATAATAAAATACACAAATCCTGGGACTGCCCTTACATTCTGAGTTATCTTGAATAATTTATTAAATTAATCTAAGGCTCCCATGCCAAAAAGTCAACAAAATAAGAGCAAAATATTCACAATATTTAACACCCTGAAAAGCCTAAGCTTTTTTCATTCCAAAGAATGCTAAATCCAGAAGAGGGTCCTAGAGGATCCCTGACATTGCAAGCATCATGTATTTAGTAGTGGGAAATAGTAGGGTCTGGAGCAGCTTAAGTACTGGTAGCTTACCTAGGCTTCTTTGACAGTGATTATTTAACTCAACTAGCAAGGAAGCATTTCAATATTTTAATTGGTTCAGCTGAACTGGAGTAACCCAGAACTGTCACTAAAATTAAATTGTTTACATAAGATCTTTTCCAGATACATTTTTCTAAAAAGAAGAGCAATGGTGTCACAAGACAATAAAAGGCAAGATATAACCACATCCATTGGAAAAGGAAACAAGAATTGAAGCCCCTAAAGCACATGTACCCTACTTCACAGATGAATAATATGTGGTCATGGCACCAGCAATATCACATTACATAGGTTGTTCCTGTGACAAGATCCTGGTTGAGCTTTACCTCATTTTGTTCCTGTCTCAGAGTGACTCTCCAGCATTCCCATACGTTTTCTGAGCTGTCAGTTACCCATCTACTAAAATCCTTTTCTGTGTGAGTTTACCAGATTCAATTTCTCTGGTTTATAACTTAACATTATTAAAGAATTTGGTACCAGAACTGGATTGTTGGAATTGATAAACCCTAACATGTAGCATTGACTTGCTGAAGGATTATATTTCCTGGGTAGAAAACCGAAAAGACAATGCAATATGTGGTTAAATTGTGGTATTGTACATTTGGAATAAGAGCAATGTCTTAAGGGACTTGTTAGAAAAGAACCAGGGTGTTGTAGTGTGCTGATTAATTCTCAGGGTCATCATTAAGATTTTCCAAGAAAGAGATAAGTTTAGGACTCTCAGGGAATAGGGGTTTAAAAAATAGAGACAGTTTTAATAATAGATGTTTTTTTCTGCCTGCCATTGCTATAAAAGTTGGCTGAAAGACTAATAATTTGATTTTTTCCATTATGGCAAATAAACTATAATCCAAATTTAAGATCTTATATACTGAAACAGAAAGAGAGAATAATTCGTAGAGAATAAGATTATATAAAAGATAAATCTAGATTTAAACCCTCTTGTAAATACTTCTAGTTAATACAATAGTTTCAACTTTGGTTACATATTGTTTTTAAAAAATTATGATGCTTTGTTCCCAGATCCTGAAATTCTTATTTAATTAGTTTGTCTTAGAAAGTGGCATGAGCATTGTCTTATAAAAAGTTCTCTAGGTGATTCTTCAGAAATGATTCTTTCTCATTGAAGATGTTTCTGGAATACAGCTTAGAGGACAGAATCATATTCCAGGTTTTGATTTATCTGAGTTTAAAGCCATTTATTAGTGAACTAGAGAGTGGTTAGTGCTTAATGCTTTGCTGTGAAGCCACAGAAATTCCTATACTCAACAACTGTGCATAAATATGATCTTAGATGTGGTTTCTAGCCAACCAAGTAAACTCAAAGTGTATATATTGGAAGCCTATTAAAGTCTTTAAGATAGCTACATTGAAATAAATTAACCTAAATATCACAGATCCCTTCAAAATGGGAAAGCTTTATAATGCCCATCCCAGATATAGCCACAGAGAAAAATGGACCAGGGAGTTCATCACAGATGTTAAAAGTTTGGGCTACTCTATTGGGTGACCAAGAAGCCCTCTTTTGGTGCCAAAGGAGAGATTTTTCACTATGTCCTTGAGTCCAGTGTGATATGTGCTGTGTATTGTATGAATAGTACTATTCTAGTAGTAGATGACCATGATTTATTGACAAGATGTTCCTTTTAGTTTATATCTCTTATGTCCATTTCAACCAATTACCTCATTATAGAGTGGCTTGCTGCCCGCATTCTGGTGAGGGATCGAGCAGATTTGATAAAAGGCCAATGACAGGGAGAATATTAGATGAGGGAGGAAGAAGAACACAGCAGGAGGCAACTCCCTTGGAAGTTTTTATGTCAGGTGGAACAAGAGATTCGACTTGGGCAGAAGGCAGGGGTACAAAAGTGAGAACGAGTCCAAAAGTTGGAAGAGCTTGTTTATGGTTCACACAATATTAAATTGACAACTTTATAGTATCTTACAAGCTACAACAATTCTGAAATGGAAGGGTCATGACTTTTCATCACTGCTATGTTACCTCAGTTGGTACTTTGGTATTTAAAAAAGACATTGTTATCTCTTTTTGAGTGCCAGTATTCTACCCTTTTTCTTGTTCTTGATAAAATTTAATGCTGATTACCATACCCTTTAATTTTCACTCCAATCTTTTCAGGGTGAGATTTATGGTATTGGAATTATTTGCAAGAACTAGTCATTTTTCTTGCTGCAAATTCCTTTAATCAATTAATAAAACTCATGCTGGTCTTAAATTAGCCCTAAATTTCTTGCTGATAGGCCTGGTTCTTTTTGTTAATTTATATTCAGTTTGGAGAAGTAGATCTGCACTATTCACAGTATGTATATCTGTTTTTAAGTTTGTGTTTGTAACCTGCCTATATATTTGTTTGAAAGGTAGAAATCTTAATTTTCCCTTTCCAGTATGTAAAAACATTATCAAATGCCTATCATTTAAGTTACAATCTAGATACTCTGTTACTAATAGCTCTTCCTTCTTATTTAATCTTTTTCTGTAGGCATTACTGTTTTTGCAAAATTTCCTGAAAAGTAATGAAGCTACATTTTAAAATGGCATCTTTGCTTCTGTCTAGGCCTTTATCTACACCATTTTGGCAATTGTTTTGGTCATAACCTGAGTTATAGCTGGGAAGAAATAAGAGGGAATTTTTGAGTCATAAAACTGCAATCACACATATCGGTGCTGAGTTGAGAGAAAAATAAGTCATTTTCATTCATTGAGAAAGTAAACAAATAATTCCGTTGAAAATTCTACTTCAGAACTTAATATACTCAAACATTGTTGCAGACAGGAGAGGGAATAGGTAATAAAATAAATGCAGGCTTTGGATTGAGAGAGTTGAGTACAAATCCAATTTCAAACTCTTGGAAGCTATGTGATTTTTTTAGGCAAGTGCTTAATGTATATATAAGCCCCAGTATTTCTAATCAATAATATGGCAGTAACATTTACTTAGAAATGTCACTTTGGGGATTAGGAAGAGTAGAGGGAAAGTGTTTGGCAGATAGTGGCATTGGTATGGTTTACAAAGCGATGATTAGGTAAGAATATAATGCTCCTTTGGAGTAATGTTCCTAAGAAACACTGTAAGGTTATGGGTGCAACCATTTCCTTTGATACTGTTACAATGTCACAAATGTATATCCTATACATTTAGCAATAATTTATTAAAGCTTTATTATCGCTTAAGACAAGGTTACTGCTTTTTAAAAGTTTTGATTTTTGTAAAGTACATAAATGAATAAATGACTGCAAGGGTGATTGGGAAGGAGTGGAGCAAGGGAGATGTCATAAGCATTATTCATGCCATGCATCTCTAGCAAATTCCATTTCTAAGATAAGAGCACTTATTTGGCATGAAATATGGTTAACAATGCCAATAGCACAAGAAAAGCCTACATTCAGTATTCTGTGGGCAACATATCCATATTACTATTTCAGAGATTCTGAAACTATCTCAGATTCTATTGTGATCCACATTAGAAATATTAGAATTATTGATATCTATTTCACCAGTGAAAAATTTAGCTCTGGTAAACACCACACATCTGTTATCTGATAACACTTAAAGAGTATTCAGGGAGATGGATCATCCAGTGACAAGTTGAAATCCTTGCATTTTTGCATCTTAGTTTCAAATTTTCCTGCATGGATGTTGAAATGGAGTCCTTTTTAAAAGAATCATTAACTACAAATAGTGTCTTGATGGCTTATACCATTTGAAATATATCTTCTCTTAATAAGATTAGATTCCTGTGCACCCCATATTTTTGAAAAGAGTTTCCTACAGTGTCTTCTAGATATTTTTTTCTTCATTGGTTATCTTTCCTCTTGAGTTCTGTAATCTACCTTAACAATTTTGGGCACATGGTTTAAATTCTAGGTAATTGCCTTCTCAAATATTATTTCTGCTACATTGTCTTCTTTATTCATGGAACTATAATTCTATGTAAGACCTTCTTTTATTCTCTGTATTTTTTAACCTATTTTCTTCCTGTGCTTCAAACTAAAAATTTTCTCCTGTGCTATGTTCATTTCACTAATCCTCTGTGTCTAAGCTTCCTGTTAATCCACCTATCAAGTTCTTAATTTATGTTATTTTATTTTTGCTTATATAACTGCTTTTTGATTTTTTTAAACGGGTATTAGTTATCTGCCAAAATTCTCTATCTTGAACTGTATTTCCATAAACCTATGATTATAGTTATTTTAAAATTTTTATATGATAACTTGAACATCCGGATTACATTTGAATTTCTTTCTATTTTTCATTATTCATCTTATTCTTTGTGTCAATCAATCTTTTTCCCTGAGATACTGATAATTTAGGATTTAATTCAAATCATTGTGGACAAATACTGTTGTGGGATGTCTAGATGCTACCTTCTTCCACAGACGATTTACTTTTGCTTCTTTCAGACTTATCCTTTGAATCCAGTATTGAGAGTGAACTAATTCAAAGTTGAGTTTCAATTTCTTTTTAGGGCTAGGCTATTTCAAGTTTGCCCTTAAACCTAGAGTGTAGCCCTCCAGTGTAGCCTGGAGTATTACTCCAGATCCTTAATTGGCCCTGAACTCCATTTTTGCCCTTCCTTGCACTGTAAAACTGCTAAAAGAGCCTCATGGCATTTGAAACTCTTATATAGCTCTCCCTGCTTGCTTCTCAGCCTCTAGTTCTAACCCTACTTAAAAATCAGCAAATGCCTGGAAATAAAAAGTGGCATCATGTGACAGTTTCACTTCGGTGTTTTCCCTTCTCTCTGAGATTTTGCCCCTTCAAGTCTTGATTGTCTTTGTAATTTTCTGATTCCTCCAGAGAGTTTTAATGCATTTAACCTATCTTTCCTATTTGCTTCTGTTAGTTGGGTTGGTCTAATACAAGCCAGTCTATCATCACCAAAAGAAAAGTCCCAAATCTGTATTTTTTTTTGAGACAGACTGTCACTCTGTTGCCCAGGCTAGAGTGCCATGGCATCAGCCTAGCTCACAGCAACCTCAAACTCCTGGGCTCAAGCGATCCTTCTGCCTCAGCCTCCCGAGTAGCTGGGACTACAGGCATGCGCCACCATGCCCAGCTAATTTTTTTCTATGTATTTTTAGTTGGCCAATTAATTTGTTTCTATTTTTAGCAGAGATGGGGGTCTCCCTCTTGCCTCAGGATGGTTTCGAACTCCTGACCTTGAACAATCTGCCTGCCTCAGCCTCCCAGAGTGCTAGGATTACAGGCATAAGCCACTGTGCCTGGCCCCAAATCTGTATTTTTGATAGGTTAGTTATGGCCTGTTTTACACAAATTTGAAGAAATAATAACTTCCCATTCACTTGGCCTCACAACTTTCTTCTCTATCTAAATAGCATCAATTCTTTTTACTTTTCCTCATAAGGTTGGTATTGCTTTTGTCTATAAGCCTCCTGATTTACCTGATTTTGAAATATAGCGCCCCTAAATGAATGTGAACTTTTAGAGCATACCTAATATCGAAAATAACAGAATTACAACTCCTACTACTTAAACTTGAGGTTCTTTTTAATTGACATGTCTTGCTGAATTCTTTTCAATGACTTTAGGCTGCTTTTCTCTTTATATTTACCTCTCAGAGTATTTATTATAGTACAGGCACAACTCAATTTATTGTGCTTCACTCATTGTGCTTCACAGATATGGACGGTATTTTTTTCAAACTGAAGGTTCATCATAACCTTGTTTCCAGCAAGTCTATTGATACCATTTTTCCAACAGCCACGTGCTCACTTAGTGTCTCTGTGTCCCATTTTGGTAATTATTGCAATAGATCAAACTTTTAAGTAGTATTATATCTCTTATGAATATCTGTGATCAGTGATCTTTGATGTTACTATTATGATTGTTTTGGGGCGCCATGAACCGCACCCATACAAGACAGCAAACAATTGATAAATGTGTGTGTTCTGAATGCTACACCTACTGGTCATTCCCATGTCTCTCTCCTGCTGCTTAGGCCTCTCTAAGATACAATAATATTAAAATTAGGCCAATTAATAACCCTACAGTGGCCTCTAAAAATTCAAGTGAAAGAAAGTCCCATATCTGTCAATTTAAATCAAAAGCTAGAAATCATTAAGCTTAGTGAGGAAGACAGGCTGAAAGCTAGGCCTACTGAGCTAAGCCACTAACCAAGTTGTGAATGCAATGGAAAAGTTCTTGAAAGAAATAAAAGTGCTACTCCAGCAAACACACAAATGATAAAAAGGCAAAACAGCCTTATCGCTGATAAGGAGAAAGTTTCAGTGGTCTGGATAGATCAAACTAGTCACCTTTCCTTAAGCCAAGACCCTAATCCAGCAAGCTCCCCAGCTTCCAGCTCTCTTCAATTCTATGAAGGTTGCAGAAGAAAAGTTAGGAGCTAGCAGAGGATGGTTCATGAGGTTTAAGGAAAGAAGACATCTTCGTAACATAAGAGGGCAAGATGCAACTGTTAGTTCTGGAGCCGAAAGGGAGATACATGAAGCGTCAGGCATAGCAAAATGCCGTTTATTTTGAACTTCTGGGTGCAGATGGGTGGAGGCCATCTGCATTTTCCTCCCACCATGAGGGAGGAAAAAGCCTTGGGTTTTATGGAGGTTTTTTTGTGGGGAGAGTGAGTAATGCCTGCAGAGATAGGTGAGGGGGGTAGCTTTGTGCTTATCAGGGGAATAGGAATGTTGGCGTTGCTGCAGCTGTCTGTGGGTGAAGTCAGATTTACAACTCTGGACTCTCCAGACTCCTGTGGCTTTTGTTTCACAGGCTTTATGATCACTAAGTATTACATGCTATACATACTTTTCAGGTTCCCATCCTAAGCCAACCTAAGCCTAGTTGGCTTAGTTCCCAACCTAAGCCAACAAGTGCTGATATAGAAGCTACAGCAAGTTTTCCGAAAGATCTAGCTAAGATCACTAATGAAGGTGGCTACACTAAACAACAGATTTTAAATGTAGAGAAAACAGCCAAATGTTGGAAGAAGGCACCATCTAGAACCCTCACAGCTGGAGAGAAGTCAATGCCTGACATCAAGGCTTTAAAGCTTCAAAGAACAAGCTGATCCTCTTGTTAGGGGACTAATGCAGCTGGTGATTTTAAGTTGAAGCCAGTGCTCATTAACTATTCTGAAAACCCTACGGTCTTTAAAAATTAAGCCAAATTTACTTTCTGCTCCAAAAATGGAACAACAAAACCTGGATGATCGCACATCTCTACAGAATGGTTTACTGAATATTTTAAGCCCAGTGTTGAGACATACTGTTCAGAAAGAAAGATTCCTTTCAAAATATTACTGCTCACTGACTATGACCTAGTCACCAAGAGTTCTGATGAAGAGTGTATGAGGTTAATGTTTTCATGCCCGCTAACACAACATCCATTCTGTAATTTTGAATTTCAGGTCTTATTATTTAAGAAACACTTTTCATACAACTATAGCTGGCATAGATAGTGATTTCTCTAACATAAATTTAAAACCTTCTGGAAAGAATTCACCATTCTGGATGGCACTAAAAACATTTGTGATGCATGGGAGGTGGTCACTATATCAACATTAACAGGAATAACTGAATTGGTGCAATCTCCTGATAAAATTTGAATGGATGATGAGTTGCTTCTTAGAAAGTGGTTTCTTGAGATGGATTCTCCTCCTGGTAAAGATGGAAGATTGTTGAAATTATAATGAAGGATTATAATATTCCATAAACTTAGTTGAGAAAGCAACTGCAGCATTTGAGAGGATTGACTGCAATTTTGAATGAAGTTCTACTGTGTGCAAAATGCTATCAAACAGTATCACATACTACAGAGAAGTCTTTTGTGAAAGGAAGAGTCAATTGCTCAAACTTTATTGGTGTCTTATTTATAAAAATTGCCACAGTCACCTCAACTTTCAGCAAACACCACCCCAATTAGTCTACAGCCATCAGTATCAAGGCAAGACCATCCTCTAGCAAAAAAACTGTGACTTGCTTAAGGCCCAGATGATAACATTTTTAGCAATCCATACTTTTTAAGTGAGGTGTGTACATTTTTATACATATGCTTTTGCACACTTAATAGACTATAATATAGTATAAACGTAACTTTTATATGCATTGGGAAAACAAAAATATTTGTTTGACTCACTTTATTGTGCTATTTAGTGCTCTGGAACTGAACCCACAATAATTCAGAAGTATGTCTTTTTTTCATATTGTATATAATTATTTCTTTACTTGTCTGTCTCTAACTATAGAGTGTATAGCTATTCAAGGTCAAATAGTATATTTTATTTATCCTTATTCCTGGCATATAGTTGTAGCTAAATTTTACAGAGTGAATTTCACATATTTAAAGAGTGAATAAAGAATAAAATCCTTACAACCGCATGTTTAATTTGCCATTCACTAATAATTCCAACTTGTTTCCTTTCTATAGCTTTGCCCAAGCATATCATAAGCAGGTCTAGCCTAGATGTATCTTTTAAATATATTTTTATTTCATTCACATATATATTTAAAAACTCATCATATGTTATTCTCACAAACATGGTACTATTGCCAGAAGTTGTCAATTCATATCCAACCAAATAAGCTGTTTTCTTAGAAATATATTAATAAATACATGGTAAATAATAAGCCATGGATCAGAATTAGATTTTCTGAAGTTATAGGGATAGGCATTTATTGACAATTTTAGAGTCTTTTCCTGGCCTAGATTTTTTTTTTGAGATATGGTCTAACTCTGTCACCTGGGCTAGAGTAGAGTAGCATCATCATAGTTCACAGCAACCTCTAGTGATCATCCTGCCTTAGCCTCCCTAGTAGGTGGGACTACAGGCATATGCCACCACACCTGGCTAATTTTTCTATTTTTTTTGTAGAGATGGGATCTTGCTCTTGCTCAGGCTAGTCTCAAACTCCTGGCTTCCAGCAATCCTTCCACCTCGGCCTCTCAAAGTGCTAGGATTATAGGCATGAGCCACTGAGCCTGGCTTTAAATGCTATCTTAATGACATTACAATATCACTTTTCCTTAAATACTATGATGAATGACCATGAAGTGAATAGAGCCTTAAACAATATTATACTTAAATAGTATGTAATTTCCCCCCTCAAAAAAGTTTTTGACTCTATAGGAGAAATATGTGATAATTTTTTTTTCTAATTGTAACTGAATTAAATTTTCTGGGGATTACCTTGGCATTCACTGGTGTTTTGGGGCACAAATATCCTTTCCTGATAATCAAGGTGTTTTTAATTTCTTAGATTTATAATGCTAAAATGTTTAAGGAATCTTTAAGTACCCTGAGAAGATACTCCCACTTCAAATGGAAACTCTTAGCCCTCATTTTGTCCCTTTGTCCATTTGAGGTAAGTTGGGAAAATACTATTTGTTACACACACACACACACACACACACACACACACAGAAAATATACCAAGTATTTTTATATGTGAATTCCTTCTAAATATTAAAACTATGATAAAGTGACATCTGTGTTCAAAGCAAAGTATAAGATTAACAAAAACAGACCAGTTATACTATGTCAGTATGTCACTTCTGGTTACTCAATATGGCCAGGATTTGCTTCTTGTATGTTAGATAAAAAGAGATGTGCCTATCATGCACAAGTGATATTATTAAAACACCCTAATATTCTCATGCTTTCAAAGACATTCACCCGCACACTCCCTATTCAAATAATTATTTTCCAAGAGCCCACAAGGTTAACATCCCTATGTTATAATCGCCAAGGAAAATATAAACTTCTGTGATACTTAAAGGCACTGTTTTCACATTTGTGTTTCTTGCTACTTTTAAAATTCTATTGCTGTATTTTAAAATGATTCAAGTCTTCATTCACCTGAAATATTGTTTAATTTTTACCACCTAGATCATTTGGTTTTAGGTACTTATCTTAGTGAACTTTATACTCTAATTTAGTTAAAATCCTTGAATTCTAGTTAGTAAACCTAAACAGCTTAGCCACTATGAGTATAAATGTTTATATTATTATTATATTTGTCAAATGATCAGAATTCTTCTATCCTTATTTGTTTGTTTGTTTGTTTTTGCTATTACAATGTGTCTACCATATGCACACTAAGAAATTAATATGCACTGGTCATATGTGGGTGGAAGGTTAAGAAAGTAGGAGTTTGTAGACATATGCTAATAATGTTATACCTTATATAATACCTTATATAATAAAACCTTATCTAATAATATATAATTATACCTTATATAATAATAATTACATATGGTATATATATAATTAGAACAACTGCTAATCAAACATCACTTATGTCCCATTGTTATGCATTTTTCTTTATAACTTTAGTTTGTTTCAAAATTATTGTTACTTTAAAACTAAAGTAATAAAAGTGTTTTCTTATTTACGAAGTATTTATGTAATTTAATACTCAGTATTTTTATCATATTTTGCAATCTGGTTGGGGTATGTTATTGAGAACCCGTCTTATGATAAACACAGAGCTTCACAAGCAGGATTTCCCCAAATAACTTATAAGTCTGACATGGAAGTCTTATCCCCCTGAGCTTCAGAGACCTGGGTGGCTGGATAGTGCAGATATTTTTACTTCAGCAGCAAGCCACCCAAGATAGCCAAAGTGAAGAAGGATCTGCTGGGTGCCCAGTGATCCCTGTAGGTGGCCAGAAATGTGAGCAACAGCACTCAGTAGATATGAGCACAGCCTCAAAGGTGCTCTCCACATGTACATTGATTTCAGCAGGCTGCACCTGCTTTAGAGTTTGCCATTAGTTTTTCTAATAGTGGTGGTTCTCTCCCAGAGCAATAACAGAGCAATAAATGAGAGCATATGAATGACTGGTACCCATACTCAAAGTTCATGATTCAGTAAGTTTTAGTGGAAACCCAATAATTTGTATCCATAACAAGTTCCTAAGGTACAGATGCCACTGGTTTGAGGAGCAAACTTTAAGAACTACTGCTTCATGGGATCTTTCGTGGCTATAAGTTATTTCTGAAGATTGTCTTAAATTGTCCTGTTTTAGACTCCAGCAATTTTATATACTTATGAATTTCAGGTGTCCCTATCAAAGTAGCACTTTGAGAGACAGACACACATCCTTCTGATTCCTTGAGCCTCACTAGGACACTATAATATTATTTGCTCCTCTTTGTGTTGAACAAATGTATGGTGATGACTCACTGTTAACAATTCCTGAAACTTGTCCTAGAAGTCTAACAACACACTGATTTAAGATTTCTTGTCTTTCCCCCGCTTCACTTCAAAGAAGCATTGATGGACATTCTAGATTCCTGTTCAAACATCAAGACTTTTACAGTTCCATTTCTTTTCATAAAGGACTAGGTCATTTAGATATATCTCCTCCTAAAAAGCTGCAGAAAGCTAGATAAAAATATGTTCAAAAATAGGTAAACAGGGATAAAATATTCTGTTTCTTTTTTTTTTTTTTTTTTTTTTTTTTTTTTTTTTTTCCACCATCACGCGGTTTGCTATCTGTTTCTTGCATAGACTAAAAAGTGGCTAAGTTACCAAGTATCACTTAGTTTAATAAGTCAAGACTGGGCTTTTTAATAAAAGCAATTCTAACTGTGGTAAGGTGATATCTTATTGGGGTTTTAATTTGCATTTCCCTAATGATTAGTGATGTTGAATATTTTTTCATATGTTTATTGACCATTTGTCCATAGTCTTTTGAAAAGCTTCTGTTCATGTTTTTTGCCCATTTTTAAATGGAGTTGTTTGTTTTTCTCTTGCTGATTTGCTTGAGTTCTTTGTAGAATCTAGTTATTAGCCCTTTATCAGATATATAGCTTGTGAATAATTGCTCCCATTCTGTAGGTTATCTATTTGCTCTGTTGATTATTTCCTTAGCTGTGCAGAATCTTTTTAATTTAATTAATACCCATTTATTTATTTTTGTTGTTGCTGTGATTGACATTTCTTCACAAATTCTTTGTGTAGGCCAATATCTAGAGGACTTTTTGGCATGGATGCAGAGAGAAAGGAATGCTTACTTACTGTTGGTGGGACAGTAAATTAGTACAACTTCTATGGAATACAACATGGAGATTTCTCAAAGAAATAAATATATACCTCTCATTGCATCCAGCAATCCCACTTCTGGGTATCTGCCCAAAAGAAATGAAGTCATTATATATATATATATATATATATATATATATATATATATATATACCTGTACATGAATGTTTATCACAGCACAGTTAACAATTGCAAAAATGTGGAATCAATCTAAGTGCCCATAAATTCATGAGTGAGTAAAGAAAGTGTGGTGTGTGTGTTTGTGTGTGTGTGTATATATATATATATATATATAAAATCATGAAGTGCTACTCAGCTATGAAAAGGAATGAAATATTATCTTTTGCAGCAACTTGGATGGAACAGGAGATCATTATCCTAAGTGAATTATCTCAGAAATGGAAAAATAAACACCACATGTACTCTCTAAAAATTAAGAACTAAACGATGGGCACATATGGGCACAAAGAGATGTAAAGGACATTGGAAACCAAGAAGGGAGGAGGGTAGGAGGGAGTGAAGTATAAAAAATTAACCTATTGGGTTCAGTGAACACTATTTTTGTGATGGGCAAACAAAAACTGCAACTTAATCATTACACAAAGTATTCAAGTAACAAAAATATGTTTTCCTCCTTAACCTTTTGAAATAAAAAAAAAAAAAGAAAAAATACACTTCCCAAAACCCATGGATTATGAATAAATCACAGTGGAAATGGAAAAGTATTTGAACCATAATTGAAGTGAAAATACTAATTACACATCAAAACTTGTTGATTTCTCTGAAGTCATCATGCTTAGAGGGAAATTTAGTCACTATAAATGGAAAAATAGAAGGGATGAAATCAAAGAGCTCATCAGCTGCTTCCAGGTATTAGAAAAAGGGTAGCAACTTAAAAGAATGTCAAAGGAAAAATAATAAAATATTTAATATATAGTAAATCATCCAACAGTGAAGGTGATCAGCAGAGTCACAAGATAACTGAAAAAAAAATGAAATTCGTACAGCTCTAGAGAGATTCATACAAAAAAAGAACGCATCCTGGGGGAGGGGGGGCATGGGCAATATATGTAACCTTAACACTTATACCCCCATAATATGCTAAAAGAAAAAATAAAAAAATAAATAAATAAATATAAAATAAAATAAAAAAGAAAAAATCCTATAAATTATCCTATATGTGAAAGGTGAGAGCGTACAGAGGTTGATATTTAAAAACTGTAGGCCATTATAAGCAAACATACGCAAATACCTTTGAATGTTTAGGTGAAATGGACAAATTTCTAGAAAAGTAAAACCTTAGACAATCTTTACAAAAAGAAAGGGAAAATGTGAGTAATTTCATTTTTATTAAAGAAACTGAATATAGAATTTCAAATCTTCCCACAAACACCCATTTGGTTTAACCTGTGAATTCTATGATACATTTAAGGAAAACCTGTGCCAATACTACACAAACCCTCTATAAAACAGGGGGAAAAACTGGCCTAAACCTTTTAAATCAGCCCACCATGAACTTTATGCGAAAACCTGGACATTACAAGAAAACAAAATTACTGGCCAATCTCATAAACAAACAAAGATGCAAAATGTAGCATTGTGTAAGCATACTTAATTCAGAAATATGCAAAAGGCACAATACATCTTGAGCAAGTCAGATTTATTCTGTAAACGTAAGATTAGTTTAATAATCAAAAATGTACCAATAGATCTCACCACATTTATAGAACCAATAAGAAATTTCATATAAAAATCATTTCTTCAGGCCCTTAGTTTTAAATCTTTTTTGTTCCATGAACCCATACACAATACTATTTCTATCACTATCATTGAGCTTTCAGAGTTTTATATAAGCACTATAATGAAAATCTGTCAACTCTTGAGGGCATTCGTCTTTAGGAAAACCTGCTAACAGCAGGGCCCTTTGAATTATATCCCGTAGATCAATCTGACATTACTTTTTCAGCTGTCCCTCCTGAGGTCTCTGCGAATCTACAAAGAAAAGGAAACAATAATTCTTTTATGGCCATCATAATTACTGAAATGGAATCACATAGTATTCTGTTCACATCTTTGCAGTGGCATGCCTCTTTGCTTGTTGAATTGTTAGAAAAAACGTGAAAAGTTTTTATGTGTCAAAGTCCACTGCAATTCAGAGATAACACCTTCCCATTTTGAATTCCTGCCTATTGCAGTTACTTAAAGTAGAGAGAAACAACCTCATCTAAAATAAAGTCTGCTTATTGAATGACACTCACTCTCAGACTATGATTTATTTAAATAAAACTTAAATGTTATGATAATACTTTAGACATGCCACGAACTGATTCTTAATTTTAATTTAGCTATATATTCTTTTCTCTGATACAAATTGTTTGATTTTCTAAATTATTAAATGCAACATCATAATCTGAGTAATGTAAGGTTGGTATAAAAAACATGAACAATAATGTTAACATTTATTATGACAAAATGATATTACTATGACTGCATACAATTACTATTACTGCACGCAATTCTGGATTGTATCTTTTGTTAATTAACAACAATAGAAACCACATCTGTAACTTAAAATGGGATGATTACCCATTTTTACCTTTTTATCAGGTTAGACAGACCTTGGCTAAAATCCTGGCAATGCCAATTGCTTAATTTTTTTGAGACATCAATTTCCCATTTGTAAAATTGTGGCAAGACTATCTGCTTGTAGAAATTCTGAGAGGATTGCAAGAGATAACGTGCAACTTGTCTGGGGTGATGCCTAGCACCTAATATACATGACCAAATTTGAGTATCATTGACTTCTTTATTGAGCCATAAAATTTTATATCTGTGTCCCACTCACAGGCCCCAGAAGAAAGAGTTCCTTAATTGATTGAATTCTGCTATAAATAAATGTATAGCTATGGACAAACCAATTATCTTTTCTCAATAAATACTATCAACTCTGTCACATAAATAATAGGGCAAACTGTTAGTTTCTTGAATTACAATATAATGTAACCTTGAAATTGGGACTCGCACATTAGGTATTATACAAGATGAGCTAGTGGAGGAATTGAGTAGATAATGAAAGGGAAAGCAAAGGCAGCAGCCTGACCAGGACTATACAGTTCCCACTGTACAGAGCTAGCTAGCATCCTTGGTTCCCGACATACCTGGTGTCTCATTCAATTCCCCTTAGGCCATGCCCTGAGAGTCTGCTACATTATTTTATATGTCTTTTAGGCATACATCTTTTTTACTTTAATTGGCTTCAGTATGTTCCACTCATTACAATCAAATGAGTTTGGGCTACAAAATTTTCTGACTGCTTTTATAAATTATATAATTCACATATTAATTTCAAAATATTAAGTTACATCATAATTTTTTTATGAATATTGATTTTAAGTAGACTATAAGATTGGTTAATATGTTTACTGGCATTATGTGGCATGGACTGAAATGGACATCTTTACCTTAACAATATTAGTGTACCCATCATATATTGAATATTGAAGAAAAAGGAGAATTTGAAGATTACATAAGTCTAGAAAGGAAAATGATCAAAACAGATTGTCCAATAATTGAATGGGTTGTACATAAAATACCATGCTCCTAAATATTATTTTATAAATAATGGTTTTATATATATATATAAATTCTAGTTTATGCTGGAATATTTAATAACTTATATAAGAAAGTGATTAGAAGTTTGAAAAATTGATGAAATAATGAAGACTATTGAGTACATTTAAGTCAATAGTCATTTATATTAATATATACAACTAAGAATGCTTTTGAAACAAGTAGAAAAAAGAGCTAATTAAAGTATAAGGTTATTTATGATGTCATGTAAGAATAAGCAAACTATTTAATGATGTCAACGAAGTCTGGCTTTTTCTGTTTTCACTCAGCCATCTTCAGTGTATTGGCTATACTCTTTGTGCTTGTTTCTTCATGCATACAAGATGCTGCTCCCGGGTTGGTAGTTTAACACAACTTTGTTCAAAATATAATGGATAGTTGGCCATCCTAGATTGTTTTTATGTCCTGGACTACAGACTTTCCCCAAAGGCCTGAGCATACTTCCTCTTGAATCCCAATTATCAGGTTTGGGTAGAGTAACCTTCCTCTGTTGTCCAAGAATAATTACTGATACTTCCTTTTTATTCTCAAACATGCCCACAATTGGATAATAAATTGTATCCCTACTCTCAGTTTGGGTCACATGCCTATGTCTTAGGAGCATGGGATCCTAATAAAAGCAAGTATACAGTATTTTCAGCCTCTGTCATGGAAAGTGATTCTGCCAAGGCATAAGGGAATGGCTTTTGGGTAAGCAACCAATAATATGTGCAACATGTTAAGTGCTAAACAATTTCCACTTTCTGATTATGAAGTTGAACATTATGCAAATTAGACTAAATAATTTATGCTAAATTTCTCTGGGATGAACTGGATGTCTGTGAATATGAATTTAAGAAGAAATACTAATGAATCAATTTTATTATTAGAGGAAATCCAATTTTGTCTGCTATTTTGAAACATTGGAAATGATAAGAATTAGCAACTTTTCTAATTTTTACTCATTTCACTCATTTTGATAATATTTTCAATATTTTCTTTTCTTTTTTTTAATATCTAGAACTAGACCCAGTGACCAAGCAACTTATGCTCCAAACAGCTAAACCAACTTTTGGCCATCTGACAGATGTAAGTAAAATGTTCAAATTATAATAAATATTCACAGTAATTAAATGCTAGCATTTATTATGGTTTAGTGTCTAGTAACCTTCATACTAAAATGACTGTAATATTATCTACTCTAGAAAATAAAAGAATAGGGCATTTGTGAAAGTTCTTATTAATGATCCATCCACCTGATTATGTGTTTTAATTTTACTTATGGTAATATTTTGGGTAACATGAATATTTATTACATACTACAAAACTTTTCACAGCCTGTCTTAGCAAAAATATACCTGTAGTAAGCCTTACTTAAAGAGTTTTGCATTTTTAAAGAGGAATATAAACATTTCAACAGATATTTCAAAGGTCTTCTTTTTTTAGTTTTAGCATGTCTATTTTATGTAACTAAAATATTACTTGTAGTTGCTACAAACACACCTTATGCCAAACCTTATGAAATTTATAGTTATCACCTGCCTGTAGAATACATAGAGGGCCATTGTGCATTAGTTCATGCTAGAATATTTAGTTTATGCTAGAATATTTAATAACTTATACAAGAATGTGATTATAAATTTGAACAAGTTGATGATATAATGAAGAATATGGAGAACATTTAAGTCAATTGTATCCAGGAGGGGTCTGAAGAAGCTCAGATGATCTGATGGTATTGCTCTTCATGAAAAGTAAGCAGAACACAAGTGAACTAAACATCTCAAAGGCCACATGTGTGGAGTGGATGTTTTAAAAGGTGGCAGACTATGATGTGTGACATGAGGAAATGGTAGAGAAGCCCAGGGCAGAATGAAACAGATTAGCCGTTTAACCAAATAGGATCTTCAAGGACCAGAAATACCTACAGGGAGTTTTTAAAGACTAACTTGTTTATAGTGTGGTGATAAATGCCAGCCCTCTCTTTTCCCTCCCAACAAAATCCTTAGTGATACCCATGGTTCACTCTGATGCTGTCAGTGTTTCCTTATGGCTGCATTTGAACACATGTTAAGTCCTTCTTTAAGTCAAAAGTGTGGTGAGAACAGAAGTTTCCCCAAAGGAGGCAACATCTAGGTTATATTTTAAGAACTTCTCTAGGATTTGTGAGGTAAAGTGCAGCTTTCAGCTGTATTTTGGATTAAATCATCATGATGAAAGTGAGACAACAGTGTTTCCTTACCATGATTGCCAAATTGCTCAATGATGGTGGTTGGCATAGGACCTCATACAAGAGGGATGTTATGAGATGACCCCTTGAAGACATTAATACTTCCTGTTTGTACCAATAATAATTGTATATTCCCTGAACTTAAGTTCTATCTACTGACCTCTGCTGATACAATGGAACTTTGACCGAACTGAGAGGGACAAGTCCAGAGTTGAGTGAAGATACTTTCTTTACAGATAAGCAACCAGATTGGGATAGGAACACTACTCTGAAAGACAATGTAGAGAAGAGTCTCCTCAATTCCTTACTTGGGAGAGGAGTTTAAGCCAGGAGCTGATGGAGCACTGGGTATCAAGTTAAATCTTGGTGTTATCTTTGCCTTGAGAAGATTTTTTATTTTTGGTGGTTGTGGAGAGGTGGCAGGCAAGAGAAAAAACATAGAAAGATTTTTGTTTTTTGTAGGAAATATATCAGTGACAGAGAGAATGCTCTTCACCAGCCTTCGTGGGGATAAAAAATGCCAGAAATGGCTAACTAGCTGGAATTGCCACCTTCCTGTGAAGAAATCTCCTTTATACTTCTTCGGGGTCCACATAACAAGGAATGTGATCCATCAGGGGAGCATGCATTTGAAAGCCAGTGGAAAAAGTGAAATGAAGCCAGAAGAAAATTCTATGTTGGAAGTGTGTCTAGAGAAATTTAGAAAAAAATGGACATTTCTAATTAAATTATTTTAAGTAATTTGCAGTGTCAGGTTTTAAGTAAACCCTCTATTTTCGCTGCAAATCTTTAATTGCTCACTGATAATTTTGATGCGAATAGATTTTTTTTTTTTTTTTTTATGCTGAGTGGAAAAACATGCCAACTCCAACTTCCAGTTTTGGGGAGGCAAGAACAGATGCTGTATACTAAGCCAGTCACATCTGTGTTCAACCATGTATTTAATAGCACAGGAAAAATAAAATGAAAACCACTTTATTCTGGCAACGTGTTAATGATCACGCAAGTGTTCAGTTTTAATTCTGTATTTGTCACTATGTTGTTTTGTGACAGTTTTCAAGCTGCTTTGAATTTTGCTTCTTTCAGGGGCATCCATTCTGGTACATTGTAAAAGTTAGCATTATTTTGTTCACTAATTCTAGCAGACTCAAAATTAAATGAAGAGATCATAAATCTAAACAAAACACCTACCCGTATGTTTTGTGCTCTTTTTTCCATGCTGATTAGAATTTTTCCACAGACGTGGAATTTTTTTGACTAATTTATAAATGTGAGGAGTTCTAGACATAGCTCAGTGTTGCTGGAGTTATTGGATGTTTAAATAAAGCCAAATTTTTATGTGTGGTACCATCAAGAGCCAGCTTCATGAATAGGACCTCACTCTCCACTTACCTGCTCAACTGGTATGTAATTCTCTGGTTCACTTCTAAAAATTTTATTGTTTTACATTTCACAATGAATCTACAATCAATTTGGAATTGACTGTCATCTATGATGTAAATTTAAGGTTATTTTTTTCCTTATGAATATGTAATTTTCCCAGGCCCATGCATTGAAAAGATCATTCTCTACCCACTGAACTGTATTGCCACCATTGTTATAAATTAGGTGACTACATATGTGTAAGTATATGTATTCTCTCATTTGTCTATCCCTACATCAATGTCATAATTAAGTTTTGAGACTCTATATAAATTTTGATTATTTTGGCAGAGTAAATCCTCCCATTTGTTCTTCAAGATTGTCTTAACAATTCTCTTCTCCTTTGAATTTATAGTTAAATTTTAGAATCAATTGACTTGTCAATATCCACCAAATAACATGGAATTTTAAGTTTTTCTTTTTGTCTTTGCTTTTCAGTAGTTTTGCTTTGGTGAGCTAAAATATTGTTTTGGTTTTATTTCTGCTTGTTCTGTTTAGGTTTTAAAGCTTTTTGAATCTGTGAGTTTATGTCTTTCATTAGTTTTGGAGAATTTTCAGCCTATATTTTATCAAATATTTGCTGCCCCATTCTTTTTTACCTCCTGTTAGGGCTCCATTTAAACATATGTGAGAAGTTTTCACCATATGGTGTTTTCTCCACACATTTTTCTGTATTTCTTATTCTTTTTATCTCTACTTCAGTTTACATATTTTTAATTGCTCTTCCTTCCAGTTTACTAATCCTATCTCTGTCATTTTTTTTTGCTATAAATTTATCTATTGAGTTTTTAATTTCCAGTTATATGGATGGCAATTACTGCATGATATTTCACATTTTTCTTCCTTTTAGTCCAGCCTTTCCACTATTTCCTTGAAAATTTTAATGAGTTATTTCAAATTCCTGGTCTGCCAACTTTAATATCTGTATCATCTGTGCTTCAAGATATCTAATTGTTCTTTTTTTCTTTGTCTTCTGTCATATAGCCTTGCATGTTGATATGCTTGTTCAATTTTCAATTGAATACTAGATATTTTGTACAAAAATTGTGTAGTGCAGAAACTTTTTAGTTTAATTAAGTCTCATTTTTAAATTTTAGTCATTGCTGTGTTTTATTTTAGAATCTTAGTCATAAATTATTTGCTTAGGCCAATGTCCAAAATAGTTTTTCCTGTGTATTTTTCTAGAATTATTATGACTTCGGGTCTTTCATTTAAATCTTTAATCCATCCTGAATTAACTTTTGTATAGCATGAGAGATGGGGATCCGGTTTCATTCTTCTGCACGTGGCTATCCAATTTTCCCATCACCATTTATTGAACAGGGTGTCCTTTCCTCAGTTTTTGTTTACTTTGCCAAAAATTAGTTCGTTGTAGGTACATAGAAAGGAAATAATCAACAGAGTTAATAAGTAACCTACAGAATGGGAGAAAATATTAGCATACTATATATCCTATAAAGGACTAATATTCAGAATCTACAAAGAAATCAAACAAATCAGCAAGAAAAAAATAATCCCATCAAAAAGTGTGTGAAAGATATGGATAGATTTTTTTTAAAAAGAAAATTGGACAATTGGCCAACAAACATATGAAAAAATGCTCAACATCACTAATCATCAGGGAAATGCAAATTAAAACCACAATGAGATACCACTTTGCTCTTGTAAAAACACAATAGATTTTTTTATATATATATAAAAGCAGTATATTTTTAAGAAAAAAAATAAATGAGCAACTTAAATTACATTTTTTAAGTAATGATTTCAAGGTTCCTCAGAGAATGCCAGGCAGTAAGGGACAGATCTCAAAATTCATATAGCAGATTTTTGGTTTCCAAATTTCTGGATATAGTATTTAACACAGAATTTGAGACCCTACAACTGGTATGGAAGAGACACCGTGGAGAGTTACTTGTCCAAAGGAAAAAGAAAAAGCAAGATATTTAAAAATAAGAAATCAACCCAAAAAATAATGGTCAACAATTTAAACATTTTTTTCCCATTAACAGGGAGCTACATAGTCTGCTGGTGAAAGACTTGATAGAAATTGATTGTTTTCATTTAGTGGGCTCTGATCCCCGTATCTGTGTCAGATAAATCATAGCGCTTATTATTCGTTACCATGGATACCATGAAGATACTGCCATCCACTAAATCGTATTAGAGGAAGACAACATAATTTTCTGGAACTAGTCCTGTTTTGCCTTCATAAGTTGCCTTCAAGCATCCTGGTTCCACTGATGGGTACACATTTTTTTAAATGTCAAAAAACAATAGATGCTGGTGCAGTTGCAGTGAAAAGAGAATGCTATATACTCTTGGTGGAAATGTAAACTAGTACAACCTCTGACAAACAGTATGGAGATTCCCCAAGAACTAAAAGTAGATCTACCATTCAACCCAGCAATCCCACTACTGGGTATCACCCAAAGGAAAAGAAGTCATTTTATAAAACAAAACAAAACACCTGCATTGGAATGCTGATCATAGCACAAGTCACAATTGTAAAGACATGGAATCAACCTAACTGCCCAACAACTGAGCAGTGAATAAAGAAAATGTGGTACATATATACCATGGAGTACTACTTAGCTATAAAAAGGAATGAAATAATGTCTTTTGCAGCAACTTGAATGAAACAGGAGACCATATCCTAAGTGACGTAGCTCATGAATGGAAAAACAAACATCACATATTCTTACTTACAAGTGGGAACTAAATGAAAAGTATATATGGTCATAAGTTGTATAATGGGCATTGAAAATCTAAGAAAGGTGAGGAGAAAAATCCACTTATTGGGTGTAATGCACAGAATTCTGGTGGCAGGTACACTAAAAGCCCTGACTTCAGCATTATATAATAAAATTCATCCATGTAACACAAAACTCTTGTACTCCCTGAATATATTGTAATAAATGTTAAAGAAAGAAGCATTCCAGCTGAAAAATAATTGTGTAGAATTCAACATTTTTTTTACCAGATAGATGAAGTGAGGGATTGATCACATTAACCAATAAGGCAAAATTGAGGCTGCATTGGAGATGTGGTAAGCCTCTGTCTATTTCTTCTTCATCCCTGTTACTCTGCAGGGTTCTCAATGGAATTGGGAAACATCAGTTGAGCCCCACCCTGACAGTTCCTAAACTTGAATTTTGTCTCTGGGGAATACTGATGAGAACTCAGTTTTTTTCCAGTGGGTTTTGGCTTAACTTTTGAGTTTCTTGTCCTGCACAGATGTCTTGAGGGAACAATTGACCATGTGTTTGAGGTCCTTTAAAGTCTTTAATTTTATCATTATGGACACAATAGACCACACAAAGCTCAGCTGGTTTCTCTGTTCCCCAGTATTGTCCCTCTGTACAGGCAAATCCCTTGAGCAATATCAGCAAATTACTCTAAAGTAGTCAAATCAGTTCCACATTGATAGTTAGACTTCTCTGGATTACTGGTTCTTTATGATTTCATGAAATTAGCAGATCTGTGAAGCCTTTGAAGACCTGATTCACCCGCCAGCTTTTCTAATTATGCTCAGCAGGAGCAATGGTCTACCACAAACTAACCCACTTTACCCAGAAGCAAAAGTTCCGAATATATTTTGTTAAAAAAAGATTAAATAAAATCTGTTACCTAAGTAAATTTTTTTCATATTCTCTTTGGTTCTACCACTTTATCATGGCTTTCTGTCTAAAGAATATGCTCATTCAAAGTATGTTTTTTAGGAATTGGTTGAGAACATTTTTCCAAATCAATGGTTCAAGACTTTCTATCAACCCCTTAGTATCTGAAACATTGATGTAGAGTATCCTCTGCACCCACATGTTTTCCATCACGGGAATAATTTTACACAAGACAATTAACTATCATACCTTTTAAACATATATATTCTAAGATTGTGTCATGAGTATGAGATGGTAAAAATTTTTCTCTTATTATAATCTTTATGGAAATGATAGACTTTAAGAAATGTATTTGGCCACCATGATTTGGTAAATAAATGAGGCTCATGGTGAGCAACGGAAGTATAATAGATACATGAGTAATTGTTGATAGACTATGCAATACATGTTGTAGATACATAATTATTGGAGACCAGACTTTGAATTGGGGTTGACTCACTAAAGTTAAAAAAGGAGCAGAGTGAACTTTAAAAAGAAAAATAAAATTTAAAACATTGTAAGTCAAATTTAATATTTGATCAAACTAATAATGAATTTTATCCTCAGGATAGAATGTTATATTCAGAGAAACAGGAAGAATAAAAGTGGCTTTGTTTTTGCTTTTTTAAATTTCAGAGTATTATGGGGATACAAATGTTTTGGTTACATAAATTGTTTTTGTACCATTTAAGTCAAAGTTGTAAGTGTGCCCATTACCTAGATAGTGTACACTTACCCATTAGTTGTGATTTTACCCATCCCTTCCTCCCTTCTCCCACCTGCTTTATTTCCAATGAATATTATTTTCAAGTTATTCTTAAAATTGAAAAATATAGTCGGGACACTTCATAGCTGGTGAAAAGCCAGTCTGTGATTACTCCTGAGCTAAATCAGGTTTGTAATAGACCAGAACAATCAGAATTGATTTTTAAACATAAATATCAAAAATTTTACCCTAGATATTTAAGAAATGTGGTAAATGGGAAGGCAGAAAGAAAATTAAGAAGTATCTTTTTATCTGGGCCTTCCCTAGTCCTTAGGTTCACCTGTCAGTTAATATGTTACTTTCTGAAATTTTCTGAAAATCTCTATAAAAACACATATGTGTTGCACAAAAACAGAAATGATTAAGTACTCTTCAGAAAAGTCTATTTATAATGACTGTTGCAGTGTATCCCATTTTCACATGACAGCAGTCAGGAGTACAGCAGTGGTGAGGAAGGGAGCACACACAACAGCCAGGAGAACACATGCAGCGCCAACTCAGTGCTCTTCGCATTCCTCCCTTACTTGAGTGATAGGACATTTAAAGACACAGAAGACAATGGGATAGCAAAATGGAGGAAGCTGCAGGTATAATATTTCTTTACCCCATAAAGTATATGGTAGATATTTCTTTTCCAACTTCTTTTGGCATTTGATTGGGCGATAGTTACAGAGTAGATAGAACTTTACAAGTGAAGAAAGGAATTATTTACAATTTCTAATATTTTTTCTAGTTAATCTATTCAAAACAAATATAGGAGTCTCAGTTTGGAATACAGAACACCGGCACCTGTGGAACTCTGTGAAGCTATATTTGCTCTACCCTTACCCTTTTCAGCTTCTACTTCAGGATATTTGAAATGGATGCCAGATACCTACATTTTTAAAAGTTTCATAAGAGATTATATTAAAATTCCCATCAAACTTGGGAACATTGTCCTGGCATCAATCCCAAACTATTTTTTTCAAAAAATCTTTGCTGTTTGGTTCTGAAATAAAAGCCAAACTAATTTTTAAGACCTTTAACCAAACCCAGGTTGACCTTTCAAGTATATGTACTTTTTAAAATCAGAGCCCTTACCTTTCCAAAGATAATAATAATCCTATTCTAGTTCCACTAGCTCTTCAAACAATTGGTTTTGTACTGGATAAGAAAAAAATAAAATAGTAATATTAGAAAAAGCTGTCAGGAAAAATAAACTGGAAATAATTGTCACTTATTCTCAGTCAGTTGTGAATCAGTGATTGAGAATTTTCTGAAAAATACTCTACAAAACTTTCATGCACAATATACAAAAATAAAGCCAGAGTATAAATGATTGAATTTTTGTTGAAATTGATATTGGATCTGCTTTTATTTATGTGCCCATATGTATACATCAGCACAAATGGGTATGCACATAGGGAAGCCCCTAAAACAAAGTGAATATATGAAACCTACTGCTTTAGTTACTTAGTCTATTTCTGGATTAAGCCACATTATCTCATAGTTGTGTCTATACAGATTTGATTGCTTTGGCTTTTGCTGAATTGTGTTTTGTGTGATAGCACAGCCTAATTTGAGGATGTCATTACTAGAAATGTCAAAGCTCTTCTGACTTTACCGCAATGTAAGAACATAGGTGCTGATGTAATTTGTAATATTCTTTTCATTAAGACATATGGGACATGTTTTTGTGTGTATAGTGCCAGAAATAGGTCTTCTGAATAACTACTTTGTTTTCATTTCAAGGATACTATGACGTACTAATGAATCATTGATCCTTCTTTTTGTTGACTACTAGAAAGCTTTGGGCTAAATGTGTGATCCATCTCCACCAGATGTCCAGGAACATTTGGCTTGTTCTTACTGTACTCATCTCACTTCTGATAATCATCTCATGTTCCTATCCTCATTTTCCCTCTGTCCTAATTTTTTAGTCAGTCTTTTATTTTGCAGTGTTATATATATTTTTATTTAAAAACCTATCGTAAGATACATCTTTTAACAGGAAAAAAAGAAAACTAAATCCAGATTATCAGCTAGCTCCAACCATCTAATTTAAATCATTTTAAAATTAATCAATATAACCAGAATGATGTAATTTCATAATGGTATTCTTTTGATTCCTAGTATGTTATTTATGGTTCATATAAGACCATAAAGCAATGTAAAAATAGCTCAGCTTATTGCCAGAGAATTTTAGGGAGGGTTTTTGTTTTATTCATTTGCTTAATTTATGAGTTAATAATGTACAATAAAGAAGAGTGGATAGATAGAATAATTACACCATTATACTATATATTATACTATTAATATAATCAGAAAATATTTTAATTAAATAGATAAAAATAGATTGTTGCCTTTAGATACTTATTTATAGATTCAGTAGGCCAGTACTTAACTTATCATTTAATATTGTCAGTTTATTCTATTAGATTTCTAGCCTTAAACATTATTATTGTAGTGAATCATCTATCCTGTGTAATACATGATTTTTAAATTTAGGTTTAAAGTGAAGTGTTCTCTAAGAGAAATGTAGATAAAAGCTAGAAACAGAGAAATTTTCCAAAGATCTAGTATGATCATGCTTATATTTCTACCAAATAAATTAGGAAAATAAAGCTTAAGAAGTGAAAAAACAAATGTCAGGTTACAATTTGAAAATTGTTCTGCTTCTAATTGGAACAAATGTTATGGTCTCAAGATTGTTCTTGATTTAATAGTCTTTTCTTTTCATGCATAATTACTGTGAGAAATTGTTATGTTTTTAATCACAGTTTTCTGGAAGAAACAATAATATAAAACAACTTTCTAGAATGTGGCAATGATGTATGCCTTTAGAAACAGGTTTTCATGTTTTCTAAAGACATTTCACTTATTGCAACAATTATTTTGTGCATAAATAATTTAAAAACAATAAAGAGTATTTGAGGTTCTCTATTATTTTAATAGGAATTTTAATTTTGAAACAAAACAAGAAAGCCATGCTCTTGAATTTACAATTAAACTATCATTTTTGTCATTTACTCATGTGTGTAGGGTACAATATATTATTGCTCATGAAATACACAAAGTACACATAGTGACTGCAAATTGGTTAATTCATGCCTGTTGATGCATAATTAATGTTGTTAGACTTTTCCTATTGTACCCTTAAGTAAATCATGTACAAATGATAAAATCTATATTTAACAAAATGACAGAGGAGTTTACCAAAGCTATATTATTTACCTGTGTTGACAACTCCCAGAGAGCTAATGACCCAAAAATTTCCACCACAATTCTCTCAACTCTATATAGTTGGAAAATAAAGTCACCATAGGAACTATTTCTTTTTTCATTCCATAGAGGTAAATAGAGAGCCTAATATATGACACATTCTGCTGTTAGCCACACTGACTTAATTCAGTGCTTATCACTTCTGCATATGTGGTGACTTTCTAATGGTCATGCATTTATTTTCAAGACCAAAGCCTTCAATTCTAAGGAAAAAAATATGATTTCCTGCTTAAAAATAGGATTCTGTATTACTATCATTATTTTCTTCATGCCTTAAGAGATTAATGTTCTGATTTAGAGAGCTTAACAAAAATCCAAAGTATTGACTTATTAAAATTTACTTTCACATACTTTCAAATAGTGATAAATATTTAGCTATTTTAAGATCTGTGTTTCAACTAAAATGATTCAGGAGTAAATTGACTAATGACTCTTAGTTTCAGTATATGTCTACAAGAGAGAGAGAAAGAGAGAATGAGAAAGACAAGAGGAAAGAGAGAGTTTGAGAGATGAGCTGATAGAGAAAGGATTTGCCAAGTTGATCTCATAACAATGATGCACATTAACTGAATAGCAACTATAGTAATCCTGGAAATTGGTATGCATAAAAATCAAAATACCAATTTGCCATGATCCCTGTTTGTACCATTCCATTCTTATAATGTGCTTGTAGACATTTACACTGAAGTATAATAGGCATATAGTAATATTGCACAGTTCTTAAGTGTATAGATACATGAATTTGTATAAAGTGGCGGCAACCATATAACCACTACCAACTTCATAATATAGGACAATACCAGCACTCTGAAAGCCTCTCTCATGTCTACCTGCTATCATTGGTCTCTTCCAAAGATAACATTTAGTCTAATTTTTCATCATAGTTTAAAATGTTCTTGTACTTTATGTATATATAGAATTGTGAACTGCATATTATTTTGTCACTGGCTTTGTCCTCTTAATGTTATGTATATGGCATCTGTCATTGCTGATGTGTGTAGCAGCTGTTGGGTTTTTCACATTGATGAATGACAATCGATGGTAGTAACATTCTACTATTATGTGGTATGAATACATACAGTGGATTTTACCATGTGTAAACATTTTAGTTTTCCTAAGTTTTCAGTTATTAAGAATAATGCTATGGATCCTAGCTCCAGGAAGTATGGAGTAAACACACTCTTTCCCTGTCTCTCTCACTGAAAGCAGCTGTAGAATCTGAGCAAAATGCACAAAGAAAGAAACTATTGAGCATTCTGAAAAGTCAATAGGTAGATTGGGGAAGAAGATCAGAATTCAACGTAATACCAAACTGGCAGTGAGGTGACCATTTTCCCCCGTTTGTTATTCACTTTGCTTGGCCCAGTAGGTGGGTACAATCTCAGAAATACCAGGCAGAATGAGATAGCTAATTCCCCAGCTTTGGGGCTAAAGACATGGGAAAAAGAAGCACAAGAAACCAGAAAGTACTAGAGAGATAAATGAAATGAAAAAGGTCATGAAAGTGAACCTATAAATTTAAGACCTCCTAAGCTCATGCTGAGCTAGCTGCACATGCAAAGATCTGTTCCTCATTAGCATTAAAAAAGACTTTAAGCACTGAGCCAGCAGGTAGACCACCATTCTTGCTGGCCACTGGATGGCACACATGAAGGACTGACATTGGGAGCATTTCAAAGACTTTGAAAAACTGAACTGACAGTGAACTGCAGCCCGCAGGTGTATTGGGATCTGCAGCCTGTTCTAACCAGGTCTATTGCCTGCTTTAACAAAAATGTCATCATTCTCAATAGAATTGAAAGAAGACCTATTATAATTATAAAAATATAAAAGAAATTTTAGTATAAGAATATATGATAAAATTAAATTAAATAACCAAAATAAGAGATACGTGTGTATATATATGTATACATATATATGTAGATTGATATAGATATATTGTCCGTTCCGAAAGTATCCAGCCATGTTGGTGAATACGATCATGCTATCTGTGGATAATGACAGACTTATGTATTCTTTTCATTTCTTATATTCATTACATTGGCTTATATTTCTAGTGCAATATAGAAGTGATGATAGAACAGTTTCAATATTTCACCACATATGCTGCAAATTTGTATGCATATGTATACTCTGGCAGATCAATAAAATTCTCTACAATTATGGTTTGCTAAGGGTTTTTATTGAATGAATGTTGAATTATACCAAATGTTCCACATTTATTGAGAGAAAAATAAAATTTGTGGTCATTCTTTAAAAATAAGATAATGATGTCTTTTCACATATTAAATCAACATTGTCCTACTTTAATAAAACAAATTTGGTATGATTTTGTTATAATACTGAGTCAGGTATAATGATTCCTTATTTAAAATTTTGGCATCTAAGTAAATAAAGGTGGTGGCCTTATAATTTTTCTTTTTAAAATTATTTTTATTTTGTATAATGTTATAAGGGATTCTTAAAATATTTTGAGAAGATTTTTTTTAAATTCCATTATAAGAAGAGTATATTTTAAAATGGCATTTTAAACAAATATTTGTAAAATTTACTTGAGAAGAAAATTAGCCCTTGAGTCATAGATTAAATTCTTTAATAAATATAAAATTATTAATATTTAAAAATAACTTTTATTGTGAATTTTAGTAAATTGTGTTTTTTAAAAAAATTTTCCATTTTATTTCCATGCTTTTTGGCTTCCATGTTGTAATTGATAATTCAGTTGTAAGTCTTATTCTATTTTGAAGGTAATGTTTATTCTTTGGTTTCAAAAGTTTCATTTATTTATCTATTTATGTTATTGATACATAATATTTTGTATCAATATTTGTAAATATTTTGGAAGTATATGTGATATTTTGATACCTATATACAATGTATGATGATGAAATCAGGGTATTTGGGATATTAGCACCTTAAACATCTTTTCTTTGTGCTGGGAACATTATAGTTCTTCTCTTCTAGTTATTTTGAAATATATAATAAATTATTGTTAACTCTAATTTTCCTACTGTTCTAGCAAATGCTAGAACTTATTCTTTCTATCAAACTGTATTTTTGTACCTCTTAATTAACTTACCTTTAACACCCCCTCCCCTTCCCTTCCTAGCCTCTGGAAACCAATATTTCACTTTCTACTTCCATGAAATCCACTATTTTAGCTCCCACATTTGAGTAAAAATATATAGTATTTGTCTTTCTGTGCCTGGCTTATTTCATTTAACACAATGTTGCTATCCATGTTGCTGTTAATGATAGGATTTCATTCTTTTTAAGGCTGAATAATATTCCATTTTATAAACCTACCAAATTTTCTTTATCCATTCATCCAATGATGCAGCAGTCCCTAACGTTTTTCACACCAGGAACCGGTTTCATGGAAGATAATTTTTCCACGGACGGTGTGTGTGGGGGGTGGGTGGGGTGGGGTGGCGTGGGGGGTGCAGAGCTCTGCAGCCCAGCCTCTAACAGGCCACAGATCTGTACCAATCGCAGCCTGGGGGTTGGAGACCTCGGCACTGATAGACATGTAGGTTGCCTTCATATCTTGGGTATTGTAAATAGTGCTGCAATAAACATAGGAGTACAGATACCTCTTTGAAATACAGATTTCTTTTCTTTTGGATATATCCCCAGAAGCAGGATTACTGGGTTTATTTTTAGATTTTTTAGGAACCTTCATACTGTTTTTTTTTTCCTTAATCAAAACAACAGGTTATATTAGTTCGTAAATATACAATCTAAATAAATACAATTAAAGAGACATTTAGTAAAAAGAAACGATTTTATAATGGAAATAAGACATAAGGCTAGACTGAGCACTTAATCTTATGAGAAAAAACAAACTAAACTGCTAAAGCTGGCACACACCAGCTTAGTAAGTTCAATGTCATGGGTTTGGCCATTGCCCCACTGGCTGGCCTACCCGGAAAATGGCGCAGACACAAGCCACCGCTTAGAAGGCAGAGGCAACAGTAATTACAGCATGCGTGACTCTGAGTGACCTTAAGCACTAAGCAGAATATTTTAGATAAGAGATGGAATTTTTATATGACTGACAAACTAGAGAGTTGAGACCTCTTAATTATTTTGTAAGTGCTCAGTAGGGTAGAGATATGAGCCTTAGGTGTCAACTACAGCAGGCATTAGGAAGCCATTTAGAAATAGCCTGGTGGTATTTTGCACTTCCTACTTAATTCAGCTAGGTGCTTATCAACTAGAAAAAAGACCCTGATAAATCAGAATGGACTTGGAATGGGAAGCCACAGGTTCAAGTCTCATCTCTTAAGTCTGGCAAAGCTGTCTGACCTTGAATTCACTCTGTTCTCTATAGCACCCAAAGGCTTCTTTCTAAAATGTAAACAAAACCTCACTGTTGCCTTGCCCAAAACCTTCCAGAGGTTTCCCACTGCACTACACCTAGCATTAAATCCAAACTCGATAAGGCCCTGCCTGATCTGGCCCCTTGCTCTCCTCCTACTTTACCTTTCGCCTCTTCAACTCACCACCCTGCACATCCTGAGCTAATTCCTGCAGGTCCACAAACGTGCCCTTTGCACATGGTATTCCTTACATCTGGGATAATTCTTTTCTCCACTTTTCACTTAGCTCTTTATTTCATCCTTCAGGTTTTGCCTTAAATTTATCTTTCTCAGAGATCTTTCCCTGACCACTCTCAATTATTATTCTCTCTTTTAATACCCAGTATTTTCCTTCTCAGCAAAAATTGGAAACCTTTTTGTGTATTTCTCGATGTAGTGATTTGTTTAGTATCTCTCACATAGAGGAGCCGTAAGTCCCGTGGAGGCAATAGTGGCTGTATTAATTTCCCTTCCCACCAAAAGTGTAGTAGCATTCTTCTTTCTCCCCAAACTCTCCAACAGTCGTTACCTTTTGACTTTTGATAAAGGCCATCCTACCAAATGAAATTATAGTTTTGATTTCAATTTCCCTAATGATTAGTGATGTTGAACATGTTTTCATATACCTGTTGGCTATTTTTTTTTTCAGGAGGAATTATTTTTTTATTTTGACTGTAACACTCCTTAGTCTGTACCAGTGACACACCCTAAAGAAGCATCCACCATAGACAAAGGACTAGAATGCAGGGTGCAAGTGCCTTATTCCCAGTATTTCATTTCTGAACAAAGGAAAGAAAAGATATTGTCTTACAGGCTGAATCTTCTATAGGCTTGAATAATTTTATAGATTATTTCCCCTGAGGCAAGGAGCAGCCATAATTTTTCTCTTCATTCACCATAGCAACTCTTGCACTGTTGAAAATGCTCAGTTGCATGCACTAACCAAATTCTAAACCTCCATCTTCTTTCCAGTACCTTGGTCTGCTCCAATTCTTTGTTCTTGGCTTGCATGATTGCTTCAAAGTCCTTCTTGCTACGATTTAGCTCTTCCATTAGAGCCCGGTGCTCCTGCAGAGCCTGGGAGAGCTGTTGCTTCAGGTCCTCTTCTCCTTCCTCTTTCTCCAAGTCCTGGAGATGCTGTTCCTCTTCCTGGAAAGTCTTCTCTAGTTGCTCCACTCTTGCCTGCTGCTGAGCCTGCTCTGCACACAGCTGGGACTGTAAGTCCTGCAGTTCCTGCTCCATTCTCACAATTTCTTTTGAGTTCTCCTTTTGGGTCTGCTTTTTCACATTCAGAACAGCTACTTGTTTTTCTTGCATCTGTGTTTTCAGCTTCAGCATCCTGGACATGGTCACCTTAAAGATCTCTAAGCTGCTCTGAGAAGCTGAAGAGTTTGAGGCTTTCTGCTTCTTGTGATGAAGCTCTGTGACTTTTTGGGGGCCAGACTCTGTGGTCTTTTCATTTGGCTCAAGAGAAGTCAACTTAGGATCCAAATATTCAGAGGGTTGATTGGCCACCTCACCTCTCCCATTAGACTTCACTAGCTGACCAGGTTTATAAAATACTTCACTTATTTTAGATTTCAGATTTGAGGGTCCTTCAGCTCCAGAACCATCTAATTCATCCAAACTAAATTTCCTCTTAGTTCTCAAACCCTTATTTTTTTTCCATCATCTGATCACCGTTTGGGGAAAGACAGGGATATATCCTCTCCCAGTCTTCTTCAGTAACTTCATATTCATACTCTGCATTCTCTTTATTTTCCAGAGGCACTCCAAGCTGGATGTGGTCTCCCTTATGGATGGAATAGACCTTTAAAGGTTCCAGACGCTCTCTGTTCAGCCAAACACCATTTAGACTCTCTTTCAGAGCCCTTTCAGTCTGGAAAATAAGCTCTCAAAATTCTCCCGTCACACTTTGTCCTTGGATTCCTCTACGTTTACCCATTCATCACTTCTTGGTGACACCTGACTGAGACCTGAGAAGAGAGTCATATAACAACTGCCCTAGAAAAAAGAGTACAAAGCAACACTGGAGAGTGAGCCCACAGCAGTCATAATCTGTCGCTGGCACAGGCTGTCTCTGTATTCCTTGTTGTCCATAATTGTCCACTGGCCCTCAGGATTCTGCTTCAAAACACAGTGGCTTCGAGAAATCATCAGAGGGCAGATTTTTGACACCAGTTGGTAAGTGACACCAAATCCTCGTCCTACAGTCACTTTCAACCAGTCTTTGCATTGAGCATATATTCTTTATCTTATCCACAAGGACAGTATGAGAACCTCTGGAAAAGGTTGAAAGGAAGCCCCAAATCACATCTATCATACTTTCCTGATGGACCAGTCTAGTTCATAACAGCCATTATTGATTTAAAAGATCTTGTCCTTGCCCACCTTCACTAATGCTATCTCTTTCCTCCTGGGCACGACTCCTGCTGTCTCCCAGATGATTAGTAAATACTTCAGAACCATCCTTTCCTTGGAGCAGAAAGCTAAACAACAGACAGAAGCAATCGCTGCGCGCTCGAGATCGATGCGAACGTACTCTCTTGTCCTGTTGGCTATTTTTATGTCTCCTTTTAAGAGACACCTGTTCAGATCTTTTGTCCATTTTTAATTGGATTATTGGTTTTTTGCTTTGAGCTTCTTATATATTATGGTTATTAATCCATTGTTTACTGGATACTTTGCAAATATTTTCTCCCATTCTGTAAATTATCTCTTGGCTTTCCTGATTGTTTCTGTGGCTGTGCAGAATTTCTGTAGCTTGATATAATTCCATTTGTCTATTTTGGCTTTTGTTGCCTGTGATTTATAGATCTTACTAAAAAAATCTTTGCCCAGATCAATGCCCTGTAACATTTCTCCAATGTTTTCTTTCAGTAGTTTCATAGTTTCAGGTCTTAGTTTTAAGTCTATGAACCATTTTGAGTTGATTTTTGTATGTGGTGAAACATGGGGAACTAATTTTATTCTTCTGCAAATGGATATCGTTTTCCCAGAATAATTCTTTAAAGAGAATGTCTTTTCCCCAATGTATGATCTTGTCACCTTTGTGGAAAATCACTTGGCTGTAAGTATGTGGATTTACTTCTGGGTTAATTGTTCTGTTCTCTTGGTCTGTGTGTCTGTTTGTATGCCAGTTCCATCCTCTTTTGGTTATTATATCTTTGTAGTATAATTTGAAATCAGGTAATGTTCTCTTTGCCTGAACAAAGCTCAAATCACCTTTGTTCTTTTTGCTCAGGATTGCTTTGGTTATCAGGGGTCTTTTGTGGTTCCATACAAATTTTAGGATTTTTTTTCTATTTCTATAAGAACATCATTTATATTTTGATATGGATTACATTGAATCTATAGATCACTTTTAGTAGTATAGATACTATTTATAATAATTCATCCAATCCATGAGCATAGTATATCTTTTCATTTCTTTGTGTGTTCACTTCAATTTCTTTCGTCAGTGTTTTATTGTTTCCTTTGTAGAGATACTTACTTCACTTTCTTGGTTAAATTTATTCACAGATATTTTATTTTTTGTAGCTATTGTAAATGGGATTTTTTTTTTTATTTCTTTTCAGATCGATCACCATTAGCATACATAAACACTACTACATTTTTTTTTTTTTTTTAGGTTTGGCAATGAGTTTTTTTTTCATTTTTTTTATTTCAGCATATTATGGGGTATAAATGTTAAGGTTACTTATATTGCCCATGCCCCCCCTTGAGAGCTTCAACCGTGACCATCCCCCAGACATTGCATATCTCACTCATTATGTATGTATATATCCATCCCCTCCTCCCCCCACCCACCCGCCGACACCTGATAAATGTTATTCCTATATGTCCACTTAAGTGTTGATCCGTTAACACCAGTTTGCTGGTGAGTACCTGTGGTGCTTATTTTTCCACTCTTGAGATACTTCACTTAGTAGAATGGGTTCCAGCTCTATCTAGGAAAATACAAGAGGTGCTATATCACCCTTGTTTCTTAAAGCTGAATAGTACTCCATGGTATACATATGCCACATTTTATTAATCCACTCATGTATTGATGGGCACCTGGCTTGTTTCCACACCTTTGCAATTGTGAACTGTGCTGCTATAAACATTCGAGTGCAGGTGTCCCATTTGTAGAATGTCATTTGATCTTTTGGGTAGATGCCCAGTAGTGGAATTGCTGGATCAAATGGTAGATCTACTTGTATGCCTTAGGGTATCTCCATATAGCTTTCCACAGAGGCTGAACCAGTTTGCAGTCCCACCCGCAGTGTAGGAGTGTTGCTATTTCTCCACATCCACGCCAATTGTTTGGGGACTTTTTGATAAAGGCCATTCTTACTGGAGGTAAGTGATATCTCAGTTTTGATTTGCATTTCCCTGATGATTAGAGATGTTGAGCATTTTTTTCATGTTTGTTGGCCTTTATTATGTCTTCTTTTGAAAAATTTCTGTTCATATTCTTTGCCCAGTTTTCGATAGGATTGTTTGATTTTTCCTTGCTGATTTTCCTGAGTTCTAAATAAATTGTAGTTATCAGCCCTTTATCGGATATGTAGCTTGTGAAAATTTTCTCCCATTCTGTGGGTTGTCTGTTTGCTCTCTTGACAGTTTCTTTGGCTGTGCAGAAGCTTTTTAATTTGATGAGGTCCCATTTATTTATTTTAGTTGCTTCTGTGATTGCCTTTGGGGTCTTCTTCATAAATTCTTTGCCTAGGCCAATGTCTAGAAGAGGGTTTCCAACGTTTTCCTCTAGAATTCTAATAGTTTCACACCTAATGTTCAAGTCTGTTACCCAGTGTGAGTTGATTTTTTTAAGAGGTGAAAGGTGTTAGTTCTATTTCAGTCTTCTGCATGTGGCTATCTAGTTTTTCCAGCACCATTTATTGGATAAGGATTCTTTTCCCCAGCATATGTTTTTGTCTGCTTTGTTGAAGATTAGTTGGCTATATGAGGATTTTTTTGTCTTGCAACTTTGCTGAATTTATTAGTCCTAAGAGCATTTTTATGGAGTCTTTAGGTTTTTCTTAATATTAGCTCATGTTGTCAGCAAACAAGGATAATTTGACTTCTTTCTTTCTAATTTAGATGCCCTTTATTTTTTTATCTTACTTAATTCCTCTGTCTAGGACTTCCAGTAGTATATTAAATAGAAGTGGTAGAAGTGGGCATTCTTACCTTGTTCCTGATCTTGGAGGAAAGGCTTTTATTTTTCCCTGTTCAATATGATGTTAGTTGGGGGTTTGTCATATATGGTCTTTATCATGTTGAATTTATGTTCCTTCTATGAGTAATTTGTTGAGAGTTTTTATCATGAAGAGATGTTGAATTTTATCAAATGCTTTTCCAGCATCTACTGAAATGATCACATGGATTTTGTCCTTGATTCTGTTTATGTGATATATCATGTTTATTGATTTGCCTATGTTGAACCATCTTTGCATCAGTGGGTTGCATTCCACTTGACCATACTGAGTGATCTTTTTAATGTACTGTTGAATTCAGTTTGCTAGTATTTTGGGGGGGGGATTTTGCATCTATATTCATCAAGGATATTGGTCTTGTAGTTTTCTTTCTTTTTTTCCCCCACATCCTCTGGTTTTGGTATCACTGTGATGCTGGTCTCAAAGACTGAGTCAGGGAGAATTCCTTCCTCTTAAATTTTTTGAAAGAATTTGAATAGAATTAGTATTGGTTCTTCTTTAAATGTTTGGTAGAGTTTACCAGTGAAGGCCTCAGGTCCTGGGCTTTTTTGTTAATCAGAGATTTCTTATTGCTTCAATCTCATTCCTCATTATTGATGTGTACAAGTTTTCTATTTGTTCATGTTGTAGTCTTGGTAGGTTCATCCTACCAAGTATCTAGATGTGACTTTCTTCAGATATCTATATCTATATAAATTATTTATAATCTATCTATATTTTTCTATAGATGTATCTATTTATAGATAGATCTTTATTGATGTCCAGAGATTCAACCCATGACTGAATACTTTTGTTAGTATAAGGAAATGCCCTGCCAGTAATTCTTCAAATAATTCTATTTTAATATATATATATATATATATTTTTTCCTATTTGTAGGACTTTGGTAACAAGTATATTAGTCCCATTTAATATGTTTCTATAAGGCTTATCCTCTTTTTTATATTTTTTATTTTATGTTTTCTATCTGCTGTAACTTGAATATTTTCTATTGGTATGTTGTCCAGTTTACTAATCTGTATTTTGCTCTTACTAATTTTCTTTTAAATCCATATATTGAGTTTTATGATATTTATCTTTATAATTCTAGTGTTCTGGTATATTCTTTATATTATTATCTATTAAATATTATAGCTATTTTTAAATCCATTTTAATACAGGTATCTAGATTATCTAGTGGGCTCTAAGCAAAATACTGTAATGTGTTCATATAAAAGAGAGGCAGAGGGAGATTTTAAAACAGAAGAGGAAGAAGGCTTTCATGTGATGATGGAAGCAGAGGGAGAAAAGACAATGTGATGTGAGGCTACAAACCAAGGAATAAAGAAGCTCTCCTAGAGCCTAGGGAGATAGTGCAACACTGATGATACCTTGATTTCAGTTTAACAAAACTGATTTTGGACCTGTGGTCTCCTGGAATGCAAAAGCATAATTTACCAATAAGTTTGTGGTAATTTGTTCCAGTAGTCATAGAGAATTAACGCAGATACTTTTAATTGAATGTTGGATTATGTGCATAAAATATTATAGAGGCTCTGAAAGACATTATTTTGTTCCAGAGAAAATTTATTCTTTTTTTTCTAATTGACAGAATGGTTATAGGAAGATCACCTTGATTTAATGAACATGTTTGTTTTCAGATTTTCCTCTTCTAATAGGACCTCTGTTGTCTCATTTCATAGCCAGGGATTTTTACAAAGGCATCTTCGCCTTCTTGGAGCTATACATTCAATAAATAGACTCTGAAATCATTCCATACATGAGGGATAAAATTAATAATTTATAGTTCTTTCCTTCAAGGAACTCAGAATTAGAGACAGACTTAAACATAACTAATATTAATACCAGTGATACAATAGCAAAATTGCTCAGTTTTGTGGCAGTTGGGGAGATATTATGGAGTGCCTTACATCCTCAAGTTTTTAATCTTCACACTCTGAATTTTAAAATATTTATCTTTTCAGATTGTATTATAGGTAGTGATGATCATGCAACCCCATTCTAGCCAATTAAATATTTAGAGGTGTTCTCTGTAGAGGATTTGACTTCTAAAGAAACAGACATCTCAATAGCAAAAATTTTTGGCTTTTCCCATACTTCTACTGTAGAACAGAGGCTATGATCATATTGTGATCATGCTATATGCAAAAAAGATTTACTACATCAGTGAGTTGGACAGCTGACCTACAGACTTCTTATATCATTAATCCAATCAACTTTGCTTTTCTTTAAACTATTAAAGTAGAGTTAGAATGTATTCTTACTCAAAAGAAAGGGGTAAATTCTGCAGGAAGAAATTATAAACAAATGTAGATAGAGTGAATCTACATGAAGAATATACATGTCATCTAAGCTTAGAAGAATGATGGCTATGTTAAAAAGGTGGTTAAGTTACGAAGAATGATGGTGACCTATACCTGCAGCACCACATAAAACATTAACAGTGGGGAAAAAAAAACACAACGCAGTACAAGGTTCAAAGGGAGGAAATACTACAAATTTATATGGAACAGGAAGTTGGGAAGTAATTTGGTGTCATATTTTGCAAGGGACTTAATTTTTATATATTTGGATTTCCTCCTAACATCACTAGGATGATAATGGGATGTTTTAATTAAGAATTTATATAATCTGTTCCTGAGATAAATAATTCATGTGGAAAATAGACTAGGAGTATGAGTATAGGAAGGGTTTGATGCTGGTAACTGAATTCAGCTATGCGTACTCCAGTGGCATCAAAACATTTATATCAAAATGATGTAATATAAATGTATCTCTCCAGTAACAGAATTCAAATATACTCTATAAACTTCCATATGGCATAGGCCTTGGGTATTTTTAAAGGAGGATCTATATCTCTGCGTAGTTACAAAGGGTAAAATCAACAAGAGTCCTCCTGTTTGGAGTTCCAAAGCCTTTAGCCTGTTGTACTATTTTATTTTATTTTTTTCTCTTGACCTGACAGAGCTCCAGTTCATCGAACTTCTGGGCACAAAACAAGGGACATCTGTTCAGTTGAACTTTTTGTAATTGATATGTTAATTAAAAATGACTTTCGGCTTTTAGCATTTTGTTTATTTTTCATAATACATATGCCCTGTGCCATTTCACAATGGGTATTGGCTTATAAATATCAAATACAAATAAACAAAGCAAGCAATTCATTATTACTTTCAAACTTGAACTTAAAGTTGTACATGATGTAACTCTAAGTACTTTCTTTCACCTCTCTCTGGCCAGAATATTCTGGGATTTCCTCCAGAACAAAGATCAGCTCAGTGGGAATCATGCATCTGTCACATCTGGACTATCTCAATGGAGCCTAGTCAGTGTGAACAGAGGCCATGTGAAGGTTGCAGATTTCATAAAGTGTGGCAGCCTGCTTATATCTTGTGGCCAAGAGCACAGGCATATTACCCAATTCCCCACTTTCTGATGCAGCATTCTGGTTCATTATTTTTATTACTCACACCAATTATTTACTCACAACAATCACAAAATAATCAGGAAAAATTTGGGCCAGGCTGAAAACCATTCAGCAACCCTGTGGAATGCAGGAGAAAGGAGACCCCCGGCCCTTCCTTTGGAATCCTGGCTTTTAAACAAAGATGATATATAGGTTGTAAGAAAAAATAGCTGAGCTGAAAATAATAACAGACTATAAACACAGAACTATAAACACAGAACACCACAAAAACGATAGTGAACTTGCCCGAGTACGTGCATAAACCTGATGGGAGATTTTGTTTTCTGTTTTCTTTCTCTATCCAGCTTCCAGGAGAGGGGTTTTCTTGCAGGGGAGCTGAACTTTAATTGTTATATATTATACAGCAGGATATTGAAAAAAATGAGGGTTGGTTATATTTTATAGGCATAGATAAGTATAGATATAGCTATAGACATGAATATAGCATATGATCCAAAAGGTTTACATTTTACACTTCAAGATTGAACACAGTATTTTATATTTCAGCATAGACACATATGTACTAGGGCCTCTCTGGTAATACATATTTTTAAATAATAATGCCTATTAAGATGAAAAATAATGCAATTTAACATGATTAGAATACCAAATTTATGTATTTTTAAGATAGAATTCTAAGTCTAGCCATTACAATAAAGTAAAGCTGAATTTGCTGATTCATTTAATTCTCATTGTAATAGCGGAAGTACTTTATTGACTTACAAATATAGCTAGTTTTAAAAATAAAGTAAATGATATTTATGAGATTTAATTATGCTAAATTTAATAAAACATGATGAAAGGATATATTTTAAATGATTATAATTTTGAAAAGATGAATATCTAGCAAAACCAACTTACAATTCATTATTGTTGTATTAAAATATCAAAAGCAGCCATTTTTTTGCCTAAGATTTTGTCTGCATACTTTTACAGACTTCTATAGAATACCTGCATTAAGAAAACATTTGTCTTATATTTTGGAGAATAAAAGAACTAAAAATAAATAAGAAAATTTCATCCCCTTAGTGGATTTTGTAATCTATGTCAGGATAAATTTACATAATACCTTAATGGAATGAATGGTGGTAAAATTTCAGCCACCTTAATGTATGATAATTTCTCTTTTTGCTTGCCTATGGCAGTATTATTCTTTTTTTTTTTTTTAAGTTTTAATTATTTTTTTTATTTTGGCATATTATGGGGGTACAGATTTTAAGGTTTCAATAAATGCCCATTTCCCCCCCTCCCTTTTTTTTTTTTTAATGGCACAATTAGAACCCATGCAGTATTATTCTTGATCATCAACAAAGTTGCTGGTGACTATACTGTTTTACATATATTATTTTATTTACACTTTATGACAATCCTATGACATATAGAAGATTATTAATCCCATTTTATGGATGGGAAATCTGAGACTCAGGAGAAACAAGAGCTTACCCAATGCCACACTGCTCATAGGGCTGGAAATGAAACTTAAAGCTGTACTTGTCTATCTGATTTTAGAGGCAATACTTTTAAGCTCTACAGATCCATTCTCTGTACTATCTCCAGAGTGATCTATTTAAATAAACAATTATAGTTATGCCAGCTTGTATGCTTTTCATTTTTCCAGTGACTGCCCTTTGCTTCCAGAAGCAAATCTAAATCTTCTAACATGATTTACAAATAGATATGCCCCTGCCTATTTCTCCTACCCCTTTTCTCTCTTCAGTGAGCACTTTAAAAATCTTATCCTACCATACTGAATTTCTTGTAGTTGTATGTTGGCTTGTGGGTCTGTGTATTTGTTTATGCTGCTTGCTTTGCCTCAAGTATTCTTTTTTTCCTTGTTCAACTAATGACATATACTTATCCTTCAGAATAAACTCAAATGTCACCTGAGTCAGCAAGATATTGTTGACACGGAAAGTTACTGATCACCTTCCCTATTTGCTTCTACATGATTCGATGCAAATATTTATTGGGTTATGCTTTAACTTGTGTATGTCACCACTCTCATCAGCCTATAAACTGAACATGATTTTACATGTTTAGTTCTATCATTCTTATGTATGGCACATCATAAACTAAATAGTAAATGTTTATTAAATAAACAAATTTAGAACGCCAGACCCTGTGAAATAAAAATAATTAATTCATTAATTAGTGACTTCCTTTATAGATGAAAGAAGTATAACCCAGGAGGATGGGTTATCTATACATAGATATATAAAAATCAACCAACACTGCTTACAGATTACATTCAAGAAATGTTTGTAGATTCTTTCAAAATCTTGTATAGATTTGGATAATATAACTTCTAAGTGCCCTACCAATTCTAAAACTCATACATTCATATCCATGGCTTATAGGTTAAAGCCTAAGTGGCTTGCATAGTAAAAGCCCTTTCATGATGCAGCTCCTTCTAAGTTCTCCAGAAAACAGTACATAGATTCCTAAAATAAACTAAAAATAGATCTGCCATATGATCCAGCAATCTCATTTCTGGGTATATATTCAAAGAAAGGAAGTCTGTATTTCAAAGAAGTATCTGCACTCCCTTGTTTATTGCAGCACTATTCATAACAGCCAAGATATGGAAACAACCTACATGTCTATCAGTAGATGAATGGATAAAGACAATTTGGTATATGTATACAATGAGATATTATTCAGCCATAAAAAAAAAAATGAAATCCTAACATTAACACCAAACTGCTAATGGACAGAACTGGAGGTCATTATCTTAAATGAAATAAGCCAAACACAGAAAACCAAATATTATATGTTTTCATTCAAATGTGGAAGCTAAAAACATTGATCTCATGGAGGTAGAAAATGGAATATTTATTGATTACCAGAACCTAGGAAGGGTGGGGGAATGAAGAGAGGTTGGTCAATGGATACAAAAATGCAGTTTGACAGAAGGAATAAGTTCTAGTATTTGATAGCACAATGGGGTGACAACAGTTAACAATAACTTATTGTATATTTTCAATAACTAGAGGAGGACATTTATAATTTTCCCAGCACAAAGAAATGTTAAATGTTACATACAGGTAATGGATATCCTAATTACTCCGATTTGATTATTACACATTGTATATATGTATAAAATATCACTTATATCCAATACAGGTATTAATTAAAAATTTAAAAAATTTAAAGATACATAAATAAAATGTAAGCTGCTTAGTTGCAGAAACAATGTCTTCCTTGTCTTCCTCTTTACATCCCTAACTTCTACTAAGGTATTAGCAAGAGGTGAATGTAAGAGCCGACCTGGTCAACTGCCAAATTTTGTTCATGGAGACTGATTGCTATAAAATTTAGAATGCTATTTTTACACTAAAAATTAATTGACGTTTTATTTAGAACTGTCAAAGTACAAACCAGAACATTCTTTCAAGTGAAATGAGTGCCCTAGTTCAAATAATGCATTTATGTGTCAGTTCTGTATTTGCGAAAAATGAAAGGCTCATAACTGAGAATGCATATTCTCATAAGAATTAGCATTAAATTGGTTTTATTCTCTGCCTTGAACAGGAAAATCACATAATTATTTCTCAAAATCTTTTTGGTGTTTTTATGAGTAATTGATTTGACAGTGTATCTTTACAAATCTATATTTCCGTTATCAAACTTTTGACTTGCAGTTTCCTAGAACTTGTCAATATCTGTCAGTGGTTCACTGTAAAGTAGGAAATTGGGCTGGATGTAGTTAGGAGTTAGGCATTTTTATTTTTATTTTATATATTTTTATATTTCTGAGATCTTTACAATAGATGCATTTACATTATTATTTTGGGAAAGAAAGGAATAAATAGCATATCTTGCTGAGCATGGTTCAACAGCTGTTTACTTATTGAATCACTTAGAAAATATTTTATTATGAGGAAAATGGGCTTTGAAATAATTTGGGGTTGAAAAATGTTTTCTTTATGGGTTGGCTTTATTACCCTTGTCTAGAGATACAGTAACTCTTTCCAAAATCATGACTCATAAATTTCAAGGATAAAGTACACAGATACCTGAAATAAAGACTAAGCTCCTCATTGTTCCCTAATATTTCCTCCTTCAACACAAAATAAAACAAAACATTTATACCAGAAATATCCATGTACACAAATCACAATAAACACATTATTCCGTGGTCCAGATAAATGTTTCTGTTTTCCAATTCAAAGTGGATTTGGAAATATAAACAGATCTGATCTGAATAAAATATGCTAATGTACAATTTTGCCTTCCATTTTACCTACTGTTCTTTTTTAAGTCAGCTGGAAAATTAGTGCAGGATTACCAGTTAATTTCTTCAATAATTCTTTGTTCTCCTATCATTAATTTCTTAATTTAAATATTTCAAAGACACATTTCCAGTGATTGATAATATTTATTTTTAGCCTTGAATTTCTTTCTCCCTTCTCTATTGCATAGACCTTTCAATATATCTTTTTTTCACTTGGATTTTTAAAATGTTTTTATGTGCCACAATGTTTTATTTTCAACTTATATTTTAATGCTAGTTTTATTGAATAAATAACCACACCTCAAATATTATATGAGTGCTTTATTGCTCATTGTTGCAGACAAAAGGTCTGAAACCAAACTTGTTTTCTTTCCAGTGTTTTATTTTTCTCTTAAGTTTATTCTCTCATTTATTATGAGGTAATTAGTTTCACAAAAATATTTGTAACTATGAGTACTTTGATGATGAAAGTTGGGCTGTTTTGTTATCATTACTTTAACTCTTTCCAAAGTTTAGGAACAGTTCTTTGGTGCCTATCATTCATTCATTCATTCATTTAACAAGTATTTATTAAGTTTCTGCTGTATTCAGATCAGTTCTCTGAGTATAGGGGACACAGCAGGTGGCAAAACAGAGCAAGTGCCTGCAGTCTGGCAAAGGAGGTTGACAATAAAACATAAATAAATAATTTTGATCATAATGAGCATTATGAGATAAATATAGCAGGGAGGCCCAGGAAAGATGGAGTGTCCTAGATTGGGGGGTGTTGGCTTATAAAGTGTAGACATGGAAGGCCTTATGGTTATGCCAACATTGAGCAGAGTTCTGAAGGAATTGAGGGAATAAGACAAATATTTATTTTAGGGAAGAGTGTTCTAGAAAGAAGGAAGAGCCATATGCAAAGGTTCACTTTTTATGTGACTCCAGAACGTAGTAAACAAATTTAAGGAATAGAAAGATATCCCATGTGGCTGCAATAGAATGAACCTGGATGACAGTGGGAGATAAATTCAGAAAGGTAGCTGTGACATCTGCCTGTTGCCTCCTTCTAGCACATGTGAAAGGAATCTCAAAAATCCTCAATTTATTCTTTATATTTCTAACTTTACTCTTATTCATTTTATTTCTTTGTACTTTTTAATGTGTCAAGATAAAACTTCAGTTCAATCTTATAGTTTACTGGGTGAATCATCAATAATATCCGTGTTACTAGTCATTCAGTGCATTGAATTAAAAATATGTAGTTATGTTTCTAATTTCTAAGATGATATATTATTAAATATATCTACCTTGACCCATGAACGTTTTAGTTGTTAAATTTATTTCTATATTTGTAGATAAGACTCTAGGTGAGTAGCTGGAATGCTTATTTTCAACTCAGGTGTGAATTCTCTACAAAACCAGAACATGCAGATTCTGCTTACAGTAGCCTTAGCTCTGCTGGTTTGTGGGAAAAGTGGGCAGCAGGGGAAGGCTGTTGAGTTTATTCTTGGGTTGTACCTTGGTTCTTGATTCTTCCGGGAATCATCTATGCAGAGGGGTGGTGGCAGGGAGTGTTAAGTTCTGACATGCTACTGTATTTCTCTGACACAAAACCTACTCTGGATTTCTTCTGAATCAAAGTTCATCATGTATCATTTTAATTGTGAAATTACTTAACATTTTCCTGAAGACACAAGCAGAAGTCAGCATTCCAAGTGAGGAAATATTCGCAAATGCCACCTAAGATATTAATTAATTGGCTGATCTCCCAAGCAAATATTTCTTTTTTAGGAAAAATATTATGTTTAATATGTAATATTTATTTATATGAGATTATCATTATCTTTGCTAATCAGATTCTATGTATGCTCTATCTTATACATCTTGTTGGTCTGTTCTGCTCGCCTTTCCAACCTTGCTATGGATTTCATTTTATTTTAATACTGTTTCCTTCATTTCAATGGGATTTGGGGGTGGAAAAATGGTGAATGCTGGTAATCTGCAAACCATGGCAAATTGCACAAATCCCAATGAATATTTACCCCACCTAAAAATTATGTACCTGCTCCAGCTTAGTGTTCATAAACAATAGATTGGGAACAATTAAGGAGGCACATCGAGCCACAGATTTCTTCTGGATATGGTTCTTAGTGGCAATATACACTTGACACTTCTTTAATAGTAAGCAGGTATATAAATCTAAATGGCAAAGATCGACATATTGTTTTTCTTTGTTTTTCCAGTTAACAAGTACTCCTTCCTTCCTTTTTTTATTTCAAGGTTCCTCATAAAAATAAGCAAATCAATTTATTTTTCTTCACAGCAGTAAAATATTAGTTAAATATGTTAGTCTCAGAATGATGATAGAGCCTTATATTAGGTCTTGCCAATAAATACAACTATTCACTTGAAACAGTATCTATTTTTGAAACTACAAGAATATTTTCCAAAGATTTCCCCACATTATTAAATGTAGGTACAATTCTCAGAGGAGAAAAGTTCTTGGAGAAGAGAACTTAAGAGATTTTTATCCTGTGTTATTTTGGTCATCTTTTTTTAAAAAAAATTTCATACAAGAGTTTAAAACAAACTCTTACACTTAACTGCACACATAAATTTCTGACATTTCAGATCCTAATAACTATTTTGCTGTAGTATCACTCATACATATTTATATCCTGAGAAATTGGGGTTACCATGCCAAAGCCCACAGGTAATAATGCCCCCATTCTTTCAAAAGAATAAACACATGTAATGAATATGAACAAAATATATATTTATTAAGAATTGCATGAGAGGTCTAAGGTACAAATATTTCAGTGTAGTAATTTTTACTGCATACTTCTACATAAAAATGATATTAAATATGCCCAGTTTGTAGTTTCTCATGCCATACATAGTTTTTGGTTAGGCAATTTGAACAGAGAACCAAAAATTCAATTGAAAATATTAGAATGTTGATTGAAATAAAGAAGGATGCTCAGAATAGGGAAAAGAGATGGATTATATTATACCCATCATCAATATATTATTTAGAAAGTATAAATGTATTCACTGTCCCAGATCACAGATGAAAGTCATTTGATATTTGATTTCAAATCAGTATAAGACAACATTTTATAGAGCCTATATATCCAGCAATGACCTGTGCTTACTGGTGAAGTAGTCACACCCCGCTCTTTGGAAGTGTTCAACCTAACATTGGAATGTCATGTGTCAGGACTATTATAGAGGAAACTCCAACACTGTGGTGCTAGAGTAAGTTATGTTTAAGATTTAGTTTCAAAGATTCCATACTATTTTTCTAAATGGTGCTTCTGTACAAATGCTAGGATCAAAAGTGTCATGTGTCTTTGTTACATGCTAGAATAATGTTTTAAAAAGCTAGATGGTGTTTTGCTTTTGCTAACCAAAAGATTTTGTTGTATTTTGTTAAATAATTTTTTCTCTCTCTCTCTGTCTCCCTTTGTCGATCTCTTTCTGCCTGTCTCTCTCATTCATTAACAATACTGTAGATGAAATTCTTTCTAAAATTATAAAAATAGTATCATAAAAATTTACTGTTATTTATGAATTTTTAATGTCATGTTCCAAAACACTGTGGGTTTCTTGAATGCTATCTTTAGATTATAAAAATGTACTCTCAGAGGGGGCAGGAGGAGAAGGGTGTGTACTTACATAATGTGTACCGTGCGCACCACCGGGGGATTGGACATGCTTGAATCTCTGGCACATCGGGGGGAGGGAGGGGGAGGCAGGGGCAATATTTGTAACCCTAGCAATATTTGTATCCCCATAATATGATGAAATAAAAGGAAGAATAAAAAAAGAATGTACCCTCCTGTGATTATATTTCACTAGACAATTATAAATTTTAAAAAGTGTACATTCAATTACTATTTTCTTTCTTTTTCTCCAGGTGCCTAATTTTTTCAGAGATAATATTAATATTTGGTGATAGATTTTGATTATTGGAATACTTTAAATAGAAAGGAATAAAATTTGTCAACTAATATTTGCTATTTAAGGATAGAAACTTCAGCATCTTTAGCTACAGATTAGTTCATAGAGTATTTATAACTGCACTAAAATTAGATGGTTTCTTAAAGGTTATTTGAATAAGAATTGGAGAAAATGCATGTTGTATGAAAATGCCTTATGTAAAGAACTCTTTATAATGAAATCTGAATAAAGCTATTACAATGTCATCTACCAAAAAAGACAGATTTGTTACTTAATATCTTAATAATTATTAAACTGTCTCTATTATTTTTGATGACATGTTTTGTTTTGCAAAACAATTCAGTGTTTAACATGAACTTGGCAAAATTTTATTTATATCTATTTATATCTATTTTTCATTTACATGATCAACCATATGCTATCCTTGCAGTTGAGAAAGACCTAGAAACAATGCTGTAACATAGACTAGCTACTTACTCATCAAAATCTTTTTACTGTTCTCCTCTACACACAGATCAATTACATTTTCCATATTTCCTTGCAGATTTCAGATTCCCCCACTACGAGTAATTCATTCTCCATCTTCTTTTTTCTAAGTCTGAATGTATAGGATCTAGAGGAGGCTTCTGGAATGGAAGAGCTATTAGACAAAAAAGGCCTGGATCCCTGAATAACTCTAAAAAACATAGGTCTCTGAATGACTATGCAAAGCAAGAGCACGATGAAAATAAGAATGTATATTTGTATTTGTCTATAGGTGCCTAAAAAAATTTGAAAAAGTAATTTTGGAAGTTAAACAACAGATAAGAGTAGTAGTTAACTTGGAGGTATAGAAATGGAATGAAATGGGGTTGAAAGACAAGACAGAGATTTTTTAATTTATTACCTCTTAATAAATTTTAGATTTAAAACCATGTTGACAAATAATCTATGAAAATATAAATTTAAGTTTTTATAGAATAAATAGACTAATTGAATAAGAAAAGTCTAAAAGATATTCAAAAGAATAATGATCCTCAAAGATGCCCATGCCTTAATTCTTTGAACCTGGAAATATGTTAACTTGCATGGCAAAAGGGACTTTGTCAATGTAATTAAAATTATGGACTTTTGTATGGGAAGGTATCTAGGTGGGCCACATATAATTTTATGAGTCCTTAAAAGTAGAGAACATTTCCTTGTGGTCAGAAAAAGATATGCCTGTGGGTGAAAGATCTGGCTTTGAAGATGGAGGAAGGGGGACACAGCCAATGAATGTAAGTGACCTCTAGAAAATGGAAAAGGCAAGGAAATGGATTCTCCCTTTAAGCCTCCACAAAGGAATGCAACCTTGCCCACACCTTGATTTTAGTTCAGTGAGATCCATGTTGGACTTCTAGCCTACAGAATTGTAAGGTAATAAATTTCTGTTATGCCACTATGTTTATGGTAACTTATTAGGGCAGTAATAGAAAATGAATGCATTAAAATGGTATCAAGCTTGTAGAAAGCAAAAATAGGAAATAGACTTGTTTCTGTATGCGACAGATAGAAATGAAAAATTAAACCAGTTTTCTAATTGTCACAAATATATTAAATTGTTTTCTGATGCCATTTAAAATATTGAATTCTTCAGTTGTACCTGTAATTTCAGCATTCATTTTAAGTAATTTGAGAATATGCTGATTGACCAACCTAAAAAGCAACACAGAAACTTTGTTTAGTAAAATATTAAAAACAAACAGTCATCATCAATTGAACGGGAGAATTCGTAGTGATATATAAGTATTCACCCAATGGAGTATCATGGAGCCCTGAAATTGAAAGAACTTGGCTTTCTTTGGACAACAGGAGAATATCACAAGCATGATATTGAGAGAAAGAAGCTAGACACAAAAGTGGCTGTATAAATCCATGCATATGAAGTTCAAAACAGGCTAAACTGTTGCTTATAGATATATTTTTACATGGTAGAACTACAAAGATAAGGAAGGAAATCATGACTGTTAATATCAAACCAGGAGTTTTCTTTGGGAAGATGGCAGCTGTGATTGGGGATGAGAATGCCTAGTGCTCTGGGATCCTGGCAATAGCTGTGATGTAACAGTTAATTAAATTCTATATTTTTGTTTCATGCTTCTTTTCTGTGTTTGTCTTATATTTGACCATAAAAAAGGCTAAAAAAACTTCAAAAGCCTAAAGAATACCAGAAAATGTTAACATAGGCTATTTTTGGTGAGATCTAATCTTTTTGAGACATAAGTTTCTATATTTTTATTTTAAATCTTGCCCAAAATATAGATTTTTTTTAAATTCCATATTCTTGATACCTATTATTTTGACTATAATTTATTTTTATGACCTAAAGATTAAATTGTAGCCAGTGTAACAAACTTATTAAGTGAATTGGCGTCAGCAGGATGTAGGTAGAAAGCATCTTCATTCTTAACCCATCACCTCTCAAAAGTTAAGTTTTTGAAGTATTTTTAATTGTCACTAGATGAAAAATCCCAGGTAGATTAATAATTTTTATAGTTCTTTTCACTTTAGTATTTTCAAGTCCTTCATATCTTTCAATAAAGTTTCAAACATTCATCCAATTTAAACATTCTTTATCCCCTTAGCTCAGAGATGCCTCTGACTGGAAAAACTACAAACAGTGCTGGTATTACAAGGTGGTATTATGAACAACAAACTTCCGTAATTTCTGCAATCTAAGCTAAATGGAAAAATTCCTTTGAAAAAAGAAGTTACTTATCAAGCCTGAAAATCTAAAAAATACTACATCTGTTATAGAAATTAAACTTGTAATAAAAAAACTTTCCTACAAAGTAAACTCCAGGACCAGATAGCTTCACCAGTGAATTTGACCACATGTCTAAGGAAGACATAATACCAATAATGTACACTCTTTCAGAAAATACAGAAGGTGGAAATATATCACATATTTTATGAAGTCAGCATTCCCCCAATTCCCTTCTTAAAAATAGCATTACAAGAAAGGAAAATTACAGGTGTCCCTCTTGAACATACATAACAATCCTTAACAAGATATTAGGAGTTCAAATCTAGCTATATATCAAAAGGATGATATATATTGATCATGTGTAGTTTTACAAGTGCAAAGTTTGTGTAACATTTGAAACCAATCAATATAATTCACTGCGCTAACAGAATAAAGGAGAAAATTTATGTGAACATCTCAATACATGCAGGAAAAAAAGAACATACTTTTTGATAAAAACTCTCAGAAAAGTAAGAAGTGAAAAAAAAAATCTTAAATCAATAAATATCTATATAAAACTTTGACCTAGATTATACTTAATGTTGACACCCCTTTTCCCTAAGGTCAGGCAATCTTCTTACTCCTTCTATTCAACACTGTACTAGAAGCCAAGACAGCACAAAAAGACAATAGAAATTAATAAATAAAGGCATTAATATTGGAAATGAAATAAAGTTGTCTTTATTTCCAGACAACACAATTGTATATGTGCAATACTCAGTGGTATCTACAAAATACTACTATAATGATCCTATAAGGTCAGTGTACAAAAATTAATTGTATTTAGATATATTAGCAAAGTACAGCTAGTAGAAAATTGAGATACCATTTAGAGTAGTGTCAGAAAACATAAAACATTTAGAATTAAACCTAAAACAAGATGTGCAAGACTTCATGATAAATCTAAAAGAAGAGCTATAAAATCATTGCACTAAAAAGTAGAAAACATTAGTACATGAACTTATAACCATTGAAATAAATGAGAGATATATGATGTTCGTGGATTGGCAGACTCAATAATTTTTAAGATGTTCATTCTTCCAAGTTTACTTATAAATTCAAAGGAATCTCTATAATTTTTTTTCAGAAATCATTAAGCTATATTAAAATTCAAGTGGAAAGGCAAAAGATCTATAATAAATAGCAAGAAAAAAATCTTGAAAGAGAACAAAACTGGAGTACTTACACTTGATTTCAATACTTACAACAAAGTTGCAATGATCAACAAAATGTCATATTGGCATAACAAAGAATAGATCAACTGAATATTTAATTCTGCAATAGAGTTCAGCAATAGACTCATATATGTTGTCAATAGATTTTTGTGCAAGATTACAGTCAGTTCAAAGAGGAAAGAACACACTTTTATAATTAGATATTTCTATGGGAAAATGAACTTTAAGTTCTGCTTCACTCTATACAGAAAAGAAGAATTCAAGGTAGATCAAACATTTAAGCATAAATCCCAGAACCATAAAGATTCTAGAGTAAAACACAGTAAAATATATTTATGACCTTGGTGTGAGCAAATACTTCTTTAGGAAAAAAGTCACTGATATAAAATTTTCTAAAATGATAAACTGGGCATCATCAATATTATCAATACCTATTCAATGAAATATATGACTAATACAATCAAGAGGAAATCCATAGACTGGGAAAATATGCACAATACATCAATATAAATAAAGATGTGTATGCAGAATATGTAAAGTACTATTACTATCAACAGTAATAAGATGAAATACTCAATTACCAAATGGGCAAAGGACTTGAACAAGACAACTCAAAAAGAAGTTATAGGAATGGCCAGTAAACACATGAAAAAGTGATCAATAAACTTAACCTTTTGAGAAATCTGATTTAAAACCACAGTCACATACTATTTCATATTCTCTACAAATGTTAAAATTTAAAGGTGAGAAAAGGAAAATATAACTGAATATTTTTGCATAAAACCCCCCACAATCCCTATCTTTACTTTATTCAAAAACAATAATATTTCATTACAGATCAAAAACACATAAAATACAGAACTATAAAGCTTCTAGCAATAAACATCGAATATCTTCATGACTTTGGTGTCATAAGTTGGCAAGAGCAACTGGCACTACTATACATTCCTGGTGTTAGTATAAAATTATCCAATGATCTTGGAGAAATCTTTGACCATTTTCTCTAAGGTTATACCTAAATCTACACTATGATCTAGCATTTTCACTTCTAAGTATTTAACGCAAGAGTAAAAAAAAAAATGAACACACACAAAAAATTTTTACAAAAATGATCATAGCAGTTTAAGCTCTAATAATAAAATAATTGAAAAATATCCATCAATGGGAAAATGGATCAACAAAGTGTAGTTCTTTAAGACAATCAAATACTACTCACCAGGAAAAGGTAACAAACTAGTACATGTATCAACATGACTGATATTATGCTAAGGAAACAAAACTGGAAACACCAACGGATACAGTGTATGCTTTCAATTAGTAAAATAGTCAAAACTAACCTATGGTCACAGAAGTTAGAATGTGGTTGACTGTGTGAAAAGGGTTTGCCTAAAAAAAGGTTGTAGGAGAACTTTTCAGAGTGCTAGAGAGATTTTTTAACTTTTTTGGGATAAGAGCAACACATATGTATATAAAAGTCAACATTGATCAAACATAAATGTAAGAAAAGTATAGTTTATTGCATGCACTTTATACTTCAATTAAAAATAAAGTTGACTGAAAAATCACTTAGGGGCTAGAGTAGCACCTTAATTTGGTTAAATTATGTTTATTGCGTGTCTATCAAATGCAGGGTACTGTGGTACTGATTAGGTCAGGCTGCATCTCCTCCAAATAAGACAGAGAGAGAGAGAGAGAGAGAGAGAGAGAGAGAGAGAGAGAGAGAGAGAGAGAGAGAGAGAGAGAGAGAGAGAAAGAGAGAAGAGAGAGAGAGAGAAAGGAAGGAAAGAGGAGGGGGAAAGAAAAATGCCTTGGTCTATGTCCTCTTTCATTTTGTCAACAAATATTTACTGAGCATCGACCATCTCCTATATTCTAGGGACTAGAAATAGAATGGTAAAACAGTCAAGTGACTCATTACTTTCACAACGTTTATAGTGAGGAGAAAAATAAGTGTAGAATGTCAACTATTCTGCTTGAATTGAACAAGAAAAGTCTATAGTGAAAAGATGGCATTTGAGTATGCCCAAAATGAAAATTGGAGGAAGCCATTGGAATTTTGGGGAAAATAGATAAGCTTAAGAATTGATTTTGATAATGTTGATAAAGAATTTTTGCATATTATAATCCTTTGCTTATTTTGTTTTTTTGTGTGTAGAAATTATATGAAAATAAAAGAACTATTTATGGTTTGAAAATTCTAGGGTATCATTACTCTTATCTGAAAAAAAGTTTTGGCACAGTGTAGAGTGTGGAATGTGGGAGGATATCATTATCTAATACATGAATGAAATTCTACTCTTACAAAACCAAATGATGCTACTTGGAAATCCTCCGTGTGCTGGTCAGCATTTCTAACACGTGTGAGAAGATCTAGGATTTCCACTCCCTGCATATGTTTAGTGTGTCACCCTGGACATCTGCTAATGTTGAACATCTGTTTTTTGTTTTCACTGAAAGATGTTTCATTTGGACTGCCAAAAGGAGAATGGGGTTATTAGTTATTCTACAATGTGAAGTTATCCAGCAGATTATCCTTGTATGAGGAACAATAATGTCAGAAAAGCCATATCCACTACAATTAATCCTAAAGTTCGCTTCACAATGAGAGTCATTACAGGCATGATTTCAAAAGAAATTGCCGAGCTATCACAAGTCCCGAAGAAAAAACAAAAGTAGTTTTATATAGTTCACCCAGGAATCATTGTAAAAACTGGTGTTTTCTGAACACTACAGTAAAAACATAAGTAATATACAAGATAAGATACTTATGTGTCTTTTGAATTACCTAATGTTTAAATTATGTTTAGTGTCATTTCACTTCATTCATATTTACCGAAAATGAATAATCCGTGTGACATAGCCACCATTAATTTATTTGATTTTTAAATTAATTAGTACAAGTTATTGTCCAGTGTTGAACAACTAAATACTTACTGTTTTATGTGAAAGACTGTATTTCAGAAAGGAAATAAGTTGTACATTATATATCTTTTATAGTCTTATTATATGTGACGATCTATGAAACTAAAATCACTATAATTTTAATTATTTTGATCATCCATAGGCTATAAGGTAGTATGATAGGTTTTGATATTAATAGCTGGAATATTAAGTAGTGCACTCATTTTTCTGCTTAATAAATCTGTTTCTATATTTATGTATTTAATCAGATTCTTCAAAAACATGTAAAATGTCGTAGAAGCATAATCATGTCCTTCTAAAATGTAAAAGTTTCCTTTAAGATTTGATAACTAAAGCTCTGTGAAAAATTATTGTAGATAGTTGTTGGGTTTAAATTTTTATATAAATATTATGCAAACTTTATTTAATATGTATGTAGACATGTTTACTCATGTTCATAATCTGAAGTTCAAAGCAATAAAACAAAAAGGATGATATACACAGAAAAAATGGAATAATAATCTTAGTGTTACACAGCACTATAGAGACTATGTTGGTCAAATCTTTATTTTTAAAATGGGGCACAGGTTTAGTTTCACCCCTCCTGTTTCTTACTTGTTTTCTGTTTTATAAAATGCCAGTTTTATTAAGATGCAAGAGTTCCCGGGAAGACTTGGTGTATGTTTTTTTTTTTTTTTTGGGTGGGGGAGGGTGTTGCATCTTGCTTTATATAAGTATAACTAAATTATTTATATATATGATAGTTATGTATTGTAAGTACCAATGAAACAATATTTTCACACTTGGTTTATCTTTGAAAGTCTGACTTTATTTCTCACATCTGATGAATTCCTCAAATAAGTTATGTCATTTTTTTTTTTACAATGTGCCTATTCAATTATTTTCCAGCTACCCACAACTATACATGCTCAAGGTTTGCTTTGATTATAAATTTAGTGGTTGAAACCACAGTAAGGAACACTAAATAATTGAAAGAAACTGGCTCATTTAATCAAACTAATCTCATATTCTTTTGTAGGAGGAGGTCAAAACTAAATATTTGCAAAAGGAACAACAAAAGGAATGGAAACAATTCAAGGTATAATATATGTACTGACAATACATATAGGATAACTATTTATTATTTCCTTACAGTAGAATATATTAAATTAGTGATAACTACAGACAGTACGAATATTAAAGGAAATTAAATTATTGTAATGAATGGATGCTAAAGAAAATATTTTTACTGAAAACATATTCTTTAGTTTTTTACAGCTTAATACAGTATTGAAAGAGCCATATGAAGCAAATTTGGAGTAACGCCATATTTTTCTCCTAATTTAGATGCAAGAATATGCATTAACTGCAATGTGCTAAGATGTTTATATATGTTGTCTCACTTAACTCCTATAACACCAATTACTGCTTTTCTTATTTTATAGAGGAAGATAAAGGGCTGGAGAAATTAAGAAACTTGTTCAACTAACCCAGATAGTTAATGGTTGATATAACTGCTAATAATCTAAGTCGTGTTTGCCCAATAATCCAAGTTGTGTTTGCTCAATTCCAGATACAGTGAGGGCTTTTTCTTTTTTCTTTTCTTTTTCTTTTCTTTTCTTTTCTTTTTTTTTTTGCAATTTATGATGCTTTCTTGTGAAGCTATAGAATGCAATTAGCAAGTGAGGATGAAACTATCTGTATTTTGCAATATGTGTGTCAAAGGGAAAAAAAAAGAGTGACTATGGTGATTTTCACACTGCTCTGGGATCAATCCAAATTTTTGGCACTTTGAAAATTTGACTGCCAGAATCATCATCGCCATTATCATTATTATCCTCATTACTGCCTTCATCATTATTTATCCAATACCTTCTACAACATACACAGAATGATAAAGCCCTTTAAAGATCTAATTTGTGTACATCTTTAAATGTATTGAGAAAGAAAATAGGGATAACTCGGAGATTTTAACACAGTTGAGAAACACAGTCCCCAATGTATGTAGAAAATACAAAAGGAATACAAAATAAAGGTCTAAGGCAGTGTACTGTCTTTTAAAATTGCAACCTCTATTTTTCTGATGAACACAGCAGATTAATGTGGTATGAGACACCACAACACCCACAGAAATTAAAACTGGCAGGCAGAAATTTTAAGTAGGGCATTTTATTTTTTAAAACAAAAATATTCCAATAGACTCTTCAAAAATAGAGGAGAGTGTAATGGTTTTTCAAACTTCTCAATCTTGGCTCTGGGGCTGGAACACCACAGTGCTGTACATTTTTAGTGTGACTTTATGCTCCTTATGTATTTCTTCCCTTTGTGGTGTAGGGCTGTAGGGGAAGGCACAGACACTGTCCCACTTAGTAAGAAGGAACACGGCAGAGAAACTTACCAAGCATTGATTTCTGTTTGGCAAAGAACAGTGGAACGAGTGGGAGAAATTCCCATGTTAAAGCACTGCTTCCCATAACCATCTGCAATGATGCAAACTTTGGCAGAGTGGCAGTTTGCTCTTGCCTTGATAACTTTCTAATTCTGTGTTCCTGGTGAGCCAATTCTTGGGAGTTTGTACATATTCTTGTCAGTCAAGAGCACTGATTTGGCTCTCATCTGGGATCTGAATTTTTCCAGATAGTATAATCTACTAAAATATTAAGCCTCAGTCTATTTTAAAATATACAAGTATTTTTCCTTTTAAATTTTAGTTCGTTTTCAAATAAAATTTCATCTTTTTAAACTCCTATACATCAAATTAAATATATAAATAAAATATTTTAATACTTTCCCATTTCCCAGAAGTCCAAATCTAATTTTTTAATTGCATGCAATTTTCTAATAATTTTGCCCCTAGCAACTTCCCCTGCCCTATTGAATTTCTTTCAGTTCCCTAAAAGGCCACTCTCTCTCTTACCTGAAACACCTTTACCTTAATTGATTTGTAATTGCTTGTTGTCAGCTTTGCTACTGGACTGTAATTTCAATAAGGAAGACTTAGTGACAGCAACATTGTCATATAATAAAAACTTAATATTTATGTTAAGTGAATGAATGAACCACATACATATCATCAGTAGATACTATTATTGCTGAAGTAGCTTAGGATAAATGTGCCATAACTTTACTGATGTTACCCCAAATCTCTGTGGGTGGAGGTTCCCTGGCAAATCTGGAAGCTTAAGATTCTTCTTTCATTCAAGCTGTTGTTTCTTTAATGATACCCTGCTATCAGACAGTGTTATCACATGTTTACAAAATGATTCAGGGAGCTTCTAGCAAGTTATATCATTCTCTCAGATTTATTAGAATAGTTATGAGAGCAATTATTAAAGAGAAATTCACAGATTTGTACCTGAAGACTGGTGCTCTTGTTCTAAGTCCTAAGGGTCTAGATTATTTGCCAACTGTAAGTTCATCTGCCGCAGGAATTCTTGTTAAAGATGTCTCGTTACCTGCAGTTCAATGATTGCTCCTGGCAGGACATCCGTTCTAAAGCCGAGGAGTTGTCATACAAGTCAACTCTGATTTCTTTTCTTCCTAGAGTGTATCCATTAGGGAATATTGGAACACCTAGGCATTTAGAAGAAAAAACAAAACTCTGTTAGAGTGAGTACATTAGATGTCATCATTTGTAGGCATTATACATTGCACTAAGAAGAGATTGTGAGCTTGCATGTTCATACTTTCTAGCCTAGAAGTCTTAAGCATTATAAGTACCCTACAGTTGTTTTACTGATTGATTGATAAAACTGGAACTAAGAAAAATTAATTGGAAAGAGTATGGAAAAAATATACAGTTGTGCACAGTGGTGTGTTAATCAATATTTAACAAACTGCTCTCCCCAAACCCCTCTATTTATAGCATTTTCCAACTTTCACGGTGTAAATATTCCCATCATAGCAAATTTCAGGTTCCCAGCATGATGTCACTGTATGTGCAGTTGGGAAGAGAGGCACACAGCTCTCATGGGATATGAGCCAGCTTCAGCACCCCACTGGTTTCTGTGAGTTCATGCACTTACACAAGTTTGATTTACCAGCCAGGCCCAGGAAACTGTGACTTTTAATTTAAACCATCCAGAGAAGAAAGGACATGACAGGGAGATGCGAAGGGGTAAAGTTAGGAGAGGTGGGATAACCACTTAGCACTATTATGAAAGATTAAGTAAAAGATGAAATTTGTTGAGAGGGATATCATTTTTTAGTATTGTTAACATAACTAAAACTTTGTCTGGATTTATCATATAATCTTTCTATATATTTTTGCTGGTTCTTCTAAATTAACTTTCTACTGAGCAATGTTTAACATCTGTGCTTCTTATTTATTTTATTCATTGAGACAATATATACCAGGCAGACCTGCCACCTGGTGCCCCTGCCATTCCTGTCTCGAGTCAAACCCCTTTGCTATGCTGAGCAATTTTGAACTTCTCAATCAAAAATGTAGCTTTTATTTTTTTTACTTCATTTCCTTCCCAAGGTTTTGCCTTCATAACCATTCTATTCCGTTTAGTTTTCCTATCCTTCCAGCACAAATTATATTTTGGCTCTGATATTTGTATATTTCTTGATGGCTCTTAACCAATTTTGGATCCTAGTCTTGCTCAAGCCACAACACCAACCATGCTCTATGAAAGAATTCCTGATTGCACCTCACTCCCACTGATTATCTTCTCTTAATGAATACATGTGGTCTATAATTTACACTTAGGAGCTTGGTTATGTACTGACCTATTATTTGCCAAAGTTTTATGCATATGCCCTTTTTCTCTTTTTAAATATATTTTAAGGTACTTATGAACACAGATCATACAAATCAGAATAGCCCTGAACACACAGGGAAACATAATAGCTACTTAATGTTAACTCGAATACAGAACTGGAAAAAGAATAGTTTGAAAAATAAATGTTTTTCCAATATTTTTTATCAGGTTTTAGTTTCATAAACTTAAAAGATTTGAATTATTTTAAAGATTTGAATGAAAAATAGATAGGAATATATTAATAATTGTTACAATATGTATGTTGTACTTGAGTTTATTTTCATAATATGGATTTTTTGTATTTTGTTAATCTAATTATCTTTGAATGAAATATTAAGGTATTATGAATCAGAGTAGAATTGTGAATCAGAGTAGAAATCCATTTTAGCATAAGAAGAGCTAAAGCAATAAAAGCACTAGAAAACATGAGAATGAAATTACTTTTCAAAATATCTGAAGTAATCACTGCATGTTAACTTTCAAACTGTAAGAAATGTTTAATATAAATATTCAATAGATTGCATAATTAAATGTACAAATCATGGATTCAGCTCTTGCCATACCTATAGTTTTCTCATAAGTTAAATGGTTTTATGAATTTAGGAGAAAGTGGTCCAGTGGGCATATTTATTATAATGTAGTAGGTTTATTTTAGTCAATATTTATACTTACATAATAAGTATATTAAATTAATATAAAAATATTAACTACTTATGACTTTCAAGAAGAGACAGAACATACCCATTAGCACATGTCTCCAAATTGTGCCACAAAAGCACAACTCAAATAACCCTGCAAAAATACCCACAGAGGAAAGCACATCAAAAAATCTCACTCATTCACATTATAGCCTATGTAAGTTATTTCTTATCTGTAAATCCAGAGCTAAAAACACATAATTCTATGGAAAAGACAATTTTGAATAAATACAAAATTCCCAAGTGCCCTACCTGAACATATCTTTTGACTACTGATAGGTTTATATTGGCATTCACACCAGTCTTCAGCCCTAATATAATGCCTCTACTATATCCTTTTAAGTGTAAGAAGAATGAAATTAAATATCTTTTAGCCTTCTCTTTTCTAGGCTATATTTGACTAGTTCCTTCAGTTTCCCTCATAAATTTTTTCTCTTCTTTAATTATGTTGTTTCTCTCTTCTGGACTCTCAATTATTAACATGAGACCACTAAATTAAATTTCACCTGTTATGCTCAAATCTCTATGTACCAAGTTATTACATTAATTGACCTGATGCCTCAGGGTAGTCTCCATAACTGAAATGAAATATATTATTGAGACATGAAAATATATTTTTTTTGCTCATTATACCAACTGTTGTTTGACCTTTTTTAATCATGAAATTTATATTTGCTTACTCTTCCCACTGGGATTATTATGAAAAGAAATATTAATTACGAATCCCCTAAACTGTATCTATAGGTTTTAAATGGATAATTGAAGCTTTTTTCCATGTCTCTCATCTTTTTATATACATTGTCTTAGACTTGTCTTTCTGTTTGTCTCTTTCTCTGAAGTTTAGGAATTTAGACTCCTTGAAGATAAGTTCTCTTTGTTTACAGAGGCGTGTACAGTATCAAGCACAGAAATGACACATAGGCAGGCCTTCAGTAAGCATGAGCTAAATGATGAAAGTGGGTGAATGTATGGATAATTCAAAATATACAGAGAGAATAAAACAGTGCTTCCCATGGGTGGAGGGAGGTGGGAGTGTTGGATATGCAGAGATGTAGATCAAAGGACACAAAGTTGCAGATACGTAGAAAAAAATAAGTGTAGAGATCTCCTACCAACATGAGGACAATAATTAATACAATCATATGGCATTTGGGATTTTTGTTAAATAAGTAGATTTTAGCCTCCCTTATCACAAAAATAAAAGTAACTATGTGAGACAGTAGATATTTTAATTTAGTTCTCTCTACTAACCATTTTGTTATCTATTAGTGTCCCATAATATCATCTTGTAAATCTCAAATATACACAATGAAATTTATTTATTAAAAAATGACTGATTATATCCTGAAATGTAAAACAACTTTCATATAATTTTACTAATATTTAATGATGGCTACATTTTGTCTGGCTAAGTAATAAAGGGTAAACTTAAAAAAATAGTCTCTGTTTTTATACATCTTCTGAGTCCCTGTAATGGGAGATACAAAAATCAATGTATGTATGAACAAGTGTATGTATACTATCATGGGGCATCTCTAAGGGTGCTGTAGAAGAAAAGAACTAGGCATATAAGATGGAACAATGGGTTCATCTAACATGTTTTTCTTTGAGTTATCTAAATTTGCTTTACTATCTTGCTTAAGATTAAACCTAGAAAAACAAGCACCACGTGTACTCACCATCAAATTCGTATTAATTGACCAACACTTAAGTGCACATATAGTAATAACATTCATCAGGTGTCGGGTAGGTGGGAGGGGGCAAGAGGGGATGGGTATATCCACACCTAATGGGCGCGGTGCGCACCACCTGGGGGATGGACATGCTTAAAGCTCTGACTCAGGTGGGGCAAAGGCAATATATGTAACCTAAACACTTGTATCCCCATAATATGCTGAAATTTAAAAAAAAGACTAAACCTAGAATCCTTAGCTACTTTTAGATAATTTTGTAATTTTTGACTCCATTTTATTTAGCACTTTTCATAATCCTTTTAATTTTTCTTTTCATTTATGTGTATGAGAGTACATATATATCAGGTCAACTAAATTATTCATAGAGATAGTTGAGCATATAAACTCTAACCTTGGAAAAATAATTCTAGAGCATAAGATTGACCTATTTTTAAAAGATTAAAATATTCTTTAATTCAATGCATTAGATGAGATGTGCTTAGTAAGATGTGACTACATATGAGACATTTTTCTAGTTTTAGTTCTTTTTTTTTATAATGCATCATTTTGTAAATGTGGAAGTTTCTAGCTATTGCATAGTTTTTCTTACAGAGCTTATAATTTTTTTACATATCAATATATGATGTGACTCTCAAAGAGTAGTAACATTATATAATTCAAAGTACTGTAATCTAAAGGAAGCAGTTGTAATGTCTTTATTTTTCTCTTCCTGAAAGAAATTTTAATATTAATGTACATTATAAATAGCAATGTCTTATCTTGAATATGTAAGTGAATATATATGTGCACCTTCCTTCAATGTAAAACCCCAGACAACTTTCATGCTCCCTAATATAAATATACAAGGATTTCCTCAGACCAGGTATAATTCAAGAGTTGTTTAAAATAGTGCTTAATGATATAGCATCTATCTACATGGGTCAATTGCATTCATCATATGCAAAGGGCTAATGTCCATTTATCTGTGGTAGAAGGATGAAATATTCTGGGATGTGAGTCAGAGCAGTAGAACAGAAAAGCTAAATCAGTTACAGCGAGAGGGTAATTTCATATGAAATCGAGAGTGTGTCGTTACCGTAAGTTGAAGTCAGAAGCCAGGTTATCAAGCCCCAATGGGGAAAAAAACCTTGAAGTCCTTGTAGTGAGACAATGTTCTGGGGTTTGTTGCTTGTCTGGTGGTTTAGTCTGAATTTAGAAATCCAAGCCTGACACAGAGTATAAGGGAAAAATTGGCACATGATTCTATATAGCAGGTTCAACAGGGAGAAGGCTGAGCCAGGCCACAAACGGAATCTCTTAATAGGCATAACTTGCAGTTTAGAATTCAAGATGTATACCCCAGGCACAGGGTGGCAATGATGTTTGGTCTCTGTGACTCACAATAATTTCTCAAGTACCAGAACAGGCAAGCGAGTTCATAGAATAGCACTCACATGGTAAGCATATCAATAAGAAAGACTTCCTGATCTTATCGTTGTAGTGTTAACAAGATACCCATGCAGCAATAAAAGTCACAAGGTTGCTTTACAGAGTGAGGGTTTTGCATGGACTGGTCATTCCAGCAGGAGGCTAAATCTGCCAGATAATATTTAAATTTCCAACAAGTTTTATAATAAGCTTATTTATGTATATAAGAAAGGTATATGAAGGATTCATAAATATCTGTTAAAGAAAATATATATTTATGGGCATATGGGGAGAGGACATCTATAGCTATAATTCTATTATGCACACATTCAGGAGGCATTATTTTTGTTCTGAGTACTATGCATTTATGGATACATTTACCTTGTATATTTCAAAAACCAAAAAAATAAGCTAAGTTTGTAAATAAACTATTTAATTTCCTGAATATGAAAGTCATTTGCCAATTGATGACCACTGGTTTTCCCATATTTGATTACATGAACTTATTGGTTTTTTCGAGAATCCAAATCCAACAGCTGCCTTGCTTTCTTGCCTTACTGCAGGTGGAATTTGTCTTCATAGCTGGACTAAGTTTTTGATGATGGGATTGCCCATTCCTCAACTTCTGCTTTTGATAAAAGCCCTAATCATCTGGGAAATATGAGTGCAGTTTCTGGAGAGACCTGAGCCCTTCTGGGAATGAATTATCTGGTGGGCCAAGTTCTGTCATCAGAAACTCACAGGCAATTCACGCTGGGATAAGTGTCTGAGGGTGTGGAAACATATGGACAGATTTTTACTCTTTGTGTTTACTTGGCAGTCTTTGTCCTTGCCACTCACGACATTGTTTTATAACAATGACATCTTCTTACAGGATTTGCATGGCTAGGTTTTTAATAGAAAAACCTGCTGGTTTTCGTAAGACTTGGGAAGGAAAAGATGGATAGGGAGGCTGATACAAAGTTTTTGTTCATTTTCAAACTAAGCAATAAATCGAAAAAACCCTGTGTCCAATATAAACCACAGATGAAGAAGTGCTGAAAAGTGTTCAAATTAATTTTCCAGTGCAATGGAAAAAAATACAAGTGCTGTAATATCAGCTTCTGCAGTTTCCCTTTCTGCTTCCCAGGAGCCTCCCCCCCCCCCATGATATTCTTTAATTTGCTGCCCACTAAAACTCATTAATTCCAATTCCTTTCTCAGCTTTGTTGCCAAACACAGTCATATTGTCTAACTAAAGAAAAACATGGTAAGAGAGAATGAGGTTCTGACACATGCTGCAACAAGGATGAACCTTGAAGACACTATGTTAAGTGAAATAAGCCAGACACAAATGATTCCACTTATAAGGGATACCCACAATAGCCAAATTCTGTCTTAGATTCACAAAGAAAGAAGGTAAAATCGTGGTTGCCTGGGATTGGGTGGGGGCAGCAGAATGGGGAGTTATTATTTATGAGTACAGAGTTTCAATTCGAGATGATGAAAAAATTATGGAGATGGATGGTGGTGATAGTTACACAACAGTGTGAATGTACGTGGTGCCACTGAACTGCATATTTAAAAAAGGTTAAAATCGTTATGTGTATTTTACTACATTGAGAAGGAGAGAGACAGAGAGAGACAATATGAATGTGACTGGCATAAAACAAGTGAATACATTTTAGACCATGTCCTAATATCCTAATTTTGAGAAGGATTTTTTTCCCATTTCTTCTGTCTTCAATAATGAAAACAGAATAACCTAAACTAAATAGGTAGTAAATCCCTATAATTCCAAGTCTAACACCACTGACAAATCAACAAACTGTAACTTTGACTATCCTTAGATTTTTAATAAATGTATATCTAACAAAATAAGTAAGCATAAAAAAGAATAAACTGAATGTCACTCACATCCAATTTTATAGTTTTCAGCAACCTTGTGTTTGTAATGGGAGTTTTTTTTTTCTTTTTTGCATATTGGGACCTTTTATTTCCTTTATTTACTTATTTATCTTAATTCAGGATATTATGGGGGTACGAACATTTTGGTTACATGTAATGGGACTTTGATGGGAGAATATTTACAATTAATCCAGAGAAGAAGAAGATACAGAGAATGGTTTCTTGTAGTTAGTAGGAGATGAAAGAAAGGGATATTAAAGAGTTTTTACAAAATTTCTTTTTTTTTCTTCAAACTGTGTAGAGAATTTATTAAGTAATTATTATTAGTTGTTTTAATTATGGTGATAGAATTATTGTTTGATTAAAAAAGAGAGATGCTATGTTTTAGAGATGCACGCTGAAGTACTTATGGATGAAATATATCATATGTTTTGCTCCAGAATAATCCAGGGTGGTCAAATGCTGATAATGGTTGAAGCTGGATTAATGGATACATAGAGATTCATTAAACTCTCCTCTCTACTTTTGTATATACTTGAATTTTACCGTAATTAAGAATACATTTAACGTTTTAAATTAACCTCTTCATAGTAATTCAGCTGTATTTTGCAAGTTTCCAGGAGTCACCTTCATTGTTCAGTTCTAAAAATTTTTTTTGTTTCCATTGTGATTTCCTCCTTTTTTTAAATTTCAGAATTTTATGGGGGTACAAATATTTTGGTTGCATGGATTGCTTTTGTACTGCTTGAGACAGAGTTATAAGTGTGCCCATCTCCCAGATAGTGTACCTCGTATCTGTTACATATGATTTCACCTGTCTCCACCTTCTCTCTCCCACCTGTTTGATTTCCATTGCGTTGTACTTCCTATTGTGCTCGTGAGTGCTGTTTGGTTAGTTCCAATTTAATAGTGAGTACATGGGATGTTTGTTTTTCCATTCTTGAAATACTTCACTTAGGAGAATGGTCTTCAGTTCTATCCAGATTGTTTACAAAAGGTATTAATTTATTTTTTATGGCTGAGTAGTATTCCATGGTGTACATATACTACATATTATTAATTCACTCATGGATTGATGGACACTTGGGTTGATTCCACATCTTTGCAGTGGTGACTTGTGCTGCAATAAACATATGAGTGCAAGTGTCTTTTTGATAAAATGGCTTTTTTTCCTTTGGGTAAACACCCAATAGTGGGATTGCTGGGTCAAATATTTCAAAAGGAATTGGGCTTATATATGTTTCATAAGAAAAGGGACCCATGCCAGCTCCCTCTTAATGCTCACTGAGGCAGCACACTCCATAATATAACTGTGTGGTGCACATGAAGAAAATGGACCACAGACAATGGTGTCTTACAAGTGATAGAGTCATCCAGGGTTAGGAGGTGAGTGGGCTCAAAACAGAGCATGTCACCAATGACCAGGCAGAAAGACCACATGTTCCTCTTCAAAGGCTTAAATTGCATTAGATGCATGACATTGACACTATTATGAATAGAATAGGAGTGATATTCAAGAGTGACTAAATTCAATTTCCTGCATGTCCAGAGAGTGAATTTTTGGAGTAGATTAAATTTAATTGACAAAAATGAAAGTAGTGTTTCTTTTTATACTCTATGGAAGAGTAAATTTTAGGAATAATGAATAAGTTTACTTTTTCCTGAAGAATTGTTATTATGCTATATACTACCATCAATGGTATCTAACTGTACTTTGAAAAGTAGACTTATTTTATTAAGAAATGGGAGCCATGAAATTTGTAAAATATTTTTTTAACTTAACTGCCTGTGAAGTCAGAATTATATTTGGTGCTTAAGGGCAGTAACTTCTATTAAATTAATGTTCTTCTTTTTTTTCTGTCCTTTTACCTGGCTTTACTGGTCTTCCTTGCTTTTATTGTATCTTTTCTTATAAGTTATCTCCAGTCAGTTTTGCAAATAGAGCAATATAAATAAAGAGCAAATATAAAGAAGTTCGACATGAATTCCAAAAAAAACCTATTTCTGTTGGCATCTGCTGAATCCATGATTCATAGTCTCCATATTGATAGTTTTCTTGGACATTCAGCTATTCTTTTGGTTAATATATTTATTTTTGTTCCATTTCCAGTCATTGTTATCAGATTGTAAATTTTGTGGGCTTTTTGTGCCATCTATTTAAATAAGATTATGCTATATTTAGAGCTTTTATTTTAGGGTAACATGAAAAGGAGAAAGGAGACCAAATTGGTTTCAAATCTGTTCTTTACCACTGTTGAGCTGTGTGACTTAATATCTTCAGGTCTTAATTTGGGATTTTCAACCTATGGAGCACTCGTTCTATATGTCTCATATGTTCAGATTTTAATGAAACAACTTATATCTGTATGATATCATATATCTCATTATAATAAATTTATATATTAATACTGCTTTTTACTTTCAGTGTTTACAGAAAAATTAAATGTATCCTCAACTATTTGGATATTATTTTTAAGTATCTACTTACCACAGAGATTGTGTGTTTGTTTTTAATTAGTACTGTTTTAATTATCCAAGTTTTATGAAAAGGGTTAACAAATATAATATGTAATATGTAATATTTTCTTTGTACCACTGGAGTGGAAAATAACCTAATGGTAGGATAAGTGGGAAAAAAAGTATATCAATCCTTCAAATGTAGAAATGTGGTCTATGAATTAAATTTATATACTCTACAAAATAGAATAAGCTTAGGGAACTAAAAACAAAAACAAACAAAAACTATGTTGAAACAATAGGTACCATATTCATTTTCTAAAGCCTGATATAGTTTCAGCTTAACTTTATTATCTTTCAAATTAAATTAATGTTAACTTGAATATAATTGATTTCATAGTTGTTGTATGAACATTTGTTCTAATAGTTGCAAAATATTTCTGTGCCAATAATTAAAATCTAATTATATTACTATATATTTAAGTTACATTGTAATGTAATTATTCACATCAACTCTTGGAGTCAGCACATTTTTTTATTAAAAACTGCCTTAGTGTCCTCATTTAAAAATTGAACAAATACTCCCCATGTTTGAGGGTATTTTTGAAGGTTAAATGAAACAGTCAGCAATCAACACAAACTCATTCCTTTTGCTTATTTATAAATTCATTTACTCCCTGTGGCTTTTATTTCATTCTTTGCTTTTACAAATAAAGTCAAAATAAAGAAAATCCAGCATAGAATAAGATGTGTTTTTAAAATATGAATGTAAATCTCCAACTTAAGCTAAATTTTGCCATGATGCAAATGACCTCCAAACCCTCAGTGACTTTCAGCAACAAAGGTTCACTTCTGACTCATTCATCCAACATAGGCTGACTGCATGTCTGCATCATGCCACGGCCCCAGAGTATGGCTCTAAGTGGGGGAAAAGATGGGAAGTGCAGGGAGCACTGAAAGGCTCCTAAAGCTTCTTAGATGTGGCAGACCTCATGTCTCCTCTCACTGCATTTATCAATGCAGGCTACCTGGTCATTCCCAGTATCAATGGGGCAGAGAAGTCTAAGCCTCTTCTAAGTCAAGGACACTGTAGGGTCGTACCCATATGGGACATCCCAAAGAGAGGCATCAAATGTTTAAATAATAATACTAGCTACTGCAGTAATTGTAAGAGTTTACCATCATGGCATATGATAAAAATAAGGCAAATAATTTCTTATCTGCTTGATATTAGTAACGGGATAAACTAAGTAGCATATACAAAGAGTTTAAGGATTTTAGAAAAAAGCATGCTTTATAAATTCAATGTTATATTACAGTTACTCCCCAGATACTTTTTCTTAGAACTTAAAAATGAGTTTCATTGTGAAATAGTTTATAGATATGAACATCGAAATTGTTTTATTTAATAAAAATTATATAGAAATTATTTTACTATTTTTCTATATATTTTGCTATGTGAATATTCTATCCTTAGAGGTTCTAAGATTCTTGTTTTTGTTGTCCTATTTGTTTTTATATGGAATACAGGCCGTTAATGCTATTATCAGCTTTAAAGTTTAGGTATGATAGGATTAATTATTTTGAACATTCCTTTCTTTCTAGGATAAGACAGTAAGAAAGTCCCTGTATTATAATGGCATTATTCCAGGCATTGGAAAATGGCAGCATCACTGGACCAGCATTCCCAGGAACCTCAAGGATTCTCTAGTTGAATATTATTAAAGTTACCAGCTCAAAAGAAGCTGGGAATTTCAGCATGGATTATTGAGATGGTTTTTCTTGTTAGTTTTGCTTTTGTGCTTCTTTTTTTTTTTTTTATAATTTTTCCTTTGAAATCACTGCAACAGTCTACCAAAAGTCTACCAAATTACCTTATACTCCTGTTTTTATTCCAGCAGACCTACTAGTCTATTCACATAAAGTCAATTCTTACTTATATGATTTATTTTGGACAACTAAATTTTCTTTCCATTCATGTTTTTCCTTTTGTCTTTCTTTTTTCTTTAATTTAATTTTTTTTTATTTCATGAAATTATAGGGGTACAACATTTTGGTTACATGTTATGACTTTGCCACATGCCAGCCATGATTTTGAGACGTGCCCTTCCCCACTACACACTCACCATGTCCATTAGTTGTGAGTTTACCCACTCCCAACCCACCTACCCCAAAGAACATTACTACTGTGTGAGCACCTTAGTGTTGATCAGTCAGTGCTGTTCTTAGTGCATTTTCCAGGCTGGACTTGAACTCTTGGGCTCAAGAAATCATTCCACCTCAGCCCGCCATGAGTAGCTGGGGCTACAGGCATGTACCACTGCACCCAGCTCTGTTCATGTTTTTCTGGTTCTCTCTTTTTTAGGGTCCTATATCATAAAAAGAGATGAAGCATATCTTTCATAACAATGTTTACAGGACTCTAAATTTTTAAATAAAATGATTTCTGACATATAAATCCCAATAAGAGATATTTAAATAAAATATCATGTTTTGGCTCATTATAGTAAGTATAAAATTGAAGCAAAAATAGCTAACCTTTGCTTTCAAAAATCTATGAAACAATAAAGTTTTTTTTACTTGTTCACAAAGCATAGCCTATTTACTATGCACTCCATGGTATATGTAAGCAAGGAGAATTTCTACTCAATATATTTATCTAAAAAAAGTATTATTTCAGAAAATCAAACTTGCACATGACTCTAAAATAGCCTGTTTTTAAATGTAATGCTATTATAACCCTTCAATCATTGTCATTGCCAATTTGTTACTTTTTCTTTGATGCCTTCCAAGTCTTACAACGTCTCCTTCTGTAGAGGAGCCTATACCACCTCTTACTGTTTAATCATTTGATGTTCAAAATTACTATTTCTGATGACTTGATTTATGCTTCACAATAATAGTTTACATATAATATCTGGGAAACTTCTAATATAAGCAGAAATAATGGTAGGGATGAAACAGAACAGAAATTATGGAAGAGACGGTAGAGCTGAAAATATCAGTAGAAATATAAGGATCTAATTTGTTTCCTCATCCCTAGTTAGAGGGAGGGAATTAATTGAATCTATCAATTCAACCAGGGTGGGTTTTGAAAGAGTTTCACAGCACATGTAACTTATCTAATAGAATATTTTAAAACATATTTTGACCATTCCAAATGTCTTCAAATACAAATGGTTTCAAATTCTTCCAACATTTGCACCTCAAACCTTTAAGTTGATCTAAAGTCATAGTAAGCTATGACACTAAGAACTTTTATAAGCAGTCCAAATAAATAATAAGCAGACAGTTCACTGACTACCCATGTGTAACTTCACAATGTAGAACTGTAGAAGCCAGATATACTCTGAATCTTGTAGATTCAGCTTGTAGAATGCAACTCAAATGTATTCAAGTTGCAGATTTAATTTTTTTCAAAGAATACATTATAGTTAGAGCCAGAGACATAGCTGAAAATAGAAACAAAATATATTATTTTTAAATAATTGGTGTGTGTGTATGTATATGTGCATGTACGTGTGTGTGTGTTTACATAGATACACAAATATGTAAGTTGCTGGGAATTTTATTTTTACATTTTTTCTTAAAGTGAAGAGTATCTCTCTGCTATCAAATACAAATATAAAATCCACTTTTGTTCTGTAACTCAATGATTATAATTTAATTGAATATTTTCTCTCCTTGTTTATTCTCTCTCTTTCATTATCAACATCTTCCTCCACACTAGATAATCTACATCAACATACAAATTCATAGCATTCTGAATCTTCCCAATCACAACTGTAACAACCCCCAAATCTCTCTTTGTCAATTTATTAACCCTCAACTAACTTTACTGTTCAGAGACCCTCTTCTTTAATGCACTCCCCATTCCCTTATCTCCCATTCATTCTTTTATATTATGAAATATTCAAACACATGAATACAGTTAAAAAGAATGATATAGATGTTATTCATATGTTCTCAACCCCAAGTTAAGAAATAAAACTGTGTAAGCCTTCTTTCTAATAAAATTGGAATCAACAGTTAACGAATGTGAAAAGTTGGTTAAGTTGAAGAATTATGAAAAATTATATATATATTAATATATCTTAAGCATTACAATTTTCCAACATAATGCATATTAATTTATCATACTTTTATCTATCAGATGAGTCCTATGATTGGGATATTGGCATTCTATATCTTCTTTCTAGCACAAACTACAATCAAAAGCAACCTCCATAATTTCTAAGCTACTTTTTATCAAGAAGAAAAGGAAGTAAAAGAAATAATCAATGTGATCTAAAAGCAGAAATAATCTTTATTTTTAATCTTAATTTTTAATTTTAATTTTTAATTTTTAATTTTTTCATCTAAATGTTTTCTCTGGTTTAATACATGATATACATGATTAATATAGTAACAATATCTTAGGGTCTTATTGTTCTTTTTAAAAAGATTTCAACTCAGCAAAACTTTCATATAAACAACATTCTCTTCATATACAATATTAACTTATTTATTAAATATTTACATTACATATTTGCAACATACATGCATACAATTTTTTTCTAAGTAGCATTTTGCAAATAAATCGAAGGGGAACCTTCAAGCTACATATGCTGGTTTGCTTTGGTATATTAAATTAGCTTAATGATTAATCTCTATGTTTTATGTAAGAAGTATAGAACATCAGTTAATTTAATTTATTAAGCAGTGGTCAGTTAACTACAAGCAGTAGTCAGTTTACTATAATAATACTTAACTAAAACAAATACTTATTATAAGCCTTCAAATAGATTAACTAATTTAATTCCCTTAACAACCACATAAGGTAGGTTCCATTCTTATTCCCTACTTTACAGAAGAATATGGAGACACACATAGGTTAGTATTTTAATAAATATTAAAATTCTTTTTTGTTTCTGAATTTGTTTTTTTGTTTGTTTTTTGAGACAGAGTCTCACTGTGTCACCCAGGATAGAGTGCAGTGGCATCAGCCTAGCTCACAGCAACCTCAAATTCTTAGGCTCAAGCAATCCTCCTGCCTCAGCCTCCCAAGTAGCTGGGACTACAGGCATGTGCCACCATGCCTAGCTAATTTTTTATATATATTTTTAGTTGGCTGGCTAATTTCTTTCTATTTTTAGTAGAAAAGGGGTCTCGTTCTTGCTCAGGCTAGTCTCGAACTCCTGACCTTGAGCGATCCGCGATCCACCTGCCTCGGCCTTCCAGACTGTTAGGATTACAGGTGTGAGCCACGGCGCCCATCCTGAATTTTTTTTTAGCAAGAAGCATAAGTCAAAGTCTAAGCTGTAATAAACCAACCAATAGATCTTTACTTTGCCAACCTGTCAGTATATCTCTAAATGAAACTGAAGTAAAGTTTCCGGCTATATTATGTGATTTTATTCATTATGGTAGAGAAGAAATTTTCTTAGTGGTTGCTGGAAGAGGTCAATGATCCTCCACCACCATCCTAAAAGTTTAGACTTGTGCTTGATCTGAAAATACAGTAAAAATGGAGGCTTTTATGAGAATTCTACTGCTTTTCTATTTTAATTTCTACAGTGACATGCCGTTTCATACCTTCCCTTTATAAATAATGCAGTCCTTAGTACAGTTCTTTTAAATCTTTCATGCTTACAAAACCATGAAAATATATCAGATCATGGACAAATTGCTGTCTGAAGGTGCTTTTCAAGCTCTTGTATTATAAATGAAATAAGATACAAGAGTTGATGCCTGTTCACATAAATGGAGAATGTTGATAATATAAAGTGGTTGAATTGCCATGAAATTATAGAATTGTAAGATAATAGATCTATAAGAGCCTTGAGAAATTTTCTGTTCAAGCTGCCTGCCTTTAGGCAGGTAGATTTCTGAAATACATTGTGAAAATATTTTCCTAGTCTCTTTTTGAATATCTTCAAGGTGAAAAACTCCAGAACCCACCAGACTGTCTCATTGGAATGATTTTGGGTTTAAAAAGGAAAAAAATATATAAGCAAAGTTGCTCATAATTTCTATTAAATGATAAATACCTTTTATTTCCTCTAAAGAAATACAAATCTTTCTATGTTTCTTTTAAGATTTTAGTTTTTAAATTATTTCTTAATTTCATAATCATCTCTATCTGTAAGTTTTTAGATAATTTAAAAACCAGAATAACCAAAACTGAATATTTTACTGCTCAGTCCTTATAGAATAATGTCAAACAGTAATATTGTTACTCAACCATTGTTCATTATGGTGATTTTGAATAAAATGTAATTGAATTTTGCTATTTTTTCATATACTCCCTCCCATTTTCTTCTAAACTTTATGTTTCCACTATACTGCCTACAATTTTAGGATCTCTTACTCAGAAATCAGGGAAGTATTTTTTCCTTTGACCTGATCTTAATTAATGTTTTTCTTTTCACAAAGGGTCAATAATAATAAAAAGGATTTTGTCATTTTTTTCCAACAATTCCATTTTAGGTTCTACTCATGGTGACACTAATTATTAAATAACAGGGCTTCCCATAGTCTTCCACTAAGTATAATTCTTTCTTTCAAAATCTTAGCATTTTGCAACCTCAGTTCTTAAAGGGGTATACAAAAAAGACATTTAGACATTTTGTTTCTCCATGGTACATCCTTGCTCTTGTTTTTTTTTTTTTTTTTTTTTTTTTTTCCTCTCTCTCTCTCGGATTATTCACCCTGGGGAAGCTAGATGCCATGTTGTGAGTAGCCCTATGGAAAAGTCCTGGGTTCTTGGGCAACAGCCAGCAAAGAACGACAGGCTGCCAACAATCAAGGGAGTGGTCTGCAAAGTGGGTCTTCCTGCCCCATTGAGCCTTGGGATGGCAGCAACCGTGGTGGACAACTGGACAGCTACCTCATGTGAGACCTTGTCACTCCCAGTTTCTGACCCTAGGAAACTTTGAGACAATGAAAACTTTGCTGTTTTAAGCCACTACTTTTCTGGGAAATGTACCTACAGGGCAATGATACCTAATAGAGAGGTGGTTCGTTCTATTTGGTTTTGTATAAGCCTTCTGGTTGTTGTTTCTATGTTTTACACATTGCATAAAACACTTTGGAAAGTGTCTATAATTGGTAGTAGAAGTATTTTATGATCTATTTCTATTATCTGAAAATAAACCCTCATTTTTCTCTGTAGTATTTATAGTTATTTTTTAGAAGTACTTTTATACTTTCAAATTCCATCCTTGTTTTCAGGAAGACCATACCTATAAATATCAGAAAACTGCCTGCATCCCAGCTGAATTAGAGCAGTGTCAAAGAGTTCCACTGAATCAATGGAAATAATTTACATAAAAATAATTACAGAAAATATTCAATCAATGCATTATCTGGGATACAGGTAATCAGCTCTTAAAGTGCTGACAAAATAAGATTCCGGTAGAGCTTCTCTAAAATTCTTTATTCAACATCGTTTGAATTCTTTATTCAAAATTCTTTATTCAACATTCTTTATTCAACATTTTTATTCAACAAATATTTACTTAATGCCTATCAATGCGCTAGATTCTTATCTAAGATATAGGCATACAAGAGCAAAAAAAAAACTTCCTTTCTGGAATTTACATTATAGCACCTGTGAGAGGAAATATACAAGATAGTAGTTACAGTGATGGACTGTGGGGTTGGAGTACATAAGTTTGGGTTTTGCTTTTAGTATGGTAGGAAACCACTGGATGGTTTTGAGGAAGAAGTTTTGATCAACATGATATATATAAGTGTGCATGTGTGTGTGTACACACATATATGCACACATATATGTATATTATTTATGTATATATAATTTCTAAAAGCTCAATATTTTATTTACTTTTTAAAAGACTTTATGTTTTAGAACCGTTTCAGGTCCACAGCAAAATTGAGAGGAAAGTACAGAGATTTTCCATCTTTCTCTTGCCCCCACACACAAAAAGTCTCTCCCATTATCAATATCTTTCCACCAGAGTGGTATATTTGCTACAATTGATGAATGTATATTGACAAATCATTTTCACTCAAGGTCCGTAGTTTAACATTAGGGTTGGTTATCCTTGATGGTGTACATTCTATGGGTTCAGACAAATGTGCAATGGTGTGTACCTGCCATTGTAATGACACATAGAATATTTTCACTGCATGAACACTTTCTGTGCTCTGCCTGTTCATCCCTCCCTCCTCTATAACTCCTGGCAACCATTAAACTTTTACTGTCTCCATAGTTTTGCCTTTGTCAGAATGTTATATAGTTAAAAACATTCAAGAGGAAACATAGACCTTACCTTTTGATGAAAAGAGCCTCAAGTTCACATTATAAGGCCATATGGGATTAAATTTATATTAATATGGCCATCTTTGAAAACTACAATCTGCCATGGAAAACTTTCACAGAATGATTTCAATATCAATAGAAAAGGAGAATGTGGATATGGAGAGTCCTATGGCATTTGTGTTTTGGATTCTAGTTGTTTTTGAGGCATAGTTGTATCCCTACAATTCTCCCATAAGGTCTTAAACTTCCTCCTCTCTTTCCTTCCTCATCTTGGTAAAATTTCCTTTATCAGGACTCTGATAATAGATAACATTAAATGATATGATACCACCTCAATTTCTAGGAACAGTATCCAATTGCCATTCCCCCATTCCAAATTTGTGGTGGTTGTCATATTTTTATAGTCCATGTTTTGGTCACATTTGGTTGGCCCCAACTAATTATGATATAAATTTGACATATTTTTTCCCAAAATTTTTATCTTGGGAGCAACAAAAAATGAGTTAGTTTTTTTAACATAATACATTTGAATGGTTGAGGATCTCATTAATTGAACTACAAAATACAGGGTGAAGAAAAATTTTTCAGAAAAAAATTTTGAACTTAGTTTTGAATACATTGCATTTAGGTATCTGTGCAATAACTATATAGAAATATTCATCAGAGACTTGTTAAAGACAATTGGAGGGGAGGAACAAACAGCAAAAAAAGTAAAACAAAAGAAAGAATCATGTTGAATTCATTGGCAGGAGTTATAAGGCTAATTGAGCAATATCACTTTCAGTATCATGATTTCCCTTTAACATTATTTTCCAAGTACAGATTCCAACCATTTCAATGTTATGTTCCAATAAATGCACAGATGGGCATATTAAGAACTATTGAAGTATAGAATATGTAAAGATAAATAGACAAATAACTTTCTCTTTTGATAAAAGTGACTTTTTATTGTAACTTAGGTCTACTTTTCCTGAGATAGCATTTCATCTCGACCTAATGGGCAGTCCATATTTGTTGGACATGATGCTGTCTCTGTTAACTGATTGGTAACATAGGCTGTGTATGCTGTTTCCCATGTAATACATCTTAAACAGTAATTTTATCTCCAACTCTTCACTGGAAAGATCTTTTGGAAGCCCTCAACTATGTCATTTAATTCCCGAGAACACCGACCTCTTTGGGTTGTCTGAAGTGATGACAAGGTAATAGAAGCTCTTGCTTTCATTCTACCAAGCCAAGAATGTTGAAGCTACACAACCATGTAGGGATAAATATAGATATGCAAAATGTCAAAATGTGAAAGGAACATATAGCTGAAAAATAGAGGGAATATTTAAAAAACTGAAATAAAATTTAAGAGGAAGCTACTCAGAGAGGCACTTCTGAATTCCAGCCTATTTGCATGTTGCTTTAAGATGGACATGGATTTTCTGATCTTTATTTGCTTCTGGTAATCTACTTAAACTTCAAAGTACAACTTTAAGTCCCTCAAATTTTGATTGCCTACTTCAATATGTTGCTGAAAATTGAGTATCAATTTACTTCCTTCCTAGGTTAAAGACTTGATAGTGTACTTCAAAGGTTTTCTATGAAGTTATTTCACTCTCTTTTAAGTTCAAAAGAATATTACTGTACTTCATCTGTATAAATACTTCATAATCAGAAAACCCACTTGCCACAAATAATTACAAAATAGATACAAAACTGAAAAAAGTTACAAAATATTAAATTAGCCTAAACAAAGCTCCTTGTTTGTTTCCACAATTATATTTTTGAAGAAATAAAATTTAATTTACCTCATCTCTAAATTAAGTTTCTTTTCTTATTTCAATGAATGGACTGTATTCTGTCACTTAGAGTACACAGAAATATTTCACTTGTAAAGATTTTCAGGAATAATAAGATTCTCAAACTGATAAATTAAATAGATTTAGAAAAAGTGCCAAGAAAGAATTTTATGAGATTTAGAGACAGAACAAGTTCTGAATCATGAGAAACTCCAAAAAAATAAGAATGTTAAAAGAATGCCAAAGAGAGAGAAGAATAATTATACAAGCTCTTCCCAATCTGGTGTTTGTTTTTATAAAAAATATAATAGAAATACTAGAATGCATAAAATAATGAAAAAAATGAGACAAGATAGAAGTGTCAGGATCAACTGTAAAACACCTTTTAAAAACATAAGTTTATGTACAATGTGTTGAGCCTTCCACTACAAAGATTCATTTTTTTTCCAAGCATAAAAAGAATAAAGAAAAGAACACTGATGTCAATTTTATTTTTATATTTTTTATTAGTTTGCTAATACTAACATTTGATACAGATGAATAATCCCTCCTCGCTCAATTTATTCTCATTTGATTACTAGAGGAGACAGTACTTTGTCTTCTTATCCTCCTGTTTCGATGAATACTCCTTTCCAGTCCACATGACAGCTCCTTCTCTGCTTTCCTATTTCCATTTGGATTTCTCAAAGGTAAATCCACAGTCTTAGTCTCCACTGTATTCTCATTCTCCTTAAGTGATCATATCAAGTTCCATGGATTTAAGGACCATCTGCAAAGTAGTTACCCTCAAATGTCTCTCTTGAGTTTCTATTTCCAACACCTACACTGACACTTTCTTGTGGATGATTATAAGCATCTTGAATTTAATGTATCCTAACCAGGCTTTTGATACCCTTGAAAATCCACATACCCTTATTCCCTCAGGTTTTCACACATTAGAGAAGCACGCTACCATTCACTCTCATCTATGCCAAACCTTAGAAGAAAGAAACAGTTTTAACATGAAGACAATTACATTTAAGTTTCACGGCCTTATGCTTGCACAAGCCCATTCTAAGAAGAGGGATCTAATTTTATATTTGCAGTGTTATATTATTTAGTTAAGAGGGCCACTGAAACTATTTAAGCTTCAAGTCCTGCCAAATCCTGAGTAACTTTTGTTAGGGAATCCTTGACATCTTTCATTCCCTCAAACTCCACAATCTATTCATCATCAAATTCTATCAGCTCTATCATTAAATTTTTTCCTTAATCTAATTAATTCTCACCAGTTTCTACATAATTATCCTAGCTGAGCCAGCATTATCTCACCTTGACTATTGCAATTGCTTCTTTACTACCTTGTTTTAATTTGTTCTTTCTCTATTTTTTCCAAAAATATTTCAAAAGTCTGAATTGATTAGATGTAAAAATCCTCAACAAAATACTAGTACATCAAATCCAACAATGTATGAAAAAAGAATTACATGACCAAGTGGGATTTATTACAGGTATGCGGTAATGGCTCAACATTCAAAATTCAATGAATGCAATCCATTATATCTGCAGACTATAGAAGAACAACTTTCATGATCATATCAATAGATGCAGAAAAAGCATTTGACAAAATGCAACATGACAAAAAAAAAAACTCTCAGTAAACTAAAACTAGACGGAAACTTCTTTGACTTAATGAAGAATATTTACAAAAAAACTTACAGCTAATATAGTCATGGTGAGAAACTAGATGCTTTCACAGTAAGCTCAAGAACAAGGTAAGAATGCCCCCCTCACCACTCCTTTTCCATATTGTACTATAGAAGAAGAAATACATAAAAGGTATGCTTATTGGCAAGAAAGAAATAAAACTGCACTTGTTTGTAGATAAAGTAATTATCAATGCAGAAAATCTAAAAGAATCAACAAGAAAACTCCTGGCCATTATTCTGTCTTCTTCAGAAAAGAGAGGTTCATTTCCATTGCCCATTTCTTGATGGGGTTGTTTAATTTTTTTCTTTTTAATTCTTTTGAGTTCTAGATAGATTCTTGTTATCAGACCTTTGATAGAAATGAAGAGAGCAAATATTCTCTCCCATTCTGTAGGTTGTGTATTTGCTCTAATGATAGTTTCCTTTAAAATGCTCAGCATCTCTAATCATTAGAAAGATGCAAATCAAAACCACAATGAGATATCACCTAACCCCCGTGAGATTGGCCTGTATCAAGAAATCCCAAAACAACAAATACTGGTGAAGATGTGGAGAGACAGGAACACTCTTACACTGCTGGTGGGACTGCAAATTAGTGCAACCTTTGTGGAAAAGAATTTGGAGATACCCCAAAGAGCTAAAAATAGAAATATCATTTGACCCAGCAACAGCATTATTAGGCATCCACCCAAAAGAGCATAAGACATTCTATTATAAAGACATCTGCACCCAAATGTTTATGGCAGCACAATTCACTATTGCAAGGACGTGGAAACAACCCAAGTGCCTGTCAATTCATGAGTGGATTATTAAAATTTGGTATATGTTCACAATGGAATATTACTCAATTCTAAGAAATGACAGCAAGCTAGCACTGCTCATATTATCCTGGATTAAGATTAAGCCCATTATCCAAAGTGAGGTGACACAAGATCAGAATAATGGGCTCTACATGTACTAGCCTCAAATTGGTACTGACTGATTAACACTATGGTGCTCAAATGGTGGTGGTGTTCACCAGGGATTTAGGGGTTGGGTGGTAGACCCACATCTGAGGAATGTGGTAAGCATTGTGGAGGGGAAGGGCATACTACCTCTAACCCTTGCTAGGGAGAGGCAAAGATATAAAATGTAACCAAAATGTATGTACTTTCATATTTTCTTGAAAATAAAACAAGAAAACTCCTGGAACTAGTAAGCTATTAGAACAAGGTTACAGGATACAAGGTTACTATACACAGGTCAATCGCTTCTGTATTTGTCATCAGTGAGCAAGTGGAATTTAAAGTTAAAAACACAATACTATTTATATTAGTAGCGACCAAAATGAAATACGTAAGTATAAACCTAATGAAATATGTATAAGATCTATATAAGGAAAACTAAGAAAGAAACCAAAGAAAGAAATCAAAGTTGAATTCACCAAATAAGAAGATATTCCATGTTCATGATAGGAAGACTCAATAGTGTCAAGCTGGTAGTTCTTACCAACTTGTTTTATAGATTCAGTGTAATAACATGAAGTCCCAGAAAGTTGTTTGTTTTGTGGATATTGACAAACTGATTCTAGTGTTTATATAAATAGTCAAAAGACACAAAACAGCCAGATAATATGTTGAAGGAAAAGAAAAAAGTTAAAACTGACTCTATTGACTTTAAGACTATCTATAAAGCTACAGTATTCAAGACAGTGCGGTATTGGCAAAAGCATAGACAATATATGAATGTAACAGAACAGAAGGCCCATAAAAAGACCCATATAAATATAGTCAAGTTATCTTTGACAAAAGAGCAAAGGCAATACAATGGAGACAAGATAGTGTTTTCAACAAATGGTGCTGGAACCACTGGACATTCACACACACACAAAAAAAATCCGGAATCTAGGCATGGACCTTACACCTTTCACAAATATTAATTCAAAATGGATAAAAGACCAAAATATAGAATATAGTACTTCTAGAAGATAATATAGAAGAAAATCTAAATGACCTTGGATTTGGTGATGAGTTTTTAAATATAAAATCAAAAGCATGATCTGGGAAAGAAAAAATTAATAAGGTGGAATTTCTTAAAATGAAAAAAAAAATATTCTGTCAAGAAAATGAAAACACAAACCACAAACTGAGAGAAAATATTTGAAATAGATATATCTGTTAAAGGTCTAGTACACGAAATATACAAAGCATTCTTAAAACACAAGAATAAGAAAATAAGGAACCCAATTAAAAAATGGGCCAAAACCTTCACAGAGTCCTGGGCAAAAAATGATATGCAGATGGAAAATAAACATATAAAATGATGCTCCATATCATATATAATCAAAGAAATGCAAATTAAAACAACAGTAAGATACCTCTATATACCTACTAGAATGGTCAAAATCCAAAATACTGACAACACTGAATGCTACTGAGGATGTGGAGCAGCGGGAACTCTCATTCATTACTTACAGGAATCAAAAATGATAAAGCCACTCTGGAATATTGTTTGGCAGTTTCTTGTAAAAATAAACAAGTTGTTACCATATGATCTACCAGTTGGGATCCTGGGTATTTACCCAAAGGAGTCAAAAGGGTATATTCATACAAAAATTTGCACAAAGATATTTGTACAGCATTTCATAATTGACAAAGCTTGGAAGGCATAAAGATATCCTTTGGTAGGTGAATGGATAATTAAACTTGTACTTCCAGACAATGCAGTACCATTCAGTGCTAAAAAGGAAGAAGTTATGAAGCAAGGAATGTAGGAAACTTAAATACATTTTACTAAGTGAAATAAGCCAATCTGAAAAGGCTATTTTATTGTAGATGGTTCTTTGTACCTGCTTTGACCAATAGAATGCAACAAAATGACATTGCATTATCATACATAGAGGCTAGGTATTAATAATAAATGGTGATAAGACTTCCATGTGGCTTTCTCCCACTTCCACCTTCACCTCTGTTTCTCAGCATGTACCTTGGGAACTCTGAGCCAACATGTAAAAGATCTGGCTACCCTAAAGTTGCAATGCTTAAAATATTTCATGTGCTGGAGAGAGATCCAAGGAAATACAGCTGTTCAAATCTTCTCTGCCCAAGCTCCAGACATGTGTATGACAAATCTTTAAAATGAACCCAGCCATGCCCAAATGTTACTCCAACTCATTAAGGAATCCTAAGGCATCACTTTGTTGTTTATTCACTTCCTTGGAAATGGAGTTAGTTCAGGTCATCACTATTTAGTAGTTCCTGCTTCTTCTGAAGCATCTCATTGCCCTCCTGTTATATATTTATTGAGGTGTTAGAGTGTATTTATTCTTTTCCTATTGGGGCAGGTATAGAGGGTGGTGAGTGTGCCAAAGAAGTTGAACAATACCAGGTTCCCGTTTGGCAAGCATGAGTATTATCCAGAAATGAAGCTCTATTAAAAGTCTTATAGGCCATTGAATTGATTTCATTTGGGGAATTCCTTGGGATAATATGGAAAATCAGAAATTGCACTGATATGTAAATTTGGATTCTGTTTCTCTTCTGGCTTTTAGCAACAAGTTTGGAATGTCTATCTATTTTTAATAGTTGTTTAAAAATAGTTCATTTGATCTTACCTTGGAGCTTCATCCACATTGTAGAGAACAGACTTGGGGGGTGATGGTAAGGGAGGTAACCCTCAGTACCCCAATCCAGACCTTAACAGATTGTTATGAAGCTTGGGAAAGGAAATTATAACATAGGAGAATTTCATCTCAGGCATCACTGCCCTCAAACTCTGTGGGGCCAAGTATATTCCAACAGGGTTCCTGGCTCTCAAATGTAGCCCACACCTGTGACAAGATAATGAGCCTTGCTCCCACACCATTCAGAACCTCTCTCTCCCGATCCTCTTCCCCTGAGCCACAAGTACCCAAATACCAGATAAAGCTGCAAGTCACTTATCGCCCTACCAATGACACATTCAGAGGAAATAAGCCTTTACTATTAAGGTTATTTGATGACTCACCGTGTCCCCGTCAGACCAGGATTATGGCCTTGACTTTCACATACACAAATGTTCAATATTGTATTCCCGATTAAGACTAGTCGTCACTCAACGTTATACTCTTCTCCACACCATTGGGGAAAGCATCTACAGGAAGCATTTTAAAATATAAATATATATTCAATTCTTATAAAGGGAAAAAGGTAAATTGCTATTATTTAAGTGAAAGCATCTGGAGGAAGTAAAGAAATCAAATTTCAGTGCACTTTCAGGAAGCTGGCTTAGAAAATACATAGATTTGGCATCAGTTCTTGGGGAAGGGTTTTCATTCAAGGCCATTTTGTTGTTGTTGTGTCTTTGCTTTGCCTCCATATCCTTATGGAGGACAGGAACATGTGTTTAGGTTAAAGGAAGATAGTATGGGAGATTACAGGAGAGAAAGAAGGGCTTTCTCTCTGAGAGGCAGTGACTCACCTCACCAGTTAGTTTTCTCTTAAGCACAACAGCTTCAGGATAGGAGGGGAGAAAACAAAATTTTATGACTTAGGTTAAAGAGTGCATAGAGTAATGTTTGGCACACCCAGAGAGAATTTAGGGAATTTGAAAAATTTAAGGGCTCACCTAAGTGGTACAAGTATAACAAAAGAGAAAACAAGGTCAAATAAAGGACTCATAAACTGAAAGAAAATGAAGAACAGTGCTACGTAAGATCCCAATGCAGTCAAAGTATATCTAGTGGGAATAAGAAAAGTAAAAAGGGAAGGAAAGGAGATAGTGACTAGATAATGAAATATCCAAGTTTAAGATTCAGATGTTAGGAACCCTAAGGGTCAAAGATTAAATATTATTTATATGTTATATTTTAAAAGAGTTAGACCTACACATATGATCATGATCAATAAATGTCTATTCAATAAAATTAATTAAATGTGCTAGATTTTGAAAGAGTGACAAGAAGACATTTTGGTTACAGAGTAAGGTTTTGCCCTGATGCTTTTGGAGACTTTTAAATCAACAAACTCCAAAATCATATGCACCTCACTTGAATTAAATATTTTCTACCAGTGATACAATTTTACAAATTAAAACAATCAAATAAACAATAACTGGATAAGATAAAATCACTTAACACAGAAATTAATGTCACTGAGTTTGATCAGATCACTCCAAAGCAAGAATGCCATCTAAATTCACAAATAGTATCTCAATATAGATTTGTAGGCTATACATGTCAACTGTTTATGAAGTTTATTTTTATACATGAAGGCTAATTTTAAATCAAATTATTTTTGACTTTACTTTTAAAAGTCACTGAACTAAGTAAAAATATCCTCCACTGAAATTACAGCTTTTTGATAGAATATAATATTTGGGATAGACAAATAAAATCCAATCATTTTACTTATTAAGATGCTTTGAGCTACAAATAACAGAAAAACTCGTACTAAAGTGTTTAGCAATAATATCTATTTTTTCACAAAGTAATAAATCCTTAGGTAGAAAGTCTCCACAGTTTATAAATGCAATGGTCCCGAAGCATTCTATCTGTCCTTTCTGCCATTCTTAGCATGTCAGCTCTGTCCTCTAAGGCCAGGTTTCTTTAGCAGATTTATTCTCCTGTCAGACCCATCAGGATTTGCCTTCTGGATATGGGGATGTGACCAGCTTCCCATAAAATATGAGTTCATGTGGAAAAAGGTGTTCACTTTATGTTCATGTCCTTCTCTCATATTGAAGTTTGGGTTGCAATATATATATATATTTTACTCAGATTCCTATGATATAATGGAATCACATTAGTTTAATTGACTGAATTTCCCTAAATCGTCTCCACAAAAAATAAATAAATAAATAAAATAAAAATAAGAAAAAAATTCCATTTCATTCTCAAATAAATTTGAGAAACAAACATTGCATGTGGCACCTTATTTTCAGGTTGTTTTTATTTTTCAGAGAAACTTAGTATTCTAAGGAGTTGTGTTTAATATCATTGGTTGCAATAATTTCCTGTTAACTCATGTCAGAGAAGATACATTCTTTGGCAAGAATTTTGTCTGGCGTTACTATAATAATATTCATTCAACATTTGTTTATTTGTTGTTTTTAATTTCTTTCATTATGTTTCTCTAATTTGAGACAGTATTTATACTTAGAAAAATAGTGAAGTGCTCTCAATTTTGCACTTTAAGTTTTGGTTTCCGGTCTTCCGTGACCTCAGAAATAAAGAGCTTTTTAGGCAAACTAAAATAATTTATTAGAAAATTATAGGTTTTTAAACTTATGTAACTAGTTTATAATAGTTACCAGACAAAGAAATAACAATATAACAATTTGGAACAATCTTTTTCATTAAATTTAAAACATATGCTCAAAACATCCATGATTTGCTTTCTAGTGCTCTCTCAAAACAAATCTGCTTTCTCTTGGATATCTAAGCCAACAGAATGAAATGCTTTTCTTGGTCAAAAGCCTTATGTAATATTTCAGGCTTATCCTCTGTTAAACACCCAGCCATGCTACAGCACAACTTCCTTCTTTTATTCAAAATCAAGATCCCAGAATTTTTACTCAGGGAGCAAGCCTTGAAACCACCTCTGACAGCTCTAAGGGCTTTGACTGCAGGTGGATTAAGGCTGTTTTGACTTTTAAAGACTGGCCTTGATATTGCTTGCATAAAAGTTTTGAATTCCAGCTTATTCTCTATGAGCTTTCTGTCTTTAATAATTATGCACAAAATGAAACAACTAAACAAACTCTCTTAGGAGTACTACTCTTGGAATGGCTCAGAAGTGTGTGTGTGTGTGTGTGTGTGTGTGTTAGTGAATACACAATCAACCTCCATCTCCATTTTGGGACCCATTCCTCAGTCTTCCCTTATAGCTAGAACAGCAAAGAGCAGGTAAACTGAGGTAAAATAAATCTGATGCAAGGACATGGTTGGTCAATTTATTGACATTTATCTTTCATTTATGTTCAGTTCACCCCCATTCTCCTAGCAACCAGCAGTATTCAGTAAACTTGTGCCCACTGCCCAATTTTTATAAAACAATATGCATTTTACCATGTTCAGACCTTCCATGTTCAGCAGTGTCAGGTTGGGTTCCTTAGTAATTGTACATAGTAATTCTGTCTTGTTGATTTTAAAGAAGCTAAAACTCTTCTAAATAATTAGATATAGTGTTTGTAAAAAATGTCGATTGTTTTTAGAAAATAACTAATTAGTAAACTCATGAACAATGTAGCTTTTAAAATTTAATTTCTTATTCATTAGAATAGGTATTAGGTTATGAATAGGTGTTGGGAGTTAGGTTATGAAGTCAAGAATTTTTCTTTTTGAGAAAAAAGCCATTAATAATTAAAATAATTATAGAGCCATTTGGGAAGGCATATGTCATACACATTTGAAGAAATTGTTGACAAAATTTGAGCAGTTTCCATAAGTAATCTTGATAACTCAGAGACTTCAGTGTCAGAATTTTAAATATTTGAAGGTGAATGGCTAAATTTACTATGTACTTTCCAACACTAACTTATCTTTGCTTACTATAATTTAAATATGGTTTTTGTTCCACAATTTATTTCTAGAACTAAATAAAACTATGATTTATTTTCCAGGAATTTATTGGTTTTGTTACCCCACAAAATGGAACCTTGAATAATCCGTCAAATTCTTTCATTTCAAAACAACTTATTTTGTTGCAAAACATTTCAGCGTCTCCTGCAACTTAACCTTGTCATTTGTTATTGATGTTGTATATTACATTTGTCACCAACATTCATGTTAATAATCATATATTAGTGATTTATTTTAAATAATTTCATCTGCTAAAAGATGAAGGCTTTACATTTGATCCCAGATATTTAATAGTCCTTCTTTATATTTCATCTATTCTTATGACCAGAAGCAAAATGAATACCAATGTCAAGTATTTTTCCTGGTCAGATATTAGGATGTGGTGAAGATAAGCTCATTGATCCTAAGGGCTTCCATTATTTTTTTCTTCAAGTATTTTACACACCAATTTTATTGGTAGTAAATCCTTAGAGTCTTAATAAGGCAACATTTCAATTGAATGATATATGAAAAAGAAGCTTAGTAAATCCAAAATTATGTTATTGTTTCCAATGTAGAAACCACTGATTCTGCTTCTAGACATTACTAGAAAGATCTTCCAATTTAAAAAATCCAGTTTGGACTTTGGCTCATCCAAGTGTTGGAAGAGCTAAACACATATGCACACACACACATACACACACACACACACACACACATCCAATATCCCATTTTTGCTATGTGTGAATGCTATTTATGTAAAACAATGGCTCTCAAAAGATGGCACTATAATCAGAAACATCAAATTTATCAGGAACTTGCTAAAATGCAAATTCTGGGCCCTAACACAGACCTAGTCAATCAGAAAATCTGAGAGTGGGGACCTAAAATATATATTTTAAAGAGCCCTTTAGGTGATTCTGATGAACAGTTAAGATTGAGAAATCCTTTGTAATAGAATTTTTGATAGACATTCTAGTTTTCTAAATATCTACTATAAAGCTTACTGGAAAAAATGTACCAAGGGAATACAGTGTCACAAAAGTAAATTGACAGGTAGTTTTATTATAAAAAGTATTCTGTCATCACTAGTGAAACTCCCCAGAAGATAGGAGATTATTATTTCAGATATTTTATTTAAAGCTCTTGAACTGATTCATTGAAATAGAAGTTTTTAGGCTTTGGGGCCATTATATATTAAGTTAGAGAACCATGGTAATGAATGATTAACTTGGAGTTTTTAGATATTTCAAAATGCAGAACGCTACACAGAAGTTAAAAAGTCATTGTTAGGCATCTTGATACATCTTGATACACTGGAATTTATTAATTATAAAATGTTTTCTCCAAAAATATATTTCATATCAAAATGAGCATGAGAGCTAAATTCTCTACTCACATTTTTTCAAAAGCTTGTCCCTTTTCTTCTACATATAGATCATATTTACACCATAATCTATATAAGCAAAGGCTTTATTGCTCTTAAATCATATGTGGCTTTGAGGGGTAAATAAGCTATTGAAAAGAAAATAAATTTTCAATATATTAAAATTATTCCATGTGAATCTTTTCCCTTTTAGGAAATAAACTGCCGTATTGAACTAAACTTATTTCTAGCTGTCTCATTTAATTATTCAGGAACAGTATAGGAAATCATTTATGAAAATCTACATGCTAAAAATTGACGTCACAGAGTAGTACTGTTTTTGCTAACATATGTTATAACTACTAGTTTTTAGTGTATCAGTGATTAATGTAAAATATTTTAATGTACATCCCTGCACCAAACAGTAAGCCATTGTTCAAATATTTTTCCATGATTTATTAGATAAAAAGAGCTACAAATCTTGCCTCTAAAGCAGACAAAACACATACTGTCAGAATTATTGTGAAGATTGATTTAGAGTGTGGTATTCAATAAATATAACTTTTGTAAGTAGGTGCAATCATAGCTTGAGCAGATCGCATAATTCTGACAATAACAAAATATTAATGAGTGGAAGGTGAATATATAAAATAATAGAACAGATAATCTTAGAAACATGTTAATAATATATCTCTCAAAAAATAAATGTCTTTGGAAAGGGCAAAGGATTATAACTCTGAATATGTAAAATTAGAATAGGCCAATAAGGTTGGAGAGGGAAACATAAAAATAAATATGAGAAATAGAGATAAAAATGGTAACATAATATCAGTTTAAATAAATACTAGATGATTAATCAATATTACTTTATATTGGTAGGTGATTTCAAAGCATTTGATGAATGACTGCATGACTAACAAGATATGAAATTCTGTTAATATTATGTGTCAATGGGAAAAGGAAACAGAAACAGGCAAAAAGTAGCTCATGTTTATTATTTGAAGATGAAAGGCTTTCCCAGCTCTCATCCATGTCAGTCTCTATTTTTATGCTTTTCTCCCTTATGTTCTTAAAATCTTTGGTTTGATGTATTTCCTTCTTTTGAATTTCTTGAGATAAACAATCACACAAAGCTAACCTTCAAAAACGAGACTTATTCAGGTGATCAGAATAGGATATTGTTACATCAAGTATACAACATATTAGTTGTAATCATAGAGTTCTAGTTATTCTAGAATATCTATTTTTCTGTTATTGTTTAATAATTACTAATGTCAGTATTTGTCTAATTATCCCTGTGGCAGACAATCAATTGAGAATGGCAGATTATGTCTCTGCTGGCTGAAGAACAACTGCATCTCAGTGCTCTTCACAGTTGTTTCAGGAAGTATTCTTAGGCATTCTGTTTCAGCAACATTAGTTTGAGCAGCATTGGGTCTGTTCTTCTTGAATGAGGTAATTTGAACATGTGATATGGATGCTCTTCTGATGACAAACAGGTGTGATAGCTAATTGTATATGTCAGCTTGACTGAGTTGCAGGGTGCTCAGATATCCAGTTAAACATTATTTCCAGGCATGTCTGTGAGGGTATTTCCAAAAGAGATTCACATTTGAGTTGGAGCACTAAGTAAAGAGAATTGCCTTCCTCATGTGGGTGGGCATCAATCAACTGATTGAGGGCCTGAATAGAACAGAAAGGAAGAGGAAGGGAGAATTTACTGTCTGGCTCTACTTGATGTCTTGAGCTGAGCTATCAGTTTCCTCCTGTCATTGGTGCACCTGGTTCTCAGGCCTTCAGAACTGGATCAGAATCTACCCCCTTAGTTTTTCAGCTGTAAGCCCTCTGAACTACACTACTAGCTTTCCTAAGTCTCCAAGTTGTACGTGGCAAATTGTGTGACTTCTCAGCTTCCAAAATTGCATAAGTCAACACCTTGTAATAAATGCACACCCATGCATACACATATGTTGCTGGTTACGTTTCTCTTAAGAATCCTGGCTAACACACAAAGAGAGGAAGGTGAAGTCATCTTTCGGCTGGGAAGCTGGCATTATACAATATCTAAAATTGTTGGCTGCTTGGTCTTAATTTATAACACAGTAGTCTTAGTGAGCAGAAAAATTGCATGAAAATGCTTGCTTGTATTGGATCTTGGGTCTGTTCTTTTATCTTTGATAGACAGCATAAGAGCACTATTTGGTCTGAGGCATCAGAAAACTTTCTGACTAGTATAGTATACATATTAAAGTAAGGTGAAAGGCCATTGCAGTGTTAAGATCTCCAAGAGAAAATTCAAAGGAGAAAGAGGGATGATAGGGGAAGGCTGAGGTGAAGAAGAGGCTAAAACAAGAAGCAAGCTTTGAAATATTTTCTTCCCATTAGAGAGAGCCTTGGAATGATAATTCTAAATTTTTGTTTAATTTTCTCCATTTTAATTTTATGAAGGAAAAGAATAGAAGCAGTTGAAAAAGGAGGCTTCAAATCCCTCATAGCTATTAAGGTGGGTGGGGAGATAGTGCTGAACTAAGAGAAAAATGCCTTCTGTAATTTATGTAAAATACTACAAGGTTAGTTAATTTCTCTAATCTTTGATTTCTTCTATTATAAAGTAGAGAAAATGATTCAACTGAATGTATAGGATTTTTATGGGACCAAAAGTGTAAAAATCTTAGGCTAAATGCCAATGTTAGCTATTTAATTTACTTATGTATTCATTATTTATTCAACACATTTAGTGGCATGCTTTACCACTACACCAAATACTCTTTGTCTTAGGACAGGTTTCCTGAAAACAGGCTTAGATAAAAATTTATGTGCAGGAATTTTATTGGAGAGTGTATTTAAGCATTTAATTATGTGAGAGTGAAGGAAGTAGAATTGGACAGAGGGAGTTGAATACATTATTGCCTGCCTTGGGTGTGTAACAGGATCATGCAATTGATCTTGATAATCATGGTTAATTGCTCATCGCCATGGTGACTCCATTTATTTCCTGCTGGTCTCTTGACATAGGAGGCAGAAGCGGACCAGTAGCAACCATAGCTTAAAGTTTAGTAGGAATCTTGCTGTGCTCTCTGGTGGAAATGTTCTGCCTCTAAATCAAAATATCTCTGAGATGCAGGACCAGGAAGCCTAAGTTCCCCAACTGGGTCACTGTGAATGATTAAGTAGAGCCACTCCTAATTCCAACCCTTGATTGTCAGAATCATGTACTCTACCTATGGGAACAGCACACGAAATAATACCTATCAATTTAGAATTTATATTGTTTCCTAGAGGGTAGTGTTTTATCCATACAGTATGTCATCTCTAAGCTAAAGTCCTACCTCTGCCTTCAAATGACTGCTCCATTTATCTATCAGGCAGGCAATTTTTTAATGGTGGGATTTGCAATAGAATCCAGAGATCTTTTGGTCATGTGCCCATTGTAGCATCTCTGTTGTTATAAAGTGAGAAAGTTGGTCTGTTCTGATATCAGATGGTATGCTATATCAGCAGGTCAAAAGTTCTAGAGAGTAGATCAGACTTTCTATAGTCCATGGTCCTGGAGCAAGCTGAGATAATGCAGGCAGAAAAGGCAAAATTATATGCAAAATATGTCTTTCCAGTAAAGATGAATATCTGCTTCTTTCAGGAAGAAAAGGGTCCAATATAATGAACCAAGTACTAAATATCTTCCAGAGATAATGCCAGATTAGGCACTCTTTACAGTTTTCTTCTACTGGTAGTTGGACTTTCAACTGTAGAAGCCTTGGGAACCAGGAACTTATGAAGTTGTTCCCATGAATAACCTCCATCCTTGCTACCATAGCTACTCCATTAATCTGAGCATTTGCCACACTGAGACTACCTCATGTCAACTAGCAAAGTCATTCTGTCCACTTGGTTGTTCGGTGCCTCTCCGTGGAGCATTTTCTTTGGTGGGTGGTAACATCTGAAGCATAGATGTTCACATTTAATAACCCAAACCCCATATGCATCTAGATCTTTCTACCCTGGAACTCTTTGACCCTAGTCTTCTAATGTTTTTCCTTCCAGGTCTCTGTACAACCTGTCAAGGTATTTGTCATTACTTATGAAACTGTATATTTTTATTTGAAGCCAATTATCTTTCTACATCAAGTAAATGATGAAACGTACTTCCTGAATTTCTGCCCATTGATAAGAATCTTCTCAGTGCAGGTTGTCAATGAAGGTTCTCTAATTCATTGATAAGAGTTTCCTTTACCACTGTCTTGGAGCCCCTTCTATGCAGTTCTAGTGGAGCAACAGTCAGTTACTGGCCTGTACACAAATACCAGATTGAACCTTTGTGAACTGATCTGAATTTTCATTTTCTGTTGGCTGATCATAAGAAATCCTCCATGTAGCCATAAGTATGAGCTGAGAGGTAGGTGCTGCTACAGCGGTGGTGGATAGCATGAGAATCCAAGTCAACTTTTCATGCAGCTTATGTGTTCCCATGACCCTGTTCATGTACAGTGTATATGTACCAATTTCATCTTACATGTGATACTACTTAGCCTACACAATTGGCATTTGATGTTCTAAGGTTAGATGCTCCCTTTCTGTGGGATCCAGTAGCATGCTAGAATCAGTTTTACATTGCCTTCCTGATATAAAGTCAAAGTAGTTGTCATTATTGCATGTTGCTGAATTTTTCAGTTAGCTTTCTGAAAATTGGCCCATAATTTTCTTTTCTAGCAATGCTAAGTTTAAGAATTAAAGCTAGATATCACCATGTAAATGGATAAAATATCTATTTGATAATTCCCTGTGTTTGCAATCCTTGAACTAGTTTTCAAAATCATAATGAATGCTTGATTCTGAAGTGATTCAAAATCAATCACTGAACTCTATGTTTGTAAAACATCATGGTATATAAATATAAAATATTTTTAATTTGTTTGTTGCAAATTATGATGCATATCTCTCTCATTTGATTATCAACTTGTTTGTTCTTCATGTAAATTAATTTCAAATAATTGCTATTTGGACATTAATATGTGCCATGCTTTTCCTTGCTAAAGTCACATTAGTTGAAATTTTTCTTGAATTATAGATAATTCACTTACCACTTGCATTACAAGTTTTATATTTAATTTCTTCTTTTTGAGCATTTTTTTCAATACTTAAAAAGACTGCTCTTATTAGTTCAATTAAACTTTAGTAACAGAATACAAAAATTGTTTTAAAAACATTTTTAGCTTCATGTTTTTTTTAATTGGGGCTCCCCATATGCTTCTGTTCTTATTTGTCACTGAGCATTTAAAAATATGAATAGGACATAATGTAACTTTACCTCTTTAATAGACTTTGATAAGCCTTTGCAAGTTATACTGGCCATATGTACACATAAAGGGAAATTCTTACAGCAACTTCTCTCTATAATATGCAAAAATCCAAAGGAAATTTTCCTATTTTTGCTTAATAAACCACTGACAAGTTGTATGTTCTATGTGGACAATACATTTTTAATTTAAATGGCTTCTTAAACTCGGAAAGTCAAAATTTATATAGAGATCTGTTTTTTTAAATAAATTCTTATAACTTATTTTATATTTTCTGTATGTGTATTATACTTCAATAAAATATTTAATCAAACCAGAGTAAAGTCACTTCTGAAAATATATTTAATTCCGACTTGAAAGTATAACTTCACTCTCAAATACTTGATAGTTTTAGCCACAAAATAGCTGATAAAAGAAGGATTTGTTTTCTAAACACAAATATGTTAGGTCCCCACCAGTATTATATTATATAAAACAGTAGCATTAAACAATATTGTTTCACAAAATCAAATTTTACTAAAGCATTCTAATCACTTAAAAAATGTGTATGTTGGCCAGGCGCAATGGTTCACGCCTGTAATCCTAGCACTCTGGGAGACTGAGGTGGGATGATGGCTGAAGTCAGGGGCTCAAGACCAGCCTGAGCAAAAATAAGACTCCATCTCTACCAAAAATAGAAAAAATTAGCTGGACATGATGGTGTATGCCTGTAGTCCCAGCTACTCAGGAAGCTGAGGCAGGAGGATTGCGTGAACCCAGGAGTTTGAAGTTACTGTAAGTGAGGCTGACACCATGCTCTCTAGCCCAGGTGACAGAGCCAGACTCTGTCTAAAAAAAAAAAAAAAAACTGTGTATATTTTAAAAACTTAGATATGGCATATTATTTTATATTTTCCAATGGATTTTAGCATTTTCTTAGAAGATAGAAATCAAATTCTATCAACTTAGAAATTTAAATACTGCTATTTGTGCCTCTGAATTCTGTAGGATTCAGTAATGTCTCTAAGAATTCTTATTTCTCTGTTCATCCCCATTGTTATTACATGCACTCATTTCTCATCAGGGTTTCTCTAGTAATTGCTCATATGATTCTTACCTTCATTTTCTGTCTCTTGTAGTGCAGCATTGAATTTTGTTTTGGGTAGTTTATTTGTTTGGACATAAGCTTGATTTTATGATGTGAATAATCCTTCCAGTTATTTGTCATATACTGTAAGATAAAGTCAAAATTCTTCTATGGGTTTACATGGTCTTTACAATCCCAATAGATATTTATCTTTTCCATCACTCCCTTCCTGTCCATCTACTATATATACACTTCGTACTGCAGTCAGGAATGACTTACACTTTCTTAAACACCCTTATGTTCTGCTCATTGATACGTACATATATTGAAGGATATTCTTTATTTCATCTTGAATTCACATTTTCTTCTTTCTGAACTATAAGTCCTATAAAACCCATCTCAAAGATTATCTCCTCGTTTAATTCCTCTCTGACTAAACTGAGTAAAAATGAATTCTTGCTTTTGCTTTATTCTAATTGTAAATTGCTAATGTTGATTATATTCCATCAGCATTTTTTGGTTACTTCTGTATTTATTTTTGTCTATTTTAGCATATGGACTTTCAATGACTAGAACCAGAAATATTTCATCTCTACACATGCAGTGAGCAACTCATGGTAAACCCTAAAACAAGGGATCATGAAATTGTTACATCTTTCATACTAATTTCCAGTAACAGATTCCTTGTAAAATTCAGAATAAATATTTGGTTACATTTTATATTTGCTTTTCTTTTCTTTTTTGTCAGCTGAAAGATCCAACAGTTCTCTACACAAAACTTACATAATACAGACCTCTGATGCTAGCCTTACTGTATTACTACCAGATGACAAGCAATACATATCTTGACAATGCTCCTAGATTAATATCTGGCTATTATTTCTAAGTAAATGCATTCACCCTGGTACATACTATGAATTCAATATGCTAATAATAAGCTTTGTTCGATTTTTCTTATGGATGAAATCATGTCTCAGTTCTTAGGGATATTGTTATCAACTTTTCCTCATTCAGTATGACGTTGGCTATGGGTTTGTCATATATGGCTTTTATAATTCTGAGATATGACCCTTTTATGGCTAGTTTGTTAAGGGTTTTTATCATGAAAGAGTACCGGATTTTGTCAAATGTTTTTTCTGCATCTATTGAGATGATCATATGGTCTTAGTTTTAGTTTTTGTTGATGTGGTGAATCACATTTACTGATTTACATATCTTGAACTATCTTTGCATCCTTGGGATGAAGCCTACTTGGTCTTGGTGAATTATTATTATTTTTTTTGATGTGCTCCATTTCTATTCAACATACTGCTGGAAGTCATAACTAGAGCAATCAGGTAAGAGAAAAAAAATAAAGGGTAACCAAATTGAGAAAGAAGAGATCAAGCTATCACTTTTTACTGATGATATGGTCTTGTATCTAGAGAACACCAAAGATTCCACTAAAAGTCTCCTGGAGTTGATAAATAAATTCAGCAAAATCTCAGAATACAAAATCAATGTATATAAATCAGTAATATTTCCATATACCAATAACAGTCAAGCCAAGACTCAAATCAAAGACTCAATACCATTCACAATAGCTACAAAGAAAATAAAATACCTAGAGATATCCTTAACCAAGGAAGTGAAAGATCCCTACCAGGAGAACTATGAAACTCTGAGGAAATAAATTGCAGAGGATACAAACAAATGAAAAAGCATATCATGTTCATAGAGAGGTGTAATCAACATTCTTAAAAGTGTACATACTATATAAAAGGATTTACAAATTCAATGCAATCCCCATCAAATTACCAAAGTCCTACCTCATAGATCTAGAAAAAGTAATTCTACAGTTTGTTTGGAACCAGAAAAAAGCCCAAATATCCAAAACAATCTTAATCAAAAGGAACAAAATCTGGAGGCATCATATTACCAGACTTCAAACTATACTATGAGGCTACGGTAATGACAGCAGCATAGAATAGGTAGAAAAATGGAGACATAGACCAATGGAACAGAACAGAGAACTCAAATATAAAATCATCTACCTAAAATCAAATGATCTTTGAGAAAGCAGACAGCCATATACATGGGGGGAAAGAAGCCCTATTCAATAAATGGTGCTGGGAAAATTGGTTAGTTATATGCAGAACAATGAAAAAGGACCCCTACCTCTCACCATTCACAAAAATTAATTCAAGATTGATAAAACAATTAAGTGTAAGGCATGAAACCATACAAATTCTAGAGGAAAATGTAGGGAAAACTAGTCTAAATATTGGCCTAGGCAAAAAATTTATGACTAAGACCCCAGTGGCAATACTGGCAACAACAAAAATTAAGAAATGGGATTTGATTAAACTAAAAGACTTCTGTACAGCTCAGGAAACAATCAACAGAGCAAATAGACAACCTACAGACTGGGAGAAAATATTCACAGACTACACATCTGATAAAGGGCTAACATCTAGAATTTACATAGAACTGAAGTGAATCAGTGGGAAAGAAAACAAACTGTCCCATTAAAAAGTTGTCAAAAGACATAAACAGAAGCTTCACACAAGAAGAAAGATAAATAGCCAATATATATATGAGAAAATGTTTAACATCATTAATCATCAGGAAAATGCAAATTAAAATCACCTGATATCACCTTACCCCAGTTAGAATGGCTTTTATTGTAAAGTTCAAAAACAATAGATGATGACATGGATGCTGAGAGAAAAGAACATGTGTACACTGTTGGTGGGGCTGCAATTAGTACAGCCTCTATGGGGAAGACTATGCAGATTCTTCAGTGAACTAAATGTAGACCTACCATTCAATCCAACGATCCAACTATTGGGTATCTACCCAGAGGAAAAGTGGACTTTTCATCAAAAAGACACCTACTCCAGAATGTTTATTGCAGCACAATTCACATTGCAAGATGTGGAATCAACCCAAATGTCCCTTAATTCATCAGTAGATTAATAAAATATGGTATATGCATACGATGGAGTACTACTCAGCTGTAAAAAGATGAATTATTACCCTCTGCAACAATCTGGATAGAACTGGAGACCATTATCCTAAGTGAAGGATCTAAAGAATGGAAAAACAAACACCACATGTACTTATTTTGAAATTGGAATTAACTGATGAGCACACACATGCACACATGGAAGTAAAACTTAGTGGAAATCAACCAGGGGAAGAGGGAGGAACAGTGGTGGGGGAAAACCCTACACCTAATGGATAAAATTTATGCTATTTGTGTGATAGGCACACTTATAGCCAAGACTTGAGTATTACAAAAGTAATCCATGTAACCCAAAACGTTTGTATTCCTTTAATATTTTGAAATTTAAAAAAGTAATGAACAAAAAAATCATGTCTCTCCTTCAGCTTAGATATTTAGGTTACTAGTGATAGCAAACTTCTGTATATTTTTCACAGCACTGTAAAACATATTCCTGCAACAATAAATATCAACTTCTTACCTCTCTCTTCCCACTTATTATGACTATAAAACATAACACCTTAAATGATTGCCTACCTTATATTTTTGCTAAGGAAATGACTCATAAATATTATTATTTTAAACTCGTTTCATTAAGAGTGAAAGGAGTTTAAAATTCTAAACTTTAAATTACTAGATCGTTCATAGAATATTTACATAAAAACCATGACATAAAGCCTCTTAACGGTGTCAAAATTAGTACAAACTATCCTGTGGATTTAGGCACACCAAATGACTTTGAGTGAAAAATAGTTCTAATTCAACCTTTCCTTAAATAGATACATTTCTTTCTTGTCATTCTTCTTTGTTATGAAAATTGCACTTCCATTTGAAGCACATACTATATGACACTTTGATGGCATCTGAACAAAACATGTAAATTCAGGCCATGAATCAAACCAATTTAATCATAACTTCTAGTCATCATGACACCATTTTTAGTTTGAAAAGGATTCATGTCTAGTGACAGAAGGTTTGGAAAATTCTCAGTGCATTTGCACTATTGAGACTTGTAGAAGACTTTAAAGCTGAAGCTGCATTTAGCTACGTAATGGCCCCTTTTCTTTTATTGATTAACTCAATTAGTATTTACTGAGTGCCAACTATGTGTTAGGAATTTAGTATGTGGGGGCAAACAAAACATATGTGATATCTGATCCAGTCTAGAAAAGATTATAGACATTATATAAGAAATAAATAATTATAAATTTAATTTGATATCATTCTTCTAGTGTGCCACTTGTCTTTGCATTCTCTTGACAATGTCTTTTACAGAGCAGACAATTTTAATTTTAATGGAGTCCAGTTTAGCATTTTTATCTTTCATGGATCATGTTTTTGAGCTAATACCTAAAAATTCATTACCAAAGCCAAAGCCAAGTCATCTAAATTTTCCATGTTATTTTCTTGGAATTTTATAGTTTTATATTTTACATTTAAGTTCATGATTTATTTTGAGTTCATTTTTGTAAAGTATGTAAGGTCTCTCTCTCTCTCTCTCTCTCTCTCTGGATATATATATATACTGGACTGTAAATATATATATAAACAGTCCAGTATATATCCAGTCCAGTGTTTCCAGCACCATTTGTTGAAAAGACTATCTTATCTCCCTTATAATGCTTTTGTCTTTTGTCTAAGTTCAGTCAACTATATTTATATTGGTCTGTTTCTGGGTTCTGTCTTCTGTTCATTGAACTCTTCATTTACTTTTCATCAATACTACACTGTCTTAATTACTATATCTATGTAGTAAGAACTGAATAAGAGATATTCCATGTTTGTATACAGGAAAGCTCAATATTGTCAAAGTATCAATTCTTCACATTGATACTTGCAATCCCAATCAAAATCCCAGCTATTTATTTTGTAGATATTGACAAACTGAGTCTAAAGTTTATATGAAAAGGCAAAAGACCCAGAATAATCAACTCAGTGTTGAATGAGAAGAACAAAACTGGAGGACTGACACTACTCAACTTAAAAACTTACTATCTTTTACTTTTGTCAATATTTCTTTAAACTTTTCTTTATCTACTTAGGTGCCAATGACCTAAGATGCAGGGGAATGACTTTAAAAATGTTTCCTCAAAAAGTCACTGAAAATAATCTACACTAGAGATAAGTTTAATTCAATTAATGTGCACTTATTGAGTGGTTACTATGTGCCAGTCATTATGCTAAGCAGTGAGAGTGTTATTTAAACTGTTCCTTGGAGTTTTATTACTGTGTAGGCCTAAGAACACTTTAAGTCATATTTATGAGGACATTAGGGAATCCCCTAATGATTGTCAGAATTAAATATAGTACAAGATGCATTGCAAGATCTACAACACCAGGGGGATGCCTGAATAAAAGATTCATTATAAAAAATTATACTGGTGGGATGCCAATATGGATTCAGTGTTTATGGGGAAAAAAGCAAAAGGTAGAATGAGAAAGACACTATGTTTTCTTTTTTTTTTTTTAATTTCACCATATTATGGGAGTACAAATGTTTAGGTTACATGTGTTGCCTTTGCCCCTCTTCCTGTCCAGAGTCAGTGCTTCAAGTATGTCCATCCCCTAGATGGTACACACCGCACTCATTATGTATGTATATACCCATCTCCTCTTTCCCTCTTCCATCTGCTTGACGCCCAATAAATGTTATTCCTATGTGTCTACTTAGGTGTTGATCAGTTAATATCAATTTGCTGGTGAGTACATGTGGTGCTTGTTTTTCCATTCTTGGGACACTTCACTTAGTAGAATGGGTTCCAGCTCTATCCAGGAAAATACAAGAGGTGCTATATCACCATTATTTCTTAGGATTAATAAAATGTGGTATATGTATACTATGGAGTACTATTCAGCTATGAGAAAGACACTTTGATATAAAAAATTTTTAGGAATTATTAGGACCAGTTATGAAAGAGAAGAAAAGGAAATAAAATAAATTATAATGTTATGAATTCAAGGGGAAACTATGAAAAACACAGTGAGAAAACACAATGAAATCCATGAGAAACATAACAGCCTCACATTTTCTTTTCTTAACACATAATCCTCTTGAAGATACAGTTTGGTATTTCTTTGTTCTGCGTCCATTTGTGAGTCAAAGTTGTAATATTTTTCTTAAAAATAAGGGAACTACTTTGTATATATTTGTGTATATAGGAATGATTTCTCAGAAACAATGCATTTCCAGAGAAGGCTCAGTGCCAAGAAGAGAAAGGATCTGGTGGTTTGAGGGCAGCTGGTTATATTTATCAAGCCTGGAGTTCCTCTTGTGTGGTGGCTTTGCCTGAGTTTTCAGTTGTGTGGTTAGCTAATAACATGAAGACAGAATATAATGTGAAAGCCAAAAATGTTCACTTTTCTAGCCAACAAATGCTATATTTATGCCAGAAGATATGGATATTTTACATCATACATTATAAAAGTATGATATCATTTAAAATAAATAGTGTGAAAAAAGGGAATGACTATTAGCATATCTTGCTGACACACACAAGGAATTATTTTGATTAAAAGCAGCTTGTGCTTAGAAAAAGAATAAGCCATCTATTATTTTTAATTACTAAAAATCAGTCACAGAAAAAAAACAAATTGGTTTTCTGTCTACATATGCATTTCTCATTATAATCAGGGAACATATACTTTTTCACTAACAGTCTGATTGCATTCAATGTTTGGAAAGTAGCTTAGAAAAAAATTTTATGAGTTATTTCCAATGAAATTTGAATGTATTTGAGGGTGGTGTCATGTGATGAATAGTCATCTTGGAGTATATAAACAAGTGAGACAAGAATAGACAGATTCTACAACCCTGATCTTTATTTTAATCAATACATTTGAATTCATAAAAGGTACACTCTAACAAGTCAAATTTTATGCAGAATTGATGATTCACACCCACTTTTTATCTTCCAACATTTCAAATTTTGTCTAGGGGTGTCCTGAATATACTGTGAAACTTTATAACCTATCTATGATTTATACTTAGAAACTTTATAACCTATCTATGATTTCCTCAGTATTAGAGTGTGAAGGTCTGTAACGTTTCCAAGAATTTTTGCCCCCAGGGTAGTATATACAGTTTAGGATCCACCAATTTGCTACATTAACAGAATTTGCAGAACGCTGAAAATATAGCCTTTCAAAGGCAATGGGCTAACTGTGCAAAAGCTGTGAAGCATCATATCTCTGACTCTTCCTTCTGCAGTCAACATGAAGCTGTTGGCAGACCTCTTGACTTTTACAACTTGGATTTCTCTAGTCTTTACATTCATTTTATAAATATCAAATTTCTTGTATTATATCCCCTTCCTTTCTAAAAATCAGAGATAATTTCTGCATTGCAAATTGCACCCTGAGTCATAATATATTATGTGGGGCTATAATTCTGTATGAAATTACAAAAAGTCATTGTACTGTAAAAAAGTAATTAATCCTTTGATCTGGGGTAGGATATTCATTTATAAATTAAGATCCAGTTACAAACTGAAAAATCAAAAATAATTTCTAATATATTAAAAACGTTTTAATTATCATGACAAAAACATATTATCAGCTTTTCATACCAGTTCTTCATTTCATGCCATATGGAAAAAGCATCATTACTACTATAATATGTAATGAGTTCTCAGTTTGGGGACACATCTTATGTTAGTTATCACAAGTTTTGTTTTTTTGTTTTGTTTCTTGAGACACTGTCTCACTCTGTTGTCCGGGCTATAGTGCCATGGTGTCAGCCTAGCTCACAGCAACCTCAAACTCCTGGACTCAAGTGATCCTACTGCCTCAGCCTCTCATATAGCTGGGACTACAGGCATGTGCCACCATGCCTCGCTAATATATATATAAATCCTTTTTTTTTAGTTGTTCAGCTAATTTCTTTCTATTTTTTAAGTAGGGACAAGGTCTTGCTTTTGCTTAGGCTGGTCTCCAACTCCTGAGCTCAAACGATCCACCCGCCTAAGCCTCCCAGAGTGCTAGGATTACAGGCGTGAGCCACCACACCTGGCAACTTATCACAAGTTTTTTCAAAAATTTTAAAATAAAGTAAAACTAAAATATATTTTATCTTTAAAGTATCTTATGCTTTCATAATTGTATCTATTTTTGAATAGGTGACTGGAAGCAAACAATTATTATATATTGAGTAATAGTGAACAGAAAGTTTGGTCATAACATCTTTGCATTCTTTGGCATTTAACTATTATAAAAACTGACTATGTTTTAAAAGAATAACTTATTTGTATCATTAATAGAAATATAATATGTCTACCTGGAATGGATGTGGAACATGTAAAAAGAATAAAGAATATTAAATGAAGGATAGACTATATTTGGAAGAAAAAAATGAATGCTACTTTGTAAAGAAGACAACAATTAGGAAATATAAAAAGCAGTTACTAATGTCAGAAGATTAATTGCATACTAAAACTTCCAAATATATTGTATTTACTAAAGAAAATATGTAAATGGTATTTCCCCTAAAAGAGAGAAGTTAAAGTTCATAATCAGTGAGAAGGGAGATCTTCCAAAGACAAAAGAACCATGTCTTTTCTATTTTAATGTGTGTTGATGAATGTTTACCTCCTTAATTTCCATCCTTTCTTTTTTTCCACCATAGGTATTAGGAATGTATTTCTTAATATCCAAACATATGTGAGTTTTGTAGAAAATCATTTTGTGGTTGAGTTCTACAGTAGATATTGTTTTGCATTACTAATATCTTCCCCATGACAGCTCACAGTTGGATCCTTCCCTCTGCAGGAATTTTCCTCAGATAAAAGGAATTTCCTGATATGTTTGCATCCTCTTCCCAAGGGTAGCTGATATCCAGTGACTGGTAGACATATACAAATGTAAAATTGCTGTATTTTCTTATGGTTATTTGTTGAATCGTGTACACACACACACACACACACAGTTAATATGTTGAGGTCCTAACTTTCAGTAGCACAAGATGTGACTGTGTTTGGACATAGGGTCATTGCAGATGCTGTTAGTTAAGATAAGGTCATGCAGGAATAGGATGGGTCACTAACCTAATTTGACTGAGGTCCTTACAAAAAGAAGAAGTTTGGAGATACACACACACACATACACACACACACACAACACACAAGTACTCAGGGAGAATGTCATGTGAAGATGCATCAAAAAGGCAATGAATACTAAAGATGGCCAGCAAACTACCAGAACCAGGTGGGAGACATTGAACAAATTCTCCTCCATGTCTCCTTAAAAGAACCAAACTTGTCAACTCCTTGATCTTACACTTCCCACCCCTTCAGAACAGTGAGACAATAAATTTCTTTAATTAAGCCATTCAGTTTATGGTATTTTGTTATAGCAGTCCTAGGAATCTAGTACACTGAGCATATTGATGTATTTACTATTTTGTGGTAATCTTCTTTATTCCTAGTAAGGCTTTTTTTTTTTTTTTTTTTTTTTTTTTGCCATAAAGACTATTTTCTCTAGTAGCTACACAGCTTTTTCTTTTAATTAACATATGATTGATAAATGTCATTAGCATATGACTTTATCTTCCAAGTTAAAACAAATAATGTTGAATAATTTCAATCCATTTATTTTTATCTGACTTAAATGTTAATAGTCTATGCTATTTTGCTTCTTTTTTCCTAAATTGTTATTACTTTTACATGGCCAATATTCTTTAAAATTTACCTATGTGTTTACACTTTTATTGCTATTAATTCTTTCTTCTATCCTAGGCATTCTATCCTGAATTATTTTCCTTGTGCCTAAAGACATTCTTTAGATTTTTTTTAATGAGTTTCTCTTGATGACAAAATTTCTTTGTTTGTCTAAAACATATTTATTTTGCCTCTTTTCTTGAGAGATAATTTTATTGAGTACAAAATTCTATATTAGTGGTTATTTTTAGCATATTATTAATATTATTCTGTTGAAGTAAAGTTTTCTCTCCTCCTCCTCTCTATCCTCCCATAGGAAAAACAACTAACTTTAACTGCCACTCATTTGAAGGGAAGGTATCTTTTTTCCTCAGTGTGGTTTAGAGATTTTCTTTTTGCATTTTTCTTTCTAGAATTCTTCCATGAAATGTTTGGTTTTGATTTCCCCTTACATATCTGTGTTGAGATTTGTTGAGTGTGAATTTGTGGGAAGTTGTCTTTCATCAATTCTGGAAAATTCTTAACTATTATCTTTTAAAATATTTCCCTAGAGCCATTAACTCCTTTCTTCATCTGGAAACTCAATTAAGCATATGTTAAATCTTTTAACTCTGTTTTATCTAAATTGTTTTCTGCTTTTTCTATTTCTCTCCAGGCTGACTTTTGGAGTATTTCAATTTATTTTCTAATTCATTCATTTATTAATTTAGCTTTTATATCTGTTTTAAATCTAACTGTTGAACTTTCATTATTACTTTTTAAAATTATTATTTTAAATTTAGAAGTTACATCTCATGGTTTTTAAATTTTGCCATTGTACTTTTTAATTTCTTATTTCCTGCTGATATTTTAAAATATATCCCGTATTTCTTTAAGCATATCAAATAAAATTATTTTATAGTCTATGACTGATGATTCTCATATAGAAAGTCTTTGCTGATCTATTTATATGTCTGTGGTTTCTACTAATTATAATTTGTTCTATGTTTCTTTGTCATTCTGATTTTCTTCTCTTGCCATTGACATACGAGATTAGCTTTAGAATTAATTTGACACCTAGGATGAAGGTACCTCTCTCAAGAGAGGATTTGTGCTTCTTTCTCCTAGAACAACTTCAGAATGTAAAAGGCCTAGGAATTTCAGATTATGTGAGAATTTGTCCATTTCTCCTTCATCCTCACCCTCATGGTGTAGGATTTAGGAGACAGCTTTTGTGGAAGGACCTCCTGCTTTACTTCTTACCTTTTGTGGACACTGAATTTACCAAAGAATTGGTTTGCTATTTTCTTGCAACTGTTTTGTCAGCATTTAGAGGCTTTTAAGGATTTAAAAAAAAAAATCATCCACACTTCTGTTTTTAGCATGATTGTTGACTAATTTTTATCTCTCATTACAAGAAATGGAAATTGCCCTACTCTTTTTAACATGCATTTAAATTCTCTGAGTTAGTAGTTAGGGAAATTTTTACAATTGGAAAAACAATCTTCACATAGGTATTATGGGTTCATGTATGTATAATACTTTGTAATAGACATCTTAATTAGTAGCCTTCCTATACAATGACTGATTTTACAGTGGAAAAATCCTTTGCTAATGCATTTTATAATTATCTCTTTTATACCACTTTTTCTGCAGTAATGTAATTATTTACTTGCATGACGTACAAGGCACTATAGCCTTGTGGGGAGGACCTACGTCTTATTTCTACGCATAGTATTGCATAATGGCTATGTGCTCAACCTTGGAGCTACAACCTTTGAATTTCAGTTCTTCCACTAGCTACTCTGAGACCACTACAATTCTTTGGGTCTCAGTTTCATCAATTATAAAATGAGCATACTATTTACCTTATAAATAGCTTGAAGATTAATTGAGCTAATGTAAGTGAAACAAGTGTCACATAGTAAATGTTAATCATTATTATTTTACATATCTGCCCCAGTAACAACATTGTACTCTTGGCAAAGTGTTCTATAAGTACTTGATTAATGATATAGCCACCATAGTTATCCTAAGACTGCCAAATAATTGTTCAGTGGAACACCACATGCACTTTCTGAGTACTAGAAATTTATCACTGAAAATTATAACAGTCCCCAAAGGCTAGTATTAAAAGCAATGAATTTCATTTTTAAAGTTAACCAACTAGTAAACAAGTTAAAAGCCAGTGACACTGGTATAAATATTCTTTAAATTACTTATGCATATAATAGATGACATGCTTTATGGATTGTTTTAAAATTGCTCATTAAAACGTGTCTCACCCCTCTTTTGTGTATTATGACAAGATTTATACAAAGCCAAAAAATCTGTTATATTTGGGATTGTGAAGAAAGCATGACTTCATGTAGCTAAAGTCCACATCTGATAAGTAAAATTAATTTCAGACAACATAATCTAAAAATCTTTTAAGTGGACATTTTGTAATTTCATTAACCTAGTACAGATAAATCTCAGGGAAGACAAAGAGAAGGGCTTTCTCAGCACAATTTGTCAAAACTCACCCATTTGTCCCATCCTAAGTCCAAGCTGGTCTCTTATCAAATTATGTATTTTTTTGGTAAAGTATGAAAGATTAAATAAAAGTATATAAGGGAAAATAACCATCATTCATGAACAAGCACTCAGAGGGGAGTCTCATGTTTACATTTTGGCAGAGAGAGGCAAAGTAAGAAGGAGCCAAAGAAAGATATTTTGGCCCATTTTCTTTCTGTTATATAAAAGTATTCTAAACTGATAACACATTTAACTGTGCTGAAATATAATTTGATTACAGTTTTTACCCCACTTAACATTATATCCCTAAAAAGGAAATAATACATTGCATTTCTCAATCATTTTTTTTAATATGGAGCTCCTTTGTCCCAATATAATCTTGCTTAAATATGTATTAGGAAACCCAAATATAGAGTGTCACTGTTATTTATTTAAAACAGACATTCACTTTTGTGGTGGAGTTAAATTCTTACTCTCATTTTTCTAAAGTTTTTTTTTTTTATTTCAGCATATTATGGGGATACAAATTTTAAGGTTTCAAATAATGCCCTTGTCCTCCTCCCCCCACAAGTCTGAGCTTCAAGCGTGATCATCCCCCAGACGGTGCACATTCCATTCATTATGTATGTATATACTCGTCCCCTCCCCCCTCCCAGCTGCCCAATACCCAATTGATGTAGTTCCTATGTGTCCACTTAGGTCCTGCTCAGTTAATACCAGTTTGCTGGTGAGTACATATGGTGCTTGTTTTTCCATTCTTGGGATACTTGACTTAGTAGAATGGGTTCCAGCTCTATCCAGGTAAATACAAGATGTGCTATATCACTGCTGTTTCTTAGAGCTGAATAGTATTCCATGGTATACGTATACCACATTTTATTAATCCACTCATGAATTGATGGGCTCTTGGGTTGTTTCCACAGCTTTGCAATTATGAATTGTGCTGCTATAAACATTCGAGTGCAGGTGTCTTTTTCATAGAGTGGCTTTTGTTCTTTTGGGTAGATGCCCAGTAATGGGATTGTTGGATCAAATGGTAGATCCACTTGTATCGCTTTAAGGTATGTCCATATTGCTTTCCATAGAGGTTGAACTAGTTTGCAGTCCACCAACAGTATAGGAGTGTTGCTGTCTCTCTGCATCCATCCCAATATCTACTGTTTTGGGACATTTTGATAAAGGCCATTCTTACTGGAAAGAAGTGATATCTCATTGTAGTTTTGATTTGCATTTCCCTTTATAAAGTTTTTTAAAGGTTTTGAAATATATTATGACTATTACATAGCTTGCCTTATTTGACAAGCTGCTGTTAAACCTTTTGTTATAGATTTCCTAATTCAAATCTTCATTGGGTTGATTTGGGGATGGATTGTCCTTTGTCATGGTAGATTATCTTAATATTCAGATAAATTTAATTGAATATATATTCATAAGGAATAATGGTTTATGTCCTTTAATTGAGGACTTTTTTAATGTATCAAGAGACAGTGAATACTAGAAAATGTATATGAACATGCATAAATTGTGTCTGTGTTCTGAATCTTATCTAGGATTTTTAGCAGTTTCTTAGAAAAGTAATTTTCAAACTATCATGTCTGTCATATGCGAACAGAAATGGAACACATTTTACTTTTTTCAGCAACAACAGAAAATTTAAAAACAACCATTGAGTAACCCTTGAGAAAATTAAGACTAATCATTATTTCTGTGTTCTTATTTTTATACTAGTATTTTAAGGAAAATATGTGCTGTTAGGAACTAGAAAAGGTCTCAAATTTTATCCAGTTTTTAGCTTAAAAGTTAATGCATTAAGAAGTTAATAAGCTAAAAAATGAGTTTCACGGATGCTGGAAGAAAATGTAAGACTCCTGGGTCAGAGACATGGAATTGGGTTACTCATGGCATAGCAGAGAACATAAACTTCATGTTTCCATTGGTTCCCCCTACCCTAAAATCCTATCAGAACAATATGGAGTAGCCCAGGTAAATGTCTATGCCCAGTGGGTTTATGTCACAGCTAAGGTACCCTGAGCTTAGGAAATACCAATATACTAAAGATCTGCTAGCAAATCTGCCTTTGTCTTTGGCTCAGAAGGAGACATTTTCTTTATTATTCTGGACAGTAAACAAATCTGCCTTCTGCCTCAGAGATAGAGACTGTCTTTGTCTTCTGTACTTTCCCTATTAAGAAAATCCTTGAAAATATGTCACCTCTGTGACTCAGAAGCAGCTCAGAAGCTACTCAGAAGATGAGGCAAAAATACCTAAGGAGAATTATCTTCCAACAGTTGTGTCATCACATTTTTTCCTAAATATACATTAAATTATTTTCTGCAGCGTATAATCTATGCTTTACTTATAGACTATAAATATTTTTTTACATTCAGAATGTTTTTTTACATTTTTGCATTCAGAATGTTTATTCTTTTCTATTTTCACCATTAAATTAAGTTTAATTTTGCTTGCACAAGGAACACAATCCTGGATATAAATGTTCATCATATGTGTACCCTCTGTGCATGAAATATTCCTTCTCATTTTAAAAAGATAACATTACCTCTAAAATATTTTGTTTTTGTCTTATCATATTTTAAATTCAATGTCTTATTGAATTTTCCTACAGCATTAACTAATAGAAAACTTAAAATTAATTTTGTGGCCCACTGACGGGAAAATGGGTGCCTCTGTGGAATGCATTTTTTGATGTATGTACTACTTCACTTTGGTGTCTTTTTTCCTTCTCTGCAATGTGGTTGAATATAAACAAATTAATAGGCATTGATATCTTACTTTAGTGCACTGTGACCAGATAATGTATTAATGGTGTGCAAATATCCTCCAGGCACTGAGCTAAACAGTGGGGACAGAATGATAAACCAGAAAAAAAGGGGCATTTATCCTTGTAAAGCTTGTGCAATAGTACATAGCATTTATAGCAGTTTTTACAAGTACAATTTTGCAATATTTTGTGAGTTTTTTTATTATTTATTTTTAGTATCTTTCTTCCTCACTTCATTGTAAGCTCCATGAGAGCATATACTGTCCATTAATAATATTCCTACTCACACTTTGCCATACTGTCATTTTCCTACCCTGTACTAACTCATCATAAAAGAGATCTTCTACTCATCATTTTAAAATAGTTAATTATTACTTTCTCATTTAAGGTGGCCTTGTCCCCTCAGTTTCTTACAGTGTATTTAATGTTACATGTCGTTTATTTGGCAAGATTTTCCCATTTTTCCAAAACAGGAGTCTTGAGAGACTTCTTCTAATTTCTCTGAGGCTGAATCAAATGTCAAAAGAAATTATCACTTATATAAAAATACAACCTCAACAGTCAGTCCATTTTCCAAGACTAAGTTAAATACCTTTCCTTTCCCTTAATTCCTTGTGACTTCTCAATTTATTTGGAGTATTCCTAAGAGATCTCTATTTATCATTTATTTTATGGTAACCAGAGTTATATTTTTTGAAAAAAAATTATAATGTCACTTGCCCATTTGAAAAACTTTGACCCTTTTGTTCCTATAATCTATTAAATTATGAGTACAGAGTTCAAGGTCTTGCATATTAAACTTCATACAAGGTTTTGGACTCAAGAGACATCTCCCACAACCCTTATGAATGTGCCCCACACTCAATCCACTAAAGTGACTGTTATCTTTTAATTTGTATCTATGTAATGTCTCCTTATCTTTATTTAGCCCTCTATATAGCTACAGTCAAAGAATTAATGGTTAGAATTTATCATGGGGAAAGGAAATGCACCAAAGTAGTATAATTATGAATTGTAAAGAACAGTTAGATCGAGTGGCATAATGAAGGATTAAAGGAATACACAGATATAGCCTTTGTAACTAAGTTGGGGTCAGGGGAAACTAATAAAATATGCATTTAAATTCACAGAAACAGAAGGATCCCCAAAATACTAAGTTTCCTGAATTGTTCAGAAACAAAAGAACTAAAGCAATAACAAAAAAGAAAGGCTGAAACAATCTAAGTAATGATTATTAGATTTTTAAAAGAAGTTATTCCCAAAAGCAAATATGAAAACAGTAATTTGAAGTTGGGCACAAAGCCATGAGTCTAGAAGCAAGAGTCCCTTAGGTCATTATAGGAATTCACTATCAAGTTTACAGGATTGCTACTGCATAAGTGACAAGTTGAGGAAAAAGCAAAAGTCGTATTTTTGTCTTAAGAGCAGAAAAAAGTGGGTGCCTGGTTGTGGCTGCCTTCATATAGATGTTAGTTTCAAGCAATTTAACTCAGCAAATGCTAACGCAAATCAAAAGAATACGGTTATATTGTGATCACAGTATACTAGTTTCAAATGCTTTCAGCCATAGTGTATTTCTTGAACAAGTGTAACATTAAAAAATTAAAATACAGATAATAAAACTTAGATTATTTTCAGTCGATTTATCTTGAAAAATGTTCCAAATGTGTTAAGTTCCTCATTTATTTAATTTTAGTAATGAAAATTATAGTTATCTTTTTTGAAAGATATATAAGCTGTGATGACAAAGATACAAAAAAACATTTAGAGTGTGAAGCAATGAGTTCCCTAAGAATTGGCTAAAGTGTTAATTCTAATGATGATCTTCATTAGACATTTGTAAAAGAAAATAATAATTGATTGGAAGATGAATGTGATACAAATTTAGAGCATTTTTCAAGAAGCAGCCAGAATAAAATAGGATCATATCTTCTTAAGTTTTGTGTTTCGAGACTGAAAAGCCTAAATACAATATGTCAATAAATCAGTGATCAATCACACCTTGATGAATGTTGGCTGAATATCAAACTCAGATTCACACTCAAGTTGTAAGTTATGTAAGTTATTTGTCTGGAGTTTATCCACTGAGCGTGTTATCTTCATGGAATAAATTAGTCTATCGTTGATAGTAAATAATGATGTTTATTTAAATCCTTTTCCTTTTTGCAATTCACTAAAAAGAGGATTTATAACAATTTGCAAGGGAAAAAAGAGAGAGTTTTGCAGAAGTGGATAGTCAGAGATTTCCAGTGTAAGCTTGTATTATAACATACATTAATACAGTATCTACTCCACCTTCTTATGTTACATCATATATGATTGCCTAAGGCTCTATGTCGGTAGCAAACCAGGAGTAAAATTAACATCCAGAATTTTAGCAGCCTTTTCCTCACTCAATTCATTAATATATATATATTTTTAAATAATATATTTATTATCAAGATTGTAAAACATGACCTAATTTTGATTAAAAAGATAGAATGTTGCTAAGTTTTCAAAATAAACTCTTCTTTGTAGAAACATTGAATTAGAGATTTTCAATAAATTGGGATATTATTAATAAATTGCTTTGATGACAGAGCAAACATAGCACAAAAGAATTTACATTTTACTGGAGTCTTATTCTTTGCAGACCCTCCAATAGCTCTGTTTAAACAGCTGTCCTACAGATGTAGAAACATCTGGCAGGTCAACACCATTCTGCCATGACTGTATTCAGGTTAAGATTTTGCATTTTTTGACATCTAATTATTGTTAAGCAAGTACCCTTCCCTGGAAGAAGTTAATACATTGCTTCAAATGATATCTTTCTACTTAATTCTGCTTTCTTTCTAAAAAGCATTTTGACATGGGCTCACTGAAAATATTGTGGTACCATAGCTACTTTTTGTTTGTTTTAGAAATCGCTATATAATTTTCATTGACCTTTAGGTAATCACTTACTCAACTGTAAGAAACAGGTTGAATTAAAATCAATAGCTTGACTTCAGTCACTTTTGATTTTTTTTCTTCCTTAAAGAGTTTTGCAGGTCCGTTCAAATTACAAGAAAATCATTTCAATTATACACATTAAATATACTGATCCATCAAGTTCTTGAGTATTCTTTCTTCACTTAGGTTTTATACATCCAAGAGATGAATGAAGCTTCTTTCAATGTGTATAACCATAGAAGACTTTTCTTTTGGCTTCTTTCTGTTATTAGCATACATATATTGGATAAGGTATACATACAATATATGCTGTCAGTGGGTATTTTTCTGTGTCTTTTTGGTTATTCTTTTTGGTAAAAGAGGGGATAGAAAACTGGAAAATTTAAAGATCATAGTATTTTGAAATTTTACTTTTACAGTATACATTCATAAACGTAACAATAAAAATCTGCAATTTTTACCTTAAAGTAACTCTCCATTTTTATGAGCCAGGAAACATTCATGAGACAAAGACAATATTTTATGAAGCTCCGAGTCTGGATACCTACAACATTTACCCAAATCAGAGCAAATTAACAAGGTTTACTGCACTTTACAGACAGTGTTAGGAAATCTCGAGGGGAAAAACACATTGTACCATTTCATTCAGTGCTGGGAATTTGGGTGATATGCGGTGACAATAAGAGACTTCTCAGACTCCTAAAGAGACTGAGGCTGTGTGACCCCAGGGATCAGTGTGCACTGTGGGAAGCTATAAAACCCATCTAATATTTATCAAGATGTGCACTCTAATGAAAACAGCCTGAAATCATACACCACACAAACAAGAAAGTATAATGATAAACTAGGCTCTTAGGCTGTTTTGCTCGCCTCATTTCTTCGGGTTCATCAGCTATTTGTTTATTTTTCTAGACACTTTTGCATTTCTCATTGAAGGAAATTTATTTCAAATGCATCATGAAATACCCAAATTGCCTAGTTTCCGTTCGCTTGCTTGCTTGCTCTCCCTCAAACCATGTGTTTTTCCTGAAAAGTCTACTTTTTGTTTATGTTTAAAATAAGCCACAGCTCCACATTTTAATCAAGTTATGGTCATTCTAAATATTAACTCTGGCCCAGAAATTCATGTCCACTCCTTTTGGGGATCAACAAGCATGAACTGTGGGTTTACTACAGAACAAAAGCACTGTGACAGAAGGTTCGAAGTTCTGAATATTCTAGTCTCCCAAAAGTTTCCATTGCAGATACTCTTTGAAAACAGATTTTTTTTTCCACAAGACCAGAATATTGTTATGTTGCACTAAAGAGATCCAGAAACTCAAAAAAACAGTCTGTGTGGCAATCAGCCCATAACGGGCTTCTAATTCCTTTACCATAGAAGCCAAGTCTACTTCCAAGTTTCCAACCAGGATGTTTGCAATGTGCTTCCTCCTCTGACAGCTGTTAAATGCCATAATGCCTACAATAGCATATGCTGGGAGTTACTCCAGATGTCTTAACACAGTGGTAGGTCCATTCCTAATAACAGACAATGAGAGAGAAAGGCTGACAAGTATCTACAGGAACTTCTTAATCTCTAGTGCATTGTAGATATTCATGGTTCTAGGTAGGGAATCTGGCTGCTTACCAAACGTGTCTAAATATTATATTCAAATATTTCTATTCTATTTAATTCTCTGTTTTTATGTCTCTGTCTCAGCTCTGAGTCAGTCTCTCTCTTCCCTTCAGTCTCTCCTCCTCTATTGCTCTCTCATTCCACAAATATTTACTGAGCATTTTTGTTCCAGGTACATTTAACTCAGCCCTGTCTATCTCTGGCAAATAAGAGAGTTTCCATCCTTTGGGGCCTGTTGCTATACCAAAAATGCTCTGGATTGATTCAACCCAACATGGGCATATTTTTTTTAAATGATTAAACCATATGGAAAGATGTCTTATTGAAATACTGAAGCAATTTACTTCCCAAAGTATAGTTTTCCACCGGACCTATTTGATTTTGACTGTTAACGGATGTGTGCAGAAATGTTCCTTTGTTTGTACTTTTCTCATAAGTTATAAGAGATGGATAAAGAGAGGATGTTAGAGCCCAGTTGTTGAATTCATAAAAGGCCAAGGAAAGATAGATAATTAGTAAAAGATGCTGAAGAAAACATCATAAATTGTGATATTTGGCTAGTTACAAACATTTTTGAGGGTGTAAGAGGAGGAAGTCACTTTTTTGTAAAAGAAAAGAGACAATTAAATTCTTTTATGGTTTCTTCCCATCCTAATAGTTATTAATCTTTTTCGAGCCCTCTGGATTTCTGCAGCTCTCATGAGCATGCCCACGTTGATACCTGATGGCTGATTTCATTTTTTCTTTTTTTTTAATTTTTTCATATTATGGGGGTACAAATATTGTTAGGGTTACATATATTGCCCCTGCCATTCCTCCCCATGCCCACCCCACCCCCCGCCTTACCAAAACATCAAGCCTGTCCTACTCTCAAGTGGTGCTCATCGCCCTATTTTGTAAGTGTAAATTCTTCCCCTCCTTCTTTATTTTTTTCCCCTCCTTCTTTAAAGTCATTCTTGTTTTCACAAACTCCCTTCCCTTCAACCACATTGAAAAATGAAAGAGAAGAGAAGAAAAAAACATGATAATATGAAGATAGTATTTAGCTCATCATTCTACTTTCTAGACAAAGTAATAAAGAACAAAGAATACATCTTGTGATGGCTTTTCTTGGTGCTACAATATTATCTTAATTATTGAGGGGAGAAAAAGCAACTATATGAAAATAAGCAAATTGCGCTTTGATTTTGGCAAGCAAGTCTAATTAAAATAGCTACAACAAACAAAAGCCATCTTTTACTTACTAAAAGTAAGTTCAGTAATAGTAGGTCCCACTTATTTATGTTTGTTTTGTTTAATTTGAATGTGCAAATTGGTAAATGGGTAGCATCATCTAGTTAATGAAACCTATTTCATTTTAAATTTGGAGGTATAGTAGAGAGTACACATTCTTCCCATGGCGTGCTCATTTATATACTATGAATCCAATATTTTTCAATCCAGAGCAGCTCTTTAATGATCTCCCAGCCACCATTTAATCATTAAGACTGCTTTGCTCATTTGTATTCTCAGCAACTCATCAACAAGATGATTTACTTTCTAAAAGTTCTTTTTCTACCACTTATTTTGATGCTAGCATTGATCTTATGAATAGTTATCTCTGCCCATAGGTAACCTCCTATGTCAGATTATGACATATGAAATAAATGTGCAATTGAAAGAAAAACTAACATCATTATTTGAAGGCATTTAAAATGGGAGTTGGTCTAGTTTGTACCAGACACGGAAGAAGTATTTATCAGAATTTTCAGGACTACTGTTAAAAAAAAAAAGATATTTGAGCCAACCCTAGGATTCCTGTTTAGAATACAACAAGGAACTGAATTTCAACAAGCTTCCTAAATGGTTCATAAGCGTACAAATCCTGCAAATCACCATCCTGCAGGGAGTAGCCTGGGATCTAACTGGTCTATCCTTTTTCGGGTCCAGGATAGGAATGACTAAATTGCTAGAAGGTAACTGGTGGGTCTCATGATGGAAGCTTCTAGCTTCCCCACCGTTGTCAGTGAGCTTTGCCTTTCTCTCTCTTCAAATAAGAAGAAAAATTCCAATAAAAGTGGTGAACTCTCCCATTCTTCCCCTTCCCTCAGCTGTAGTAAAAATTTGAGATAAAACTTCTAGAATATTCAGCAATAGCTATGTCACATAGCAAATGTGCTAATGACAACTTCAGTGCTGTTGGCTAGTATGGGAATTTATACAAGAAAATTCAAACTCTTTGTGAATTAAAAGAAACCCCCAGCCTCCCACAGCAGGCATAAGATTATAGCCTTTATAGTCTACCACCATATTTTTTCAAATTATATATAGTTGAGCTAAATGTAAGAGATATATTCTACTAATGTAGATTCTTAATTATTAAGATTTATCAACTGAGTAATATGAATTAAGGTATAGACTTGTTTAAATGCAAAGTTTGAGCTCCTGAATTTTAAATAAAAATGACTTGCAACTTGTATCCCTTATATATTTCCTAGTGAACAGTCTGTTAATTTAATCTACTCAAATTAGGTCTTGAGAGAATAAATACTAAAATCATAAAAATAAACAATTGGTATTTATTTAAAGTTGAATTTATTTTGCACTAACTGAGTGAATATTTCTTGATGACTATGTTAGTCAATCATAATACTGCATTAAAATTTTAAGCCCTTCAATTCCACCAATTGCAAATTTTTGAGTAGAGTTATGTTTTCTGATTATTCTTGCTTGTAATACATGACAAGTTTGAATTTAATGTTTAAATATTTCAGTTTGTAAGGAAACTGAATTATATGAAATCTCTCTCCCCCTCTCTGTCTTTAAACTATAATGCTTTGTATTGCTTCTTATCTTGTGTCTTGTTTTTGACCACATTTCCTAACTTAATAAGGACTCGATCTTTCCTGCTTTCTATCTCATCCTCTTCTCCACTTTCTAGGAGCAGGAATTCTAACATAAGTTAAGGTCAGCATGAAATACTGAGACCTAGAATGAGATCATGGTTCAAACAAAGGTGCAGACCTAGTGAGAAGAATGAGAAAGAGCTTAAAAGTCATTTGCCATATGAATGCTTTTATTGGATCTTTTGTATCCTCTCTTTCAAATTGATTCTTTTTTTTCTTCCTTGGGTCCTAAGCTGCTGTGGACATAACATGACATGGCATATATATATATATATATATATATATATATCTTCTACAATCATATCTCATTCGAAAAATGATGGATTTTGATGTGTTTCTGTCATATCTGAATTAGTTTTTTACATAACTCCATTTGGAATGGGATTTATTCCCTGAACAAATTAATTGCTAATAATTTGTATTTAATAATCCCAAATAAGTTGTGTTGTTTTTATTTTGTATCTCTTGTTTATAGCTCCTGCAACAAAACAGGGTAAGAGTTTATTGGAAGCTGAGGTTTTAGCATAGGAGGCACCAGTAGAAATAACACTTGGAGATTTCTCTTCAACATTAAAATAGCTGGTCACATTGAAGGATCAGACATTTAACATGGAATATGGGAGCTGAAAAAGACTGTAGAGATTGTCTAGTTCAACATCTTTACATTATAAAGTGTTATCTGTAAGTGGTAGGTAATTTTCCCTAAACCTAGATCATATAATTGTCTTCTATAAACAATTTCATTTAGAATGCTGGAGTTCGTTTAGTAGAATGGATGGCTTCGTACTATAGCATTACCATTTCACCTGTTACCTTAACAAGTTCTCTATCCTAGGTAACTCAGTTTTTTCATCTCTAAAATAGGAATGATAACAATTCCTACTTTGTTGATTTGACTTTAAGATTGTTTAAGAAATCTAAAGCTTTAAAAAGTGTAGTATATGGTAAAACTCAATGCATGCTGATTATGATTATTAATTTCATTAAAGTGTATATTCTAATTTTGTATTTTAAAATAATTATTTTTAATTTAACACAAATTTATTTTACATATTGATGCCAAACAATAATACAATATATTTAAATTCCAAGGTTATTGAGGTTTAGCTAGCAAAATCCTATAGAGCTTACACTGCAGAAGGTCTAAGGCAGACATGCACAACAGAAGGGATAGAGAATTATTTTCATTATTTTTATCTCAAGAAAACCCTTTACTTATTTAAATGCTATAGTTTAAATATATATATTTATTTTTAATGGAAAGTTTTTTCTATATTTGATCTTAATAAACTTAATTATTGTCAAACTGCATTGTTCATTGCAAGCAGTCATCTTTGTGGTGAATTATTCATAAATTTCTACATTTAAATGAAGATTTTTCAGCCTTTGAATATACTTCTAAGTTTTGGAATATATTTTAAACAACTTGGTAATATGATAATGATTATATACAAGCACTTTCTCAAACTCAAAATAAAATTTTAAAAAATAATTGTTTTCCAAATCTGTTCTTGTTCTATTTCTGTATTAAATACTGACAATAATAGTACTCTAAATTTAGTGTAATACATATTTTCAGCAGCCTATTTGTTTATAATGAGCTAAATTTTTTCATCTTTAAAGTATGTTTGTTTTTGAATTTTATGTGTGTGTAGAAATAGTTGTTTTTTTTCCTAGCATCACCTTAAAATTGTCCCTGACATAATTGACTTCCTGAAATATTTAATCTATCACCATATTTTAGATAATTCCAATTTTAACAATTTGGGGGAAGTTTTCATACCACATTAATGAGATTATCACTTTCATTTCAGTTTCTCTTATCCTGTTTTGTACAGATCAAAAACTTCCCTTGCATTCTACCATGCTATTTTCTGCTGCTTCCACCTATTTAGAGATCATGCTACTGGATATAATGAAATAAATATGTTACTAGTATGTGAAATGCTCCATTACACCATAACTTATTTATATTAATTTGTATTTTGGTGAATTACATAAAGTATATTTTCTTAAAAATTATGTTTTATTGTTATCCAATACAATTCAAAATCTAATGTCTTTGTTGTTGTAGTTAATGCAATAAAGATCCATTTTCTTGCCTCATGGTTTTCTCTACTAAAAAATTCTGACAAAAAGATGTTTTTATACGAATGCTTTTGGCAAATAAAGAAACATTTTTAAGTCTATTAAATTGTTCTACAATAAAAAACATATTAAAACTAAAATAAGTTCCACATTAAAATTAAACCTTAGCGTTATAAATTCAGGCAGGTTTTGCAAGGACAGGCTAAGGAACTCATCACTAATACTTGGGAATTGTTAATATTCTCAATAGTCCTCTTTGGTTCAAGTTACTATTTCAAAACTAACCCTCTGTAGCCAAAGAGGCCAAGAACCATGTGGATATAGTGAGTGGAGGTGCAATTCATTGAAGAGGGTTGGTGGTGTTTCAGAAAAAGAGATTACTGGAAAACAAAAATAAATTGGCATCTATTACTGTTCATTGCTTGACTGCCCAGCCAGTGCATGCACAAACAAGACTCATACAAACTCTTCCAAAAATGACATTTCCAAAAATATTTTTGCCTGACATGATACAATATGTATCATTTCCCCAAAAAGAGACAACTCAAAACTCATTTCAAGCTTGAATATCCGTAGTGACCAGTGATCTGACAGCCAGACATTCTGCTATTAGTTTTTCTTTATTTTATTTTATTGTTGACTGTTCAATCTTGAGCAGTTCCAGGTCTGGCTTCACATATATACTGCAACTGGTGGGCTAAAATATGAATTTAGACAATGTGAATGCACTGGACATATAAAATGGAAGAAAATCTGAATATATGCATGAAAACTCTCACTTATGAGAAGAAATAGCATTGCCCACTGTATCAAAGCTTTTATATAATCTTGCTAATTATGTAAATTGTATGATAGGACAGCAATGTGATAGTGAACTAAATGCATCTATAAGATTGTGGATTAGCCAACATAAACTTTTCTAGGATCTGTCCACTGCTCATATTATCCTTGCCCAGTGCCCTCCAGTGTAACTTCTAAAGAGGACATTGGTGAGAATCCGCCTGTCTTTTGTGCTATCAATTTAAGCTACTTCCTTCCCATTGTGTGGGTGCTTGGACATTGCAATTGAGCAATCACAGGCCCTGTTCTGTAGGCATGATGCTATTTTGATAATACAATTTCCTTAAAGGCTAAATGAGATTCATCTGCACTTCATTTTGTGGAATGCTTTTGCTAGTAAACAAGATGCTAACCCTTTGAGTTAGGAAATGTTGCTGTACTTAATCCTAGCTCTTTGCTAATGTTTCAAAGCAAGAATGAAAAATCATAGAATGTGAAGTTCAATCTGCTAGACTTTTCTATATAATATGCCCCCAAAATATTCTTTTGCCCCCCTATCCCTCCCATGTCGCAATCATAGCAGAAAATACTTTGGAGTGGGAATTGATTCCCCCAATTCATGTGGATTTTCTCTTTATCCCCTTCCCTATTTCCAGGATTCTGCCATTTCCTATCTTACCAATTAACATTAGGATATGGTTAAGAATTCGTCTTGCAGTTAAGTAAGGTGCAGAACCCTTAACAGTCTCATATTACTTGCTTTGATCAGACATGTCTTTTTAAAAGTCTGTATGCTATCTCTCTGCTTTTAAGCATGCCAGTTTAAATTGAAGCTTGTTTCTTTCCTAAAACATATCAAGGCCACTAGAAGTTGATTTCAGCTCTCTTTTCTTTGATTTTCATGTAGAATGATGTTCCCTGAACACTTCTGCATCACTTTCCAAAAAAGAGATGGAATGAGAAACCACCATTGATCCATTTTTCTCCTTTGGATGGATTAATCTACCTAAGGTCTTAAATCTTTGGTAGATTGATTTTTCCCTTGTTCCTCATCTACATTAACCAGTGGAAGACAATAACTAGTTAGCATTGCCTACAAACTCAAACTCTTTTTCAGATAGGTAATCCCAATGTCAATGCTGAGGCACAAAAGTTAATAACCCTTATTTAGTTATTACACTTAGCTGTATTCCACTACTAAATTTTATTGAAAAATCAAAGGTAATTTATTTTTTCTATCTAATTACTTTGTTATATTTTCTCATTGAGCCATAACTCAGGTAGAAAACAGAGGTGGTATTCTTTGAGCTTCCTCAAATATTAAAATATGAAGGAAATTTTGGGAAATATTTAAACAAATTTACTGAAAATGTGGGATATTCATCTCACCAGTTCATCTAATATGTACTAATCATCTTCTCTACTCAGCAAATATTCATCTATATATAAGAAATATATACAAGTCACATGTACTATTAAAAGTAGGAGCCGGGCGCGGTGGCTCACGCCTGTAATCCTAGCTCTCTGGGAGGCTGAGGCGGGCGGATTGCTCAAGGTCAGGAGTTCGAAACCAGCCTGAGCAAGAGCGAGACCCCGTCTCTACTATAAATAGAAAGAAATTAATTGGCCAACTAATATATATACAAAAAATTAGCCGGGCATGGTGGCGCATGCCTGTAGTCCCAGCTACTTGGGAGGCTGAGGCAGGAGGATTGCTTGAGCCCAGGAGTTTGAGGTTGCTGTTGTGAGCTAGGCTGACGCCACGGCACTCACTCTAGCCTGGGCAACAAAGCGAGACTCTGTCTAAAAAAAAAAAAAAAAAAAAAAAAAAAAAAAAAAAAAAAGTAGGAAAGCAACATTTTCTTTATTTTCAAAGGGAGTTTACATATTCACTTTTGTAGTAGAAAGACAAGAAAAAAATACTCTGCAACACCTGGGGTAATTTTAAATCTATTTCATTCAAAATGGTTATAAATATTGTGCCTCCTATTACTTCTCAGTTCTTTTTCTCTTATCCAGTGCATTGAGTGGTGGAAGACTGCATGGAAATAAACAGAAGGTGGAAGAATGGAAGTGGAAAAACCATAATGCTGTAACCATGCCTATTTTCATGCTACAATTGTTTGAATTTGTTTCTCCCCCCCCCTTTGAGCTCTATTTAGCTATGTGAGGCTCTTTTATGCATGAGAATAGTTATTGCCCTTTCATTAAGATAAATATAGCACTGATCCATGTGTCAATTCCATCTATAATCATAACTTCAAAGAAAATTAAAGGACAAATAATTATTTGAATAATTAGAATTGCATTTTTATTATATTCATTGTCCGGATAATTGACAAAAAGCATTTTGAACTTCAGTTACCTCAAAAATTACTTCCTCATTTGGAATTTTTCCATATGATTTACATTTAACACACTTTATATTTTTTATTCTTTTTGAATGTCATCTTTAATACATTTTTTTTCTTCTGGGCTTTAAAACTTAAAATGAGTATATAAAAATAATTCTACTTGTAGTACTTCAGATTTTTTAATGCATTTACTTTTTCTTTCCTAAGACTTTCTGCAACTACTTTTAGTCACTATTCTGATATTTTTTTCAAAGTTTCTCTTTCTTGGGTATCTCATTATCTACTAGGATGGGGCAGAAGAGTAAAGAGTCAAGGAAAATTACCCATAAAGGATCTTTCACCAAAAGAGAAAGAAACCAAAATCCCAAAGAGAAAATAGGGCTTTGATCAAGACTTAATCCCTATGAATCAGCAAAAGTGAGAAATGCAAAAGAACATTTGTTTTATTGCCATATATAAAAATCTCATTTCAAGTACTCATTATTAACAATTGAATAAAAGGGAAATTAGTTTGAAATATATTCCTTCCAACAGAAAGAAGAGTGAGGAAGACGATCTTTCTTTGAGCACAAGAGGACCAATTTTGCAGTGAAGTAATTATTTTCATTTCAACTTCTGGGTCAGACACCAGCTTTCCTCCCCTTTGACAGCAAATAGTGATAGCAATAGCAGCGGGCAATATTGAAAATGACTCCTCCAAAGTGTTCTTTCTTTTGATTGCATGGCACAGAGAGGCAAGGGAAAGTTTGGTGAGTGTTTGGATTACCTTTGCATCTTGCACGTGACTACTTAATTACTACCAGTGGCAGGACTACTGCTAATGCAATCAAAGCACTCAGGAAATCTCCATTGAGGCTGAACGTGCAAAATCCTGAGAGTAGTTAGTGGGGGACATAGTCACATGATTAGGTATAAGGTATGATTTTTTTTTTCTCTAGTTCTTCTCTTAATGAAAACAGTCTAGACCATTGTTTGAACAATAATAAACAAAATCCTTCCTTACCAACAGTCCACTATTTTTTTTCCTTAATAGAAATCAAATGGTATTCTATCTTTAATAATAGTGTGTTTTTTATTATTCTGTTTTCTTTTGGGTCTGACTATACTGGAAAAGATTGGTTCACTATTGAGCTTCATAAGAAACTGCTTTTTTTTTTTTCCTGTGTTAACATTTCAATAGTAACAATAAAATTGTATATAGGATTTCCAATATTGTTAAGCCAGTGAACTGAATAATGCCATAAATAAATATTTCAATTTGCTATGGTGAAAATCCCAGAATCTAAACAAATAAGAAAATATTACTACTACTACTAATGACCCCTAGTAAGTTACATTTTTATATTTTTATTTACCCCTTTTATATTTGTTTGTGTTTTGAGTATGTTTTAGGGTCCTTTTAGGAAACAGAATTCTATCAATAAAGCACTAACTATATTTGGTTTAGTTGTATGGTTCTCTAATGTGCTGATATTAATTGATTCCTTTTTGTGGAATGCCATAAACGGCAGATAAATTGAGTATCCAATGAAATTACAAAAATAAACACTTGATTATGAAAAAAAAGTAAGCTTTCGAACTTGGTATAATCTATTGTTTCTGAGGCGGTTCAATCATTTGGCATTATAACAGACATCAAGATTTTTCAAAAAATGAAAAAGTTCTTAAAAAGTTCTTAAAATTGATAGCTTTCTATTTATTTTTCTGAAATTTTATAAAACAAACTTTTTTGTTTTTGCTCAATTTTAATAATGAAACACGTCTGTTCAGCTAATGTATCAATCTTCTACAGGATTATAGACTGAGGTCACTATTAATGTTTGTAAATAACATTAAGGGTAGTAATAAAAGTAACTGAGAAAACATGGAATTTCAACATTTAATTGAGGACAAGGTGAATTTTTAAGATAAATACAAATGTTCAACCAAATGTTGAAAAGATGACAAAACCACAGAATCTGTAACTGTAATATTTTCAGATAGAGGTTACTATCATTTACAATTAAGTTTTTCAAAGCCTATCTTTTGTGGGTTGTAGATGTAGGAATGACCACAAAATATTAATAAATCTAAATATACACGTGAATTAGAAAAACTATTTATTAAATAGATCTGAGGGATATCTATAATTTTTTTTCAATATCACATTTTGCCTAATAATCATTTCTCCTTTCTGTTTCCTAATATCATCCACTCATCAGGCAGCCATACTTCCATGGGAATTGACAGATCCCAAATCCAGATGAAAGACACTAATCTATGTAGGCCACTCATGGCAATTCCATTTCCCTTATCTGTATTTGGTTTAGTATTAGACATAGACTTCAATTGTCACCAATGAAAGAAGATGAGAATTCTCCTTGGAGTCTTTGAAGATTCATTTCTATATTCTACGAAAAAAGTAAAAGAAGTCAAACTCTCTTCTTCCTTCGGAGTTTGCTGTCCTGGGAAATCATATCTAGAACTTCTGCAACTACTTTGTAGCTCTGAGAAGTTACAATATGGAGGACAAATATTTCTCCTGAAGATGGCAGAGTGGAGAGAGAAAAAAAATCTGGTTTCTTGATGAGATCAATAAACTTTAGATGAAACCAAAGCAAGACCTTGCCTTACTTCTGGCCTTTTTCTTCTATGACATAAATAATGATGATGCTAATGATGTTCTCATTGTTCAGGACAGTTTTAATTGGATTTTCTGTTTCTTATTGCCTCAATATTCCTAAAACACAATTTCCTACACACACCAACAAACTCTGTTTATTGAATAACATGAAATCAGATTTAAAAGCCTAAGAGCTCACAAAATATAAGGAAGATAAAAGATACTCAAACGTTCACTCATGATCGATTATACTACGAATAACCCAACATTCATACACATGCCCATTTATACACATAACCTTGAAAGAAAGTCTAATTTTAGAATCTAAGGATGCAAAATCATCCATTACTTTGATGGCACTGACATAGCAGCAGTTGTATCAATGATTTGGTATTATGCAGACAAAACAATCAGTTGATTGATTTCACTTTTCAACCAAGTATTTTGGCATAATGAGGAATAATCTAAGATAATTATAGAAGGTGGTTTTGAAACAAGAATTTCAGTCTAGTTATCCATTAGAAGATTTTGGTTGAGTTTATGTCCTGTATTTCATGAACTCTGCTAAGTGCTAAAATTAGACAAGTGACTAAAACACAGCCTCAACACAATGAAAAGTGTCAGCACCAGCAAATTTTCAGGCCTTTCTCTAATGCATGAAATAAAAGAAAATGGAGTAAACCTCATGCATCTACTTTAAATACAACCTGTATTTACAGAGCAACAATCAAAGTAGAAGAAAATTCTTTAGATTAAGAACATTTAGAATGCGAATTGTTTGAGGACATAGTTTATACAGAAATCATGGTAGTGTTCTACCATGAATCGTCTGATTCATAGAAAATTATTTAATTTTGCTTCATAATTCTTTTTGTTATATCTAATATCATAGCCATGAAAATCTAATTCAATCATTTGCTTATATTAAAATCCCACTGTCAAAAAAAAGAAAAACAAACTTATGTTTTAATGTTATCCTCTAACATATGTGGATCCATTTTGGCCCATATGCTTTTGGCAAGAATAGCATGAAATGTAATTTCAAATGATGTGTCCATAGTGTGTAGGAGTTAAAAATGTTAGGCTATTTATTGTTGTGCTGCACTGGAATTTGAAAGAGACAGCTGATATAGATGTAATTAGAATCTTGCCTGTTAAGGAATCTTATGAATTATTAAAATCCAGATCCTATTATTCCTTCTTAAATTGTTCTTTTTAACTTCTTGTTGCCACATGTGCCATCCCCCTTCAAATGCTAAGCAATTACCCTTTATAGGGTCAAAGAAGCACCTAAAGGCCCCATCTGGAAAGCTGAGATAAGGGCCTATGGTTTAGCTTAAACAGCTGTTTAACTGAGACATTAAGATCAGGTTGGGGAGAAAGCCATTACCTTGGGGCTCTCTGAACAGCTAAAAGAGATTTATTCTAGTGTACTTTACATCAATTCTTGGATGCCATTCTCTATTTTTATAAAGCTTCATTTTCATCTAACTTCAAAGTATTGTCCTGATGTATATGAAATGCTGGATTGAAAATTGGATACAGTTTTGCAGACTAAAACAAAACATGTTTATTATGCATATAGGTCTATAGACTTTATACGTGTGTGTGTATATATGTGCACACGTTTTGAAGGATGGCTTAACTGCCTGTTAATTTCACTAAAATAAGTAGAAATGATTTTATTCAAGCTGTCTCATACTTAATAGTTTGAAGCAAAGTTTCTTTTATATATATATTTTTTTAAGTTTTCTGAGGAAATCTTCTCTGTATTTCCAGAGGAAAGATTAATTTAGTCACTACTCGAGGTTAAAAATACTTGTAAATTTTTCATCAAAGGGATTTTCTAGGTGAATGCTATGATTGGGACTTTGTAGAAACATTGACTCAAACATTTACATCGCAATTTTGGCTTATCCTTATTTCCACGACATTGAATGTTTTGGGGATAATTTAAATTTTGGATTGTGACCTGTTTACACAAAGACAGTTATGCAAACACCTTTACTGATGCTGGTTTCCTAGATGCTGACAATAGGTCCTTAGCCAGAAGTGGGGGAGGTGGCGTTGGCAATGCCATTGTGAATATAACAGAAGTTTATGAAAATAAACAATTTGCTCTGAAATCAGTCTTCCATCAAAATAGTTATCAATACATTAGTGAAAAGCAGTTTTCACTTTTTTCATGTATGGATAGTGGCAGAAACATTTCTAGGAGTCTGAGTTAAAGTAGGTAGGGTCTAATGCACATCACTATGTCTGCAGCTGGATCTAACCACTGAAAGAGGTGGTATATAAGACCATGAACAAAATGTGAACTATGTGTACATGGTCATCTGAACATAGATCCTACAGATAAATGTAAATATGACACTGTTGATTAATTTTTAAGTTAAAGACCTGAATTTGCATGATCATTTATACTACTGTGCTATAGAAGTCTTCAGGAATATATTACTAAATTTTCATCAGTGTGTACCATTTATTTTGCAATGTCAATATCTGTCACCTTGAAAATTTCTTTAGTGAGTTATGCATTTGTTCTGTGGTGCAAGACACTGAGCTATGCATTTTCACGTGTATCTAACTTAATGCTAACAAAAATGTCTAGGATATATGTAATACTATCATTACTATTCTTCAAATGAGAAAACTTGAGTCTAGATAGTTTTAAGTAGCTTTTTCATTTTGCAGCTAGTAAGTATTAGGATTATGATTCTAGCCCTTGCATTAGAGAATGTTGTTTATTTACTACAATAAGTGAGAATATTATATTCTGAGTATACATGAGGTCAGTGATAAAAGGCAATCATGTGATAATTATTAATACATTTTTATTTAGACATTTTATAACAAAGTACTTATGATTATCATTATTGCTTGCTTATCTTTTGCAATATATTAGTTCTTTATGTGTGCTACCACAATATGAAAGTCTAAGGGGATCTTTCTTATCTCAACTCAGATGCTAGAGGATCCATGCTTACTTATTTTAAATTACTTAGTTTAACCAGTCCTTATTAATGTAGTTTCTGTTCCATTCTTTCATCTTTCTTTCTAGGACTTCTCCTCTAACCCTTTTGACAGTAATTACATTCTCTCTTGACAGAAGTATATGTTTTATATATTTCCTGCTCATATCAACTGGCTTTTTATAGACACCTAAGTTTTTGCGAGATGCTGAGCACACAGTAGAAAGAAATGGATTTGTTTTCTAATGAAAGGGTAAGGGAGTGGTGTTAGGGAAAGTTCCTGGAGAGTCCAGGTTCAGTAATGCAGGGTATGAATTCAGATCAGCTTATTTATCAATTCATTCTTGTCATGCAAGTAGAAAGTCAAGGAACCTTGGTTAGGGTAAGCAAACACTGGCTGAGTCAGCTCAACTGTCTTTACGTACTTGAAATCATGTTGGAATCAGTCAAGTTTGAAATTGAACATTCTCAGTGTCTTACTGACCACAAAATGCTGCCTGTTTTTCACCCTTATATTCCTTGTTCTCTGAGAAAAAAAGCATAAAGATTGTGTCTCAAGGTCTCTGATGGGAGTTTGTGCAATGGCTATAAAATTAGGTCATTAAAATATGCATAGGAAGAAAAAAGGGAGGAAATGAGGACAAAGAAAGAAAGAAAAGAAGGGAACAAGGAGTAAGGAAAGAAGAGAGAAAAATTCACATAGTATTATTTTGGATGAGTTTTCTAATAGTAAATAAGAGTAATATTAGTTGAATAATTACATGATGGATAGACAGACTCGAATTTTGTGGGGCCTGAAAGTTATGGTATGTGGGGGCCAGTTTAGAGCAAGCCCAAAATGCAAACACAAAATAACATGACCACAGCCAACAACTTGACATAACTTGACATAAGAAATCACTAAATACAAAATGCCCTCTCCCTAAGGGTTGGGCACTTCTGAATGAAGAGTCCTGCCTCTTAAGCTTGAAAAGCTTCAGGTTGAGTCTGTCTCTGACTGAGGGTGGACCCTGCACTGAGCTTATGCAGTCCTTTCTTCAAGAAAATGAAAGAGAAAATGGCAGCCTGGAAAAGCCAAATAAGTTGCCCAAATTCGTGCAGTTAAGAAGAGATGGAGATAGGAAGTCAACTCTTGTCCTTCAGACTCTAGAGCCAACCTACCTAACTCTTCTAGGTTCTGTCTGCAGATTTCATTAGTATTTGCAAGTGAATGCTACAAACACAGCATGGAAAGAAAGACTACACCCAAACAGTGGAACTTTAATTAAAGTTTAAAAATTATGCGTTTTCTTTTATTTGTAATTTTTCTACCAAGATTGACTCACAGTCTTTCTTCAATGGTATAATTAGACTGCATCAGATCTTGAATTATGGTGGAAATGTGTGAATGATAAATCTTAAAAAAAAAATTATGGACCAGAAATGGTCCAGAGGATAATAGGGTAATTATGTGAAGGATGGAGAAATGTTCATATTGAGGAGCAACTAAAAATCTCAATATTTATTCTTACATTCATTATTCAAAATGAAAAGACAATGGAAACTCGTAAATAGCTTGAACATTTTAAATGTATGTTTTTGGTAAATAGATAACTGTTCACCCAACTGTAGATAATTAGAACAGTGGGGAACATATTGATGCTTTGAAGGGATGGGTTCAGAACAAGGAAAATAAAGTACCCTTCTACTCTTTGAAGTAGTGGGAGGTAAAATAATGAAATATGTTATCCTTAGAAAAGGGTTTTAAAAATGTTTTCATTGGAGCTTTAGGAATTTCAAGACATTCCTGGACACTGCCTCTCCACCTCAGACACATCTTCACCTATATCATATATCCTAGACACAAATTTTTGAAAGAAAATAAAGAAGTAAAGGCATATTGTGTTTATAGAGGAGCCCAGGGAATCGTGTCCTATAGGTACAAGTAAGGAAAAATAATAACATGCTGGTATTAGGGGTTTATTGATACATGTGGAACTAACTAAAATCAAATCAACAGAAGTTTTCCTTATACAAATAAATCCCCTGACTGCCTACATATGTAATGGACTCGTGGTGCTCTTAGGAAATCTATCTTTGGATCAATCAGAATAAATGATAGTTCATGAGTCAGAAATTCTATGATGAGACACATGTTTTGAGTTTAGAATTTGAACAACTGGAGACACTTCAGAAATTGAAATTCTATTTTTTAATACCTTATCAAATTTTAAATACATGTTCCAACACTCAGTGTTTTTTATCAACCACAATAATTCAAATGAATGTCATTGTTTCATTCTTTCAAAAAAATTTGGAAGTTATGTTTTGTGAGTAAAGAATAAGAAAATTTTGTTTGCTCTTAAATTTGTTCTTGTTTGAGATCAGAGAAAGGAATACTAAGTTGTTGATGCTCATAATAAAAAACCAGAAATGCTAGTAGACAGCATGGTGTGTATTGCAAGCTCAATAACTGTTTACTGAATGAATAAATGAATGATTTAATTAAATAACCCCTAACAATAGGGAAAGAGTGTGAGGCCTGCCTTGAAATTCACTAAGAACTCTTAGCAACTGTGCCATGCTTAGCTTCATGAACACTAATTCTAGAACTAAGAACTTTCTACTAGGGCATGGAATGGTTTTTAGATTGCTTTGAAGAAGCCTGGGGATGCTGGGAGATTTGTTTTGAAGGGGTTTCACACATGATTATGCTGAATGAAGATTTAAACTTTCCAAGAACTTCATGATTGCCTTTTAATGTTTTATGACTTTGTTATTCTAAATAAAATTTCAAGATCAAAATTCTTCTAGGCTGGGCACGGTGGCTCATGCCTATAATACTAGTACCCTGGGAGGCTGAGGCAGGAGGATCACTTGAGGTCAGGAGTTTGAGACCAGCCTCAGCAAGAGCGAGACCCCGTTTCTACTAAAAATAGAAATAAATTACTCAGGCAACTAAAATAGAAAAATTTAACTGGCATGGTGGCACAGGCCTGTAGTCCCAGCTACCCAGGAGGCTGAGGCAGGAGGATCACTTTAGCCCAGGAGATTGAGGTTGCTGTGAGCTAAGCTAATGCCACAGCACTCTAGGCCAGGCAACAGAGTGAGACTCTGTCTCAAAAAAAAAAAAATTCTAATGTTTTAAAAAATGACATGCAGTCACCACAAGATCCTTGAGCATGTGACAGACCACTCTAGAGAATGTCCTTAATGAGTCACAGAGGAAATTTGCAAGGGGAATAAAGGTAAAATGATAACAAGTAGGTGTTTGTCCAGTTTAACCAGCACGTATGCTAACAAGATCTCATTTATATGCAAGAATGGTAAGGCCTGAGAACTTTAAGTTGGCCAAAAAAAATTCATTTCACTTTCAAATTTATGGATTTTGAACACCATATTATGGATGCTCTGAAGCCTGTGGTGGTAATTAGGGATTATTGAGCTGGGTCTGAATATGATGTGTCCAATCAAACTAGAGCTGTTTCTGAAACAAGTTTCAGCCAGTATATGCTACTGAATTATTAAACTATACATTTAATACATTCATTAAGCCATATACATTCATTAAGCCACATATCATTTAATGGGCCCATATGAATGTGTATGTGAATGTGTGTGTGCGAGAGAGAGACAGAGAGACAGAGAGAAAGAGACCAGATACTAAACATTGCAAATTATGACTCTATTAGAATAGCCATGAGTGAATATAAATTGCCTTTTGAATTGTAATGGGCCTGCTGAGAATTAGGTTGGGGGCCGAGAGGCACTTTGCTTCCACACATACCCGGATTCTCCTGATTCTCCTGATTCTAATATTCAGCTTTTGATACAGAAAAAAATAATTAACCCACATTATGAGTAAAAACCTCTGTAGAATTGTTTCAAAAAATGTAATCATATTTTCATTTTTATAGAAAACAATGCTAGTGAATGCCTCATGGATTCCATAAGATTATAGGCAGAATGCTGTGAAGAACATTATGATAACTTGTAATTTAAGATTTATTGAGCACAGAAACCATGTTGGATACTGCCAACTGGCAGAATTAGATGAACCTTTTGCTTAGGGGTGTTACAAAATAAGAGTTATATACATTGTAAGAAGAGAAAGGACCCACACATGGCTTAGCACATCAATTGTCCAAGTGGAAAATAGCTCACATTCTTCCTGTTGAATTCTGTGTTTCAAATAACAACAAAAAAAAAACAATTGCATTTTGAAAGCCATAGTAATTGTAACAGTACATATTAGATAATTATGAAATACGACTTATCTTACTCAAGTATTGACAAAGTGCCAAGTACTCAGTAAATACTAGTTGAATACATTTTTAAATTAATGAATACAATTTTTGATTTCTTCTTTTTGTTTCTCATTATCCTTAGAAAGATTATCTACCTTACATAAATTTCAAAAGGAAAATGGCACAATATACATATTTACATAAATATAGTTAGTTTTACTGACTGCCCCCTGATGGTTGAAAGACAGAAGTTAATTATTTTATTTAGAGATTCATGGCCCTTTAACTAAACTAATCATAAGGGATTATGCTGAAATGTGCAACAGTTTTCTAACCAATATTCCCATATTAAGACTATAATACATACTCTATGAGTGTGTATAGGAAGTGAAGGCAGGGAATATGTATCTAATTAATGAAAGTGAATGTGTGTTATTTTGCCCATCTTTTACTGCTTTTTTATTTTATGTATTTATTTATTTATTTACTTTCATTTCAGCGTATTATGGGGGTACAAATGTTTAGGTTACATATATTGCCTTTGCCCCACCCGAGTCAGAGCATCAAGCGCGTCCATCCCCCAGACAGTGAGCACCTCACTCATTAGGTGTGTATATACCCATCCCGTCCTCCCCTGTCCCATCTGCCCAACACCCGATGAGTGTTATTACTATATATGCACTTAAGTGTTGATCAGTTAATACCAATTTGATGGTGAGCACATGTGGTGCTTGTTTTTCAATTCTTGGGATACTTAGTAGAATAGGTTCCAGCTCTATTCAGGATAATGCGAGAGGTGCTAGATCACCATTGTTTTTTGTGGCTGAGTGGAACTCCATGGTATACATATACCACATTTTATGAATCCACTCATGTATTGATGTGCACTTGGGTTATTGTCACATCTTTGCAATTGTGAATTGTGCTGCTATAAACATTCAAGTGCAGATGTCTTTTTTATAGAATGCCTTTTGTTCTTTTGGGGAAATGCCCAGTAGTGGGATTGCTGGATCAAATGGTAGTTCTACTTTTATCTCTTTGAGGTGTCTCCATATTGCTTTCCACAGAGGTTGTACTAGATTGCAGTCCCACCAGCAGTGTATGAGTGTACCTATCTCTCTGCATCCATGCCAACATTTATTGTTTTGAGACTTTTTGATAAAGGCCATTCTCACCAGAGATATTTTAATTTTTCGTAATGCGTAGTAGGAATGAAGTATAGGTGTAGATATAGATTTGGGGTACAAGTCTTTTGTTTAATATATGTTTTCACATTTTTTACAAATTGTTCTTTGCCTATTTATTTTATTAAAGTATATTTTGATCAACAAAAGATATTAATTTTGATGTTTAATGTGTCTTTTTCTGGTATTGTTGTTACGCTTCATAAATTATATTAAGGAAAACAAAAACGTGCCTGCCACCAATACAATAAAATATCCTCCTACGCTTGTATGTAAAAGGTGCTATCTTTTTAAGTGAAACTTACATCTTGAGATAATTTAAAATTCACATGCCATTGTAAGAAATAATACAGAGTGACTCCCATACCCTCTACTTAGTTTCCCTCAATGATAGCATCTTGCAAGACTATAGCACAATATTTCAAGCAGGATATTGATATTGACACACTTTGTTGATATTGATATTGATATTGACACATTGATATTGACACAGGAGGTTTCCATCAACATGAGGATTCCTAACTCTATTTTCACTAATCTATTTTTCCATTTTTATGACTTTGCGATTTCAATAATGTTATATAAATGGAATCATACAAAATGGTACCTTTTAGGATTGGCTTTTTTCACTCAATATAATTCTCTGGAGATCATTGGGTGTATCAATAATTTGTTCTTTTTTATTACTAAGTAGTATTCCATGGCATGGTTGTACCACATTTTTTTAACCATTCATTCATTAAAGTACATCTGGATTATTTTCAGTTTGGGGATAATATGAATGAAACTACTATAAATATTTATATACAGGTGTTTGTGGGAACACAAGTTTTTATTTCCCTGGAATAAATGCCCTAGACTACAATTGGTGAATCATATGGTAGTTGCATATTGAGTTTTCTTAAAGAAATAGACAAACTAGTTTTCCAAAATGGCTGTACCATTTTGCATTCCCATTAGCAATGTAGGAGTGATTCAGTTTCTCTGCATCCTTGTCAGCATTTGTGTTGTCACTATTATTTTTTTTTAATTTTAGGCATTCTGGATTTCCTACAAATGTTGTTTCTAAAAGATAATCTTTCCTTTCATACTAATTGATTCTATTGTCATATGTGATGTTTAAAGATTTTTATTGTATATGTTTAAGGCATACAACATGATATTTTGATATATGTCTATGTAGGGAAATGATTACTACAGCCAAGCAAATTAATAAACCCATCACCTTTTTTTTTTAGCAAGAGCACCTAAATTCTACTCTCTTAGCAAAATTTTAGTACACAATATTATTAACGATAAACCTCATGCTGTATATAAGATCTCTAGACTTCATCCTACTCAACTGCAAGTGTGTACCCTTTGACCTACATCTGTCCAATTCCTCCCCTTCCTGCCCCTAGTAACCACTCTGTTCTATTCTCTGTTCCTATGTATTCAACTTTTGTTTAATATACTTTGAGACATAAGCTTAAGCATAAGTATCCCACTTTGTTATCTTAACCTGGTATGTAGGAGAATTTGAAAATAGGAAGTTATAAGAAAAATTAAAATCCATCATAAAACTTAGACTTCCCATGTGCACTCAATATTTCTTTTGTTTGTTTTTGTTGTTTTTTTTTTTCTTTTCCAAGAACCTGAGAGATAAATTTAATAGTTTTAACAAGGTCAAAAAGTGAAGTAGTAAACTGGAAGACACGTCAGAGTTTTGGTGAGACAGATGGATGAAAAACATCTACAAGGGGATAAAGGACACAGTGAAAAATGAAATACATGTATACCAGGAGCTCAAGAAGAGGGAAGACCAAGGCACAGAGATAATATTTGAAGAGTAGCAAAATCAGAAGTTTCCAAAACAGGTGACATGTGGAAATAATGCTGTGCATCCTAAATTAGATAACAACCATGAAAGTCAGATCCAGGTTCGTCTTAGTAACAATGCTGAAAACAAACACACAAAACCAAAAAGCCACAGAGGGAGAGAGAGAAATTAAAAGTAGCTATTAGAGGGGAAAAAGCACATTACCTTGTATGAAGCCATAATAAGAATGAAAAAGAATATTAACAATATCACCCAGAAGACAATAAATTATGTTTTCTACAATTGAAAATAAAATAACTGCCAGTGGGGGATTTCATGCAAGAATGTCATCTACATCTGAAGGCAAAACAAACATATTTCAGAAAAATTAATACATAGAAAATTAATTGACACTGATCCTATCAACACTGAGAAATTTTATAGGGAGCTTTTTTTTTAATTTTAGAATTTTACAAGGATAAACATATTTTGGTTATATAATTTGCTTTTGTATAGTTTGAGTCAAGGTTAAAAGTGTGCTTTTCACACAGTTAGTACCTGCTAAGTATGAATTTACCCACCCCTCCACTCCCCTCCCATTTACTTGATTTCTCTTGAGTTTTACTTCCATATGTGCACATAAGTGTTGCTGGATTAGTTCCAATCCATTTTACTTTTATAACACTTTCAATTAATAATTATATATTAATTATGGCATAGCATGCAACTAGGTTATTTGTCTCTTGTTCTATCTATCTCCACCACTACAGAGCAGGAAATCTGTTTGCTACCTTGTTCCCCACTATATTGCCTGTGCCTAGTACATAAGAACACTTAATAGAAATTAATAAATAATTACTGAATGTTAATATACTTTCAAAATGTGTTCATTTCTTAAATATACAATTATCCAAGAGATTATTTGAGATTGTAATTACAGTAGTAGTTGTTTAAATATTGTGGCAGCAAGCATTATACATAATAGTTTAACTTTGAATAGCGTATTCGCTTTAACTCATTTTTTTCATATATTAGAAAGAATAATTCATAGAATTAGAAAGAAAGACCTGAGTTAACTGCCACCGTTTTTTAAATAACAGAGAAAATTCTATTCTTATTCAAAAGGAAACTTCTTTTCCTTTAAAACATTTCTAATGGAAATCCTTTTTAAAGCTTAAGAATCTGATCTTTAGTACAAATAAAAATGTCTCCTTTTTGTAATTATAGCTCTGGTAGAAACACACAGGACTTATTCGATATTCTTTGCTTCAGACATATTACAGATAAAGTTTCCCCAAAAGACAACTGAAATACATTCTTAAAATTTTCTAATGTAAAAGATGAAACCATTTAAGTTTACTCCCCTATCTTCACATGTGATCCATTGTACACACTTGGTTTTGTCAGCACCATATTCATATTTTCTTTCTCTACTGCCGTGCAGACACATATGTTTTTGCATGAGTGCTTTACTTAGCTGGTAATGTCTTTTTGCCATTGACGCTGCAATAGGGCAAGAAAATATGAATAGGGCACCATTCATACACATATATGAATAGGTCTGGAAGTGCCAGAGAATGAATGCCCCTCCCTGTGAAGACTTCTAAGAAAGAGTAACAGCAGTTGATTTAGAAACACCTCAGCTCTCTGTGTCTTGGCTGGGATAATGGTGAAGTATGTGCTTCCACAGTTGAAGCACCGGCTTCAACCAGTGGTGAACCCTGGCTTCCAGAGTTCTCCCGGTGGGATTAAGCTCTCGTAACCAACAGTGTAAAACTTGCTTAAAAATCAACACTTTATTGGCTGCCTTCATTTCTCTGCTTTACTTTCCCACCCTGCTACTGGTGTTTTGGGCAATGACCTCTAAAATAAATTACCTGCATTCTATTCCTTGTCTCAGGGTCTTCTTTTGGGAAAACCCAAACTCCTATCTATACAAATTCCATTTAAAGAAATAAAAATGAAGTTATTACTTATGATCCCTCTAAATATTCCTAAATTTCATGAATGTAAAGCAGTGAGTTTAATGAGGGAGCTGGACTCTGCCAGGTATAAATAGAAAGCAATTTGTCCACCCCCCCAGCCATACTATTATACCCACTATGTCGATTCTTCCCTCTTTCTGTGTGAAAGCGTATGAGTTCCTACATCTTTTCTCTTCACTTTCATATTTAATAACGAGTCTCAGATTCAACTATTAAAGTCTGCAATCTTTGCAGCCTCAGATAGAGGCTGATCACACTCATAAATCTGCATTAGAGAAAGAGGCAAGGTTTCCTTTTTCCTGTTTATACAGTTTGCTCGTCTCCTCCTGTTCCCCTTCTTCTTTGCTCTCTCAGCTGCCATCAGCTGCTCATGTTTGGAACAGGGAAAGAGAAGAGATGGTGCAATGAAATGTTGGGCTGGAATGTTATAATCTAGAATGGCAAGGCTGATGCCACAGTGCTGCTTCATCCTCTCCTTGGAAGCGTGGTGGGCTTCTCAGAAATCCCCTGCCTGCTATAGACCTTGCTCTGCACTATTGCCTATGGCGCTAACACAGTCCCCAGCTGCAGCTTACAACCTTTGCTCTTTCCATTGTTGGCCTAACTTCTGCACTGGGCGGTACACACCATCCTCTTTCAGCCAGGCTCATCTTTCTCAGGCAGAAAGCCTTTTTTGGGTGGGATCATTTTCAAAACATTTCAAGGCCAGATAACTTCTAGAATTCCATGAGGCCTCTGGAAATACTCATGAGCCCTTGTTTCGTGATGGGCCAAAACGGAATTTGCTCCTATTGAAGCCCTCCGGGCTCTTCCATCTGTCAGTCCAGCTACAGGCAGCCCAGCCCCTTGGCATCAGACTTCTCCAATGTGAGTCAACACCAACTCCTCTGCCCCCAACTGGGGGGAGATCCAATTCTCTGAGGTTCTCTCTCCATCTGTTTGCTCAGGCTTACTCTCCCTCCTGGTGGTAAACACAACCATGCCCAGTGAGGGGATTTCTTATAGCCTCCGCACTTGCAGTGAGATATTGAGAGGAAAGGAGAAAGTACAGCTTTTCTCACAGGAACCCATCCCATGGCCTTTCTCTTATGGATCACACTTTCCCCCACATGGGATTGATTGAGGCATGTCATAGACAGATGTTTACCTATTGGTCTTTGGGAGTTACTCCTTAGCATGCTCTGAACAGCTGATCTAGTACTGCACTTTCAAATTACAGGGTATTTAATAACCTTTCTCTCATCTCTGTGTCCCCAGCTGAAATTCTGAGACAGTAGGAAGAGCTCCATTTTAACATCTGCTACAACTATAATTCAAAATTTAAATAAACTTCAATTTACTGGGTTTACTATATTCTACACTTTGTAGCACATCTAGATCCTACAGTATGGTATTATAATTATCTTATTTAATATATCATCTGATAACTTTTCACCAGTGACACAAGTTAGAAAGTCAGTTTGCGTATATTTTCCATGAAATGATTTTCTAGTCATTGGGATCAACCTATAAAAAATATACTTGTAGTTTTCCTGAAAGAATAAGAAAACTTTTCTTTATGATTTGTCCTTTTCAACTAATGATCACTCTGTCAGCCAGAAGCATCCTTTCCTTCTTATTAATGATATTTTTCTTGGATTTTATTTCAAAGTTTGTATCTATACTTAGTATTTTAAATTTCTCATCTGTTTTCCAGTTTACTTCAATCCAATTGTTAACTATTGGCTTGCTATAAAATCATGCAAAACAGTTAAGAAACAATATAAACATAAGAAAATATCTGGCCATTTGCAGATTTTTTGCTTTTTTAACTTTTTTATTAGAATTCTTTATATTTAAGGATTATAGCATGATTTTTTTAAAATTTCAAAGTATTAAGTAGATACATGGATTGCTTTTGTAATGTTTCAGTCACGGCTATAAATGTGCCCATCACCTAAATAGTGTTCATTGTATCTGTTAGGTAGGTTTTTGTCCCTCCCCTGCTCGCTCTCCCCCCTGCTTGATTTCCACTAAGTTTTACATTCTTCTGTGCACATGTGTGTTTATCAGTTAGTTCCACTTTAATAGTGAGTACATGTGGTGTTTGCTTTTCCATTCTTGGGACACTTCACTTAGGATAATTGTCTCCAGTTCCATCCAAATGGTTGCAAAAGGCATTAAGTCATCTTTCTTTATGGCTGAGTAGTATTCCGTGGCATACATATACCATATTTTATTAATCCACTCATGAATTAATGGGCACTAGGGTTGATTCCACATCTCTGCAATTGTGAATTGTGCTGCAATAAACTTTTGAGTGCAGGTGTCTTTCTGATAAAATGACTTATTTTCCTTTGGGTCAGTACTCATTAGTGGAATTGCTGGATCAAATGGTAGGTAGTTTTAGTTCCCTGAGGAATCTCCATACTGCTTTCCATACAGGTATTAATTGCAGTCCCATCAACAGTGTATAAGAGTTCCTTTCTCTCTGCATCCACACCAATATTTGGTGGGTTTGGACTTTTTATCCATCTTGAATTGATATTTGTGAGTGGTAAGAGATATGGATTCTGTTTCAATCTTCTGCATGTAGCTATCCAATTTCCCCAGCATCATATGTTGAATATGGCTTCTTTTTCCCAGTGTATACCGCCTGCTTTGTCAAAGATCAGTTGGCTGGATCTGGATGGTTTTATATCTGGTTTCTCTGTTGTGTTCTGTTGGTCTTATGTCTCTATTTTTGTGTTAATATCATGCTGTTTTAGTTACTATATCCTCGTAGTATAGTTTGAAGTCTGGTAATGTAATGCTTCCAGATTTGTTCTTTTTGCTTAAGATTGCTTTGGCTACTCAGATTCTTTTCTGGTTCTAAAGGAAGCATAGAATTAATTTTTCTAGATCTGTGAAATATGATGTTGGTATTTTGTTGGGGATTGCATTGAATCTGTAAATCACTTTGGGTAATATGGATAACATTTGCAGATATTTTAAGGAAAAATTATTAATGTCTTACTATAAAATATATTGTGAATCCTAAAATGACAAAAAGAAATATTGTATATTGCATTCTGTAAACTCACATTACTTAAATCAGATTTACACTTTGTCAAATATGATTTTAAAAGTCTTCTACTACTTTTCTATATTTTTCATTTTTTAATGATGAACATATATTAAAGGCATATAAAATTTATTTTTAGGCCGGGCGCTGTGGCTCACGCCTGTAATCCTAGCTCTTGGGAGGCCGAGGCGGGCGGATTGCTCAAGGTCAGGAGTTCAAAACCAGCCTGAGCAAGAGCGAGACCCCGTTTCTACTATAAATAGAAAGAAATTAATTGGCCAACTGATATATATATAAAAAATTAGCCGGGCATGGTGGCACATGCCTGTAGTCCCAGCTACCCGGGAGGCTGAGGCAGAAGGATCACTCGAGCCCAGGAGTTTGAGGTTGCTGTGAGCTAGGCTGACGCCACGGCACTCACTCTAGCCTGGGCAACAAAGCGAGACTCTGTCTCAAAAAAAAAAAAAAAAAAAAAAAAAAAAAAAAAAAAAATTATTTTTAGATATAAAATTGGCTAGATCAGAATGTGGCAGCTGCGTTTTAAGAGCTCTTCAAAGAGCTGATATTCTCAGAGCCAGCTTTGCATTAGGCAGATTAGTAACACCTGTTAATTGATTTGGCAGTTATGTAATAATTACTTTAATACTGGGCTAAAACAGTGGGCTATTCCACTGCTAGTTCACTTCATGGTTTCTTAAACCAATAAAACATCTTTTAAAATGTTCACATTTTATTTAAAGCTGAAATATGGATCTGAGCTATGGTTGCAAAGACCCTGAATCCAGAGGCATGGTATTTATGTGCTGATGTTAAGAATAATGATTTTCACAGAAATTCATAAAGCAGGAATGCATGCATTGTCTCTTTAGAGTCAGCAGTCTATATAGGATATTTATCTCACTGAAAGTCAAAATAATTATTTTCTCATGTGGGATATTGCTTCCTGATAAGTAAGCACGGACTTCAGAAAGTTATAGAATTAGAGATGGCCCTCAGCTGTGTAGATTTCCCCCATTTTTCTTTAAATTTAGAATTCCCTGAGATGTTGAAAAAATCATCAATTAACTTTAACTAGCCATTTGCAGTGATAGGAAAATTTATGACATTTTTCTATAGCACAGGCTAAAATTGTCTGCGTGGTTGTAGAAAATAAATGGTCTTTTAAAAATGCATATTTAGATATTGTTGTCTTAATCAAGAAAAATGATGAAAATGTATTTCCTGGAATATAAAATCATATGTATTCCCTGTCAGTGGTTTTTCTCTCAAAGTCAGGCAGTAAACCAAACCTGAAGTCTGACAATCATGCTGTGTTCTTTCTCACTCACATTATCAGGAGTAGTAAGGTTCTGCAATTAGAACTTATCTGACAATTTGGGTGATAAGTAAGACACAAACAGACTTCTGATTGCTCTTTAAAAACTGCATCATTGACTTTGCATAGTAGCAGTGGCATTAATTTTTTTTTCTAGCCAATAATTTAAAAAAATAGGTAAAGCATCTTAGATCATTATTGCCTCACATTTAAGGTGTGCTAACCTGAGTAAGAAGAGGAAATGAAAAATCAGTAAGACAAGGAGGCAAGAGTTCCCTATAGGGCCTGTGTAAGGAGGGGTGGCTCACCTCTCTTTGTACAGCCTGGGTCTGAGCAGCAAAGCAAGGAGATGGAGGATGAGTATGGACAGTAGCCTGTTTTGTTAGGTAACTACTGTACTGTCTCTTGAAAAAAATGAAGTAAAAAATCTTCAACAAGGCTTATTTTTTTAAGCTTTCATAATCTTATGAAATTTGGGTTTTATTTGAATGTGCCAGGCATTCATTATGCTCAAACAATGTGCAGGTTACATATTAAGTGCCAGCAGAGTTAAAGTTTCTATTTTTGTTTTCAAGAAGACAGCTTAGAGAAATAATCACAAACAGCCAAGACCATTTTGGTCTCACATGCAATTAACATTTTATTGACATCTTAAAAGTTGATATTCAAGAATTTTGCTTGCCTACTTGGTTTTTTCATACCTGGAGTACATGGTTACAAAATTATTCCCTGTTGTACTCTCAGATAAAATACACTGGGTTTTGTGTAAGATTGTATATTCATTTTCCATTTGGCACCAAAACAAATTACCATAAAATTAGTGGCTTAAGAACCCCTCCCCAAAATTTATTATCTTACATTATTAGTGATCAGAAGTCCAACAGAGATCTCATCAGGCTAAGATCTTGTTGTTGGCAGGGCTGGGTTCCTTCTTGGAGGCTCTAAGGGAAAATTGTTTCCTTGATTTTTCCAGATCTAAAGATTGCCTTCATTTCTTGTTTTATTATTTAAATTTTTTTAAATTTCAGAATATATTAAGGGTACAAACATTTTGGTTACATGAATTGTTTTTGTATAGTTTGAGTAAAAGTTCTGTGTGTCCATCACCCAGATAGTGTGGTGCATTGTGCCCATTAGGTGTGAATGTACCCATTCCCTTCTTCCTCCTCCCACCTGCTTGATTTCCATTGATTTTTATGACAATATGTACACATGATTATTGTTTAATTAGTTCCAATTTAATAGTGAGTATATGTGTGTTTGCTTTTCCATTCTTGCAATACTTCACTTAGAAAAATGGCCTGTAGTTCCATCCAGGTTGTTACAAAAAGTATTAGTTCACCATTTTTTTTTTTTCTGGCTGAGTATTATCTTCTCAGACCACAGTGGAATAAAATTGGAAATAAATTCTAACAGAAACACTCAACTCTACACAAAGTCATGGAAATGAAACAACTTACTACTCTACTGAATAATTATTGGATCAAGGAGGAACTCAAGATGGAAACCCAAACGTTCTTTGAACTAAATGACAAAGGGGACACAAATTATCCAAATCTGTGGGATACAGAAAAAGCAGTCATAAGAGGAAAATTCATAACCTTAAATGCCTCCATCCAAAGACAGATCACAAATCAACAATCTCATAAATTGTCTTAAGGAACTGGAAAAGGAAGAGCAAATCAATCCCAAACCCAGCAGAATAAAAGAAATAAGCAAGATCAGAGCAGTACTAAATGAAATCAGGAACAAAATAACTACACAGAAGATTAATGAAACAAAAAGTTGGTTCTTTGGAAAGATAAAGTCAACAGGCTTCTTGCTAGATTAACCAGAAACAGAAAAGAAAAGGCCCTAATAAGCTCAATCAGAAATGATAAAGGAGATATTACAACTGATACTATGGAAATACAAGATATCATCTCTGACTACTATAAAAATCTCTACGCATATAAACATTGAGGAAAAAATTCTTGGAAACACATAACCTCCCTAGGCTCAATCAGGAGGAAATAGAACTCTTCAACAGACCAATATCAAGTAACGAAATTGAAGCAGCAATAAAAAAATCTCCCCCATTTCTTGGCTTGTGGCTCTTCATCCATCTTCAAATCCATCAGTGGGCCAGATCCTCATGTCACATCTCTCTGGACTACTCTTCTATCTTCTTATTCCTCCACTTTTAAGACTCATCAGATCAGATTAGGCCCACCTGAATAATTCAAGATAATCTACTCAAGGTTAGCTGATTAGAAACATTAATTATATCAGCAAACTTAATTTCCTTTTGCCATGTAAGGTAACATGTTTACAGGTTCTAGGGATTAGAAGGACATCTTTGGAGGGGTCATTATTCTGCCTACCAATTTCTATATCTGCCTACCAATTAAGTTTAGCTGTGAATGATAGAGATTCAAAATAATACTGATTTAAATAAAATGAGTTTATTTTTCTGTTATATAAATGTCTGAATGGAATGACTAGCATCTCTATATTATATTAATAGATGGTAGAACTAATGCTAATAACGTCAATGAATCACATGAAGTACATATATTATAAAAATAAGAGTTTGTTTCCTTTTTAACACCATTGCAAATTTCTAAAATAGATTGATTCAATGTGTATAAGTCATGATAGCAAGTCATTTTTATTAAGTTTGTAAAAAACAAACAACAAAAAACTGAATTCTAGAGGAAAACAAGAACAAAAAGAAAAGATCACATTTCAGTCCTTTGCATTAACATCACACAACAACTTGCAATGATATCAATGACAAAAATGTGTTTATTTGGAGGTTTAAAAAAAGTAATGGGATTTCTTGGCTACTTAAAATGTTTATGAGAAATTGAATCCCACAAAATATACTTTAATGCGCAGGAATAATAAACTAATTATAGGAAGGTAAAATTTAATAGGGATAATGTGATTTTTAAAAATATGGAGAGACAGTATAAGGATATAGTATCTTAGTAGTAGCATCTATTTAATTTGGTAGTAGACAAAGGATGTGTTAACAGTGTAGTAACCACATGCTAATTACAACCTAATTTGAATTAGTAACATCATATAGAGAATATGTTTTTTAAAGTGTGGGTAGTATAACACTCTGGGCTGTTCATTTCACACCTAAATATAAAGTACAATTCTGGACACAGTAGCAAAAGGGGCACATTTAAGCTGAAACACTTCCAGAAGAAATTAAACCAGAGAGTGAGAAGCCTGACATTGTGCCAGTTCTGAAACCAGAGCTGTGTGTCTTGTGGATATAAATATATAGGGAATACAATAACTGTCTTAAAATATCTGAAGAGTCTCAAGTGAAGGACATTTAGACTTGATCCATGTAGTCTCCAGGGACAGTTCTCAAACCAGAGAGGAAGGTTTTCTTTCAATGTAAAGTCAAGTCAATATCTTTCTAATAACTAGAGATTTTGGGGAGTAGAATATACTACATCAGTGGGAAGTGAATGATCCACCACAAAATTGTACCAGCACAAACTAGGAATTTATTTCAAGAAACATTTTCAGAGAAGATTTAGGTCTAATCCTCAAATGTCCACTTAGCCTCATGACCGATCCCTCCTACGTTACCCCTGAGTAAAGCATGAATGTCGCTCTCACATATGGAATCTTTATTCTTTGGTTTTTTACATTGTATTTCTTAGACATTGGTGATGCTATAGTCTTTTAACTAGTATTCTAGGAGTAGGCTTCTGGACATTGTATTTTAGTCAATAAAACAGGGCGTATATATTGCCTATTACTGGTGCTAGGGTATTCAATAAAGAACATGTAGAATTGCACATAGCACCTCAAGTGCAATTGTGTGAGCATGATAGCAACAAGAATTATCCTCACAACTCTCTGCAGGCTTTCCTTTCTTCTTTAAACGAGAGTAACTAAGACTCAAAATTTGGATAACTCACAAGATCTCCAAAAGTTCTAGGAGGGAGGACTCCTTAAAATAAGGAATGGATTTTGTGATAAGTAGGGTGGGGGCTTGGATGTATTTTGTTTGAATAGGCCCAGCTATAAAACATTAGCTTATATTAGGTTAATGTTTCCACCAAGAAAAACGATGAAAACTAGAAAACACAGACACACACACACACACACACACACCCCACCACCACCACCAAACAACAAATAAGCTGTTTGTAGGCAGTGAAAAGAAACGAGACAAATATACCTAAGGGCCAAGCCCCCAGGAAGAATGGAATTACATCATGGTAGTTCCAAATTGTCGTATACTTTCCCATTCAGACATTTTCAACCAAGCAGAAACTTGCAGCTCAGTGCTTTCCAGTCTCATAAAGCAGAATAGAAAAAAAAAAAAAAAAATCAGAGTTTATGGTTACCAAGATAGTCTTCAGATTAAAATGCAAGATCCAAAAGAAAGTAATCTGCTGAAAAGTGAGTCTGACATTTTATGTGATTTGTTCCCTAGAGGCATTTTGCAGATCCCTAAACTGTGCACAAGATGCTGAGAACTTAAGCAGAAATGAATATGTAAAAGTCTAAAAATGAATTAGAGACTTCAGTAGTCCCACATGGATGAAGAGAGAGAAATTGGAGGTCAGTGCTTTCAAAGAAAATAGGCCCTGGTAATCAAACCTAGACTTTAACCTGATATTTGAAAGTGCCATACTATATAAGTAAGAACAAATTAAAATAGAGAATCCTTACAAAACAAATAAACAAACATCAACAGCAAAACTGAAACACAGTCTTTAATCAATTGAATCTTTGACTGAATTAAGGTGATTTTCTACTAATTTAACTGCTTTCCCAAAGAAACCTATAACTCCACTAAAGGAAACTGACATCATTCAAAGCCTGTTTTTTTATGCACAATGTTTGAAATTTCATTTTAAAATATACAAGCTATGCTAAGAGATAAGACTAATAGCTGAAAACCAAGATTAAAAAAAAAAACTGAAAATCAAAATATGTCCACAGGCTATTCAGATAGTTGGAACATTAGACATTTGTGCTAATCTGGTATCAGTGTATTAATGGCTACAATGATAAATGTGCAGTGACAACTATAATTAGTATATTTGAAAAACATAGGACAAGGTGCAAAACTATATCTGGAACATGCAATTATAAAGGAGAATTAATTGAAAATACTAGAATTAAGAAAATAACATAAGTGAAATTAAGAAATAAATACAATTTTAGCAGCATTCTATTTAGATTGATCAGTTGAAAAAATCCAAACTGAATCAGTGAGAGTAGAAAGATTGCAAATACAGACATGAATATCAGAGCCAAATAAGACAAAATTTTTTTTTGCTGTATGTATAATTTTCAGTAAAATAGAAACAATATTTAAAAATACAGTAACCAAGACTGTTTTGCAGTGAGCAGGTATATGCAAACCTACCCTCAAAAGGCTGAGGGAGCTGAGAGGTCATAGAAATAGGCTGAAAAATCCAGTTTCTCAGAAGGAAATATTTAATGTGTACTTATGATCAGAAGCGCTATCTTTGGTAGCAGCAAGACAATGGAACCTCATACCCATCCTCCATAAAATATTCTTTAAATGGCAAATTTTCAGGTAAAATATAAGCAGCTGGTCACATCTTCAGACTTTTTTGCCAAGACTTGTGACCTCTGGGAAGATTAGATAAACATCATGATTAGGAGTCATCTATATTATCAGGCATTGTTTAAAGAACTTAACTGCAGATCACCTTGGTATGTGGGGGACAAACACTGGTCATTATGGAGGTTTTGCTGCAGAATGATGTGATTCGTGCCATGCAACAGCTTGTTTTCCTTCCAAGACTTTTCTAAATTGGTGAAAAACAGTAAGCCACATATTAAAGAAACTCTATGATATACCTAGAAGGACAAATGCAATCAAAATCTTACCTAAAGGTATCATAGAAAAAGTTTCTAAAAAGATAACAAATTGAAAGAAAGGAAGGAAGAGAAAAACAAAGAAGAGAAGCATTAGAAAAGAAAAGAAAGACAGTTGACTTTGAAAAGACTTTGAAAAGACAATGACAGTTGACTTTTTTTTTTAATTTCAAAGTATTATGGGGGTACAAATGTTTTGATTACATAAATTACTTTTGTACAGTTTGAGTCAAAATTTTAAGTGTGCCCATCACCCAAATAGTGTGCATTGTACCCATTAGGTGTGATTTTACTCATCCCTTGCTCCCCCTCCCACCTGCTTGATTTCTAATGAGTATTATTTCTATATGCGCACATAGTTCCATTCAATTAGTTCAATTAGTTCCAAAGTAAGAGTGCATGTGGTGTTTGTTCTTCCATTCTTGTGATATACATCACTTAGAAGAATGGTCTCCGATTCCATCCAGGTTAATACAAGAGTTATTAATTCACCATTTTTTATGGCTGGATATAGCAGCAAAATTCACAATTGCAAAGATGTGGAAACAATCCAAGTGCCCATCAATACATGAGTGGATTAATATAAATATGGTATATGCATACCACATACATTTGATTTTTAAACTAAATTGCAGCCAGAAGAAAATGAAATGACATTTTAAAACAGGTTTATTAAAACAAAATAACTCAGCAAAAATATCCTTCATAATGAAAGCTAAATGAAGATATTTTCAAGCAAATAAAAATTGAGCTAATTCATCATCTGCAATATGCCATGTAAAACTTGTGAGATGCAGCTAAAACAGTGTTTAGAGGAAACTTTATGCCTTAAATGCGTATGTTAGAAAATAAAATTTTAAAATTTTCTATGTTTACATTTAAATATCTACCTCAAGAAGTTTTAAACTCACAACAAATTACATCTTCATATTATAAGGCACTGTGAGCCTATTTGCAGTATTATTAAGCACTAGCAAAGTCCTCTGGTATAAGATGGATATGCACTTGGAAAGCTGCTAAAAATGTGGGATCAATGGCTGAATATCTATGTATTAGATTGGATTTGCTATACTTGTATTGTGAGGCACTTCCACTGATTAGCAGTGCATGCACCAAGAGGAATCTGTATTCTAGTATAGCTGCTTGATGGCATGTTGCTTGGGTCATAAGTTGAAGATGGAGCCAAGGTGGCTGAGTGGGCAGAGAAGTTGCTCCAGCATCTTCATTTTCCTCAACATTATTATGATTTTCAGTTCCAAGAGATCCTGGCTGAAGAGTCTCCCATTCTTTAAATAATTATGAATATACGTTGCTTTATCAACTTGCATACGTTCCATGTTTCACATTTTTATCAGTGAGTTCTCCAAACATTGTTATGACATCCCTTTTCCTTGTCTCTCTTGTCTTTTTCATCTGTAGTAATTCTTTTTTTTTCCATTTCAGTATCACATTATGATTCATTAGGATCTGAGCATTTATTTATTTGTATCTGTTTAAAGTTCAGCATGATGTATACTTGCATATCAAATTCATCCAGTTTTTTCAGAGAAGCAACCTCATACTATATAGACCAAAGCACTGTGATTATTCTGAAGTCTATCCTGCAGTTGGAAATCAAGTAGGATAGGCAAATCATTATAGAAAGGATTAGAGCTTCTTGAGTTACAAAGTGCAGAAATTTTTATTTTAAAATATTCTCTTAAAGAATTTAGTAAGTTTAAAATTCAAATTGCAGAGTTCCTGTACCTACAAACTAAAAGACTTATCTTTATATTCAAAGATGACTAGCCAAGGAGACTCAAGTTCCACAGCAAATAACATCTTAGTTTGTACTACAGTATAATGTGCAATGGGTCAAATATATTAAAGGTACTGCACTTATCAAAATGAAGAGAGCACAAAGGAACACAAAATAAATAGCCCATAATAGTTGACAAGATTATGTGAGCCACCCTAATGAGAATGAGCCATCAGGCTATCTTATTTTCTGTATAAAGCAACAGCAGGCATGATTTTCAGATAAAAAAAGATACTAGATTATTCCATAAACAACTTTGAGTCTGATCTGCCTAAAAATGGAGAGTGATTAGAATAACTTTTAAATGCAGATGAAGGAGAAGAATGGATCCCTCACCTGCTCTCCCATCCTATCCCAAGGGATATAAGTCAGGAAGGATGAGAAGTGCTGTTATCAGCAGTAAAAATGTATTCAATAATATGCCCAAGTTATGCTATTTGGGGTGTTCTTTATTATGGGCCATGTATTCTGAGTGAAGAAAAAAGTGGAAATTATTTAGGCAAATCCCTTGAAAGCATATATATTTTGTTCCACTCCACACAACAGAGCCCCTTTTGATATTTAATAAAACTGTTTACAGCCTACCTGAAAGTCATAAATTTGATTATCACACCATTTGCAATGCCTACTAATTGTGAGCTGTGTAGAAGATTGTGGAAAATCCCAATTTGTCCAACCCTCCTGATAACACCTTTATTCAACTATCTGAAAGTTCAGTAGCAAGTGCTAATGTGTTTTACTTCACTCAGAGCCAAGTCTTTTGTAATAGCAGGTGAGAAACCATGTAAATGGTATGAATACAGGATTCATTAGAAGGCTAGCTAAAACAAATTTCTTGTCTTCTATCAAGTGCCAGAAAACTATTTTCTGAAAATAGCCAGATAGTAAATATTTTGGGATTTTCAGGCCATTTATAATCTTGGTCCCAGCTATTCAACTCTGCTATAGTAGTGTGAAAGCAGCCACAGCAGTCATAAGTAAATAAGTGAGCATGGCCATATTCCAATAAAACTTTACTTATAAAGACTAATGCATGGGTAACTTTGGCCAGTCATCCATAGTTGGCCAGCAACTTTTGCTAGGTTATTCTTGGAATTCTATTATTCCTTTATTTTAAGATAGCAATCCTTTTTATAATATAAGGGCAACTCTATATACTACCAGCTAACTCATATAATTTTTAGAAATGATCGTTCAGTGCCCCCAAAAGTGGATTTTAAAAACAACAAAAATAAAATCCACTGGGAGACTTAGGCATAAATGAAGCTTACATTTGGCATCAATAATGAGGAAACTTGATAAAAAATGTATTGACTGGGAACAAAACACAAACCTAAGTGAAGTAAGAATTTTTCTGGTCTCCATGTCAATTTATTCTTTCATTCCTTTACTAATCTATTCAGCAAAACATTATCGATCACTTACCCTGTCAAGAAGCACTATGCTAGGTGTGAAGGGTAGTGTGATAAACACATATCAGCCAAGATCCAGGCTCTAATGACGCTTTTAATCTAGTAGGAAAACTAGACACCAAATAAATAATTAAAGGTATAATTAATGCTGCCCAAGACAAACAGAAATGCTGTGAAATCAGATGATGGGAGACTATGTAGAATGCAGGGGTTGGGTGGGCTGGGGTGGAGGTGCTGAGAAAACATCTCTGAACAAATGATATATAAGTCATGGTATATATTAAGAATAAGCCAGAGCTGGCCAGGAGAGGAGGACTGAGGGTGAGGAGGGGCAAGAGAATTAAGGATTTTATTATTCAATTTGCTGTCCATTTTTGAAGGTCATGCCTCTCACATTTGTACTTAATTATGATACTGAGCATAACCTTGTTGTACTTGGTACAGCAGAATAAATATTTTGCTACTGTGACAACTGAATTGATATTTCAGATGCTTTAGAACAGAAATGAGGATTTGTGTGACCCCTTTAAAAGTGTTCTTCCCCTGAACTCTTGGCCCAAATTTAGCCTGCTTCAAGTTTGACAATTGTCTATTTATCAAATGTAACTATCTCACTGAGATTAAGTCAAAGAAGTGATGAGAAAACTTTAGCCAGGGTAAAAGTTTATGTTTAGAGATGAACATCCACCTAAGGAGAGAGAGAAAGAAAAGAAAAGGAGAAGAGAAGAGGAGAGGAGAGGAGGAGAGGAGAGGAGAGGAGAGGAGAGGAGAGGAGAGGAGAGGAGAGGAGAGGAGAGGAGAGGAGAGGAGAGGAGAGGAGAGGAGAGGAGAGGAGAGGAGAGGAGAGGAGAGGAGGAGAGGAGAGGAGAGGAGAAGAGGAGAGAAGAGAAGAGAAGAGAAGAGAAGAGAAGAGAAGAGAAGAGAAGAGAAGAGAAGAGAAGAGAAGAGAAGAGAAGAGAAGAGAAGAGAAGAGAAGAGAAGAGAAGAGAAGAGAAGAGAAGAGAAGAGAAGAGAAGAGAAGAGAAGGAGAGAGAGAAAGGAAGGAAGATAGGAGGAAAAAATAGCCTTGGTCTAGAGAGATCCTGGCTAGTGACTAATAGCAGAAAAATATCGTCAAGTTTATTTCTGAAGAGCTTTAAACTTAAAATGCCACCCAAAAGGCATTTGGAGAATTAGTTTGTGAGTAAATGTCATATCTGTAAGAAAAAAAAGACTAATAGACTCTCTGAACTGTAATGGCTTGGCCTCAGTAAAATATACTTTCAATTTTTACAAGACTTATTCATAGTGTAATGGGCAAAGCTTCTTTTTTCTCAAAAGTAGAGTGTCTCTGATAAAAACTGCACTTGTTTCTTTATGTCACAGCATTTAATACTCAGTATATCCTGGATGATACAGCACAGGTTTACAAGACTTGGGTCAAGAGAATTGGTACAACCCCGAGGCTTGCTTTATGATCTTATCTGACATTTTCATTCAGGAGCTACGCCTGCAAATTCAGCAAACGGTGTAATATAAAAGGGCAAATGCATTCATACAATTGTCATCTCTTTCATCACACATCTTTATGGCTGTGAGAGTCACCGAGTCCCAGGGGTCCTGAGATCCCTGATTACGTATCTATCCTCTTGGAGGACAGTTTCCTGGAGGGGTTTCACCTTTTGGCTCCAGTAGACTAGATCCTAACATATCAGGGTAGCATTTTCTAAATGGAATATTACTGCCTCGGTCTTATGAGAAAAAATTACTGATGAATTAATCCACATAATGTAATCTTTGATATCATAATTAAGAGACATACATTGAAGACTTGTGCATCTGTATAAGCCAGTATATGGAGACAACTATTTCAGATGAAGTTATTTCTCATTAAGAACCATATAGACAGTAATAAGCACTCAGAGAGATGGTGGATTCTTATCAGATATCAGCTCAGTGATCACTTACGTAGAGGTGCCTTTTCTCAACTTCCAAACAAATGTGAATCTCCTTCTTAAAACTTCTCATAGCTTAAGGTCCTTCTCCATCTCTGTAATACCTATTGCACTGAGATCCTACCTGTATAATTGGTTATTTGATGAGTATCAATCTTCTACAAAATACCATAAGTGATATAAGTATGAGCATAATTGCTAGTTTTGCTCACTTTTGTGTCCCTGAGCAGTGTCTACAATAGTACATGATGGATGTAGAAAACTATGTATTGAATAAATGAGCCAATGAATGGAAGACAATAATATAATAGCCAATAGATTTATAGAGGGCAAAACTTATATAGGCAGAGATGACAGCTATATAAATGCTTTAATTTGGGGAGCGTAGCCAAAAGAATTCTCTTAAAAAATATCCACAGTCAACTTGCTAAATGCAGTTAATGCAAAATATTAGAAGCTCTGTCTTATCTTAGGAATTTTCTGGTAAAATTCAGTAATCCATAAACAAAGTTACTACATTAGATAATTAATTCTATAGCTGTGTTTTCTCGAATCTGTCCATCTCTGGATCTGTCAATGAGTGGGGAAAATTTCACAGATTTTCTTTATCACATTAATCCTTAGGATCTGATAGACAACGAGAGTGAGTGAATGATGCAGGAGAGGGAGGGAAAGAAGAGAGGAAAAGAATTTGGAGCTACCATTGTATGGTGGTTTCGAGCTTAGACTTTAGCATTAGATTGTCTAGGTTCATAAACCTCTCTGTATTGTGCATTAGGTGTACATCTTACACACCTTATTTAATCTCAATGGGGCTTTAATTTCCCCACCTATAAAGTGGTCATATTAACGTGCTTACACCTTGAAGCAATTGCAAAGATTAATTACAGCAACATAAGCTAAGTGCTTAGAACAGTGATAGTCACATTGTAAATGCTATTCAAATATTAAACATTAATTTTCCATCGTTTCTGTAAATTTTTTTTTTTTTTTTTTTTTTGAGACAGAGTCTCGCTTTGTTGCCCAGGCTAGAGTGAGTGCCGTGGCGTCAGCCTAGCTCACAGCAACCTCAAACTCCTGGGCTCGAGTGATCCTTCTGCCTCAGCCTCCCGGGTAGCTGGGACTACAGGCATGCGCCACCATGCCCGGCTAATTTTTTATATATATATCAGTTGGCCAATTAATTTCTTTCTATTTATAGTAGAGACGGGGTCTCGCTCTTGCTCAGGCTGGTTTTGAACTCCTGACCTTGAGCAATCCGCCCTCCTCGGCCTCCCAAGAGCTAGGATTACAGGCGTGAGCCACAGCGCCCGGCCCGTTTCTGTAAATTTGATATACCTTAGGCCTATATTTAAGCTGTTGCTCTTTTCAGGACCATAACGCTTCAGAATTTGACAATCCTAGGAAGAATAGAAAGTTGTGGTACAACATTTAGGAAACACTGCTAGACAGTTTTTGCACATAGTTCTTTTTGCTATGTTTTAAAGATTTGCATTTTTTGTGGTAAACATTAAGGTATTAGGATGGATAACACTACCAAAAAAGTTCTTGTAATTACAATATTTATCGCAGCATATTTCTATGTTCCAAATTTTCTATATTTATATTTGTAATTTATGAAAGACAATAAAACAATGAGCAAGAATATGGATACTATAATTTTTTTTAAAAAGCCAAAATAAAAAAAAATTCTTAAAAACATACATGTATACAGTACATACATAAAAGTGAAGAAAATAAGTTCTCTGGAGAAACCATACCTGCCTCATCATTCCTCAGGGGCCAGAATGGCCACTAGGTGGCACTCAGATTTCAAATTGCAATGCAAATTAGATAAAGAATCTAATTTCCCCAAATGCTTGTTTCCTAAACTTTGCTATACAGCAGAATAGCTCTTTTTTCCCCTAGATCTGTCTAAATATATGGAGGTTCCACAAGATAAAGTTGAATCTTCACTATCCAATCAGATTAATGTTCTACATTTTAATTACAAGTTTAATAATGTATGCATATTGGTTCTGTTATAATACAGATAACACATAATTATTTTACTTTTATTCTGTAGCCAAAATGCTGTAAAGTAAGTGCTTTCAAGATATTTCAAAGATACTAGTCTTAATATCATTCCTACACTGAAACTATAGGAGAACATCAATTAGAAAGATTAGATTCTGCAAAGTCATTTTTAAAACTTTTCTGTACTCACGTCCTGCTTTCTATATACATAGATTTGTAACATTGATGAAAGTGTTTTAAATATCCAACAATTCTTGCTATGATTTTCTAAAATATCCATTACCTCTCTAAAATTGTCATATTCAAAAGACAAGCCTGGTATGAAAGAAATATGGTTCAGTGAATAAGAAAAGAATTATAGAATCATAAAGCATATACATTGGGCTTTCTGTTTAGGATTGAATGAATTTGAGGAAATTGAAAAGGAATTTTCAAATGTCAGAAAATGCCAGTATATTAAAAATTTTAAGCAAGGCATAAGCATTAAAAGGATGTTTCAATCTCAATAAATACTCCATACCAAACATTATGCATACAAGATTCAAGGTTTAACTTTATTAAAATGTAGGTGCATTTGAACTTGGATACCTGCATTTGTACTTTATTTATTATCTTCAAAATTTTTTTTAAGAACTTATTATGTGCCAGTCACTGTCCTACATGCTAGAGATAAGCCATAGTTCATAAGTAACTTACCTTATATTGGGTTTCATGGACACCTGTAAAGTAAAGCATTAATTTCTGACAATGGTGATTGATATAAAAACAAAGTGGTCACAGGAGAGACTTCTGAAGGATTTATATTAGGTTAAGATCTGCATGACCAGAAAGAAAAGACCATATAAAGTTTTGTAGGGAATAGTCACCAGCAGAAAAACCAACCAGTGCAAAGGCCTTGGTGAAGTGTATCAGGGGAAAATCATTTAAGGAAACACTGGAAGAAAAACACATTTGGGGGAAAATCAAGAATCTTGTTTTGGCCATGTTAGGTTTCACATTCCTGGTAGACCCCCACATGGAGTTGTCAATTCAAGTAGTTGAGTACATGAGCCCCAGGGAAAAACAGAGAATGGAGATTTGGAGAAGTCTAGAGTTGAGATATAGAAGTGTAACTTACTTATTGAAAGAAAAAAGATAAAATTTTAGAAGTATTCTTGTGATTTGTCAACATTTGTTGCTTGGAAGGAGAATAAGAACCCTGTAAAAGGAAAATGTGAAGATATAGTGTTTTGAAATGTATGTGGGATTTGTTTGATACAGATATGGTAAGAAACATAGACAAGGAAATGAGTGTCATGAAGTTTTTGTACTCACAGATCCCTAGAAACAGAAGGCCTGCTTTGCAGGGCCACATAGAGGGACATCAGGCCTAATGTTATTCAGAAAGCAGACAGAGTGGAGAAAAATGAAGGCAAAAACCTTTATATGGTTTTCACCAGAAGGAATGGGCAGGGCAGGGTAAGCAGGCTTAAGAATTATTTTTGTGAGCTCTGGGGCACAGGTATTCTCTCTAGTTGTCTGGTACTTGGCCCTTGGGTGATTAGGGGAGGGGAGTTTTGACAGGTAGTATTAGAGGTCTCTCCAGTAAAGGAGGTGATTAGGTGGATGGGCTTTGGATTCTAGGAAGTTGCGAACCCTGGTAAAGGCAAGTCTCTTCTAAAGCAGGGAGGCCCCAAGATGTTAAGGTATCATAAAAAAAAAAGACAATAAAAGATAGATTTCATATATATGTAACCTGTAAAGTTAGAAGAAAATAAGTGAAGTGTGGTTTCACAGCAAACACACAAAGAAATTTATAAGACGAAGAAATTGTTGGCTATGTCAAAAATGGCTGAGAGTAGAGAAAGCTGAGAGGAGAGGAGCCATTGGCATTGACAATACAGATGTCCCAGTGACCTTGAAGAAAAATTTCAAAGGCGTTGTGAGACTGAAGTCTACTAGAGTGAGTTGAAGACACAATGGGATTGGGGGTGGTGGTGAATAACTTGAGGCAGAATCTTGATAAGAGAAGAACAAAGAAATGATGCATAAGATCACTTACTTTTGTTTTATTGTCCAGGCCTCAATTTCCATTTGAGGGACTTTTAATTTTGCCAAAGGAATGCTGAAGTTTAAACCCACCCTGACTTTCTTTGCTCCATCAGCTCCCAGAAAACTGGGAGCCTTACAGTTAAGGCAGGATATTGGAGTTTTCTAGTCCAAGGAGAAAGACCTAAAGGTATTGGCATTTGAGTTCTTCAAAAAATGTCCCCCTCAAATAATACTACAGTGAAGCTCAAAATGACAGGTCCTACCTGCACACTCGGAGTTTCCAAACAGAATTTTAGTTACTCCTCCTTCATGAGTACACAACAAAGTATTATCAGTCAGCTGAGAAATAATATGTTATAATGGTTAAGACCATAGATTTCAGAACTAGACCACTTGGACTGAAATCACAGCTTTATAACTTACTATATGGGTACCTTGGGCAAGTTATCTAACCTATCTACACCTAATTTTCCTCTCTAAAGTGAAGATAATGAAACTTTCTACCTCATACGATTGTGTGAAGTTAATAAGCAAACAGAAAATAAGTTCTTGGTAAGCCTTATATCAACATCAACAATTAATATTGTTATTGTTTTATCAGTACAGGGACTAAGCAGGAAAAAAAAAAAGAAGGAATTTAGAGGAAAAGAAATCATTGAGGAAAAGTAAAGGAGATACTGGAGGAGAAAATTTAAAAAAGCATAGAGAGAAGGAAATCATCCATGGAAACCATGAAAATTGTCTGAAACAAAATGAAGTCACTGGTGTTAAAAAAACAAAACAAAACAAAACAAAACCCTGATGAATAGAGCCATGGAAAGCCATAAAGAGAGAGTTTTCATGCTTGCATGCCTGATAACAAAAACTATCATAAAAGACTCTGCAAAAACTACAAAATATAATCCCACAAAGACATCTGTCCAGCAACTGCCTGCCCAACCTCGCACTGGGGTCACCTTTGTTATTGATCTTTGTAGCCAAAGATAATTATAATATATCAAAACAATGGTGCAACCTGCTCATTGTTTCCTTTAAACACCTTTGTCTTGTTTTTTTTTTTTTCACTTCCCTGAAAATGCCCATAGTTTACTATGGCATGCATATTCCCACTACAATGCCGTATTCAAGAATAAATATCTTTTTCTTTTAGAGAGTATCTCTTCTGTTTGTTGTTTAAGTTAACAAAACATACCAGATAATTTCCCAGATATGGGGGGTTTGAAATTTCAGGACAAAAAAATTTCACTGAAGGACCAGCACAAAAGATGAAATAGATTTTTACATTATACTACCCTAGCAGAAATTGAATTTTCATTCATAGAAAGAAAACAACTAAATTTTAAAGTGTACCTTTTAAAATTGAAATTTCAAAAATGAGAGAGAGGACTTTAAATTTAAGGCAAACTGGTAGAAGCTTCATGCCAAGGTCGTAGTGGGTACAAATAGAAAGGAAGTATGGAAGTAGAAACAAATGGAAGTAGAACCCAGAAGTTTATAGCGATTGCTCATTCCAGAAGGAGGGGCTCATTTCGAGTGATTGCTTCTATAAGCAAGACAGAGATGGGCAGGGTGCAAGTGTACAGGTGAGGAAATATGTGCAAAAGGCACCAAAAGGAAGGCACTTATAAAAATTAATCACAGGAGAAGTCTTCAAATGAGCAAGTCTTCACATGTGCAAAGTAAATAGACAAACATTTTTTTGAATATTGTATTTAGAGAAACAAAACCAATAGCAAGTACCTATCTATCTATTCATCTATCTATAGAGAGAGAGGCAGAAAGAAAGAAAAAGAGATTCCTTAAATTGGCCCATGTGATTATGAAGACTACCAAGTCCAAAATCTGCAGGAAAGGCCACCAGGCTGAAGATCCAGGGAAAAACCAATGTCACAGTTCAAGTCTGAAGGCCATCTGCTGGCAGAGTTCTTTCTTGTCCCAGTGGAGAAGGAGAGGGGGTCAGACCTTGTTCTATTAAGGCCTTTGACTGATTTGGTGTGTTCCTCCCACATTATGGAGGTCAATCTACTTTGCTCAAAGTTTACCTATTTAAATCTTAATATCACCCAAAAGACCCTCATCCAGAATAATTTTTGACTGAATACCTAGGCACCATTGTTCAGCCAAGTTGACACAAAATTAACCATCAAAATTAGTAAATCAATGCTAAAAAAGGCAAGAGGCCCAGATTTTTTCTCACAGCTTTCTATTACTACCTCAAGATCATATTTTTAATAGACTTTCATATACTCTTTGCTGGAATCTCATTGGTCTATTCTTCATCACAGCTTATATATTTTATACCTAACGTGGTACTCATTGTAGAGTAGTTGACAAATTAGTAAAGTATTTAGAATTAAACTAAAAATAGAATCAATCATTTTCATCAATTGACTATGCATACTCTAACTACAGTTCCTATAACCACTTACATGATGTGCAATAAACTCTCTGTATGAAAGATTGTTTGGAAGACTTATCCACATTTTGTCATATATATATATACACACATACATACACCTTATATGTCTTCATATATGTACACAACTACTAATAAGAGATATAAAATTATGTGTACCAAAAATTACAAACTAGCAGCACACAGCTTCTCAAATTGACCCTATGCAGCTTAAAAACTAATGATAACATTTGCATTAACTATCAAGGTTTAAAAACCACAAGCTTTAATAAAGAATCTGCATCTCACACTCTCAAGCTTCTTTTTAAAAGCTGGAAGATCTATTAGGACCAACACCAGGGTGCATATGGCCACTGTATTAATCTCCTGTTACTGCCATAACAGAGTGCTACACATTTAGTGCCTTAGAACAACATCAATGTATTATCTTACAGTTCTACAGGTTGGAAGTCTGGAATGGGTCTCAATGGGCTAACATCAAGGTGTTGCGGTCTGTTTTCCTTTCTGTGGATGCTAGGGAAGAATCCACTTTCTGGTTTTTAATTTCAGCTTCTAGAGACTGCCTGGATTCCTTGCCCTTTCTGATTTTTTTGTTGTTGTTGTTGTTATTATCTCAACATATTAAGGGGGTATAAATGTTTTAGTTTACATGGATTGCTTTTGTAATGCTGCAGTCCTGGCTATAGGTGTGCCCATCACCCAAAATAGTGTTCGTTGTACCCATTAGGTAGGTTTTTGCCCCTCCTCGTCTCCCCCTACTCCATGGTTGGTTTCCACTGAGTTTTGCTTCCCTCTATGCACATGTGTGTTCACTGGTTAGTTCCAATTTAATAATAAGTACATGTAGTGTTTGTTTATCTATTCTTGACATTCTTCACTTTGGAGAATCGTCTCCAGTTCTATCCATTGTTATTCATCTTTTTTATGGCTGAGTAGTACTCCACGGTATACATATACCATATTTTATTAATCCACTCATGAATTGTTGGGTGCTTGGGTTGATTCCACATCCACATCTTTGCAATCATCATAAATTTTCAAAGGTGGAGTCTTGCTCACATTGTATCATTGTGACACTTGACTCTTCTGCCCCATTCCACATTCAAAAGCCTTTATAATTAAATTTGGTCCACCCTAATAACACAGGGTAACCTTTTTATTTTAAGATTAGCTGATTACTAACTTTATTTCCATCTACTATTATTTTATTTTTACTTTGCCATATATTATAACATATTCACAGGTTCTGAGAATTAGGATATAGACATCTTAGGGGGCCATTATTCTACCTATCATGGACACAGTTTCCTAGAGACAAGCAGTGGCTGCTCTCTAGACAGATCACATATGCTCGACAGACTTCTCTGGCTCCTTTCCACTCATTCACAGCTCACAGACTTGGTCTTCATGGGCATCTGATGTTGTGTATCCTCTTATATACATACATGTGCTATGAAACACAAAGGTTGTCCTTTAGAAGCTAGTCTCATATCCAAGTTTCATGATCCCAGAGAACAGAAGAAACTCTGGATTGACTCCTAAATTTCATTCCTAGACTAAGGGTCTTTTTATTCCCCCTCATCTAATTGAACACAGTGGAAAAATTATTAGATAACAAAACTAACATTTTTTTATTGCACTCATAGAAACCAGAAACTTTGCTAAGGATTTACATGTACAGTCATAAAATTTTAGTGGACTTGAATTGGAGTAAAATTGCCTCTGCAGCAAAAGTAGCAAAGATTCAGTTGAAAGTTGAGCAGTGTCTTAGTCCCCCAAATTGAGAAGATACCATTATCAAAGAAATGGTAAATCTTTTCAGATATAAGCCCACCCAACCACCCAACTGAGAACTCACATAAACAAATTTTTATGGGCAATGACTAGACATGATTTTTGCAGCTAGTTTGATGTTAGGCACAGTTTATGTTCAAAAGATGTTTATTCGACGAGTAACGTTTTGCAACATTTCTTGAAATAATTTGTGAGTATTTTTTGTTTTGTTTTGCTTTGTTTGCTTAAACTGTTTATCTGTTTTTATTACAGAGACAAAAAAAAACCCATTCCTATTCCTTTTGTGTGGTCTGTGAAATCCTGATCCTTTGAGGAAAAATTATCCACATTTAGACTCTTAAAGAAGAAAGGGGAGAATAAATTCTGACTTGTCATAATAACCCCATCTATGAAAAAATACTAAAACTCCAAAATTAACAGTTATTTTGCTGTAGATGAGGTAGCCACATAATTCTCCTAATCTAGGAAATTTCCGAAGCAGTCAGCGCAACGTGCATGTTCTTTTCCAAAACCATTATGCACAGCAGGGACAGAAGAATACATTGTGGAGCCGTTAAACTTAAATTAAAATTACACCTCAGAGTGAAATTCTGCACTAATGTACATTACACTGCTTTAGGCTGGTTTAGCTTCTTTTCTTCATTGAGTTAAACATGCACTTGGTTTCATTTGGAAATTTTCTGAGGGGAGAAAAAACAAAAAATGTGTCACAATGTGACCATTTTTATTCTATCTTGTACTAGACATAAACATTTTGTGAAGGTACCCCGTGGGTCTCCTGACCCTGTCCCAGCTGTTTGGGATCCAGTAGGCAGAGGAAGGGTTTATAACCTGCTGTTCAGTTCTTCCTTTAAAAGGAAAAATTATAATGTGATATACTTAAAAACGGCTTCCTCCCATAATGCCTAATTACAAAGATAGCTGCAATGCTGCAAACTTTATAAAGTTTTATGGAAGGATGTGGATTATTTAACATTGCTAAACATATGTTCCAGATTTTCTTTCTATGTAATTCAAACTGGAAATCTGTATGTATGAAGTAGTTTCTTTTGAGCCATATTTTACAGTAAGATATAAGATGGTGGCAGCACATGTGCATATAGCTGCTCAATATACATATTACCTAAATAAATATTAATAGTATGAATAATAGAATTACATGATTTGGAGGATTCAACTCTCAACTATAAGTTATCTAGCATTTCTTTGTTATAGGTCTTTTGTCTGCATATGTACATGAAAAGAATAATTTTGTCTATACATACAATTTAATCTGACTTTATTTCATAGGAAGTAGACTGTCCAATTGCAGATAGTTTCTCTTATTTGCAAATGCTGCTCTAGACTAAAATCATCTAAAAAATGTTTAGAATTGAACTTTTCTATTCAATGATTAAGATTTGAATTTGCCTATTCCTCAACATGTAAGATGTAAAAAAAGCATTTTTACTAAGTGAACGTTTGACTGTTTCCTTGTGAAAGTGTTTAATGTTTTCCTCTATTCAGTTAGCTGTCATGAAGTTAGGTGTATGTGATGAGCTGAACATGAGAAATAATTAGAATCAATGTTTTCTTGTCTAATAATCACAATTCTATATGTATAATCATATAGTGTTCAACACATAAAAACCTTTAGTAAGATAGTAATTTTAAAAAGCAAGCATCCTAACATGACTTTCTCCTTATTGCAGTTGATCTTCCGTTCAGCCTGTAGAATTAAATTTTTAAAGCTGAGTATAATATGTCATCCTTCTACTTTATAACATCAGTGTCTCCTCAGGTTTTTCACCGAGGTAAGACAGCATTATGGCAAACTTCAGTGTTTATCAAAAAAGCCTTTTGTGTTTCAGTTCCTGAGACTAGATAGGCTTGAAGTCATGGATAATGTATTACCCAATGAAGACAGTAGTGAGAGTGAAAGATGGAATAATTAACAATCATACCGAGACAACAGGTATAAGCCAGAAATATTTGTTGAAAGTTTACTAGTCCTTTAAATCCAAAAATATGAAAAGCAGAGGCTTTTTATGATTCATTTAGTTTTCGACTGTTTATATATGCAGGTGCTCAACATGTATTTGTGAGTGCTTACTCTCTGCTCTGCCAGGAGCTGTGACTACAAAGATGAATAATAGATATCAGTCCTTGCAAGGACAAATGCAAGGAAAAGCACTTGTAAAATTGCTGCACTTGTGCAAAGACTCACTCACTTTCTTCTCTCAGGAAGGACCATCACACTCCGTCTCTCTATAGCTGCTTTCCTCCTTCTCTGGCCTTACTGAATTATTAGCCTATGCTTCTAGTTTATTTAACCACTTCAGTACGAGCACTGACTATAATCGATAGCCACAGATGAATGCACACAGCCGAGCCTCGACTTTAGCCTACAGCCACGATATGAAGGCGCACAGCCGAGGGTCAACTTTAGTCTATAATTTCGAATTGACTTTTATAATTTTTCACTTATCAAAATTGTGAACATTTAAAAATAGCATGCATGTATATGTTACCTATTCTGATTAACATTACAAGTAAAGCTGCCTGTAAAGTAAAACAAGCTTTCAGTGCTTTAAAGCTTTCCTCATCACACAAGAGCAAAAGGGATTCCTCGTCAATGCACAGCACAAACTGTCATGCGGACTATGAGTGCCAGCTGTGGGCAAGGTTTCCTGGCTGGTGAGCGCCGTACTGAAGTGGTTAATGAATCTATTCACATAATAGATGTTAAAAAATCCACTGAAAGTAATTTTCTTTTTAAAACAAGAAAGAACTATTCCAATGAGGAATGTACAAATGAGGGAGAATCAGTCTTTGGTACAAAACAAAGGTGCACTGGAGACAACAAAGAGAGGGGTTGATTTTTATAGAGAAAGTTTCCACCCAGGTTCTCACTCTGGTCTGCTATGCAAATAAGGGGTGCAAACTTGTGTAGTTCTGATTGGTTGATGCAGGTCACAGTCTATCGGTTATTAGGTCCAGGTAGTGGCAAGATGGGACTTCCTGGCAATTCTTGATTCAGGCATCATAAACAGGAACAGACAACTATGAAAATGCCAGTTATGGGAGAAAGTGGGTTTTCAGGGAATGCAGAGTATATGTGTAACTCTCTCATCAGCAAATGACTGCTTGGCTTCATTTTGAATGTGGGCCCAGTTAGCCACCAGGGATTCATCTTGAAGGACTGGCTCTTTCAGGTTCGCACACGTATTTAACAGTAACATTTCATTGTAGCCACTGAGTAAAATGAAGAAAACGCATTTAATTTCAATTTTTCAAGGTTTTAGTTAAAGTGAAATCATATATGAGTATTCCTTGAGGGATAGGAAATCAGGAGATATAGTAAGATGTGCTTTCACTGGTTTAAACTTGATGCAATGAATGGGCATCTTAATAAAATACATCTCATGTGGAACATGCTTATAATTCATTTTAAGGAATTTGTATAAAAGTAATGCAGTACTATTAAAAAAAGTTGTAAGAATTAAAATATATATATGCACTAATTATACAAACACTATTAGAATTTTTGCCTTAGTTCCACTTAACTTTCTTTTCCATATTTATTTTGCCTAATTATAATTTTATGAAGCTTATATTCTGTAATTTAAAAAAATTTACTTATAATAAATATTATGTTTCTACATCCCACTTTATTACCATAGTGTTTTCATTATATTCCAGCCTGTGTATATGCTTTACTTTATATTGTGTATAATCATCTCTCCCTTTTCGGTCACCTAGATTATTTCCACTTAGCTTTTATGTTATAAACATCAATATGGTAAACTTCTCATGACTATGTTTTATTCACATTTTGGATGGGTTCTTTGATAAAATAAGTTACCATTAACATTTTGAGTTCTAAACTTTTCCCTAAACATTACTGCACCAAGCTTTATAGTGACAAGAAATACACAAAACACCAGTGTCAATAGCTCAGATCATAGACATAATTTTATAATTTTTGAACATCATAGGAAAAAGGCATCATATTATTTTATCTTTCTCTAATATTTATTGGAATGAAATATATGTCAATATATCTAGTCCTTTGACTTTTCTTTTTGGATATTCCTTAATGTTTTTGATTTGAAATAAGAGAAGTACTATTTCACTGCTATCTTTTTACATTAATGGACAGTGAGATATCATTAAGGTTGATCAGGAAATATAAAACATTTTTCAAATGAATATTAATTTATTACAATGTGGAAGTATATGCATATACTCCAGTAATACTGTGGAAACATTCAGTATTTATCTGATGATTCTTTTTATGAGGGCAAGTCAAAATTTTTTTCCCTACTTCTCAGTAGTAACACGACATCACTTGTGAGCAAGTCAATTTTTAAAAAATTAATTTTGAAGCTAACTGGTTATTGAGCCTTTTAAAGAATTTTGCTAATAGGGTTTTCTTTCACATGTTTAGATTTTGCTGAAAAGGCCAAGGTCTAGGAAGCCTCCTCTAATAGAGAACTTGGAACATTTCTCATTTGGTTAGGAATGGTAAAAAAAGTCTGTCATGCCCATTAATAAAAACAGCCCTCTGGTAGGAAAACCTGTACCTGTAGTAGGAGGAGAAATAAAAAAGTCCTGCCTAATGTATGCATAACAGACTACACTAGGGTTTGGATTTTTGATATTACAAAAGCATGACTTTATTTTATAAAGCCAATGTGTGCCATGCTGCCATGCCTTTGCCTGTCTGGCCTGCAGTTGTCTAAATTCAGGTCACAAACCGCAGCTACTTAAAGTAACATGCTGTCGTCAGTTTTTTTACCCATAAATGAGCAACGTGGCACTGGACTAAACATTGTTTCTGAGGTGATTAAAGACTTTCTTAAGAACTACAATGGTACAGTGAGTTTGTTTTGCCTCCTAATGCTCAGTGAGACTGGCAGGAAGTGACAGAATGTAGCTCTCTCAGATGGCAAAGGTAAGATTTTCCTCATCGCCATACAGAAAGTTACACTACTAACTTCTTTTCTGTTTTAGGCTAGATATAAAATAATATTTATAAGACACATTTCATTTGTAAAAAAAAAACACCATAATTTATCAGCTGTGTGCCAACCATCCAATGGGGGGAGGGGAGGCATGGGCAATATATGTAACCTTAACACTTGTATCCCCATAATACGCCAAAATAATATATATATATATATATATATATATGATGGAAAAATAAAAATATATATCATTATTATTATTTAAAGACTTAATATTTTTAACAGCAAGGAAATGCAACCTGCTTTAACGCATCCCCCCCATATCAGTGGCTTACTCCAAGCCACATGTGTTTCTCACCCACATAACTGATAAATTGAGTGTTTGTGGATGGTGGGGGCCTTTCCTCCACACAGTGATTCAGGGATCCATGCCCTTTCTATCTTCTGGCATGGAAGGCTTGAAGATCATTGCCTGAAGGCTTGAAGATCATTGCCTGACTCAGTCAGGGGGAAGGAAGACTTTACTTTTTAGATCAGTTTTAGGCTCATATCAAAATTGAGAGAAAAGTACAGGCATTTCTTGTATATACCCTGCCCCCACATGTGAATAGCCTCCCGCATTATCAACATCCCTCAACAGAGTGGTACATTTGTTACAATTGATATATACCTACATTGACACATTATTGTCACCTAGAATGCATAGTTTACATTAGGGTTCACTCTTGTGGTTGTACATTCTGTGGGTTTGGATAAATGTATAATGAGATGAATTCACTAATAATGGTGGATAATACTGTTATACAAAGCTGCCGTCCCCAACTCCGGGGCCACAGACCAGTACCAGTCCATGGCCTGTTAGGAACCAGGCCACACAGCAAGAGGTGAGCGGTGGTCAAGCAAGCAAAGCTTTATCTGTATTTACAGCTGCTCCCCATCACTCCCATCACCACTTTAGCTCTGCCTCCTCTCTAGCTAAGAGGGGCCGGGCAATATGGAAAAATATGTTCTACTTTGCTTAGACTAGCATAGGACTGTCACTAAACAGCCTTTTCTGATGCACTCTTTGTGAACCCTAGTATCTTTACATTTAACTCTTTTATTTTTCAGCCGTGTAAAAAAATATACAGCCTAACAAATTATTTAGAGTGAAAATGCATGTAAAATTTCCCCAGGTCAATAAATAGAATATTATCTTCCTCTCATAAACCCTCCCTTTATCAATTATCAATTATACCTCCATTCATATCCAAAATTAATCACTATCTTAGCTTTTATGATAATCACTTCTTTGATTTCCTTTAAAATATAACCACTTAAGTGTACATACCAAACACTTTGCGTAGGTTTGCCATAAAAGTGTTTTTATATTTTATGTCTGGATTTCCAGTCAAAATTTCTTTTGTGAGTTTCATCCACAATGTTGCATGTAGCTATCATTTATATATTTACATTGCTTAATAGTATTCCCCAAGGTCAGGAAGCTATTATCTGATATTATCTTCCATAAGCTTTATGATTTTGCTTTCACATTTAAATCTGAAATGTACTTGTAACTGATTTTTTTGTGCATGGTGTGAGATAAGGGTCAAAATTATTTTCTCCTTTTATTTTTTGTGTTTTATACCATATATGTATCCATATAGTATATTAAATGTGGCAAAGCCATTTATTGAAAAAATTTTTTCTTTCTTCATTCTGCAGAGCTATTTTTGTCATAAATCAAGTCCCCCTTTGTGCTTGGTTATGCAGAACATTCTGTTGTGTTCCATTTATTTATTCAGCCTTGTACAAATACTACACAACTGACTACAGTTCTATAGTCATATATATGTCATATATATATCATATATATAGTCATATATATATCCACATATAGAGAACATATATGTATGGATGTGTATATATGTGTGTGTTTGTGCATAAACACACACACACATTACTCTTTTTCTAGGAGGTCCATTTGCTCTTCTTTGCTACATCTTTTATACTTATGAATTGACCTTTAATTTGTGATCCAATCCTTTACTTTTTGTCATGGTCATACAATTTGCAGGTAAAAGAGGAGAGACTTTATTAGGAATTATAGGATGAATAGATGTACCATTTTCAAGATGTACACCTGAAAATGTTGAAATGTCTTCAAATGTTTCCAAAGTAGAAGTGACAGTTGCCACTTTAACTGCAAGTACTGTATATAGATATCTCCAGAGTTGAAACATTATGCAACAGCATATTTTGATTTTGACACAAAGAAAATTGCTTGATAAACTAGAATTCTCCACAGCTGTGTGGTCCAGGTTAAAAAACTAACAAAATAAGAAACATTAAGGCTGGACACGGCAGCTCACACCTGTAATCCTAGCACTCTGGGAGGCAGAGGCTTGAGGATTGCTTGAGCTCAGGAGTTCCAGACCAGCCTGAGCAAGAGTGAGACCCCATGTCTACTGAAAATAGAAAAGACTAGCATGGCCTTGAAGTGGTTATCTATAGTCCCAGCTATTCGGGAGGCTGAGGCAGGAGGATCACGTGAGCCCAGGATTTTGAGGTTGCTGTGAGCGAGGCTAATGCCATGGCACTCTGGTCCCCATGACAGAGAGAGACCCTGTCTCAAAAATATAAACATAAAAAAGAAAAAGAACCCTCTATAAGAGATGTCAACAACTGAGAAGATTTCAAGAGAGATAAGTTTACATATCCGGAATAACTGATTTTATATTCAAGTTCTGCATCAGCCAATGAAGTCCTTGATGAAGGAGACCAGCACACAGGTCTGTAAGATCAATAAACTAAGGCATTTCCACAGTGGACAGAAAATTCTCAATTGTTTGGCTTCATATTTTCTGTCATATATATGGCCTTCCAGGGCCACAGAGGGGCAGCCCCCACAGATTCGGGGCCACAGCTGGTCCTCCATGGCGCAGCCCCTAAGGCATGGCTAGGCACCTTCAGTTTCAACTCAAGAGCTTGGTGCTGGACTCCTACCTGGCCTTGGGAAGCTGGGACCCCAAAGGGTTTCCCTGAGCCCTGCCAAAAGTCAACACATGCAGGAGACAGAAGGGACCTCTGGTGAATTTTTCATTTCAGATATTTTATTTTCTTCACTAAAAGTTCCCATAGATTATTTTCGTAGCTTTATTTTCAATAATTATTTTGTTTCTTTCAGAGTTTTACGTATACTTCTAATAACTGTTTTAAATCTTTGTCAGCTAATTACATCATCTCTTTTCATTATGGTGTTTCCATCAACTGCTAGATGCCCCATTATGGAAGGAAGTGGAAGTGCACGTCTTGTGCATTGAATTTTGAGTCTCAGTGGTTACAATTTTCATACCGTTCAGGTGAGGCAAAGGCAATATACGTAACCTAAACATTTGTACCCCTGTAATATGCTGCAATAAAAAAAATTCTATTAATGTCTTTCTTTTGAAATTTTTTCTTTATTGTTATTTCTTCCTCATATTTTAAATCCATGTTTTATGCATTTTAAACATGCTTATTTTACACAGTATAAATAAGAGCTCTATTAGTTTTGCTCTTTTTTGTTTCTGCTGTTTTGCTCATTTCTTGTTTCTCCTATGCTTTGCATTTTTTGATTATGAACTCAATATCAAAAAGTGTTTGAGCTTAGCTAAAGTCATCCAATGCATTGCTCTAAGTCAACCTGATATTTCCAAAATGGGTTTAGTAACTTAGTAAGTCAAACTTATGTTTAAATATTAACATTTTTCTTGTCTAATATTAATATTACAGTAAGCAATATTCTTTCTGAGACGTAGAAAAATGCTTTAAGAAATCTCATTTTACGGGTGAATTTTGTCAAATGCAGACACAGTTCATTTGAAAAGTAGATTCTTTGGTATCTTCTTTTCTCTTTCTTCCCTGGTCCATCACTTATATAATGATCCCAATTCTATAATGTGTCTTAGTAGACCATTATCCCAAACAATGAAATAATATTAATTTTATCCGTATCAAATGTATAGAGCTTTGCAATTTAAAATATGCATTCACATATATTATCTTTTAAAAATTTATCACAACTAAGTGAAACAAACATTATTAACTTATTTTGAAAATGATAAAACTTGATTTAAAAGAAGTAAAATGAATTATCTAGGGTCACACTCTGAGGAACACTTCAGGTATAAATCAACATCCTCTGACTCCAGGTTCTGAGGAAGGATCGTAGGATATTTGCTATTATAAAACCTCCCTATCACCTACCCAAATTTTGTCAGGTATCATCCAGTTTCAATTCTAAGAGTAGTCTTGAATATTTTAGTCTTTGATAGTGTTAACAAGAAATTAAAATAAAATAGATCATGGAAGTAATAATTTTTAATGAAGATTTAACAAATATTATATCCCTACTATATGTAAGACACTGTACTGGGTGATATAAAATATATGTAATAAAGACATAAGTGATGTCAAACCAATTCCTTGGCTCTAGTCCAGAAACCAGTGGCTGATTCCTCCTCTTTTGAATAATATCTGATGGAATCCTATACTATAATCAAATGTAGAGAAAAAAACTGGATTACAACAGCGGTCAGTTGATGGTGAAGTATTAATCTAGTTAGTAAACTCACAATAAAGCTTTTTACAGAAACCATATGTACCAGGATAAATATATATACTGAAAACCAAATCAATATTATAAAGTATACTCTTTGAACACAGAATTACAGACAAAGGATCGGATAGCCTATGGAGCTGCATAAAAACCTGCAAGTAAATAATTTATCATGTTTGCTAAATAATTATCTGCAAATTGTATTATAGTCATACTCACAAAGCATAGCCTTCTGAGATTAGATCCTTGAGGATAAACAATGAAACTTCAATTTTAATTTTTAATTTTTCTATGTTCCAAATACTGTGGAACAATTAGTATTATTTTCCCTCATTTCCTATATATTTCATGTTTGAATATATATTATTGAGACAACTACAACTCTGTGTACATCTCTCTGGATTTATCATATTGTAGTAGAACCCTTTGTTTGTATGCCTGCTTTCCCACTTGCACAGACTGGCATATTAATCTTTGTATTCATAGTGTCTGTAACAATCCCAGGCATATAGTTGACATTCAGTATTATTAATAAATGATGACTAAATGAGTAAAAAAAGGAAGAAATAAATGTCCCCCAAATAGTCTATAATACAAAATTGAAACAAATTTATATTTTAGGTAATATACATAGTGTTTAGTTCTCTACTTCTTTTATTCCTAAATTCTTCACATAGTCCCTAAATCCTTTTTCATAAACATATACATGCACATGCACACAGGCATGTACATACACATACACAGCAAAAGCAAGAGTAGAAATAGTAAAAGTATAGAAACAGTAGAAATATTGCCTTTAAACTATCTCTACCCAAATGATCCAATGACACTCTACAAAAAAGACACCTGCACTCGAATGTTTATAGCAGCACAATTCATAATTGCAAGGCTGTGGAAACAGCCCAAGTGCCCATCAATCCAAGAATGGATTAATAAAATGTGGTATATGTATACCATGGAGTACTATTCAGCTCTAAGAAACAATGGTGATATAGCACATCTTATATTTTCCTGGTTAGAGCTGGAACCCATACTACTAAGTGAAGTATCCCAAGAATGGAAAAACAAGCACCAGATATATTCTCCAGCAAACTGGTATTAACTGAGTAGCACCTAAGTGGACACATAGGTACTACAGTAATAGGGTATTGGGCAGGTGGGAGGGGGGGTGGGGAGCGGGTATATACATACATAATGAGTGAGATGTGCACCATCTAGGGGATGGTCATGATGGAGACTCAGACTTTTGGGGGGGGGAAATGGGCATTTATTGAAACTTTAAAATCTGTACCCCCATAATATGCCGAAATAAAAAAAAAACTATCTCTAAAAATACCTTAAAAATGAAAAAGAAATAATTTTGAACATGCTTATTGATCTCTTCTAAGTAGAAATACAGTGCATATCTGTTGTAAAAATCTATTATATATCTCACAGATATAATAATTATAGACATTTTGGTATATTTTCTCTTTTTTCTATTTGTTGGCAATTTAAAGAGAGCTTGTGAACAGAGGCTAACAATGGGTGCATCATATGATTGAACATGTTCTTGAATCAGTTTGAAGTGGATATTGTTAAGCTAATGCTATTGCACAAGAAAATTTCATTTCACAATATGTAACAATCAGTACAATGATGCTGTTTATAAAATTATGATGAATTAATAATACTAGCTTCACCTGTGTCCTGCAAATCAATTATTAATAATATCAACAATGGACTTATGATTAACTCATAACATGCTAGTGAAACTGGCAAAGACAGGCTTTTATATTGAGTGCTTCCATACCAACCTTTCAGTACAGTGGTGCCCTGATAATGATGTAGCCATGTCTTTTGTTAAAATGCTATTATATATTGATGAGAGCACATTAGTATAAAGAGAGAAATGTTTAAAAACTCTTCAATGGCTATTTTTGGCACACAGGAACCAATAAATTAAGTTGAACCAAGTCCTTATAAATATCATATGATAGGCTAAAAATGACACAGTGAAGGTTGGCACGATCCTAGGTAATGAATTAGGTGGTAATTTGTGTGGCCCCAGGAAAGATGACAGCATGAGTGACCTTCTATGAAGTCCCATTTCACTCTACACAAAAATGAGTTGTGACATGATGCAGCAGCTTTAAAGAGTATCAATAAAAGGCATAGAATTTTCAGAAGGTGAAAGATTTTATAAGCTAACAAATAATTGCCCACATCATACGCAATATTCAGCCTTGCGAGTATACAATATTATATACAAAATATACCATATTGTGTTTCCATTGACATCCGTGGCTGGTGGCATGAAATCAGGAAAGCATCAGCAGCCTCCGGTGGGAGCAGGATGTAAAGCCCAAAGGGCATATTTTCTTAAAACAGCAACCAAACCCAATAATGCTACTTAGTAAAGCAAATAAACAAAAAAATAAGAGCAATACTACAAAACTTGCCTAGCTGAATTGATTAATTTCTCATATTTTAATTGCTGTAGATTTGATTTTTGAGTTTCTTGGAGGAACTACTATAGAAATCATAAGACTGCAGTATTTGGCCTCAGTCTTGTATTTCTTTTACTGTATCATTTTCCACCCCAAAGTAGTGAAAATGGTATTTTATTTACTTCTGGCGCAGATAGGAAGAAGATAGAAGGGGAACACAGAGAAGGATCTTTCTTCCTCTTTGTGGCTGGGGAATAGTGTGTTTTTTTAAAAAGATACACCATAGATTTTTTTTTTTCATTGTAATTAAACACCATAGATTTTTTTTTTTGCCCCATTTTAACCTCATTTAGACATTTTATTGATTTCCAAAATATTTTGTGAATGTTTTAAACTAATTAACTGCAGCAAAGCTCTCTGATAACGATAGAGTGTCTTTATCATTCTTTTGTGTTTGATGGCCAACTGGAGAGAATTTTGAGGGAAAAATCCAGTAATAAACCACCTTTGCTATTCTTCCCTTTCATAGTTGCAGCCTTCATGACTTCCCATCGATATCATGCAGCATTTCCCAGAATTTTTCCTGGGAAAAAATAATTCCCTGCCCTGAAATATTAATAAATATTTCTTTACTGTTGTTCTTGCCTTTCATTCTTATGGTTAAAGAAGTTTGCTAAGCATTGGGCTAAATAAAGTTAAAGATACTTCTTCACTGCAAGACATTTTAGAGCCTTAAAATGTATTCCAAGCCTCCAAGAGGATGATTGAGTATGCACTGTTTCCCAAAAGAATATAATCAAGGTCTCATTTTTTGTTGGGCAATCACATGGGGGACAATATCTTAGCAGACAATGGTATCCTAGAATTTTACTTTGGAAAAAACTCATCTGGGAACCAAAGAACATATATATATATATATATATATATACACACACATATATATATACATATATATACATATATATACATATATACATATATATACATATATATACATATATATACATATATATATATATATAACCTATGTTATATGTTTTTATTTGGATTTAGCCAAAAAAGTTGTATCTCATGTACAAAGAAAAAGATTTTTAATTATGAGCATGATTGTTGAATTCTACCTTATTATTTTGTGATAATTTAGAATCTTTTAAGCAGTTCCCAAGAAGGACTAGTTCAACTGTGAAGATTAAAATAAATACCTAACTCTTCAATGCACAGACAACGATGAACATCCACAAACATCAAGAATACCCAGGAAAGCGTGACCTCACCAAATGAACTAGATAGGGTACCTGTGACAAATCCTAGAGCAATGTAGATATGTGACCTTTCAATTCTTGTATTTCTTAATGTTAGAAAATGGCTTACAGTATTTCTAATATTTAGAAAGCCATGTAGTCTATTTACCTTTTCCTTTGAAATTATGAAAATCTTTATCTATAAGTAAAGTCAGTACACAAATCTATATATATCAATGCTATTTAAATGTTTTATTTTAATTCTTTGGTGGGTTAAAGTACAAACATCCATTCACGGTTTAAAGATCTATGAAATAGAGTATACCTCGTAAATAAGAATACATGATTAAAATTCTAAATATGTAAGTCTAAAGCAGTTATTCTGAATAACAGTAGAGAAAAGTCAAAGTAGAGGAAAGTCAAAGTAAGAGCATCAGAATTAGATGAGCTATAAAAAAACTCAAGAACAGAAAATAGTTGTAGTTAGTAATTGCACTAATTTTACTTAATTTACTTTCAAGCTAGTCAAGTCTGTGTCATTGCAAATTCCCATGAATAGGCAGTTTACTTTTATTTTCTTCTTTTATTTTATTTTGGTAGGACAAAAGTGGTGGTATAAGTCAGTATAGAATATATATGGTGAGAAAATATATGTGGCAAGAAACTGCTTTATTAAACAGCTTCAATAAAATAATAAAAACTAAGTGACTGTGATACATAGTCATTGTTCTACATACACAAAACATATGATTGTGTGATTTCTAAAACATTAACTGGGGCCTAAGAACTATGCCACTTTATTTCCTTTGTACCACATATAATTTACGTTCTTATGAAGAGCAATGGTATTGTAGGGAATCAATGTCTTTGTTTGGATTGGTCTAAAGATATTGACAATTATACCACCCACACCTCAAAACTACAATTTCTTAACTATCATTTCCTTGTAAGAAAGCCCTTTTTAGAAATGGGTTCATTTTTCTTTTTTTAAATCAGCCATATACTGTATTTATTGTGAAAGCAAGTCACTTCTTTTCAACTGATTTACAAAGAGTTTGGAATTATAATTAAATGTTCAAGGTAAATAAATTAAAAGAATAAATCCTTTTAGAAAATATTAATAATAAGAAAAACAAAAGCATAGGGAAATTTCTGTATTACTTAGAGAGGGGGGAAATGTAGTATTGAATCCAGTTCAAAAATCTTTCTGACAAAATAACCTTTAAATAATCTACCAGTGTACAATTGATCTCTTCTGTTGAGAAGGCCCCAAGGGCTTTCCTTGATAGGATTCCACTTCAAAGCCTGCAGCTTAAATTGCAAACAAAGGGAACTTGCGCTCCTTTAGTTTACTGTGCAAGCTGGTTTTAAAATGTCCTGATCTGTATGGAAGTTTATTAAATTTGTACTCTAGTTATATCCAGCACAGCAGTCAACACATCAAGATTCATAAAAGAATAAAATCCTAAAAACTTAATATCAAAAGCATAGCAGGCAAAGCAGAGCAGTAATTAATTATACTTCTTGCCCATCAAATAGGCATAAATAGTACATCAAAGCTTACATTATTTGAATACAACTGAAATTTGGGTTGCATTGGGAAAAGAACCTAGTTGTCTGTCAGAGAAAATGTTATTAGGGAAGAAAACACAAAATCAAAGGCTTGCTCAACTTAGATATAGCATCATTTAAGAGTCGTCCAAAATTCTTACCTACTCTAATCTTGAATGAGCGTGCTTTGTGTTTTATTGCTCTTGATTTTCACTACATGGTATCGATTGCTCTCAGCAATGCATCTAGGATGTTGTATTTCGGGAAAGAAAATGGCCTTTTCTTCATTCATTCTCAGAAACAAGGGCATTTGGATTTTTAACAAAATGTCCTAATTTCAACTTGTATTTGCCAACTCTAAAGTCAAGCATGCTAAAACTGCAGTCTGTTATAAATAATTTCAATAGCACAGAATAGATTTCTTTTGGAGGTAGATTAAGAGTAAGATAATTCCCTTTAAATAAGCAAACTTGAACTAACTAGCAGTTATTTTTGAGAGTAACATAAAATTTATATAACTTAGCTTAGACAAATTGTGTATATATTCTTTTAGAATGTCTGTAAAATATGTAAGTAAAAATTTATAGTCATTCTTATTGAATTGCTAAGTTGATAAGACCTGACATGTATTTACATAAGAGTTTTTTTTTTTCATTTGTTTTTGTTTTTGATTTTTGATTTTTGTGGTCAAGACTTAGTCACATTATTAGCTTCCAAAAGTCTGAAAAGAAATAAAAGCTATCATATGTACAAGTGTTAAAACATACTCACTTTATTGCTCATATTTTCAACATGTGAGCAATAAAGTGAGTATGAAAACACCAGCTGGTCCTGTATTCAATGGCACTTCAATGTATCACTTCACCCTGAATTTGTTAGGTAATAAGGAAGTTATTTTTTTCAGAATAGCAATAAATTATTGCTATTAGATTTTAAATTTAGACCCAGAACTTCTGAAATAAAATCTAACATTTGAACTATTGCTATTGTACATTGAAATATTATTTTCCACAAATATCCTACAAAGATTTCATATAAAATAAATATAAACTTTTTATGCCTTTTAATAATTTATATGTTTGCAGAAAAATACTCTTAAAACTCATGAACACATTATCCTTATGAATATATTTTAAAAATCGAATATATCTGCAGTTATTTTGACTTTAGGGATAGTAGGCATTAAAAATGTGGATTTGGGGAGATTGAGATCAGCTATTATCATAACTCTGCATACTAACTATTTCACTCTCTGGTCCCTTGATTTTCCTTTAGGTGACTCTCCTGCATTCCGGGTTAGACATATAACCGTGGCCTGGCCAATCAGCTTTAACCATCCTTGTTGCAACATAGATGGTTAAAAATTGGATGAGTGATGCACATTATTTAAAGAGATGCAATCCTTAGACATTTTCTAGGATTGTTAGGAAAGAGACTCTCCCCTCTGGTATTACCCAGAGGGTAGATGATGCAATAATATGCTTTATGAATACAAAGATAAAGTAATGGACGGTAACAAGAGGGAAGTGGGTCTACTTTAGACAGAAGTTTTCAGCAGTTTCTTCTCTGAGGATGTGATATTGTAGCAAAGACCTGAATATATTAAAACTAGAGAAGAGATTTCTGAGTAAAGAAAAGAGTAAAGTAAAATGTATAAAAATGAATCACAATGAAAAGACTTACTGTTTGGCATGAATAAGAAAATTATTTAAGAAGTGAACTTCTATGTGAACTTCAGAAAATGAACTTCAGCAAATCACCTCTGAATTTCATTTCATTTCATTCATTTCATTCAGAAATGAACTTCAGCAAATCACCTCTGAATTTCAATCAATATTAAATTCTGATTATGTTGGTAATAAATGTAAAACGAATTAAGGATTTCATAATTTGCTTTGCTTATTCCTTACTTGGAATACTAGGATACTCCAAGATTATGTTGAATTGAGAGGAATTTATTGCTTTTGCCTTCAAATCAATGCAATTACCTTTGGCAAATTGTGTACCACTGATGCCGGGAAGAAAACAATCAATTTTAAATTTTCCTGATCAATAACACTTAAAAGAATTCTAAAACATTTGCCACTGTTCTTTCTGTGGAAAAATTAACCAGACTTTATAATTCTCAACACCTTCATGAAGAAGTATTTCCTTCCACATTGAAAATTCTACTGTGCCTCATTTTCATTCTTTAAGATACAGTATGACCAAAGAAATCACAGATTTAGTTTATCCTCATGGGGGAGTGTAGATATTTGTATGTACCTGATATTTTTTTTAGCTGAATGGTGCTGTAAATCAAACCACAATTGACAATTTTCCTACTACTTTTTCTCTTCATTAATAAAAACAATAAAAAATAAGATAGGGGTGGAGTTATGGGAGAGTACAGAATTTTTATTGTTCACTTAAAATACTTAAAAGATTATCCTAAAGAGAATCAGTGAATTTCTGAGTAAAAGGAAGAGCATCAAACTCTGTTCCCTTTTTTATAACTGTATATCTGGGGTAAAAATGATGCTTTGAGGCCCTGATAATCATGAAGACTTTTGGAGTAATAAGCAAAGTCTTTGACATAAATGCATATAGAAAAATCAATGAGTCACAACGGCATGCAAAAATAAATGGTTTTACCAAATGGAGTACGAAGCCTCTCAGATGTTACAGCAATATACAGAGTTGAAATTAGTAGATTTTTTTCTTCTAGCTAAAATTTTACTTGGCAAGAAAACATTTCCAGCCTTTCAGTGATTTCAGAAGACTTTGAAATTTTACAGCTTAGGAATTATACCTTGAGTACATTGGCATGCATATAATGTATAAAATTGAAGAAGGTTCTGCATTGAAGGTGTTACTAATTTCATCCAACTGCATGCTAAAAGTAAATGAATTAAATGTCAATCTTCATGTCCTTTTCTAAAATTCTAGAAAAATATCAAAATAATTTTACCTCACCAAAAATTTGCAGTAATATCACATGCTCCCTAATCTCCTAATTTTTTTCAGAAATTCAATGTCTAACAATATAATTTTCATAAAAATAATACTTTTCACAAATAAAATTTTATAGTATTAGTAATTGCTAGAAATTTAAATTAAATAGTTCTCCCTAAATTACATTTGTGTGCAGTTGTAACATTTAATTATATTGTATTTTATTTCTTTTCATGCTTATAGTTTATAAAGTATACCTTTATAAGTATACCTTGTTTATAAAGTATAAAGTTTATAAAGTATACCTTTATAAGTATACCTTGCCTTTACATTAACTGTAAAAATAACACTATATAACAGATTCTGAGTGCCTACCAAGTAAATTGGCACCCTCATAAGTATTAGACTCATAGCAGAGCAAAAAACAAACAAAACACCTGATGGAGCTTCCATTTTAGTTATGGAAGGAGAGGAGAGTTAACTTCTAGATGACAGGCATTGCATAAATGGGATAAACATGAAAACATTAAAATGGCAGAACTTATAATATTTAAAACATAGGTTCATTTTGAAAGGCAGGAAATCATGGCTCAAATTCCACAAGTGTTAGCACATTTTATTCCATTTCTTAATTTCTTTTTAACCTCATCGTTTAGAAGGAAAGAAATTGTTCAAAGAATTTTCCTTGAATCTTTTCTTTCTATTTGAGGACTTTTTATCAACACAGAAAATGCTAATATGTTTCATTTAGAGATCATCTCTCACTCCATTGAAAACTAATATATTTCCAGCAATGTAGAGAAGAAAACTCAGCCTTGACTTTATAATCCTTCTCTCTATTGCTATTCACAGGAGGGGTGAAATGAGCAGTTGGCTTGTGCTGGGGAGAGAATTATCACATTTTGTTGCATATTCAAATAGACTTGCTCTATTTGATCCAAAGGCTCAAACCTTGCTCTGAAATGAAATTCGGGGTCCCCACTGAGTTTTCAAGATATGTTTTTCAAAAATTCACTTTATAGTACACGAAAGTTTAATATCACTTTCAAAATATAGTTTTCTCTAGGGAAGAGCTTCCCATGACTCCTAAAGAATAAATACCTTCAACTTAACTGGTCATTAGATGTCACTCCTCTTCTAAATGGATAGAGCTGAAAGAGGGTTTCTGTTTTCTTTGGCAGCAAAACTAAAATGCATCCAACGAGGAATAGAAAAGCATTTAAATGGGAACTGCAGATGTGTGAACCATTTGGAAAAATATCTTGCACGGAGTTAAGTGAAATTTATGAAAGTCTTTTGAACTAGCCTGGAACCATTTTAAAAGTCTATATCATATTGTAAGTACCTTATATTTATCTCTTACCACATAGCTGTATATTGCCCTTAGTGGTCGCCTTTTGTTTTTCATGAGTAAATTTAGTTCCTTTGAAAGTGCCAGAAAGTCATTCCTGGAGATGAAAGTCTACTGGAAACACAAGCAATAGCATGAAAAAACTTCCTTATTCTGCCCTGCTCTTACTATTAGTATCGTTTTATTCTCAATAAAGAAAGAATCACAAGAAGAATTCAAAATAATAGGGCCCTAATTCACTTAAAATGAGTAGGAAAATCTGCCGGACTAGTAATAAACAGCACAGATACTTTTTTTGTTAGGCATATCAACATTCTGAATTCTTCCTAATGACTCTATCCATCTTCCTTAAGTCCCAGTGTGAGTCCTAATTTGGCCATTGGACAAAATTGGGAATTACCATTCAAAACAGTTGAACTATGTTCACATAACTTAAATCCTGATCAATCCATGAAGCAAGTTAAGGAAAACCTATGAGGTTAACACACTTTCTCCATGTGTATTGTGTGGTTATCATGTAATGGGGTGAAAATTAGTAGAACAGGTACAGGGCAGCACCATAACCCAGCAATGACTGTTTTGGTAAGACAAGTCAGTATCAGGAAGGAAAAGAAAATCAAGTTCATTTTTTGTTTGTTTAAGATGTGGCTTAACATACTAGTTAATAAGTAAAAACTGTCATTGTTTTGTTCTTGATTCTTACAAGTGTTTAAGGGTTCCTGGGGTTATGGGCTTCACTCTGACTTTTCTCTTTATTGATTAAGCTAGGTAGATTGCACTTCACATAGCATAACGTGAATTTGAAAAATTCTAGACTTCCCTCAAATTAAAAATATATTAGTACTAGGATAATCTAAGTATTATATTATACTCCTACCAGTAAGCAAATAACAGTTGAAAGTTTCTAGATCAAATACATTATATCTATTTTTAAAAGATTGCTTTATATGCAGATTGAAGGGTCATAAAAAACAAAAAAAATGATATTCAAATAGACAAAAGTTACATTTGCAAACAAGTCTTAAATTATATGTTTGTATGTGATTTTGTCTTTAATCCAGGAAAATTGTTCTATGTATCTATTACCTATCAGTAGGAAACTCAAAAGAATATATATATATATATATATATATATATATATATATGTTTACTAGGCAAAGAAAGGTAAATAGCCTACCTTAAAATAAAGGTTATTCAGTTACTATAGATTTGAAAATGTTTTTGAAGCTCACATACTTTTTTACAACCCAGTTTTTATGGCATTAAACTTAGGGATTCATGTATTTTAAAATACTTATGTTAACATTAATGTCACAACAGTAATTTTGAGAAAAACATTACCAATAAAATCTCCTGGTAGGGAAAATATAATCTGTCAAATCACTCTTGATTCTAATAAGGATTAAATACATTACAAAACAGAATGGAAGGGATTTTTGTCTACCAGAATTTTCAGTCACTTATTCACCTAATGCTTATCACAGCAGCATAGGTGCTTACTTCTCTTTTTTATGGGTAAGAAAGCATTTTTAACTTTCCTTGGGGAAGTAGAAGGAGGGTTTGGAGATTTATAGTGACTATTTTTTAAAGGTCATCGGGGGTTAGATGCACTTTGCTGCACTCTGCATGATTTGTTAAGTTTTGTTTCACCTACTGCTTTGCTTCTTCATTTCTCAGCCAAAAGGAGGAACAACTCCCTGCTGCCTTACTACTTAGTGCTCAATTTTCACTTTTTTGAGAATTTATCATTTTTCTAAATATTTTAACTCTTAAGCAAAACCAGGAGACCAGTGATTAATTAGGCATATGAAAAACGCAATGTAAAAACTCTAAAAGTAGTTTTTGGTACAAGTTTACCAATAGAAGCAACAATGATAATAAACACACTAATATTAACTAGTAATTAAAATTTATTATATACTAGACACTTTATGAATCTTCTAGTTTAATTCTCCCAGCAAAATTATGAGAACAATTTCGTTCAGAAAACTAGGGCATTTGAAAGACTATCCATAGTCACTCTTAATACATTTTATACATAAAAATGATCTTAGACAAAAAGAATATTAAAGCGGAATTTTTAAATATCTAGTTCAACTAAATATTAGACATATATTATATTGTTTTAGGCACAAGGAGCTTATAGAAATTCCTTTATTATAGGAAATTTACAATCTGTTACAGAAAATACTTGTATAAACATTAATGAAATAGAGTCCAAGAGGCGAAAATGCAGAGATAGCTACAGCAAGTAAACATGAAAAGTCAGAAATTATATATGAATAACATTACAAATTTTGACTTTAAAACTTAAAGAGAACATTTTAGGTAGCATTAAAGTTAAAGTAAATTTCTATGTGTGAGACAGAAAAATCGGCAATCATTCCTTGTTAGAAATGTATTAAGCAAGGTTACAGAAAGGAGGTAGTGTTTGAGAAGGACCTTGCTATGAAAGGTCTTAATAGGCAAAAATGGCCTTCATGCTAAAGTAAATGCTAAGCAGCTTGAGCATGTTCCCTCAATATTTAGAAGGCACAGAATTCACTTTGAACACAAATTGCCTCTGGTACTTGAAGGGGAGTCATGGAAAATTAGAATGAAAATCAGATTCTAGACTTTGGGGAAAGGAATAGATTGAGGAGTTCATATATATTAATAATTTATTAGCACAAATTTTTAAAAAATAGCTAATTGAGGAGACTTAATTTGCACTGTGAACACGGCAGATCTCTAGGAACTTTCATTTGAACTCCATGCATGATGTGGGTAAAATGGAGACTATCTAAAATTAAAGGATGATTAGAGTTATGATGAGTGCGTCTATGGTGATGACAAGGGAAATAAAGGGATGAGTAAGAGAATAGTAACGTGAAGATAGAATCTATCTTCAAAAATAGTAACTGAGGTTAAAAAAAATAGAGATAAAGAGGAAGAATGGGAGCTGCATTTAGGTGGGGCAAAAGCCCAAATGACATATAAGAGGATTTGTTAAATGGAGAAAATGAAGTTCTTAGGAAAATGAGTAAATAAAATATTTCTGGTATAAGATCTTCTATCTCACAGTACCACAATCTAGCTGCGTCCCTGCTTGAGGTCTCACAAGCTGAAACTGGATTGTCGACCAATTATGTTCCTTTCTGCATACTCTGAGGATACATCCACTTCTAAGTTCATTCCAGTTATTTGAAGAAATCTTTCCTTTGTATTTATAGGACAGAGGTCCTGTTTCCTTGCTGGCTGTCCGGCCAGAGTTGCTGTTAGCTCCAAGTGGCTTGCCAGCAGGTCCTTGCCACGAAGCCTCTTCCATCTTCAAAGCCAACAGTGGATAATTTCCATCACATTAAATTCCTCTCAGGATTTAAATATATCTAATGTCATGAAGAACCCAGTCCTTTTGGAGAGCTCGCCTGATTAGGTCAAGTCCACGCAGGATGATTCCCCTTTTCAAAGTCAACTGTGCCATGTAACAGAAAAGTGAAATTCATTCTATTCAGTCCTTGGAATTACATAGAGTAGGTATATCAGGGGCTGGGGAATCTTGAGGACTGTTATGAAGTGCATGTTTATATCACCCTCAAATTCAAATCACCCCCAATAGGATGGTATTAGGAGGTGGGTGCTTTGGGAGGTAATTATATTATGAAAGTGGAGCTGTCATGATGGGACTTGTGCCCCTTTAGGATGAGCAAAAGAGACCTCGTTCTCCCTCTGCCCTCCACCACTGGAGATACAGCAAGAAGACAAACATCTACAAACTAAGCAGAGGACCCTCACCAGAACCTGACCATGCTGGCAGGCTGACCTCAGACTTCCCAACCTCCACAAGTGTGAGAAAAGAATTTATGTTTAAGCTATTGAGTCTACACTCATTTGTTATAGCAGCTGAAACTGACTAGGACAGAGACCATTTTAAAATTCTGCATACCACAAAGGCCACATTAAATAATGATTGTTGACTTTTACTCACCTGCACATCTGTATGAACTTCCAGGAAATGGACGTGTCTCATTGGCTACATTTTTTTTAAGGCTAATTCTTTACTCTTTAAAAATTGTAGACCTGGTGGTTAGTTAAATATTAATGCCAATACATATTCATGTTTAAGTTAGTGTTTTCCAGAAAGGACTTAGTTCTATGGCATGGCCATTCATTGAGGATAGTTTTATTATTAAAAAAAAAAATAAAATGAATACAGCTATTTCTTCTATAAAGTCTAGATTCAATGGGAAACTGAATGTATAGCCTTGTTATTCAAACCTAGGAGAAGGCCTAATGGACACTTGGCCCTTCTATTCAATTAATACTAAAAGCAGCTATAGTATGATGAAAAAGATTCTAGGTAGCCCGCATTCTCCAATTGTGTTTACTGTTTGTGTTAATTATGTCCTGTCTTGGTGTTCAGTATCAATTCAAATTATGTTGTCATTGAAATAGATTTTTGCAATCAAACAATAACCAGATTATAATAATGGAACTGAATATTATTTGACAGGTAAATATATCAAAAGGCATGACAGGTATATATGTCTAAAATATGGTCTTGTCCTGGACAAATAACATGAAATAAAAAGTATCTTGTAAAAATAGTATATGAGAGGAAACAATGGACATTGAAAAGTATTTGTGAACAAATATAAAGGATGCAATATGTGTTGGTAAAGATAAAAAAGGAATAGGTCAGATGATAAGAGATCATGAAGTAACTGGTCAGTTTAATGGGGATTCCTCATTTCTTTTATCCCAAATGAGCAACTAATCATCTCCTGGCTCTTTTCCATCTGTCTTGTCAAAAATGGAACATTCTGAGGTGAGTTAATTACAAATTACATAGGGAGAGTATTTCTGAAGCCCTTCCCTGTGTCTCAATATGGCCATGACAGCCAGGTTATCACAATCTCTTCAAGAAAGACTTTTGTAATTGGAAACTCTGCTTCTGATATTTAAGGAAACTACCTCTCCTGTCTACCTGCCCAGACACCCACAAAACTTCAAGAATAAACAATTTACTTTGGAAGGTATAATACAAAGAATATTGTACAGATATAGGCATTCTATTGATTCTTTGCTGATTTTTATTTTGACCTATGTGAGTTGATTAACATTTTTTTTTCCAGCAAACTTCTCCATTTGATAGATGAATTAGAACTTTGGTGGATTAAGAATCTTTTTTATATATTAGTTTGATTTCAAAATTTTATTCTAATGAGTATTTTGAGCCTGCACATACATGCAAACCCAGCTCACCTATTTCCAGTTATATTACATATGTATGGTAGATTTTTATAACAAATTAAACTCTACATACACACAGTTAAATGATACAAAACATAGATTTCCCATCACACTTTTTGATATATCTCATGCAGAGCTATATGACTGATTTTTATATATTAATTTGAAGTCTAGCTATACTGTTACATATTATATTGATTCTATTAATTCATTTGAAGTTTGATTTCCTATGTATAATCTCTAAATTATTATTTTTTATAAATTACAAAATTTTATTTTAAATTTAATTTTCATTTTAATTGTATTTATTATCATTATTATTGTTTTGTGTAACAGAGTGACTTAGGATTTTAGTTCAATGTACAATAAGAATGATGATAGTGAGAACTTTGTATTATTTCCTAATATTAAAAGAATAGATATAAAATTGTTTATCAAAAATGATATATTTATAGGAATTTAGTAGATACTCTTTATTAAATTTCTTAGCAAGCAGAAATCTTCTTCTGCTTGCTAAGAAATTTTACTTTAAAGGTTACTGCATTTTATATAAAAAATTCTGGATGTACAGAGAAGAGCACATGATTTTCCCCCTTTAATATGTTTGCGTGGTGCAGTATGTTTACCTATTCTTTAATATTAACCTCTTGAGATATACTCAAGTTGAATAAGATGCCTTTCTTTTTTTAACCTTAACAGGCTTAGCATGACTCTTTTGTTTTTTTATATATTGAGCTTGGTATTAGCTTTGATACAACTCTACTACCTTCATAGATGAATTGAGGAGCATTCAATATTTTGCCATTCTCTAAAAAAGAGTTTGTTAAAGATTGGAATAAGTTTTTTCTTGGAACTTGGGTAGAACTCATTTATAAAACCAGCTGGACCTGTCACTTTCTTTTTGGAAAAGGTTTATCTACTTACACAATTCCTTTCATGATCACAGGATGGTACAATTTCTGTTTCTTATTTAACTTGTTTTGTTAAAATATATTTTAATAAGAGTTCAACTGTTCTATTAATTTTTAAAATCCATTGCCAAATATTTTATACAATATCCTTTCATTATACATGAAAATAATCCCTTTTCGTTGCTAATATCTATTTTTGTCTTCTATATTTTTTCTTAATCACTATAACTAAGGGTTTCTCTACTTAAAACTGGGATCCTCAAACTTTTTAAACAGGGGGCCAGTTCACTGTCCTTCAGATCATTGTAGGGCTGGACTATAGTTTTAAAAAAAAATATGAACAAATTCCTATGCACACTGCACATATCTTATTTTGAAGTAAAAAAACAAACAGGCAAAAATACCCGCGTGTGGCCCGTGGGCCATAGTTTGAGAACGCCTGAAAAATTTGTTTACAAGGTAAAGATTTGCTTTTGTTAATTCTTTCTAATGTGTCTTCATTTCCTATAATGTTAATTTTTGTATTTATCTTTATACTTTTTATTTAATCTATTTTATTTTAAAAATTCTCAGTATGGATTTCTAGCTCATTAATTTTCTTACCAGCATTTTTCTGATACACACACACATACATACACACACACATTTTTTTTTTTTTTTTGAGACAGAGTCTCGCTTTGTTGCCCAGGCTAGAGCGAGTGCCATGGCATCAGCCTCACTCACAGCAACCTCAAACTCCTGGGCTCAAGCAATACTTCTGCCTCAGCCTCCTGAGTAGCTGGGACTACAGGTATGTGCCACCATGCCTGGCTAATGTTTTCTATATATATTAGTTGGCCAATTAATTTCTTTCTACTTATAGTAGAGAAAGGGTCTTGCTCTTGCTCAGGCTAGTTTCGAACTCCTGACCTTGAGCAATCTGCCCGCCTCGGCCTCCCAGTGTGCTAGGATTACAGGAGTGAGCCACCACGCCCGGCCACACACACATTTTTTAAGCTATGATTTCCTCCTGATAAACTACTATCCTTTATCTTGGAACGTTTTTTTGGTTACCCCTTTATGTAGTTCTCACTCTATCCCTCAGTGCTACCATTGTACATAATATGTGCTTTTAAAAAACTGATATGGGCTTTTATTTTCCTAATGTGTCTGCCCTTCTGCTGAACTATAAATTTCTCTTTTATTTGAATATAACATTGATCTTTAATTTTTCTAATTTCAAAATATTACTGGGGTACAAATGTTTTTAGTTACATGGATCACTTTTGTAATGATTAAGGGTTATAAGTGACATGGTGATTGTACCCATTAGGTAGGTTTTTGCCCATCCTCTTCTCCCCCCTACCCCCTGCTTTATTTCCACTTGATTTTACTTCCCTCTGTGCACATGTATGCTCATAGGTTAGTTCCAAAGTAATAGCAAGTACATGTGCTGTTTGTTTGTCCATTCTTGGGGCACTTCACTTAGAATAATGTTCTCCAGTTCCATACAAATTTTTGCAAAAGGCATTAATTCATCCTTTGTATGGCTGAGTAGTATTCCATGGTATACACATACCAGATTTTGTTAATTTGTTAATGAATTGATGGGCACTTGGGTTAATTCCACATCTTTGCAATTGTATATTGTGCTGCAATAAACATGTGACTACAATGTGTCTTTTAGATAAAACGACTTCTTTTCCTTTGGGTAGATATTCAGTAGTGGGATTGATGGGTCACATGGCTAAATTTAATTTTAGTTCTTTGAGGAATCTCCACAATGTTTTCCATAGAGATTATAGTCATTTGCAGTCCCATTGACAGTGTATAAGCATTCCTTTCTCACTGCATCCATGCCAGCATCTATTGTTTTGGGACTTTTTAATAGAAGACATTCTGATTGGAATAAGGTGATATCTCATTTTGGTTTTAATTTGCATTTCCCTGATGATTAGTGGAGCATTTTTTCATATGTTTATTGAGCCTTCGTCTATCTTTTTTTGAAAAGCTTCTGTTCACGTCTTTTGCCCACTTTTTAATGGGGTTGTTTGTTTTTTTCTTGCTGATTTACTTGAGTTCTTTCAAGATTCTGGTTATTACTTTTTTATTGGTTGTATAGCTTGCAAATATTTTCTTCCATTTTTTTGGTTGTCTGTTTGCTCTGTTGATTATCTCCTTAGTTGTACAGAATCTTTTTAATTTAATCAAGTCCCATTTATTTATTTTTGTTGTTGCTATAATTGTCATTGGATCTTAGTCATAAATTTTTTGCCTTGGCCAATATCCAGAAGAGCTTTTCCAACTTTTTCTTCTGTAATTCTTATGGTTTCATGCCTTACATTTAAGTCTTTTATACATCTTGAAACAGGATCCATATCTCTTACTACTCACAAAAATTAATTCAATATGGATATGAATTTCTTAAGAAGATGCATACATATCTCAATTATATACTCCTTAGGCCTATCTAATTCATGTAATATGAAATGGCAAATTGCATTAATTATTTGTTAAATAAATAAAAAATAAATTAATAAGTTTTATGCTACTTTTATAAATAAAGGAGTAGAAGCTGTTTGGGCTTTAAATCAGGAATGTTGACTTACTATTGATAATGAAATTTAAAAAGGATTAATAGATGGCATCTTGCACAGCCTTTCCACGGCACCCACTGACTCAATATACAGGGAGTGGTCCAATTTCACCCACAGACACCACCTAACGCCTCAGAAACTAAACAAGGTGTGTGAATACCCAAACAATAACCTAAAGGAAAGAAATAACAACTGATGGACATGGGAAGAAATCAGCGAAAGAACTCAGGAAATATGAAAAACCAAACAGAAAACACACCCCCAAAGAGGAGCACCAGCCCCCTAGAAACAGACACCAACCAAAATCAGGCAACCAAAATGACAGAAGAGGAATTTCGTATGTGGATCATAAGAACACTCACGGAGCTGCAACAACAACTCAATAACCAACACAAAGAAACCACAAAAAGTCTCCAGGATCTGGAAAAAGAAATGGACACAATGAAGAAAAGTTTAACTGAACTCCTGGAAATGAAGAATCAATTCAGGGAACTACAAAATGCAGTGGAAAGTCTCAAGAACAGGGTAGATCAAACAGAAGAAAGAATCTCAGAGATTGAAGATAACACCCTCCAACTAAATAAAACCATCACAGAGATAGAGCAGAGAAACAAGAGAAAAGAGCAAAGCCTACAAGAGATGTGGGATTATGTGAAGAAACCTAATGTGAGGGTCATAGGGTTACCAGAAGGGGAAGAGGACAACACCCAAGGGTTGGACAAGCTATTTGAAGATATAATAGAGGAAAATTTCCCAGGCCTTGCTCAAAATCTCGATATACAAGTTCAAGAAGCTCAGAGGACCCCTGGGAGATTCAATGCAAACAGGAAGACGTCACGACATGCAGTCATAAGACTGACCAAAATATCAACTAAAGAGGCCCTTCTAAGAGCTGTAAGACAAAAGAAGCAAGTGACATACAAGGGAAAGCCAATTCGAATAACACCAGATTTCTCTAATGAGACTTTACAAGCAAGGAGAGACTGGGGCCCCATTCTCACTCTTCAGAAACAAAACAATGCCCACCCTAGAATCTTTTTCCCTGCAAAACTAAGCTTCATATATGAAGGAGAAATAAAGACATTCTCAGACAAGCAAAGTCTCAGAGAATTCACCAAGACAAGACCAGCCCTACAAGAAGTACTCAAAACAGTGTTATGCATGGAAAACCATAATAAAAACTCACGAATATAAAAACAACCAAAACCCAAAGATTAAAGTCCAGATAGTACAATGGCTCAAGAGAGAAATCAAAGCAACAACATCCAACCCAACAGAATGAACAGTAATCTACCTTACCTATCAGTTCTCTCAATAAATGTGAATAGCTTAAACTCTCCACTCAAGAGACATAGGCTGGCTGAATGGATAAGAAAATACAGGCCAAGTATATGCTGTCTTCAGGAAACACATCTAACCTGCAAGGATGCATATAGACTAAAAGTAAAAAGGTGGAGATCAGTATTCCAAGCAAGTGGAAGCCAAAAGGCTGGTGTGGCAGTTCTAATTTCAGACGATTTAGTTTTTAAACCAACAAAAGTAGTGAAAGAAAAAGAGGGTCATTATATAATGGTGAAGGGCACACTTCAACAAGAAGAGATAACAATTTTAAATATATATGCGCCCAACTTAGGTGCACCCAGATTCATAAAGCAAACTTTACTGGACCTAAGCAAATGGATTAATAGCAACTCCATAATCACTGGAGATTTCAACACCCCACTGACGACAAGAGACAGATCCTCCAAAGAGAAAATTAATAAAGAAATAATGGACTTAAAACTCTAGAACAATTGGGTCTGACTGACATTAACAGAACATTCTACCCAAAATCCACTGACTATACGTTCTTCTCATCAGCTCATGGGACATCTCTAAGATTGACCATATCCTAGGACACAAAGTAAACCTCAAGAAATTTAAAAAAATAGAAATCATACCATGTATCTTCTCAGATCACAGTGGAATAAAAGTAAAAATCAACCGTAACAGAAACTCACATTTCTACACAAAAACGTGGAAATTAAACAACCTCCTACTAAATGATTACTTCATAAATGAAGAAATCAAGATGGAAATAAAAAAATTCTATACTCCTACACTGCTGGTGGGACTGCAAATTAGTTCAACCTCTGTGGAAAGCAATATGGAGATACCTTAAAGCCATACAAGTGAATCTACCATTTGATCCAGCAATCCCATTGCTGGGCATCTATCCAAATGATCCAATGACACTCTACAAAAAAGACACCTGCACTCAAATGTTTATAGCAGCCCAATTCATAATTGCAAGGCTGTGGAAACAGCCCAAGTGCCCATCAATCCAAGAATGGGTTAATAAAATGTGCTATATGTATACCATGGAGTACTATTCAGCTCTAAGAAACAATGGTGTTATAGCACATCTTATATTTTCCTGGTTAGAGCTGGAACCCATACTATTAAGTGAAGTTTCCCAAGAATGGAAAAACAAGCACCACATATACTCACCAGCAAATTGGTATTAACTGAGCAGCACCTAAGTGGTCACATAGGTACTGCAGTAATAGGGTATTGGGCAGGGGGAAAAGGGGAGGGTATATACATATATAATGAGTGAGATGTGCACCATCTGGGAGATAGTCATGCTGGAGACTCAGACTTGTGGGGGGAGGGGAGGAAATGGGCATTTATTGAAACCTTAAAATCTGTACCCCCATAATATGCTGAAATAAAAAAAAAGGATTAATAAAATATAGTAAAAATGACCTTAGAATTAGGTGTTTGATACGTGGCAAAGGGGGTAGCACAAAGCAATGCAGAAATAACAGCTTGTAAGTACAATAGTGTTGGGAAATCTTAATAATAAATGTAGAAAGACTCCTACATTACACCCCAATAAATAAGGACTTCTAATGAACTAAAGACCTAACTATAAAGCTAATGGAAGAAAATATGAGGGAATACCTTAGTGAAAGAAAATATGGGAGAACACCTTCATGGTAGAGGAATATTTCATAATCAAAATTTCTGAGACACAAAACATGAGGTGAAAATTTGATGAATTAAATTATGTCAAATTGAAGGATTTTTTTTTTTTTGCCAAGATGAAGATTACCATCTTACACTCCTATCAAGAATTTTTTATCCTCTTATGAAGCTAGATTGGAAAACTATGTCCTGTGGGACAATGGGCTATAAACAAAAATGATTTAAGTTACTTCTAGGCAAAGATGCTTAGGTAAGATGAGGAGGTTAAACCATACTTATTGATTTTCCTTTCCTCTGAAACAGTAAAATGCCTAGTTAGATGGTAAAGTCAACAGATGGAAATCTTTTAGATTCCTAAATCCACATTCTGGAGAGGTTGCTCTGAAGACTGACCAGAACTGCATCACACACAAGTCATTTGTTACTGCAGCATAGACCTATTCTATTCTATTCTATTCTATTCTATTCTATTCTATTCTATTCTATTCTATTCTATTCTATTCTGACTATTACACTCTTTAATGAAGGACACTCATCATAACCAAAGGCTAGAAGAAATGATCTCATGTCTAAAACCATAATAAAAAAGAATAGCTAGAATAAAAAATGAACTTCTACAAGTCAACAAGAAAATTAAAGGAAAACTAATAAACCAGTGAGCAAAGGACAAAAATATGTAAGTCAAAAGAGGAAATCACCAAATGATTACTAATTATTTGATGCTCTGATTCATTAGCAACTTCTCAATGTACATTTAAAAAACATGAAAATGCCAAAAATAGAAAAAAAAAAAAAGATAACACCAAGTGTTGGTGAGAATGAGGAAATATTGAAAGTCTAATATACTTCTATTGAGAGTTAAAATTGTTACAGCCATTTAAAAATTATCTTGCAGAAGTCAGTAAAAATTACTATCTCTATTACTTTAGACACAGGAATTCTACTTGGAAATATGTTCACACTCACTCAGTCCCATAGCTTCTTCATATTTGTTTATAGTAGAATATGTCTATTCTGAGTAAAGCAGACAATTAAAATGCAGTGGACTAAGTTATAGAATACTACACAGCAGTTAGAGGCAAAAAAATAGATCACAGATCTTAAAAGCATAGCACTGTGTGGAAAAATGAGAGAAAATGATTTTGATAGACATAGATCAATAACATTTATGAACATTTTAAAAATATGCACATAATACAAAAAACTATATTTTATACCAAGATACATGAGAATTTAAAGAAATGTAGCAGATATACTAAAATGTTACCTATATGGAAGGACACAATGGAAGTATAGCATGGAAATGAAAAAGAAAAAATGAAAAAAGAGGGAATTCTTGATAGATAATTATGATAATAGAGTGTGAATTGGAATCTGTGATTAACTCAACAGGCTCTGTGTGAGTCCAAAGAAGAAAAGAAAATATTAGGAAAACATTGGGAAAATATTGCAAAAACAAGAATACTAAGGAGAATTAAGAAATTCCCAACTTTGGCCTTTATTAAAACATTTGATTTTTAAGCTCATGAAAATAATATGAAAAAAAAAGAGTTCATTAAAACAAAACCAAGAAAGATAATAAGCAAAAAACAAAACAAAACAAAACCCTCATTTGACCCAAATTTTTATTCTTAATATCTGAAGCAAAAACAAAAAAAGTCACTTATTATGCTTTGTAATTCTATGTTCAATATCTTTATTGAATTACCCTTCCACATTATTAAAAGCCATGAAGGAATATTTCTATACCTTGAAGTTTTCCTCTTTGTTTTTTGGTATAATCCCAAAGCAAGAAGAAAGGGAAAAATGTGAGTTTTTTTTAATGCCATAGAAGGAAGACTAGTATTAAATAGAGCTTTCTTTGACAGAGCTCATTTGTAGCAGATTTTACCTTCCTAAATATGTTTATTAAAACAGAAGTAAAATAATAAGCAAATCCTAGTGAGTCACCTACACAAAATAAACTACCTTGCCTGGTGACATAAAGAAATGCAGTATGAGACAGTACAAAGGTATAATTTTGTTCAGATATTCAGAGAAATAATCACTACAGGAAGCACAGCTAGGGTTGAAGTTTAAGTTCTTAAAACCTCATGTTTTCTAATGGTATCTAATCATTCAAATTGTTAAACAGATTGGTACTAAGTACAAATAATGGGACAAGACCGTGTTTTGTAACTTCTTGTGGATATAAGTTTGGTTGTCTATTGCAACAAATTTATAATAATTTTTTTGGACAATTCACTGTGAGATTTTTGACAATGGCCATGAACAAAAGCTTGTATTCTAAATAGCCAGCTAATTTCCAAAAGGGCCTTTTGAGCATGAGACTATATCACCATTTCTTTTTAGCTTTGGTCAAGAAAGGGTCAATTATGGGAGTTATTGTTGATTACATGTTAACATTCACAGGAAACAGACTATGGTTATTTTAGGATCAAGATGACAGCTATATGAAATGATAACATAGCTATATTGGGAAATGTAATTAAACTGCCTCTGTGTTGAATGATAATTGCAATGAGATTGCTGGGTGAAAATTTGATGATGAAACACGAAAGAATTTGAAGCCGTACTGACTTCAGTCTTATATAGAAATACAAAATCCAAACCAGGTTGGTGAAAAACGTTTTGTTCTCAGTAAGTATTAAGTGAACAACCAGTTAAAAATTGTTCTTTTCTCTTAAGTCAGCAAACTGTACCATGACAACTGCCTTTCGCCAGCCTACAGGAGCTGTTCTCGTTGTACAATTCTGAGCAGATAATACTTAACATTTTGCCCATATATCTCTTCATTCTAAAGCACAATACAGGAAACTAGACCCTGCTATTAGCAAGGCCCAAAGAGGGCCCTAGCAGGATCCCAGCAGACACGCAGCTATCTTTAAAGAGAAAGTCAGACGGCCCTGGAGTCAAGAGCTTCACAAGACTCTGTTCTTGCCACGCAATTTGTTTCCATTGAGGAGGACATACCACAGATTACTTCAATCGATATCCTATAGTTAAGCTGCTCTTGCATTCTTGGAAGAAATCAATTTGTAAACTGCATATCATCCAACTGGTAACATGCATTTTAAAATAATATGTTACTTTTCATTGAACACATCCTGCATGCAATAGGACTATTGTTTATTTTCAAACATGTATTCTCGAGGAAGTATTTTATTATTATTATTATTCTTGTAACTCAAAAATTTTACTGGGAGATTTTATATATATAATTTATATATATATATATATGTTTCCTTCTCAGGATTCTGATAATCTATTAACTGTATTTTCCCCCCTCCCTCAACAGCTACTATCTTCTTTTTTTTTTTTTTTTTTTTTTTTGAGACAGAGTCTCACTTTGTTGTCCAGGCTAGAGTGAGTGCCGTGGCATCAGCCTAGCTCACAGCAACCTCAAACTCCTGGGCTCAAGCGATCCTCCTGCCTCAGCCTCCCGAGTAGCTGGGACTACAGGCATGCGCCACCATGCCCGGCTAATTTTTTTTATATATATCAGTTGGCCAATTAATTTCTTTCTATTTATAGTAGAGACGGGGTCTCGCTCTTGCTCAGGCTGGTTTTGAACTCCTGACCTTGAGCAATCCGCCCGCCTCGGCCTCCCAAGAGCTAGGATTACAGGCGTGAGCCACAGCGCCCGGCCTACCATCTTCTTTTTGATCATTTCCTTCCCTTTGCTCTTTTTCTTTTACTTGTATTGAGATTCTCTGTTTCTCAACATCACTAATATAATTTTCTAGGGTATAATGATATACTTTCTCATCTTGGTACCTCTAAAGCACATTTTAATTTGCTGCTATCTTTTTAGTTACTCTTACTTTCATTATCATCTAGTAACTACTTTTAATTTTATTTTGTATCTCAACAAGCTGGATCAATTTTCATCTCATTTCTTTTTGTTATGTAATAAAGTTTTTATCACATATAAAATTTATTTTATTGAAGACACATGCATATGTATTTAAAACATTGTTTTGTTTTTGTAGAAAGCCTTCGCTTATTTATAATTTCTTCTGCATCCATCTTAAGATCAATCATTTACTCTTTCTTGTGGTTGCCACCTAAATGATATTTTCCCCTTTTTATTCATCCTTGAAAGAAAGACAACCTATCCATGTCCAAGGTTTGTCACTTAAAAGGTATGAATTATGCCTTTGAAACACATCATCATCCATCTGGATGCTGCATGAGACACTCTAGCACATATTTTCATTCTAGAATACACCTGTCTGTGTAGCTCTCTTGATCTGGACAGATCTTTCCTTCTGTACTATTTCTAAATCCTCAGAGTTTAAAGAAGTGAATTTCTGCATAGGTCATGAGGAGCAAATTATAGCTCCTCTCTAGAAATAGTGCATTAAATAATATAACTTCCAGAGTATGCAGCTACTGCAACTCTTTTTATAAACCTCTGGTTGATCTCACATCCAGGATGTTCCAGTTACCTTTTCGTAGCCACAGACATATCCCTGAATGTTGAGGAAAGGATCTGAGAGGGTTTTTTTTTTTTTTTCCTTTTCATTCAATATTTTGTCAGTGGGGAATTTTAAAAGAGTGATACATTTAATTTTTAAAATGATGCCAGTTATTTCATAGTCTCAAAAACTAAAGAAAGGGGCCATTTTATCAGCTAAGGCCTTATATCATAAAGTGCAACATCCAAATTTCTAAAAGCTAGAATTGGAATTTACTCATCCTTGAAGTTTCTCAAAGTCACTCTTTGATTTTAAAGAATGAATAGCTCTTTGTGGAAGAAAGACAGCATTATTAAATTACCTTCAGTAATTGAAAAGGAAGAATATCTGAGTTGCAGGAAGTCCAGAGTAAAATAAAATCATATGAAACAAACCAAACTTATCTTATAAATACCATATGTGTGGACTCTTGACAATGGCTTTTGTTAGTTTAGTATGAAAGTAATAGAGCAGCAGCTTGTATCATTGTCTTAGACAGAAAAAGTCTATAACAATTTGTATAATAGAATTAGACACTCCATTTTTTTATATTACATTTTACCAATAAAGTACTCTCCGTGTTATTTATTTTTTTAAATAATAGCGTGGTTTGAATAATAAGAGACCTGGCCAAGGTTTTCATTGTCGCTGCATTGTTTGGGAAGCACAATGAGGATCCCTTTATCTGTTTGCCAAACATGGAGTTTGGTCCTTGCTATATCTCTAGCTACCAACAGCAGTGTGAATGTGATACACACAAATAAGTTCTCTTTCTTTCATCTACATGTAAACTAACACATCACATTGTCTCCAGTATCAGAAACTCAGTATTGAGACTGTGGAGGTACGTGGCATTTCACATTTTAAATTTTGAATTCTTTCAATGTCTACCTACATTATCTATGAGGAGAGCCAGCCCTAAGACAGTAGGTAAAGTTGACAAAACTTGCCTCCGAAAGTCCCTCACTGACCCTAAGTTCTTCTCTCATTGGGGACATACTCCAGAGACAGCTCTTCAAGATGGACACTTCTCCAATTCTTTCTGCCAGAAGAGAGTACATAACAATCAAGTCAAAATTAATGTATTAGTGTGAATCACTTCATTGATAATTTTCCACATTCCCCACAACCATTCTCTAGGTGTCTTGGTAAGAATGAAATGTGTCATACAGGAGGGAGCAGGGAGTCTAGTAGATGTGGGTTAGGATTTCACCTTTTATTTTATTGGGCAAAATTTATAAATTTCTTAAATTTGCTCATCCTCAATTTCCTAATTTAATAATTTCCATATATATTGCTATGAACATTAAATGAGGAGACAACATAAGGGAAAGTATTTGCCACTTAATAAGCATTAACAATATTTATTTTTTTTAAATGACTTGTCGTTTTAGAACTGGAAATCCAAGGTAAGAGAATATTTGAGGCAAATAGGTAATTACATAATCTGCTTGTGTGCACGGGCACTCTCACTTTTAAAGACTGGGAATATTAAGCAATTATTTTAGGGAAAAGCAACTCTCCATTCTCTTGTCTGTACCAAAATAAAAACTTCTGTCATCTTTGGAAGTGTTTGGAAAGTAGATCTTTCTCTCTCTCTCATCCAAGTAAGATGAATACTAAAATCTTAGGTAATTCTTTTGGAGATGTATTTCATCATGCCATGATTATAGAAGTGATATAATATATCCAAGCCCGGATATCACACAGCTTGTTCTTTTCTGACTTTTTATACTCTTTGAATTCATTCCAAAAAGTAAAATACTTATGAAGGAGACTTCTGGAACTCTCAAGCACATGGACACATGATCAGCTTCCAGTGTTTTGAGTTTGAGACTGTATTTTGATCAAATGAGTTACAACTGGCATCATTACACTTGAAAGATGACAATTTCTTGGGAATCGTTTCCCACTTCATTAAAGAAATGAAGAAATAAGTGAAGAGATCTAATAGAAAAAACAAAAATTTATCAGTTCAGGAGTTATGATATCATTTTTTTAATCAACTAGATATTTGTAATAAAATAGTGACAACATATGACAAGTTCTTCATAAGTAGATGCAAGATTACAATAGACCAGTGGTTTTAAAATATTTTAGCTTCAAAATTCCTTTTCTTTTTTTAAAAGAAGAAATACCATGGACAATCTCATATATAAAACAGATAAGAAAATGGCTAGCTAGGCCTGGGTAGTTTGGGGTGTTATGCTATTAGATCACGGTATGGCCCAGGAGTTTCTTCCATGGAAAATATTTTCAGCATTCTATGTAGCATAGTAGAAAGTGACAGTAATGGATAGTAGAGAGAGGGGAAAAACTAAACAGACAGAACTATACATTCTATATATTTTAGATCTTATTTTCTTAGTTTACTATTTTCCTCTTGATCATCATAATAATTATAAATAATTTAAAAAACCAGCAAGACCCACAATGTACCACACACTAGGTCTTATAGACTTTACTTCTGATAGTCACAAAAATCAAAGTAATGTTAAAAACCTTTATTTTTATTGTTAATAAGAAAATTATATCACTGAGAATTTTATCCAAGCCACAATTCACAAATTATTACCATAATTACAAGCATATATTTTAATCTGTGTTGATTTTTATGCATTGGAATAATTTTATCAGAATTATAAATACTTTTAAGTTTCTAATAATACTTCAGTATTTCCTCCAAAAACATAACTCTTCAGAATTGCTTATAGTGCTACATGCTGACCTTTCAGTTCTAAGTATTACATACTCAAGTTGTTCTCAAACATATTCATCTCAGGACCCCTTTAAATTCTTAAAAATTATGGAAGATCCCAAGAGCTTTTCTTTATATGGGTTGCATGTATTATTTTTGTTGTAGATACCAAAATGCTATTGTTTATTAAGTATCTTCAATGTCTCAGGCACACTGTGTCATATGTTTACATGTGTCATATACTTACAGTATATATTACCTCTAAGCCTCACAATAGCCTTCAAGACAGGTAATATCAAACCTATCTTCAGATGGAAAAATAAGCTTAGAGAGGATGAACAACTTGCTCAAATTTTCCAGTTTCTATGGAAAATGGCAGATCTGGGATCTAAACTCCACTAGTAACTACTCGAGGGATGGAGGTAGAGGAGGGAATTCCTGTGTGTGTGTGTGTGTGTGTGTGTGTGTGTGTGTGTGTGTGTGTGAGTGTAAATACCATTATATTTACCATTTTACAAGTTAAAACTTAGACATTTTAAAAGTTGTTCATTAAATTTTAATATAATAGTAATATATTACAAATTAGGACAAATAACATATTTCTATGAAAAATAACTACATTTTCTGAAACAAAATCTTTAGTAAGAAGTCAGGCATTGCCTTACACTTTTGCAAATCTCTTTAATGTCTACTTAATGGAAGATAACTGGATTTCCATACCTACTTCTATATTCAGTGTGTTACAAAACATTGCTTTAGTTGAAGTAAAATCCAGCCTCACACAATATATACTTGGGAAAGGGAAGAATTTCATCAAATAATTGTGGATATTTTTCTTAGATAACAAATCAAAACTAGATAATAGTTTCTTAATAGCTGCAATGTCAAATCTGGCATCATATTAATGAACTCAACATTAAAATCCACTGGTCTATTTTGAAACTTGAGGATTTTTTTACTTAAGCATAGGTGACTTTGTAACATGCATGTATTGGTCATTTGGAAAATACTGGCTCACTATCTTATGCAGGTCATCTAGTGTTGATACATTTCCTCCTACAATATCAAAAATTCATGTCCATTGATACCACAAGCAATCTCATCAGAAAAGTCTTTAAGTATTGGGAAGCTGTCAAGTCATAAAAATGTGTTCCAAAATTCTCTTCTTCATTTGAAAGTTCAAATTTTATCATTTGCAATAAATGCTGTCAGTTGTTTTCCTTGAAGTGACAGGCTCACTTTGTTTATTTTTGAGAAAATGTCTGTCAAATACCAAAATATGAATACTCAAGTTTGTCTGACAGTTTTACTTTTCAGTAAAACAGAATACTGACTACTGTCTATATTCTGAATTGATTTTGAACACATGGGAGGAAGATAGTAAGATCGTCAAATGAAAGCACATTGCTTATTTGGGGAAAGAAGGAGTTATTTCTAAGGGTAGCTCATACAATTGGTCCTATTTTATGGATCACAACTCAATTGCATAAGTACTTTTCCTCAAAAGAACCATTTCAGCCAGGATCTAGGAAAGTGCTTTATGTATACTTAATAATTCATCACACAGAAAATTAAAAACTGTGTGCTCAAGGATCATAATGTAATAAAATTAATATTTTTACCTCATCAAGAAAATCCTTAAGTTATACCTTTTTTAAAAACATTGTATGAGCTCCTGGTTATGAAGAATACAATGACTAGTACATTTTGGTGCTACTTCCTTGAATTGTGCTTATGAACAAGCAGTTTAGTTTTGAATCCATACATCCCCTAAGAATGTCTTTGGCATCCCCAGGGGTCTGTGTACCAGAGAACTATTGATCTACTCTTTCATTATGGAAGAGAAACACGAAGATCTGTTTTATATGGCCACATATACGCATCTAACAGTAACTTTTACTTCCCATTTCCCCCATCTTCCCATAACAAATACATGAATGTTAAAATTTGTGTTCTCCCAGGGATTTAAACTTATCTAGTTTTTTTTTATTTCTTTTGTATAGCTTGTCATTAAGTACTTACGACCTTAGCCACCCACTTTGTCTCAATTGTGTAAATCTTTTCTTGCTATGTGAATGTATCAGATTCATCCTATTGAAAAACTTTCTGTAGATATTTTTGACCTGCTCAGAACTTAATTTGTTAACTCCTAGGCTTCCCACAGAATTTGTCACCCCTTAATTGCCTTGCAACAGAATCTAGGGTCCATCCTTCCCTATTCTCTTCTTGATCCTCCAATTTCCTATGTCCTATATCGTTTTCTTAGTTTTCTCCTTCATTTTAATGGAGTACATGTTCCAATTGCTTCCCAAAAATAGAAGCATGTGATGTAAAAGTCTTAGACCTTGCAAGTATACAAATTCTGAGGTGTATCTCATAGTCAAATGTTGGTGCTTCTGGGTATGGAATTCTATATTGAAAGCATCTCCCCTCACAATTTGGAAAGCATTTCTCTGCTGCCACCTATTTTTCAGACTTGTGTCAACAAACTCTGACGCTTTTTTGATTACTTTCCTTTTGAAGCCTTTTTTGCTGTTGTTGGCTCCTAACAATGGGAAGTGCTACAAAAGATCTGATGAAGATCTTTTATTTTCTATTTGCTGAGAACTCAGTAGGTGTTTCAGTCCCCTCAAATAGTCTTGAATTATTTTGTTGATGATATGTTTTCCCCCACTTTCTCCATTTAATTGTTCTGGATCTACTATTTAATATTATTTTGATAGTGGACCATCTGGACTGGTTCTATGATTTTAGTAATTTTTTTCTCTCTGGTATATTTATTTTTCCTCTTTTTCTTTTTGTTCTTTTTCTGCATTCTTTTCAATTTTATCTTCAACACCTCTATTAGTATTTTTGTGTCTGATATCATGGTTTTCATACACATCCACGTACCCTTCTAAATTCTCTGAATGAGAATGTAAAATTCACACCTAACAGGTATAATGCACACTAACTGGGTAAAGGGCACACTTATAACTTTGACTCAAACTGTACAAAAGCAAATTATGTAATCAAATGATGTATATATCTGTAAAATTCTGAAATTAAAAAAAATAAAGGTATCGTTTTCTTGTATCTTCTTGTCTTTTGAAAGCAAAGTCCTGCCTTACTGCTCTTTAATTTTTTAAATTGTCCTTCTATGTTATTTCTTCTAAGTAGCTGTTTTTGTTTCTTTGTTTTATCCTTTAGTCTCTGTATTTTATTAGATACTATCCTTTATATAGTTACCTTATATTTATGTCAAGGCCTTAAAATTCACTAGTGGCTCTTTGTGTGTCAGAAGTCCTCCTTGACTATCTACATTAAGAGTAGAATAACCTAATTGAGGTATTTTTAATCTTAGAAACTGCTATTGCCAGTATCTTTATTTCGTGTCATTTAGGCTTGTCAGATACCCAAGAAAAGTCTTCACAAATTTCCTGATTGCAGGGTATAATTTTAACTGCTAGTAATCTTTGAACTAGATACAGTAAAAAAGAAAATGATTTCATTGTTCAGGATGTAGATCGTCACTTTATCTTCCTGTTTTTGATATAATATATCCAGCCTCAGTTGTAACTGGTATCTTTTAACACATAGAGTCTTTTTTTGATAATCTCCTGAGAATTACCTGCATTCCTCTTCCTGGTTAAAACAGAACCCTTTTATATGAGCAGAGTGTAAGTGGATCTGGGAATATAACTGCCACCAGGTTGGTGGTTCTTTGATATCAATTAGCTTCTTGGTTCACTACACTGTTTTTGGTTTATAGCTTTTTAAAATCTTGTGAGTTACTTATCCTTCATGGATCTGCTTTCCATCTTCTGAAAGTGGATCACATACTCTCTGATCTATTCTTCTCTTCATCTTTGTGGTTTTATATCTTTTGTAAAAAGCATTTTATAAGAGTTTCTCATGGGAGTAGAGATCGATATTTTCATTAAATCTGCCATTTTATCCAGTAGCCAGCTAATATTGCTGTATGTGTGTACATATGTTTAGATTAAATACATAAACTTTGTACTATAATATACATATAGAAAAGTGCATAAATCACAAGTATATACCAATATAATCAGAAAAGCCCAAACATTATTCACACATCAGAAGCCTCCTTCATGTCCTGAACCCAAAGGTAACCATTAATTTTATGCCTATCACCATAGCTATTTAATTATATTGCCATTTTTGAACTTCCTATGAATGGATTCCTACAGTGTGTATTCTATTTCTTATAGTCTCTTTACTCAAATTTGTTTTTGTTAGAATCTTTGTTATTACTGGGTATAATAAAATTTGTACATTGTTATCACTGTATACTATTGCACTTGTGGTCCTTATGATGGATTTTTGACCTGTTTCCAGTTGTGGTGTATTTTGCATGATGCTGCTGTAAAAGTTCTGTCCAGGACTTTTAATGTACATATAATTACTTTCTTTGACTGTATATCTATAAGTGTAATGTCCTCATCATAGGCAATGTATATTTTAGTTAAACAAAATCCTAAAATCTCAAGTAATCTTGAATCAAAAGCATGTATTGAAATATTTAATAAAGAATGACAAAACTCCTTGCACAGTAATTCTGCATCATTTCTCTTACATGGAAAACAGAATACTTTTGTTTGATTTTGTAGAGAGACATTTTTAACACGCAAAGTTTCCCAATAAAGTTACAGCAGGATAAGTAAGAGTTGAGAATACAAAATGAGCACCAGTCATATGTTACTAACATGAAATGCAAATTAATTAGCATAGAAAACCTCTTCTGAAAGATGGTCAAACACTGGAAAGTATCTTTCATATTCTGGGATACTGATTGGAATGTATTTAGTATTAGGAAATTTAAGAAGTACAAATGCTTAGTAGACTTAGGGCCTGTTCTCTAGAATTAGGATTCAAATTTGTAAGAGGTATTCGTTTTCCAGTTTTGCTCATACCCAGCCCAGCAGTGAATGTAAGTTCTCAAATTTGGAGCCAAAGCCCACCACTGATTTTCCTTTCCTTTGCCATTGTTTCTTCTGCTTGTACCCCACCCCTTCAGAATATAGTATCTCAGTACCACCAAACCTTTCATTCCTAGTTTTACAAATTATATTACTCAGTATTTAGCAGGAAGAAATTATATTCCTGAATTATAAATTTAAACTGATAATAAAACCAAAGGACATAAATTACTACATTGTCTATAAATTTTTGTCAATTTGATTTGTGTTAAAATTTTTCCTTTAGGCCAGGCGTGGTGGCTCATGCCTGTAATCCTAGCACTCTGGGAAGCCTAGGAGGGAGAATTATTTGAGCTCATGACTTTGAGACTACCCTGAGCAAGGGTGAGACCTCGTCTCTACTAAAAATAGAAAGAAATTAATTGGCCAACTAAAAATATATGGAAAATATTAGCCAGGCATGGTGGCGCATGCCTGTAGTCCCAGCTACTCGGGAGGCTGAGGCGGAAGGATTGCTTGAGCCCAGGAGTTTGAGGTTACTGTGAGCTAGGCTGATGCCATGGCACTCTAGCCCAGGCAACAGAGTGAAACTCTGTCTCAAAAAAAAAAAAAAAAAAAAAAATCTTCCTCTAATGTCCTTTTGCTTTCCTCTTGAAAGGATGATGCCACTCATTTCCTCATTTTCTCCATCATCATAAAAAAGGTTTGGAAGGTTTTACCATTCCTCTGGTTCTATACTGCCTGCCAACTACCACCCTCCCATAAGACTCCAAGTACCCCTCCCTCTTCTTATCCTTGTCACAATTAATTATCTATTAGCATTAGAGTCACAACTTGATATTTTTAAGATTATTGCACATAACTCACTTTCTTCTGATCCTCATAACCTATCTTCATCAGGCTAGCAATATGCATAATTATCACTGACATAGATCATTTCAAAGTTAAGATTCTATAATATGTTTTTTAATCATCTTTTCATTTTGATATAGTTTTCATATGACCACTAACTGGATGGATTTTTCCTCATACTGTCTCCCACACATTGAAATTTAAAGTTTCTCTTTTCATAACATCCTTCTTTTACCCCTATTTTAATCAATCATTCACTGAACTTAAACTGAAAACCTGGGAAATCTGTCATTACTTCTTTTTAAGTCTCGTTGTCTTCCAGTTCCTTCATGGGTTCAACTCCATCATTTTTCAGATAGTTCAGTTCTACTTTCACCAGACCTCACATCCCCATGACCTTCCACTCTACTTGATCTTGCCCATTCCCAACTGTGGTTCAAACCAATGGTCTATTTGCATTATCTAAATAAAATTACATAATCCAGAAAAACTGATAGTTTCTAACTTCAAATAGACCCTTAACTGTAACTTGATGGTCTTTGCACTAATTGCTAGTTGTTTAAATTTTCTATTTTCTTATGTGGCTAGTCTCAGCCACTTCCTTTCCGTCAGCTAAACCAAACCAAACAAACAATATAAACTATCTGGTTAAAAAAATGGACACTTGAGAAATGCTCAAACATAACTGTTGGGCCACAGTTCCTAGCATCTTTTCCTGAGGTCTCCATCTCAAAACAAGGTAATCCTGCACACTCGTGTCATTGCCCAGAAGTCCCTCCATTTTCCTCTGAATTTGCAACCTATTTTCTTCTCTTTTTCTTACTTTCACTTCTGTTCTTATCAGTCATCCTAGAAATATGTTAACTATTCCCCATTCAAAAAAATATTAATATTTAAAATTCTCCCTTAAAGAGGCAGCAGCTTTATAATGGAGAAATATGACAAACCGTACTTCAATTAGGTCAATGTCAGCATCAACAGTCTTAGATCATGTCAACAGTATGTAACCTTGATATGATGTAATGAAAGTGGCACTTTACCTTTTCGCTCTTCCTTCCTCAAACCCATACCCTTTTTTAATCATGAGACACTATACTTATTAAAACTGACAAGGTCATCTAAAACAAGGAAAGTCTAAGAAATTATTACAGTCAAGAGGAAGCTAAAGAGACAAGATGACTAAATATAATGTAGTGTCCTGGGTGAGATCTTGGAACAGAATAGGGACATTAGGTAAAAATTAAGAAAATATGAATAAATTATGGACTTTAGTTCATAATAATATCTCAACATTGGTTCATTAATTGTAACAAGTATCCTGAAAACAGAAGGTTAAACTGTGTATGGGAAAAGGGAGATATGAGAACCCTCCACACTATCCGTTCACATTTTTTTTTTTTTTGAGACAGAGTTTCACTTTGTGCCCAGGCTAGAGTGAGTGCCATGGCGTCAGCCTAGCTCACAGCAACCTCAAACTCCTGGGCTCAAGCGATCCTCCTGCCTCAGCCTCCCGAGTAGCTGGGACTACAGGCATGTGCCACCATGCCCAGATAATTTTTTTGTATATATATTTTTAGTTGGCCAATTAATTTCTTTCTATTTATAATAGAGAAAAGGTCTCGCTCTTGCTCACGCTGGTTTCGAACTCCTGACCTTGAGCGATCCGCCCGCCTCGGCCTCCCAGAGTGCTAGGATTACAGGCGTGAGCCACCACGCCTGGCCTTATCCATTCAATTTTTTAAAAATCTATAATTATGCTAATAAAGTCTTTTAATAAACTTAAAATGAAAAGGGCAGGCCAGGAGTTAAGCAGATAAAGATGAAACTATCACCTGTATTCATAAAACTCATATTTATATTAGCAATTGAGGCTTAAGTCTGTGGCCATAATATATCTTCTGAGATTCTAAACTCCAGAATTTGTCAGAATAATGAACAAAGTGCTGTTTTCAATGGAAAAACCTAGGCTTCCACATGTTAAGGCACTTCTTTAAAACTTACGACATGGAGGGATAGAGCTGAGAAAGTCAGACTGTGTATTCTGTCTGGGAAGCTGGTCTCAAGAGTTCAGAAAGAGAAAACAGACATGATATGTACATGCTATTTTCTATCCCCAGAGATGCCACTGGAATTTGCTAGGACAGGATAGATTTAGGGGTCAGGCCAGGATTAGCTAATCAAGGTCTCTTAACACAGATAAAAAGGCATCGTGGGATTTTTTTCTAACAGAAAGAAGATGAATTCCCAGAAGTCTCATAACTCATCCCAATTAAAAATAATCCCTCTTGGGGCTTCCTGGAGTAGGTTTAGTTGGCAGAACAAGGGTAAGGTGAGGAGAGCATGCTCCCAGAGAGGTGAACCAGAATGAGGTGTCAGGGTCAGAGTGTGACAAGGAGTGTATTCACACAGGCAAAGGGGCAGCAGTAGCAATGGAAATCTGGTCACATGTTATTTGATAAAAATATAACTACATAAAAGATAATAAGAGCCATATTTCTCACTACAAGAAAAGGTTAACACAAACTAGAATCATTAAACTTTAGTGTTTGGTTGACATTGGAAGGATCTCTGTGAACTCATAATTTTCATTTTATTTAGTTAGATACATAAATATATATACTGAACATAACCAGGCACCAAATTTTATTTTATTTTATTTTTATTTTTTTTGGAAACAGAGTCTCGCTTTGTTGCCGAGGCTAGAGTGAGTGCCGTGGCATCAGCTTAGCTCACAGCAACCTCAAACTCCTGGGCTCAAGTAATCCTGCTGCCTCAGCCTCCCAAGTAGCTAGGACCACAGGCACGTGCCACCATGCCCGGCTGATTTTTTGTATATAGATTAGTTGGCCAATTAATTTCTTTCTATTTATAGTAGAGACGGGGTCTTGCCCTTCCTGGTTTTGAACTCCTGACCTTGAGCAATCCGCCCGCCTCGGCCTCCCAGAGTGCTAGGATCACAGGCGTGAGCCGCCGCGCCCGGCCCCAAATTTTAGTTTATAGATACAATTTTGCATTAAGAACAACTGGGGATATTTGAATAAATGACAACTTTAAAGTAGAAAATAAGTCTGGAATACCTTGTGCCAGTAAGTGAAGAGGTTATCAATGAATGATGGGACTCTGACAAAAGGGCACAGGAGCCAGCCTGAAGGGGCTCTCACTGGCCAAATCTGGGGAAATTTAAGATCAAAATAAGTAATGGAAGTAATGAATTACAACTCATTGAACAAACAGGAAACTGAGATTGTATAGATATAAATAAATTAATATTCAAGCTTAATGATTTTATGGGATTTTTATGGGATTTAATGGGCTTTCAAAATACATCCCTACAAAAAGATTAATTACAGAAGAACAAAAATCTCCACATTATAGACCTAGACAACACCACTTTAATCTAGTGATCAAAGTGATCATCAGCAACAGGAGTAATAGGAAAAATTCACCAATGTTCCCCGCCTAGTGGAAATAAAAATATAGCGCCTGACTCTTATCGTGGAATAATATGAGACAAAACAAAGTTGAGGGACGTATTACAAAATACCTTAACTGAAATCTTCAAAAAAAGCAAGGTCATAGAAGTCAAGGAAAGACTGAAGAGTGTATGAGAGTAAAGATTTATGAGAACTAAAGGTAAACCATGATTCTGAATTGAATCTTTTTACACTAGTGACCACTATTATGACATTCGGTAAAACTTCTGATCCTATTGAAGTTCTTCAAATTAAAATAATATATATTTATTGAAGAGAATTTTCAATTTAGAGAAAAAAATAAAAGTACAAAAATGAAAATATCAACTATAATCTGATCACCAAACTTTGGTCATAACTAAAACCTGTGCTTTTTGCATTCACATCATCTTATTTTGCCTAAATACACATTGATTTCCAATCTTTCTTTCCAAGCATAGGTATATTTCTAAAGTGGATTTACAGTAAAGTCTCCAATTCCATCCCTTCCACTAACCCTTGGGCCCAATTTATCCATGTATTGATCTAGCATATTTTCAAAACTGCCTTTATCAAAGTCCTCAATGACTTTTACACTACCAAATCCATTGAGCTGTTATCATGTCTTCTAATATTTCAATTTGAACCTGATTTACAGTTGACAATTAACCCTTCCTTGAAATACTGTCTTGAAACTGCAACTCTCTTGGATTGAAGTCCCTCCTGGTTTTTTCTCTTACTTACCTCCTTGGCTTCTCTCTCTCCAACTCTTTTGTTGGTTCCTTCTCATCTGCCCAAATTCTAACGGTTTGCGATTCACAGAACCTCACCTTTGGACCTCGTTTATATTTATATATAACTCCCTAGATGAATTATGCATGAAGACATTATACTCTCTTCCTGTATAGTATCTTCATGAATAATCAATATGCTTAATACACCCTCATATTTACCTAAAATGTATACCTGCTGCCAATTCAACACCACTACTAAAGCTAAGATTCATTTCAAACAACTTATTTTGTAAAGTTTGAGTGAGGTAAGGGTCAAAGTTAAAACTTTTATGGATATAGATATCTAGTTTTTCAAGAAGCATTTGTTGGACCATCATTTTTCACACCAAATGATTTTGACAACTATATAATAAATTAATTAGCCTTCTGTGTGTGAATCTGTTCCAGGTTATCTATTATTTTCCAGTGATCTAATGTTTATTTTTTACAAACAATATTACACTTGACTACTGTAGCATTATATTAAGTCTTGAAATTAAGTAATATGGATAGTACAAATGTTTTTTTAATTATTATCTTATTGTAGGTTCTTTGCATTTTCATGTGTCAGAATCAGCTTATTAATATCTACAAAAGAGTCATTTGAAATTTATCTTTGTTAAATCTGTAGACCAAGTTGGATGAAAAAATGATGTTTTAACAGTACTGAATTTTCTGATCAAAGTATATAGTTTCATTTATTAAGGTCTTTATTCTCAGAAGAGTTTTATAGGTTTCAGTGTTGAATTTATGCCTAGTATTACATAGTTTGGAATGTTATTGTAAATGCTATTGCTTTTTTAATTTCAATATCCAGTTCTGTGGTTTTAATGTATGAAAATGCAACTAATTTTTTATTGACCTTGTGTTCAGTGAACTTGGAGACACACTTACTATATTTAGCAGCACTATATGTAGATTTATTTATTTTTTGTGTACACAATTATGTCCTCTGTGAATGGTAGTTTTCTTCTTCCTTTTTAATTTGCATGCTTTTATTTGTTTTATTGTCATATCAATGTCTCTAGTATGACTGCATAATAAAAATTGGGGAGAATGGATATCCTTGTCTTTTTTGCAATCTTAGAAGAAAAGATATCAGTTTTTAGCATTAAGTATAACTTCAGTTGTAAGGTTTATTTACATGATGGTTAAAAGGTGAGAAACTTTCCTTCTATTCCTACTTGGCTGAGTGATTTCACCATGAATTAATGTTGAATTTTCCCAATTATTATTATCTTTTTATTGATCACAGGAGATTTTCCTCCTTTATTTTGATCAAATGGTAAATTATGATGGTTCGCTTCTAAATGTTAATTCAATATATCATTCAGGGGACCTGGTGGGTGATGGGGGGAGGGAGAACTCATTTGTTCGTGTTCTCTTACATATCTCTATGTCTGATTTGTGATTCTTTTAAGAGTTTTAGCAGCTATGTTTATGAGGGATTTTGTTTTATTGTACTGTTTTAGTCTGGTTTTATGATCAAGATTATGCTTGCTTCATAAAATGAGTAGGAAGGTATTTTATTTTCTACTTTCTGGAAGATTTCATGTAACTGTTTTTAATTAATTTTTTATAGCATTTACCAATATATAATGCCCTGTTGGACTGGAATTTCCTTTAATAAGTTTCTAAATAAGAATTTGTTCCCTAAAATGACATCAGACTATTAAAGTTTTTTATTTGTTCTTGGTTCAGTTTTGGTGTATTGTGTCTTTTAACAGACTTCTTTGTTTTGTTTAGTATTAGGATTTATTGATGTAAAGACATTCATAGTGCTCCTTTATTGTCTTTTTAACATCTGTAGAATTTATAGCATCATTCATTTCTCTTTTGACCAGATATTGATAATCTGTCTTCTAATTTTTCTTTGTCTTTTTTTCTTTTATTTTTTAAAGACAGACTCTCACTCTGTCACCTAGGCTAGAGTGCATTGGCGTCATCATAGCTTATTGAAGCCTGGAACTCCTGGGCTCAAGCGATTCTCATGCCTCAGCCTCCTGAGTCACTGGGATTACTGGTGTGAGCCACTGTGCCAGGCCCTTTTCTTTTTTCCTTGATTAAGGGATTTAAAAAAAAATAAGCTTTGTTTCCAAAGATTTTTTTTTAATTATTTATCTGTTTTCCCTTGCATTGATTTCTTTCTACTTGTTTTGTGTTCAATTTGGTCTTCTTTAACTAGCTTCATGTGGTATAAGTTTAAGTTATTTATTTTAGACTGTTCTTAATTTTTAATATAAGCATTACAATTATAAATTTCTTTCTGAGTGCTTTTTAAGTTACATTCAATAATTTTCATATGTGGATATTTCATTTTCACCAGTTTCAAAATATTTTGTAATGTTCCTATTATTGTTTTCTTTTTCTCTCCATGGATTATTTTGAATCATACCATTTGATTTTCAAAAATTTGTAAATTTTTTCAGTTAATTGTTATGACTTCTGTTTGTGATCAAAGAATATACTCCATATTGTTTTGATTTTATTAAATTATTGTCAGCATACCCAGTTTCCATTGGCTAGAGTTCCAGTTCACTGGGAAGGGACATGGTCTGCTGTATTTAAGTGATTATTCTGATATTCTCCTTGTTTATAAACAACTGAGAGATGAGTATCTAAATCTTCAATAGTAATTGTGTACTGACCCATTTCTCCTCTAAGGGTCTGTCTATTTTACTTAATGCATTTTAAGCTCCATTTTAAGTTGCATTCTCATTTAGGATTGTTTTATGTTCTTAATGAATTCATCTAGTTCTTTATAATTATTAAGTATCTATATCTATCCTAGTATTATTTCTTCTTATTTTTTAAATTTAATATTCATCTAGCTACTCCAGTTTTATTTTAATTAGTGTTTGCATGCTACAATTTTTCTTTGTGTATTTTGAATCTATCTGGGCATTTATACATAAGTGGGTTAATTGTGACATCATATAGTTGGGACTCACTTTTAAAGATTTAGTCTGCCAGTCTTAGCCTTCTGAGTGTTGCCTTAAGATCATTTATATTTAATGAAAATATTGACAAGACTTAGTTAAAATATACCTGCAATTTGTTTCTCCCATTATATTGTTTTCTCAAGTTTTTTTTCTATTTTTTCCTTCTTTCTTTTAGAATAATTAAATTGCTTTTGTTATTATTAGTGTTCCATTTAACACCACTATCAGCTTATTAGCTATACTTCTTTGTGGTCCTTCTAGGGATTAAAAATACATTTGTAGAACAGCAGTGAAAGTGTTTAAAAAAATGATAAATTCTGAATATATTTTGAAGGTAAAGATATAAATATTTCCTAGTACACTGGATATTGTGTGAGAGAGCAAGAAAGAAGGCAAAGATGATTTTGATTTTTGTGTGTGTGTGTGTGTGAGGGACTGAAAGGATGGCATTTTCAACTAAATGTAAAGTGTGAGGGTACAGTAGGTTTGGGTTTGGAAGTACAAATGATGAGTTTTTTCAGTTTTGACAGGTTGAGTTTAAAATAGACATCCAAGTGAAGAAGTTGAGTACTCAAATATCAAGTCAAAAGTTTGGAAAACATATTCCATCTGAGTTTGGGAATTATAGCATATAAATGGTATTTAAAGCTAGAAGAATAAATGAAGTTATCATGGTTGTGTGACTAGACAAGAAAAGAGGAACAAGGGCTGAGCTCAAGGACATGCCAATCTTAAGAGAAGTGAGAAGAAGCCAGCAGGAAGATAAAAGGTAAAGTAAGAGAACATGTTGTCCTACTACAAACTGTTACCTCATGACCTGCAATCAAGCTCTGCATTGAGTCTCACATAAATCAGATAGTAAGTTGTACCTGATCTACCAGTGAGTATTTCTAAATTATACCTCATTTCCATTGCCTTCATTCAAACTTTCTTTGCCTATCAGTTGGAACTACTTTTGAATTTCCCCAATGGCCTCGCTGATCCCAGTCTCTTATTCTGTTGGCCATCACTCATGCTGTAGCCACAGTAGTAAGCAATTAAAAAAATAATAATAATCACTTGCTTATAAGTCTTTGAGAGGGCCTTATTGTCAATAAGATATATTCTAGTATGATTTTAAAGTCTCTTCACAATCTACTCTCTAGTTATCTTCAAAAATCTCAACCCCCTCACTTCATCTATGCCCCAACAATGCAGCATACCACATATTTATCATATTTATCAGGCCAGGCATGGTGGCTCATGCCAGTAAACCTAGCACTTTGAGAAGCTCAGACGGGAGGATTGCTTGAGGTGAGGTCAGGCTTAAGACCAGCCTAAGCAATGTAATGAGACCCTCTCTCTACAAAAAACAGAAAAATTAGTTGGGCGTGGTGGTGTGTGCCTGTAGACGCAGCTACTTGGGAGTCTGAGACGGGAAGATCACTTGAGCCCAGGAGTTTGAGGTTGCTGTGAGCTATAATGATGCTACTGCACTCTAGCCCAGGCAATGGAGTGAGACCATATTGCAAACAGACCAAAAAAAAAAAAAGAGAGAGAATTCATATTTTCATATTTATTAATACTTCTTCCTGGAATAATTTGCTCTTTTTTTTTTCTTTGCACAGTCAAATTGCACTTACTCTCTCAAGTCCAATCCAAGTGTCATGTCTACTAGAAAATCTTTCTCATTATCCCTAGGCCAAGATTTCCAAGAATTTTATTTATAACTCCAATAGAAGATTGTTAGGGTCGAATTGCATCCCCCTCCCACTCTCCTCCCTAAAAAGATACATTGAAGTACTAACCTTTATTACCTCAGAATGTGACCTTGTTTGGAGTCAGGGTCTTTATAAACGTAATCAATTTAAAATGAGATCATTAGAGTGGTCCGTAAATACAATATAATTTGGAGACAGATACACACAGATAGAATGCTGTGTGAAGATGAAGGCAAGATTGGAGTGATGTTTTGGCAAGCCAAGGAACACTAAAGATTGCCAGCAAACCACCAGAAACTGGGCAAGAGTCATAGAATATCTTCTCTCTCAGAGCCCTCAAAGGAATCAACCCTGCTGACACCTTGATCTTGAACTTCTAGAATGTGAGACAACAGATTTTGTCTCTATAATGTGAGATAATAGTTTTCTGTTGTTTAAGCCACCCAGTTGGTGGCATTTTGTTGCAGTAACCCCAGCAAATAAATATAAGAATATAAACCCATTTATAACTATTTGTTTTTGTATCAATCTCCCCTATGTTGATGTGTACTAGCAGAATAATTTAGCTAACACCTATCTGATTAGCATCTGATGGTTATAGTACTTTTTAAAATGTATATCAATCTATGTAAATAATACAAAAAGTGTTTGTGTGTATAAGCACAGTGTCTTATAGATTTTTCTATTTTTATGTGACATGGAATAAATTTAAGAAAAAATAAAATGATTAGGTTTTTGTGTTATGTGATTCGATTACTTTTTAATCATTGGATCTTCATTTGTAGCTACTTTAACCGCTTTCTGCAGAGATTTAATCTCTAGTAGCAATAAGTACCCCTAGTCATACCCAATATGTAGAAAAATTAGTCTTTCAGCATTTTAAAAAAGGAAAGAGCTATGATCTAAACTCTTCTGTAAGCATTAATTAGAAAAAAATAAACTAGGGACTAGAACACAAAAAGTAAGAAAAGAAATCAAGTAGAAAACCAGAAGAAGTACCACAAATATCAAGAAGTCCAAAATAAATAAGCACAATTAACATCATATCCCAGAAGCTCAATGCTACAGTCTTGTTGATCAGTAAGTAGGCAAGTGGAAGATGGACAAGGAAAGGCAGAGGCTGATCTGAATCCTATGCTGTTCTGCTCTGTTCTGCCATACATAAAGTTAAATAGCCCTTTATCTGAATGGAAGAAGTTGGAAGAAACTTCTAGTACTTGACGATTTTCGTACTTCACTGTCAAGCAAAGTATTCATTCTTTTGGCAAAAGAAAAATAAATTCAGCATTTAATATGCACCAAGCACTTTGTAGATACCAGGAAACAGTACCTTATAGTCTCATAGGGGAAAAATACAAGATCAGTAAGTAAAAGATATAGTAAATTTTATTGTGCAACATGCTAAGGAGAAAAATAAAGCTGGGTTGTCAGAGAATAAATGGGGACGGGTGGCGTGTATTTGTAGGTGAGGTAACCAGGGAGAGGACTTTAGTAAGATTACATTTAAATAGACACATAGGAGAATTGAAAAACAGAGCCATGTTTAATTCCCGTAGAAGGAGAACATTCCAGCTAGAAGAAAAAGCAAATGCAACCCTAAGAGAGGCTTTACCTCATGTGATTGAGGAAAGACAGGAGACCAGGAAACAAAGGTTAAGGTCAGAAGGGAATGAGAGAAATAAATCATGTAGACCTTGAAGCCATTGTAATGACTTCTTGCTGTTGGTATTGCAAATAGATTGAACTAGGTCAAGGGTGGATACACGCAAACGAGTTTAGAGTGCTGATTCAATGCAGGTAAAAAATGATGATGATAATGTTTTGCAATGCTTTTCCTATAAGAACAGCCAAGTGTGACCCATGTGTAGAGTTAAAACTATATCTTGGAACTGGCAACAACTCACATGGCCAATACTGATATTTTTTTATCTCACTCACAAATCCAAGGAAAAAAGTATAAGTTGATCACAATAATTTTTAGCTAGCTGTTTTCAGAGCTATTTCACTTGAGATGTGAAGGCCACTGAGGTCTGAATGTGCTGCTCCATAGACCTAATTGATAGGGTCACAGAGCTCCTTAGACTATATTTTGGCCTAGGCTTCTATCTAGAGGTAGTTCTCTACTCAAGGAGTTTAGAGAGCTTGCTTCCCTCTTTGTGCTATGTGGTTCCATTTTGTATTTGCATTTGGTGAAAAGGCTATTTATAAAATATGGAACTAAATGGATTGTGTTAAAGAATCATCATTGATGAGACAAAGTTCCATATGACTTCTAAAATTGTCTTATTTGGCCAGTAGCAATTTTTTTACAAAAACCATAATGCCTTTTTTAACTAAAAATTTTTTTCTGAAAATTACTGTTAAACATAAATAATAACGTGAATCCCATGCACTTATAACCTTTCAAATTTCAATTATTCATACAAATAGAGTATTTTTTCTATTTGACCTACAATTTGTTAACATTAGAAATCTATACATGTCCTAAATCCTTTGGATTTATTTTATGAAATATCGTATCTTCCTATACTATAACATTCTATAACATCTACATTTATAAAAGTTCAAACATTTTCTATGCCATATTTCTGTATTTAAAGAGAAGATGCTCAGATACTTCTCTGACTGCACCTTTAACACATTAACTGCCCTGTGAGTTGTATTTAATTCATGCTAGTTGCAATCCTGGGACCTCATGAAGCTATGTAACTCACGTCTCTTACTCTTGGGAGCCGCGTGAAATATTTTTCAAGTTGCATATAACTCATACACAGAAAACAATACAAAATAATAAATTTTTTGTTAAATCAGAAAGGACGGTTTCGTTTTTTGAAGTTTTTATTCTATTTTTGTAATAAAACACCATGGCCCCAAAGAAAAAAATTTTTTTTTCTAGTGTGGCAGTCAATATGTTAAACTTGGAGTCATGTTTTTCTATGATAAATATTTCAGTAACTAATATAACCTTAAATTTATGCAAAAACATAAACCTGTTGTATTTCTACCCTTCTCCTTACTATTCACCAGTCACCTCACAAGCCTTTTTAATATATAGATTTCATTAAACAGTTGCACAGATTCTTATTTTCAAATAAATAAATAAAATAAACTCCAAGTAAAAATAAAGAGCAGCCCAGGAAAATGGTACATGACAGCACGAGGCTGCTAACAACAGCACTCAATGTTACTGCTGAGACAGCATTCTTTGAACGCCGGAGATGTCCAGGAACATGAGATTGCATACCTTGAAGGTTCTTTGGTCAGCATAGTGGGTGAAGTGGTTCTGCTTCTGCTACAACGCATCAATGAACGCACTCTTCACTTCATTACTTATCAGGAAATGTGTAGTGTATTTATTAGTGCTGGAACGACATAGCACCTATCTGCTAAAAATTTTTGGTACATGGAAATGGATAAAAATGCCAGCTAACACTTACTGAGGGCTAAATACATGCAAAAGAAACTTGATTTTGCCATTTCTCTACTTCAGGTGTTAACATCATTTTGAGATTCACAAAAATGCAACAAAGTTCTGCCTGATTTGAACCTTAGTTCACTCTTCAACATTAATTCTCATCATGATCCACTCTGTGTCCCAAGACCTTTTCTCAGTTGTTTAACCATGTCATTTCATCCTCTCTCAAAGGACTTTTGCACATGCTATTCCCAGGCGATAAAGTTTAGAGAAGTGCCTTATTTTCCCCCAAATTATATAGTTGGTTAATGACACATTTGACCCCAGGTGTGTCTGATTCCAAATATGTACCTTTCCACACAAAAAGGTAAGTACTGAAAGCCATAGAAGTGAATTCAGGACAGAACATATGTGAACTCAGTCTTCTAGAATCCTTAGCAAAGATGTCTGAACTCATTCATATTGATGTCATCAGATTGCTGATGCAACTAATGCATAAATCAACAAAGTGAAAACTGTCATCCAGACATTATCAACTTTAGAATAAAAGTTAAAAATACTGGTATGAATACAATAATAAATTTTGCTGAGTGGACTTTTAAGTAGTAAGTTCAATTCTTTCTCATTACTGTTAGTAGCTATTAATTGACTGATTGATGGAACTAATTGTTCTCACATACTAGTGAAAATTCTTTGCCAGATTACTTGATTCTTTAGTAGCATAGTTTTGTTCTATGTCTGATGGTATTGGTTAGTCATCTTTTCTCCAAGCTATTCCTTTGGCTCTCCTTTGTCATTATAATCTAATTTAAATTACTTTTCTTATACTGTTAGTGACTTTAACAGTCTACTGTTAACAGTGTAACAGTCTTATACTGTTGGTACATTTTTTACTAATTCTGATTGGCTCATTTTACCTTTCTTTGTTCCCAGAATCTATGTCTATACAATATGAAAAATCAATCAGTTAAACTTGTTACTTGTCACTATTTATGTAGAAAACCATAGTATTGCTGAATATGTTTTTTCAACTGAATTTAGTGCATTCACAATAGCACAACCTAAGGCTCATCCTCTTTATTTATAGGTTGTCCACCTCATGTCAGGCTCTTTACATAACCAAATTTATTCTTGTTGGTGTCTATTTTTCAAAGCCTAAATATAGTGTCTTATGTGTCTTACAAGTTCTTTTTCTCACTAACACTGTGGCTTGCATTAATCACCACCCTGCCACTAAAATATTTCTTTTACTAGATTGCTTTTCAATTATTTGGTTGAAATATTTTCCGCTGCAAATATACCACCTAAGATAAAGTTAGAAAATATTGCAGTACTTCCTCAAAATATATCATTGTACCAAATCTACTGTAACTGTTGACTATTCCTAGAAGATTATCTTCTCAGTAAAACCAAATAAATTAAATCCAAATTTGTACTTGGTATCTATCCTCTGAGGTTACAAATATCTTTGAAATGTTGAACTAAGCAGAATATAATTACAAAGGCAGACTTCTTCTCACCCTAGAATGTTCCAACTTAAAATATCACAGGCATCTCTGACTAGTTTATCACCATCTACCTCTGCCATTCTTCACATTCTTCACATTCCAATTGGAGTAATCTTTTTGAAACACAGCTTTGAAAATCTAACTTTTTCTTGATCCATCCACTCTTGCCAGCTTCCAAATATTTGAATAATTTATTATTGTTTTGAAGAGTCTTAATGTACTTCACATCTTACACCATACTCCCCCATGTGCTCTTTGGGGTCTGTTACACAGGCTTTTCTTCAGTTACTGAATATCAATTACTCCCTGACACAGGGCCTTTGCATATGATGTATCCTCTTCCTGGAATTTTTTTCCTTCACCACCTTTTCTTCTTTTATATCTAGTTCAAAACTCAGGATTATATTTTCATATGTATCTAAATAGTTTTGTTACCCTATTACATGCTCTTACATGGTCTCAAAGCACCATGTAGTCAAACACTTAATATCTGTTTTTCCCTACAGGGGAAATTTCTCATACTTAATTCTCATTAATTAATTTTCTAACACCAAGAATAGCACTAGTAAACAAACTACTGAATTAATGGATAAATTTGGTTGTGATGCCAGTTCTATCATGAGAAAGTGAACCATTGATCAATAGTTGCTACAAATAGATAATGGATATAAGAAAAAGAAAAGGCTAGGACAAAGGAATCTCCATCATTTATTTTTTCACAATTCAAATATTTACCTATCCCTTTTTAGTAAGTAAGATAGCCAGAGCATGACAAACGGAATTGAGTAAATATTATCCTTCATTTATTGATTTAAAAAATTTGAGAAAATCTGTTTAATGGAAAAGACTAGTAGTAACACTGTCAAACCAATATAATACAGAATTCAAGTGAAAATAATCTTTATAAAATCCATTTCAGGAAAGTATCTCTAAGGCAAAGGAAGGTGAGGAAATTTTTTAAAAATTTCTTCCAAATTAGCTCTGAGACCATAAAAAAAGGTTCTTTTGTCTCCTTATTCATCATATTACTCTTGTACATTTATTCCATCCCAAAGCTTATTGTCATGATCAGGAATATTAATTATATGCTCTTAAGTTTGTCTTCATCACTGCAGTATATAGTGAGAATTTAGTTTTTAGCAAATATCTAACAAACAATGGGAAGAAAACTAGTTTGTACATAAAAGGCTGTGTAGTGTAATAAAAAGAAGGGTAAGGTATAAAGCAAGGCCAACCTAAATTTGAATCTTTGACTTCTGGGTTAAAAACATATAAAGTCCTAGCTGTGTGACCTTGAATGAGCCATGCCAGGTGGTTTATTTCCTTATAATGAGCATAATATCTATCTGCCAAAGTTACCGTAACAAAATAATGAAAATATTCACTGTTGAGATGATGGCAGGCCTTCCATTCATGGACTGTATTTGCTGCTGTTCTATTATTGGCTATAAATGTTGATTATAATGCTATAATGATGATGATGATCATATTAGAGTTTAGAGAGCCTGGATTATCTTATCTATATAATAAGAATATCACAAATGTTTCTGTTACCCAAAATAAATAACTTAAGATATCAGCATTTTGTAAAACAAATTATTGTTTTAAAATATATTTTTATTTGGATTTATTTCTTTATAGCTGGCATGGTTGATTATTATTATAGATGAAGATTCCCATTCCTTTTTTTCCACCAATGATGTTTTCTCTGGATTATGTAATTATTGCAATTTCATCAGTTTTCTGTTTATCCAGGGGGAAAAAGTGATCAATACTAAGTAGCTTAAAGAAAAAACCAATTAAGGTTATTTAAATCAATATGTTTAACTTGCAATAATTTATACTGCACATTTGCAAAAACACAAAACTTTCTTCACTGAAGCTCCATGTAGAGTCAGCAGAAATTCTGGGTAGGGAACTGTATACTTGTCTTTCATTTTAAATATGTAAAATGGAAGGTTCAATGATTTATTTTATGTTGCCAATGAATAATTTGTTTCACTTTCAGTTGTAACTGCATTAAAATACTTCTTTGCAAATTATAGCAAATATTGATATATTAAATAAATTTTGGATTTGTGAATAGTAGGATAGATGACATTGTCCTTAAAGGTAGCAGATTAATTGGGTTTCTTCGTTTTTATTTTATAATTTGGAATTGGGTAAATATTATCCTTCATTGAGTGATTTAAAAAAAGAAATCTGAGAATACCTGTTTAATGGAAAAGACTAGTAGTTACACTGTCAAAACCAATATAATAATACAGAAGAATTCAGGTGAAAATAATCTAAATTTATAAAATCCACTTCAGGAAAGTAAGGATTTTGAAAAATTTTGAAAAATTTTGAAAAATTTCTTCCAAATTAACTCTGAGGCCAAAAAGTTTCTTTTGTCTCCTTATTCGTCATATTACTCTCATACATTTATAAAGCACATTAGATACAAAACGTTTCTACATACATTTTGTAATTTGATTACTACAATAACCCTGTGAGGTGACCAAAAGAGGTTAATATTCTCTCAAGGAGGTTAAATACAATCTTGAAATTGGGCAACTAATAAGTGGTTTAAACCTTTCTGGGTGTTTTTTACAACTGATCCAGTGATCCTTCACACTACTACAAATCTATCTATCTATCTATCTATCTATCTATCTATCTATCTATCTATCACCAAAGGAGAAGAAAGATAAACATAGCCTTTTTATGTGAGGAAAAAAAGCTGTAAAAGGTGACTTTAAATTTATCATTATGCAAATATAGTAAAATTTGCTGGAAAATGCAAATGTAATTTAAGCATCTGGCTTCCAAACAAAGGTAAACTTATAATCTATTCTAGTCTACTCAGCCTGATAATACCAACAAAATATTACCCAAAAATGTTATTTTAGGAAAGCAGCATGAGGATCATGAATATTATAGTTAATAATGGATCCCTTAAGCAGTCCAAGTTTTCATTACTGCTCTCCAGAAGGAACAAAAGTACAGTAAATATAGTCAGTCTGAGGACCAGTGTACTTGATTTTCTTGCTGCTCAAAATGTGCTTCCTCTTCATATAATCACCTCAGGTCTCAGCCCAAATTCCACTCCCTCAAAGTGACCTTTCTCAATCAGGATAAGCATACCACAGTAGACCTAATATTGGTGACAGTATGGCATGCCCTTATTTTTCACACTCTGCACTTTTCAGTTGGCTGACATGGAGCAATCATTAAAGTTGATTAATAAGGCAGCAAACAGTCCATATGAGACACCATTTTGCTGATCTGGATGTGCCCATTCTGGTCATGATATATCTATGGGTGGCAATAACTAGAAGGGCTCTTTAATTCACATCTTTATGAAGATAACAAAGCAATTTGCTGAAAATGGCTGAATCTAACTTGTATGGTAAGAACTACATACATTTAGTGGTATATTAACTTAAGCAAAAAATACATACAACTCAGCATATCTTTCAGTGGTCCTAACATCCAGTTCTTTTCTCTCAGTATTGAAGATAACCATTAACAAGTATGATAGAATTATTCCTGTTAAAATTTGAGTTAGGCCTTTCTTTTCCTAGATTGTTACAGTTGTTAATCTTCATTGTGTCCCACAACTTCCTATTTATGATATTCTGCAATGGAATATTATTTATTGGTTCTAGGACCTTTTAAAAAAATTATATATTACATAATAATTTTCAAATCCCCAAAGATGCTCTTAACAATGGCCTGATTCAAGTTTATTTCCCTGAAATTCATTCATCAAAATACTGACAATCTACTTCACTGGCTAATTTGCTAATGACTTTTGTTAGTCTACTTAGACATGTACATCCATTCCTATACTATCTCTACTAACTGCATTGTTTTCCTTGCTTGGTACCCAGAGTAAGGAAGCTGACAGAGTATATTCCCTTTGTCAGAAAGATTCATTTTCAGATAAGAGTCTAAATAAAATAGGTCCCCAGTAATTTAGCCCTCAAGGAGTTTTATATCAGGGGAATTATTATTTCCCACTTAACATCCATTTTTATACATAATAGAGATGATCACTTCTTTCTTTAATGTTCCTTATGTTTCTACTTTAAGGGTAATTGGGATGACTAATTGCAACTGACAACTTAACTGGAGTAAGGAATATCTAGAGAAGTAGCAAAGCATTATTTTAGAGTGAGTCTGTGAGGATATTTCCAGAGGAGTTTGGTGTGTTAAGTCCATGGGCTGAGAGGGAAAGATACACCCTCAATGTGGGTAGGTGCCATCTCCATCAAATGGGGACTCAAATAGAACAAAAAGACAGAGGAAAGACAAATTCTCTCCCTCTTTCTCTCCTCCTTCCTCTCCTCTCCCCCTCTCTACTATTGTTGAGACACCCTTCTTCTTCAGACCTTGGACCTCAGAACTCCAGGTTCTCTAGTCTTTGTATTCCAAGACTTACACAAGTGGGCCCCCAGTTGTCAAGTTTTCAGCCTTGTACTAAGAGTTGTACCATGGCTTTCTGGCTTTTGGATTTGGACTAAGCCAATCACTAGCATCCCTGGGCTCTCAGTTTATAGACAGCCTGTCATGGGGCTCCTCAGCCTCTCAGCCTCCATAATCACGTGAGCTAATACCCACTAATAAATCCCCCATTTCTCTCTCTACATATAGGTTCCTTTTTCATTCTGTTTCTCTGGAGAAACCTGATTAATAATAATACAGTAATATATATCAAGAATGATGAAATGTTTATGATTTTCAATTTATTTGAAGGCTAATATGTTATCTTACCACTGGTTTATGAGTGCTTACAGACAACAAAAGACATTTGAGCCTTGAGCCCGAGACAAAAAAAAAAAAAATTAGTTCACAGAGAAATGAAGCAGGAATTTTATCATTGTCTTCTTACGCCAGATCCTGAAGCCACAATTCCCATAGGGTCACCTAAAGTGAGTAAGGTGACACATGTTACAGGAGAAGAACCCTAAGCTTAGGGAACCCAAAATTTTATAACAGGCAGTAAGCAAATTATCCTTTGATCCAGAAAGGGACTATCTCTCTCTTATAAGGTTTTAAGCAAATCACTCTTTTCTCCAGAGGGATGTATTATCCTATTTTCCAAGGCTGTTCACTATGAAAACATCCCTAGAAAGATAGACATGGAATAGCTTCCAGTGCTTCTGCTCACAATATGAGAAGAAATGTAAAAGATTTGTGTAAAAAAATCCACGTTTCCCAACAATATCTACCTCTCATATTTATACCACTTACTATATGCCATCATGGCTTATGGTGAATTTTCTGACTTCATCAGCCACTCTGGTTAATATGACTGACAGAGTCTGAGATCAAATTTGTGCAAATTTTTTCATAGTATTTATTTAAAGATACCACAATAGGACTCAATCCAAGCAACAGGATGAGACCAACCTGCAGTATTGATCTCAACCATGCCCCTAGCGTCCTGTATTCAACCAGCTGAACAAATCCATAAACCATCAGGTCTACCTGGCTTTCTCCTTAAGTTCCCATGTTGACCTTTTCGCTTTTCCTGAGGCATCAATCCAAGTACATCAGTTTGTGTTAGTAATTACAATGATTCTGCCTTGGCATGCAAGAATGCCTAGGGCAAGTTTATCAACCATAAAACATTCTAGGACAGTGAGTTGACACTGACTTGAATGTCTTTCATGGCCAAGGTATCACTTCAACTAAAGTCAGAGATAAATTTCATATCATCATTTCTAATTGGATGATTCTTAAATCATAGGCATGACCTCTATGTAAATATCAGGTTAGTTTTCCCTGTGAAAGCTCTCCTGAATAATCAAGGGTAGCTTCATTTTGGAGAGACCTCTGCAGTCATTTGAAAGTTACCATAATCTACTGGTATTTCTTTAACACATGGCAGTCTTTTATAACCTCCACTAAGGTATAAATCATCATGATTTGGGGAGGAAGGCCAGTTAATGCCCAGCTTCCACACAAGAAGTGTTTGTATTAGGGCTGTACATGTGGTAAAAATTTTAAAAAATGAAAAAGGTGCTTTTACAATGATTGGAACCCAAAGTGGGACCTACGTCAACAGGGGCCCTAGGTTGACAGTACCTTTATCATGGACTCCCAGTCAGCTGGTAAACCTTAGAGTTCCATTTCAGTTCAAATAATTGTGACTAGATCTTGTTTTGAATGAGACTTCCTGAAGGGAACCAGTCCACCTTTTCTGTTTGTCCACGCTACCATCCAGGAGGCATTTGCCCACTCAGGGAATGAATACACAATGGTTATGGGAATGGGGGTTGGGAATATATCAAAAATACTGACAGCTGTTTTTACCTGGAAGGTCCAAGAGCTGAGACCATTGCTTTGAAGTTTCTGAATACCTTTTAGATAAGATTAATGAGAGTGATAATCAAACCATGATCAGAGCATCTGGCAGGTGATGGCAGCCATCAATTAAATTAAGGTGCCTGACACAGTAGTTTAGGGAGCCACATGAGAGTGTTACCTTAATGAGAAATCTTTCAGGGTTGCTTCTGAAAGACAAAGATCATTAACATCCCTCCCATCATCATACTCTCTGGGTTCTGAAGTTTTTTCTCCCCAGGTACCATTATGATATTTTTCTCTTTCTATCTGCCACCCACCAAATTGTTATATCTCATTCCAGAAGTTATAACTTAACATTTTCTTTTACCCTCTCTTACTTGAACCCAGAATTTTGTTTGGAAGGATCAGGTTAAAAAAAGACAGTTTCTATAAAACTTAAAGAGACACATTATGTTTGCCCCTTTGACCCACATAGGCCAATACTGGGAGACTTAGTGTGCAGTGTACCCAACCAAGGGATCATCATCATGATCCAGTACCCTGTCAGTTCAAAAACAGAATCCAGGTGGCAGAACTAGAATTCGTATGAATACCATAGGTCACCTTTTGGTTGTCCCTAGTGTACTAACCAGACGAACCTAAAGTTGCTATTAAGGGTTTTTAAAAAAGTATTATGCCCAGGGATAGTCATGATAAAACTTGTTTTAAACAAGCCTATATAACTCCTCACCCTTTTTATTAGAATTACACTGCAGCTGGGCTAGAGGAGAGGATCTATTTTAAGAAAAGCTGTATTCAATGAAAAAAAAAAAGAGTGCATTAATAAAGTATGTGGACTGGAGTGAGATAAGGAAAGTAGATTTGAAATTGTTTAATTTTATTTTTGAATAAGCTCTTTCAACACTAGACAAAAGCCATCTACCTATGGATAGTAGGAGATATGAGAAGTCAATCAAATATCTTGACTATTAGCTTGTTGAGTAGCTTTTGCAATAGATGGCACCTCAATGTCAGAACACAAATGATTTAGAAAGCCAAAAACATGATGCAGATTAGTTTTCCAGGCTAAAATGTAGGGTAGAAGTAGGAAGATACAATTTTAACAGCAAACCATAACCTGAAAAGTGTCAACAATGGTGAGGTGTCAAAGCACTGAGAATGTGTCAAAGATCTTATAATGGTCAGTATGCCAGGAGTGGGCAGAAACCATCCATGCAATATAGCTTCCCTTGTGGTGAGAAAAAAATGACTAACTTTTATCAATAGATGCAAGTCTGGCATGCAGTAGTATCCTTTGTACCAAAATCATTGAGTCAACAAATGACTCAGTGATTTTTCCTTGTTTCCCTCATCTATAGTGGAGGATGTGTTGCCAAGTCCAGGATGGTGATGGATCCAGGAAGCCATGGTAGCAATGGTGGTGATGCAGACTCCTTTACCAGCTTCATTTCAGTTAGGCTCATCAGAGAATGAGCTAGTAATATGGGCATCTAAATGAATGACCAAAATGGTTTGATTAGTTTTTACTATTTGTTTTCATAGTCTGTAGACCAAAGAAGGGTGTCTTTCATCTGCTAGTCTTTCATTTCCATGTGTCAAATCAAACAACTAGGGTATTAGTAAAAAAAAATCCAAAGATCATTTATAATGTTCTTCAAAAAGAGCATTGGCCAGAGCTGTAAGAGCAGTTGAGTTCTACCCACTGAGCGGAACCTCATCCAATTTTAGTTCTGCCTAGCTGGCACTAAGGATCAAAAGGTACACCAACCCAGTTTACATCTTTGACTTTCAACTTAGCAAAACTATCAGTGAACTAAGTATAAACATTAATAGAATCTTTGTATATCAAAAAGTTTACTTATTGATGTGTTCATTCAAACCTGTATGTTGTTCATAGACTACTAGTAAATAACAAAACATAATTTTAAAAATACTAGTATAAAATATACTTTCTCTTTAGATTCCTACTTCAGAAACTCTAAAACCTTATCAAGATTATTTTCTTTTTGATACCAAGTCTTTTGATAATAAGTCTAGACAAACATACACTATAAAAAACTGATTTTAAAATGTAAAATGTTATATAGACTAAAAATATTGATGGAAGGCACATTATTGATGAGGTAGCTTAACGAACTAGAAAGAACTACAGACTTCAGAATTTAAAGTTCAAGTCAATCTCTACAGATTAAAAATAAGAGGTCTTGGGAATATCACACAACTTAATATTATTACCAAAAAAAATTAGTTTATGGTCTATTTAGTTTATTGGTTGATAAGTATACTGAGAAGTGTAGATAATACATCTAGCAGAGGACCTCAAAGATAGTAAGGACATATTAATTTCTTCTTCATTCTATGTTGATGACATGTGAACAGAAATACCTTATCTATCATCAGAAATATAGTAACATGTCACTTCTTCCAAGTAATTCTTTGAGAAGCCTGTGTATTTTCTGGAGTTTTAACATCTCCCTAGAAGACATTGACCTCAAAAAACAATCTTTTAGAACAACAATCAGAATACTCAACATAGGTACTAGTAAACTCCACTATCAAAGGAAAGAAAAGGTCTTTCCTGGAGATGAACCCGGGTTTGACTCTAAGAGCAAATCAATTACAATGCATTATGGTATCCTATATTTTTAAAAATATTCATAAATTACCTATTGTCCTTAACATCCACAGAAATCCTTAGATAGTAGAATATGGGAAGGGAAGTAAATTCGAAGTGGAAAAATATGTTTAGGTTTTTGAGGGAGCCTATTATTAAGATTAACTATGTTTATTTTTCCTTGAAAATATATTCAACTTTCAAATATGTGAATAGAAAAATAATTAAACCCTATGACCATTTCAGAGTTGATTCATGTCTATTAGGTGTATAAAAGTAAACTTCATCCAAAGAATAATGAATGAGACAACTAATTCTTAAATCATAGCACTATTTCTTGAAGTAAGGTATACTTGTTTATTTTCTGGATTTATAAACTACATTAACTGTCTAGGTGTCCACACCAAAGAAGAAATAAAACATCTTCTCCTTTCAAACCATGAACTTGATTGAAAATGCAGTCTTCCTACATAATTAAAAATGACACATGCCTTTTTGGGAGAGCATTCTGGGAAGGGGTCAAGGAGAGAATTCGTGGTAACCACTAGCTAGGCATGATGTAGTTGAGAACTGAAGTTAGTGATTAGTTCAACCTGTACTAGCCAAAGTAGCATTTTATATCTATTTTAGATCTAATTTTGGGTATGCTTATTTTGATAATAGTTTTACAGAATACTTGCTCAATTTGGCCACGTTTGGGAATTGTATTCTTGCTGAAGTGGCCCAATGAAGCAATTCAATTTAGCCCAATGACTGGTTTAAGGCGATTTTATCTTCTCTTGAGTTGACTAGTTTATTTTTCTTTATATAAATCTCAGTCCAAAAAGATTTCTGCTGAATCAGCATCACCACTTCCTGCAGCTAATTTCAGCAGAGGTTTGAAATTAAGCAAAGATAATGAAATGGACTGACAATCTGGCTCAAACCCTAATTCATAGTCTTGTTTAAAATTAAGGCTGGTTTTGTCCTTGGCCCCGAGACCAGAGAAACACGACATGTTTAAACCTATCATTAGGCCAACCAAAATAATGCAGCAACTATATTTGTCCTTGGAATCATTTATTTTCTTTTCTTCTCCTTACTGCTCCTGCCTTGACACATTCCTAGTAATGGTCTCCCTGTACAGATGTCAAATCCACATGGAATGCACCTCTCCTCTCCCCACTGTTGTTCTAACACTGTCTCTGCCCTGGACTTTCTCCTCTCACCTCTCCTTGATATATATTTGCCCAAAGAAAATTGTCTCAAAGCATTTTTTGTTTAAATTTCTGCCTTCTATCTATCACAGAAGTTCCCGAGAAGCAGACACTGAGATGTAGTTTGGATTGCAAGTTGTGGGATTCCCACTTAAGAAAAGGAAGGGGAGAATGCAGGATTAGGTACAAAAAGAAGTTGAGTTGCAACAAAGGCATGAAAAACCCTTGGCTGACCCAGGAGAAAGTGCTGGAGCAAATACTACCCATCAGAGCTGTACTACATTAGGCCAAAAGGACTAGATCTTATACCCTGTCTCCCTCTGTCACCACAGGACAGGTCCCCTAGGAGCTGTGTCCTCTGGCAGAGCTGCTCCCACAACTGTCAGCTGGAAGCTGTGTTCTGACTGTCTTCCCCCCAGAGGCACAAAAATTCTTCTTGGAGCAGGGATCTAGAGAGAGCATCTCTGTGTCATTCTGATTCATATGATCAAGTAACTCATACCAAAGTCTTGAGTGTTAATGACTTCATTCAATGCTTTCCCAAATGTATTCTTTTGAATAGGTTTTAAGAGGTATTCTGAAGAAAAAAATATTCTGTGCTCAAGTAATCCTATGAAACTCTGTATCACGCAAAGTTGAGTCCGTTTGCTGCAGAATTTGTCAGCCTTATTCATTTTAACCCATTAGCAACTATACAGTGAGACACCAAGAGGAAAGCTATAGAGTGGATATTTCCCAAATGTATTTATATGCTAAAGCTTTAATTTTCTCCTAAAAATATATTTAATATCTTTCAGAACGCTAATGACCCACACAGCACAATTTAGGAAATTCTCCTATAGGACACAGATCGCAAAAAAAAAAAATATAAACCTTGCATTTTTTAGATTTCTGAAAATAGTCTTAAAACAGGACAGTGATGCAAATGGTGTGGGTTCAAGTGCCATAAAGGCAAGCATTAAAAGCCATCCTTAACCATACACAGTCTCTTTGAAGCCATTGAAAGAAGGACTTTGTCTGCTATATTTACAGTAAAACGAAGGAGAATGGAATGAGATTCTGACTCCAGGAAAAGAGAGCAGTGTTAACACATCAGGAAAATCTAATCAACATCGTTTTGTGCCTTAGCCTTTTCCTTTAAGGAGGCCGGGCCATCCAACCATAAAGTTTACAACAAACACCACAAAAAAGAAAATTGCAACACCAGGTGAGAATGTACAAAATCTACTAATTATTTTAATAGAAATGAAAATTGCTAGGGGTCCCTCAGGGCCCCGGGGCAACCGGCTGGAGAGGAGGCAGGTGGAAGGGCAGCACCTGTTGTCTGTGCACGCGAGGCGCTTGAGGTCCGCATGGGTGGGCGCAAGACCTGCCTGTCTCCCCGTGGGGACAGGGCCCTGGGTGGAGGAGCCCGGGGGGTTGCTGCAGTGGTGCCGCTCCAGGCCAAGCCCCAGAAAGCAGTGCTTGCGAGTATCTGTGGGCTATAAACCTGAAAACACGGGAGAAGGAACCAAGGACCTTCAAAGCAAAGGAGTTGAGGGAAAAGAATGGAGCCGTGACCGAGGCTGCGCGGATGCCAGGCTGCTCGCTCTGCGGAGAAGAGGGGACCTGTCCTCCCTGAAACCCAGGTTGGGACTTCCAGCCTTATTTCAAGGGAGAAATGTTACTGGATGAAAAGGAAAAGTCCTGTGATCCACAAAGGAGGAAGATGATTGGTGGGAGTGTGGGAGTGGGAGTATGGGATTTGTGGGAGTGTGATACAACGAAATGGAGTCTTCTCTGGACACCTGGAAGGCAAAGGTCTCGTCCTCCTGGGATTTTTTTTTTTGGTGGGATCAGGCAATGAGATTGTTCTTTTAGAGCACTGAGAAAAAGAAGTGGGAGACAAACTAAGCTCACTTTCTGTTCTGGAAGCTTCTAGGAAGATCAAACCAGAGACTTTGGCTTCAGAGCAAACATGATGAAACTTCCCAGCTCAGGAATAACTAGGCGCGTTCACCTGTGTTCACGGGATGTGTTATGTTTCCACTCTTGCCCCTAAGGAGTTAGAAACCCGCTTATACCATATTCTCAGTATGGCTTATTAATGCATTTTAATATTGTATTCTGTTTAGACCCAGCAGGGCAACATAGCCTCAAAACAAGACTGACAAAAATCAAAGAGACTGGCAAGGGTTATTTCAGCTAAATCCTGGAAAATAGGAGGCTTAACATTGACTGTTGCTCCTCATTATCAGTGTGTATGGTGTTTGAGTGCTATTTGAAATGATTTTTTTTTTTGTGTCTTCAAAAATCTAAGAAGAGTTGATGACTGACTTGAAGATTAGAGAATATAAAGTTTTTGGCTTGTGTGTTTTCTATTAATAACTTTATATCATGTCAAAGTAATACTCATAGGCAGGGTGTGGTGGCTCACGCCTATAATCTTAGCACTCTGGGAGGCCGAGGGGGGCGGATTGCTCTAGGTCCGGAGTTTGAAATCAGCCTGAGCAGGAGCGAGACCCTGTCTCTACTATAAATAGAAAGAAATTAATTGGCCAACTAATATATACAGAAAAAAATCAGCCGGGCATAATGGGGCATTCCTGTAGTCCCAGCTACTCGGGAGGCTGAGGCAGAAGGATTGCTTGAGCCCAGGAGTTTGAGGTTGCTGTGAGCTAGGCTGACACCATGGCACTCATTCTAGCCTGGGCAACAAAGTGAGACTCTGTCTCAAAAAAAACCCCAAAAAACAAAAAAACGAAAAAAAAAAAAAGTAATACTCATATAGGGGAAATTATGTGCTCTGGGATAGTATCATAAAGGTAAATGATAAACTAAAAGAAATTAAAATTGCTCATAAATCAAAACTTTTGAGTCCAGGTAAATTTTCAAGAAGAGACAAAAGGTTCATTTCAGATATCGCAAACTTGTAAGCAAACCTGAATGTCATATTAAATAGATGGCTTGTAATTACTTGAAAAACATTAAAAATAATAAAATTTCTCCACAAATAAATCATGACAAAATAACTTGATTTTATTTTTTTAAATTGTTATGTTATTAGCAGATCAATATAATATTATAAGCATTGCAAAATTTTTGCTCAACACATGCTATGTTAGGTAATTTATGATCTGGTGAGTTATATGATAAAATACTGAGAAATAGTGAGTGATATTATACTATGGATTCCTCTCTGATAAAAAGAATATTGATAATTTGTTCATGTTTACTTAGAGGAAATACTATATTTACATGCCACTGAACTCTATCTTGATCTTATTTTTATGAACTTTATCCTACCTGCTTGTCATTTCTATTGGCAACATAGATAAAAATATAGATACCATGCTTGTCAAATCCTTAAGCCATGCAAAATTAGAGAAGAGATACTATGCACTGAAATTCAAAATCTAAATTAAAAAAGAACACTATCACTGAAAGTATAGCCTCAAACTGAGATTAATTTAATAGAGATATATATTGGTCTATGGATTGGCCCGATAAATTTCTCTTTTTTTCCAATAAATTTCTTGCATAAGCATATGTTGGATATGATCAGACATTAATAAAAAGAAAAAAGACTTGGAAATTTTAGTAGATTACAGACATGATGTGTTTCAATGCTCTAATGATGCTGTTTTAACAACTCACGTAATATTAAAAGGAAATGATAGAGTTGTTCTGTTCAGAGATTAAATTCAGACATATTTTACTTAGCCTAGGAAATCTCACCTCTAGAGTATATTCAGTCTTGGCTGGGATATTTTAATAAAAGTCTGACAAACTACAAATCTTTGAGATACAAAAACCAACATGCATTATAATTATGCTTTATCAAAAATATTTGAAGGAATTGTTGATTTTAGGTTGGAGACAGCCAGACTAAAAGATTAATGTTGGTATTGGATAGGGTGTCATAAGTAAGAGGGAATAATCTTATAATGTGATGTTTCAGAGTAAAAGATACAGAAGGTGTTTGTATGTTTGTATATTAGTCTCCTAGGGCTACCATAACAAATTACCACAAACTGGGTGGCTTAAAACAACAGAAATTTTTTCTTTCACAGTTCTAGAGTCTAGAAGTCCAAAATCAAGGTCTCAGCCAGCTCATGTTCCCTTTGACGGTTCTAGGGAAACATGCTTCCTTGACTCGTCCTTGTGTTTGGCCGATGCCAGCGATCCTCATCGGCTTGCAGCTGCATCTCTCTAATCTCTGCCTCTGTTGTCCCATGGCATTCTCCCTCTGTGTGCCTTCACGTGACCTTCTTATAAGGATACCAATCATTGGATTTAAGGCCCACTCTAGTCTAGTATGACCTCATTTTAACTAGTTACATTTTCAAAGCCTCTATTTCCAAATAAAGTCACTGAGTTTGTGGCAACTTGTTACAGAAGCCACAGGAAACTTATGCAAAAATGGATTTTACAAGCAACTGGAATGAGCTTGGAAAAGGTTTCTTCCTTAGTAACATCTCCAAGACAAAATCCCAACCTGGCTGACACTTTGGGTATATGAGACCCTGAGCAGAGGACCCAGTTGAGCTGCTCTATGAAAATTATGAGAAAATAAATGTGTGCTGTTTTAAACCACTAAATTTGTGATAATTTTCTATGTAGCAATTAAAAACTCATACAAATGTGATTGGTAGCTTTGTTACATAACCATGTTGACTTCCTTGGAGTACATAGCAACAAATGAGTTACTTGAGCCTTCCACCTTTGCCAGTTCTTGTTAGTCTGAAAGGCACATATCTAGCAAGTAATTTGAGGCTAATTGTCCAATCATCTTAAATACAGAACGGAGTCATGTATATGTCTCTGAGTCTACAAGTCTAATTAGTGCAAAGCTCTAAAACGGTACAGAAATCCTCCCTTATCCATGAGGGATACTTTCCAAGACCCCCAGTGGATGCCTGAAACCGCAGTTAGTACTGAACCCTGTGTATACTGTTTTTCCAACACGTACATACCTGTGACAAAGTTTAATGTATAAATTAGGTACAGTAAAAGATTAACAATGACTAATAAAATGAACAATTATAGCAATATCCTGTGATAAAAGTTACATAAATATGGACGCACCCATGCTCTGTGTGTCTCTCTCAGAATATCGTATTGTACTATATCACAAGCACCATAAACTAAAGTGTGCAAAATCACAGATAAGGACAATTAATAACTAAATTATTATGGATTTATTGTGTATTAAATGGAGCAATGAGATGTCTTACATTTTGCTATTATAATAGAAAGAGAAACGTCATAAAATTGCCATAGCTAACTTTTAAATTTTTGTAATAAGCCATAATTGAACATATTTGTCTGACACATCTCAGAAAAATTGGAGGATTCCCAAAATTTCCTGGGAATGACTAAAGACTTATCAATAAGGAACACTTTTTTAGTACATGATATTTTAAAAAGATTCTTATCCAAGTCACTAAACAAAGAAAGAATCATACTAGAAGGAGGGACAGGAGGAGATATGGTTTATAACCATTTTCTCTCCTTTTTGTTTTTTCAATTTAATATTGAAAAAATATTTGAATATTTAATATTCAATTTGACAGTTTCCAGATTTCCAGATATAAGACGTTTATTATCTCATTTTCACCATTAATACATTGAGATGTTGGTGTATATTCCGCAATGAAATGACAAGCTGCTAGAATATGGCTTTGTGTCGTGTATCTGCATTTTCCTGAAACTATGTATTCCTATTAAATTAGAGAAAGAAGGTTGACAGCACTTTTAATGAAGTTCACCTCGATGCAGACAATATTCTCTGAGGGCCCTGCAAGAGCAGTGAACTGTCATTAACATAATTTAGTCATGGAGTCTTGGTGAAGAATTGATAATTTCAAAAACAAAGAGAGTAAAAAGTCAAATCTTCACAATCCCATTTTAGACATTTTCAACAATGATTTGCTCTCTGACTTTTTAAAAACCCTCAGTCAAACATGTTTCTATATTTTCTGACCAGAAATGCAACTTGTAATTCGGATTCTGAGGTGACATTCAGTCAGCGCAGGTGCCTCACACATGTACACCTGACACTTGAATCTGGCCCTTCTGAAGGACGCAGGTTAATTTTGAGAAGAGCAGTGATTTCAGAAGAGAATGAAGTCACTGACAGAAAAATCTTTGCAACACAATGAATGTTAAGGATGTATTCCTCAAAGAAACCAGCTGCCTTTCATCAGCAATTGAGACTATTCAATGTGGAAAACTGACAGAGCAAACTTGGCCAGACTATATGGTTTTTAATCATTCATTATCTTCCTTTAATTGTGTGTGTATATATATATATATATAAAGGAATCATCTGAGACTTGGCTAAAATAGTTGAATAATTCTGGAGGAAAAGCTCATGGGCAAAAGGATAAGGGTAATGGAAAAAAAGTATTAATATGAATAACTCCACCCAGCCAAGACTATATTAATAAAATAAATGAATTAATTAAAAAAAAAAACATGTCCAAGCTAAGAAATTCTATGTGATCCAAAAAAACCCACTGAAGTCATTAGTCTTTAAAAGTTAGCTTATTTATATAAGAATGTATCTGAAACCCAAACAGTTCACTTTGTTCACAGATTTTCTGAATTAAGCAATTATCAAACTCCATTTTACTTTGACATTAAGATACTTCCATTTTGTGCTATTCTGAGAAATATTTAGCTTCCAGAGAGGTGTAAATACTGCAAGTATTTTTAAATATTTAGAATACATTCCACAAGTATCCTTTTAACTCACAGAAAACACTTGACTTAAGGAAAAGGCTAAACACATACATAAAACCTATCTCTCAACATCTGAGAGATAAACATCACAAAAAGAATGTAAATAGATTCATTACAGCCTAATTGAGTGGAAAGGAGAAGATCTCACAAATTCTGGGATCTTTGTTTTGTTCACTGACATATCCCCAGTTCCTAGAACAGTGATATAGGTATATGGTAAACAATAAATATTTGGGTAATAAATGAATAAAACCATAGGTGACATTTCACTTCAACATGAAGGTTTTCAACAGGCATGTTCTAAGTTAGAAGTAAGCTTCCTGCTACAGTAAGATTTAAGTTTTAGAATAATCTGAGCATTTGACTAACAAATATTTAAGTATTAAATGCATAGTTCACCAAAATATCCTTTATGGCCATTTCAAGAAATGATGAAAGTTTGCAGTTTTTAAATGCTATTTCCCAGCAATGACTTAGATGATATGATAGGTATCCAGTATAGGTAAAAGATCGTGACTAGGAACTGACTTCTCTGTCTGAGGAACATTTAAGGAGAAAGAAACAAGTAGTTAATGACCTCTGTGTAAGATAGCATTGAGTCGGAAACTTCAGGCAAAAGAAAGAAAGAAAAACAGGGGCAGAGAGTAGGGGGAGAGTTGCTGAAGCAAAATGGCATAGGGAAAAGTGTCCAGTTTTTGATCCATGCAGGTTTGGATTGATTCTGATATTTCTAATTTTTTCTACATCCTAGGACAAGCTACATTCCCCACCCACCCCCAGTTCATTTACCCATGTGATGGGTATAATAATAGTAACTATCTATAGATTACTATAGATAGGTGGTAACATTCATTAAATGAGATAATCTGCATAAAGCACTTTGAATGCAGAATAGGTCTTCTGTAAATATTATAACAGCACTCAACACCAGAATTGTGATGTGCTTCATTTGATAATAGTGTATGCACCTTGCTTTCAGTTCTCTTACCAAAATAGCAGAAGGCTGAGTGGTTTCTGTGACCATCTTTGAAAGTTGTCTGACATCTTGGTTTTGGGAAAGCCTTGTCTTCATGGACTGATGGAATAAATATCTCTTAAATTTCATACTTTTTAAAATCTTAATACATTGGCCATAATTACTGCTCAATATTTCAAGGGTTTGTTTTGTTGGGTTGAAATAATAATGGCATTTATGGAAAATACAAACTACATAGGTTGAAGCTTTTGGTCAGAATCAAAACTTTAAATAGATAAATTTACTTTCTTCTTCCCTATTATACCCATGTAATGGTTTATTCTACTTCATGCTACTGTTGCATATTATGAAATAAGCCTTCTTATGTTTGTCATTAACCGAGTATATAAAATTGGCTTTTTCACAAAATATTTAAGATTCTACAAAGTGAACATTTGCATTTTATAAAGTACTTTTCTTTTAATTTAGCACCCAAGCATATGCTACAGAAAATTTATTTCACAAGTAAATGACTTATTTATACTCAAGTAAACTATCATTTTAAAAAGCTTTGATATTCAAAAACCTTACATAATTTTATAGTGACTTTTATTTTAAATAAGAAGTTGTATTTTTGCTAGTCAGAAATTAACCATGAATCCTCAATGTTCAATTTAAGATATAAATTTCAAGTCCTAATGGTTGATGTAAACCTTGCAGCCTCTACAATGCCTTCTTAAAACACTTATACTACATATTAGATTCTATACCAAGCAAGAGTATTGTACTTAAGTTATTTAAGAATGTACTCTCAATAAAGTTTTCTTATAATACTACCATAATATCTCATAATTAAAGCCATTATATTCCTTTTTTCCATACACACACATACACATTTACAAATAACTGAAACAATTTTATAATGAAACAATATCTAACATTACCATAGGCAAGTGTACCTGTTTTTTTTTTCTTCTGATTTCTTTTTTTTAATTTTAAAATATTAATAGGGTACAAATTTTTTTGTTACATAAATATGTTTTATAATGCTTCAATCAAGGTTTTTAATATGCCCATCACCTGAATAGTGTTCATTGTATTTGGTGGGTAGATTTTTATCCCTCCTCACCCTCCCCCACTTCTTGATTTCCAATGACGTTTATATCTCTTTCTGCCTATGTGTGCCCACTGATTAGCTCCCAACTATTAGAGAGTACATACAGTATTTGTTTTTCCATTCCTAAGTTATTTCACTTAGAATAATGGTCTCCAGTTCCATCCAAGTTGCTCCAAACATTATTTAGTACCCTCTAATTAGCTGAGTAGTATTCAATAGTATATATATATATATGTATATATAACATTTTCTTAATTCACTCATGAGTTGATTGGCACTTAGGTTGATTCCTCATCTTGGCAATTGTGAATTGTGCTGTAATAAACTTTTGAGTGCAGGTGTCTTTTTGATAAAATGACTTCTTTTCTTTTGGGTAGACACGCAATAGTGGGATTGCTCGTTTAATGGTAAATCTACATTTATTTCTTTGAGGACTCTCCATACCGTTTTCCATAGAGGTTTTACTAATTTTCAGTCCCATCAATAGTGTATAAGCATTCCTTTCTCTTTGCATCCATGCCAACAACTATTGTCTGTTCACTTTTTAACAATGGTAATTCCAATAGGGGTAAAGTGGTTTTAATTTGCATTTCTCTGATGATTAGTGATGTTGAGCATTTCTTCATATGTTTGTTGGCCATTTGTCTATATCCTTTTGAAAAACCTCTATTCATGTTTTTTGCCCCACTTTTTAATGCAGTTGTTTGTTTTCTCATGCTGATTTGCTTGAGTTCTTTGTAGATTCTGGATATTAGCTCTTTACAGATATTTTCTGTCCTGTTTTATTTTGTTCTATCTATTCTAGTCTACTCCATTCCATTTTATTTTATTGAAAATAAAATGCTTATTGATACTCAGAAAAATGAATTCAGAACCTATTCATTGGTCACAATAGGCACTTTTAAAGTCAATGAAAAGTGAGACCAATACAAGGCAATTGCTCAACAAATATTGCTAAGCACCAGGCAATCCAGTTTTTTCATGTAGATAGGCACTGGAGTTCCAAAAAGAGGAAACCCTCTTTATGAAAAATACCAAGCAACAGAATGTCTGAATGTCTGTTTTCAGGGCTACTGGTGGCAGGTTTCTGTTCTAGAGATCAGACTTGCTTAGAGCTCTGCACTCTCCCAGCTACGAGTAGAGGATACTTTGAGTTTATGCCTGCTTTTCCAAAGTTCTATTCAGTTTAGCCCTTGCTTACTTTTCATTTTAAATATTTAAAATCAATGGGAATTTTATGAGATCATTAAAAAAATGATCTGGGTAAAGAATTAGATTTTCTACTATACACAACAATTAACTCAAGATGGATTAAAGACTTAAATGTAAGACCAAAACATTAAATGTAACACCATACCAAATGTAACACCATAAACATTCTAAGAGAACAGTTAGAAAAAACTCCTCTGGATATTGGTCTAGGCAAAGAACTTATGACTAAGACCCCAAAAGCAAATACAACAAAAACAAAAATAAATAAATGAGACTTAATTAAACTATAAAGCTCTGCACAGCAAAAGAAATAATGAACAGAGAGTAAAGAGACAACCCACAGATGGAATAAAATATTCATAAACTACATATTCAATGAAGGACTAATATCCAGAATATACAAGGAACCCAAACAAATCAACAAGGAAAAACAAATAACTTCATTAAATAGTGGGCTAATGACATGAAGAGACATTTTTAAAAACAAGAGATACAAATGGCCAACAAACATGAACAAATGTTCAACATCACTAATCATCAGGGAAATGCAAATTAAAACTACAATGAGATATCACCTTACCCCTGTCAGAATTGCCATTATTAAAAAGCCAAAAGACAATAAATGTCTTTAGTCACTGGATATAGTGAAAAGGGACACTTACACAGTTTTGGTGGGAATGTAAATTAGTACAACTGATATGGAAAACACTATGGAGATTCCTCAAAAAACTAAAAGTAGTCCTACTATTGCATCCAATAACCCCACAATTGGGTATCTACCCAAACGAAAAGAAGTCATTATATCAAAAGATATCTGCATTTAAATGTTTATTGCAACACAATTCACAATCGCAAAGATATGGAATCAATCTAAGTGTCCATCGACCAATGAGTGGGCAAAGAAAAATTGGTGTGTGTGTGTAGTATTCCATTATATATATAATATAATAATATATTCCATATATCATATATAACGGAATACTACTCAGCCATAAAAAAGAATGAAATAATGTCTTTTGCAGCAACTTGTATGGAATTGGAAGCCATTATCTAAGTGAAGTATCTCAGGAATGGAAAAAAACATACCACATGATCTCACTTATAAGTGGGAGCTAATTGAGGGGTATACATGTTCATATAGAGTCGTATAAGGGACTTTGAAGACTCAGAAGGGGGAAGTTAGAATGGGGATGAGAGATCAAATATTACCTATTGGGTACAGCATATGCTATTCTGATATTCCGGTGACAGGTACACTAAAAGCCCAGACTTCACCACTATAAAATTCATCCAAGTGAAAAAAGGGGAGGGGGGGGAGAAGAAAAACAACACTGTATCCCCTATATCTATTGAAATTTAAAAAATAGATTTTCTAATAAGACTCACATAACGCTGAGGTTTTACCTAGCATAAAGATTTGGTAATACTTTTAAGAATACAAGCAATTGCAAGTCGCTGCCACAGTAGGAAGGGTTCAGTTCCTCCAATGCAGTGCCCTAGTCCTTTCTTGCTGCAGAAGGATGCACTCTGGGTTTGAATATGCAGTCTCTAAGTGAAGTGTGAGGTCACATCACATACACAAAAGGAACCATTTTGGCCAGGAAACATTTCCATTCATCCTTATATAATTATATGTCTCCTGTGACATTTCTCAGGAAGCCATTCCCCATAAATCCAAGCTTCCAGGTTTGCTTACCATAAGCAATTCTAGATAGATAAGACATAGCCTGCTAAAAGCATTCCAAAGATAAGAACTATGCAGCAAAAAACATTATTTTGTTTGCCAGTAGGACTGACTATATTACCGTGTTTACAAAGATATGTGACCGGTTCAACTTCTTTCTCTCTGGGGTTGCCTGCCCCCATTTGAGAGAAAATATAGATTGCAGACCAGAATGTTAACCATTTATTTCCCAGATGTTCTTGATGAGCCTCCATTTTGCATATCCAGGTTCTTCCATTGTCTTGTCTAAAGGCACATGAAATGAATGTGCAGTAACAGAGTTTCCTAAGTTTAACATAAAGTAAAATGGGAAAGCGTTCAACAGGCAATTAGGCTCTCTTTTCTTGATTTATTCTAGGTTTAACATAACTACTATCTCCCTTTCAAGAATGGCTGATAACCTGCTCTTGACCTAAAAGGCTAGGAAGAGCTAAAACCTTCTGGTCTTCAGTAGGGGTGGAAGAGTGTTCAGTGCTGCTATACCTTCTGGCTACTTGGTGTACCAGCCAGTTGTGCCGTGGCCCAGGCCAACTCTGTGATATATACAAAACTGCCACATGCCTTATCTGTGGGACCAGTGAGAAATATGTCAGGTTTATGAGAAATGCTGAGCAGTTATATCTTAGATATTATATGCCACAGACTGTGTATCTTGCTACAGATGTTTTGTTAAATATTTTATGCTCAAAATCTACAATTCATTTTATATGTTATTAATGCTTACTCTGCAATAAACTTTTTGTGTCACTATGAGACTAAGAAGTGCCTATTTGTTAGTAAATACAATTTTTATTTATAAAGAAAGTTGGAAATGAGTATGTAACTTGTCCAAATTATTTGTTATCATTTAACATATTTAACATACATTAAAGGGTGCGAAGTAGTGGTGGATGGGCATGGTAATATCACAGATTGCATGAAGACAAAATTTACTGAAAAATTAACATACAATTGAAAAGTTAGTGAATATTTTAAGAAGATTATTTCTTGAGGTGAGAATTTAAGTACAGATGAAGAATTCATATTTAATAGTACTCTGTGAAATAGAACTTTCATTTAGATCAAATGATAGTTTTTAAGTTAATTTTGCTTATTTACTTATGCATGTGCAAATGATTGCTATTAATATTAATGTGACGGCTTCATTAGCAGAAAATGAACATAAACATTTAGAAGATACAAGTTTTATATCAGTATAATTGGATGCTTCACTTGGAAATCCACTTAATTACAAAAATCAGTAATTTTTTTCATCCAGCTAATTAAATCAAGTAAATCTTTTGGAATTTCATTCTATTTAAAGATAAGATCTAATATTATTATATATGTTTTTATGATAGTTACAAAGTTCATGACTAAAGATAAAATTGTTTTGCAATGCTAATAAAAAGACAAAATTTGGTGAAACCAGCTTCATGGCATAAATATTCTTAATAAATTAAATGCATATAAAACTCTAATTACATACTGAAAATCTGTAATATTATACCAATATAAATATTAATAGAAACCACTGTGCCAAAAATTATGTGTATTTTATACATATTCTCAGTAACTAAACTATAAAATGAAACTGATATTGAATACAAAAAAAGAAATTCAGAAAGAAAATTCTTCTGGAATTTAATGATTTTTCATCAATTAGAACATAGACATTTTTGTGCCTTTAAGAAACTACTTCGTAACTCAAAAATCCCCTTAGAAATATTAAATTTTTATGAATCTTCTAAATTTTAATTGCATTTATTCAAGCTAAGCTGGAAATTCATAAAATATCTACAAAGAATGTCCCAAATATTTTTTAAAAAGTCAGCTTTTGAAACTTTGAATGGACATATTTGAAAATAGATTCACAAATAGATTTTCAGGACACTTTTTTGAAAATAGCAAAATTTCAAATTTATCAAGTAGAATGTAGGGAACTGAACAAATTAAATGATGAGTTCTTAAATGGTGTACATATTTATTCTTGAAATGCTATCATTGTACTTGAGAATATCTTGATTTTTAGGAAGAAAATTTGATATGGATATGGATATATGGATTTGATGTTTTTAGGTATATAAATTGATCATCTATACTAAAAATGAATAAAATTGAGAGAAATCTATAATTTTCAGTATCTACATTTGACAAAACATTAAAAAGATTCACAAGTAGAGAAAACATACGATTAGATTGGTTCTTTTAAAAAATGTCAAGAGCAAGTATTCAAATGGTGACAAAAAGGATACTTAAAAAACATTTTATCTTATGTTCAACACATTCAATACAAAATAAAATTTGAATTGTGATATATTACACTGGGCAGAATTTGCTCTAAGCAGACAAGGTAATTACAAAAACACTTTTTTCTCAATTAGAAATATATTAATTTTGTTTATAGAGAAGAATCAAAGATTCAACAATTTCAAATATGTTGGTCATAAAATGGAGTTATGAAATCTTTTGTAAATTTTATAAAAATCATAAAAAAATACTGAGGCAACATTTAAAAAATACTTTTATTAAAAAAAAAAACAATGAATCAGAAAAAATATAGCCCAGCAACTGAAGAAATGATATGAATATGTATGAAAAATAATCATTCTAGTTGGGTTATTTTTTAAAGTTCAAATAATAGTAAAGAGGAAGAGTTTGGGTTATAATATGCATGGATATGCAATCTGTTTAATTTTTATTAATTTTATTTTTTAAAATAATTTTGAATATAATTATAGGCCCACCAACAAAAACAATTTGTTGGTTAAGCAATTAATATTACAAAACAATATTGTTTATTTATTTCCATGTCCTTATTCACCCTTAAAATATCCCAGTTGGAACATAAGGTTCTTAAAAAGTATTTCTGCAGGATATTCTGTGAAAAATGTATTTAACTGTCATAAAATTGGAAAAGTACAGTCTATGTGCCTTCTCTTGAAGATTCACAGTGCAGAGGAGAACAATTATTGTTCTGAGAAGTCCTGCAGCAATTTGTTAAATTTTATTTAATCAAGACACCTTCAAATACATTTGGCTGCAGATAAAATTATTTTTAACATCCATTTAAAATTTCTGGAGTTCGGCCGAGCATGGTGGCTCACACCTGTAATGCTAGCACTCTGGGAGCCTAGGCAGGAGGATTGCTTGAGCTCAGTAGTTTGAGACTGGTCTGAGCAAGAATGAGACCCCATCTCTACCAAAATAGAAAGAAATTTGGCTGGGCAACTAAAAATATAAAAAAATTAGCTGGCGTAGTGCTGCATGCCTGTAGTCCCAGCTACTTGGGAGGCTGAAGCAGAAGAATCACTTGAGCCCAGGAGTTCGAGGTTGCTGTGAGTTAGGCTGATGCCACAGCACTCTACTGAGCAACAGAGCAAGACTCCATCTCAAAAAATAAATAAATAAGTAAGTAAAATTTCTAGAATTCATGTTCTACAGTACATTTGGAAAATGCTAGAAGAGCATGTCTCTTTCTTAAAAGTAAGAAAAATTATTTCTGAGCTGTTCTCAGAGAAATCTTTTCTCAGTTTCAAAGTTCCAAAATATATTAGGCCAATTTTTCTCTGGCAAAAAGATAAAGGCTTTTCAGTGGTGATGTAGACCAATCAGTAACCTCTAATCAATCTGGGTCTATTCCTTTAATCACATGACTGCTACTCAAAGAGGCAGAGCCAAAAGTCTACTTATAGATGCCACGATGGAACATTCATCTGGGTATAAGAGGAACACAAAAGAAGGGAATGCTAATAACAAAGTGTCCCTTGCCAATGAAAAGAACTATTTGGGATATACTTCAAGGAAGACAAGTTGAAGTGGATTCAGAAGGAACAGGGGTGTAAATGTTTGCCAGGTAAACAAAGAAGGAAAAAGGACTTCAAGGATTAAAATGAGGAATGGAAGTTTAAAACTGTATATTGTGTTTGTAGATTTTCAAGTGGTCTAGCATACAGTATATGGTGGCATTTTTGCAGGTACCATAGTAACTGAAGAGCCAGTAGCTCAACTGGACTAAGTCATGAAGAGTCAGAGTTTTATTTTGTTATGTAGAGTCATTGAGGATTTTCAGGGGAATAATAAACATGTTCATATTTTAGACTCATCTCTGGTGGCTGTGTGGAGAATGCACTGAGTGTTTGTGTTCCCCTTCAAATTTCTATGTTGAAACTTAATCACTAATAGGAGAGCTTTAGGAAGTGAGGCCTTTGGGAGGCTCTCATGATCCCTTATGAAAGGGATTACACCCCTTTATAGTCTCCTTATAAAAGAGATCCCAGGGAGCTCACTTGCCCTGTCCACTATGTGAGAACACAGCGAAAAGGTGACATGTATGAATCAGAAAATAAGTCCTTGCCAGATACTACATCTGCTAGCACCTTGAGTTTTGACTTTGGACTTCCCAGCCTCCAGAACTGTGAGAAACAAACTTCTATTTTTTTTAAGCTATTTAGTTCATGGTATTTTTATTATAGCAGCCTGAATGGACTAAGACAAGGAGGTTGTATTTATAAGACCAGGGATCCTGATACGTATCAAGTGCAATAGAACAAGTAAGAGACGATAAAGTCCTAAACCAAAGCAACAAGTGTGGGGACAAAGATACTCATGATGTGGAACTTCAGGATTTAATGGTGTATGTGATATGAGAGGGAAGAAAAGAAATGACAATGGAAAACTGGAAATGAAGAGTGGCCTCACTAAATAGTACATTGGAATTTGGAGACAAAAAGAAGTTTCGAAAAATCTTAATTCATAAGGCAGGTCGAGTTTGGAGTGACTACAGCACATTGGGTGTAGCTAACCAAAACACAATTGGATTTAAGCCTCTGAAAGACAGAAAAGAGATTTGAGGTGGTGGTATATCCCTGAGACATTTGTGTATATATATATATATATATATATATATATATATATATATATACATATATATATATTAGTTAATGATATCAAAACTAGGTTCTTAGAAAATGTTAACATATAAGAAGTGGAGAAAGAAAGAGGGATCCACAAAAAAACTGGAAAGAATTTTCAGAGATATAAGTACAATTAATAAAAGTAAAAAATGGTCAATATTCATCAGGTAGTTAATTCAGCTAAGTATACTATCAATCATTAGACATTAACTCTGCTTAATCCATAGAAAACACATAAAATTTATACCATTATTTTTCTTCATTATACAGCTCAGAGAAGGCAGGCTCAGAGGAAAATTAGACAAGTTCTTCCAATGTTAACTAATTGGTTAGGGTGGTTTAGAGGAAACTATTTTTAAAATAAGTTAAATATATTAAATATCTCAGCAAGTTATGGTGATCAAAATGACTAGTCATTTTTATTGCATCTTACATGGTGAAAGGCACAAAACTAATTTTTATTTCATGAATCTTGTAGTCTTTTAAGTATACAGGACAAGAAATGGATAAAACTACTAGAATTCAGAAAACATAGATATTTTAGTTCTTATGAAATTGTCAGAAAGCACCCTCTGAACTTACCTTTTGTACAATACACCCTAAAACCTAGGGAGAAATTGGATCTTTCTTTCCTGTTCCACTATTATTTTACCTTCAAGAAAGTTTTCTACTATAAGATCATGCTAATTGGGAAATGAATTTTAGTGGAAATAAAACAGGGAAATATACATGGAATTAGTCTTTGATAATTTTCCCCTTCATAGTGTTATATTCACTTTGTTTTTTAATTAATCTTTCTTTATAACTTCTTCTCTTTCTGCCTCTCCATGTGGTGTAGCTAGAACAAGTTATACTACAAGTGGAACTAATTTCCTTGTACAGGGGAAGAGAAACTGGGAGTGAGAGACTTTACTTTCCTTTAAGCTGTCTTATCCTATGTTTTCTGTATTTTATTCTATTTCATTTTCTTTGCTTATATTTTCAAGTGTTAACCAAAGTTTCTCACATACTACCCTTGCCCTTCTGCAAGATGATGAAGTCATTCACCTACTATGAATGACTACTATTTCAAGATACATATGATGAAAAGGAAAAAGGAATCAATAACTACCATGTTGAGTTTCAAAGGCTATACTTCAGAATAATGGGCAGAATTTGGGAATCAAAAGTAGGGACCCCTTTGCTTCTGCTGAAGGATCTTTGATGAGGAGTCCGGTGTTTTGCCTTCTTCAAGGGATGAAATCTGAGGGTGGGGAAGGGGTAGGAATAAAACTCTAATATATTTAGAAAGGAATGAATAAAACTTGTGCACACATCTCTTACCTGTTTAGGGCCTGAGAGAAAGGATCCTAAAGGAGAATTGATCTTTTCATTACACCTACATAGAGAACAGAGATGCAGCCCTGTCCCGTGATCCTGCCTCGTGTGCCCTGTGAAGAAGAAACAATAGAATGGCACACATGAGTAGCATGGAAGAGAAGAGAGGCTTTGGCATTAGCAGCTAGTTTCCTTCAGGTTATTGTTATACAAAACCAACAGAAGGATCTCCCCCATGTACACTAAAGTGGCATGAATTAGCACTGAGAATCAATGCATGCATCTAAAAGTTCTAATGATCAAATCACCTCATCCCATGACTTGGCACTATATAAATTAATTGGAATTTTAGATGCCACCTAGGTGACACAAAATTAACAGATTGTGTTTCCAGTATCCAAAACAATAGGGGCACAAAATCAAATTTAAGTTTAAAGTTATAGTAAAATAAATTTACAGTTCCTCAAAGACTGAGTTTATAAACTGAGTTTCACACCAGCTACACTTGTTTTCTCCTTTCACAATTAAAGGATTAAAATAAAGAGGGCAATATTAAATTAGGAGACAAGACGTATTAGGTTTAGTGCTCCTTATGAGTTAAGCCTTACACAGAAGAGACAATAGATATCCTCACTGCCCACACACGGTCCGGTCTATCTACCAGGCAGGAGTCCTGGCAGGGAATTGTGGCCAACACTGTTTTTAACTAACTGTGAAGTTTGCCTAGAGGGTTATTAATACGTCAACCTCAGAGCCCACTTGGGAATAAGTAGCTGGTACAAGATTAGAAATTTCTGACTCTGGGTATTGCTTATCACCAGGGACAGAGCTGATGCTCCACACTCAAATATAACACAGTCTACTTGGTCCAACAGCCAGTTTGTAAATTATAAAGAGTAGACAACAAGTTATTTTTAAAATTAAAAGCAAATACTGTCCTCCTTGCCAATGTCAGCAATGTTTGTGCTCATTGTTAACATCAGTACACTTGCCAAAAAGTATAAAAGGTAAGCGAAGATATTCAAGATTTATTTGCATGTCTACATTGGCATCAACTTCTTAACAGATGTGTTTCTGTGGATAGGTTTGATGCAAGTGTGCTGTGTGTGTATACATGTGTATGAATATGTCAATATGTATGAATGTATGTGCTCCTAAGATAGAAAAATACATTACATAATGCAAATTTTAAGACTGTGGAATTGCCATTCAATATATACAATGATTAATAATTTAGAATCATGCTTTAAAACGGTGAAGGATTTCAAGTTGAAATCCACTAATTAGAATTCAATTCTCTGAAAATGTAGCATTCCAGAGATTATTTCTAATTATAGTAATTTTAGTGACAAATGCTGGCATCAAGACTATTTTTACATATAGACAAGACTATACTTTTACTATCATTAAAAATGCTCATCCTATGATATTTCGTTTGAAATATCAAAATTTCTGCAACCATAATCACCTGAGGATTTAGAACTCTGATTTTGATTTGAGTGTTTTCATGCCTGCTTGTCCCCTTACATCATATTTAAGAATGAAGAATAAAAATGGAAACAGAAACTAATAAAAAAAACTAAGAAAACATCCCAACATACAGGGTGACAGTAATGCAACACAGCTTGGTTGGAGTCTTGCCTATATAGGGATAATTCAATTTCATTAGTATTTGACTAATATACTCAGGGGACTGGGCTAAGTTTAGGCAAAAAGATGAATAAATATTCTTTGCCTAAAAGCAACTTATAGATAAGTGATGACAAATGCACAAACTCCCATATACTATAATAAGGGCCAATACTTAGACATGCTTACAGCTCTGTCTTGAAGAATGCAGCTTCTCCCAGTAAGGTTCTAGGGGTGGATAACATGAGTGTAGTGCATGCGTAGATAACAGAGAAAAAGTGGTTCTATGAAGACTTGCCCAAGAAGATGAAGTTTGGAAAGACTATTCAAGGACACATTGACCCCCCCCACCGCCCCACCGCCCCACCGCCCCACTGCCCCACCGCCCTGTGAGTGTGCCTCACCGTAGATATCCCCCAAACTGGTACCATTCCACTTATGACCCACTGCCCCCCTTCCCTTCTCCCAGAATTATGGGAAAAATAGGGCTTTCCCTCACCCATTCTTATGATCCCACTGGTCATCTCTCATGGACTTCCAGCCTCCATAATTGTGAGAAAATCAATTTCTGTTGTTTAAACCACCCAGTCTATGGTGTTTTGTTATGGCAGCTCAAGCTAAGACATCATCCAAGCACATCTGACTGCTTGGCTTCATCCTCTTTCTCTCAGATTTCCAGGCGTCCTTGAAATTTGCAAATATTAATACTTCAAATAGTTGGCATTTCAACCTTCTCTCAACCTTCAACTCTTATCATACCGGTATTTGTATCATATTAGCTGTACATGTTAGTCATGGTTCCAAAGTCTCTTACCTGATGACAGGAGAGTACTAAATATAAATTTCAGTGTAGGATAAATACTTGCCTTGTGGTTATGCCCTAGTCATGAGGTCCACTGTCTGGGAGGATGTTGAATAGCTCCCCTTCCCTTCCATGAAATGTATAAAGTAAGCCAAGTCCAGGTGTTCTGTGTCAAATTATAAGGGCATTTTTTGAGGTTAATTCTACATATAAAGGAGTTAGGTTGTAGATTACTTTCCATAGTCCTTTCTCTTTGTTTAGTTTTTGAAGAATACTATTTGGGCCAATGCCTGGCAGACATGCATAGATTGTATATATGAGGCAGCATGCTGTGAGTAGGTATTCCTCCCACCCACACCATATGGGGTGGTTCAATCTCTATTGACTCAAAATTTTATTGTTCATTTTCTTTTATTTATTTATTTTATTTTTTAGAAATATAGTAATACTCTTAGATGGTACTAAAAGGTGAAGAGATATTCTTGACTCTAGTATAGAGGTGTTTGTATGTCAAATAATGGCACCTAGCTTGCACCCAGATTTATAAATTAATAGCATTCTAAATAAGCATCCATATACTATGAAGGTGAAAATATATCATCCCCTAAGGGAGATTTAGTGTTTCTTTCATTTAGTTTCACAAATACAAGTACAATAGGTGTTCTTTACCATCCTTCCCCACTACCATCACCACTTGCTATTTAGGCCCCTGCTATTTTATCTTTGCAGAAGACATTGTATACATGGTTTAAGAAAGACAGGGACCGAAGGATGCCTAAGGTTAGTCAAGGGGCAAGGCATTCATGTGACCAGATGAAACAGTGACTCACATGCAACCCTTCCCATCTAAGCCCCACTAATCCCTATGCTTCCATTATCAATGTTTCCCTTCATCTCTCCTCCCCATTCTGTCTGGGGAATCTTTTCTAGTCTGGTGGGGGTGAGGGTTTCTCTCATTTCTGCTAGTTCCTTGTCTTCCCCTTAGCCAATGAATACAGAATGGCCTAGTTGCTTGAATAAAAGTTTATATATATGGAGAGGAGTAGAGGAAAAGCAGAGAAGAATGAGGAAAACATACACTACCTCAATAAAAATGCACACATGATTTGATGTCTTTATTAGTGTCCTGGGATTAAAAAAAAAAAAAAGGAAGAAAGGGTGTTGCAGAGAGACCAAAAAAAAAGCAGGTTAAAAGGCATGTTGAAATGGATTGCCTGTTCTATTCAGAGTTCTACAAATATCAGATCAGTTTGAGTATTTTAGGTCAGGGAAAGACATTTGGATTTTACTCTAAGAATGTTGGGATATTAGTGAAGTGCTTCAGGTAGAAGATTGATTGATGTTCTAGAAAGACCACTCTTGCTGTTGAGGATGGACTCTAGAAGGTAAAGGTGGAGGCAGGATCTCAAGCAGTAGGCATTTGCAGCAACCTAAGTGACAGATAATGTTGCTTGTCTTTGCATTGTAACAGTGGGTATTAAGAGATATGATCAAATTTGATCTTCATACTGATGACAGACTCCAAATGAACTTGCCTGATAAATTAGACATGAACTGTGAAGAGACAGGAATAAAGACTCATTCTCACCTATCTATTTTTTCCTAAAAAAATGAATGGAAGATGGAAATGGGGGTACTTGGGAGAGAAAAGATTAGAGTTTTGGAAGTTAAGTATTCCATTTTGAAAATGTAATATTTTAGATTTAATTAAATGAAGATGTTGAGATAGAAAGGTCAGTTTTCATGCAAATCATACAAACATGAGGCACATCAGCATATACATCGTATTTGAAGTCATAAAATTGAGTGAGCTCACCTAAGAAGAGAACATAAATACAGAAAATGAAAGGACTCGGGACAAAACCCTGGGATATTTCAAAATTTAAAGTTCTAATAGAAAAGTAGCAGCCAGTGAAAGCACCAGCAAAGTGGAAAGAAAAACAAGTGAGTCTGAGATGAAATTATATATTTCCAGAAGTAGAGAATGGTCAGGCCATCAAAATGGCAAAGATGCCAAGTAAGAAGGGGGCAAGTAATTGGCAATTCATCTTGGCAAGACGCAAATTAGTGGGGGAACTTTTCAGTGGACGAGGAGAGAAGGGCAGCCTGATTTAATTAGGCTGAGGAGAAAATAAAATGTGAAGAAATGTGTAAAGGCAACTCCTTCCAGGAGTTCTCTGAAAAGGAGCAGAGAAATGGAGCAGTAACTGCAATGAAATGTAAGAACTGTAAGGTCAAAGGAAGGTTAAATGTTTTTAAATTTTAAGGATGAATAATGTTAAGACAGAATCTTAGGGTGATGAGAATACTCTGGTACCTAGAGAAATTGCTCAGGCAAGAGAGTGAAGTGTGTTACTTTTTTCTGCTTCTAAACGGCAGACTTCCTAAAATGAATTTAATTCATACAAAAAAAATAAAATATTCAGGAAAGCGAAATTTTTAGATGTCCCTTAGTGAACTTTTGTGGTGTTTTGTGGCCCTCATTATATCCTGGCTAAGACTTAATTCATGTCACATTTTATAACATTTTACAATTGAAGAGACGTGATGGTAAGAGAAGACTTCACAGTACACTTGAAGCTCTAAATATTGCTTATGTCTTTAAAAATCAAATATGATAAAGAATCTCTAAGCTAATAAAAGCTTACAACCATTTTAGTAAGGTAAGGTGAATTTAATGCCTATTGCCTTAAAAGAACAGTAGCTGATATGAAAGTATTTGAAAATTCCAGAAAATGAATGTCACAAAATTGGATGGTGGGAATATAAAAATCTTACTATTAATCACAAAAGATCAAGACCTACCTTGGGAAGTTAGAAAAACTTTCCTTAGATGGCAGACTGTTAGTGTGTGGAACAGGCTACTGAAGAAACCAGTAAAATTCTTAACCAGTAAAATCCTTAAAATGATTTAAGCCTTTTGACTGTACAGATTACAGTCTTTAAACATTAGCTATGTTAAATGGGGAGATCATTAAGAACCATATGGGCTCTTTGATAAAGCATCATTTTCACAGATTGGAGGGTAAAGGGAATCAGGATTTTTATTTTAAATCCACAATTGCTTTCTTTTTTCAAAGATATAAACAAAATGTTAAATGAGTAAAATCTATCATTATAATAAAGATAATAATACAAACACATCAGCCTGAAGAACTTTTGTAGTACCCTGAATTAGTAAAACAATACTTATGTTTTCTAAGATCAAGGAAGAAAAAAAAATAATCAGTCCAAATTATTCATGGGACTGAAGCATTATGGAGCCCCAACAATTTACAGTGATAATATAGATTAGCTCCCCTTACCTGTATTCAGCAATTGTGTAGTTGTGTAATTGTGTAATTGATGCAGTTGTGTAGTTGTTTTGTATGGACACTTGTAAGCATGGCAACACAGAATGCTGACAGTACTTTCTTATACACTTGCAAATTTAAAAAGATCATAAGGAAAATATTTCAGTACTTCAAGGACCTTATTTCCATTATCATCCAAAATCTGCAGGTCACTGAAGCAAACTGCATTTATTTGCCTCTCGCAGTCATTTGGTTGATGATTGCCATGGTGGTTAATATTCTTGAAAATTATTCATCTACAACCCACTACTAACTTCCTGCCCATTTGATTATAAATGTTCCTGACACAAAGTTAGGCACAGGGCAACAAGTATATGGAGATAATATTCACTGGGTGCCGGGCAGGTGGGAGGGTGGTGAGAGGGATTGATAAATTCACAACAAATGGGTGTGAGCATGCTGTCTGGGGGTGGGCACACTTGTAGCTCTGGCTTGGGTGGTACAAGGGCAATATATGTAACCAAAATGTTTATATTCTGAAATTTAAAAATATTTTTTAAATTTAAAAAAAATTTTAAATTTAAAAAATGTTTTTAAAATAAAGAGAATAAATAAGTACTATTTGAGGTAGAATTGCCCCTCTATCTCTGAATAACTTCATGACTGTCAGCCTAAAATGTTCCCATCAGAAATATATTTCTTTATAATCATCCATGTTGTCAATAATTTAACAAGTATATATCAATATATATGTGTATACGTGTGACAAATGTGGCAAGAATAATCTAGATTCTGGGAAAATAAATATGAAGACAGAAAAATGTTCTTATTCTTAAAGAATCCAAAATTTATTGGGATATATTAACAGATGCTATGAGAGACAAGAAGGTCAAGAAATGGCTGGCTTAAAAAAATCAATAAGCATGTATTGCATGTCTGCCATATATAAGGTCTTGTGTTATTTACCATTGCTTGTAAAAGATTAGAAGATAAAACTTAGTAATCTTTCAAAATGCAGTCATATCTATGGGTTTGCAAATCAGGGTAATATTAATAAGTAGATATATTGCTTTGACAAAAAAGAATACAAGCATACTGTATTTACCTAATGGCAAGTAATGATTCCAAAATCAGGTAGCATTTCTGACAAATTGAATGCTAAATTCAAGATACTGTATAACCTTGATGTCTCTGTAAGTTTGTTAACACTCTGATATTTTTGCACTATAAAAAAAATAAAAATACTAATTTTTATTAGAGGGGGAGAAAAAGGAGTCTTCTTTGCTTTCTTTTAAGTAAAATAGAATACCAGAATTAAGAAAGAGCTTACAACTTATGTTCTAAAGAGTTCAGCTGATTTAAACACAGACCACAACCTCAGTTACAAAAGTCAAACTAACCAAAAATGACATAGACAAGAAGCATGAAGGGGTCAACTTGCTAGGAAATACTCAATATCTCAATATCAATATCTCAATACTCAATATCAATATCTGTAAAAAGCAAAATAAAAAGGGTCAGTGTAACTTAAATGTACAGGCAAGAGTAATAAAACAGAAATAGACTTTCTGTTACAACAGATTTTTACGTGCATATCAGCCTCAACCCTTCCTTACTCTTCATTCCAAAGTGCTACTGTCACTTGATTGTAAAGATAAAGTCCTATTATTGTTGTAATTATTCATTTACTGTAAATTTAGCATGGCTTCTTAACTGTGCTAGTATATTTATTGGTGTTAGTATTATATTAGTTAGAGTTCTGGTTACATTACATCGATTCTGAGTGGTCTGTCCTTAATTTTGTTTTCCCATAAGTCCCATTGTTTTTAGTATGTGATTTCATAGAATACAAGGTTTTAAAGAAAGTATTTATTGTAATATAGCAAAAATGGCTGTAACATGATTCAGGATCACAAACTGGAACATGGTAGAGCCCAAAAAGTCAAAATAGCAGAGAGAGAAAAAAAGATGACTTGCTACCCTTATAATATTCCCTCCTCTCTGAGTTTATTTGCAGGACAATGTTCCAGGATGCCCATGTTTCTATGCTCCTCTGATAATTCTCTCTGATCTTTCTCATAGGTGTGTGTATTTATGTGTGGTGTGTGAAAGGGAGAGAGGGAAGGAGAGAGAGATAGAGAGATGGTTCAGAGAATCAGGGATAAACTAACATAATGATATGAGCCGTTGCTATTTTACCTAGATAATACTCGGTTCCATCAACATTTAGAGGTTGTAAATATGAGCAAAGAAACTAAAATTGTGAAGACTGGGAAATAAGTGCACATTTTAACATTAAAATGTAGTCTCATATTCAACTTACATTTTCATGAAACATAGGTGAGACATGACTATTTTACGAAGATGTTTATACTTTTAAACAATGTGAACATGAAAATCAATTACACAAGAAACAGGAAGGTTGCTTTGTCTCATATAGTTGCAACAATTAGATGTGGGGTTTTTTTTCCCCTTGGTGTCTAATTCTGCGACTGCCATTAACGTATGTCCTTCTGCCTATGTCCCTTACCACCACTAGATGGGGAGCTTCCAAAGGTACTCTCATGAGCATTCTAGAAATTATCATAATTTTTTACATTAGATGTTCAATAAATATTCTCGGAACTTAGTGTCTTACTTAAGGATGTTAGAGGCAATAATTTATTTTTTTTTAATCATCAGAAATAAAAGTGTCCCTAATGTTAGAATCCAGAAATCATTTTTTTAACATTTGGATTGATTTCAAGATACATAACTATCCTACAAAGAGATTTTCATGTGCAAATTAAACTTTAAAAAAAATTTAAACATTCTTTAAATCATAAAGCACTCATTCATTTACATTATTGGTCATCACTTATAAAACTGATACATAATTTCAAGTGTTATTATTAAAATGCATGCAATAATTTTCTTAAGCATTTTAAGATCTTCTTAAAAAAGCAAAAAATTAGATGTCAGATATGCCATTTTTACAGTGCCCAGAGGTTAGAATTATTAAATCATTCTTGGAAATAAAAATATCAAATGGAGATATAGAGATGAGGAGCCATGTCTACATAGAGGAACAAAGTCATTTCTGTATGCTGTGATTCAAACTGATATAACGTTTGTGTTGCTTTTCCTTTTGTGTTTCTGTCTTTTTTCTTCATTCTTTTAATGACACGCTTCAGTGATTTATCATGGTAGTACCAAATCATAGATTCTGAAGCAGTAAAAGTACCACATTAGAAAGTTCTACTCATCTGCCACACCTTTTGGCCATGGAGAAGTGACATTGTTGGGGGAAAAAAAAAAAAAAAAGAAAGCTTTTCAACAGCTCTCTCAAAGCAAATGACTGAGCAATTGACATGTTCTATACCCTGAGATCAAATGGACCCTAATATTCAAATGACATTTTGTAGCCTATTGACAAATTTGAAACCATTCACTCGTTTCCTAGGAGATTCATTTGTTGAAGTGCTTTTACTCTATTGAAGCAAACCAAATAGAAGACTCCATGAAGAAGTATGTCATGCTCTTGGCCATCTGTGGGATGCAAAAAAATGCCATCATCAACTTCCTTACCATTTAAGCTTCAGTTTCATTTAAAATTTTTGTTGATGGCGTTGGTCAATCTAGTGACTGGCCAATTTAGAGATTCAAAGGTGAGATATTGGTATTATATTGAAGAGACAATGTGGTATGAAAATTCAATAATACATGGTTCTCAATCACCACCATGCATTAGAATTAACTGGAAAATATTTTTAGAAAATATAGATTCCCCAGCCACATTCCTATGATTCAATTAGTCGAGGATAGGATGCAAGCATATATACCTCTTAGAATGTGTTCCAATACCCATCCAATAGTGTAACTGTAAGAAACATGAAGAAAGACCTGAGTCAGATGACCTGAGGTCAGTAGCCAATACAGAGTTTCACTAGTTATGATCTTGAGAAAATTCAAGAAATTAATACCTTTTAATGAAATTTTTGCTAAAGGACTTCTACTATCTCTAACAATGGTATTGACCCTATTGCTCTACTATAACTTTAGACAAACTACCTTAACACTGCAAAGACACTCATGTGTCAATAAAATTGCTATTGTTAATGGCCCATCAGTATATTTGCAACTTCAAATGTAAATGCTATCCATACCTTTAATAGTGGCAACTGCTTGTAAGAATATTTGAGAAAACACCAAAAAGACCTGTGCCACAATATCTACTTGTCCACGCAGAAGGGGGAAATGTTGAGGGAATCTTTGCCTGATATCCTTCATTAGTTTGTTAGTAATTATGCAATATTACCTAAACATGTATTCAGAAAAATAGTAGACACTTTTCTGCAAAAACTAAGTAGAAATAAATTAACTCTTAATGATATATATATAGCTGAGTGCGTATAAGGAAAAGTAAATTTCTGGACTCAATTATTACATTAACCATATACAACAAGAATGTAACTTTTGCTTAAAATCAGAATAATATTAAAGAACAGCTTGAGAACACAACAAAATACTGTTTCTCCACTGTGTTACAGATACTCCATTAGCTATAATAATTATACTCCACCAGGAACCTGGGACTCTGATTCCAGGAATTGTAGAAACATAAGAGAAGTCCCTCTAGCAGCAGCCATTGTCCTGAATCAAAGTCGATCAAGAATGTCAGAGAAGAAAATTGTGTTAAACTTAATTTTGGCCAAGGATGCCAATATGTGACCATCAATGATGCTCTGTCACCAATCAATCACTATCAGGGGCAATGTGGTATTCAACATTGGTGGTTCATAATGTCTCTTACAATTCAAATTTTATATAACTTTGAAACCCTATTTTAAAATACTATTATCAAATACAAATGAGTGCTCAAAATGCCTTCAGAAAAACTCTCTGTAGATTCCATATACCAAAAATTTGTTTTTTAAAAAGGAAATGTTAAGAAATAAAACTTTTAGTTTTGGAGGTTATTGCATCAATTCCATAGGGATTCAGTTCTATGGGTATTTGAAGGCATACACTGACTCTAAAAATTGAATAAACTGCCAGCTACCTAGAGTTGTCCAATTTGTACCCATTACTTTTTCAACAACAAAAGAGGCAATCATTACAAAGCAAGTTTGTCACCTATCAAAGCATTTACATTTACCAGAATGAGGAGGTAATGGGAAAAACCAAGCGGTTATTCATGTACTTCCAATTCTGTACTGATATATTACAATGAACACAAGCCACTTTCTTACTTAAATACTTCATTTTAAGTTATTGGAGCTATTTAAAAACAGAATTCTGAAAGACATTGAAAAATCCGTTTTCTACTACTGAAAGAAAAAAAAAACACTATCTACAAATAGGCTAAATAATAACAAAATAGAGTGTAACAAAATAAAACGTTATAAAAAGAAAACTAAAAAATTTCTACCACACATTGCTTTGTGCTTTCTTCTGGTCTTTTCTTTCCCTTAATGCAATAGTTTCTATAATTTTACATTATATTCACCTGGGGATTTCATTTAAGCAGCAATTTCCAAGCCTCAGCCTCAGAGATTCAGACTTAATTGGTCTAGGTGGGCACTGGCATATTTTAAAAGTGCTCCAGGAGATTGTACTATGTGGTTAGGATTGAGACCATTGACTTAATTGATATAGTATTGTATATCATTTACAGTATTTCCCACAAATTTTAAAGAGCAATATTAACCCAATAACCCTAGTGAACTGTAACAAAAATATTAAATAGGCCACCAAATGCTATGAGCTTTGTTGGTATAAGACCTTCTTGATCCATTTTTTTAGATTAATTAATTCTTACAATTATCCACATGACCAGCTAGGTTCCTGATTTAATGCCAGGGCATCTGTAGTCTGTACAGGTCTCATCTAATCACGAGGCTTTCAAGAGATATCTATATAGGGGGAAGAAAGCAAATTTAATTGTGGTAAGAGGACACTTCATTTCTTATACATGTCTTGTACATGTGTCCTCTCTACATGTTCTTTAGAGAAAGAGTGTGAGGAACTCAAATTCTACCCATCTCATCTAATAAGAAAGAACTAAAGGGTATTCAAAATTTTAAATTATGTGTAAAAATGTCACAAGTTTGTACTCTTCCCCACTACTGGCTGTAAGATTAAGTCTCATGAGATAGCAAGGAAGTTCTAGATAGTAGAGTGCTATCGTTCAAAATCAACAGGATCTTTTGTGTTCTATTTCTCCATTTTGCTTTGCTTCCTAACTTTATCTTTTTTGTAGACACAAGCCACAGTGATGAAGGAAGAAGGGAGGAGGAAAAGAAGGAAAGGAAAGATGAGGGAAGGAACCACACTGTAGTTCCAGAATAGTTTTATAGCAATTACAAAGCTGAAGGATTTATTTGTTGTTTGTTTTTGTTTTTTAGAGCTAAAAACAAAACAAAGATATCATGGGAAAGTTAGTCTGCCACATAGTAAGTTTGGTGAACATGAAAGTCCAAAGTGTTTTGCAAATGGAAAAAAGGAAGATTGCTTTAGTGATATTTGAGATATATAAAGCACCCGTACCAATCATTGACTAAATTAATTTTTTAATCATATTGACAGTCGTACTAATTTAATGCTTCTCCTCTCCTTTTCTTACTACATTCTTAACCAGAATTTTGTACTTGTACCAGAACAGAAAGTATCTAGAGCTACTTGACTGTGTAATTAACACTACCCTCCTCACCGATTCCTTCCCCACATCATTATAAACGGGGGTTCAATCACACTGTGAACATAGCATTTAACCTTGATTATTCCTTGAGAGCTTCTGCTTAACATCCTCTAAATGCACAACCTCTTGTCATTTCTAATCTGTGAATCCACAAAAACAATTTTCAGGCCTTTAAAGGTGTTATTGTCATTGTATGGAAGAATGGTTAAAAATATGTTTTGACCCATATGTAGGGTTAACATTTTAACTTCTTTAACCTAAGATTTCCATAAATAGGATTTATGACTTTAAATAATCTAGACTGGTTATATGTGCATCCTAAATATTAATATCTCTGTCTTATTCTTAAATGTTGTGAAAATGTTAAACAGAGGTGGTTTCAGAAAGTTGGAAATATTCTAATCTATCCAATTCACCAAAATAAACAATATCCAGGAGATGTTTTCCTGGATCTAGTTTTCCAAAATTTTACATATATATGTAATTTTCTCATGCTTAGCTCTTCTAAAGATGATGATTGTGTCACAGTAGAAACTTGATGGATTGAATGCAAAACAGTAAGAAGAAATTTACATTCATATGAATTTCAGACAGGGGATCTAGAATGACATCCCTAGATGTTAGTAAACTAACATTTTGTTTGAAAACTGGTAAATAAAAAGAAACAAAACAAGCGAACAAGCGATTTTCATGTCTTTCTCTCTTAGCTGTATTGCTAGGCAAAAAAGCGTGAAAGTTTCACAGGAGTGGAAGAGTTAATAAATGAAAACGTGTCAATAAAATATAATAATTTTTCTATCCTACTGAATTAATGAATTTAAACATTAAATATTTCTAAAAGTGAGTCAACCAGACACTGCAGGCCTCTGACTGGAAGATACAATAAATGTAATTTTAATATCAAACTTAAACTGAATGCAGTGTCTATACTCAATACAAGAAATAGAGAACAATGAGAATATGTTGAATAAAGTTACGGGGATAAAACCAGCAATCTCAGACTGTGGGAAAATTTACAGGCAGGAGACATAATCTGGTTTCTTTAACAAATATATGAGGATGGAAAATAAAATGAGTCAATGAAATGCATAGGTTAAACAAGACAAAAAGACATAACTACTAGTTGCAATGTATAGACCATATTTGGATTCTTATTCAAACAAACCTGCAATAAATAAATAAATAATGGTTGCACCACCTGTTCTCACTCATCAGTGGGCGCTAAAGGAGAGATTATGTGGTCATAAAGTGATGTAATGTGGACATTGAAAACCAAGAAAGGTAGGAGGGGAGTGAGGGAGAAAAATCTACCTATTGGACACAATGTATACTGTTCTGGTCATGGGTACAATGAAAGCCCTGACTTCGGCATGATATAATTCAGCCATGTAACAAAAAACACTTATGCTCCTCAAATTTTTTGAAATAAAAAAATTAAAATAAAATAACAGATAAATACATAAAAATTAAAGTATAAGGCATTTAGAAATTTCAACACTGACTTGATAGTTAAGCCTACTAAGAAAATACTAATTTTTAAATATGTAATCATTTCACTGTGGCAATTTTTAAAAGAAAAAGAGGTCTCATATTTTTAGAAAGATACATTGACAAAATAGATGAAATGATCTAATAGCTGGGATTTGCTTCGAAATAATATGGGCTAGGGCAATGGCTAAGAGTAGAAATTTAAAATGATCGGTCTTCTTTATCCATTCATTTATTGATGGGCACTTAGATAATTATGTAGTTTGGCTATTGTGGATAGAGCTGCAAAAAACATGGAAGTTCTGATATTTACTTCAATATGCTGATTTGCTTTCTTTTGGATATATACCCAGCAGTGGGATTGTTGGAATATATAGTAGTTCTATTTTCAGTTCTTTGAGAAATCTCCATACTAGTTTCCATAGAGGCTATACAAATTTACAATCCCACCAACAGTACAAAAACCTTCCCCTTTCACCACATCCTCATCAGCATCCATTCTTTTTTGTCCTTTTGATAAACACCATTAGAACTGGGCTGAAATGGTATCTCATTGTGGCTTTGGTTTGCATTTCTCTGATGATTAGTGATGTTGAGCATACACACAATAAAATATTATTTAAGCATAATAAAGAATGAAATCCTGTCATGGACAATAAAGTGGATGGAACTGGAGGACATTACATTAACTGGAAAAAATGAGGCACAGAAAAACAAATACTGCATGTTTTCACTCATACTTGGAAGCTAAAATATTGATCTTATGGAGATAGAGAGTAGAATTATGGTTACTAGAGGCTTAGAAAGGTAATAGGAAGGTGAAGATGAAGAAGCGTTGGTTAATGAGTATAAAAAAACAGTCAGAACGAATACGATCAAATATTTGGATGCTAAAGAGCAACTAAAGTGAACAATAATTTATTTTGTATTTCAAAATAACTAAAAGAGTGGAATTAGAATGTTCCTAACACAAAGAAATGATAAACATTTAAGGCAATTGATATCCCATGTACCCTGATTTGATCATTGCACATTATGTGCACATATCAAAATATCACATACAACCCCCAAATATGTACAAGTATTATTATTCATAAAAATTAAAAAGAAAAAAACATGTAAAAATGATTGATCTTGAGTAGATTGTTGTTGAACTGGCTGAGAGATACATGGATTTTTATTCCCTTATTTTTTCTACTTGTTTAAATTTTTCATTAAAAATGTTTCATTTAAAAAAATGTTGAGCAAATGGTTCCGGGAGGAATTAGGTATTCATTCAGATAGTAAGAGCATCATATTACTTGATTTTGCTTCACTATTACATAATTTAAAATAAGATTTGTAATATTAAAAGTTATTCTTAATCCCTTCATTGTATATATGGCCACTGAACCTTCTCCCAAATAACTTGCCTACAGTAGCAAAGTTTTCTTTTTCTATTTTACTCGATAGAATAAGTTTTATAGTTGCTTTCCTGAGATCATATTTACAACATTTTTATTAACTTGTTTTTTAAAATAATATTGGTTGTGTACCCATTAAGTACTAGATACTGTGCTACTTATTAGGAATTCAACGATAAGTAGGAACCAAGTCTCCAATACAGGGAAAGATAGTCAAAGGAGAAACCAATGATCACAAAGTAACATACTAAGTACTGTGACAAAGGTTAGCACAGGGTGATAACGGCTACACTTAGAAGGACCTGCAAATCATGAATCTAGAGGAAAGACTTTTATAAGGGGCGATGCCTCATCTGAATCACAAATGATTGTGTGTGTGTGTGTGTGTGTGTGTGTGTGTGTGTGTGTGTGTGTGTGTGTAAGAGCAAAGAAGACAGTCTAGGCAAAGAGAACAGCATGCATGGAGCTTTGGGCTGTGGCAGAAAGAGTTTTGGACTGTGGGGCATGTCTTTCTAGATACGCCCAATGGAGCAGTTTAACTAGTAAGAGGAAAGCAGTGACTAATAGGAGACAGAAAAGTCACAGAGCAGGTGTGAAAGGCATTGATATCCCCCGATGAAGAAAACAGAAAACAGAAAGAGGAACGGATTGAAGTGAATGAAAGTCAGTTTGTCACATCACCTATGTTGAGTCCAAGGTTTTAAGGACAACCATGGGCAATGTTAGATAGATTTTAAAGGTCAAAAAAACCAGGGAAAATATCTAATCTGAAATATTTCAAGATAGTTGGTAGAATATTAATGGAAGTTGAGGTTTTAGAGTTAATAACATAGGGTGATTTGAGATAAAATTTGGATGCCTGGGAACAAAGGAATGTGATTAATAAGGGGAAAGAGAGCAGGAAGAGGAATGAACCAAAGGCTTATTTTGTTAGTGTATAGATTAGAATTCAGCAAGCCTCTGTAGGAACATTGTATTTTCTGCCCACAATGGAGCTTTGCAGATGTACATGCTCTGATAAATCTTTGCCCAGTAGAGATCAAAGGAGATTGTAATGTTGGGCCAAAGTGTCTGGAGATAAATAATTACTACTGCAGACTAGCTCTTATCGTCTCATGCATAATAAGACATTATTTCTTGGTTTGGGATGATATGGTTTGATTTAGCTCACCTAAGTCTGGAAAATTTGGCATGTGATTAATACTTAATATTAAATACAATGAAAACATTGTATAACATACTGCTGAATTTATGTGCAGTTTGAACAACTGGTTTTCAATTGTATTGTATCATTTCTCAGTGAATTTTAGGAAGAATTACTAAGGAATAATTTTCAGTGTTGTGAAAGATGTTTAGGTATAATCAGGTCTCTGAGTTTGTCAAATTCCATTTTATATTTGATTATTAACAGCTCATTTCACAACAATTTAAATTAATCACATTGCAAACTAAATATCTTTTTCTATGTACAAGGCAATATTTACAGAATGGAAATGTATTATATGTTTAACCATTTTCTTTCCTTCTCTCCTGAACCCTTATGGGAGAGAGTTCTTTCTGTGTAACATATGCTAAGAAAGAGAATTCGTAATTAGCAAGAGAAAATTTGCTTCACTCTGATGGATTGAACTATGTAAGCCAACTTCCGAGGAAAACTGTGAAAATTAATGGGCTGGAAGTATCGATTATCACCTTAACAGAATAGTATAAACCAACTAAGCTCTTTCAGAACTTGTAAGAAAAATAGGTAAAATTGCAGATATAAAGTCATAATCATTTCAGCACATCACAGAGGTGGCAAAATTGAGAAGGAAGGTGGGGGAAATGCCAGATTATTGCCCTCCTGACCTCATATTACCTAATAAATACTTTTCTCAGTATGACTAATGAAAGCCCCTGTGATAACACAAAAATGAAAGTCCTGCCCCTTATAAAATTTTTCAAAAGCTACTAAATAATAAGCAATTATCAAATATGTATATTTTCATGTAAAGGTATAGGGTCTATCTGTTAGTTGTCTCGGTCTTCAAACATTATTTTTACCTTTGAAATGATGACATCATTGTTCAATCAAAAAAACCTAAGCTAAAATGTGTATAGTAAGACATGCATTCATCTGATGTTTGCTTTATGTCTATAGTATTGCTGTGAAGATATAGCTCAATTTCTTCTTCCAGGACTAAGATTATCCAAGAGCACATTTGACCTTAGAACAGAAAACTTCTTCCTTCGTTGAACTGAAGCCTTTGTTCACATAGTCTTTACCCAACACTGTTTATTTTTTTCTGATAGATTTGAAACCTGATACTTAAATCAATATAACCTGAAAATTGTTTTAACATTGCAGCAACTTAAATAATTGAAAACATCTATTATATGCCCTGCTCAAGACAATTATTTTCTAACCCACACAACTATGTTATCTTCATAACTTAACTAATTGTGTGGTAGTTATTATATCAGCATAAATATATTTGGCTCAGTATTTTTGTTTTCATATTTATTCTATAACATTAGTTTTTATAATATATAATGTCTCTCAAAATATATTCATGTAGATAAAGAAAACAAACTTTAGGGATCGAAATGAGGAAGCCATGGCATACAAAGCCTAGAAGAAATCAATAGAACCTGTGGAAAATAGAATTAACTTTAATTCTTGGATATTGAGATTTATAACTATATGAAAATATTAAAATTATTTTCAAAGGAGAAGTTATATAAATAAAGTTTAAAATTAAAAACTAACGTAGGTTAACATCTTGATTTATTTTTAAAAGACTAAGAAATAAATGAGATGAAAAGAAAGTAAATATTTGCCAAATTGATTATCTTGTATCGTAGAATCAAGAGAGACAATTTAGTTTAATTTTTAACTTTACTAATAGCTAAAGTATAGATTAAAGAGCATTTAAAAGAATAAACATATCCATTAGTTCTATTTAAGCCAGATTGCATTTTTGTTCAAAGTGTGGGAAAAGAGCAAAACAACCATAACTCAGTAAACCAGAGCAAAAAAAAAAAAAGGCTTTCAGTTAATATTTGCTAAAGGAATAAACAGATAAATACAAAAATAAGCTAAAGCATATATATATATATATATATACACATATATGTAAAATGTGTGTATATATGTATATACACACACATATATATACACACACATATATGTAAATATATATATACACACACATATGTAAAAATGTTTAAACAATAAATGTGAATGGTTTAAATTATTCTTAATCATTAAAGAAATTATATATTTGGGGGAGTTTAAAAGCAATATCTAAATATTTATTGCTTTGCTGGAACACAATTAAAACAACTAATACTTAAAATTTGTGTGTTTTTTCTTTGTTTTGTTTCTAAATTTTGGTTTAAAATAAAAAATAGAAAAAAGAGATATCACCAAATAATGGTATTAAAATCAGTAAAAAAAAAAAAAAAAAGTAGTAGAATGCAAAAGTAATACCAAATCATACCACAATTTTATTTTAATAATTTTACCAGCAAGATAGCATAGTCAAAATGGGCCTGCCTGAAGACAGTTAATGAAGAAACTATTTACAAAGCAGTGAGCAGAAATAAGGGAACTAAACGGCAGAGATGATGAAGCCTCCTGGGACTGGCAAAAGAAGGAAGTTATCACTATACTATCCTTTTGGAATGGTAATACAGAACCTTTCTGAGGCTAGAATGAATTTCAGCCATTGCCTTAACCTGAACCAGGCAGTAAGGTAGCAGGAGGAATAAATACTTGCCTTCATCCTCTTTCTACCTTGGACCTCTTACAAGTATCTTCCATTGGCTAAAACCAAAGCCCAGAGGCAAAACTGTGGAGAAGCTCTGCAGGGCTCAGAGCACAGTGAGGGCAGAAAAATGTGAAGGAGTAGAGACAGGGGATAAGAAATAGGGAAATTAAACACTCACCTCTACTTGCCATTTAGCATCCCTTCTAGCCCTTTGTGTGTGTGCGCGCGTGTGGGTGTGTCTGTGTGTGCGTCTGAGTCTGTGTGTCTGTGTACGTGTGCATGTATGTACTTCAGGATATACTCCCATCCTAAGGAAAAACACGAGCCATCAGATAATATATTGTGCAGTGTGATTTCTGCCCCCAACTCGGGAAAACACAAAACACCATCAGATAATGTAATGGTGGTGTAATTTTGATTCAGCCTTGTTTCTGCCTGGAACAAAAACTGTAATGTTAGTAATTACCAGTGAATTTCAATTATTTAACACAATTAAATAACATAAAACATAATTGCTACATTTCCCATATCTACAGATGATCATGATTGCTAAACTGACATCACGAGGTATTTTTCTTCTACTGTATATTCCACATTTTCCTTATCTTCTTCCAGCACCTCAGCTGGTTGCTGTTTTTGTTGTTGTTTAGTTTGATGGGTGAATCAAATCTTTATTTTTATAGAAGCATCTAAGATTTTGTTGTCCATCTTTATCAGATTGTTGTAGATCCCCAATGACTATTACTATACTATTAAAATGGGAGTAGCAAGAAACAACCCAGTAAAATCTGTGTGTTCCCCATTGAGTAGCACCAACTCAATTTCTTTGAGCAAGTTGGAATCAATCATTTTCTGGTGTAGTAACCCTGACCTCTTCCTGTTGGCTCTTTGGTATGAGGAATCCAAAAGGGCCAAAGGGAAACCCAATTTCTACTTTAATGAAAATATGACTGTGCTCCCTGGCAGAAGTATACTTTGGACACCATGGCAGCCAAATACATGCGGTTTTGGCCAAGGAGATGGCAAACAAAAATTCTGCTAGTGGGTTATTTTATGTAATAGAAGTCCACTCACACCTTCCCCCCTTGATTTTTCAGAACCTCGTATTCTGGTCTTCTTTATATTGGTTTAAATATAATAATTTTAAGCATAAATTTTATCCTTCAGGTAAACAACCTCATAGGATGTGTATCCCTCACAGTGATAACAAATAAGGCAAGTTCATAAATGATAGTGCTGGTTGAAGCAATGCAGGTAGGGAGGTAAATTTCACTTTGAAATATGTATCTATCCTTACAAGAAAAATGTGTTGCCTCTCATCAACCTGCCATCAGGTGACTAGTTGGTCCCTGCCTGGGGAGTGATGACTGGACACCTCATGGACATGTTCCATTGATAGGCTTAACACTCAGCAGTAGTAGATATATATATATATATATATATATATATATATATATATAGAAAGGGCAAAGCAAGGAAGCCAGAGGGATGGAGTGATAGGAGGGAGGGGGCAGCAGATAAAAATACTGCCTGCCCTTTGATCTCCTGTTATTGGCCTAAGTCAACTAGAATCTAAAGGGTAAAGGAGCTTAAGTGATGCAATCAGCAGTGGTCAACCTTCCAGGGTACAATGGAAGGCCTGGGGACAAGAAGGCAAGTAGAAAACAATTTGCAATATTCAAACATTTGCAGTTTCCACATTGACTACATGATTTTCATAAGCTTTTATATGATGAATCAGAACATCTACGCATAGGCATTGAAAATCTGAAAATATAACCATGTCTCTTCTCTAGTTTCCACAAATGCATAATAAATTTGATAGAAAATAATGTGATATATTCATTCTTGCTACCTATGGATGGAATAATTATGACCGACATTTCTTCTCAGATGTTGTTCCACTTCTATTAGTTAGATGTGAATATCATAACTTTTTTGATATGATTGCATATGCTTTTATTTCCAGTTCAGGAAGTTTTGATGTTTTTGTTTTGTTTTTAATAATTTTAAATCATGTCACTGGTATTGCTTCTCTTCCAAGTTCAGGATTCTCAGTTAGGAAAATCTACATTCTTAGGTTGGGCCTATATTATCTATATAGTTTATGTTTCATAGTCTTTCTGATTATTTTAATATCAGTTTGAATGTTTCAAACTGAATGTAAATGCCTGAGGCTCTTTTCACTGCTACTATTGCTGACTCAGCCACACAGTTCAACTTCCTCTATGTACTGATATACACGGTGGCGCCTATGGCCAGGTATGGATAAATGAGTGAAAGTGGTACTATAAGAGCTTTCTACAAACATGGCAGAGACTAGTACTAGGAAAAATAAGGGAAGACCAACGTCTGTAGACCAAACTCTGTAGCAATGGCCCTCATACTTTAGGAGCTCCCTTTCATAACACCCTTGACTGGATCGCTACACCATCCAGCTAAGTAGGATGTTTCCAATCTCCTATTTAAAATGGCAGCCTCTTACTTTTAGAACTCCTTATCTTCTTCTCTTGCTTTAATAGTCTCCAAACCATTATCACTTGTGAATATGCTCTATAATTTACTTACTTATTATGTTTTACTTCTGGCTCAGTCCTACATTCAACATACACCACACATATGGAAACTCTAAGATCAGAGATTTTTGTTTGTGTGGTTTACTGCTACCTTCCCAATGCCTAGATGGCATGATGCCTGGCACATGGCAGACACTTGGTAAATATTTGTCAAATAATTAAATATTAATATTCAATTATGTTGACAACCACATGATCGTAGTAAAATGTGTGCTTTGTTAAACTTATTTCTTATCAGTGGGGGAATGGTGGAAGATTGAGGGGCCAGGACAGGTGAGGTTTCAGTGAGGTTAAACTTATCAAATTTAGAGGTATTTTTTACTTCACCAATTTGAATTTCTATCATCTCATTTCACCACCTTAAAAAGTGGCTTCACCTTATATACCAGGAATTTCTTTTATCATATCCCCTCATCAGCTGTTTTCTTCCTAGTTATTAATATTTTCTGGGGTTAATCTAATTAAAGTACTTCATATGAGATATAGAAAACTATAAATTCCTTAAGTCAGGGAATATGCACCTAATTATTTGACTATTTATTAATCAGTGTGATTTGTCAAAAATCAACCAAAAGTGAAGCAGAAATAAAAATATGAATTGCCTTTGTTTTTTGCTTTCATTTATGTCTTTAAAATTTGGTATCTGAAATCACATTGTATGAATGAACCACAAAAGTTGTAACTCGATCCCCCTCAATTAAATTTTGATATTAGCATGAGAAATTTATTTTGATTATCATAATAGTTTGCAGGTGAGTTGTTTTAATGGTATCCCAGCTCTCTTTTTTTTAATACTTCACATCTATTGTTTTGGAAGCTGGGATTGACTACTTTTTGACAATGCTAGCCAAATTTCATTTTGAATTTGAATTTAATTTTTTTGGCTCAAGAAAATCAGGTTTATATATTTTTTGCAAAAATTGGTAAAGCAAGTAATAGTTAACATCTATTGAACACTTTATATATGCCAGTCACTGTGACAAGAGATTAATTTCTTTTAAGATCTTCCAAATGATTCCAACATTTCCCATTTTCCAGATGAGGAAGCAGACTGAGAAAGTTTTAATAATGTGAAAAAAGTTTCCCATCTAGTAAGTGGCAAATATACCTGACTCCAATCCTTACCATGTCTCTTATAACCCGCATGGCTTTTGGACTGTCACATACCAAATTTATCTCTTGCATTCATTTTTTTAACAAAGAAATGAAAGCACAAATAACTTACAAACTATAATATGATGTTAGTACCACATAAATGCTCAAACTTGTAAAGTAAAATAAGAAGTAAAAATTGAATATTTTCTTTCTACGTATCTTCATGAGTTTGGTGAGCATTAGCTCACAAAGCCACTTCCTCATCCACCTGTCTACAAATAATTCTATCTTAAAATCAAAGCCAGAAAAATAAGCATGTATTTTAATCATTGATATCTTTTTATATTGGCCAACACAGAAATTCATGAATTAACATTAGTTTAAAATCACTTTAAAACATCCTCTTATGAATTATCATTGGATTTGTAAAAGTAACAATCTTTAAAATAAAATGATTATGTTGTCAGAATAATGGAAAAACTATTTGTAAATCATGTTGTATTTTAATAGTATAGATAAAAATAAAACAAATTCTTTTTAGATGCAGTCCACCTATACTTGGAAAACCATATATGTGCATAAGCATATAAAACTGAGTGCATGAGTGTTTCAGTTTGGTTTTCCCAGAAAGCAGATTTTGAGCTGAAAATTAGTAGGTAATAAGTGTACTAGTCTTCTCAGAATCAAAACTTGTTGCAGGAAAGGCAGTGAGTAGGATTGGCTAGAGGGAAAAAAAAATTGAACTTTTGCTAATTCCTTGAGGAACTCTGAAGCTGGGATGGCTCTTCAGAGTTGTATGCTTTTGCTGTGAGGGGAATGTGATTTTATACTCCCAGGGCATCCACTAATCAGAGGATACTAGTCAGAATCGAGTATGTCTTTGGATGAGGCTGCTCTCTTTAGTGTCCCAAAGAGGACTGACTACTAAAAGCTGGGAGCAAAAATCCTTCAGTCCCAAAGGATGGATTTGAGCAGCATGGCAGAGCAGTCACTGCAGTCCACCTGCATTTTTAAATGGCAATTTTTCAAAAATTAGCCAGGGACAAGCATTTAGGAATCAGGACAATTCAGGTCAATGAGAGCCCACTTATACATGTTTCTAGCTATATCACAAAGTTATAGGAATGACTGCTTAAAGGGGCTGTGTAGGGCAAGACATCAATGATATCAAATGTTTCAAATAGTAAAAATAAACAAGGGTATTTTAGCCTAGTAAAATTCATTGATCATTTTCAAAGAGCAGTTTCCCTGTTTTGGAAGGTTCTAGATTGCAATGGGAAAATATTTGCACAATTACATAAATAAAATCCATTATTATTATGGAATAATAGTGCAGATAAAAAAATCTTTACTATAGTGCCTGGTGCATAATATGTTACCCTACTGACCACAGGTCACTCTCCTTGTGGTTCTGACTTTACAGAATATAAATGTCCACTTTCTGTCAAAATAAGAAGGGTGAGTGGTCACCTAGTCAAGCACAGAAAAGGTACAAAAGAGTTTAACTGCTCCTTATGCAGATTGCCATTTACTCTTCCTGTTTTCAGCCACCCTCACATCCATCCTGGGTGATTCTCCTGCTGAATCTTTTTGGGTTCTGGCTGTGTGAATGGACTCACTTCTGTGTTTGATTCCACTCCTTTCTTCTCCAATGTCATTTTGCAATTACAGTTATCACTTCTACTTTCTACATTTCAACGTTTTGATGTTCTGTTTCATCTATTGTCACCTCCTCTTTTCCTTTTATCTGTATGATGTTTACAACTTGTTCATATTTTTATTCAAATTTTAGAGAGGTTACCAGAGGAAACAGAGATGAATGTCCTATTTAATCAGACGTCTTCTAGACATTTAAGTTATAATTAACAGCTGTCTATTCGGTGAGGAACATGAACAAGGTAGAGGTTTTGCACAGCAGCTGGAGGGAATTTGTGAGAAATTATGCCAGTAAGCTGTCAAGAATTATTAAATATTTTTTAAGCAAAAGCACTGAATGACAAGTTAAGGTTCTAATATGCAATTTTTTGGCAGCTCTCAAGACCAATGAGGTTCTAGGAGGCAGATCTTTTGTGAAGTGAAGGAGCAGAAGTTTTGGAGAGACACAATCCTGGGTTTGGCTTTCTGACTCATTTGTAGCTATGAGGTAAAAAGCAAATTCTTTGAACACTTACAGGATTAAACTCCCCATTTGTAAAATTACATAAATAAAATCCGTCTTACAGAATAATAGTACAGATAGAAAATTATCTTTATTATAGTGCCTGGCATATAATACATTTTCAATAAATATGTTGATTAAAGGGAAAGTAACACCACTTTGGACTATCCAGCATTAGGAGTCCAAATCAAATGGGGTGAAAATCTAAGGGAGGAAACAAAGGAATTGTAGGTGTGAAAAGCAGAGCTTAAGTTATGCACTGTGGGCGTCTGTGGCTAGAAAAAGGAATGAAACCATACAGGGCTTCAGAAGTAAAAGAAAGCATCAATGTGCTAAGCTACAAGTGAGGCTGAAAAGTAGATGTGGTATGAATATGGGAATGAGGGAGTTGGAGAGATAGGGAGCTGTAGACAGGAATTCGCATCTTAGAGTCTAAGATTTCACTTACAATTGTTTCAGATATGAGAGATATCAAAAACTTGGAGAAGGTAGAAAAAATATAATGCTTACTTTGAATTACAGCAGAAAATAATTATAGAGCTGACATTACTAGATATGTAGCATGTATATAGATACTAAACTCTCCCATCATGGTAACTGGAGAGAGTAGTCAGTAGATCCACAGCATATATACTCAATCTTTTATACACACACACACATATTTATGGCTCCAATGAACCCTTTTTATCTTTTAACTTAATAGGTCATGTTGATGTATATTGTGCTCAGGGTGCTTTCTACTTTTCTCAAGGGTATTGAACCTTAATATCCACAAAAATAACCAGGGAAATTCTTAATTCAGATTATCTGCACCAGTCCCAGAGATTCTATTTTAGTAGGTTTGGAATAGGGCAGATTCTAGATTGCAGTGGGAAAGTATTTGTACAATTACATAAATAAAATCCATTATTATTGTGGAATAATAGTACACATAGAAAAAAAATCTTTACTATAGTGCCTGGTGCATAATATGTTATACCCTACTGACCACAGGTCACTCTCCTTGTGGTTCTGACTTTCCAGAATATAAATGTCCACTTTCTGTCAAAATAAGAAAGGTGAGTGGTCACCTAGTCAAGCACAGAAAAGGTACAAAAGAGTTTAACTGCTCCTTATTCAGATTGCCATTTACTCTTCCTGTTTTCAGCCACCCTCAAATCCCTCCTGGGTGATTCTCCTGCTGAATCTTTTTGGGTTCTGGCTGTGTGAATGGACTCACTTCTGTGGAGTCTTTATTTTTAATGTGAATCTTTATTTTTAATATGAATGTCAATATCCCAGTGATCCTGACCAGGTGCTACATGTACCAGACATTGACGACTGTTTTCACTGTGTATGACCCAGGTGAAGATTTAGCTATTGATTTTCAAATCTGTAGTAAAGCAAAACAGAATCCATGTATGTCAGGGTGGTTCTAGAGATAATTAATCTCTGAGACTCAATTAACAGATGGCTGAAAAGAATATGGAACTTTGGGAGACAACAGATACAGTAGCTTTCATAAATTTGGATTTTACCATCTATTGAGTAACTAGATCTGCAGCTATAAGGACAGAACAAAAGTAGTATGTTTTCTTCAAAATGTTTGTTTTAATTCTACAGTAAATTTTATATATGACCCAAGAGAAAAAATATATTTTAAAACATGTTAAAAATATTTCTCAATTAGGAAATAAAAGTGATTATATCACATTTTATGCAATAGCTTATTTATATTTTATAATCGTCCTCTAATTTCTTTTCTTTTTTAGATTTCAAGAGATCTCAAGTGATTAAGTGACTTACCTTTCCTCACTCAGGTACTCTATAGTAGAGCCCTAGATCCAAATTCTGGTCTATCTGACTCTAAATTAAAGAGCACACCTATAATAGCCTGCTCCTATAAAGGCACACTTTCCTGAACTATGTAGCTCTGAAAGTCAAACTTCTTTTATTTTGTTTTGAGTCATGGCCCACAATTGGCCTAAGTATTATAGCTTTAATTCTTAATTTTAATATTTGCCTTCTTTGGACATAAAAGCTGTCTAGATTACGGAAGGACGTTAGACTGGGTTTTTCTGTTTGTTAGTTTTGTGTGTGTGTGTGTGTGTGTGTGTGTGTGTGTGTGTGTGTTAAGTTTTGCTACAAGGCCTATACTTTGATTTAAAGACTTTGCCTCCACTAACTCGAATTGCTTTAACGTGAATCTGACATGTTATTTAAACACTTTTTATGCTCACGTTTAATCCATTTACTCAGCATTATTGAGTACTTTAGGAATCCTCACTAATACACAATATGCTAATGAATAGGCTTTGCTGCATAGACAGAAACCAATATGCCATATCAGAGGTTCAGAAGTGAATAATTGGTCCAGCATAAGTCTGTGCTAGTAATCAGAGACTTATATTCAGGTAAATTGCTGGCTATTCATTAGCATGGCATATGCTGAAAAGAAAAATAGCCAGGGGTGTTTCAGAAGATTAAGTAATAGTAATTCTCTAACTACTTGGGAATTCAATAAAAAGTTTCTGATAGATTTCCAGATAAGGTGTAACAGTTCTAAGTTCAGAAACAAAATAATCAATTCTTTAGAGTGTTCTGTAAAGAAAGAAAAGTGATCAGTATTATTTTTCATTTGGAAAGGATAAAGTGAGTTTCAGAGAGCTAAACTGCATGTTTTGTGAGCTTCATTTTGTGTAGAAGGGATATTTATGTGATAAGAGAAGAAAGAGGAAAGGTGATTATTTTAGATCCAATTCTAATTGGAGGTTTTTAATCTCCCTATTGGTAGTTTCTTCCTGAATATCTACCCATATTTTGTATTCATCTCCCGATTCATATAACATCAAATATGAAACAAACGTCCAGCCAAAAAGTGAAAAGTTCTCACAAAGTTGTGTATATTTAGCTTTATGTAGACAGTATTTCTAAGTATTTAAAATGTATTTATTTTAGCAAACTCATCTCAGTAATACAGAACTTCCAGATACCATCACAGGTAGCTCTATTTGAAGAGGGATATGAGAACAAAGGACATTTCTTAAGATGGGAGATACTATAAAATGGGATGATAGAAATAATCCTGGTGGGGGGTGATTGATAATGAGGGAGAGTCTGAAATTCTTGCATTGGTGGGAGAGGACAAGATTCAGTGTAAAAACAGAAGTTGTTTTTCATAAGATCCCAGTGCAGACAATTCATCCATTTTAGTAAGAGGAAGGTAGAGTGCATTGTTGACAGATCATTGGCTGGATTTAGCAATAGGACAATATTTCTTCCATTTTCTCAGTAAAATGAGATAAAATTATTAGCTGAGATATAGAAAAGGGAAGAGTCCACTCAAGTGGTCTCTTTATTTATTTTTGAGATGAAAAGACAAAATAAAAACTTTGAAAAGTGGGAAATGAATAAAATAGGAAAAGTAGTAGAATTGCCAGAGAGTTAAAAGGGCTTATTTGGGACCAATAAGCACATTTGTTTTTGTGTATTCAGCCACATTGCACCATGCTAGCACAGGCCTCTATCGAATGAAAAAAAAATAATTTAACCAAAGTTATAGTTTTGTCTAGTAAGTCAGTGGAGAATAACAGGAAAAGGGAATTAACGTTGTATTCATCAGGGTAATTTTAATGAGATGATGATGAAATTTAAGCCCACAAAGGAGACTAATATAACCCTAAGGGGTTAAGGGGCTAAAAATTGTAGAAGAGTCAACAGGACTCAATGGGATAGAAATAACGGGTTCTATCATTGTTAAAAGAGGAAATAATCAGAGATATAGATGATGATGATTAGTGAATGAGAACTTTAAACTGAGATATTGAGAATATCAGGAATATGTCCCAATAGGAACAGCAAGTTTTAGGTTATTTATGTGCATGTGAACAGGTAGATCATCAATGGTAATGACTCAAGAAACTGGAAGGATAAATACTGAATGGGTCAACTGTGTGGATACTGAAATCATCAGGGATGGGGATTAGAGGGAAGCAGTGGACCAGGTACTGAAGTCACAAATGAATAAGAAAGTGGATGAAGTCACTATGGCTGAAGTTTGTAGACTGCCACAACAAAAAGAGATACCACATAGATTACTTCATTCATCTGTTCATGCAATAAATATTTATTGTATCCCCTGTATGTATCAAGGCCTCATGCCAGATACAAAAATAAGTAAAACATCATAAGGATTCACCTTAAAGAAGCTCCAGGAAACCTTCTTTAACATTAAGTCTGGATTAGGAGCACTCACTATTTATAGCATGTTGCCCATCCTTCTGTAATAACCCTTATTATGTTATGGAATCATCCATTTATTTATTTCCTTCCCTAGACTATAAGCAGTTTGAGTACAAAATGACCAGTCATGTTGTCTGTAATAGAAAGTACTTGATAAATGCTTGCTGGATAAATAAACAAAGAAATGTCAGATATTAAATACAAATAATACACTTTATAATTTATCCTAGGGGTTATTCAGTGCTTTAGAAGTAAAGTAAATAAACTCCTTGCTAAAAAGGAAGATAACCTCTCACTGAGAAATAGGTCAAGAGGAAAATCTGATCAAGGAAAGAAAATTGACAGCCACATATTGTGTTTCTACCAACACAAAATTTGCATCATAAAAAGAAAAATCATCCTGGAAATGATATCTGAACATAAAAAAATGCTTTTAGTCAGCTTCTATAAATTCTGGGATATATTAGATCTGTGGAGTCATGTGCTACTTTAAATTTAGACTATCTCAAAGTATTTAAATATTTTAATGAAGGTATCTAGCTCATGACCAACATAACCTTTCCATTGTTCTATAATTTTGAACATCTCCATCCAAGAATCATTAGACATCATAGAAAACATTCCCTAAAAGAAAAGATATTTTTCCCTTGGACCATCCTGGAAAGAGTTATTGCATCTGAAGCTACATCTCACACATCTTCCTACCTCCTACTTCAGTCCTATACTCTAACTCCACACCTAACTTAAGACCCAAATCATTCTGCCTTTGGAAGCTGCACAGCTCAGAAAAACCCAAAAGAATCTCACATAAGGGAATGACAAACTCCTATGTGAGAAGAAACAATTTTCTATCCACAACATACACTGTTCATTTATACCACCAGTGTTTCTTTTGTTCCACCCCTATTAACAACAAAGCCCAAAATGATATTGACATTTTAGTCACACATATGCAACTTTAAAAATAAAGTTTCTGTGCAGAATAATAATTTAGAAAAAGAACTATACATGTATACTGGAATTGAACAATTGAGTAAATGGAATGTAGATGGTGGAAGCCAGGTTTCTCACTGCTAGAGTGGGAGTTTAAAGAGAAGCAAAGGGAATAGTCAAGAATTATCCACGTGATAATGGATTTGAGTGGGAAACATGAATAGATACAAATTGTTACAAATAGAAGTATTTATTGATATTATATGTATTAATATATATATTTTTTTTTCCTTGCTTTTTCTGCTGAAAGGACCTACAAGGACACTCCAGTGGCAACAAGCACGACTTGGGCTCAAATTTTGATTTCTAGTACTATTCTGCAATAAAAAAGAACTAGGGTTTTTGGAGAAATGTTGATTCTAGGATTAGGTCAGGAAATATACACGAGCCTGGAGTATCTTCTAGTGCCAAAAAGTGAAAAAGTGTTAGAACACACATATACACACACATAATGATGGGAGTATGTGAAAAGGACACAGAAGCCAATTGGAAGAGTACCCAATGGCCAACACTGGAATTATTTAAGGAAAAAAAGTAGCATTATAGCCCAAAGTGTGTGTGTATATATTTTTTTTCCTTGCTGTCTTTCTGCTGAGAGGGTCTACAAGCAAGGACACTCCAGTAGCAACAAGTCTCTATTGATATAAATAAATGAGTGGATGAATAAATAAGGGGTAGAATAGACAACTCTCTTGTGCAGAAGAATTAGATACTCCATCCTCAAGGAAGTCGATTAAATCTTGCACATAGTGACTTTCTTCCAAAGATTACAATATGGAAAGGATGAAAAAGCACTTTATAGTGGAGAATCCTGATAAACACTACCTTAGCCAGGAGATTTAGGTTGACATCAGCAAAGATAAATCACATTGATAATGCATATTTTTGATATAGTATAATGAGATTGATTCTTCACTCACTGTTAAAAATCCATAACTCCAGTCTAATCATGAGAGAAACATCAAACAAAGCCAAATTGAGAGACATTCTAAAAAATAACTGACTAGTAGTTCTCAAAACTGTTGAGATCATTAAGAACAAAGGAAGTATGAATAAGATCAATATGGTTCACCATCAAATAAGATGATATATATGTATATCACATTCCCTTAATCAGAGAAAGATTTATTTTGTTCCTCTTTGCATAAGAAGGTGTTTTGTTTAATAGTTATTATAATAAATGGATAGCAAATTTTTATTAAATACCCTAAGGGCCCCTCTTGAGATGATTATCTTTGATTTTTCCAATAAAACCCATGTCCTATTTCTCCAAATATCTTCCCAAGACCAGCAGTATCAGCATTATCTGAGGATTTATTAGAAATGTGGTCCTTACCCTAGACCTACTGAACCTCAGAAACTCTGAGGTTCATAGGCCTTCCAGGTGATTCTGATGCATGTTCAGTGCATCTCTCCCATGATACTGCTAATGTGGTTTGTTTTATTAATAGGTTTTGTAATGTCAGTCAATACAGGGATATGTCAGAATTGGCCATTATACTTTATTCATTTGATGTAATGTAGACTTGCAGTTCAAACTCTTATTTAGAATTTTTGCATCTATGTCTATGAAAGAAATTGCCTTGTAGCTTCCTGTTCTTGTCAGGTTTGATAATCAAGTTATGTCAGCCACCCCATAGGGTGGAGAATACTGATTCTTTTACTTCTTTCTGGAAGATTTAGTATAAGACTGGAATGAATTCTTTCTTGAATATCTGGTATAGTTTACTAGTGAAGCCATCTGAGCTTAGAGTCTTCTTTGTGGGAAAATTTTTAATTGTAGTCTCAGTTCTTCTAATACTTATAGATCAATTTATGTGTTCTGTTTTGCTTGTCAATTTTCATAAAGTTGCTCTTTGTCTAGGCATTGGTTCACCTCATACATACTTTCAAATTTTTGACAATTCATAATATCCTCTAATTACTTCTTATAATCCATAGATTCTATAATTGCTTGGGTTTTTCCCCTAATATTTGTTTTCTATTTCATTAATTCAACTTTTATTTTTATTGTTTCCTTCCATCTATTTTCTTTGGGATTATTCTGATTTTTATTGCCACAGAAGTGCTTAGTTCATATCTTTTTAACTTTTTTCCCCTAATAAATACATTTTAAACTATTACTTTATCTCTCTGCATCATATTATCTGTGTCCCACAAGTTTTTATATATATTGTGCTTTTTTATAGTATTCATTAATTTCCAAACCTATAAAGGTTTTTTTTCTTCTGCTGTTTCTTTCTAGGTTAATTATATTGTTTTCAGAGATGTAGGTATTTGTTTCATGGACAAATATAAGATCAAATTTTTAAAATATTCTGTGTGTGCTTAGAAAAAATATATATATTTCAGAGTATTTGTGTGATATGTTCCACATGTGCCCATTGGAACAAATTTATTAATTATTTAAACTCAGGAAGATATGTCAAATTTTGCAGTATGATTATTGCTTGGCCTATCATTTCTTGTAGTTCTGTCAGTTTTTCATTTTGGGAATTTGAGGCAATGTTAGAAAATGCATTCAAACTGCTAAATCATTTTGGTGAATTGTACCTTTTATGATTATAAATTATAAATTATGATCAAGATAAATAGTGCTTTATACCTTAAAGTTGAATTTAACTAGGAATAGTTTAGTTTCCCCAGCTTGTTTCAGTTGGTATTTATACGGTATGCTTTTCATTTGTTTCCTTTCAGAAATTCTGTATTCTTAAGTTTATAACTTTCTCCTTATAAAAGCATATGCAAGAATTATCTTTAACATACTATTACTGTCTTTTAACAGATTATTTGGTCCATTTATTTTTATTATAAATACTTATATGTTTGCATTTATGTTTATTATCTTAATTCATGCTTTTATTTTATCCCACCTTTTTGTATTTCCTTGAGTCCTCTTTTTTGCATTTTTTAAAATTATTTCTATCATTTCACTTTTTCTCTATCATGTTTGTCATGCTATCAGAAACAAGTCAAAAATTATTCATTTTTATATTTCTAGTTCTTCATGTAGAATTGATTTTGAAAATATATTTATTTAAAACATGAATAAATAAAGCAATTTATCTTAAGCTACATAATTAGTAACAAAGATGTTTACTTTTTTAAAGGGTAATTTTAAAAACTTATTAAAATTTCAAATTAAATTTTAAAAGTATCACGAAAAATAAGTTATTTAATCCCTGAGGATCAGTGCTTCATTGCAATTTATTAGAATATATTATTGAATCTAGCAAAAACTGAAAGAAATTTTTAAAAGAATTATTCTATTACATGGAAAATGATTACTATAATTATTTTCAATCTTTTCCAATACCTTACTAAGATTGATGACTTCAGTTATATAAATAGTTTTTAGAAGTCAAGTTAATTTTCCATATTTTATGTCACATTAATCATATGGATGCTAACTATATGGGCTAAGAATGTAAGATCCAATGAGGCACACATGCTGGACATACAGTCAAGAATGCAGAGTCAATATACTAAGAATATCTCCAAGTATGTCCTTAGACATATGGCAAAAATGAATTAAGCCTGTTGCCACAGGCAGTCTATAAAGCCAATTTCTATTGAGACCAATTAATATTTCTTATTAAGTAGATGCCAGAGAAATAATTTTATAGAATCCTTTTGGTACATCCATATTTTAAAACACCTGCAGGACACATCATTAGTGACAACTAGAGACTTTCAAGTATTACTTGAATAAGCACAACATTCTCAATTGGCCTTTGGCTGCTCCCAGCAATTTGGGGAAAAAAATACTTAAACCATCCCTAAATTATAAGGTGTTTTATAGAAAGGGAATTTATCTGTTGATTATCCAAATGAAAAGTCATACTTATTATTCTTATGCATATTACACTTCACAATATTTATCCCTTGCAAGAAAATATATTTTGCATGTACACATCACAGTATGAAGTTAAATGATTGACCTACTAAAAGAATATTTTGTGGAGGAAGAGGGAGAGATTTTCAATCTTTTTTCAAAATATAAAAACGTTTTATCTTGTAATCTCTTTTATGTTGCATCTAAGTAAGTATAATACAGTTCAGAAAAATAAACTCTGAGAAGTGGTAAAGTGAGATAGAATGTTTGCTGCATATTAACGAATTTAATAACCTAAAAGAAGTCACTGAAATTTCACTCTCCTATTCTGGGTTCAATAATTAATTAATTTTTATAGTTTTAAGTTTTATACTATTCCATGACATACATTACACAATACTATTTTACTTTATAGAAGAAAACACCAAAAACCTTGAATTAAATATAATAAATCCATGTTACATGTGCATCAAAAGAAGGTTAAAATTTTTATTAAAGTAACAAGAAAAAGGAAAAAAGGGCATATTTCCCAATGATCCTGGGAATGAAATGAGCAAATGTCTATAAACTCATTTTTTTTTCATGAAAAGGTGTGTATTATATCACACACTGGCCTATGAAATGTGAACCATCCACAAAACAAACTATTAGGTAACATTTGATTGTCTTTCATTAAATTTTGAGTTTGTGAATTAAAACCATCTTTTTTTCTCATCTGTAGATTTTTTTTCAATATTTGAACTTCATTTTTATTTCTTTTTGATCTAAATGCCAGCTGTGACTTTATTTCTTCAAACAAAGAGAAAATGCAATCAACATAACCAAACACATTTAGTTTATTCCTAATTTGAGGACTGCTTAAAATATTTTCATATTCCAGTAAACATTGCCGTGGGTATTTTAGGTATAAACACATTACATGTAAACAGAATGCTTTTGCAAAACAGATTGACTTGAAGAATATTCACTCAAATTATGTTATGACATAGCATATTCAGCAGATTTTCAACATTATTAAGACAATTTCCTGAGGGATATTATTTTTCTAGTTTTGCCCAGTGTGGATATCAAAATCTTTACCCCTAAAAGATATATATTGTTCCCTAATACAGGTCTTAATGTAAACAATGACTAAAGAAAATTCTTTAACTTGGAACATTGTGATAGTTAATCCAATCCACATTCTCTAATGTTCATTGAGCACATGCCATGGGCCACATGCATTGTGCTAAGCATTTTATGCTTATTATCACTTTTAGCCTCATAATAGTTCTGAGTTATTATTATTCTTTCTATTTAACACCTATAAACACTGAATCTTAGAAAAATGTAATACATCAGTTTCTTCTAGTTGCAAATGTCATTATTCAATTTACTACATACTCTTTATATAAGTTAGCTATAAAGAGTAGAATGGGTTCTGATATCAGAATTCAGCTTCTCTTACCAATCTTAGAGAAACACAAACTTCACTTGAGTAACTGAGTAGTCCTGATCCATTTTAGCTACTGTGTCTTATTTTGTTCTAGGCAAAGGGTTCAAAACTATGCAGGAAACTTTTTATCATCACAACTGAAGAAAATGTTTCAGTAGAACTATGGCCAAAGTAAAGAATTTAAGAAATAAACTTTACCTTGGGAAATTTTATAAAACAATTATAGAGTATGCATACTAGTTTAGTAATAAACTTGACACTGAGAAATTTTGTAAAACTGTTATAGGGTATACATACTAGCTTAGTGTTTGCTTTGATGGTTGCTGTTGCTCCTTTTATTCATACACATTCTTTAAGTAAGCCAACTCCTGGGTGAAGTCTCTATATTCTAGGGAATGTGTAGGTGTGGGTTTACCTGTACATAATAAGAAGAAATAAGGCAGGATTGTAACGTGTCCTTTCCCACTGTTTCCCCAAGCTGCTTGATCATTTTTGCTTCCTCTGAAAGAAGGGTCTACTAAGTGAGCAAGGTTTCATGCTGTGTACCCCCAAGGGGCAGCCTCATCAGTGTACTCCTTTCCCCTCAATCTTTCTTGTGAGCATCCATGGAGGCCGAAAGCCATTATGCATATAACTCCCAGGGATTCTGAATTGTCACACTAATCCATACTTCATGTTTGAGAATTGTCTTAGTCTGTTTTGTGCTGTACAGCAGAATACCATAGACTGGGTAATTTATAATGAACAAAAATTTATTTGATTTACATTCTGGAGGCTGGGAAGTCCAAGGTCAAGGGGCCTCCTCTGGTGTAGGCCTTCTTCCTGAGTCATCCCATGGAAAAACAAAAAGCAAAGAAATGATGAGAGAGAGCAAGAAATCAAACTCACAGCCTGAAGCCATTTTATAATTCATGAAGCTGGAGCTCTCATGATCTAAACACTTCCCATTAGGTTCCACCTCCAAACACTATTGTATTGGGGATTAAGTTTCCAACACATGTTTTTGAGGGGAACACATTCGAAGCATAGCAAGAATTTATTAAAATTTTACTTCTTTTCTTAACTTTCACGGATGATCTTTGGAGGTGCCTGTTACCCTTTGGAATTAAGTTCATGGGACATTTAATCTCTCTAATAGGTTCCCAGAATCATGATTTTGAAGACTATCCAGATTTTATCCCTGTTAGGATATAATGCTGTTCTTATGAAGCTTTCTATAATCTAAGTGGAAACCAAACTGGCACATAGCTAATAATTTTTGTTTGTAAACTGAACATTGCAGATGATAGATGGTGGGGATTCTGGTTTCTGTGTTGATTTCTGTTCTGGCACACAGTTAAATTATTACATGATTACCTTGAGCTTACGGAGCTTTGTTTCATGCTTTGTTGAATATTTGGTGAAGCCTATGCTATTTACCAACCTCTTCTAACTTGGCAGGGCTCCTAACTCCAAAGAGTGTCTCTCTTTGAGGGCGTCAAACTCAAAATTTCTCTTAGTTCTTTTATCCTTCAAGCTATTGCTTATTCAAGGATCCTTAGAGTCTGTTCATGTGTTTTTCAGGAGTTAGGCAAGAATTTGAAGGGAGTTTATAAGCAGATTATGGAGTTCTTCATTTATGGTTCCCTTTTCATAGTATTTCTCCCCTCCATTTTTATTTACTCTAGCATCCCTGAACTCTATTCTCTGACACTTCAAGACAATGAGAATGTAATGATACACCTTCCTATCCCACTCTTGTCTAAAGTTCAAGCTGCCCCATCTGGTATGCACTGCAGAGTGCAGTCAGGTCAAAATCCTGATGAACATGAATCTCACCAAGTGAGATTGAAACCCCTTCCTTCAAGAGTCCAGTGTCATCTATTTTTTGCCTAGTTAAGAATTAGTTAGGAGCTCTCCAGTAGCTCTTTTTGTATTTTGTGCAGAGTTTATCATTGTTATGTGCAGAAGAGATGTCATTACTGAATTGAAACTATACTTTAGTGTCTTTATTTCTATAATGGGGATTGTAGAAATAATACCAAATTCATAAAGTTGTTATGAGGATTAAATGAGATCATACATGCATACATATAGGTCTTTACAAATGCTTAGCACATAGTAAAAACTTAATATAGGTCAGTTATTTTTATTATAATTTGTAGTGTAAGCTCCTTCCCTAAGATAGCTTTGAAATGCCCCAACTCTGAGTGACTGCCTTGTTTCTTAATTGATTGCAAAGAATTTTTTTTTTTTTTTTTGAGACAGGGTTTTGCTCTGTCTCCTGGGCTAGAGTGCAGTGGTGTCATCCTAGCTCATAGCAACCTCAACCTCTTGGGCTCAAGCAATCCTCTAGCCTCAGCCTCTCAAGTAGCTGGGACTATAGGTGAGCACCATAACACTCCACTAACTTTTCTATTTTTTGTAGAAACAGGGTCTTGTGTTTGCTCAGACTGGTCTCTAACTACTGGCCTCCAGAGATCTTCATGCCTAGGCCTTTTAGAGTGCTAGGATTATAGACATGAGCCACTGTACCCAATGAAATATGTCCTTAAGCAAATATTCGGGTAATTCAAAAAGGAAAACACTTTTACAACAATTATCTGGGCACAGATTGACTATTTAGCAAAAAATTAATTGAAATCCCATATGTGCTACAACTATGCTTGATTCTGAAAACAAAAAGGTAGATAAGATAGAGATAATCAAGAATATCTAAGCCTGGCGTGGTGGCTCACGCCTGTAATCCTAGCACTCTGGGGGGCCGAGGAGGGAGGATCATTTGAGCTCAGGAATTCGAGACCAGCCTGAGCAATAGCAAGACTCCGTCTCTACTAAAAAATAGAAAAAATTAGCCGGGCATGGTGGCACATGCCTGTAGTCCCAGCTACTTGGGAGGCTGAGGCAGGAGGATCACTTGAGCCCAGGAGTTTGAGGTTGCTGTGAGCTAGGCTGATGCCATGGGCAACAGAGTGAGACTCTGTCTCAAAAAAAAAAAGAACAGTGATATAATGTTTGCCAATTCATTTTTTACAAGGAAACATGATCTTAATAATAAACTGTTCCTAAGTAAATATAGAAAAATAACCCAAGTAGTCTAGAATTTCTATTGAATCATTTTGTTTGTAATTAATTTTTAATCATACACTATAAAATAAAAATTTTAACTGTGCATATCACATCTAGTAATACTGCCTTATTTTGCATAACTCAACAAGTCCTTGTGGCAGTCTTCTATAATGTCAGGAGACCTGAATAATACCATCTGATATACCAAGATTTACTTTTTTGCACATACAGGAAGAATTTACCTTTAAAAAAAATCTTTTTATAACATAGTACAACAAATTAAGACCATAAAACAAGGAACAAAATACTTTCAAAATTCATTCACTCATAGATAGAAATCACTAACATCAAATATTACAATGGGCTTTTTAAATTTTGAAAGACATTTTATACATACAGCAACATTAAAAAATATATTTATTCTTGATATTAAGATTATATAATGTCTTTACTGGGATCTCCTGAGTGAATTCAGCCTTCCATGAGAGAAATTATTAAGAGTTACCTAATGCAATATCAAATATATAATATCAATATTTACTCATTGTTCCCATCTCTTTTGTGGAGAAATGCTAAGTTGGAAACTTATTACCATTAATAAGAGCACCAAAAACATATTCACTGAAGATTTAAAGTAAAAGATTTGCTTCTGTTATATGAGCTTACATAATTCTCCAAAAATTGATTTTAGTGAATTTAGTGAATGAAAAAAGATAAATGAGTCTTTTGAAATATTATTTTAATGTTAATAAGAAAAAAGTCTTTATCCTAGTGGGCACCTAGGGCAAAAACATCTATTACCAGTTTGCTTTTAAATATACATTTTTAAAGTTTTAAATGAAACTGCCACAATTTATGACTGTGATCCTTAAAAACTATATTAAGTTCTTCTCATTCCACTCCCATAAAAGTTATTTCTTCATAGAGTCAACATAAATGTAATTTTATTTTAGTTTCTAATGGAAAGTTCAATGAATTTCTATGTACGTGATCCATTTGTTTTTAGAGATGCATGAAATGGTCGTAAATTGTAATATGACCTTTGTAATAGGAAGCATAATGATAATCACATCTGCAAGCAAGATGACAAGAGGAAGTGGTAACATCCTTTTTAACTTTGGTTTTGTTTTCACTGAGGATAGGGATATGACATCAAAACTAGAGGCATCCTTTCATATGGTGATCATTTCTAATTACAAAGCCAAAGAGTTGAATGTTAGATGCACTTCCTTCCTCTGAAAACACATTTACCATAGGCAGTCAAAGTGAGCATTAAGGGAAGCTTCATGTGCCTTCTGATTTAGCTGAAAGGAATACTGCATTCAAGAATCAAGGCATGGATGCTCTTCCCAGTATGTAAATAAGGTCATATGTCATGACCCAGGCGAGATCAATATCCTATATTTAGACCTCAGGGCTAGCAATTTTAACACCTTTTTAATTTTTTTACAACATTGAAGAATTTGAAATTAAAAACATAAATCATGCATTGTAGTTTAGGGTTAGCAGATAATTTGATCTTCAAATATTTTCTTGGAATCAGAGCTAAGCAATACAATTCAATGAAGTTATGCTAAAGTGCTAAGAGCAGACTATGCAATCAAGATCTAGTCCTTGACTCACAGAGGCTTAATCCCATCTTCAAGGAGGGTATAAATGACTCAAACTTAAGTGGAAGGACTTGAATCATTTCTGAAATCCACATCAGAAATCAGAAACTGGTCTATTTGTTCCCTTTCATCTTTTTAACTCATGTTAAGTATATCATTATGACTGTTCTATTTATGTAGTTTTGGATCTATATGCTAGCTTCATCCACTTGAAGATCTATTATAGAACAGACATACACTATTAGTAATTTGATTTTTTCGCATTTAACATAGTTTCAACAAGTCACAGATTTCTATTCATAAAAGGAAATATTAAAGGTACCCAGGGATGTATATCAAAATGTAAGACAAGCTCTTTTATCTGCCTCATAAATATTTTGTTTCAAATATTTATTTTCATTGTTTTTTTTTCTTTCTTCTTTTTGATTGATATTTTCAATCCTGAGAAATTATTCTGATTTGGGATTCATGATAAAAATGATCCTCAAATTTATCTTCTCAAAGTGTCATTTCAATCAAGTATCTCCTCTCATTCTGGATTAAGTGATATTTTTTTTTTACTGCCATTTCTGCTTTCCTCTAACAGTAATTTGAATCCTCTATTGTAATTCACTCCTGTGATCCTTAAAATTGGATATATATCCATATAGCTCCTACTTTATATTTTTTATAGTTGCAATTATTTGTTTATTCATCATCATTTGCCTGAAGATTGCCTTTCCCATTGAACTTGAACTCTATGATAGCAGGGACCAACAATCAATTAACATTGATTAATGAATGCCTAGCATTTTAAACTTCTACTTTCCTGTTGAATTATTAAAGATGAACATGGTGAGACTGCATCTCCATGCCTGGAACACAGTAAGTATTTAGTAAATTTTGTCACCAACCACAGATCAATATTTAAAACTTAACATTCACCTCTGGCTTTAAAGACAGCCCATCATCTGCACTGCCATTATGGGATCCCAAGCCCCATGGGAGTTAAATGTTAAAATTGGGTGATTTAAATGCAAAGCAATTGCAACAAAAATATTGTCAAATAATTTTTCATTAAAAAAAAAACTGAGAAGACATAATAATTTACTGAACACTTAGCATGTGCCAGGACCATTCATTCTTTGACTCAACGAGATTTGGTCTCCACTCTGAATAATCTCCTGAGTTTTTTAATTACTTCTATTTTCAATCCAATGGAAATATTTCAAACTTACTTAATATTTCAACATTCAACATGAATAACCAGTCCTTCCTTCTTGAAACACTCTCTTCCCTTGAATTCCTTGCATTTGTGATCTCCTGGTTTTCCTTCTACCTCTAATAAACTTTTATGCCACTGTATTTCCCACAGGCTCACATTCTCCTACCAGGAAACCAGTTGTTGCAATTTCATTTTTATTTTTTTTTACCCTGTAATTTTGGCTCATCTATCCTTGGTGATGCTTTCACCTACATGCAGATGATCCAGAATTTGACATTTCTATTACAAACACTTTTCTGAGCTCCAAGCACATGTGTATAATTGCTACCTTGACATCTCTACTTTTCTACCTCAATCTAAACCTACCTACATCTAGAACAATGAGGGATAACTTTATATATACTGCCACGTAAAGCAGTCTTTTTCCAATCCTAGTGAATAGATCAACCATTCGTCTCATATCTCAAGACAAGTACTTTGAGTCCTCCGTGACATCAAGCTCTCTCTCAGCCCTGTTTCTAGTACATATCAAGTTCCCGGTGACGTTACCTTTACTTCCTAAATATTTCTCAAATGTACCTCTCTCTCTAAACTACATCCAGAAATGGTATTTTAAAAATGTAACTCTCTCTTTTTCTTTTTTATGCACACACACACACAAACACACACACACACACACACACACACACACAAGTCTTTCCATTTTGTGGCAAAAGAGGTAAGCTAATAGCAGGGGACCCCAAAGTATGGTGAGTTGTATAATTATTTTATTATATATTACAATGTAATAATAATAGAAATAAAGTGCACAATAAATGTAATTGCTTGAATCATCCTGAAACTATTCTTGCTGCCAGGTCCTTGGAAAAATTGTCTTCCATGAAAATGGTCCCTGGTGCTAAAAATGTTGGGGACCGCCGAGCTAATGGCATCATAAACATGAAATTCACTTGTATTACCATCTCTCATAATCCAGAAGCAGCTAGCCTTTTCTACTAATGGAATTGTGGAATGGCTTATTGAAGAAGGGTCGACTAAAATGTCAACTCAGGTACAAAGCCTTGGAAAGCTGAGCATTCTCTGTCAGAATATGGTCAGTGCTGTGAACCAGGGGCCAATAAGTGGATATGTGTCCCAGTAGTTGAAATACAATGATTCTGTCACCAAGGCTAGAAGTAGGATTGGCCCCTCTCACCATCACTCCTAAGGTCTCACTGAAAGAATTTATTCTTCTACCCATTTATCTTTAGGATTCTCTAGATTAGAGATTTCGATGCTTAGGAGGGAACCATTCTAGGTGAAACAATAACAGTTCCACTGAGCTAAAGCTTTTACTACCTCCAGGCCATGTTGAATTCACATTCCAATGTACCCACAGGAGAACAATGCAATGACTAAGCTAGAAAACTAGGATGACTAGAATAAATGATCTTCTTGGAATAAGGAGCTGGTACAGAAGGAAGTGTGTCTAGAATAAAGAGGGCTCAATTGGTATCTCTTGCTGTTTCCATCCCCAGTAATAACTGTGAATGGATAATCAAAGTATCTGTAACCTGAAAAGGGCAAAGTATAATAATTAAGGGCCTGGACTCTGAGAATAAAGGTCAGGGCCATCTCACCAAACAGCCTGAAATGTGATTCAAGCGTGAGTAAATAGAAGCTCTAAGACCAGCTGTAGCCGTGGGGATTGCGTCTCTGTTTGTTTGCTTCATTTGCCAACTAACCATCCTGAAAGTCTTTTTTAGGTGATTTCAGTGGCTGCCATTGTGAAGGATTACACTTGCATCTTTCTTCTCAGAGAAGAAGGAACATCCTGTTTTCACTTTCTATAAAGGTTTCATAAGAAAGTATAAGCTTAGCTGAACGGTTCAGGGTATATACTGCAACAGGCCCAGCTTCCAGGCATCCTGCTTCCTGAAATTTTGGCTTTCCCTCCAGAGCTGCCCAACAATGGAAAGATGTACTGTCAAGTCATAAACCCTGGGTACCACTGCTTTCCCCTCATCTTTTATCATGGATTATCTTAGCCTTTCCAAGGGATGTGGACTAACTTTCAGCAGTTCTTCCACCACAACCACCACAGTGGAAGTCCCAATAGCTCCAGAATCCATGTCCAATGGAACAGAGTTATGTTAGCTCTATCTTCCCCAGTGGCTGCCTAAAAGGACTAAGGTAATAATAGAACCTGGAAGTAATAGTACAGCATGAAAACCAAATTGCTTTCATAGAGGTGAAAGTTAACACGCTACATGGAAAATTTTAGCCAAGAAACAATACAAGAAGACATCTACACACCAAGTTCTCACTCATTCTTGCCCATCCTGAGAGAAGAGGCTCCACTTATTCACTATGAACTTAAATTTTGTGACTGATTAACTACTTAGGTGTTCTTGTGAGGGTGTGCTCAGTTTGGTAATACACATTATTTTGGCTTTTTCTCCTATCCTGGCTACTTTTTCTGTGCCCCCCACTTACCTCCCTGGATTATAACCCACAATAAAACATTAATAAGCAAGCATTATCTCAAGCTGTTATTTAGGGAACCCAGGCTCAAAAACCTTATCCAACATGCCAAAGACCTCTAATATCTATCCTACACCCTATGCTGCCAGCAGAGGTAGCTGCTGAAACTCAAAGTATTTATAAAAATATTTTATCCTATGTTTGTTTGACAAACAACACTGAGATCTGCTTAAGGATGAAAATCATGAAGAGTCTCCAAACCCCTTTTAAAGATCTAATGAAACTTGTTTATTCAGCAAAGAAAAAAAAAGATTTCCAAATATTACAAAATAATGTGCAGACACATGAGTGTTTGGCACATGTGTTTATCAAGGATTAAAGCATTAGTAAGTGAAAAGAGGAAGAAAAATGTGTTGGTTTAGCATTATACCATGGTAAACACTATTTTATTAAGCCTCATGGATATGAGAACAACAGAAGTCTTTTCACTATGAAATATTTAAACAACATGTGAGGAAAATGAAACTGAAAGGAACAAATTACATACTTCTGAAAAGTTTTGACAGAATATTGTCAGATGCAGAAAGTGAGAAAGATAAAGAGAAGGAAAAATATAGCCTACTGATGTACATCAAAAACTTTAGAACAGATTTTTATGAATAATATATAACACCTGTTTAACAATTCATTAGCTAGTTTTTTTTTCCCCTCACACCTAGTTTTCTAGCTCTTTGCTTTTTTCCCATAGATCTGATATGTTTGGATATTTTGAGTACGGAACTGTCCTGCCAAGCAATGGACTTATCTTATAGTCACTATTCTCAACACTAACATTTGTTGCATTAATTCTTCTTAAAATGTAAAACAATCTGCCATTCATTTTTAATATGCACTTATTAAGACCTAAGCACTTTGTCAAGTGTGGTATTTTGCAAGCCTTCATGGTAGCAAAGGAGAAGCATGAAGGCAAAAGAGCTTGTCTTACTATCTTACTAGCTCAAAAACAGGAAACCATAAAGCAAATTCTAGATCTGCTTAGAGGTCCTATTCCATATGCCTTATTTTCCCAGGTTGGTCACTCAACCAGAAGGCTGCTACTTATTTTCGGTTCTAAATATAAAGACAGTGAATTCTTCCTCCCAAAATTAACATACTGCCTTACAGTAGAAACCTCAAACTCTACTCTTGGTACCACTCTCCCTGTCCTGCTCTCCTGTTAATTACAGAGAATTGGATTAGAAAGAAAAAGTGCTCTTAGATCAAGAATTAAACCATTCAGAAGTAATATCTTCAGTGTAATAATTTTTGTAGAAATAGTACAAATCTAATTTTTTTTATTTCAATAGATTTAGGGTATACAAGTGTTTGGTTTTTGATACATGGACAAATTGTATAGTGAAGTCTGGTCATTTAGTGTACATATCACCCGAATAGTGTACATTGTACCCAACAGGTAATTTTTCATCCCTCACCCCCTCCCACCCTTCCTTTTCTGAGTCTCACATTTCCACTACGTCATTCTCTGTGATCATGCATACCCACAGCATAGCTACCACTTGTAAGGGAGAACATGAGATATATGGTTTTCTGTTCCTGAGATACTTCACTTAGGATAACGGCCTTCATTTCCATCCAAGTTTCTGCAAAGGACAGTATGTCATTCCTTTTATGGCTGAGTAAAAGGAATGCACATGGTGCACATTGTGTGTATGTGTGCTTGTGTATGTATGTGTGTGTGCATATATATATACACACACATATATACATATATATATGCATACACACATTACATTTTCTTTATCTACTCATAGGTTGATGGACACTTAAGTTGATTCCATATCTTTGCAACTGTGAATTGTGCTATGATAAATATACACACACGTGTGTCTTTTTGCTATAATGACTTCTTTTTCTTTGAGTAGATACCCAGTAGTGGGATTGTTGGATCAAATGGTAGATCTGTTTTCAGTTCTTTGAGAAATCCCCATACTGTTTTGATAGCGGTTATACTAATTTACATTCCCACCAACAGTGTATAAGTGTTTCATTTCCACCATATCCACACTAACATCTATTATTGTTTTGTTTGTTTGTTTGTTTTGACTTTTTAATGGCCATTCTGACAGGGGTAAGGTGGTATTTCATTGTGGTTTTAATTTGCATTTTCCTTCCGATTAGAGATGTTGAGCATTTTTTCATGCTTGTTGGCCATTTGTATCTCTTCTCTTTAAAAATGTTCATGTCATTTGCCTACCTTTTAATGAATTTATTTGTTATTTTCTTGTTGATTTGAGTTCCTTATATATTCTAGATATTAGTCTTTTGCCAAATGTATAGTTTGTGAATATTTCCTCCCATTCTGTAGATTGTCTATTTACTCTGTTGACTATTTCTTTTGCAAAGCTAATATTTTTAAACAAAAATACTATTGTGCTTTTTAAAAATATAACATTGCTAACAAAAGAATTAGGCAATATATTTATTGGCCTTCAATCAGCATCAACTATAGATGCTAAAAATTTTAAATGAGACTTTTTTCTAATTATTTATTTGTTAATTTCTCAGATGTTTAAGTACCTACTATTTTCTTGGGACTATGCTTGAGAATGCTAAGAATATAGTAACAATAAAAGCAGCCTTGTTGCTTCTGCTCATGGAATTTACAGTTCAGGGATTCTATCAGTCATAATCTGTTACAGAAGACCCAGCAGTAACAGCAGAATTTCCTAACTGTTGTAAACTTGGGACTGTGACTTAGCACCTTTTGAGAGAAAGACAATCGTGTTTAGAAATGTTTCTAAGAAGAGTTTGGAAAACTTTATTTAGCAGTCACAATAAGCCTGTCAACTAGCTAAAATTTTAAGAGGTAGGAAGTTCCAAAGGCATGAGAAAAGCACTATGTAACGGAATACTATATAATGTAAGCAGGACACAGGATCTCAATGGCCAAAACAGAGGGGCTCACTAAAGCAATGTTGAGCATTTGTCCTACCTTCCACTGACTGGTTCCAACTGCTCTTAATACTAGTATGTGCCGTGGATATAATACTAATTGGGAAAAATCAGGGAAGTTAATTCATTACCTCCTAAAGAATTAGAGATCATGAAAGAAAAATACAATAATCTATTAGACTAAATAAAACGTTTTTGTTCTTCTTAAACATTCTAAACATTTTTGTATATCAATGACTAAATAGAAAGAGAAATAATAAATCTGACTGTGACAGGATTTACATCTATTAAATTTATCTATTTCTTTTGCCTTTGATTGATTAGGGTTGAGGTTGAAGTAGTTGATAGTTTACTCTGACATAATTTGTTTGCCCTTGTCTATAACAACATAAGAAGTCTCGCCCATGCCCTCAGACCAAGAATTTGGCCCCCTTACCAGTCCAGCTTCTTACAGGCCCCAGTAACTGCAAATTCAAGTGCTTGAGAATTGATTATTGGCATTCTCAAGCTGCTTTAGCTCCTGTATATCCAAGCCTCTCTCATTTTTAATTTTAGAGACTATTTGACTCTGTTTTATCAATTAAATTTACTTTCATTATTACTTTAATATTTCTATCATAGGTTTATGAATATCTCTCAGTAGTTTATCAGTTGATTGCTTTATTAGCTTTATTGTTATTCTTTATAGCTAATATTTTATAAGTTTACTTGTCTACAGAATTTTATTGGCTTTTGCTATGATTTCCTTGTGGTAATAGAATTATACTAAATTATTATCAATGGATTTCTCAGTTGTTATATCTCATTTTTAGCTTTTGTTTTCAGTATCTTTATTATTCCCTTTCCTTTAGATGCTTTATGATTTCTTAATTTGTTATAACATATTTTGTTCTGAATTTTTCCTAAATTAAATAATAACTTCTGACATTAAGTAAGAATGAAACAGTAAGAAAGTGTTGGCAAAAAAGATGTAAGAAGTGAACAGGAATTATTAGAGTGTATGTACCTGTGTGTATACATACATACAAATATATGTTATACATACACATACAAACATTCAAATATATGAGTGCCTAAATATAGACAATCAGAATTCTGAAGGCAGGAAAGTAACCTATTGCCAACCCACTTTCCATTCCCACTGCCTCCTCGCTGATTGAATCTTGTAGGATCTTCATGCTTCCAGAATCTTGAAATTGCCTTCCAGCTCTCCTTGGCTCTAGTCTTTCACCGCTGGAATCCATTTCACATCACACAGCCAATTATATTTGTCAATGACATTTAATTTTTTAGGCTTTTGAAATTAAAAGCTACAGCGCTCACTTTAAACAAAAAAAAGAAGAAACATAAGATTAGCAATGAGAAAAAGCAAAAAATAGGAAAAGAAAAATTCTTGCCCGTCTTCTACAGTATCCTGGCTGTTACTGTCCAGGCAAAATTTGAACTCTGCTTAATTCAGGCAAAATATGAACTCTGTGTTCATGAAGGTACAATCAGAGCATAAAGAAAATTGAAGTTTCTTATCTGACCAAACTATACCAAGGTTAATTGTATAATATGATTGCTTTAAAAAAAATAGTGCTGGTACTTTTGTGTCAATGTGATTCTATCCCTTTAGAATCAGACATAATTTTTCAAATTGGTAACAATCTTTTTTACTTTGGTCATATTTTCACTCCATATTATATCTGGCATCCTGGGTATTTTGATGGATTTTTTAGATGATTTAAGATAAATGAAAGTAAAATAACAGTTTATTCTAACTAGCCCACCTTACATATTCTAAATTCAGTTAAGATTTTTTTTCCCAGAAATTTATGTCTAAAGAACATCCATGCATAAAAGTTTTCATTTAACTGTCTTGGCTCACTTAAATGGCATCAGTTGATTCAGAAGTTAAAAGCACTTCTACACTGTGCATGAAACAATTATTGAAATTTCTTGAGTTGATTTTGCTGCCAACCGGACTCTAGAACAAGAGGAAAAAACATTATAATATTTTAAACTAAGGGGACAAATATATATTCACCCAGCATTAACTGAGTATCAAAAATGAATGGGAAAATATAGCTGTCAGTTGAAATGAAGATGTTTAATGAAGGGCAAATAAGCCAGAGGTAGAGTAATTCAAAACCTAGTCTTTGAGTCTAAAAAAAAAATCTTGAATATATTTTCTCAAATACATGTTTTAAATTTTTCACAAGCAAAATGTGCCTAACATGCACCACTGCTTTATAAATAAACTCTTCAATAAAATTGCTTTTCCTGGATTATTTTGAGTGATATAACTTTTGATATAAGTTAATGATTAACATAGAACACACTTCAACTACAGATTAAAATGCTGCATAGAGACTGTGCTGCAACACAACCTGCCATAAAGTTTGCATTTGAATCCAAACAACTTAACCATTTGTTAGAAAACAGAAATAGCAGCAGCCACAATAAGAACAACAAAACTCCTTAGAAGAATAAAAGAGTCAGCAGTCTCCGCACCATGACAAATAACAATTACTTGATATATGAAGAACCAGAAATATATGTTCTATTCTCGAGAGAAAAGACAATAAATAAGGGTCTACCTCATGATAACCCAGAGCACACAAGAATTTAAGGCAGCTGTTATAAAAATACTAAAAGGCATAAAGTAAATTATCTTGAACAAGTGAAACTATAGACAATCAGAGAAGAGAAATAGACATTTATGAAATCTAATGGAAATTCTAGACCTAACAAATATAATATTTAAGACAAAAAAATTCACTAGGCAGGGCGCAGTGGCTCACACCTGTAATCCTAGCACTCTGGGAGGCGGGAGGATCGCTCAAGGTCAGGAGTTAGAAACTAGCCTGAGCAAGAGCGAGACCCCATCTCTACTATAAATAGAAAGAAATTAATTGGCCAACTAATATATATAGAAAAAATTAGCCGGGCATGGTGGCGCATGCCTGTAGTCCCAGCTACTCTGGAGGTGGCTGAGGCAGGAGGATTGCTTGAGCCCAGGAGTTTGAGGTTGCTGTGAGCTAGGCTGACGCCATGGCACTCTAGCCTGGGCAAAAAAGTGAGACCCTGTCTCAAAAAAACAAAAAAAAAAATTCACTGGACAAGATCAACAGCAGAATGAAAGTAACTAAGGAAAGAGTGAAAATGAAGATAGAGCCACAAAAATTGTCTAATCTGAACAAAAAAAGAAAAGATTTTTAAAAATTGTCCTATTAAAATGTCTACAATACATGTAATTGGTTTCCCAGAGAAGAAGAGAGTAAGAATGTGGTAGAAGAACACTTGTTTAAATGTATAAGAACTTATCAAAGTTGATGAGTGACATAAATTTACAGAAGCATATAATGAAGAAACTCATGTCCAGGCACATGTCAAAGTGCTTAAAATGCAAGATAAAGGAAAATTATTGAAAGCATCCTGAGATAAATAACATTTAAATACAGGGGGTAACTATTTGAAATCCTTAACTTAGTACTAGAAATTATGAAGGCTAAAGACAGTGGAACAGAATTTTAAAGTGCTTGGGGGAAAGATTAACCCTGTCAATCCAGAATTCTGATTTATCTTGTTTCCATGTGCTTAATTAGTGAATTAGTGTGAAGATTCCCTGAGAAATTTGCATTTATTTATACAGTAAGTCCTCACTTAACGTCACTTATAGGTTCTTGGAAACTGCAACTTCAAGCTAAATGACATATAACGAAAACAATTTTTTCACATCAATATTATAACAAGACAACATTGAAGGCAATGACATTATTTGAAGGCTTGTACTTTGTACATGTATGCATATATACATACATACATACGTAGGCACACATATATACACTTCCATACATAATTCTCTATCAAGAGTTATTTATGAAAAACAATTTCTGTTTTACAGTTCAGATGAGGGAACTTGGTTCATGTAGTAATATACATAATCGATGGTCCAGAAAAGAGATATCTTCACCAGAACCAACCCATTCTGAAGAAGAAAGAACCAGAAGGAAAAGTGTGCTGCACAAAGGGAAGCCGATCTTACCCATGGAGAGTGCTCCTACAAGCTGAGGCACGCACAAAACGTAACTCATTGCTCAGAGACATAACGCAAACTGAGGTGCCTGGAGAGAAGAGGGCCCAGCTCCAACTCTGGGAGAGATAATGAGATATAAAGACTTCAATGCATTTTAATATTAATATTAAGCAGGCTATGTCTGAAGTGAGGGGGGGAAAGGAGAATTAGAGCTATCTGGCGAGAGAGAGCTAGTTAGGAAGAAAGAGTCAGCCCAATCTAAAGTCAGCCTTAGATTGCATGCTATTATATCCTTAGATTTTAATAATTTACTTGATCTACTAGAGTCAACAAAGGTTGAAATTTCTCTTACTTCTTCTCTTTAACTAATACCTCTCTTGCCCAGAGCTCCAGCTCTAGTCTGTCTGTGGACTTTGTCACAACTCCTGTGGATACCCACCACACCCACAGTGTGAGCTGGACTGGAAAGCCAGTTTCTACCCAATTCCACCTGACACTGAAGATTTTTCTCCTGCCATGAACCCATCCTCCTACTACATAGCTTCAAACATAACAACACTCAAATTATTAGCTAAGAATGAATGAAAGAATGTCAAGTGAGTTGTTAAATAAAATTCAAAGAAAGAACATATATCCCTAGTGTTTTAGATTAAAAATCTTCTGAGTTCTAATTAATTACCTCTGGGTTTTGAAACATTTAAGAGTGATTTTTTTTTTTGAACACTGGCATAATCAGATGTTATAAAAGGATTAGCACAACTTATGGAGGCCAGCTCAGGTGGTCTTGTGAGTGGTAGAAGCATTTGCTAATAGGTGTACTTAAACTCTTACATATACTTCCAGTAGAAACAAATCACTTCCACTGAACATTTATTTAAATAAAGGGCTGATAACTAGAATTGATTTAGAACTCAGGAAAATCAGCAAGGAAAAATCAAGCAACCCTATCAAAAGGTGGGCAAAGGCCATGAACAGAAACTTCCCAAAAGAAGACAGAATAATGGCCAACAAACATATGAAAAAATGCTCAACCTTTCTAATCATCAGGGAAATGCAAATCAAAACCACAATGAGATATCACTTATCTCCAGTGAGAATGGCCTTTATTAACAAGTCCCAAAATAATAAATGTTGGCAAGGATATGGAGAGACAGGAACACTCCTACATTGCTTGTGGGACTGCAAACTAGTTCAACCTCTGTGGAAAGCAATAAGGAGATACCTTAAATGATACAAGTCCATCTACCATTTGATCCAGCAATCCCATTACTGGGCATCTACCCAAAAGAACAAAAGTCACTCTATGAAAAAAACACCTGCACTCAAATGTTAATAGCAGCACAATTCACAATTGCAAAGATGTGGAAACAACTAAAGTGCCCATCAATACGTGAGTGGATTAATAAAATGTGGTATATGTATACCATGGAGTACTATTCAGCTATATGAAACAATAGTGACATAGCACCTCTTGTATATTCCTGGATACAGCTATCCCAAGAATGGAAAACAAACACCACATGTACTCACCAGCAAATTGGTATTAACTGATCAACACATTAAGTGGACATATAGGAATAACATCTATCGGGTGTCAGGCAGGTGGGGAGGGAGGGAATGGGTATATACATACATAATGAGTATGATGCGCACCAACTGGGGGAGGGACACATTTAAAGCTTTGACTTGAGGGGGTAGGGGGGCACAGGAGATATATGTAACTGCAACATTTGTCCACTCATAATATGCTGGAAAAAAGAAAAAAAGGAAAAAAAATACAGGAAAAAAATAAATTGTGTCTGTCATTTTGGAAAGAACTGGCAATGATCTGTAACAATACAAACATATGTAATAATAGAAGTGTATAATAAATGTTACTATAAGTAAACTATTTCCCTTTAATATATTTATACTAAACCCACACTTTATGTCAAAAAGTTAGCAATTTTGGGCGCAGCCGCGGTGGCTCACCCCTGTAATCCTAGCACTCTGGGAGGCTGAGGTGGGCGGATAGCTCAAGGTCAGGAGTTCGAAACCAGCCTGAACAAGAGTGAGACCGCCCCGTCTCTACTAAAAATATGAAGAAATTAATTGGCCAACTAAAACTATATAGAAAAAATTATCTGGGCATGGTGGCGCATGCCTCTCACTCAAGGTGAGACGTAGGACACAGCAAGATCTCTCTCCTCAGAGTAATGTAATGTCATCTCTGGGCAGCTCCCTATACTGGTCTCGGGGTCTACAAGGGTCAAGGAGCTCTCCCATGGCTAGGATTGCAGGAATCCATGGTAAGAATGCTAACTGCTAGGGGTCTTTTACTTGCCTTTTTTCTGCATCAAGGAGCCTTTTCCGGTTCCCAACTGATCCCGACTGAGAGACTGCCTTTCTTCCCTCTCCTACCTTCCTTGCTTTAGGTGTTTCCTTTTACTTCTCTGTTGAATTCCAGTGTTCTCTCTTAAATAATTTATTCAAAGTGTGATTATCTACTTACTATTTTGCTTCTTTTTTTGTGGAGAAGACAAGTATTGAATGCCTATAGTCATATCTTAAAGTCCACAATCTCATTATTTATGTAATAGATTTTTGGAAGGTAAAATTTTTAAAAATCAAGATATTTTTATCCTCTTCCACTGATCTTGATACATTCACCAGAGATCTTTTACATTAATAACTTGTTCCTTCCTGTTTGACTCTTATATAATTCTCCCCAGGTCTAAAGTTATTTAAAATTTGGCCTGATTTACACCCTAGTTTCAAAAGGTAGGGAATATAAAATATCTAAGTGGAAAATCAAAGCTATAAGGTCTAAACAACAGATGCATTACAGTCTTTTCCTTCTTGGAACAATCACTCATCAGCTTCTCTGAAGACTTTGCTGGTATCTCTCTATTAATTCTTTCATTACTCATTGTCAGTTCCTACTCCTCTGGCCCTCTTAATTTTTGGTGTTCTTTAATGTTCCTTCATACCTTTCTGTACTCATGGTGTAAATCTTCTCTCAGAGGTTTTACTTTTACTTAACCCCTCAGTTGCTGTCTACATATTTATTGGTGGCTCCTAAATATGTGTCCTCAATCTATACCTCTGTCTAAGGGCTAATTCCTTCTAGAAACTTCTAGCCAGATATTTCATATATATCTCAAACTTAGTACAATCTTTATATTCAGGCCAGAGAAGCTATTGCCCTGGGCCTTATACTTTAATATGCTGAGTATTTCCACATCTCTCCCTCCTCCTCCCAGCCCCCGCATACACAGTACCAAAAAACACAAGTGCCTCTGTCACTCAGAATTGGCTGCTTAGTGCTGTGCAGCACAACCTGTATGACCTTAAACATCTGCACTCCTGACTAACACTGTGAAGACCCCAGGGAATTTCATCTCCAACTCTTCTGTACTATATCTTCAAAACAAAAAGTAGTTATGTAGGAATGTGATTCTGCTATAGTGAGAGACAGAAACTATTCCAGACAATGAGGATTCAAACTATAGGAGCAGTTAGATAAGAGAAAATATAAATTAATTATTTTGTAAAATCCCACCTCAGACTATCTAAAAGAGTAGCCATTTCTCAATACTACAGAGTATCTTTTATTCTTTTTTTTCCATCTCTTTCTGAAAGTTCTGAGGAATTAGCATTGTATTTACAACATTTACAGATGGGGTCTAGGGAACTGCTTATTTGTAGATCTATACAATTTGCATGAAACATGCTACCAATTTTTACGGAAAACTAGATGACGATAGTGTGCTATAAATGCAAAAAGTTTAGTTTGTATAAAAATGTTTAATAATGTTAAATTTCGAAAATTTTCAGTTTAATTTTAGTAATTTTATTTTAAAATTTTATATTCTTTTAGTGTACTTTAGATTTTGATCTTAACAATTTTGATTATTTTAGAAAACTTTTAAAAACAAACATGTTTATACTTTTTGCATTTATGTTAATTTACATTTTTGATGAAGATACATTCTAATTGTACACACTTTGAAGAGAATTGTATTAATATTTTATTTTAAATCATTTACATCATTCAGTGAGTACCATTCAACATCATAATAGTAACCAAACAATCCAAACTTATAGCCTAGAAAATGAAACAGATAAAAAAAGAAAAGAAATAGAAAATTTCACTGAATGAGACGTATTTTTCAAGATAGCATGAGGGGACATTTTTTAACAGTTGTTAACTTGACATATAACTTTTAGATATTTAGAAATATAGCATGTGGGCTTCCATTTGTACTCTTTCCTTAGGCTCTGCAAATGTTAGGGGTATGACTTCTCAAATTCTGAGTCCACGGCCCAACTTAATATAATATCTTCTTTTAAATCTACTTAACTTCATAAGTTTTCTAAAATATTACACAACCTTCTACCCAATTACTGAAGCCAGAAAATTGTCACTCTAATACTTCTTCACACCTGACACCTAATCACCATTTTTTTTTTCCACTTTTTTAAGTCTATGTCCTAAATGTCTTTAGAATTTGTCTTCTCCTCAGAGATCTCTCTTGGCCAGCCTCTGCAAAGCAGCTTCTTCTACCCTTTCAGCTAATAGCACCCAATCTGTATCGAATTTCTTCCTTGTACCTATTAATTTGGAATTTGTCATATTTATGTACTTATTTATCCATAATCAATCTCTACCTCTACATTATAGTTCAGACTCCGAGCAGTTGTATCTAGCTCAGCGCTGCATTTGTTGGGTCTCCAACACTGCTGTCACATGACTGAATAAATAACTTTTTAAATTAATGAATAAATTTTCTGTGTCCACATAGATATTCATTGGGTTTTTTCTATTTTTTAAATATTTATTATATTTTTATTTCAAAGTATTACAGTCATACAAATACTTTGGTTACATAAATTGCCTTTGCACCAACCAATAAGCATGCCCATCCTCAGACAGTGCATGCCGCATCCATTAGGTGATATTCATTGTTGAAAAGAGAATGTCTGATTTTAGGCGGCTCGTTACTTAAAGAGCAAGAAATTTAGTGTATCTGTGCAATTTTCTGATGCACACAAAATTTCATCATTGGTCTTACAGCTGCACTTAGCATCTGCTTTCACCAAATGTCCAGAGAAATATTCCCTTAAACAACTCAACTTTCTTAGCTGTGGTACTGATTAATAGCTCATTGTTCAAGCAAACTTAGGGTGATGAAATACGTTTGAATCTTCTAGGAAATCTGTTACTCTGACAATCCTTTAGACTTCATTCTTGAAAATCCACCCATTCTTATAATACAATACCATCACAGTTTTTCTTAAAAGACTTTCATATTTTCAGGTCTATTTCATTCTAGAACATAACGTCTTATTAATAATAAAAAAATAATTAAACTATACATTTAGCAAATAAAGGTGTTCTTTAACCTCACACATGGTTTTCAAAATTATTTGACCCACATGAAAAAAGTTTTTTTTTAACCTGTGTATTTTAATGTCAGTGTGTCTTGATATTGGTAAAATAAACATAATAGAGTGCAAAGTTACTTCTTATATTAAACACAACCTAGAAATGATATGTTGATTAATGTCTGATTGTAGACGTATGTATTATAAATGTTTCTCCAATTAGATATTTTTGTCCTAGTAAGATTCTCAACATTTCCAATGGAATTCCATTACACTTTTTCATTTTTCTCTTTCCCATAGGAAGAGAACTTCCTTTCTTTGACTGTATTATTTTAGTCTATAGAACAGATGGCTTTCAAATTATTGAGCTTGCTCTTGAAAAATGTCTTGGGAAATGCAAACTTAGTCAAGAAAACCTTTAAGCAATTTTTCAAGTGGTTTTTATAGAATTAGTCTATGGGACATAGTTTTGAAAATGGATAACATGATTCATAATTAAGATAATATAAATTCAACTTCATCTGTACTTTCTTCTTTTTTTCTTTTTCTTTTTCTTTTTTTTTTTTTTTTTATTTTGGCATATTATGGGGGTACAGATTTTAAGGTTTCAATAAATGCCCATTCCCCCCCTCCCCCCAAAAGTCTGAGTCTCCATCATGACCATCCCCCAGATGGTGGACATCTCACTCACTATGTATGTATATACCCGCCCCCCTCCCCCCTCCCACCTGCCCAATACCCTATTACTGTAGCACCTATGTGTCTACTTAGGTGCTACTCAGTTAATACCAGTTTGCTGGAGAATATATCTGGTGCTTGTTTTTCCATTCTTGGGATACTTCACTTAGTAGTATGGGTTCCAGCTCTAACCAGGAAAATATAAGGTGTGCTATATCACCATTGTTTCTTAGAGCTGAATAGTACTCCATGGTGGACATATACCACATTTTATTAATCCATTCTTTGATTGATGGGCACTTGGGCTGTTTCCACAGCCTTGCAATTATGAATTGTGCTGCTATAAACATTCGAGTGCAGGTGTCTTTTTTGTAGAGTGTCACTGGATCATTTGGGTAGATGCCCAGCAATGGGATTGCTGGATCAAATGGTAGATTCACTTGTATCGCTTTAAGGTATCTCCATATTGCTTTCCACAGAGGTTGGACTAGTTTGCAGTCCCACCAGCAGTGTAGGAGTGTTCCTCTCTCTCCGCAACCACGCCAGCATTTATTGTTTGGAGATTTTTTGATAAAGGCCATTCTCACTGGGGTTAAGTGGTATCTCATTGTGGTTTTGATTTGCATTTCCCTGATGATTAGAGATGTTGAGCATTTCTTCATATGTTTGTTGGCCATTCTTCTGTCTTCTTTAGAAAAATTTCTGTTCAAGTCCTTTGCCCACTTTTTAATGGGGTTATTTGATTTTTTCTTCCTAATTTTCGTGAGTTCTAAGTATATTCTAGTTATCAGTCCCTTATCGGATGCATAGGATGCAAAAATTTTCTCCCATTCTGTAGGCTGTCTGTTTACTTTCATGACTATTTCTTTGGCTGTGCAGAAGCTTTGTAGTTTGATCATGTCCCATTTATTTATTTTTGTTGCTGCTGTGATTGCCTTTGGGGACTTCTTCATAAACTCTTTGCCCAGGCCGATGTCTAGGAGAGTGTTTCCAACTTTTTCCTCTAGAGTTCTAATAGTTTCATATCTTAGGTTTAAGTCTGTTATCCAGCGTGAGTTGGTTTTTGTGAGAGGTGAAAGGTGTGGGTCCTGTTTTAGCCTTCTACAGGTGGCTATCCAGTTTTCCCAGCACCATTTATTGAAGAGGGATTCTTTTCCCCAGCGTATGTTTTTGTCTGCTTTGTCAAAGATGAGATGGCTATATGAGGATGGTTTTATATCAGGATTCTCACATCTGTTCCACTGGTCAATATTCCTGTTTTTGTGCCAATACCATATTGTTTTAATTACTACAGCTTTGTAGTATAGTTTGATATCTGGCATATTAATGCCTCCCATTTTGTTTTTGTTGCCTAGAATTGCTCTTGATATTCGGGGTCTTCTTTGGTTCCATACGAAGCGTAAAATTATTTTTTCTATATCTGTGAAGAATGCTGATGGGATTTTAATAGGTATTGCATTGAATCTGTAGATCAGTTTGGGTAGTATAGACATTTTGATGATATTGAGTCTGCCGATCCACGAGCATGGTATGGATTTCCATCTGTTTACATCCTCTGCTATTTCCTTCCTCAGTGTTTCATAGTTCTCCCTGTAGAGGTCTTTTACCTCTTTGGTTAAATATATTCCTAGGTACTTTAATTTCTTTGTTGCTATTGTGAAGGGAATTGAGTCTTTGATTTGGTTCTCAATTAGATTGTTGTTGGCGTATATGAATGCCTCTGATTTCTGTGTATTAATTTTGTATCCTGAGACTTTACTAAATTCATTGATCAGTTCCAGGAGTTTCTTGGTTGAATCCTTGGGGTTTTCTAGATACAATATCATATCATCAGCAAACAGTGAAAGTTTGATCTCTTCTGCCCCTATTTGGATACCTTTGATTCCATTTTCTTGTCTGATTGCTGTAGCCAAGACTTCCAGCACTATGTTGAACAGAAGTGGAGATAGTGGGCAGCCTTGTCTGGTTCCAGTTCTAAGTGGAAATGATTTCAATCTTTCCCCATTCAGTATGATGTTGGCTATGGGTCTGTCATATATGGCTTGTATCATTTTTAGGTATGTCCCTTCTATGCCTATTTTCTTAAGTGTTCGTATCATGAAAGGGTGTTGAATTTTGTCAAAAGCTTTTTCTGCATCTATTGAAAGGATCATGTGATCTTTGTTTTTGCTTCTGTTTATGTGGTGAATTGCATTTATAGATTTACGTATGTTGAACCATCCCTGCATCCCTGGGATGAAGCCCACTTGGTCGTGGTGGATTATTTTTTTGATAAGTGTCTGTATTCGGTTAGCTAAGATTTTGTTGAAAATTTTTGCATCTATATTCATTAGGGATATTGGTCTGTAGTTTTCTTTTTTTGTTGCATCCTTTCCTGGTTTTGGTATCAGGGTAATATTCGCTTCATAAAAGGTGTCGGGGAGGTTTCCGTTCTTCTCGATGTTGTGGAATAGTTTCTGCAAGATAGGTACTAGTTCTTCTTTGTAAGTATGGCAAAATTCAGGTGTGAAGCCATCTGGACCGGGACTTTTCTTTTTAGGGAGATTTTTAATTGCTGTTTCTATTTCAGCTGTTGAGATTGGTCTGTTCAGGGAATCTATTTCTTCCTGGTTGAGCCTAGGGAGGCTGTGTGTTTCTAGAAATTTGTCCATTTCCTCCACATTTTCCAGTTTGTGTGCATAAAGATTTTTGTAGTATTCATAAATTGTATCTTGTATCTCTTTGGGATCAGTTGTGATATCTCCTTTTTTATTCCTGATGGAGCTTATTAGAGATTTCTCTTTTCTGCTTTTCGTTAGCTTAGCCAACGGCGTGTCAATCTTGTTTATTTTTTCAAAGAACCAACTTTTTGTTTTATTAATCTCCTGAATAGCTTTCCTGTTTTCAATTTCATTTAGTTCTGATTTGATCTTGTTGATTTCACTTCTTCTGCTGGGTTTGGGGTTGGTCTGTTCTTCTTTTTCCAGCTCTTTGAGTCGTTTCATTAGATTGTCTATTTGTGATCTTCTTGCCTTTTGGTTATAGGCATTTATGGAGATAAACTTTCCTCTCAGAACTGCTTTAGCTGTGTCCCAGAGGAGTTGATAACTTGTCTCTCCATTGTCGTTTTCTTCATAGAAGTTTTTTATTTCCGTCTTGATTTCTTCATTTACGAAGTAATCATTTAGTAGGAGGTTGTTTAATTTCCACGTTTTTGTGTAGAAATGTGAGTTTCTGTTAGGGTTGATTTCTAGTTTTATTCCACTGTGATCTGAGAAGGTACATGGTATGATTTCTATTTTTTTAAATTTCTTGAGATTTTCTTTGTGTCCTAGGATATGGTCAATCCTAGAGAATGTCCCGTGAGCTGATGAGAAGAACGTATATTCAGTGGATTTTGGGTAGAATGTTCTGTAGATGTCTGTCAGACCCAATTGTTCTAGAGTTTTGTTTAAGTCCATTATTTCTTTATTAATTTTCTGTTTGGAGGATCTGTCTCGTGCCGTCAGTGGGGTGTTGAAATCCCCGGCGATTATGGAGTTGCTATTAATCCATTTGCTTAGCTCCAGTAAGGTTTGCTTTATGAATCTGGGTGCACCTAAGTTGGGTGCATATATATTTAAAATTGTTATCTCTTCTTGTTGGACTGTGCCCTTCACCATTATATAATGACCCTCTTTGTCTTTTACTACTTTTGTTGGTTTAAAAACTAAATCGTCTGAAATTAGAACTGCCACACCAGCCTTCTTTTGGCTTCTGTTTGCTTGGAATATTGATCTCCACCCTTTTATTTTTAGTCTATGTGCATCCTTGCAGGTTAAATGTGTTTCCTGAAGACAGCATATACTTGGCCTGTATTTTCTTATCCATTCAGCCAGCCTATATCTCTTGAGGGGAGAGTTTAAGCCATTCACATTTATTGAGAGAACTGATAGGTAAGGTAGATTACTGATCATTCTGTTGGGTTGGATGTTGTTGCTATGATTTGTGTCTTGAGCCATTGTAATATCTGGCCTTTAATATCTTTGGGTTTTGGTTGTTTTTATATCCGTGGATTATTATTATGATGTTCCGTGCATAACGCTGTTTTAAGTACTTCTTGTAGGGCTGGTCTTGTCTTGGTGAATTCTCTGAGCCTTTGCTTGTCTGCGAATGTTTTTATTTCTCCTTCATATATGAAGCTTAGTTTTGCAGGGAATAATATTCTAGGCTGGGCATTGTTTTGTTTCAAAAGAGTGAGAATGGGGCCCCAGTCTCTCCTTGCTTGTAAAGTCTCATTAGAGAAGTCTGATGTTATTCGAATTGGCTTTCCCTTGTATGTCACTTGCTTCTTTTGTCTTACAGCTCTTAGAAGGGCCTCTTTAGTTGATACTTTGGTCAGTCTGATGACTGCATGACGTGACGTCTTCCTGTTTGCATTGAATCTCCCAGGGGTCCTCTGGGCTTCTTGAACTTGTATATCGAGATTTTGAGCAAGACCTGGGAAATTTTCCTCTATTATATCTTCAAAAAGCTTGTCCAGCCCTTGAGTGCTGTCTTCCTCCCCTTCGGCTAAACCTATGACCCTCACGTTAGGTTTTTTCACATAATCCCACAGCTCTTGTAGACTTTGATCTTTTCTCTTGTTTCTCTGCTGTATTTCTGTGACTGATTTATTTAATTGGAAGGTGTTATCTTCAAGCTCTGAGATTCTTTCTTCTGCTTGATCCACCCTGTTCTTGAGACTTTCCACAGTATTTTGTAGTTCTCTGAGTTGATTCTTCATCTCCAGGACTTCGGTTAAAGTTTTCTTCACTGTGTCAATCTCTTTGTTGAACCTCTGTTCCATTTCTTGGAGGTTTTTTGTGTTTTCTTGGTGTTGGTTATTGAGTTGTTGTTGCAGCTGGGTGAGTGTTCTTATGATCCACATACGAAATTCCTTTTCTGTCATATTGGTTGCCTGATTTTGGTCGGTGTCCGTTTCTAGGGGGCTGGTGCTCCTCCTTGGGGGTGTGTTTTCCGTTTGGTTCTTCATATTTCCTGAGTTCTTTCGCTGATTTCTTCCCATGTCGATCAGTTGTTGTTTCTTTCCTTAGGTTATTGTTTGGGTATTCACACACCTTGTTTAGTTTCTGAGGTGTTAGGTGGTGCCTGTGGGTGAAATTGGACCACTCCCTGTATATTGAGTCCGTGGGTGCCGTGGAAAGGCTGTGCAAGATGCTGTCCCTGTCAGTAGGTGGCGTTTGCTTGGAGGAACAGGCTATGGTGTTGATTTTGAGTCCTGTTATCAGCTCTCGTTCTGGGCGGAGCTGGGTTGGATAAGCCTGCCCTCAGGCCGTTAGCAGGGGTCAAAGTTCTGTTCTCTGCTGTCAGGGCGGGGCTGGGATGGTCCCGCTCAGCCAGAAAGTCTGGGTGTGGGGGTGGGGCTGTCTGAGACCCACAGTCTGCAGCAGGCCTAGCTTCTTTCCACCCTCCCCAACTCCGCAGCTACTCCTGAGCCTCTGCCAGCAGGCCAGACCACAAGCCACCAGGCCTCCCCGGACTGTGATGCCGGCGGGGAGGTTCCCTGCACAGGAACGCCACCTGGGTTGGGCGCACGGCCTCCTCCTGGGACGTTCCGCCCGATCCGCCCCTGGAGGCACACAGACCTCAGTAGGCTGTTCACGTATAATCCTTCTGTGCCCGGGGCAATGCTAGCCCTCGGTGCAGGGGATCTGGTCTGCAGGTCCGACCTCTGGGTCCCAGAGTTCAAACTGTATTCCCACCAGGGAGAGGGTTTCCGGTCCTAATTCACCCACAGGGAGCCCAAGCTGGGTCTATGTCTCTCAGCCTCTGAGTCGGCACCGTTTTCCTGGGAACAAGGTGCCAGCAGCACCTGGGAGGGCGGGCGGGGTCCCAAACGGGAAGGTCCCGTTCCCTGGAGGTGCCTCCGGCTGGTGGCTATATTGTCTCTCTGGGCAGCCGCGGTAGGGTCGGCGGAGAGGAGGAGGAGGCAATATGGCGCCTGCCGCGCGGCTCTCCGTGCACACGGAGGTGCCCGGAGGAAGTTGGGAACCTGGTGCCACGTCTGCTACAGGCTCACCGTTGGCAGGCGGCGGCAGTCTCTGGGCTGATGTCTGCAGGTCTCTCCACCCGCTGGGGAGCCCACCAGCAGTCCCGAATGCAGGGGAGGGGAAATAGCAAATCCACCTACCCTTGCCGCTGGTCTCCGGGCTGCTCCGGTGGTCTCAGCCTCCAGTTCTCCTCCGCAGCCTCCTCCCGTGGAGTCTCCCGGGGTCTCAGGTACCCCTCCTTCCGGCCCTTGTCCGCTGTATGCTCGTCTTCTTGCTTCTTTTCTCTAGTTTCTGCTAGAATCGGTCTTTTCTGCCTGTACTTTCTTAATGAGTAAAATACTTTACAGACAGCTGGAAAGATTTAACTGTATTAATGGTATATCACTGAATATAAGCAAAACTTCAAAATGAATTTATTTCAGAGAAGCAGAAGAAAGAAACTGATTTTAATTCTTATCAACAAGTCATTTGTTTGCTGTTTCTTTATAAATTGCTTTATGTTTTTTGAAATTAGTTTATCACACCTTCATCTGAACACTGAAGTAGTGTTCCTATATCTGCCCTTAACCCTATCCTGTCTATTCTCCACAATGTACACCAGTTATCTTTCTAAAACTTATACTTTTTTGCTTCATTCTCTTGATTAAAAAATCTCAGAGGCCCCAGATTTCAAAGATGGCATCCACAGCCGTCAGGGTTTGAGCCCAACCTGAGGAGTTCAGCTCCTGAGAAATGCATGGTTTTTCAGGCCTGACCATAGGCGAGTACAAAGACATTATTGGGCAGACCTCACGGGGGAAATGTGCTTCCCCACACTAGACAGACCACTGCCTCTTCTGAGGGGAGTTGCCATCAAGGACTGGGCCCTTCTAGTTGGTCATTCTCAGCATATTTGCATTCCTAACCATGGGGTTTCCTTCACAGGTCCCTGATCTGAGGCCTTGGGCCGAGGACTTCTTCGCTCATCTCTGCCAAGGCTTCCCTGTGGGAGTCGGTGGGAAGGAGAAGACTTGAAGGCAGTTTTCTCCACTGTGACTCAGCATTCCACGGTCCATAACACCTCCAGGTCTTTTGTCCTGGGTGTCCCACTGTGAGACAACTACTGTGATACCTGACCCTCCATCCATTTCAAAAGTGGAACAGAGGGAATTTCTCCAGTTTCAACTCTTCCTACACCATAGCAGGAAGTCATTAAAACTTTACCTTTCTTTCCTTTTCGGTTTGTGGCTCCAATGGGCTACGCTGATATCTCTCCCACCTCTGCTGAGCCCCTGACACCACAAGCCGCAGCTGACTTCACCCTTGACATCTGTGCTCCAAGGCATTTCCCCCCTTGCTCTTCTGTTTTTTGCTGGTGTTCTTTCCACTTTTGAATAACTCTCTCAGAGACTTATTTTAAATCTGATCTATTCTGTCAGAATTAATTGCTTCTTCTTCTGATTTCTTCTCACTCGGGTGGTTGATTGAGAAGTGATTCTTATTAAAATATTTTAAATTATGAAATTATAGAAGCCACATGGCTATGTTACAATACATTTGAAAAAGAAGACAGGAAATAAACAGCCTTTAATTATCCTACCGCCCTAACGCAATCTTCATTATCATTTGGATATACATTTTCAAGCCGTTTTTCATATCCTCACTATTTGGATTTATTTTTTATTTCAAAATATTAAGGGAGTACAAATATTTTTGGTTACATGAAGGATGGCTTTTGTGATGCTTGAGTCATGGATATAAGTGTGGCTGTCACCCAATAGTGTTCACTGTAATCGTTAGTAGGTTTTTGCCCACCCCCGCCTTGAGTTCCACTGAGTTTACTTCCCTCTGTGCACATGTGTGCTCATTGGTTAGCCCACTATTTTTTATTTATTTATTAATTTTCAGCATGTTATGGGAATACAAATGTTAAGGTTATGTATATTGCCCTTGCCCCCCTCCCCCCTCAAGTCAGAGCTTTAAGCATGTTCATCCCCCAGTTGGTGCATATCACATTCATTATGTATGTGTATACCCATCCCCCTCACCTGCCTGTCACCAGATAAATGTTATCCCTATATGTCCACTTAGGTGTTGATCAGTTAATACCAATTTGCTGGTGAGTACATGTGGTGCTTATTTTTCCATTCTTGGGATACTTCACTTAGTAGAATGGGTTCCAATTCTATCCAGGAAAATACAAGAGGTGCTATATCACCATTGTTTCTTATAGCTGAATAGTACTCCATAGCCTACTATTTTTAAATAGTGACATAATACTTACAGTGTAACTAGCCATTTGTTCTTACCCGCCCCCAACAGCATGCATGCAATAAAAGTGTCTGGGTATTGATATATAGTCTTCAAAGCTATTGTTTTAAAGACATTATAATAATGTATAGTGAACTAATATAATTTGCTAAGCCATATTGCTAAACATTTGTTGTTTGAAATGTTGCTAATTTAATTATATGAATGTACCAGCAGAGGTGAGAGCTAGTGGTGATGAGTATAGATACACTGTCTGAGAGAAGAGTGAAGCACAGGGTACTAATTTGAAAAATCAAAGACTTCACATACTGCCACACAATACAAATTTGAAGAAAATGAAACTATCAAGGCATACTGAACTCAGAAGATTATGTAGGAGTATAGGGCTTTTATGACATATCCATCATTCTTGGGTCTGCATGTGGACTGTGAAAGGTGAAAGTTTTCAGGTATTTCTTTCTCCTTCTGAAGAAACTACTTTAAGGAAGAGCTTCCAAGGGAGAAGCAGCTTGTCTCACACACCCTATGAAGCCAAAGAACACGGACTGCTTCCTTGTAAAGAATATGACATAGTACCTACAAAAGAAAACTCAATCTTATTGTTTTAGGAGAAGCAAAAAAAAAATGGAAAATAGTTTAACATAACTAAAAGAATATCTGTTTGTTCTTTATTGCTAAAGCCTATGGCTATGTACACTTCCATTTCCCTGGCTTGTGAGCTTTTTACTAAATTAAAAGATAACCCTAATATCATAAAGGTCACTTAAGTAGCTGAAGGTTATTACATCAAAATGATGATCAGAAGAACATAAAAGAAGTGAACCCAAGTTATAGGAGATATTTAGAGTGGCCATAATTTCTTCTCACTTTCCCCTTAAGAGTTCCTATAAATACAGGAAACCTCCTAGGAAATGCAACTCCTTATTGTCAATACATCTAGGATACATTTCCACATATCTGAGATGATATATATGCGCACCAACCTCAAAGCATAACGAACAACTGAATTAATGACTTCTTATCACTCTACTCAGTCACAATGTCATTTTTTAAAACTTAGTAGCTATTAATTTAGGCTCCCCTTCAAAACAAACAAACAAACAAACAAAAAAACAGAACACAGAATTATGTCAGAGTTTTGTTAAGATACTAACCGGTAAAGCATTATATGGAAGTGAGGATAATGCTTTATTCTATTCACTTCATGACTAGAGAAAATAGTGAGGTTCTCTGTTTAGTTGACTTTTTAGAGCAGTTGAGATAATTATGCAAATGTCAAGCAAACCCAAGTGAAATTGTGTCTACGATTAATATTCCATGGAGAAGTAGACTTTATTGTTGCTGCCTTAAATGTTTGATATTTTCCAATTTAATATGTAACCTTTTCTTTTCCATCTTCTCATTATGGTCTACTAGTTCTCCCATTTGTTACTTATAATAAACATGGACTTTCCTCAAATGCTCTGCACTCCAGAGCTCCAACTGCTTTCCCTGAAACTCTCTCAGAGAATAGGGTGAGTTAGCAAGAGATTCGAGTAGGTAATCCAGATGGTGGATGTTTGACCTGTATATTACAATAAAAAATAAGAGACTTAATTTAGCTTTTGTTTTAATTCTGTGACTTGTCCAAGTTTCAGGCTATTCACACCAACATACTGTTTAAGATCTATGGAATAAAAAACAAGCAAAAATAATTATGCACAAAACATTCTATCGTGAGCAAAAAAAAAAAAAAGAGAGAGAGAGAGACAATGATATTGAAGTTAGTTAGTGCCTGACACCAACTCATCAATATAAATAACCATCTTAGAATTTAAAAGAATGGAAATCAAGAGAAATCTTGATTAATTTTCAGCTCTGAGAAACATGCTAAGTATGTCCCTTAACCAAGTACTCCTCACATGGTGAGGATGAACTGAAACTGTGTCCATGAGGTGGTGAGGAGCCCAGCGGGAGAAAGCAGAGCACAGAGCCTAACACTAGCTGAGCTGTACATTTTCTGCCCATATTAGAGCAGACTGATGAGAGTGAATGTAAACTTGATGCGGAAAATGTCAGGTGCCAGGACACGGCCACTTGCTGCCTCCCTGTTGCTCCACATCTCTGCAGGCCAGCGCTGCACGTGGCCGGTTGGAGGGCACGCTGCTGGGGCCGGGCCCTGCTGTGGAGCTGCTGGGGGGCCCCTGTGTGCCACCAGGTCCCACATATGTCCGCTGTCCAGGCCGTGCTGGGTGCTCCACTGCCTCCTGTCATCCGGCCTTGCTGCTCCCATGATCCTGATTGGGTAATTTTTGAATCCACTGTTGCTGATTGGATATTAAAGCCTATTGCTGATTGGATGTTAAAGCTTGTAGTTGATTGGATGCTTTTTGAGCCCTACCAAGGATATAAAAGGAGTAGAACAAGGAAGGGGGGTCAGAAGATCAGAAGATGGGAAGAGAGGTGTAACACTAGCTGTGCTGAGCCCGAGTGGAGGAATAAAGGCTGTTCTCCACTCTTTCTGTGCTGCTTGGTTCTTTCCCCGGTCAAGAGCTGTAATACTAGCTGTACACTTGCCACAACAAACTGATGTCTTTTGTATCCTCAACAACTCTTCTGCTTCCTTTCTATTATTACCTTTATCACCATTACTTCCCAACACTGAAATCACTGTTGCTCCTTAAGGCAGTTCAGCGGATGGCTCATATATTCTTGCAACAAAAGACCAGGGTTTGAATCTTACTCCACCACCTTCTACCTGCACATCTTTGGGCAAGTTGATTAAACTTCCTAATGTTTTCTTGTCTACAAAATGAGGAAACAGTGCACACTTCATGGAATTGGTGGAATATTTAAGTGACTTAAAATGCCTAAAATGTCTAATTTAGTGTGAGCAACTGTTAGGTGTTCGATAATGGTAGTTGCCCTCACCCTAAAGGATACCAGTGCCTATTCTTCTGAAAAAGAAGTGTCATTCATCTTTCTTGAAGAATCTTTTCCATTTTATCAATCTAGTCACCTGGGAAGCCTTCTATCCTCTATTTTCAGGTCTTTTTAATTTCATGCCTGAACTATTTCAATAGTCTCTTAACTTGTCTCTGATCTCCAAGTTCTTCCCCCTCCCATATCCCTTGTTCACTGTTGCCAGACTAATCTTTCTAAAGTCTCCTTTTGACCCTGTCATTCTGCTCCTTAGAAATATTTAAACGATTTCTAACAAATACAAGGAAAATTCAAAACTGCTCACTGATACGGCAGACCAGCCCTTATTCTAATATGAACTAGCTAGCATTTATTTCTTAGTATCTGTTAAGTTCCAGGAGCTCTGCATACATTGTCACTAATGCTTAAAACAATACAGCAAGACAGGCACTATTATTCCAATTTTACATTTAAGAAATAGAGAATCAGACAGATTTGGGAACTGGATAAAATTCAACGATAAAAGGTAGGGTAGTTTGAACTCACAATTGGTTTTGTTTCCTATCAAGTCTATATCCTTAATTATAACATGCTAACTCCCAAGCAATTGTACCCTTACCTTATATTGTCTATATATTCCAATTTTTTTCCAATTATTTGGTTACATGGTGGCATCCACTATGAGACTATGTACTCTTAATATGGAGGGATTATGTCTTTTTCTTTTCTGCATCTCTTTGCACCTGTTTGGCATAAATGGGACACTCAATAAAGTACATATTGAATGAATGGATCAATTATTAACTAAAGACAAAAAGAAGACATTAGGAGCAATCTGAGGTGATGTTTTAGGGCCTTTTGCAACCTGAGTGCAGTGTGGTAACCGTATTTTGAATATGGCAAAGACACTAAAAGGCATGAGAACAGTATGAAAATCAAGTGAGAGATTGAGGATGAAAAATTCGTGGCTACATTTTAACTACATCTTGTTTCTCTTCTTTCATAGTAACAGCTTCTTTCACTACAGTGGTTTAGCCTTTTATCCTGTACAAAACTATAAATTGTACGCTTTTAGTTACATGATGAGTTTTGCTTCGCTTCATGTCATATTCTGTCCTTAATAATAATTGTAAGATGAATTAGGGTTCAATTTCCTGTGGACTTTATATGAACTAGTGACTTCATTACTTAAAGGTGATTCCTAATTGTAGCTTTGTTTTAGAAATAATGCCATCTGCTTGTGGAAATACAAATAACTTTTTATTACCCAATTATGTCAATCAAGGTCTAATTCTGAACATACAAAACACAATCCTATTCAAGGTTTAATATTATCTTTCAGTGTGTGTGCCGTGCGTGCATGTGTGAGTGTATGTGTGACATCAATTATATTTGAGTAGCTGATAAATGATGAAGGCATTAATTTCTGCATTTAGGACTTATAGATTTGTTTACAAAAATAATTTTATATCAAAAGTCAATAAAAATCATTTCAAGCAAATGAATTTAATCAGTCCAATGACTCTCAAATTTAAAGAAACAAATGACTAGACTCAAAGGGATTTTCAACCTAACCTCTAATATATAAGGTAAGCTTGGTTAGGGCTTTAAAAATATGCATTTTAAAGTCCCCTCCACCCGCCACGCGACATACACACAACAGTGGATTGCTGTAAGTTGAGCAATTTCTTTGCAGATGCCTATATTTTTGCACTTTTCAAGTATATGAATTTCCCTTGCAGTAGAGAATTGGCAATATATCCTCTCACAATTCATTGCCTTTCAACACTACAATGATTAGTGGAATAAGTAAGGCAAAACTGCCCCTTGCAAAACTAATTAATACTAGTTAGGCAGAGAAATGTTGGCATTAACCTTAACTCAAAAGCAGTTCCCGAGCTTTGTTGATATATTTGATGATAAATAAAGGACAAAGAGAGACTAATGTAAAAAACATCAGATAATGACAGAAATAACAATACTATAAGTAAAAGATAGATTCAGTGTTTACTGAGACCGAGTAATTCAATTTCAGTCACTAGAGTTTAGATTATTGATTATTTTAAATCACAAAGCATGAATAACTAAGATAAAAACACCATGAAGCAATAATGGTTATTTATCATGATTGTAAAAATGATTTTATTTATTTTATTAGGCATGTTTCCACTCTCTTTATGAGAGGTAGTAGATGTCTGCATTGCTACATAATTGGTTTCGGCTGCCAGCCATCTGACAAAGTTAATTATTACTTGTCTGTGTTGCTGTCCTAGGAGAGCTTCCAATATTTACAGAATTTAGTTTGAAGCAGTTCTATCATGTAGTAAGAGGGGAAAATGAAATTTTTATGCTTCCTTTATGCAAGGAATATGCTCGATTTGCACTATAGACATAGTAAAATGTATCTTTTCATTTAAAATATTTCCATTTTCTCATGCTAAAAAGATAATAATTAAAAGTATTTATAAACCACAAGTCTTTTAAATACATTACCTTAAAAAAAACCTTTCTTGTTACTGTCTGAAAACTCTTTGTATGGAAAGAATTTGTCTATTATTCTTGGTACCTACTCTCAATACAATTCTGTGTGTGTGTGTGTGTGTGTGTGTGTGTGTATGTGCTTTAACAAAGAAAATGTTTCTAACTTTATCCAATTATAGTTGGCAATCAAAAAGAAATAAGAAAAACAATTACCAAACATCCTGGTAAAATGATGATACCACAGCTATTTACTTAGGGTGACCATATATAAAAAAAATTCATCAAACTCAGACACTCTTAAAGGAGATACTGTTAACATTAGCCAGGCATAGTAGCTCACGCCTGTAATCCTAGCATTTTGAGAGGCCAAGGCAGGAGGATAGCTTGAGGCTAGGAGTTCAAGACTATTAACATTATGTTAAACTACATGAAAATTGCTATATTTGTAGGTTAAAATGATCAAATATTGATGCTGTCATATGGTTTTCACCTATAGTCACTAGGGAGCAAAAGGAGAAAACAAAGAATGCCCCAAGCAAACTGAGATGTGTACAGACCTTACTTTTCCTTCCAGAAATGCTTTCCTTCATAAAGTATGGTGTGGCTTCTTCAAGGTACACAATCATATGAGGCTAATTGCTTGTTGTGAATTAATTGCCCGCTATGGGGCTGGGAGATGTCTATGCACATCTGGCATTCCTGCACATTTACTTCGAATTTACTAATAGCAAACTTTACCACATTTCCCATCATACTTTTATGTGGTACCAATTTCAGATTAAAGCAAATAATATGTCTTTGCTTGTAGCTTGTATCTCTCTTTGCATACCTATTTCTCCTTTTAATGTTTCTCTTTCTTTTCCCATATCATCCCACAGTACACTGTACTTGGGTCAGCCTTCAACTATTCTCCATTACAATGTAAGTGTCCAGAAGTGGGATTTTTGCATGATATGCTAATTCTATTTTTAGTTTTTTAAGGAATCTCCTACTGTTTTCCAAAATGGCCATCCTAATTTACATTCCTACCAACAGTGTACAACAACAGTTCCCTTTCCTTTCTTTACACACTTGCCAACACTAGTTATTTTTCATCTTTTTGATAATAGCCATTCTAACAGTTGTGAGGTGATATCTCATTGTTCTTTTATTTTGAAATTCTTTTAATTTGCAATTTATTTTGCAATTTGTATCATCACTAGTGATGTTGAACATTTCTTCATAAGTTTGTCGACCGTTTTACGTCCTCTTTGAAATCAGTATGTTAAAGAGATGTCTGCACTCCTGTATTCATTGCAGCGTTATTCAAGATAGCCAAGATTTGGAAACAACCTAAGTGCTCATCAACAGATGAGTGGATTTTAAAAATGCGATACATATACACAAATAAATACTATTCGGCCTAGAAAAGAATGAAATGTTGTCATCTGTGACAACATGGATGAATCTAGAAGACATTCTGCAAAGTGCAATAAGCCAGGAACAAAAAGACAAATATCACAGAATTTTGCTTAGATGTGGTATCTAAAAATTTGAACTCAGAGAAGTAGAGAGTAGAATGGTGGTTACCAGAGGACGAGGAAGAGTGGGATGGTTGGGATAAAGAGGAAATGTTTGTCAAAGTTTCAGTTAGAGAGGAGAAATAAGTTCTGGTGATCTGTTGCACTGCCTAGTGACTACAGTCAATAATAATGAATTGTGTATTTCAAAATTGCCAAAAAGAGAATTTTAAATGTTCTTACCACAAAGAAATGGTAAATATGTGATGTGATAGACATGTTAATTAGCCTTATTCACCTATGCCACAATGTAAACATGTACTAAAGAATTACATTGTACTCTATAAATATATACACATGTTATTTGTCAATAAAAATAAAGTTTTAGATAAATATGCATGGCTACTTGCCAGAAGGAATAGCTTAGTAATTTGCTATACAACCTATTAAAGTAATTTATATTACAAATATTGATGAATAATTAAAACCTAATTTGTTCTTCTACCTAGATCTACAGGTAGATTTTTATCCCTCACTCCCCCGTTAGCCTCCTTGCTTCTTAGTTTCCAACGTCCATTATAGCCCCTTATGATCATACATATCCTTTGTTTAGCTCCCACTTATAAGTGAGAACATGCAATATCTGTTTTTCCATTTCTGAGATATTTCACTTAGAATGATGGTCTCCAGTTCCATCAAAGTGCTGTGAAGACATTATTTCATTCCTTTTTATGGCTGAGTAGTATTCCATGAGATATATACATATATATATACACACACACACCATATTTTCTTTATTCCTCATCAGTTGATGGGCACTTAGGTTGATTCCATATCTTTGCAATTGTGAATTAAGCTGCAATAAACGTTCTTGTGCAGATGTCTTTATGATAAAATGACTTCTTTCCCTTTGGGTAGACACCCAGCAGTGGGATTGCTGGATCAAATGGTAGGTCTATGTTAAGTTCTTTGAAGATGATTCTCCATTCTGCCTTCCATAGCAGTTGTACAAGTTTGCATACATTCCTATCAACAGTGTACAGGCATTCCCTTTTCACTGTAACTGCGCCAACATCTATTGTTTTTTGACTTACAGCTATGAAATTAATCAAGTTTATTGCCTGTATCTAGTTTATTTTCATTGCTATATAGCATTTTTGCATGTGAATATGCAAAATGTAGTCATCATTATGTTGATGAACTTCTTGTTCAGTTGTTCAGGAACTTGCAGAAAAGTGCTGTTATGAACATTCCTGTAAATGTCTTCTGGTGCGCATGTGTACGGATTTCTCCCAAATGCTTGGTGTGTGTGTGTCTGTGTGTGTGTGTGTGTGTCTGTGTGTGATATTCTTGGATCTTAAAGTGTGTACATGTTGAAATTTAATAGAGTTTTCCAAAGTGGCCATACCATTTAATATTTCTAACTGCAGTGTATAAGGGCTCCAGTTGTTTCACATCCTTAGAAGCACTAGATATTATTGGTTGTTGGTATTTTTTAATATTTCCATGGCTAACTCTATATGAATAGTGAAATCTCATTGTGATTTTAATTTGATATTTGTGATTATTAATGAGTTTGAGTACAATACCATACTTCAGTTGGATATTCTATATCATAATGAGGCTGTTAAAATCTCTTGTTTATTTTTCTAAAAATTGGTTTGCTTATCTTTTTCTTATTGAATCAGAGGAGCTCTTTAGATATTCTGGATCTGACCCCTTTATTGGTAATGTATATTGCAATTATATTTTCCCAGTTTGGGGCTTGACTTTTCACTTTATTAGCAGTATTTTTGATGAGCAGGGTTTCTAAATTTTATATAGTCCAGTTTATAAGCCTTTCCATATGCTTTCTGTTTCTTGTGTCCTTTAGGAAAACTTACCCCATCCCAACTTGAAAAATATATGTCTATGTTATATTCTAAAAATATTAGTGTTTTTTCCTTTCACATTTAAATCTACAATCCAACTGAAATTGATTTTTGTATATGATATGACATAGAGATTATTTTATCATTTCCCATAGCAATGACTAATTGACCTTGCACCTTTTATTAAATTATCAATCTTTTCACAACTGCTCTGGAGTGCTAGGTTTATCATAAATAAGGTGTAAGTATATTAATGAGTCTGACTTCAGACTAAGTAATCTGTTTCACTTATCTATTTCTTTCTTTTTATATTAATTCTATAGTGTGTAAATTGTAGCTTCATAATAAATCTTGCTCTTAGACAGAATTTTCTCTCAGGATTTTTTATTCTTCTTCAAGATTGCCTTGTTTACTCTTAGCACTTTGAATTTCCAAATGAAATTTAAAAATCTGCTTTTCAATTTCCATCAATAAAACCTGATGGAATCACAATTTGAATTTTATAAAATTGTATAAAATCTATAGAATCTTTGAACTTATTTTGCAATTCTTTCACTTCTCTCTTAAGAATTTTTAGTTTTTATTTAGGACTATAAACTTTATTCCAAACCTAGGTTTCACTGTACCCCACATTTTATTGCTGTATTTTCATTATTTAGTAATATAAGATATTTTAAATTTTCCATTATTGTTTTTTCTTTAACGTATGGACTATTTTAAAATGCATCACCTAATTTTTAAACAAATGAGGATTTTTAAATTATTTTTTGACTTATGGTCTAGTTTTACTGAAGCTAGAACATGAACTGTATGATTTTAATCTTGCAAATTTGTTGTGACTTGCTTTTGGTTAATTTTGAGAAAGGTTCCATATGTATTTGAACACAAGATGATTCTTCAGTTGTTGGATGCAACATTTGAAAAAGTGTTATTTGGTCACGTTTATTAATTGTGTTTTTCAATATTCTGCATACTTGTGATTTCATGTCTGCCTAATTATTAATTACTGATAAAAGTATATAAAATGATGATTATGGGTTTGAATGTTCCTTAGTGCCATTTTTACTATATGCTTGAGACTATGCTACCAGATGTGTGCACATTCTGAGTTGTTATATCTTTGCAGTGAATAGATATTTCTATAACTGTGAAATATCCCTCTTTGTTTTTGGCAATGCTCCATGCTTTAAAAGTTGCTCTGCCCATTATAAATATAACTCTACTTAGCTTAGTCTATTAATAGTTAATTATTATTAGTTAATTTTATTAGTTAATACAATTATTTACATATTTGGACTTAGATCAACTATCTCACTTTTTTTATTTAATTAACCCTGCTTAACCTATGTCTGTCTTTCTTTGTTTCTTTCTTCTTTCTTTCTTTCTTGTCTGTCTTTTGAATTAATAAAATATTTTCATTGTAACATTTTTTCCTCTATTAGCTTATTAGTTAGTGGTTATCTTAATTATTTGAGCATGATTTCTTGAATTAGTAGCTGTTTACTACTTTTATCGATTCCAGAAAAACTAAAGGGCATTAGAACACTTTATTTCTATGTATCCTTACCCTGACTACTCATGAATTTTTGTAGCCATGTATTTTAATTTCTTTCTACACCTTTGATCTTCTATCTCTGTGGTCCCCAACCCCCAGGTCATGGCCTGATATGGGTCTGTGGACTGTTAGGAATGGGTCACACAGCAGGAGGTGAGCAGCAGGTGAAGTCAATGAAGTTTCATCTATATTTACAGCCACTCCCCATCACTTTCATCACTGCATAAGCTCCACATCCTATCCAATCAGCAGCAGCAGTAGATTCTCATAGGAGTGAGAACCCTACTGTAAACTGCACATGCAAGGTATCTATGTTGTGAACTTCTTATGAGAATCTAATGTCTGATGATCTGGGTGGAGCTGAGACAGTGGGACTGGGCAGCTGCTGCAAATACAGATTATCATTAGCAGAGAGGTTTGACTGCACAATAAATGTAATGCACATGAATCATCCCAAAACATCCTCCCCATGTATGTAGAAAAAATTGTCTTCCATGAGACCTGTCTTTGCTGCCAAAAAAGTTTGGGACTGCTGCTCTATCTGATATAATTTTTTATTCTATTGGAAGAACACTTTGTAGATTTTCCTAAGTGTTCATATGCTGGTGACAAAATTTTCCCATTTTTTGCTTTGTTTTAAAATATTTTTATTTCATCTTTATTTTTAAAGGTGTTTTCGTTGGCTGTAAAATTCTGACTTTGAATTTGTTTTCTTTCTTCACTTTGAAAATATCACAATATTGGCTGTCGTCCACCATTGCTGCTACTGGACCTCCACTGTCAGGCTTATGATTGCTTCTTTGAAGACAGAATTTCAATTTTTCCTCTTTTTAAGATTTTTTTGCTTCTTTTATAGCTGCATTCCCATGATGTTCCTAGATGATATATTTGTTATACAAATCATGCTTTGGTTGGAAATGACCCCTGAATCTTTGATTTTGAAATTCTTTAGTAATTATTTCTTTAGGTATTACTTCTGTTTTTATTGTTTATCTTGAGTTATATGAATAGAAGGTGAAAGTTTACCATATCTTATATATTTCTTAAGCTCTTTTTCTGTATTCTTCATTATTTTGTGTGTCTGGACCTCATTTTAGATATTTTATTCTAAATTATCTTTTAATTGACTAGTTCTACATTCTTTTGTATCTGTTATTAAATTTATCTAATCTATTAATTTTATTCATCTGTAGTCATATTTTCAGCTATAGAATTCCTAATTGTTTCTTTTGCTTTTTAACTTTCCAATTCTCTGACAAAATTCCCAAATAAATCATTTGATTCTTTCAAGGTATCATCATAACACTTGTTTTAAATACCTTAACCCAAATTCCATTATCTGTATCTCTTGTTGGTCTATTTCTATTGTCCATTTTTTTTCTTGATTTTCAGTTCCATATTGTTTCTAATATGCTTAATTATCATTGACTAAATGTAAGACATTGTAATTGAAAAATTATAATGTTGATTAGGAATTCTATGTGATGTTATTTTCCTCCAGGCAGGGATTTCTTTTGCTTCTTGAAATCCAAGCTAAAGGAAATAGCCATATCAGATCACCTTCCTTTAATTGAAAAGATTCAAAGCTGGGCTGCTGAATTTTAAGATTTTTTTATTTTTATTCACTATTTCTCCAAGTTAAGGTCTTTTGAAGCCTGAATTGACAGCCTGGGATGATCATCTGGATCCTTCCTTGTTTTGGAAATTTTGAGCTCTTCATAAGGGAGTTCTCCCAAGTCTATATGTCCAAAGCTCTATTCAACCCCTTAAGCTTTATCATGCTGCTTTGGGAATTGAGGAATGTTTGAGGGATTAAGAGGGACTTGTGAAATTCATGGTCCAGAGGCACAGGCTCACTGAAAGACTGAGACCTAATCATAAATCTATGGAATGCTTTGCCTCCCCACACCTCACCACCATGTGACTAAAGGCCTGTTTATAGAAGTTTCATCTACACATTGCAAGGCCTACTGAAAGGCAAAAAAAAAAAACCACCACAAAACACAAAAAACAATTCGAAGAGACAGAGCAATCGTCAGAACCAGACATGGAAGGGATGTTGGAATTATCAGACCAAGGATTTAAAACCACTATTACTAACATGCTAAGGGCTTTAATGGATAAAATAGACAGCATACAAGAACAGATGAACAATTTAAGCAGAGAAGGTGGAAATTCTAAGAAAGAACCAAAAAATAAATAAATAAAAAGCTAGAGATCAAACACACTGTAATAGGAATGAAAGATGAAAGATGGCTGTGATGGCTTAATAGTAGGTTGGATATAGCTGAGGAAAAAATTTCTGACCTTGAGAATAAATCAATAAAAACCACTAAAACTGAAAATCAAAGAAGATAAGGCTGAGAAATACAAACAGAATAAAATAGCCAAGGACTGTGAGACAACTGCAGAAAGCATAGCACACACCAATGAGACTAGCAGAAGAAAACAAAAAGGAAGGAAGGAAGGAAGGGAAGGAGGAAGAAAGGAAGGAAGAATATTTGAAACAATAATGACTGAGAATTTCCCCAAATTAATGTCAGACACCAAACCAGAAATCCAGAAAGGTCAGAGGACACCAAGCAGGATAACTACTAAAAAAGCTACATCTAAGCATACCATTTTTAAACAACAGAAAATGAAAGTTAAAAAAAAAAAATCCCAAAGGAAGCCAGAAGAAAAAAGCACCTCACCTATAGAGAAACAAAGATACAAATTGCATCTGACATTTCCTCACAAAACCATATGAGCAAGAAAAACAGAGTAAATACTTAAAGCCAAGAATAAACCCACTAACCTAGGGAGGGAGAGTTAGGAAAAGGATGAATAGGAGGAATAGAGGGGAGGTTTAGGGCAGTGCAACTACTTTGTATGGTACTATAGTAGTGAACACATGTAATTATACATTTGTCCAAACCCACAGAATGTACAAGAGTAAACCCTAATGTAAACTGTGGACTTTGGGTGACAATAAAGTGTCAATGTAGGTTCATCTATTTGACAAACCACTCTGGTGGGGGATGTGAATATGTGAGGGCAAAGGGCATGTGGGATATCTCTGCGCCTTCTCAATTTTGCTGTGAACCAAAAACTGCACTAAGGAAATAAAGGCATGGTGGGGTTTTTTTGTTCGTTTTGTTTTGATTTTTAAAGTTAGGCGTAATCCTCTGGTTTTCTCTTCTCTCCCAGAACTCGATAGATCCTTACTAGATGATTTTTATTTTTTTACATAGTTCTTCACTGTATGATTTTTCTCTAGTTCCTTCAAAGCATTGTTTCCTTTTTATTTATTTTTAGTTTTTATAGTTTCTGTCAACAGAAATATTGACCCAAACCTCTTAGACCACGATGGCCAGAAGTTCAGTCCTTCATGCTTCATTATTTTCTTTTTTTCACATTCTACATTTAGTACTGATGGCCTCACCTAAAAACATAGTCCCCAAATGATAAGTTATTATTACCTGCATTGCTACAAAAATATTCCAAGTTTTCATTGTCTTTTTCTTTCATATTCTACGACTGTTTTCATATCCTAAGTTCCTGTTGGTTTTACCTAAACTCATATTCCCAAAGCGATCAAATCTTATCACCTCCTTTACTTCAACATGTGGAGCCTTTGTCACGCCTTGCCAACTCTACTGCAGTAGGTTCCTATCTGGTTTTGCTGCTTTTACTATCTGCGCAGAACCTACACTGCACGAAACTACCAGAGTGCTAATTTTAAAATGTAAGTTAGATAAGACCACTTCCCTGCTCAGAGCCCTCCAATAGTCTGCTGTTTACGTAAAATAAAAGCAAGCTTAATGGCAACAAAGGCTGTATGTGATCGGACCCATGTTTATTTCTCTGACCCATTCCCTTAATGTTCTTCTTGTCACTCGCTTTGCCCAGACTCTCTGGTTTTCTCAATGTTTCTTGAACATGCACAACTTTTCACATCTCAAGGCCTTTGAACTTGCTGTTCTCTCTGCCTAGAGTTCTGTTTCCAGAATCTCCATGTCCCACGTCCTGACTTTATTCAGCTTTCTGTTCAAATGCCATTTTCTCGGTGAAGACTTCCGTAACTGCATTATAAAATCACTTCCCCAGATACACTATAGTCACTCTAACCATATCCCATACTTTATATTTTTTATGATAATTCACTGCTTTTTACTAACTTGCCTAAACTGACTTTTGTCATGCAAACGTCTACATTCTTTGTGGTCCATAATGATAGCCACTAATGTAGTTACAGGGTGAGAGGGGCTGACTACTCCACCATTACCTTCCTATTGCATTTTAATGAAAGCAATTTTCAGACTAAATTCTACCACTCATCTAAAGATTTATTAAACAAACATTTACTGGCAAGTAAGCACACAAACCATTTATAAACTTCCCCCTTAGCTCTCTGTCCCTTTAGGTAATCTGATAACTACCTTTTAGGTTATTAAAGGTTGATTTGAGGCAGACATGTCTATTTTTAGGCAAAATGTTATTCCTCTTACTGCTGGCATGAGGCAATTAGAAATCCACTCATTCAGTGACTAGAGCAAACACCATTTTGAGATCAAGTCTTTGGCTCTATCTCTAAGAGGATACAAGTTTAGCTGGATTCTTATACCGAGTATACAAATGTGAATGCGTCTCTTAAATATTATAACCAGTCCAGACATCTTGAATATTTTTCATTTTATTCATAAAAGTACTTTAGTAATAATCCTTCAGGGTCATTACCAAATCTGAAGGTATCAATAACAAACCCCTTGAGTAATTCTTCTGCCTTTCTGACAGTTTCTGGAGTATAATTTTTCAGCTTCAGCAATTAACTGACCCTAGAGTTAGGGCTCAAACAAGCCAGAACATATATAACTAATAGCACACTTCCATTCCAACTTTTAAAAGTTATAGACATTATAAAAAACTACATCAAATTTTATTTTATATTTATTTTCCCTTGTTTAGTTACTTTTATACTAGAATAGAAGCTTCTTCAGTACCTAGAAAAGTATCTAGTACATAGTGAGCATGCAATTTCTCAAAAGAAAAATAAATGAAATACACAAGTAAATAAATGTAATCAGGTTGATTTAAATAAATTTAATAAATTCCGTCTACAAGCACTTCTTGAGTAAACCTTGAAAGTTATCAATCACTACTTAGGTAAATCTTGACTTTGTATTTTCAAAGTTTTGTTTTTCTTCTTTACTGTAATTGACTATAGAGTCAGGAGTTAAAATAGTCATCTGGAAAACCTCCTGTATTTCTATTTTATTTGTTTAAAGCCACTTATAATTTTTCTTGTTCCTTTTCTAATTTAAACAATCTCAAATCTCTACTTATTTTAGGAGTGTTTGATTTATCTCTATGTTTATTTATTTTTTTATATCAGCATATTATGGGTTTACAAACGTTTAGGTTACGTCTATATTTAAAATCCAGAAAAGAATTTTCTTTTTCAACATAATTATTTTTTATAAGATTCTGTATAGTTTAAACAATGGCCATTGAAGGAAGGATAGTTAGAGGTGATATACATAAACAATATCATCTCTTGCAGTGATATTCCTAGGATCAGTAAAATGCTATCTTAGTAAACATTCACCCACCACAACTCTATTCTAACTTCATTTCTTCAAATTTGTAAAGATTCATTCAAGATGATCACGAATTATAATATCTAGGTTGTATTGCAAAATTTGACTATGCTCGATATCTGTGTAAGTGACCTAAAGAAACTAAATTTCCCTCCCCATCTCTAATTTGAAATACTACCAACACAACTTGCACATAGCAAAAACAGTATAGACATAGATGTATACTAGTTTCTTTATACCATCACTTAGGATTTACTAATTTTATTGCAAATTCAGGATTTTCCTCTTTTAACATTATCAGGAAAGTCAAAGAATGTTCTGTATTTAGTAATCAGGCAATCTGAATACTTTCCACAATGAAATCAATATTTGTATTTTTCTTAGTGTTTTATGACTTCCCCCTTGCAAACAAAATTTATCATATTTTGATAATGTCATGAAAATCATATGCAATTAAACATTTTAAATATCAACACTACTTCTTCTAATAATGTTGACAATCACTTTCACACACCACTTATTAGACCTAGGATTATGGTCTCCAGGAAATATCCTCCCATTCATTCCTTTTAAACACACAAATTCCCATTGTTTTCTATCCTATGGCACAATAGAACTTACAGTGACAAGGAATATTGTTCAACCAGTTTTCTTTATATGAGCTAACAAATTCTAGTGGGTTTGGAGATGGTGAGAACTACATTTCTGAGTATTTAAGTGCTTTGATGACCTTCAAAACTATTAGCACTGGGAATTTTTATTGCTTTCTTGAGAACTTGGTAAGCTTTTCATCAATTTGATACAGAGATTACCATTTTGCTCAGTTGCAGTAAAAATCATTCTTTTCCTGTGCTAGGGATGCCAAAACTCATGAAGGCTTATAAAGAGTCATTCTCAAATTTGTACCAGAGATTAAAACTACCTAATGTTTTGCTCTTTTGGAGCATAACAGCTAATGTTAGATAAAGTTGAAATAAAATAATTGCTACAGGATTAGGTTAAGTGATTATCTCACACATGAGAATTCCTATAAAACTTAGAGAAAATTGATGTGTATAAAAAAGCTTAATTTAGCCAAAGTACAGAAATAATAGGAAAATTGAGTCATTTTAAAATATTAACCAACAACTTATTATTAGAACTAATAGTAGTATTTTACCTCAAGACAATATATCTCAAGTCTTTATTTATCTCTTTTTCTTTTTAAACCATTGACTTTATGCAATGCACAGAAAGAGATGCTTCTACTTGTATTGACATTGAGTTCTACAAGGAAAAGACATATTTATTAGGAAGTTAACGAAGTTAAAAAGATATTATGAATTTATATATACCAAAACATGGATGAATCTCATAAAGGTAGCATTGAATAAAAGGAGTCAAGTGCACAGCGTAATACCACATGATTTCATTATATCAAATTCATATACATGGAAAATTAATCTATGATGTTACAATAATTATAACAACTACCCTTGAAAAAAAGTGTGGTGACTTGAAAGGCACATGAGAGAGGTTTCCAAGGTGCTGTTAATGTTATATTTCTTGATCTGGATGCAGGCTACAAAGGTGTGTTCATTTTGTGAAAATTAATTGAATCCTTCGTTCGTGATTTGTGCATATTTTCCAGTTATGAGTATATTAAATATGCCAAACTTGGATATTTGTGCTAAAATTTTTGGCCAAAAATTAGAAGAAAAATGGAAATACAAATATGCTATTACTGATCATTGGAAAATATGATACTTAGGAGATAATTATAGATTTACAGAACATTGTAATCTTCCTAATATACAAATTTAGACAACCCATGTAATCTGATATGGAAATAATAAAGGAAATGTCTTTAACTGTAGATTCCTATCCTCTGGTTCAGTCTTCTTAATGTGTTATAACTCCTGTTTACTGATATTTCTTTAAGAATTGGTTGATACCTACAGTCAGCTTTTGGTTTTCTCCATGTCAATGTACAAAGAAGTGGCTTTTGCTGTCAAGCCTACATCTGTCTGTATATCTGATCTGATCTTTGTGTCCTTAATTTCTTAGAACTCTAATTTTCCTAGGATATCATAATTTTCTCTATACTGTGACAAAACAAAAATGTAGGTTTTGAAACCCCCCACATTAGAAAGTTTTTCTTCCTTGCAATTTGAACTGAAACATTTCCTCTTAAAGCAGACGGTTGGTGACACCATCATATCTTTAGAGTAACACTAACATTTTTCCTATTACCTTCATGTCCCAATATTGTCTATGAAATTAATAATAAATGGGACAGATAATTGTTTAAACACTTGATGCCTGATACTGTGTGGACTGTATTTGCACACCACGGCACTATTTGCTCAATAAATCTCATTTTTAGAATGCTCAAAGTTTCAACTACAGTATTTTTTTTCTGCATTTACTAAGTACATATCTCAAGATAGAAATAGGAATAGAGGAGTAGATGCATGACAGAAACAGCGTAACACCAGTAACTGGTCCATGGTTATGTGTTTAAAATGGAACTGAGACAATGAAAAAAGTCTTCATCTGTGTTCTCACATGGGGAAATATGAAATTACTATTAAAGCACTGAAAAAGATCTCTTCAAGTGGACATCTCCATTGTACACACCACATAGCTGCTCTTCCTTTACCTTCTGTAAGAGAGTTTATTTATATTCACAATTGATCAGGTCAACTGTGCTATCAGTAATGAAAACAGCAGGAGAAAATCCAAAGGACACCTTTGGTTTGAAAATAAAGCTAGAGGACTACAACTCTCCTCCCCTCAAAAGCACATCTGGAAAACTTATGTTATTTGGGACTCAGCTTCTGTATCCACTCATCTGTGAAGTTCTTTTCAATTATCCAAGAGCGTATGGAGTAACTTCTTGAGCTCAATTAATACTTCAACACTATGTGTATGTAGTCTGGAACTTTTCATATTTCCATTATTATTTGTTTTCATTTTTAACTGACCCTGTAGAGTATGGGTTCAGATAAAATAGTGACCATGGATGGCTGATTTCTGTATAATCAGTGAAAACCAAGTCATTTAAAATGGACTTGGTTGCTGAATGAATTGAGTGAATAAATAGTAACCAATGTTAGTTTTCAGGAAAAAATTGTCACAGAGATCAAGATTTAATGGGTATCCAATAGATCATTTAACATTAAAGAATTCAAAGCAAACAAAAAAAGGAAGATTTAAAAAATCATCTTTGGTTTCAATCTATTTAGATAATAGACATATTTCCATTTTAAAGTATATGAAGGAGTTTATTTTTTCCACATTCTCAAAAAAGAGAATGTTTATTTTTTAGTCATTTTCCATTGGAGAATAATTTAGACATTCAGGAAGAGGTTGTCAGCAGCCACTATCTAAACAATCTCCCAACATATAGTAATGCGCTGGAGAGATTACCAGTGCAATGTGACATATATTTTTCAAATCACTTTTCACATCAAGGAAATGAAACAGATGAATACAAATATAGTTGACTCAATTTTTTAAGGGCATATATAATTATATAAATTCCTTGATGGTTTTTTTTAAAGTCCATTTAATTTTGAAAATAATTATTTTTTTGGACTTTAGAATAGAATGAAGGGCAATGAAAGGTTGTAACATTCAATAAATATAACCCAATCATCTACTTTCTGGCAGCATCTTTCCCTGTCTGTCCTTTTCATTTCATTTCCTCCTTGCTATTAGCCAATTGTTTCACACTTTCCTAGCTATATTATTTAATACATATCCTTTTTATTTCTTTACAATATAACTATTATACTTCTATAATGAACTTTGTATGTAATATCTGTTAATATGGTCCTTAAAAAGGATGGGTGTGCATTAGATATTAGATATTGAATATTGAACATTATTTAGGGTTCTTCTAAAACATGAAGAAATAATATAGAAAAGATTTATACAAAATAAGTATTCTAAAATTAAATAAGCAAATGCCATTCTAAATATGATATTTAGAAGTCATATACCTCAACCATAATCTAAAATCAGAATATTGGAAGGGCTTTAAGATGGATGATTAGAGGCCATCCTCTAACCATCCGCCACCAAGAAGAACCAAAATGGCCAGTAGAGAATCATACTTTGAAGAAATCAGCTGAGAGAACACTGGGGTTCTCAACAGAAAAGTGACAGAAAATACCTAAAGCAAGGAAGAAGAGGGAAGCAAGACAGTTTTCTTGGCCAGGATCAACTGGGACTCTGGAGAGCTTCCCAATATGGGGAAAGGGTAAGTGAGAGAGCCCCAGTGGTCCGCATTCCCACTGATGACTCCTTCAATCCCAGCCACAAGAAAGCCCTTCGACCCTTGGGGGCCCTGAGACTAACATAGGGAACTGCCTGGAGACTGCGTGATAGCATTGATCCAGAAAGGAAGCTCACACCGGGTTTCACACACCACCTGAGTCCTAAGCAGCTACAGCACTATGCCATTTTGAGAGCCCAACTCCCACCACATTGCATCCTTCCCTGGGGACTACATCCCCTTCGTTTCCACATCCCTGTGGCCCCATTGATAAATCCTGCACACACAGCTGCCAGCTCTTGCCCCCTACAGTGAACCTGCTGCACTTTTTCACACACCTCTACAACAGACTCCCTAGCATGCAGCCAGTATTGGGGCCAACCAAAGTGCAAGCCACTGGCAGCAACTTCACTGCCCTTAGCAGCATACAGAAATATAAAGCAAATATTATTAGATCTAAAGAGGGAAATAGACTACAATAAAATAATAGTGGGGGACTTCAACACCCCAATTTCAGCCTTATACAGATTATCTAGACAGAAAATTAATAAAGAAATATTGTATTTAAACTGTAGTTTAGACTAAATGAACCTAATAGACACTTACAGAATGCTCCATCCAACAGCTGCAGGTTACACATTCATCTCATCAGCACATAAAATATTCTAAAGGATAGACCAAATATTAGAACACAAAACAAGTCTCAAAAAATTTTAAAAAATAAAAATTATATCAAGTATCTTCTCAGATCACAATGGAATAAAACTAGGTATTAATAGCAAGAGGAACTTGGGAAAGTATGCAAATATTTGCAAATTAAATGAAATGTTCCTGAATGACCATTGGGTAAAGGGGGAAATTAAGGAGGATGTCAAAATATTTCTGGAAATAAATGAAAAACAAAATACCACATAACAAATCCTATGGGATATGGGAAAAACAATACAAGGAGGGAAGTTTACAGCAATAAAGGCCTACATCTAAAAAGATGAATTAATACCTTTTGCAAAAATCTGGATGGAACTGGAGATCAGTCGCCTAAGTGAAGTATCTCAAGAATAGAAAAAAACTAACACCACATGTACTCACCATTAAATTGAAACTAACTTAAGAGCTCACATGTGCACAGAGGGAAGTAAAACTCAGTGGAAATCAGCCAAGTGGGAGGGGGGAAAATGGGAGGGGTAAAAACCTACCTAACAGGTACAGTGAACACTATATGGGTGATGGGCACACCTGTAGCTGGGACTCAAGCATTACAAAAGTGACCCATATAACCTAAAACGTTTGTAACCCATTAATATTTTGAAATAAAATAAATAAATAAAATTTTTTAAAAGTAGAAAGATTTCAAACAATCTAAATATGCACCTCAAAGAACTACAAAAGCAAAAATAAACCAAACCTAAAATTAGTAGAAGAGAAATACTAAAGATCAATGTAGAACTAAATGAAACAGTAGCAAGACAATACAAAGTATGAACAAAACAAAAAACTGGTGTTTTTAAAAAGATAAACAAAATCGATAAACTACCAGCTAGACTAACTAGGAACAAAGAGAGAAGACCCAAACAAAATCAGAAACAAAAAAGAAGACATTATAATTGATATCACAGAAATACAAAAGATCCTCAGAGACTATTATGAACAGCTATATACTAACAAACTGGAAAATGGAAAGGAAATGGATAAATTCCTGGACACATACAACCTACCAAGATTGGGTCTGAAAGAAACAAAAACCTTGAACAGCCCAATCATAAGTAATGAGATTGAATCAGTAATAAAGAGTCTCCCAACAAAGAATAGTCCAAGACTAGGTAGCTTCACTGCCAAATTCTACCAAACTTACAAAAAAAATTGACACCAATTCTCCTCAAACCATTCAAAAATTTATGAGGAGAGAAAACTCCCTAAGTCATTCTATGAGGACAGCATTATCCTGATACCAAACCAAAAAGACACAACAACAACAGAAAAAGACAACTATAAGCCAATATCCTTGATGAACATAGATGCAAAAATCCTTAACAAAATGCTAGCAAACTGAATCTAACAGCACATCAAAAAGAGATACACCATGACCAAATGACATTTATCCCACAGGTGCAAGGATGGTTCAACCTACACAAATCAGTAAACATGATACCTCACATCAGCAGAATGAAGGATGGAAACCTTATGATCATCTCAATAGATACAGAATAAGCATTTGATAAAACTCAACATCCTTCATGATAAAAACTCTCAACAAACTAGACATAAGAAAAGCATAACTTGGCATAATAATGGCCATATATGACATACCCACAATGTTCAGTACACTGACATGCTATACAGATTTGTAGCCTAGGAGTAACAGGCTATACCATATATTGTAGGTGTGTAGTTGTAGTAGGCTATTCCATTTAGGTTTGTGTAAGCACATTCTGAGATGTTCACACAATGACAAAATCACCTACTGACACATTTCTCAGAATACATTAAGTTCATCAAGCAACACATGACTCTATTTAGGAATAAACTTAACCAAAGAGGTGAATGACTTATAAAATGAAAACCCAAAACACTGATAGACAAAACTAAAGAAGACACAAACAAATGGAAAGACATCCATGTTAATGAACTGCAAAACTTAATATTGCCAAGATATAAAAAATACCTAAAGCAATCTACAGATTCAATGCAATCCCTATCAAAATCCCAGTGATTTTTTTGTAGGAATAGAACCACTTCCTAAAATTCATAGGAAATCTTGAGGGACCCTAAATAACTAAAATAATCCTGAAAAAGAAAAACAAAGTTGGAGGACTCACTTCCTAACTTCAAAACTTACTACAAAGCTATAGTAATTAAAACAGTGTGGTATTGGCATAAAGACAGACATATAGACCAATGGAATAGACTAGAGAGTCCAGAAATAAACCCTCCCATAGATAGTCAAATGATTTTTCACAGAGTGCCAACTCCATTGAATGGGAATAAGGCAGTCTTTTGAGCAAATAGCACAGGAAAAGCTGGATAATCCACATACAAGTGAATGAAGCAGGATCCTTAGCTAACACCAGATACAAAAATTAACTAAAAATGAATCCATGACCTAAATGTAACATATAAAATTATAACACCCTTAGAAAAAACAGAGACCAAAATTTTCATGACAGTGTATTTGACAAGGACTTCTTGGATATGGCACCAAAGGCACAGGCAACAAAAGAGAAAGATAGACAAATTGGACTTCATAAAAATTTTTAAAATATATGCCTCTAAAGATACTATCGGCAGAGTTAAAGGCAACCCAAAGAATGGGAGAAAATATTTTCAAATCATATTAGTGATAAAGGATTAATATACAGAATATACAGAGAACTCTTAAGACTGAGAACAAACAAAAAGAACACATTTCAAAAATGAGGAAAAGACTTGATAGATATTTCTCCAAAGAAAATGTATAAATGCCCAATAAGCAGTTGAAAAGATACTCAATATCACTAATCATTAGGAAAACCCAAATCAAAACTACAAAGAGATACTACTTCATATTTATTAGGATGACTGCAATAAAAAATAACCAATATTGATGAAGATGCAGAGAAATTGGAACCCTTGTACACTGTTGGTGGGAAAGTAAAATGATAAAGTTTCTCTGAAAGCAATATGGTAATATCTCAAAAAATTAAAAATAGAATTACCATATGATCCAGAATTCCACTTCTGGGTATGTTCCCCAGTGAATTGAAATCAGGGTCTTAAAGAGATATTTGTACATCTGTGTTCAGAGTATTAATAGCATTATTCACAATAGCTAAAACATGGAAGCAACACAAGTGTCCACTGACAGATAAATGGATAAGCAAAATGTGATATATACATGCAATGGAATATCATATATCCTGAAAAAGGAAGGACATTCTGACATATGCTACAACATGGATGAAACTTGAGGACATTATACTAAATGAAATAAGCCAGTGACCAAAAGAAAATACTGTAAGATTCTACTTAAAAGAGATACTGAGGCCGGGCGCTGTGGCTCACGCCTGTAATCCTAGCTCTTGGGAGGCTGAGGCGGGCGGATTGCTCAAGGTCAGGAGTTCAAAACCAGCCTGAGCAAGAGCGAGACCCCGTCTCTACTATAAATAGAAAGAAATTAATTGGCCAACTGATATATATATAAAAAATATTAGCTGGGCATGGTGGTGCATGCCTGTAGTCCCAGCTACCTGGGAGGCTGAGGCAGAAGGATCACTTGAGCCCAGGAGTTTGAGGTTGCTGTGAGCTAGGCTGACGCCACGGCACTCACTCTAGCCTGGGCAACAAAGCGAGACTCTGTCTCAAAAAAAAAAAAAAAAAAAAAAAAAAAAGAGATACTGAGAGTAGTCAGAATCAGAGACAGAATATAGAATGGTGCTTGTCAGAGACTGGGGACAAGAGACAATGGGGATTGATTGTTTCGTTAGTATGGAGATTCTGTTTCACAAGAGAAAAAGAGTTCTGGAAATGGATGGTGATGATTGGATGCACAATAGGAATATGCTTAACACTACTGATTATCAAGTAGTATTAAGTACTAAGTATATTCTACTGAGTAATACTACTTAAATACTACTTAAGTACTCAAAAATGATAAGGTGTAAATGTTACATCGTGTATATTTTACCACAACAAAAAATTAGCAAAAAATCGGATAACTTAATTATGTAAGCAAGTGTCAAAGACTTATTGCAATCAGTTAGCTTTTAGAATTACTCCCAGAATAAGAACACAGTGAAGCTGTGAAGTTACAAAGTCTTAGAGTGTTAATAAATAAATGGTAGTAAAAGTTCTGGCTGAAAAAAAAAAAAAAGTGGTTCAATTAAAAGAGATAACAGGAAAAAAGAAAAGGCCATAGTCAATGGAGGTCTATGCATACCTTTCACCTTCTTTCCCTGAACTAGAAATAAGAGAGAGTCCTAAAACTCACTGCAGGACAGGACCATGGATCTCTTTCCCCTTCCACAATTTAGAAACCTAGGTTTTCCTCATAGAAACAAACTAAGCCTTACAAAGGTATTGACACGCTACTTCAGCTGCATATTAGCTTCAGCAACATTTTTGCACTCTGACGTAGGCACTTCATCACCGAGCATAATGATAGTTCTAAGGGAAGTATCTTACAATCATTAAATAATCAATTTATGCATAACATTTCAGGAGATTACATGTGTGGTGGAGACTGCCCTATCCTCAATATGTGGAGGTAACACTGTGAGAATGTGATGTTACTGCCCTCTAATGGGTGGAATGTAATAGAATCAGCTCAGATTATAATGAGTAAGAAATTATCCATGGCAATGAGAACAAAGGCGACAGTTTGTTACATTTACATAAGGATTTTCAATTTACAAAACATCTGTTTTGTATTCCTACAAGGTAAGTAGAATAGGTATTATTAATTCTATTTTTAATAAAGTATTCTGAAATTTACATGGGCAGGAATGTCCATGTTCACAAAGTTAATAAATATAGAAGTTCAAGGTATCTAGGGAGTATTTTTATGGGTTCCTTGTAAATATTATCTTGATGTCATTGCACAGGGGTTCTACTACATAGAAGTTAAGTTTATAAAATCTACATTAATAATGAAACATGCATATAAATTTATACTTTAAATTGTCTAGATGTGTATTAAATGTACGTTAAAACATAAATTTATACTTCAAATTATACATTAAAATGGAGCAATACAATAAACTGAATTGCATTTGTATTATATGAAAACATGGTAAATTAATGTTTGTTTTCTAATTAATTATTTTATATTTAAAACATTAGATATATATCTAAAACATTAAGGGGTTAGTTTGAGTGATATGCAAGGAATCACAGCATTTTAGTCCTAAATGAAAGCTTCAAATTAAATCCTCAGTTAATATGCACATTCTCCTCTCCCCGCTCCCACCTGCCAGATACCTGATGAATGTTACTACTATATGTGCACTTAAGTGTTGGTTAGTTAAGTCAGTTAATACCAATTTGATGTTGAGTACAAATAAATGGTGTTTGCTTTTCCGTTCTTGTGATATTTCACTCAGTAGAATGGGCGTATATTCACACCTAGTGGTTGCAGGGCACACCATCTGGGGGATGGACACCCTTGAAGCTCTAACTCAGGTGGGGCAAAGGCAACATATGTAACCTAAATATTTGTACCTCTATAATATGCTGAAATAAAAAAATAAAAATAAATAAATCAATCCTCAGTTAATAGATGAGGAAATTCAGACAGAAAGTGAACTACAAAAGTTTTCTTACCTCATAAGAGATGCAGGACTAGATTGGAATTTTTCCTATTATTCCAATGTTTCTCAAACTGTGTTCTCAAATATAATCTCAGATGTCTCAAGATGTAGACGTAGAGATATAGATATTGTTCACTTTGAAATTTCTATTTGGTGAAACCTTACAAAAAATTAATTTTAGTATAAGCTGGATCATCGAATAATCACTGTTATAACCTAGTACCACCATATGACTCAGTGCTTACATTTATGTATGTGCTTCTAATCACTGCTGTCACACAATGTCAAAATGATGTCATTTTGCTTTTTATGAAACAAAGTTTCAGAGTAATTTCATTAAAGAAAGCTACTAGCAAAATGAACACATGACTGGCTGATCATACTAGTAATGGTGTGCCACACCCAAGAGACCTTGTTCCATAAATATTCTCAGAGCCTATCTTTGGACATATGAGTTTGAAAGTGTACACTAGTAGTAAGAATTCTATAGTACATACAGACAAAATACAGCCTCTGTTTCAGACTCCAATTTTAATTGTGTTAGATTAGATTTTTAACATACATTTCAATAACAGACAATGAGGCCAGGTGTGGTGGCTCATGGCTGTAATCCTAGCACTCTGGGAGGCCAAGGCAGGAGGATCGCTTGAGGTCAGGAGTTCAAGATCAGCCTGAGCAAGGGCAAGACCCTGTTTCTACTAAAAATAGAAAATAATTAGCTAGACATGTAAAAATAAATAGAAAAAATTAGCTGGGTATGGTGGCACATGCCTGTAGTCCCAGCTACTCGGGAGGCTGAGGCAGGAGGATTGCTTAAGCCCAGGAGTTTGAGGTTGCTGTGAGTTAGGCTGAAACCATGGCACTCTAGCCTGGGCAACAGAGTGAGACTCTGTCTCAAAATAAAAAAAAAAATTACCTACAATGGTAACCTTTTCTCTTCAAAACTGCAAAAAGTCAGAGGTCTTGAAAGATACCTCATTAATTATGAAGTTTATTTAATCTAAACCAGCAGACAAGTTTTAAAGTACTAATTAATTCCATACATTATGTTAACAGGCACTTCCTCCATTAATAATACTTAACTTAAAAAAAATATGGAATAAATTTAAAACAACATTTCATGCTGTATCTTCCTACTTCAAATTAGCAAAATCTCATCGCATTAATGGTTTTGTTTTTATTTTATTGGTTTTAGAATCTTATTTATATTTCATTTGTAAACAATTTTTTGTCTTATAGTTCCATAATGGCTATAATATAAGGACTTTAAATCTAGTTTTATATTTGTATATACATTTACATAAGTTCTTAATAAAATAGTTATCAACTCTGATTATCTCAGAGATATTTTTTCCTACAAAGGAGATCTAAATTTTTAAAGTTGGAGAAAATCTTTATTATAATATGGCATGCAAGCAGGAAAAACTTATTAAATCAAATCCTAGTCAAAATCCCCAGCAGGTTATTTAGTAAGTTTATATGGAGAGATAGCCAACTCAATATTAGAAGGAAAAGGATAAAGTTTAAAGACTGACACCACCTGACTTCAAGACCTACCATATAGTAATCAAGATAGTGCAGTATTGATGAAAGTATAGACAAATAGGTCAATGGAACAGAATAGATAACCCAGATACATTCATATAAATATAGGCAACTGATCTTTGACAAAGGAGCAATGGCAATAAAATGGAGCAAAGATAGTTTTTTGAACAAATGGTGTTGGAAAAACTGGACATCCATCTATCAAAAAAAAAAAAAAAGAATAAAGAATCTAAACACAGACTCTACACCCTTTACAAAAATTAACTCAAAATGGACCATAGATCGAAATGTAAATAAACAAAACTATAAAACTCCTAGAGGATAACATATGGAAAAATCTAGATGACCTTGTGTTAAGGCAATGATGTTTTTAAGATACAATATCAAAGGCACATCCATGAAACATATAATTGATGATCTGGATTTCATTAAACTTAAAAACTTTTTCTTTTTTCAAGAGAATGAAAAGACAAGCCACAAACTGAGAGAAAGAAAACTAGTACATTTGATAAAAGACTATTACCCAAAATATACCCCAAAACCCCTTTTAAAACTCAAAAATAAGAAAACAAAACTCCTAATTAAAAAATGGGCTAAATACCCTAAGACACATCACATTAAAGATGTACAGATAGCAGCAATTAAGCACATGAAATGATGTTCTGTGTCATAAGTCATCAGGGAAATGCAGATTAAAATGATGAGATAGCACTACACACACACTAGAATGGCCAAAATCCAAAACAACACCAAGTTTGTTGATAACACCAAATGCTGGTGAGAATATAGAGAAATGAAAACTCTCATTCATTAATCCTGGGAATGTAATATGGTAGTCTCTTTGGAAGACTGTTGGCTGATTTCTTACAAAATTAAACATACTCTGACCATATAGTCCAACAATTGTACTCCTTCAATTTTACTCCAAAGAGTCACAAACTCATATATAAACAAAAACCTGCATGAGAATCTTCTAGCGGCTTTACTTGATTGTCAAAACTTGAAAGCAACTAAGATGGCTTTCAGTGGGTGAATGGATAAATAAACTATGGTACAACCATACAATAAAATTTTACTCAGGGATAAAAAGAAATAATCTTCCAAGCTATAAAAAGACATGGAGCAACTTAAACACGTCAGTAAGTGAAAGAAGCCAATCTGAAAAGGCTTGTATTGTATGATTCAGACTATATAACATTTTAGAAAAGGTAAAACTATGAACATAGTAGAAAGATCAGAGTTTGCCATGGGTTAGTGGAGAGGTACTGATGAGTAGGAGAAGTACAGAGAATTTGAGGACATTACTCTGTGTGATAATAAAATGATGGGTAGATAGATGTCATTACACGTTTGCCCAAACCCAAAGACTATATAACACCAGGAGTGAGTGAACTCTAATCCAAACTATGGACTCTGGGTGATGAGGTAACAATGCAGAGTCCTCTGTTGGGACAAAAGTACCACTCTGGTGGAGGATGTTGCTAATGAGGAGAGTTATGCATGAGTTGGGGCAGGTGGTGCATGGGAAATCTCTGTACCTCTACTCAATTTTGCTGTGAACTTAAAACTGCTCTAAAAAATAAAGTCTGTTAAAAAAAAAACAACCCACAAATATTGGAAAAGTAAGTCAAGAGTGAAATAGAAGCAGAAAAAACAACCAAATTAGGATTGCTTTGCAAAGGAATTTAAAATGGCCCTTTAAAAATATCATGTTGCCTATCACAATAGACTGAGAAAATGAAAGTCACACATTATGAAAAACTGAAACTATGAATGCTTTACCTATCATATGTTTCATTTTGGATCCCTCATTGGGTTTATAGCATTCTCATTAACAGGATAAATATGTGATGATAACTATGCATTTCAACATAGATGGAAATAAAATTAATTTAAAACAAACATAGTCTATACCCTCTAGGATCCTCTCACGTAAACAAAACACTCACAGATGGAAGGGCATACAAACACATGACAATTTTAATCACAGACCAAATATGTATCAACAACAAGAAACACCCAACAGAACCTGAAATTTAAGGCTTACTTATAATTTAATAGTGTTCACATGGAATATGTAATTGCACAATATAGAAGAATCATTGCTTGCCCTTACTTCACTCATCTGGTTACAAGGCATTATATTGAGGCAATTTCTTTTTATTTTAAATCTATCTTAAATATTATTCTTGCTGCTCTTTATCATTTTTCTGCCTCACTATTGCTATCCCCTTCACCCTCACACATTAACACTTTGTTGTCTGGGCTGTCCTACACCCACTAGTGTTAAGAATACAAAGAACTCCAGGGCACAGAGATTTCAAATAAACAAACAAAAAAACCTTCTTTCAAGTTCTTTCTTCTGCTTGTTCTCTGGAAAAAAAATTGAATAAAATGGATACTTTATTTGTCAAGATGTGGAAACCAAATCACTCAGTCACTAAAAGCTATGCCTTTAAAATCTTGACCAAGTCAGGATAAAGATTTGGGAAAATAATTTTATAGTTTCTAAATCTCAGCATATTTATCTTTAGCCAATTTGTACTTTCTTAAAATCTAGAAAAAAATATTTGTATGTGTCTAAACACAGAATATGAACTATGTTCTTTTGTATTTAGTGTTTATCTATTTATACTTTAAAATAGAGTAGTTCAATTTTTGAAGAATCTTTTCAATCACAAATTAGTAGTCATAAACCCTTCCTGCAGCTGGTTCCTAAATACATTTTGCTACTGATTATTTTCTGAATACATATTTGTTTAAGAAAAGACAGTAGAAGAAAAAGATAGCCCAAATTTAAATTTCAACTGTAAGCTACCGGTTGGTAATCCAACAAACAGAATGCAAATTTATTGACTTTAGTCTCAGGGACCAATGTTTATTAATATCTGACTAGGAAGCATTTGAATATGTAGCACTTACTCCAAGCAAACTAACAAACTACACAGAAGTAATTTATAAGTTTCCTCTTTGTTATCTCCCATCATGCACTATTTTATTTCCTAGAGACAAAGACAGCATCAATTTAAGATACAGAAGTTTTTTCTTGGTAAAATCTCAAAAAAAAAAAAAAATTACAGAAGTTCCCCCCTTATCTGAGAAAGATAACATTCCAAGACACCCAATGGATGCCTGAAACCATGGATATTATCAAACCCTGTGTATACATTCTTTCTATACATACATATCTATGATAAAGTTAAATTTATAAAAATTAGGCACAGTAAGAGATGAATAACTATTACTACCAATAAAATAGAACTATTATAACAACACACTATAATAAAAGCTACATGAGTATGCTATCCTTCTCTCTCTCAAAATAGTTTATTATACTGTACTCTCCTATTTTCAGATGACAGTTGACTGAGAAGTAGCTGAAATGAGGGAAAGTGAAACCACAAATAAGGGGAAATTACTTACATCATTTTTTATCTATCAGTAAAAAACAAAATCAAAAAACCCACATACAGCTGATTAAACTATGATGCCCTGTAAATTGGGAGATGTAGCCTGATTTTACAGATGCCAAAATGTAAAAACAAAATGGATGTCTTAGAAAATAAGAAATATTCTATTTGATAAACCCTTTATGGCCCTGACTTTAGGTCATAGCAACAGCAGAATTTCAGCAAACTTCTATCTTTGCTCCAATGGCTCAGAAAAGTACTGATCAATGTACTTTTTTGTACCGGAAGTGCCTGTTCTCATGTAGAAATTCCCATATATAATATGACTATTTATTTTTATGAAGTCTAAACATCCATTGTAAAGGCTGTTACAGATATTATAGTAAATTTGGAAAGTCTGTCTTTATAAAGCTAAAAAAATCCATGTAAGCGAAGCTAATATTCTTTGCTAGAGACATCAACGATTTTTTTTAGAGTCAAATTTCCAGATAATTAGACATGACTTTGTTATTCAAGAGATAATTGAAAGCAATCTACTTTAAAAGTTAAGTAAAAATAACTGAATGGAATATATTAGATTTATATAAAAAAATATATATGTACATACACATTGGTAGTTAAAATTTGAAACATTAGTGAATATAATGAGCATTTCCATCTGTTTGTGTTAAGGTAATTTCCCACAGCTAATAGTTATGAAATTGTCATATAACTCAAAATTATTATAAATAAAGTATGTGCATCAGAGATAAACTGCTTTCATCATATTTAATATTCAAGTTCTAAATTTTTCCAAAAGATCATAGGTCATAATTTAAACAGATGGTGTTGTGATCATTGGAAAAGCATTCAGCCATGTTGTCATTTAATGAATTTGACAGCCTTGAAATTAGAGAAGCTATCAATGACTGTCAGGTTTGGCAGCAGAGGGCAATCATGGTCAATATAATTTAAGGATTTCTTCACTATTCTTTGTCTGGAGTATATGCAGATTATAGTTTTAAAAGTCAATCAATACTTTTGTAGGAAAAGTTCTTTAGTCTATACAAAGATTTATGTAACTGATTATTATTTTAGGGTGGTAAATTGATTTCTCACTAACAAACATGCTATAATAACCAGTATTTCAGCTCTTCAATATTTTTAGCTATCGTCTTTAGCTTATTTGGTCTTACCAAGCAAAGAGTAATGGACATATCTGTACAAAATGATAGCTCAGCCATTTGTCTATCTTTTGGAGAGTATCCGGAAAGGAGATGTGAATTGAGTTAGTTTATAACTCAGCTTATTCATATTTAGTTTAAGAATCAGTTTTTGTCCTAATTGCTTGCCATTTCACACCAAATATATATTTAACTAGAGTAAGAATGTTAAGTAGACCACTTAAGGTACATTCCATTTTCTTTATTTTCCCTCTACTTTAGCTAACATATTTGAAATGGAATTAAATGAATGTGTTTCACTATACCACATCAGAACCAAATGAGGCTATGGGGAGGCTGTTATATGTATCTGAGTTCACTTAACTTTAATGTCTTTGTAATAAACCAGTAACTGAACACCCCCCAGCACCTTGTGAAATTAACAAACTGCCATTTACATGCAGGTCTAGGATAACGTATCGGTGGTATATTTGTATAATTACTGGTTTCCAGTTCCCTCATGAACAAAGCAAAAGTAATGAACCATTTTAAATAATGTAACAGTAATGTTATAATATCCCAGTGCTTCACAGAGAGCCACTTTCTCCAAGTAGGAAATATAGTCTTAGCACGTATGAAAGACATGAGGAATCACAGATGTTTGTCACACTTTGTAGATGTGTTGGATGACATTTCATAATGCTGAGAAACGTTCCAAACTATTTTAAGAAGAAAGTAAAAAACATGAACGCAGGCATGGCATTAAGATAGTGCAGCTATGACTGTTTCAACATCTTGCTAGAACCTCCAGTATATCCAAAGAGGAAGGAATGAAAAAGTATTACTGCAATTTAGATGTTTTGTGGTCTTCTGCTTAAATGATCAATTCAATAAGTAGCTAACTAAAGCCACATAATTACTGCTCATAGTTATATTGACATTTACTTTCATTTATTTTAAATACTGATTCCTGCAGGCATGTTATTGGGATTCTTAAACAAGTTGTTTGACATGTCATTGTGACCTGAAATCTTGACTAATAATTTAGCTATGTTACTAAAGTATCAAGTAGTTTGGATTTTGTTAGTTACTTTAATCAACTTGTTTAATGATATGTTTGTCTTAAGATTTATTCTTCTTCATAGAAATCCAGATGATGAAAGGTAGTGATAAAATAAACTGAGATCATGAAGAAAACTTAAAAAAATTAACAGAAGATAAATTTTACAGTCATTATTTATAGATTACTTAAAAGCATGAATAGAGGGAGGTAAGCATAGTCTAAAAAATATCATGGCATGAATTCAAACAAACAAGATTGATATGTATCCAGTGAAAAACAATAAATGGACAATTATTAATCTGAGAGAATCCTGCCCAATAATGCACAATCTTGGGAACTTTAGTTAAATTAATTTTAACAATTTAAGTCTTTTTCTTTTGTTATATATCAACTTATTGCCTAAAACTATAAAGATAACTATGAAGCCCCAGTCTTTCTTAAGAAGCATGAAGACAAGCTTGTAGCCTTTTCTATATTCCTAAACTGTATTCTTCTGCAAGTCATTACTTTACATTGTTTTTTCTCCTTTCTCCTCTTCAAAATGTAAAATGCTTTACTTTCTTCTGAAACTTCTCTAAGTTTATCACATGTTATTTAAAAGGCTAAAACCACTGCGAGCTATTGAATAACTATCTCACCTGTTCTGAGTTTAGCTACAATTTGGGGCTATTCTAATAAGATATATTTCAATTTATACAAACCAATCTCTTGTTCATTTTTCTAAATAATAAAGCTATGTTTCTAGTTCACATTCAGCTAATTAGAAAGTAGCTGCCATTTTGTCTGTTAGATAATGTATTTTAATGTCCTGATGGAATTAGTTGAGGAGGAAAGATGACAATGGCAAAAGAAGTTTGAAAAGAAAGAGCATCAAAAGAAATTAACACACGGAAAAAAAAAAATCATTACTGCCAGAAGAGTCTCAGGATGTATTTATATGTAAACGCTGAATCAGGAAATTGCCACATGGGTGAACTGCTATTAGTAGAAATCATTGCCAAAGGGAACAGAGATTTATTTTATTATTCCAATTTTAAGTGATCATCATTTTATGATGTGTTCCCAGTGGATCCATAAATAAGTTTATCTGTATTGCATTTACCACACACAATGAGCGTTGCCATGGAATTCGTTTTGGTCCTATGTCACTAATTCTAAAATGCAGGATATTCAGGTTTCTGCTGTTCTTTCCCCAACCACCACCCCCAAATTAATTAACTATTTAATTTTAGGAACCTCTGCTTTATCTAGCAAATTAATTACATGACCTTTTGATTCAAATTAGAATGACTATATCTAGAAATCTCACGGTAAACCTTCAAATCTTGAAAGCATTAATAACAATAATAATATCAAAATAAGTAGTGTAATTTTACCCTTTTCTCTCATAATCTCTGAAAAAAAGCTACTTCTTCAATTTATATATTTCAAGAGCTTTACTGACTCATGATGATTAAAATTTATTGGAAAATTCCACTTAATATTTCTGGGATGCAATTTCTCCACCTGTAAAGGCTGGAGAGTAGTCCAAATATAGGATTTAATTACAGATATCTTCTACCTGGTGTCAGTGATCCATTCCTAAAAGCCAGACTTTGATGCAACAATGTTAACCAGGAGCCTATTTATTACAATTTAAAATGACATATTTCATCCCAAAGCCCTCAACCAAAAACAATTTGTAAATAACAAACTCAGGATGCAAAGACAAAGGTTAAAACACATTTTGTTCTACATAGTCTGGGCTTAAAAACCAAGAGGCATTCTAGTGGCCAAAGAGCGACCAAGAGATTTCTTTAAGATGTGCCTGTTATGCCTATTAGGCTCTAAGATATCAAAGGCTCTAAGATATCAACATAGTATAATATGTTTCATAAGTTACTACTTAAAACTAACTACTTACTTTTACCTTTAAACTATCCACTTTTGCCTTTCAAGTGCTATGGCATAATTCTTGTTGGTGACATTCTAAATCTTCATGTCTTCCAATTAGAGTGATTTTAAAAGGAAAACAAAAAGGGAGAATTAAATTTTCATTTTTATGGTCATTTGATTTTAATAGAAATCAAGAATTTAATTATTTTAACCTATGTAAGGTTGAGACTCTGGAATAGATACAGCATTATTTATATCAATGGATCATTGTTGTGAAAATCAAGCCAAGATACCAATAGGAAATGATAACTTAAAATAACCTGTATACACAAGTTCAATATAACCATAAAACAATAATCTTCCTATCTACTCCCTAAAAACCAGCCAAATCCAAACTGTGTTTATTTATTTACTCTTATTCTTGTTTATAACTTTATTGACTTAGAGTGCAATAAAGGCAATGTTGTTGTTCATTGTTATAAGCAGATGAAAATGGCCTTATCTTTAACTTCTGTATTATAGTATGGCAAAAAAAAAATGTCCATTGTTTAGTTATTTTCTCTTAGTCAACTTACAGATATATATTTAAAACTATCTAAAGCACATAATGCCCTATTAGAAATAAAATGCTTTTACATTGTTGATTACAACTGGTTCCAAGAAAAGGCAAAATAGCACAAATGTATAGGAAGTCAGGGAATGTTGAGATGAATTGCAAATGGGGACAAAGTGTTTTCCACATTGGAAGAAATTAATTGAAATCATTAACTGACAAGAGAATTCACATATCATCAGTTATTTACAATTTACAAAGAGTTATGAAATAACAGGGCTACAATATGACAAATTTGCAATGGCATGCTATAAAAGATACATAGTTTTCTGTGGAAAAAGTTTCTATAATATTTCCCCTTTTGATTAAAAATAATCTCAAAGAAAGATTATTCTTGATCTCAAAATATGAACCAATCTCATTAGATTTGGTCTGATTATTTACATAGCTGCAGCAAGAGTGTTAATATGCCATACGGGCCTTCTTAAGTTTGCTTTGCTAAAAGTTTTTATAAGGAGTCTCAAATTGGACCTTTAAAAGCCTCTTGAGGCTTAGAAGCCAAGTTAATAACTCACCACCAGATTTCATCTGCAGTACCTATTTATTTAGGTGAATTTCTCTCTTCTCAATGTCCCCAAAATATCCTAAGTTTCCTGGGACTGCCAGGAAGTAACCTTCATTGCTCACATGTGAGGCTGGGAAACCTGTAAGCTAGGTGCCACTCTGTTTTTCCCAAGAGGGCTCTGTAAATATTGCTTTAATGAGGTCAATCTTTGTTCTGTAAAAGTCTGGTCATACCTGATTAAATGACCATCTTTCTCACATATGACATCCCAAGCAAGGTCTTGGTTCATAACCAACATTTTAAATTATGTATTAGTATAAGGAAGGACAGATTCTTATTGGACCTATGTAAATAGCTATATTGCTACAAAAATAAGACTATTCAGTAAGAATTTCCAAATTCTGGAAGGCTCAGGTAGAAAGAATAAGATCATTTACAAATGTTTCATTTCAGTTTACAAAAGTAGAGTCCATTAAATTACTATGAGTTATAGATAGCTTAAGAAGAAAGAAAAGGACCTTTCTAATATTAAACAAATCAATAATATTCTAAATAAAACTATTATCATCACTCATTAGTTCATTCAGTTCTAAGTAATTTTTGTTTCATTGGATCATTTGTTAAAAGTCTCATAAACCCATCTCTAAAATGACTAAAATTCTGGAAATCCTGACTCAGTTCCACTGGTATGGTCTCAAAGCTTATTTGAGTGATGTCATCAAAAGCTCATATTGAAAAGTATCTGGTATGCTCATTTCCATGGGACTCTCAAATAATCCTTTATTAAAGAAAAAGCCTCTGATCTACAGCTGATTTCAGAGCTTTCAGGGAAGCATCAGAGCAAAACAACAACAAAAACTGTCCATGGTAGACAAAAGACTTGATATGGCTATGGTTAACTTATTGGTGATAATTTTCAAAAGTAAAAGATCCAGGGAGAATTTATTAACAGGAATAATGCAACTGACAAGGAAATTTGGTTATTTCCATGGCCTGTAAAACAAGGTAACAAAGTCAATCCAAAAAAAATGAGTGGTTATAATCTTTACAGAGGAAAAAAAATCTTGATATGAAAATAATAATTCTGACCTATTATATCATGATTATACCAAGCATATAGTAAGAATATATTAGGAATAAAACAAGAATATAGAGATTCAGTAAGTCTGTAGTAGTTCTTAAACACCTATATATTAATAAAGTTCCATAGGAAATTATTGTGAATTCCCAGTTGAAAACTACCAACCTAGATGAAGCTATATCCAAGTTAAAAAATTAATAATGCAGCCACATTAACACTTTAAAACACAACTGAAATTATGACTGATAAAGTGCCCCTTGCCATCTAATATCAGCCAAAGCAGCATCAAGACTAATAAAGAGGAACATATTATGGACAGTAGGGACACTGACAAATCTCTAGGAACTTCCCACAGTGCATACATTTTCTGAAATATTTATTCTAACATTTATTCAAACCAATTTGAGCAGCTCTTCTGATTTGACAACTTTTATTACATAACTCATCAATTGTAACACATCAAATAAAACCTCATTATCTCTAGCACCTTTTTTACAAGATGAAAAAACAAAACTTTGTGGTTTTCCAGAGACCCTTTCAGAAATCTCAAAAATAGTTTTAAGTATAAAATATCTTAAACATTTTTTTTAATTTTATTTGTAGGATTTGCTTTTGGGAAAAAAGTGAAAATCAAAAGTTATCAAGATATTTTAATATCTATGACAAAAATTGGATCGAGCACCTGAGAAATAATATCATCAGTAATTTCCAACATTTAAAAATTATTCATAGAAGGTATTATGATTTTGAAGAACCTTAACTCCTTCCTAAGTGAGAAATCTTTGTTTTCTTTAACAAGGACATCAAAAAATACATAATAACATAAGTTATTATGGTAAGCCACAAAATCTTTCTTACCTAGGCATATTAGATGGAAAAAAATAAGAACAATATATATCACAGGTTTTGGAAATAAAAATGAAACAAGGAAATAAATCCACAAAAATTGAGCACATTTTGCTGAGAGTTTAAAATATATCTTAGCTTTTCAAACTCAAGTATTATAAATCTAGACAAATAAAATTCATTTTCAAATTTTGTCTTCCATTATGCTCTTTAATATGCTGGAGCAAACTTTGATACATTAGGACCAATGTATCAAACTACAAAAACTACTCTCAAAATGTAGCCCCTTAGGGGCTCCACAAAGTCAGAATTAGATTTATAGCATTACTACTTTGCAGTAGTAGTAAAGAGTAAACTATTCTTTACCTTGAAAAATAGAGGTATGTACATAGATATGTTTCTCTGAAAATATTGCTCATAAGTAGTCTCATTCCAATACATCAGTTATAACTTTTATAACTCCCCTTGGGCGGGCAGGCTCATGCCTACAATCCTAGCACTTTGGGAGGCCAAGGCGGGAGGATTGCTTCAGGCGAGGAGTTTGAGACCAGCCAGAGCGAGATCCTGTCTCTGTAAAAAATAGAAAAAGCATAACTTATAACCAGAGAAAATTGGTGGGGTGACCCTCTGTGAATGTTATACCTCTATATCCTTGCTGTTCCGCACAGCTCATGAACACAGCCACCCTGAACACTAAACTTTTCAAAGTAACAAAAATGAATTAACAGACACAAAGATATAGTTTATCTGTAGCAAATAAACATAAGACATAAAGTATGTAAACTTAAAATTATGCTTAGTAATCAATGTTTCAGTGTTTTATCTTAGAAATGATCAGTTGTCTAATGAATATAGATTTTTAGTTAATTTATTTAATGTCCATCCAAAGTTTTAAGTTATCTAAAGATCTTAGAAATTATCTTCAAGTTGACATCCTAAAAAACATAATTACTTTTGAAATAAAATTGTCAGAATAATAAATCAATTTGGTTAAACACAATTTACAGTTTTCATAGCCTTAAATATTAAGTAAAAGTAATATTAGCTTATTTGATCAGTAAGCCTACATAAGTTTAGGAAGAACATACCCAATTAGAATAAAAATTTATCCTTATACTTAACATTGATAAATAAGAATAAACATAGGTATTCTTAATAAAACAAAATTATTAAATCAGTCTAATTTGCCATGATTTACCTACATCATATGAACTTGAATTCTTAAAACATTTTCAAGTTAGTTTCAATAAGACTATCTTTTAAATATAACACAATGGAAGTTCAATTTTCTTATTTTCTGGGAACTTTAAGATTATTCTATTTATATAAGCACTTATTTCTGTAAGCCAATCAGAATAGAGATCTTTTAATTAAAGATATCTTATAATAAAATTTATAAACACCACTGGATGTAGGAAAACATTACAACCTCACAAAATGAGACATAAAAAGCCTTTTTGAATTTCAGACATATAGCCAGAGACACAGATACAGACAGACAGAATTTATAACTTTAATTTTCAAATTTTAGCCATGGGACAAGAATAAACATAGAATTACAACATTTAATAGTTAATATCAAAGAACTATTTTCTTCCCAATAGGTTCATATTCTTGATTGAAGTTCAAAATAGACAAACAGAAAAGACCAACAAACCAGTTATTTTTCATCTCTCACCCAATGGACACATGATCTCTATAATCTATTAGTCTGTTTATAGAGATCAACAAATGATCAGACTTTAAAATTAAATGCCCAATTAAAAAAAATAGTAACAAAACAGGCCCTCTATTTTCTCTCTTCCAATAAAGACTAGGTTGCAATAAAATTAATCTATTTACAGAGATCATCAAATGGTCAAACCATAAAATAAAATTTCCAATTGGGAATAACTTAGTTAAAAACAAAACAAGAACAAAATTAGTAGAAAATAAAACTAAAGTTAAATAAATTTGGGAGTTGTCCAATTTGGACCACTGCTTTGGATTCACCTCTGGGAGATTAAACTATCCAGGAGTTACACTTGTCTAGCAAGGAAGTTTACCTGATGCTGGTAGGTGAACCCCTTGGGCATCTCAGTAGAATATCTCTCAAACTGTTAAAAGATATTTTTCATAAAAAGGCAAGTTTCTAAGATCTATTACACAGAAGGGTGACTATAGTTAATCACAATGCATTGTATATTTCAAAAATACCTAAGAGAATAGATTTCAAATGTCTCACCAAAAAATTAAGTAAGGTGTTGGACATATTAATGTGTTTGATTTAATCATTCCACATTTTATACATGTATCAAATCATCACATTGTAACTCATAAATGTATACAGTTATGAACTATCATTTAAGACAATATAAATTAAAATGGTAAAATCATGTCTTGCACACAGATATGAAAGTGGACATGTGTTAAAGAATTTACTTTGTTCATGGTACAAATGAACAGGCAGATATGATAACCAGTTCAAAGGATAAATAAAATACTACAAATTTAAATGGAGTAAAGGGATATTGAGATGAATTTCAAATGTGGAAAAAATATCGTTTTTATCACAGAGTGGTGAATTCAATTAAAATCACTACCAGACAGGATAGAATTTACCTAAAACTTAAAAATGAGTGGCCAAATATTTCAAAGACAATGACCCAGGATAGAATCTGACAAATATGAAAGATATGCCATAGATGATACATAGTTTACCATTGAAACAAATTATTTTCTACAAAAGCAATCCTATTTTTTATACTTATAATAGCATCACGAAAATGACCCAATAAATACTGATTTGCAAATGTAGGGTAACAGTGTAAAAACAGGACTACTTTCTTGTTTCCACATTGCTCGAGACTCACTAAGTGCTGAGAAGGTAGCTTCGGAAAGATTTACATACAGTCCCATACACCACCTTCCATCCTGTATGTTACAAGGCGAGGCATTAGTCTGTAATAGACAAAGGACAAAATCCATACTTTGCAAACATTTAGTGGAGAGGTCAGAAAAGATTCTTGTACACAAAATATTTACCAAACTGTTCCTTCCTCCATGATAATGCAAACCTCACACAATATGAAGCTGGGAAGTTCTGTTTCAGTGCCTGCAGGGTGTAGGTCTTCCTTTCATTGTGTGTCTGTCTTTCTTGCTGAATGTGCCAAAGACAAGAAATTATCTCCTGAACTCCATGATTTAAACTGGCTGACCTCGTCCCTGTAATAAGTGTACTTCTCATCAAAATTGGTCTATTCTAGCCCATAATTTAAAGGTCCCTGTCTTCTACTGGCCTAAATCTCCCTTGTTAAGGGGACCATATCATGTAATCAGTACCTGCAGTGTACCTTCAGTTAATGTGCCTGCACTTTTCTCAGATTTATGGAGAAAAACAGAATGGGTACGTATCCCAGAGAGCATGGTTGGCAGGACAGGCAGCCATTTGGGGGCAATCATCCTAAAATCACATCCTAAAATGTAGTTGTTGACCAAATGCCTAGGAAAACAGCATCATAATGAGTAAGTTATTTTGTGGAAGTAGATCTCAATCCATTAGCAGAGTTTGGATCCTTAATGACTGAGAAGGTTGTGCTATTTAGTCTTGGGGTTATCAACGCTGTTATTGACTCATACATATTCTTATCTACCAATTTAAGCTCCTATTTTCTAATTTTAGTTCCTATCTTCGAATTATTGGCAGGGGTAATGGAGAATGCATCTTTTATTATTGATGCAGATAAAAAAAAAAAAAGAAAGAAAAAGATGAAGAAGCACCATTTGGTTTAGCTCTGCCTGTCTCCTGTTTTCATAATGACTTATCACGGGAGCAGCCTGTTACCCAGGTCGCAGGCAGCTCCTCCCCAACCTGACCACAGGTTTTATAATATGGGCAGAATCACATGCCCTGTACACGCCCTGCAAATTTGGGATAAAGTGCCATCTGCCCATGCACAGCCTTCTGTGTTTTTCATAGAGACAGCAGTGACTTTGCTATCTATTTCCTCTGTTTTTTTCATTCATTGCCTGATTGGTAACAAGTTCACACAGGCTAATTCTAGGACACAGAGTGAAGCTGGTTAACAAAGGAAGGCATTTGAAAACAATGGATGCAGACGTTACATTTTCATCCTGGGGAGATATTTTTTAATCTTTATTATATTTGTTAAAAGAGCCCACAAAATCAGTAACATTTTAAACATTAAACTTTTAAAAATTCTTATTAAAAAACCTATGTCTATTGTTATAGGCAAAAGCAAATGAAAGGAAAAATATAACGAATAACAGAGATTTCTACACTCAAAAATAAAATATTGGTACTTTTCCTTTCAGGATAGATTAAGATACACAAGTAGATAATCATGTAGATAAACATTTGTACAATTAGTCCACACTATTTTTGTATCTTTTTAAAATGTAATAATATATTTCATGCAGGCAGTCTTCTAAGTGTCTTATACAATAGCTTACATTATGCAACCATGAAGTAGGTACCATTAGTATCCCCATTTTACACAAGATAATTGAGGCACAAGTTCACACTGCCAATTAGTGGTGGAGCTGTGATTTGGCCACATTTTTATGTACTTTCCTAGGCCACATCTATGTTCTCAAATGCATCTGCAAGATCGTTTTAATGAACGCATTGTTACCTGGCATAAATATTTGAACCATTCTCCCGTTATAAGACCTGTTAAACAATAATTTTCAAAATAAGGTAAAATCATGACTCATACAGATTTAAAAATAAATTTGTGATAAAGAATTTGTTTAGCCCATTAAGGAGGAAACTGTTGAGGTGTTAAAATTCTTCAAAAGAGAATCAAAACCAGAGAGAGAGCAATAACAATAAAATAAATGTGCAAGTGGGGACAAAAGTAATCTTTTTCATGATGTTGGAGGGGAGTCTATTGAATCTCTAGAGAACAACATTTACATGTCTATAGACCCGAATTATTTTGCATCACTATGAATTATCTACAATTTATAGAGTAGAAAATACATCTCCTGGAATAAGATGATGCTGGAGAATGTGCTACTGAAAAATACATAGTTTCCTATTGAGGCAGAGACTTTTTCCTATAGCTCTTTAAATTGTTTGAAGTTTCTCATTGGTATAAATAATGTTTCAGTAAAGAGTTTATATTTACATTTTGAGCATGTATTTATTAATTCCTTAGGGAAAAAATCCTATATGTAAAAATTCCTTTCCTCAAGCTATGGAAGCATATTGCCAAATGGCCCCCAACAAAGTACACAATGGAATCCCCAAAGTGAGGCCAAGAGTGCCTATTTTTTTACACACATAAAGACGGTGAATATTATGGCCTCTGACTTTAATCTCCAAATTCTTATTTCACTTAAATAGTGATAAAAGAGGCATTTTATGCATCAGAGCAGAATTAAAGTTGCTGCATTTTTCAAGCTGAAAACTTAAAAAACATTGCCTTGGGTAAAGGGAGCTCTGTGTTTGAAGGCATTAAATGAAATCATCACAGAACTATACTGTTAGAAGAAGTAATAAAAGGGCACTTAGACCATTATATTATCTCTTTAATGGGAAAGATTGCATGTAAATTGTCCATACACACACACACACACACACACACACACACACACACACACACACACACATACACACACAAATATTCATGGAACATCCAGAAAGTAACCATGAGTAAAGAAAAGCATCATTATATGAATGAATCTAGATGAATATTGACTGTATAAATAAGAATGTCTAAGGGGGCTTAAAATATACAAAAAGGATTGTAATACTCAGCAAAAGTAGCAATTTAAGGAGTTTAAAAAGTTAAAATACTCTAATATTCTTTGCATAACCCAAAATCTCTAAAGACCATATCAAGCTTTCTTGAAATACTCTCTGTCATGGGTAGAATTGCATCCTCCAAAAAGATATATTCAAGCCTTAACAGCTAGTACCTATAAATGTGACCTTATTCTGAAATACGGTCTTTGCAAATGTAATCAAGTCAAGATGAAGTCATATTAGGTTAGGGTAGAATCCAATGATTGGTATCTTTATAAGCAGAGGAAAATTTGGACACAGAGACACATAAGAATGTCATGTGATGATGGAGGCAGAGATTGAAGTGATAGATCTATGAGCAAAGGAATACCAAGGATTGTTGGAAACCACCAGATGCCTGGAAAAAGAGATGGAACATATTGTCCCTCAGAGCACATAGAAGGAACCAATCTTGCTAACACTTTGATCTTGAATTTCTAGCCTGCAGAACTGTGAATAAATAAATTTTTGTTGTTTAAAGTTCTCCAGATTGTGGTACTTGGTTATGGCAGCCCTAGGAAACAAATGAATATACTATCTTGCCAAAAAAATCTCCTATAATTGTCAGCAAAATCGTGCTAACCAATTTTAATACACTTTAAAACTGTGTGAATTTATGCTGCATTTCTATAACAACATACTCGTTGTGATACATAGTTTCAAATATCATAAGGAGAAGGTTAAATATCCCAACACAAAGAAATGATCAATGCTTGAGATAATGGACATACTAATTATCCTGATCTGATCACAATACATCATATATATTGAATCATCACTAAGTATCCCATAAATATGTACAATTATTTATCAATTTTTAAAATTTAAAAATTTTAAAAGAAGAAAATGCCCAGTGTGATTTTTCATAGATAATCTTAGAGAATTTGTTTTACATTAGCTCCTTTTAGCTTTCCTCATCTATGTATATCAGAGAACCCAAATTTTAGATTATGTTTGTGTGTGTGTGTGTATGTGTGTGTGTGTGTTATGTCCCTCAAGTCTATTACAATCAGAAGTGTTAAAATCAATTATAGGCTAAATTCTTCTATTTCCCCCCCTAATTTTGTTACCTAATTACTTGCCTTTTCAAATCTCCTCAATATGTTTTCTAAGATGTAGACTCCATAGTCCACAAGAAAAATAGTTGTCAAATATCAGGAAGAATCCATAGAGTTGAGGTTTCATTTATGTCAACATTACCTCTACTTTTAACCCAAATTAATTTCTCATCAGCCAAACTTTTCAGATTTATGACATCAGCATTAAGTTCATAGCACAGGTGACAAAGGGTCCTCCATCACCAAGCATACATTTTCAAACAATTTCCTAGTGTGGTCTGACTAAATATACTAGTGACCTGCAGATCTATAACAGAAGAACCGCTTGTTTAACAAGGATTTTGTCAAACAAGATGAGGGAATTAGCTAGAAGTCAAGAACCTGACTTCTTTACTTAATAAGATTATCAATACAAATATACAGGAACTGGAAGCCCAGCCAATCCACATATCATATAACAAGACTTTGTTAAGAATATCTGTAGAAAACCAAGAAAATATAGAATATGTATATTTTACTTGCTCCTTTATTGGTAGGACATAATTTGTGCTGCATCATGTATCAGATTTTATATAAAAACACATTTTAATCTCCTTTCTGCAGAAATAAAGAAACTTACCATGACACTATTTGAAAAAATAAATTGACACTTAGATTTGGCATATTTAGTCAGTTTTTACTTCAATGCTTAGAAAGAATGGTGTTAATCTCTCTTTTCTTGTCACTGCATGCTATATCAGGAACAGCAAATTGCTTGTATAAAGTTCAAGCTAAATATAAAATCATTTTGTTCAGAACATGCCTTTACTCAGTGGTTAGGTGGCATTTTCTAAATGAGCCCTCTAAACAGTATTGAAGAAATTTTCTCCAAAAGGACATTTTCTACCACTTGAAAGGTTATTTTATCTTGAGAATTTTTCTGTCATGCTTGTGAGTGCACTATTTACTTACTGTAGGGCTTCTTGACCTCTACCTAAAAGAAATGAACAGATTTAATTTTTTGGTCATAACTCACATGTCTATAATTCCTAAGAGTAACTGTTAATGTAGGGTCATTTTATGTTGAAGATATTACATGGAAAATGAGTTAAAATTAGGATGTTAAATTGCTATACGAGTGTTTTAGGTCCCCTAAAGGGGACCTCCTTTCTGTCTTGCATTATAAGCAAGAATGATAAAGTAATAGTTAAGAGAGTGTAAGAGCACAAGAAACTAATACCGCAGTGAGCTCCTAGACATGTGGTTCTCAACCCAGGCTGCACAGTAGAATCACTTAGGGCATATTTAAAACTGCCAATGCTCTTAGAAATTTTGATTTAATTGTTCCAGGATAGGGCCTAGGCAGCCATATTTTTAAAAGCTGCATAGATGATTCTAAAATACAACAAGGCTTGGTACTTACTTTCTAGACTAAAAATCTTAATCTCTTCCTTGACCACTGAGATCTTTGAGAATTTGTTCAAAAGGATGGCCATCTCCTCTGAAAAAAATACATAAAAATCATAGAGACTTACAGACACCCCTCTCTTAACCTATTCATTGGTGCATTTAAAAGAATTTGGCATATATACAAATCACCCATTGAGAACCTCCAGTTTGGGGAAAAGATAAAACAGTAAAGAATACTGTAGTGGTCCAGATCCAATCAGTGCTAGAGCCACTCAGGAATTTAAACAGGGGGAAGGGCAATATGAAGAATAAATAAACTGGAAAAAGAGTAACTAGAGGGTATAATGAAACTCTATACGGTATCCTAGGGTTGAGGGACAGTACAAAAGGAAGGACAAATATGGAAAGAGAATAAGTCTAGGGTACAAACCTCACTGGAGAAGGTCCAGTTGAACGCACTGAGTAGCAGAGCACTTTGCTTGTTTGCCAGGCCAGAGCTGGTATGTAGTTATGGGACTAAAAGCAAGCGACCTTCCAGAAAGTAGGCAGGGTGGGTGAGTAACAGCTGGTGGTTGGGAGGTGTTGGGGTGTAGCAGGAGTGTGGACTCCATTGTGGCTGGAAACCTGGAGCACAGGATATCCATTGGGAAGGGCTAAAAGAAAGGATCACCAGGACAATCGCTTTGCCAGGGCAATGAGAGATGTGTATTGAGGGCATGTGGCGAAGGCAGAACTCCACCAGATGTCCTCACGTCCATACCACCAGCCACCATATCACATTAAGACGCCACAAGCAAAGCCCTTTTTCCTGCAATGTCTCTCCAGCACCCTCTCCTAAGAAAGCTGAACATTCTCTTTACTTTTAAGAAGAAATGCTTAAAGGAATTCAGTCCATTATAACCAAGAAAGCTTTAACATTCCCCTCAGCTTGACTAAACTTCTGACAGGTATTCTCTGGACCATAAATTTTTGACTTCCATTTTCTTAGAGCATTTACTTTAGAAAACTTGTGAATTCTTCCTCTGCATCTTTGAGATGTAAATCTTCTTCTAGCCACCGCCAGTTTTATAACACAGAAATGTCTTTCTCAAGGACCAGGGAACCATTCGTATGTTATGTAATCATCAAGAACAACAGCAGAGCACCCCTAATTCCCAGCATCTATGGGGGAGGGAATCTTAACTTCCATAAGAGTGAGTTAGTGAACACATATGGCCTAATCACATTAACAACTTCCCCCCTAACTTTTCCTTCAGTATTTCACCACTAGCTCATCCAGCACATAAACTCTCACAACTTTTGTTTCAACAGAATTGAGTTCAAGCTGCCTATTTTATTTCAATACTCTTGAATAATCTCTACTTTGCCTATTTAACCTGTTGTGTTCAAATTTTCTTTGAAATTATTGCAAAGCCTATATATTAAAGCATGAATTTCAACCACAGAGGCAATAAATTGATAGCTGACACAAATACTCTCTTTCCTTATGTTTATTTAAAACACACTTGTTTCATTCCTTATAACTGATCGTTTTTACTCTTGATTATAATGTACTGAGCTGTAATGTTTGAAAAAATATTTCCTAAGAGGCTTTCTTGATCACTTGAAATGATGGAAGGAAAAGAGAGTTTGGCATCGACACAATAAACGATAAGCAAAATTATAAAGGACGTAAGGTTTTGCAATTTCTCCCATCCCCATTATGACATTTCTCCTACTGTGGTCTGAATGTTCATGCCCACCCCCACAATTCACATGTTGAAATCCTAACCCCCAAGTTAATGGTACTAGAAGGTGAGGCCTTTGGGGAGGTGATTGGGTCATGACAGCAGAGCCCTCATGAATGGCATTATTGCCCTTGTAAAACAGGCCCAGAGAACTGTCTTTTCTCTTTTATCATGGAGGACACAGTGAGAAGATGTTATTTAAGATAAAGTGGGCCTGTACCAGATGCAGAATCTGTCGGCAACTTGATCTTAAACTTCTCATCCTCCATAACTGTGCAAATAAATTTCTGCTGCTTACAAGCCACCCAGTCTATGGCATTTGTTATAGCAGCCTGAGTAGACTAAGATATCTCTTTATCCAGAAGTTTTTTTTCTGCTCCCTTACTCCATGAAATTCTTAATTCTGACACTTATTGAAGTTTCCCTCTTGATTTCCTTTCTTATTTTTCTTTGCTTCCAATCAAATCCTATCTGGTCTATGTGCCACTCTATTAGGACCTCACTAATTGGATATGCTATTTTTACCCAGGTGTTAATAACTAAAATAATTGTTTTCCTATTGGCATAGAAATTTTAATTTAGTGCATTGCCTTAACACAAAACATGACTATGATAGATATTTAAGACACTGATGAATGAGGTATTTGGAGGAAAGAAAATATACTCAGCAGTTTTCAAATAAAATCATTATCTGCTTTCTTAAGGGGATCCTAAGCATTGAGTTCTAAATCAAGCTTAAAGATGAAAAGAGCAATGACCAAATTTCACCTCCTACATGGCTATAAAATATACTTCTTCCCAAATGTTATTTCTGGATTCCCGGGAGCTGTCAAAATAATTATGTGGGGCCTCACATTATATAAAAAATTATCAACCTACAACCTTAAGGAGCCACCTACACTGAAGCAATGCATGCCTATTTTAAAACTAAGAATGAATAAGTACTGGACATTCAGGTTGTGTCTGTCAGGTGAGCTAAATGGAGCCAATTTTAAATTTGGTTGGCTGTGGAAATGTACTCAGAATGTGCTGCAACAGGCCTTCCAAATGTGACATAAAGACCATGAAGCTGCTATCAATAGCAGAACTCATACCAGCCTAAAGAGTAATCCAAAAGAACTGCCCCTATTTTACCCCAACAAACTGCTACCTAAAATTGTTCCATATGATGAGGCCTGTGCTCCTCTGTTAATGTACAATAAGTACCTAATGATATGATTTTTATTATCTCCTTTTTTTCAGATTGCATTCAGATTTGATATTAGTTAGATGTAATCCTGGGAAGTAATCCCAGCAATCAAGCTTCTAATCATCAACATAAAGAAATTTCTAAATGAATGAATGAATCAGTGAGTGAATAAATGAATAAGGCATTTTATTTTACCAAAAGCCTTATTGAAGTGTCATTTAAGAAGATTCTTCTGCATATCCTTAAGGTAACTTCACTTCAGGTTTAAGCAATCCCATATAATTTAGGGATACAGGTTACTAGAACTTTTTTGTTTTACTGAATTTGATCTCATGTTTTGATTAACCCAACTCTCTTTTGCTGTCTTTCTCCAACATTCACAACCCCTATAATAAGCAGAAAATATCTCTATTATCATGAAAAATTAAGATACTTTGCAATGGGAAAAATACTGCTGTATGTCCCATACAGCTTACTCTATCAGGTAATTTCAATAATGTCATTGTCTTTGAGCTAATTTTCACCTTTGTAAGTCATAGAAGACTTATAATGTAGATAATTATTATCTGTAGAAATGTAACAGAATTATGTCTGATGGAGTGCAATTGATGATTGCCTTGTGGATAAACTAGATTTGCATCTAATTATAAATTCATATCAATATTCATCATTGCCTAAATATATGCAGTCTTTGAATTCTACTTTGAAACAGTTGTAGCATCTTACTAGTTCTTTCATTAATTAATGAATTAAATAACATTTTTAATATGTTCTTATTTTATATTAATATTAATATGAGATTGTGATTTTACCTTTGAATAAATTTATCCTTTAACATCTTACACTTTCCTACAGTCCGCTCCAAGCACTTTGATCCTCTTAATCTTTTAAATGGGTTATTCCACTACACCACCACCATTCCAAAGTGCCCAAGAAAAGTGCTTCTGGATTTCACTTTGTGAGGAGGTGTGGTCATAAAGGTTAAAGTGTCAGGTAATAGCCCCAGGATGTCAGGAGAAAAATGAAATTGTTTGGCTCCTCATAGTAGATTATCAAAGTACTCCTCAGCCTTGAATTATATAACCAATGATTCTTTATATTATTTTCTTTCATTTTTACCTCCAAGAAATGCAGAAAGAGGGGCATATTCTGATATATAATTATGACAAAAAAGTTGACAGTGTTGTCCATGTCAAACAAGAATCAGAAGACGTTTGTGAGGAAGCCAGTCACATCTAAATCCAGGTTTTCAAGCTTTCATTTACAATTTTTACTTTAAATATATAGATAAAATTCATGTTAAAAATTTTTAGTTAAATACTTTTAAAATATTTCTTTGGAAATCAAATGAAAATCTTTAAGATTTAAAGATAAGATCTACTTATTGCATTCAATTTTTTCACAACTTTATTATAATATAATTTACATACCATAAAATTCACCCATATAAAGTATACAGTTTGGTGGTTTTTAGTATTTCTACAGAATATGTTGGAACCATAAGTATAACCTAACCTTAGAATAATTTTATCACCCCAAAAAGATAGGCAGTCATTCCCCTTTCCCACCCATAGGTCAACTCAGGCAACTACTGTGTACTTTCTCTTAAGGCTTGTCTCTTCTGGATGTTCATATAAATTAAATTTTAAAATATGTAGTCTTTCATGACTGGATTATTTCACTTAGCATTATGTTTTTCAAAGTCCATCCATGTTATAGCATGTATCAGAATTTTGTTTAATGTCATGGCTAAAGAATATTCCATTGTATGAATATACCATATTTTATTTATCTGTTCATCAGTTGATGAACATTTGGATTGTTTCTGTCTTTCAGTTATTATATAAAATATATATGACTATTCTTAAACAAGTTTTTGTACAAATATGTGTTTTCTTTTTCTTTGCTCTATATAACTAAGAGTGGGATTTCTTGGTCATATGGTAACTCTGTTTAACATTTTGAGGAACTACTACAGTTTGCCAAGGTGACTAACAATTTTACACTCCCACCAGCGATGGGTGAGGGTTCTGCATCTTCACCAAAACATGTTATTGTATTTTTTAAATTATTATAGTCATTCTAGTGGGTGTGTAGTGTTATCTAACTGGGGATTTTGATTTGCATTTTCCTAATAACAAATGATGGTGAGCATCTTTAATCATGGAGAGCATCTGTGCTTATTGGCCATTGATGCTCTTATAAGAAGATGGCCATTTGAAGACAGAGACACACAGGTAGAATACCATGTGATGACAAAGGGAGAGTCTGAAGGTATGTAGTTGTGAGGCACAGAATGCCAAAGATTGCCAAAAGGCCACAAGAGGCTAAAAGGAAGCAATCAAAGATTCCCTTATAGTTTTCAGAGAAATCATGGCCCTTCTGACACCTTAAGTTAGAACTTCTAGCCTCCAGAACTATAAGAGAATAAATTTCTGTTTAAATGTTAAGCCACTTTAAGTTTGTGGTACTTTGTTACAACAGTACTAGGATATTAGTAACTAGAAGTGAGGTGTTTTGATAAAAATAAAAACCTAAAAATCCTAAAAATGTAGAAGTGGCTGTGGAATCATGTAGTAGAAAGAATCTAGAAGAGTTTTGAGGCACATGATAGAAAAAGCTTATATTGCCTTAAAGAGACTATTGATAGAAACATGGATGTTAAAGGCAATTCTGGTGAGGGCCCAGACAATAAAAAAGGAGAATTTTAGAGAAAGTTTCTATTAGAGAATATGTATATATAGACAACAGTATGTTGTTAGAAATAAGAAAATTACAGGTTCTTTTGGTGAGGCCTCAAATGAAAATGAGGAGGATATTACTAGAAATTGAAGGGAAGGTGATATTTGTCATAAAGTAGCAGAGAACTTGGCAGAATTATCTTCTTTGCTGGCTGTGATAAACTTGGACATTTAGCTGAAGAGATTTCCAAGCAAAGTGTAGAAAGTGCAGCTAGGCTGTTTCTTGCTGCTTATAGGAAATTAGAGAAAAAAATTAATTAATTAAAGAATAAATTATTATGTAAAAAGGAATATGAAGATTTGTAAAATTCTCAGTTCATTCATATTGCAAAAATTAAGAAAATATGCTATGGAAAGTTGGACAACTATGTGTTAGACAACCATTTGCTAAAGAGGTGAGGCATATGACTTATGGATATGCTCGACTACATCAGCAAAAATATTACCAACTTGGAATGAAGCAACAGAGATAGGACTAAATAACAAAGGCTGTTTGACATGGCTCAGCTATCTGTTGCCTATAAGAAACTCACTTCACCTATGAAGACAAACAGACTGAAAGTGAATAAATGGAAAAAGATATTCCACACAAGCAGAAACCAAAAGCATGCAGGAGTAGCTATACTTATATCAAACAAAATAGACTTTAAGTCAAAAAACATAGAAAGAGACAAAAAAAAGTCATTATATAATGATAAAAGGATCAATTCCACAAAAAGATATAACAATTGTAATTATATATGCACCCAACATTGGAGTACCCAGATATATATAACAAATTTTATTAGTGATAAAGAGAAAGATAGACCCCAATAATAACTACAATAATAGTTGAGGACTTTAACACCAACTTTCAGCATTGGACAGAAACTGCACTACAAAAAAAATGGACCTAACAGACATTTATAGAACATTTCATCTGTAAGATATATTCTTCATCTGTAGCATATATCTTCATCTGTAAGATATATTCTTCATCATCAACATCTGTAAGATATATTCTTCTCATCAGCACATGGAATTGTCTCCAGAATGGATCACATATTAGGCCACAGAACAAGTTTTAACAAATTTTTAAAAATCAAATTCATATCAAGCATATTCTCAGATCACAAATTTTCTTTCTATTATACCTAGAGAGCAATAATAAGAAAAGGATAAATACATGAGAATTAAATAACATACTCATGGCTGACCACAGGGTCAATGAAGAATATAAGAAGAAAATAAAAAAAAATTCATAGAAACAATTGAAAATGGAAACACAACATACCAAAACTTATTGGATACAGAAAAAAATGATACTAAGAGGGAAGTTTATACTGACAAATTCCTACATCAAAAAAATAGAAAAATTTCAAAGAAATAACCTGACAATACACCTCAAGATACTGGAAGAGCAAAAACAAACCAAGCCCAAAATTAGTAGAAGGAAACAGAGATATAGACCTTTGGAACAGGACTAAGAACCCAGATATAAAACCATCCTAATATAGTCATCTAATCTTTGATCAAGCAGACAAAAATATACATTGGGGAAAAGAATTCCTACTCAATAAAAGATGCTGGAAAAACTGGATAGCCACATGAAAAAGACTGAAACAGGATCCATGTCTTTCACGTCTCACAAAAATCAACTTACTATGGATAACAGATTTAAACCTAAGGTATGAAACCATAACAATTCTAGAAGAAAATGTTGGGAAAACTCTTATAGATATCAGCCTAGGCAAAGAATTTATGAAGAAGATCCCCAAAGCAATCACAGCAGCAACAAAAATGAATAAATGGGAACTAATTAAATTAAAAACCTTCTGCACAGCCAAGGAAGCTATCATTGAGCAAATAGACAACCTACAGAATGGGAGAAAATATTTGTATGCCACACATCCAATAAAGGGCTAATAACTAGCATCTATATAGAACCCAGGAAAATTAACAAGGAAAAAATCAAGCAACCCCATTAAAAAGTGGGCAAAGGGTATGAACAGAAACTTTGTAAAAGAAGACGCGATAATGGCCAGAAAACATATAAAAATTTTCTCAACATCTCTAATCATCAGGGAAATGCAAATCAAAACCACAAGGAGATATCACTTATCTCCTGTGAGAATGGTTTTTATCAAAAAGTCCCAAAACAACAAATGCTAGTATGGTTGTGCAGAGATAGGAACACTCATACACTGCTGGTGGGACTGCAAATTGTACAACCTCTATGTTAAGTAATACGAAGATATCTCAAAGAACTAAAAATGGAACTACCATTTGATTCGGCAATCCCATTACTAGGCTTCTACCCAAAGGAAAAAAGTCATTTTATAATAAAGACATCTGCACTTGAATGTTTATAGTGGCACAATTCACAATTGCAAAGATATAGAAATAACTCAAGTGCCCATAAATACATGAGTGAATTAATAAAATGTAGTATACATATACCATGGAATACTACTACTCAACCATAAAATACAATGGTGAACTAGCACCTCTTGCATTATCCTGGACAGAGCTACAGCCCATTCTTTGAAATATCACAAGTATGGAAAAACAAGTACCACATGTACTCACCATCAAGTTAGTGCTAACTGATCAACACTTATGTGAACATTTAGTAGTAACACTGAATGTCAGGCAGGTGGGAGGAGGCAGGAGGGGATGGGTATATTCACACCTAATGGGTGTGGTGCGCACTGTCTATGGGGTGGACTTGCTTGAAGTTCTGAATTGGGTGGGGCAAAGGTTACATATATGTAACCTAAACATTGGTACCTCCCGTAATACACTGGAATAAACAAAAAAATAAATTTTTTTAAAATGGGCAAAAGATCTGAATATATATTTTCAAAAAATATATATAAATGGCCAAGAAATATATGAAAAAATGCTCAACAACACTAATCATTATGAAAATTGAAATCAAAATTACAATGAGATATCATCTCACCCCAGTTAAAATGGCTATTATCAAAAAGTCAAAGATGCTGGCAAGGATGTGGAGAAAATGGAACTCTCATATGCTATTGGTGGGAATGTAAATTAGAATAGCCATTATTTAAGACAGTATGGAATTTTCTCAAAAAGCTAAAAGTAAAAATACCATATGATCCAGCAATGTCACTGCTGGGTATAGATCCAAAAGAAAGAAAAACAGTATATCAAAGAGAATTACATTTCTGTGTTTATTGAAGCACTATTCACAATAGCCAATATGTAGAATCAATCTAAGTGTCCATCAGTGGATAAGTGGATAAAAAAATTGTGGTACATAAACACAATAAAATATTATTCATCCAATTAAAAAAGTGAAATCCTGTCATTTGCACCAAAATGGATGAGACTGGAGGACATTATTTTAAGTAAAGTAAGCCAGGGAGAGAAAAACAAATATCACATGTACTCTCTCATAAGTGGGAGCTAGAAAGAGTTGGTCCCAAGGAGGTGGAGAGCAGAATAGTATTTGCCAGGGAAGAGAAAGGTAGGATGGGGGGGTGGGATGAAATGAGGTTTATTAATGAATATAGAAATATGGTTGAACAGAAGAAATAGTTTGTAGTTGTTGATAGCACCATAGGGTGCTTATAGTTATCAAAAGTTGATTGTATATTCCAAAATAGTTAAAAAAGAAGATTTAGAATGTTCTCAACACAAAGAAATGATAAATGTTTCAGAGGATGAATATCCAGATTTTCCAGATTTGATCATTACACATTATATGCATGTATCAGAATATCACGTGTACCCCATTGTCCTAATCTATTTTAGCATTTCTATGGTGGAATACCTGATGCTGGGTAATTTGTAAAGAAACAAGGTATATTTGGCTCATGATTCTACAGGCTGTACAAGAAGCATGGTGCCGGCATCTGCATCTGGGTAGGGCCTCAGGCTGCTTCCCCTCATGATAGCTGGCGAAGAGGAGCTGGCTTGTCCAGAGGTCACATGGTGAAAGAGAAAGTAAGAGAGGGGAAGGAAGTATCAGGCTCTTTTTACCAACCAGCTCTCACTAGGAACTAATAGAGAGAGAAGTCATTTACCCACCCCCCACCAAAGAGCATTAATGTATCCACAAGGGATCTACCTCCATGACACAAATAAATAACCATAGTAATAATAACAAAAATATTTAATATGACCACAATAAAATAAAATTACTGACTAAAATTTTTTAAACCAACAAAAACAAAATAAATGCTTTTAAAACTTTGGAAAGTATATTCTCATATACTGATATATTTGGATGAATGAAAGAAGAATTTATAATGGAAACTTGGGGAAAATATTTACATAAACATAAAAATATTTACATAAACATAAAAATATTTACATAAACTATTAAAATGTTATATAGCAAATCCCATGAAATGAATCAAAAGCAGCATTTTGAGAAAAATGCTTATTTTGGAGAAGAAATAACCAAAAAATAAAGTGTTAAGCATTCTAAATTACAAGTTAGAGAAATAATAACAGTACTTATCTATATATGTGGGAGAAGTCCCTCAATAAGCATGGTGAACAAAGAAATACAAATGTAAAATGACTGGAAAGGAAAAACTATGCTACTCAACACTATTATTGTCTCTTTGGACCCTAGAGAATCTAAACAATCTAAATAATTCATTATATTTAAAAAAGAATAAAGAACAATATTTTACAAATAATTGTACTCTTATACACAAGTAATTGTATTTCTATACATACTCCTATATATCAGTAGATATTTGTTATAACATATCTTTAAAAATATACTGTCTGCAATACATCAAAGTTAGAAAGTACATGGTATCCGATTGCTTTCCTAAAAAGAGGGTATCAATTTTTTAACCAAAATAAAAATTTGATTTTAAAAACATTAAAGAAGACCTACATAAGCCAAATTCAGAGTAAAATGATGAAATAGGCCAATTTTACCAAATTAAGAATTTAAAAAATTCTAACCATCTCAAAAGGATAATTGTTTTTAGAAACTGACATATTGACTCTAAAATTTATATGGATGAGCAAAAAAAGGGACAAGAATATTTTAAAAATTAAACTCAAGGAAAAGGAATTATTATAATAAATATCAAAATCTATTATGATTTGTATTAATTAAGGAGGTTTGATATTTTTGTTAGGCTGAGCAAATAAATCAATAGAACAAGGTAGAGAACCTAGATAGATAGATAGATAGATAGATAGATAGATAGATAGATGGATAGATAGATAGATATAACATGAATCCTAGATCATGATGTACTAAAAGAATAAAAGTCTCATATATTAAAGACAAATTTGAAGAAGAATTTTTATACAAACCTTAAAAGAAAATATGGGAAAATAACCATGTCTTTTTCATAGGAAAATACTTCTTAAACAAAACATTAAAAAACATAAGTCCATAAGAATGAGTTGATAAAATACATGCCACAAAAATTAAAATTCTCTGTACATCATCAATATCTATAAAAAGGAGAACAATGACAAGCCACATACCGGTAGAAGAAACCTTCGGTGTGTATACTAACAAGGGATTAGTATTTTTAAAATATTTTTAAAAGAAAGAAACTCCTACAAAGTACCAAAAAAAATAATAAAAAAAGAAAGATCAACTATGTAAAAACAAAACGGGCAATGGGAATGAAAAGGTGTCATAGGAAAACAAACATTGTACCCTAAGAAAAAGATGCTCAGCCTCCTAATATTTTACAAAATGCACTCATGAGCCACAAAGAAATGCCATTTCTCACAGGTAGATTAAAAAAGTTTGACAATGCTAAGTATTGATGTGAATGTACACCAATGTATTAATCTCATTTGCTGTTTGTGGAATTGTAACTTAATACAAGCACTTTGGAAAGCCATGAGGCAGAAGCAAAAACAATGAAAATTGAAGGTATTTTTGAAAGTTTGCAGTGAACTTGTTGGACGGCAAAATGTGACCTGAATTTATGTAAGAATATTTATAAGTTATTAACCTGCCCAATGTGATTATTCATAATTTCACTGCAGATATACATGTATGTGCACATGTGTACATGTGCCTGTTTATTATGGACTGCCTCAAATATTTTGATACAGAAATAAAATGTTACGGTATATGCACCGAATTGTCTTTCTAAAATCAAACTAAAAATTAAATTCTTAAATACATCTGAACCCCAGAATTTCAGATAAGATTTATATTTAGATTAGCTGAATATGTTTCCATCGTGTAGCCTAGAATTTTCATATACACACATGTGTATACATATACACACATCTTAGAAAAACTCTTGACATATGTACAAAAAGTTGTATAAATTCATATTAGTTTTCTAAATAGCAAAATGCTGAAACAAATAAATTTTGGTACAGTTGAGACAATTATATCCTATACAGTAATAAAATTATGAGAACTAGAGCTATATGTGACCACAAAGTGTTGTTACAAACTCATTTTTGAGGAATAAAGAAACTCATAAATGGACGCACAGTATGACATTTTATATAAGATGAAAGAACTGACATGAAAAGTCAATTTGTATGTCATTATAATACAACCATATGTAGGAAAAGTATCAAGAAATGAAAGTGAATAATGATCATAACTTCAGTATAGTGATTAGCTGTACTGGGGAGAAAGACGATAGCAAAGATTAAGGGATAAATTGAGGTATAGATGCGGCTTGAATTCTCTTTTTGGTTCCCAAGCATTTATATAATAATATTAGATGTGTTGAAGACTGCTAGCTTTCCAATAAAATTCCATAAAATTCCAATCTCCTCTTATTCCATAGAGTAGAATGTCAGCCAGTCACGTGACTAGACTACATTTGCCAATTCCTTGCAGTAAGGTGTAGCCATATGACTAAAGTGTAGTCAATAGAATGATATGTGTCAGTTCCGAGTCTAAGCATTGAGAATGCAGATATGTCTCCTCCATGTTTCATACTTCCTTTCTTTGTCCAATGAGCTTCAGCTAACACATGATATTGACTCAACTCCAAACATAAAGATTAAGACAATAATAAATAAATTTATGACTCTTATGAATGACTGCAAGTAAGGAAATCTGTCATTTCGGAAAGACAGCTTTGAAACAGTAACAATATTAGTAGTTAACACAAGAGGAAGAAAGAAACAAACTTCTATCTTGCTGATATTATTTGTTTTATGTCTATTTATTACAATCATTTATCTTTTACTCTAATATTAATACTAATAATGAATTTTATGCCTAAAATATCCTCCAATATAAAAAACAAATGCCCTAGAATGCCTGCTATAGTCTATTGTTTTTCAATTTCTTAAGTAATTTAATACTTTAACATTTAAAATTCAAAAGTTATAAAAAGAATATATAAGAAAATAATGTTTGTTTTGCATACATTATTTCTGTGAATAAAATTATGTAAAGGATTGAAATCATTTATGAATTAGTTGTAAAGATGAAAACAAATTTTAAAACCTCCTAGAGAGCTTAGAAATTATAATTCTTGTTTCTATTTTATCTGATGTTTCTCTCCATTAATCTCTCAGTGAATTGATAGACATAATTTAACGAATTAAATTCATTGCTCTTTGCTAAAGATAACTATTAACAGAGTTTAGCAATCTCTGCCTCCAATCTGTAGCATGTACCTTTATTGAGCAATACAATTTATTCCACTTGTAATAAAATGTAAAAACAAAAATACTTAGTAACATTGCTATTTTTTATTGATCAAAATAACAGTGTTGTAGATATCTAGTTTTTCTAATATTATTTCTTTTCTTTTGGAAAGTTTCACTCTTCCATTGTTAGTGACTCTGTTGTCTAACAATCAAGTTGTCCCACCGTCAATGCTATAAATATGGGGACCTGCCTAAGGCTAAGCCTAAACATAGTGATTGTTTTCAGATGTGGATAAACAACCTAAGAAAATTGATGTTTATTTGGGAAAATTGATGTGGATACCAAAAGAAGGCTTTTCCCTCATTCTTTGAGAGAAATGGCTGCACGACAGGTTATTAGAGATTTACACAGCCTTGGGGATGACTAGACTTAAAGGTTAGAGAGGCCATTGCTAGGTTTCCATAAAATCAAAAGTGCAAGATTTATGGGAAAGCTTTCCAGTGACTTCAAATGCTGGCAGCAACAATGTGGGTGATTCTAACAGAATGCCTGGCAGTTAAAACCCATATCTTAGATACTCTCTCCCCACGTACCTGCCCACAGCTGGAGAATAATGGCTTCTCCTTCTCTTCATCTTTCCTACCCTCCTGAAAACGTGCTCACTGTTAGAATCTAACAGGCAACCCTGCCAAAGAGGAGCTCAAGCATGTAGTTCCCAGCCATCTCCCTTGTGATATGGCAGAGAGTAGAGAAGGCAACAAGGCTGATATTGCTTTAGCAACAGGAAATCTGGCATAGAGACTTGGCTTGTACTCATTTAGCTTCCGTATAGAGGAAGGCTGCCTATAAGTGTAGGTCATTTACATGCTCACCGACAATACATAATGCACCTTACTAGCAATATTTATTATTGTATTTTAATAGCCATTCTAGATGGTGGGAAGTGGAATCTCATTGAGATTTTGTCTGCTGTGATTTTAATAGGGTTTTCCTAAATTCATAAATATATTTGGGGAGAATTGACGTATTAACAATATAATATCTTCCAACACATGGACAAAAAGTGTCCCTTCATTTTTGTCTTATTTAATTATTCTAATCATTCTTTTATAATTTTCAGTTTATAGATCTTGAATATCTTTTGAATGATTTATTCTAAAGTATTTCACATTATGATGCTACCATAAAGTGTACTGTTTTAATATTTTATTTTATATTTTTTGCTAATATGTGGAAACAATTGTTTTATGTATTAATCTTATATGTTGCAACCCTGATAAAATTACTTACTAGTTACAAGCCTGCTTTTGGTATGTTTCATCAGAGTTTCTACATAGATAATCATATCATCTGCAAATAAATATTTCTGGACATTTCTGACAGAAAATACACATGAATAGCCTTCTCTGTAAAGGCCATCTGGAATGGACTGCATTGTGACTCCCAAAATACACATGTTGAAGTCCTAACCCTTAATGTGATGATATTTGGAGTTGGGGTTTTGAGAGATAATTAAGTTTAGATAAGGTCATGGGAATGGGACCCTCTAATAGGATTAGAGCCTTTATAAGTAGAAACACCACAGAGTTTGTCTTCCCCCACACTCTTTTTCCACGTGCACACATTTAGGAAAGGTCATGTGAGCTCACAGTGAGATCCATGCCAGAAAGAGAGCCTTCAGCAGAATCCAATCACGCTGGCACCCTGATCTCAGACTCTCAGACTCTAGAACTGTGTGAAAATAAATTTCTGTTGTTTAAGCCACCCACTCTGTGGTATTTTGTTTTGGCAGCCCTAGCTGACTAAGATACCATCCATTCGTAAAGCATTATCTTCCCATACTCAGATGAAGAACATATTATGTTCATAGTCTACTACACTGTTCCATTTCTGTTTGCATTAATCAGGACTCGCTTGGTTTTCACAGACAGAAACTCAACACAAAAAAGCTAATGAAATAAAGGAGCAAGTTGGTACAAGTAATTGGAATGCGAAACGGCACAGCCACTTTGAAAGACAGTTTGGCAGTTTCTTACAAAACTAAACATACTTTTACCATACAATCCAGCATTTATGCTCTGAGTTATTTACTCAAAGGAGTTGAAAAACCTACACACTGATATTTATAGCAGCTTTATTCATAATTGCCAAAATTTAGAAGCAATTAAAATGCCCTTGAGTAGGTGAATGGATAAATGAACTCTGGTTCATCTAGTCAATGGAATATTATGTAGCATTAAAATAAAATGAACTATCAAGCCACAAAAAGAAATGGAGGAAACTTACATAGTTACTGTGTGAAAGAAGCCAATCTAAAAGGACCATATACTATGTGAGTCCACTATATGACAATTTTAGAAAGGCAATACTATGGAGACAGTAAAAGATCAGTGGTTGTCATGGATTTGGGGGAAGAGAAAGAGGAATAGATGGAACTCAGAGAATTTTTAGAGAAGTGCAATTATTCTGTATAATAATATAATGGTGAATACATTTGCCAAATTCATATACAATACTGAGAATGAACCATAATACTAACTACAGACTTTGTTGATAATAGTGTGTCAATGTAGGTTCATGGATGGTGACCAATATACCACTGTTGATGCAGGATGCTGATAGTAGGGGAAATTTTGCATGTGTGAGGGTGAGAGTATATGTGAATTCTCTATAATTCCTGGTCAATGTTGCTATGGACCAAAACCTGCTATAAAAAGTAAAGTCTATTTCTTTTTTAAAAAGTTAACCATATACTTAGCATGTACCCAACATTTCTATGCCCATGAATATACTCAAGACAGATGAAATTCATGTCCACATAAAGATGGTTGAACCAAAAGTGTACATGCTTGAGAGTACGGGCAAATAGAAAATAGGTAAAGAATGATTAGGGTTGGAGTGTGGGTAAAATACATGCACATGTTTATAGCAGAATCATTCATAGATGCCAAACACTGGGAACAATCTAAATGTTCATCAACAAGCTAATGGATAAACTGAATGTGCCTGTCCATAGAATGAAACATTTTTCAATAATAAAAAGAGATGAAATACTGATGCATGCTATAACATTGAAGAACCTCAAAAATACTATGCTAAGTAAAATAACTTAGACACAGTGCTACATATTATATGATTCCATTTATATGAAATGTTAGGACAAGGAAAATCTAGAGAAACAGAAAAATGATTGCCCAGAGTGGTTGCCCAGAGCTGGGGTTGGGAAAGGAAATTGCAAACCAGGAAAAGGAATATTTGGGGGATGATAACATGTTCTAAAATATTTTAATGGTTGGCAATTCTAAAAATTTGAAATGTAATTGCACAAATAAAATATGTGAATTTTATGTTATGTAAATTATACCTCAATTAAGCTGTTAAAAATGCTGGGAATTTGTTTTATCAATTTATAATCTGATTCTAAGATTCATAATGAAAGCTAATGAAATGTAAAAGCCAATACAATAGCCAAAACAATAGCCAAAACAACTTTTTAAAAGAATATATTCCGAGAGCTAATACTACCTGATTTCAAGACTTATAATAAAACTATAGTAATCAATACAGCACAGTATTTCTATCAAGATAGATAAATAGATGAATAGAATTAAATATAGAGTTCAGACTATGCCCACATAGACAAACAATTCTTGACAAAATACAAAGGCAAATCAGTGGAGAAGGGGTGGTCTTTTCAACTAATGATACTAAAACAATTGAATATTCTTATGCAAAAAGCCAACTTTGATCAATATCTAACAACAAATATACAAATAAACTGAAAATTGATATCATAGACCCAAATTTAAAACCTAAAACTATAAAATTTGCAGAAGAGAGCATATGTGCATGAATATTCGTGGCAACTTTATCTGAACTAGTCAAAAGCCGGACATGACAAAAATGTCTATCAACAGATGAATAGATAAACAAATTGTGGAATAGTCCTACAATGTAATACCACTTAGTAATGACAAGAAATCAACTACTGGTACACTTAATATGGATGGATCTAAAAATAATTATGTTACTAAAATTACATGAAAAGAGAATACATACCATATTATTCCATTTTTATAGAACTCTGAAAGTGTAAAAGACCAATAATGACAGCAAACTGATTATTGGCTGTCCAGGAAGGGCAAAGAGGCAAGTTGGGAGGGAGGGATTGCAAGACGACATTAGGAAACTTCAGAGAGTGGGATAGAAGTTTATTGTCTTGATGACAGTGATAGTTTCACAGATACATAACTATGTGAAAATGCATCACATTGTAAGACTTACATATTTTAATTACACCTCAATCAAATGATGAGGGAATAAGGAATGCAAGATACCTTTAGAAAGGAGATCAGAGGCTAATCCAATCAGGCCTAGAAGGATTTTTAAGGATTTAAAAAAATTTAAGTAGAAAGGGAAACCATTGAAATATGTTAAGAAGGAATAATAAACATTTCAAATAGCCTATTATTTGTTGATGAAGTCAGGAGAAAATAACATGACCCACAGTAGATCATTTTCCTTTACAAGTAGAGTAATCATGCTGATGTCGTGTGTATGCTTGAGGGTAGAGAGGACTAGAAAATAGGAAAAGAATGTTTACAATTTGAGTGTGGGTAAAAGAAGCTCCCCTAACTTCAACATTTTGCTAATACTCCTCTTGCAAGTACCTCAAACTTCAAAAATATCTTTTCAAGTCAGCTTAGTTCTGTGATATTCCACTAAGTTTACTTTGGACAAATTTTATGTTCTAATGAGAGACTTAGTATCACATCAATCTTACCCAAATCAACAGTCATATTTCTTAGATTAATCCTTTACTCCTCTTTAGTGTATGAGACGTTGCCTTGAGAAAACATGATAAAGTGCTATTTTTCCCTCTGCTAAGAATGTATGAAAAGTTGAAATTAGCAATAAGCCGGAAGGAAAAAGACAGTGGAATGTAGTGACCATGAGCTATCACAAACAGAGCTGTGCTAAAGTAGAATTTCTATAATTAATGATGATGTAAACAAAATATTAAAAGTTCTTGTACTGTTTCAAAGTATTAATGTAAATAAACTACATAAAGCCAAGGTCTTAACTCACCCACCAATGCAATAGTTTTCCATGTTCTCCTTCCTGCCAACTTACTCAGAAGTGCAGTCTGCTTTCCCCAAGAACAGAAGGTAAAAAGGACATGTCTTCTAATGAAAACCATTTGTAACGAGAAACAATCTTTACTTAAGAAGGAAGTAAAAAGTTCAATAAAGTAATTAGGAAGCTAAAAATGCTCTTTAAATTATACCTTTTGAAGCCTCCACTTGATGTAGTCTGCATTCAAAGTTGGTCGTTTATATCCTAAGCATGTGGCATTGATTTCTCTCCTCAGGATATACATGCAAGGTTAGACTTATTCATCAGATCCAGGAATTTGCAGGATTTGACAGACAAAATAAAAGCTAAAATGTTAATCCCATTGCCTACCGCTATACCACTGCAAAAATTTGCCTTTCCCAGCAATGAAGCTAGAAATGTTATTTAGTAATGATTTGTGCATAAAAAGAAGTTCATGTGCTAATTAAACAGGACCCTACAAAGTACAGATAAAATCCAGATTCTCAGCTTAAAACAGAAAAGTGTTCATTAGATATTTAATGATAACTAAGAGCTACCCTTAGGGGCAGGAGGGAGGGTTATTACAATAACTGTTTAAAATAACATTTTTAAAAGTTTTGAGTTAAACTGCATGTAGTAATTGGCTTATTTTTATTGCTTTTTTTTTTATTTGTCATGGTGGGTTGTGATGTTCACTACAAAAATTTGGTTTATTGCCTAGATTCCTCATTTGTTAACTTACAGCATTAGCTACATCTTTCTTTTTTTTTTTTAATTTCAGAATATTAGGGGGGTACAAATGTTTAGGTTACATATATTGCCTTTGCCCCACCCGAGTCAGAGCTTCAAGCGTGTCCATCCCCCAGATGGTGTGCACTGGGGGGGGGTGTGAATTAGGTGTGCACACATTAGGTGTGAATATACTCATCTCCTCCTCCCCCCCCACCTGCCAGACATCCAATGAAGTTACTATTTGTGTACATAAGTGTTGATCAATTAATACTAATTTGATGGTGAGTACATGTGGAGCTTGTTTTTCCATTCTCGTGACACTTTGCTTGGTAGAATGGCTCCAGCTCCGTCCAGAATAATACAAGAGGCACTAGATCACCATTGATTTTGAGGCCAAGTAGGACTCCATGGTAGACATATACCACATTTTATTAATCCACTCATGTATTGATGAGCACTTGGGTTGTTTCCACATGTTTGCAATTGTGAATTGTGCTGCCATAAACATTCTAGTGCACATGTCTTTTTTATAGAATGTCTCGTTCCTTTGGATAGATGCCCAGTAATTGGATTGCTGGATCAAATGGTACTTTTAGCTCTTTGAGGTATCTCTATACTGCAGTCCATAGAGGTTATACTAGTTTGCAGTCCCACCAGCAGTGTAGGAGTGTTCCTATCTCTCTGCATCCACACCAACATTTATCGTTTCGGGACTTTTTGGTAACAGCCATTCTCACCGGAGTTAAGCGATATCTCATTGTGATTTTGATTTACATTTCCCGGATGATTAGAGATGTTGAGCATTTTTCATATGTTTGTTGGCCATTATTCTGTCTTCTTTTACAAAGTTTCTGTTCATATCGTTTGCCCACTTTTTAATGGGGTTGTTTGATTTCTTCTTGCTGCTTTTCCTGAGTTCTATATAGATTCTAGTAATCAGCCCTTTATTGGATATGTAGCATATGAATATTTTTTCCCATTCTGTAGGTTGTCTATTTGCTCTCATGATACTTTCCTTGGCTGTGCAAAAGCTTTTTCATTTGATCAGGTCCCATTTATTTTTGTTGTTGCTGTGATGATTGCCTTTGGGGTCTTCATAAATTCGTTCCCTAGAAAAGAACTCTTATTCAATAAATGGTGCTGGGAAAATTGAATAGCCACATCTAGAAGAATGAAACAGTACCCCCACCTCTCACCTCTCACAAAAATCAACTCACAATGGAAACAGACTTAAACATAAGGCATGAAACTACAGTAATTCTAGAAGAAAAATGTTGATTGCTTTTTCAAACCACATTAAAATCCTTTTAGAATTAACTTTTATGGAATGCTGACTTTCCAAAATGTTATCAGAACAATTTTTAGATAAGACAAAATTGTTTATTGGTTACTACAATTAGGAAGAACACTATCTTAACAGAGTCTAGTAACATCTTAGTGGGGAAAAGTCAAAATGGAAGTATTTATTGAAGATGTGAATTCTGGCTGAAGGTACATTATTGTACTGGGAGTAGGACTGATCACAATTCTCTTTTGATATATTTTTTTAAATACTGTGGTAACATTGACTTCTCAATGTCCATTTCAGTGCTTTAGATTTCCCTTTTTTAGGGATAAGTTTTTATTGTTCCATGAATCTTTTGTTACCACACTTAGCACAATGGTCTTGCTCATAGTATACGATCAATAAAGACATGTTTTAAATTATGTATGGGTTAAAAGTAAGATATTTTGATTTTCCCGTTTTCTTATTAATTTAAAATATTATCATCAAAAATATTATCCTTAGTGTCTAAAATAATTTTGATGCATGTCGAATTTCTCTTCTTAAGACTTCACCCGTGGAAGTGAAACATTTATCTTGACTTGATCATTATGTTTATAACCTCCATTAAATTCTAGCCAGGACAATTCAGCAATAGCCTACATAACAACCAATAAAGCACTTTCATCAAAAACCTTTGAAACTAATATGATGTGATGTTCCTGAACCAATATAATAAGATGTTAATCATTAAACTGTCCAAATGCTTAATATTAAAATATTGGTAGCTTGTAAAGCAGTTCCAAATGATATATAAAATCAAATGAAACATTTATAAAAACAAATGGAAATTTCTTTTTGTAGAATTTTCCACATGAGAGTAATTTAATTCCACTTAAATTCTAACCTCAGGTTTTAATCTTTACTGTTTGGGTACTAGGCTTCAGGAGCAAGAATTCTTCTTTATTGAACACATAGAAAGGACAAAAGCCACTTTTTAGAAGCCACTTGAGAATATCTGATATTATTATACATTCTGGGTAACTCTTACACATCAAACTCTATTTTTCACACTACAAATAGCTAACAATTGCTGTTCAAAACAGCTTTCTACATAGGATTCTTTTCCATTCTACCTTTTTAAGATTATAAGGAGTTTCACAGAGTAAGTGACCAAATATGTTACATGCTTATCTCCATCCTTTCATTTTCAGGAGAAGAATTGGTCCAGGCTTTCATGATAGTAATAGAGAATTGGCGGATATAGGTTCTCATTTTTTGTAGCCATAACTTCTTTACGTTTCTTAACTACATTAATCCTCTCTTTACTCTCCCACAAGGGAGGAGCTTAGACAAGAACTTAGTTTGTTAAAATGTATCCAACATGGTATATGCAACAAATCATTTTTCTTTCCTCGGCATAATCCCTTGAATATACTTTACCAAGCTTAAATAAAATACTGGAATGTTACCTGTCATTGTATTTCTTTCTTTTCTACTCAAAGACACCATAATGAGTGATAATGTCACTATTACAAAAATAACTTTGAATCCACTGTAGTACATAAGAAAGTAAATTGTTCCAGAAGCACAGATTTATTGTGACACATATTATAACTGCTTATGACACATTAAGATGTTATATTTTGGTTGAGAACAAAAGTATTAAGTTATTTCCTAAATTATTTCTAAAGTCTATGAAAATCCAATACAACATACCAAGTTGAATGCAAGTATGATCCCCAGAAGTGCATTCCATATACCATGCAAAGATGTGGGTGCTGTAGCCACAGGGCACATGGCCAGTTGTTGAGAGGAAAGTCAAGGAAGAATTTCAACAGCAAGCCAAACTTGCTTTGTCTTCCTGCAGTACCACAAAAACTATATTGGCTTCAAATAACAGTCTTCTATCTCAGAAAGTTTTATTATTGCTATAGTCAATTTGCATTTGACTCCATTATTAGCATCTAAGTCTTCTAGATTTATTAAGAATTGTACAGACCTCTGTGACCTTAGGCAAAATTTCCTACAATCACAGTTTCTGTATTCTAAGAGCTTATACTTTGAGCCAGTCCTCTCCGGGGCAGACAATTAAGGAATGAACACATATTAACATACAACTAACTAAAACATAGAAACTCATTGTTTTGCATCAAAAATAAGTTCTCCAAAAAGTATGATTGCAATGAAGGGTAAATGACCAACAGTTTGAATATAATAGGCAAGAAGAACAAATAAATTTTACCTGAATAAATATATTTAATATAAATCACTAGGGAAACTGTGCCTATAATAACATCAGCAAGGTCAAGAGATCTGTTGGTATTCACCAAAATTGTCTAAAAACAATTTCAAGGAAAACCTACTAATTTCTTTCTTTAGTGACTCCACTTTCCTTTACAGGGTTAAGATCTAGTGCTTTCAATTTTACTTTTAACTTGTCATATCCCAGAGACCCTAATACCTAAGGAGGGTGGGGAAACGAAAAAAGAGGTAAAATGGAAGGACTTATAGAAAATTATTTTTCAGAATGACTGATATTATAGGTGAGGAATTTGCTAGTCAATGTGAAAAAAAAGCATCAAGCTGTTTAGGTCTGAGTATTGTCCAAAAGCATGAAGATCTCACTCCAAAGAGCAGACAGAGAAGATTCCACTTGAAGGGATTTTCATAAGAGTGGAAGAAAAACATAAGAATTTATTAGTTGATCAAATAACTAAAAGCAGACTCTGGTACAATATATAAATGCTTATATATGCTCTGAAGACGATAGTAAAGCTTATGATGAAGTTGATGGTTATAAAATGCCTAAAGACATTTTATTCTCTACTGATAGGAGAATCCTATAGTTTCCTCTTATTATAAGCCATATTTTTGTGTCTCTGAGAATGGCAATAAAATGACCTTATTGGATTTCAAAGTTCTTCCATGAAACATTTGTGCACACCCAGTGAGGACTAAATTCTTCCATAATATAACTGATGGGAAATGAGTGAGTGGGAAACAAAAGCTTCCCAGGCTTTAATCTGTTTTGGATTTTTAACAACTCATTTTAGGGAAAACCAGCACATTGTTTTAGAAAGGATAAAAAAAAAAAAGCTGAACAGATTATGGAAACAATCTAACAATAATCTGCACCACTTGAAATAATTAGCTAACTTACACTGCTTTCTATTAACAGAAGACAATATAATTTTTATCCCTATTTTAACAAAGGGAGACATACTATTCAGAAGGCCAGACAGCAGCTCAAAGAACATCACATCATACTTGATTTATTACTGAAAGTCATGGGAACAAGCCTGGTTTCTGGTCTACATGAAAATATTATTTCAACTTGCAAATCAGTTGGTAATTGATATGCGTGTTTCTCTGAACATATTGATATCTTCATTCATGTCTACAATATTGTTTTCTTCTACTTTAAGATATGGCACATACATTCATATTTTAATAAAAATTATGCTTATTGACTTTTTAAAATTAGAAATTATTACATGCATATTTTAAAAACTCTGGAAAACAAAAAAAAAAAGGATGAAAACATTTTTTAAAAATAAATAGAATCCTACCTTTCATCACCAAGAGACAAATACTGTACTTAGTTAATTTTGCATATCAATGTAGCCAGACCAAGGTGCCCAGTTGTTTGATCATCAGCATTTCTTAGCTGTTGTTGTAAAGATAAATTTTATATTTATAATCAGTTGACTTTAAGTAAGACAGATTAACCTCTATCCTGTAGATGGGCCTTATCCAATCAGTTGAAAGCCTTAAGAGTAAAAACCAGTTTCTCAGAAAAGAAAGATTCGGCCTCAAGACTGTAACACAGAAATTCTGCCTGAGTTTTCAGCCTGTTGGCCTGACCTATGGAATTCAGACTCAAGACTGTAACTTTAGTTAACTTTTTCCTGAGTTTTCATCTTGCTGTCCTGTCCTATTGATCTCAGACTTGTCAGTCACCAAAACCACATAAGCCAATTATTTAAAATATCATACATATATGATATATATAAAATATTTGAATAAATAAATATCATATATATGGTGTATATATGTATATATTATATAGATATATATCTATGACATACATATCTACATCTGTGTATGTAGATATATATGTACGTATATGTATATACACACTGTGTATATATATATATATGCAGATATAAATATGTATAGATGTGTGTGTGTGTAAGTATTACACACACACACACACACACACACACACACATACTGTTGGCTGCTGAGGAGTCACAACTAAGTCTCTCTCTGAGAATTACAGTAAGTCAAAAGGTATAAATATGCAGTGCTCAAGTTTACTCCAGGCATCATGTCCCCGATGACCAGTTAATATGGGGGTACTGCCACAAACCAAAGAATGCCAGGAACCGCCGGAATCTGGAAGAGGCAAGGAAGAACTTTCTTCTTAAGCCTTCAGATGGAGTGTGGCCCTGCTGACACATGATTTCAGAAGCCCAGCCTCCAGAATCGTGACAGAATAAATTCTGTTACGTTAAGCCATTCAGTTGTGATAACTCATTAGAGTAGCCTTAGGAAACTGCCATAAGTCCCCAATAAAAATCTTGCCTGTAACTCTCTACGTCTCACGCTGAAAAACATGACCCAAAGCAGTGATTATCAAGAGAGGTCCTAGGAAATAAGATCTAAAATAGAACTTTACAGCTAGGTCACCAGCCAATTGGCTCATAATAAGAACACCTTTTCTTGAAGTAGAAGAAACAACAACATCTCAAAATATGCCATAACTGTAGGATTGTTAAAATTTTCACCCATGGTGAATGGGGATGGGATACTGGTGGAGGTTAATGTATTGGCAGATCCCTCTGTGAGGTGCTGAGAAGCTTGATAGCAACTGTAACTCTAAGGAATCTTGTAGATCTATTGAATCAGATAGCTCTTTCTGGGTGTTATTAATACTGCATTGAGAAATGAAGTTTGAGGGTAATTAAGCATCAATTAAAGATGACTCTTTGGGAGCATATAACAGCCAGAGGACCTCTTTGGTAGTATATAAAATGGCTTCTCTATCTTGCAGCCAGAGGTAGGCAAAGCTGAAGAGACAAGTAAACCCATAGTAGAATGCCCAAGTGCCTCTTTTTTCTACCACCACAACAGCACAGCGTCAACTTCAGCTCACACTTGAGTGGCGCGAGGAGTCTCTATGACTAGCCAGCAGAGGAGAGAAAAGGCCCATTTTGATTTATGGGTGGATTGGTTAAGTCTGTGGGTCCAAACCAAAAATGTATTATGGTTAGTTGTCAACCCCATTTAAGAGAGGTACTAAAGGAGAGTGATGAGAAGAAATCTACCCAATGGAGTGAGATTTGGGCAATGCCCTTTGTCATATACTTTGTGTGGAAAGAGAAGTTTCCCAAAGTAAGAATATACATAGATTCATTAGCACTGGCAAAGGACTTTGTTTGTAGTCAAATGGGGAAAAAAATGTGGAAAGAAGATCTGTGAACATACTTATCTGGGTGAGATCCAAGTGCAAAGGTCTTTGTGTCAATATTAAAATCCACCAGAGAACATCCATCATTAAGGAGCATTGTACAACCAAATAGAGAAAATAACTCAGCTAGCTTAACTCAGTTTGTCTTGGCCATTAATCATTCCAGTGTTGTCCCCATGTGTTCAGATAGCCAGGATGGCAGGGGATGAAGGCCAGGCCTGGGCTCAATAACATGGTGCTCCAATCACAAGACCAATCTAGAAAATACAACTGCTGAACAACTAATATGCTAGTTACCAATACAGCCTCATCACTTGAGGCAAGTACCAGACTATTGGTGGCAAGTTGACTTACACTGGATTCATTCTGCTGTGGAAAGACCAGGGATTTATCTAGACTAAAAAAAATATATACGTTCCATGTATTACATGGCTTTCTGCCTCTAGGGCCTCAGCTAACACCAGCATACAAAAGTTTACAGTGCCAAATCCACCAACACGGCATTTGACAAAATGTCACTTTGGACCAAGAGACCCACTGTCAAGGCAAAAATTGTACTATACAAAATTAAACAGTCAAGGAAAACTTTTTTCAAACAATTACATTAGGGGAGAAATGACCAAGCCCAGTCTAAATTCAACAAAAGGCAGGTTTTCCAATTGCTGGGGTGAGTGCATGGAAAAATACCAGATGATGTGAGTCAGGGAGGTTGATCACTGGGACATGTCAAATATTAATACATTGAATTATTCCTGAGCTTGCAAGTGTTTTCCTGTAATTAGGCTATCTGTGTTTGCTAACTGGGGCTTATTGAAGTCAGATCTCACCCTCCCACCTAGACTGGGAAATGGGGACCCTCTCTCCCTTGATGATTTCATTGCAAAGGGATGACTCCCAGGTCCTTAAGAAAGACATTCTGGGATGCAAAACTAGCAAGAGGATTTTTTAAACATTCACATTTCAAAGCAGCAAAGAAAGAACTTACCCTATGAGTTTTCTAAAGTAAGTGTTCTAAAGAAAAGGAAGGTCAGGGCCTAGAACCTATCTAAAGTTCAGTCAAGCTTTGGGGAACACTCTAACAAACTGATAGCATGATAGATCAATGGAATGACTTTTGGGTGACACCCTTCAAGTACTGGCTTAGAGATACAACAATGCAATATGTAGTCATCCTCCAGGATGCAGCGAACATCCTAAATCAATAAATATCACGAGGTGCTGTATTACTAACAGGTAGAGTATATAAGCCCAGGAATCAAGGGGTTCAAGTAGGTAGAAGTGGCTCAGCTTACCATCACTCCCTGTGACTCACTTGGGGAACCTGTGATTCTTATCCTTGCGAGTTTAATTCTGTGGGAGATTATGATCTCAGAAAGGTAATGCATCTGCAATGGGAAGCAGTAATATTCCCATTCAATATTATGCTCCAGCTGCTGCTCTGCCACTTCAGGCTTCTCATGCCAAGAGACAGTCTCCTATTGACTGCAATTGCATGCCTCCCTTCTTAACATATCGAATCACACTGACAGCTTGAAACTGGCCAAAGTGGGAGTAGTTACACAATGGAAATTGCAAACACTATGAATTAGTGCTCCCATCCCTACCCCTAGAGTTGGCTGTTAAACATTTACAAGCACACCATTGACAGCAGGCAAGGAAAGAAGTCCCCACCCTACCAGAAATGACTGACCTTGAAATCAGGAAGAGAAGGTATTTCTTTGGCAAAAGCAGTGGTAACTCTTTGAACACAAAGGAGCTTGACCTCGACTAAGGGCCCTGCAAATCTCCTGATCACTTCCATGTGTCAGAGAACTAGTTATTACTCCCACTCATTGCTAAGGAAAATCTCTAGACATATTCACCACAGACTCTTGACCTTTTGGCCCCAGAAAGTTGGAAAGTGTTATTTTTCTTTTTATTTCCCCCAAACCACCCATTCACCCGTTCCCTCCACAGCAGGAAGGACAGTGGGAAGAGCCATTTCCTTCAGGGGAAAGCCCACCCTCACTCACAGGATGGGGACAGATGTTTTGGGGGATTGGGTGTTGGTTTTTGTTTTCTGTGTGTTTTTGTGGCATAGACAAGGCAATTCCCGTAGTTTTCAGTATATTTCCTGAAATCGGTGTCGTTCTGTCTAAAATAAAACCATGTTGGGCAAAGCAACTCAACAGTCTAAATGTTTAGGAGAATATTTTCTCTATTACTTTAAGGACAAAGTTTGACTGAACATAAACCCAATTTACATTATATTTTGCGTCTCACTCCATAGTATCCACATTTGAAATTATTATTACTAAATTAGGTAGGTAGTTATTTTATTTTCTTATAACTATCTTAATACCTTTTTCTAAAACAAATGATGACTGTTTCAAAAATAACTAACTTCTTGATCTTAAGGCACAATTTGGTCATAATTACCAGTTCACTTGCTAAAAAAATAGGGAAAGAAAAAAGTCCCTCATACACACTTTACTTTTTCCACTCTAAAATGCATTTCTTAATGCAAAGATATCTTACAGTATATACAACACTTACACTTAAGATACTGTTCTTCTATTTTCCCCACATGTTCTTATTATATTGACAAATTTCAAATAATGGTATGCTAAAATGGAATATATTAGATATATAACAATTTGCCTACCAAAATGTATTCTTACATATAGTTTATGTGTCCAATTGCATGTTGTATATAGGAAATATCTATTATTTGGGCATATCCATTACTTTTTTTTGTAACAAATATCTAGAAATATAATCATAATTTTTGACTTGAGAAGTATGCAAAATTCTAAAATTTTGCTATATTTTGCTAAGTCAACCTCTAGAAGAGTATTTAAAATTTATATATTTCACAATTGTGCATGAGGGCACTTTTTCCCTTTCCCATTTTCAATCAAGTCTATGTAAAATTTTAAAAAATCCCTGTGTGGTGACAGTTACTTTGTTCTTAAATTCACATAACTGCAGAAGCACTCAGAGACCATGCATATTTAAATTATCTAGGTCCCATGAAATCAACCAACTCTAGTGGTTGAGAGAATCCTAGGTGCCCATTATGGACAGAATTATGTCCCCTCAAAATTCATATGTTGAAGCCCAGACCCTCAATTTGACTATATTTGGAAATAGATCCTTTAAAGAGGTAATTAATGTTCAATGAAGTCATAAGGGTGAGATACTAATCCAATATGATGGGTGTCCTTATAAAAAGAGGAAGAGACACCAGGGTTGGGAACATGCAGAAGAAAAGCCTCGTAAGCACACAATATGAAGACAGTTATCTGCAAGTCAATGAGATAGGTCTCAGGAGAAACCAAACTTGCTGATGACTTGATCTTGGATTTCCAGCCTCTGGAATAGTAATAAAATAAATTTACACTAATTAAGCCAGCCAGTCTGTGGTATTTTTGATGGCCACTCTATGAGACTAATACATTACCTGAGTGGACATGATTCCAGCCATGGCAGGAAAGGCTTGGAGAGACCCCAATCTGGTTGTTGGGCAAAGAGTGCAACCTGAGGAGGTACCTTCTGAGCAGAAGTGGAGTATCACAAGTCAAGGCTTTCATGACAGGTGCGTGTATGCAGAAGGCCCACTCCAGTACAATGTGTGATCATGTTTGAAAGGTATTTCCTCACTGGTTGTGCACCCAGGAAGAAGCCATACATGGATTGGGTATGTGGGAGAGGCTTCTGGTTCAGAGCAAACCTTCAACAACACCAGAAACTGCATAGTGGGAAGATATAGTTAAGAAGGAAAGAGGGCATGGCCTTAGTTTTGAAGAACTGCAGAGTCTACCTGTCATGGAAGTCCTTCACATTGGGGAGGGTAAAAAAGATTTTCCAACCAGCTCAGGTCTTTTCAAGCATTATATCACTTACAGTGAGGGATGGGGTGCCACACAGGAACACCAAGTGAGAGGAGGCCTTTCCCACTAGACAAAGGCACGACAAATGTGCTGAGTATGGGAAAGCTTTAAATCATAATTGATGTCGTTCAACACCAGAGAATACACACTGGATAAAATCATTATGAATATAGTGAATGCAAAAAATTATTTAACCATAAATCCAACTTTATTATACCCCAAAGAATTCACAGGAGAAATACCTTATGTGCACAGCAACTGTAGGAACCTTCTGACCTAGTGCTTTAACATTACTCAACACAAAATAGTTCATACTAGGGAAAGGCCTTTTGAGTGAAGCAAATGAGAAAAATCTTTTATCCACAATTCCACACTTACTAAACACTGGTGGGTTCACACTAGAGAATTCAAAAGGACATTTTAAATGCAGCAAATGTGAGATTTTTTTTTCAATCTCCAGCCTCATTAAACATAAAAATATTTACAATGGAGAAAAGCCTAATTAATGAAGTGAATGTGAGGAATTCTTTAGGTATATCCCTCACCTCATTCAATACCAGAGAATGCAGCAAGGTCTTAAGAGTGAAGCAAATATTGAAAATGATTTAGAAATAAGTCCAACTTCATTTGATGCCAAAAAAGTTTACTACAGAGAAAATCCTCATGAGAGAAAAGCTTCAACCAAATGGCTACAGAAAATTCACAATCCAGATAAGCATTATAAGTGCCATAAATGTGGGGAAAGCCTTCAGCCACAGGCCTAACCTTACTTGGCACCAGAGTTCACACAGGAAAAAGACCTCAGGAATGCAGGAAATGAAACATAACTTGACTTACATTAGAGAGAAGCTCTGAGAGTAGTCATTAAGGTTGAATCTCATTCATCCACATATGCACACTAAGGAGATTCTTAGGAGTGCGAAGTATATTGAACACTTTCTGGAGTTAGATTGCATGTCTTCACCTGCCCAAGGACTTTACCAGAGTCATGAAGCCACCTCTACTTGTGACAGAATCTGTTTCAACTCTACCAGCTGGCAAGTACCCAAGATATGCACCACCAGACTCTCTGTGCCCTCTCTCTAATTCCTGTAGGGAATCTTGAGTAGCCTGAGTCCATTAGGAGTTCCCATCTCTCCCCCACCTGTTTTACTCATAGACAAGAGCCATATGTCTTAATCTACTCCTAGTCATCCCATTGGTGAGAGAGGGAGTCCCACTCCAGGGTTATGGGAAAGGCTGAATACATGAAGCCAAAAGTTATACAGATGAGATCAATAGTAGTGTATTAGTCACATATACTCACAGCCCAAGGAAGACAATGCACACTATACAGGGCCACGTAGGGGTTGCATTTGGGAACAGGGAGATAGACTTTGTAGTTTCAAGATGGCGAGATTACTCCTGTTTGCCAGGGGCCAGCACGGTACTGAAACCGGCTTGTCAGAGATAAATGGGACTGTGCATAGTCTCCTTAATAAGGAGGGTTATTAGGCTAGAGACCTTATCTGTGGGAGCAGAACGGGGAGGGGAATTTTCCATTAAGCCATTCAAGTTCTTCCTACTTTCACCAAATGTCAAGCCAGCACATCATAATAGGCCTTAATTTTAGGTCTTATATCTATCACATCATCCTTAGCCAAGAGGACCTGAACTTGGTTCTGCTTACAGCTTAAAGAGAAGGTTTACCTTCTTCATGGACATTGTTGGTCTTAGATGATGCTCATTGAAAGATTTTTTTCCAGTTTACATGCTATCCAACCCAAGAATAACCTGCTTCATAGTGCTCTGGTTTCTGTGATCATAAAAGACTTATTTTTTAAAAGTAATAAGTGATAGCCTTTACTTTTCAAAACAGTTTTAGTTTTACATGAAATTGAACAGATAGTATAGAGAGCTTCCATTCCATATACCACTTCTCTCCTCTGCTCACAACTTGCTATTAACATCTTGCATTAGTGTAGTACATTTGTTACAACTGATAAATCAATATTGATTCATTATCATAAACTGAAGTCTATAATTTATATTGAATTTCATTCTTTGTGTTGTACAGTTCTATAGGTTTTAACAAATGAATAATGACATATATACATGCAGAATATTTTCACTACCCTAAAGACCTTGCACCCCACCTATTGATCTCTTTCTTTCTCCCACCAAACTCTTGGAAACCACTGATTATTTTACTATAGTAATAGTTTTGGCTTTTCCAGAATGTCACATAGTTGAAATTCTGCACATATAGCCTTTCAAGAATGGCTTGTTTACAGTATGTACTTACGGTTCCTCCATATCGTTTTGTGGCTTGATGGGTGCATTTATTTTTATTGCCAAATAATATTCCATTTATGGGTATATGTATCACTGTTTATCCATTCACTTTTTGAAGAACATTTTGGTTGCTTCTAGTTTGGGGCAATTTCGAATAAAGCAGCTATAAATAAACAAAAAGTTGTACTAGTACAATGGGTAAAAAATAGCATCCTTGCTTTATTTGGGTTTTTTTGCATTTATTTAATTTTTAAGTGAGAGTGAACAGTTTTTTAAGTTACATAACCATTATTTTTTGTCAACTGCCTATGTCTGCTTTTGGACTTTTTAAAATATTTGTATCTATAGCTAGTTCTTATTGAATGCTTATAATGTAAAAGAGACAATGTATTAATATATATTCTTTAGCCCTATGGCTACTTTATGATTTGGTTTTATTATCTAAGGTATTTTTACAGTAAAGAAAAGATAGCAAGGAAAGCTTACACAATTTCATGTGTAACGCAGTGTGTGAGTGTGGAAGACAGATTGAACTAAGGCTGATTCCAAAATCTGAGCCCCTAACCACTCTTCCATATCTTCTCTATTGACATATTCATCTATCAATAGGTAGTTAATTATCAATATCAACCATGTTATAAATTGTACATCTATCCCAAATTATATTACCAGTCTTATTACATGACTTCTGATCTACAGAATACTTCATATCTCCACCTGAAGGTTCAGTAGATGCCTAAAACTCAGAATTATTCCCTTCCCCTACAACTTTTTCTCCTCCAGTCTTCCCCATTTTAGTAAATGATACCACCATCCACCAGTTCTAAAGTTTTTTTTTAAAAAAATGGTGTCATCCTTATTCCATCTTTCACTTTCTAGATTGTATTCATCAAGAATTTTTATTGACACTATCTTCAGATTATATTCCAATGTGGTCATTTCTAATCATTTCTCCTTCTCACATGTAAGTCTAAGCCATCACCATCACTTGTGTGACCAACTGCAAATAAGGTCCTAAATGTTTCCATGATTTTATTTTTGTGGTATAATATATACACTATAAACTATATAAACATGTGAAGTGTATATATATGAGTTATGTTTCTATCAAGGATCAAGATAAAGAAAACTCAGCATTTCTAAAGCTTCCCAATTTCACTTCTGAAACTATAGTCTTTCTTCCTTCCACAGAGGCACTATTTTAACTTCAATCACTATAGGTAAGTTTTTACTGATTTTGAACTTTAGAATGGAATCATATAGTTTGTACTCTTTTCTCCCTAGTTAATTTCAATCAACATGTTGACATTCATCCATACTATTGAATGTAGTAATTGTTCCTTGTTTTTATACAGTATTCAATTATATGACTACAGCACAAGATAGTTATCAATTTTAGCATTGATGGAAATTCAGATCATTTCCAGGCTTTGGTTATTAAGAAGAAGTAGCCTGACATCATGTCACATGCCTATAGTCCCAGCTACTCAGGAAGCTGAGGCAGGAGGATCTCTTGAGCTCAAAAGTTTGAGGTTGCAGTGAGCTGTAATGATGGCACTGCACTCTAGCATGGGCAACAGAGTGAGACTCTGTCTTTAAAAAAAAAGTAACAACTAACATTATTAAATATGTCTTATAATGTCCATGTGCATACATATCTCTTGGTTATTTACCAAGAAGTGAAATTGGAAGGTTATAAGGTAAACATATATTAAATATTTAGCTTTAGTAGATATTGACAAATACCAATTATACTCCTGTCAAAATTTGCATACATTCTTGCCAACTCTTGTTTTTGTTGGCCATTTTACATTTTAGAAATTGGGGTAGGAATGCATTAGTAAATCATGTGGTTTTGATTTTCATTTCCCACAGGAGTATTGGTTGAGAACCTTTTCATATGATTTTTGGCTATTTGGACAACCTCTTCTTTGAGGTTTCTGTTCAAGTACTGTGTTGTTCAATTTTCAGATATTTGGAATTTTTCTAGTTACCTTTCTGTTATTCATATTTAGCAAAACTCAACAATGGTCAGAGAATTTATATAGTATAATAAAGCTTTTGGAATTTAAGGTTTGATTTATATCTACACCTGCATTGGAAAAGAATGCATTTTCTTTCATTCTTTTGTGTAGAAAGACACAGATATAGATATAGATACATCAACAGATATGGACAGATAAACAGAAATAGAAAGATAAAGTTGGATAATATACTTTCTAAATCTTTTTTAGCCATACATATCGTGTTTCCCCAAAAATAAGACCTACCCATAAAATAAGCCCTAGCAGGATTTCTAAGCATTTGAGCAATACAAGCCCTATCCTGAAAATAAGACCTATTTATTGGGTGTGGCTACTCAGCGTATCTGCACAACCTGTGCTATTTTCGTCGCAGAGCGGTAAAGACAACAAGCAGCCCTTCTCATCTGCGTGAGAGCTCAATTGCTCGACATGAGAGATTGGGGCCAATAGTTCTAAAGGAAATAGAGTCACAAGAAATTCAGGATGGAATTCGGCATTTGGAGAGTTATGCTGATGTTCCAGAAGAAGACGACTTAACTATATTTGAATACATGTAGATTGTTGTACCGTACTTAAAAAAAATAACTCATCCCCTGAAAATAAGCCCTAGGATGTCTTCTTGATGAAAAATGAATATAAAACTCTGTCATATTTTCGGGAAAACATGGTATTTTGTTTGCCTCTTATGTCAGTTTCACAACAAGGTATTTCAAAGTTTCCAGTTAAGACTGAGAGGTTGTATATTTCTCCTATTAAATTTGTTAATGTTTTTACTTTACATATTTAAAACTATGATATTAGGTAAATATAAACTTAGAATTGTTTTGTCTTCCTATTGAATGAATGCCTTTATTATTATGAAACATTCCAATTTAACTTTTAAAAAAATCTATGTTCTCTGATATTAAAATATTCTTATCCTTAAACTGTCCTTTGTCTTATATTAAAACAATCAATCAACCAAGATTTCTGGTCAATAGTGTTTGCTGTATCTTTTTCCACCTTTTATTTTCAATTTAACTTTGTTCTTACATGCAAAGTAGGTCCATATGCCATATAAATAATATATTATTGGCAAATTTAAATTTTTTATCTGCTATAACAATTTGTGCCTGTGAATAAAGTGTTTAGGCAATTTGCCTATTTTAAATAAACTTTTTATTCTGTCATAGTTTTAGATTTTCAGAAAAATTGCAAAGATAGAATGGTGTATTCCCACAGACTCTGCATCCTGTTTCCATATTATTAACATCTTACATAATGATAAGTTTATTACAATTAATGAACTAATATTGAGACATTAACTAGAGTCCATATTTTATTCAGATTTCCTTAGTTTTTACCTAATGACCTTTTTCTATTCCAGGATGCCATCTGGGAGACCTTATCAGACATGTCTCCTTAGGCTCCTCTTGGCTATGACAGTTTCTGAGACTTCTTGTACTTTTTACGACTTTGATAGGTTTTAGGGGTACTGGTCAGGTACTTGTAGAATATCTCTTGTAGAATATCTCTCCATTGAAATGTGTCTGATGTTTTTCTCATCATTACACTGGGGTTATATGTTTCTGGAGGAAGACAACAGAGGTAAAATGCCATCCCATCAATGATATATACTATCGACATGACTTATCACCATTAATGCTAACTTTGATCACCTGACTGAAGTAGTTAGTGTTGGGTTTCTCCACTGTAAGGTTACTCTCCTTCCCTCCCTTCTGTACCATGCCATTTGAAAGGAAGTAACTATTTACAGCTCACACTTTAGGACTAGGGATTTAACCTCCAGGTTCTTGAGGGCAGAGTAGCTACATAAATTATTTGGAAATGTTCTATGAGGGATATTTTTATATAATCCTCCTTTATTAGCTTATTCATTTATTTATACGGTGTGAGCTCATAAATATTTATTTTATTCTTTATTTGCTCAAATTGTCCTTGCTTTGGCCATTGGGAGCTCTTTCAGTTGGCTCTCGTGATTGATTACCTAAGATCACATGGTGGATATGCTATTCAAACTTAGGCTGTATAAGCTCCACCGGCTACGTTTTTAACCATTCCATTTTACTGGAAAAGAGTTATCTGTGCTCTAAAAGCTTGAGACCATTTAATACTGAAGTGCTTAACTTAGACTTAAAAATTTATAGCAGGCCAGGCTCAGGGACTCATGCCTGTTATCCTAACACTTTGGGAAGTTGAGGCAGGAAGATCACTTGAGGCCAAGAATTAGAGACCAGCCTGATGAAGTGCTAAACCCCATCTCTATAAAGAGTAGAAAATTAGCCAGGTGTGGTCTTGCACACCTGTAGTTCCACTACTCTGGAGGCTGAGGCAGGAGGATCACTGGAACCCAGGAGTTTGAGGCTGCAGTGAGCTGTGATGATGCCACTGCACTCTACCCTGGGTTACAGGACAAGACCTGTCTCAAATAAAACCTGATAGTAACCAATAACTTTGTTTTTTTACGGCTTTAATTTTGATTTACTATACATTGTATAACTGAAAAGATAGGCTTTGGGTGTGGAAATATTTGAAGAAGAAACTGAGATCTTAAAAACCAAACTGAGAAACCACCACATACCCCTTGGAATGGCAAAAAAGCAAACACTGGCAATAATGTGGAGTAGCATAAACTCCCATCCACTGCTGGTGGGAATGCAAAATGCTACAGCTGCTATAGAAGACTGTTTGGTAGTTTCTTATAAAACTAAACATATTCTTACTGCATGATCCAGCAATCATGCTCCTTAGTATTTGCCGAAAGATATTGAAAACTTATGTCCACACTGAAACCTGGATGTTTACAACAGCTTTATTCATAATTGCCAAAATTTGGAAGCAAACAAGATGTCCTTCAGGAGGTGAATAGATAAAAACTGAAGTACATCCAGACAATGGAATATTATTCAGCACTAAAAATAAATGAGCTATCAAGCCATGAAAAGACACGAAGAAAACTTAAATGCATATTACCAAGTGAAAGAAGTAAATCTGAAAAAGCTACATACTGTTTGATTCCAACCATACAACATTTTGAAGAAGGAAAATCTCTGGAGGCAATAAAAAAATCCATGGTTGCCACCAATTAGAAGGGAAAGAAGAAAAGAAAAATGTTTTACCTTGGTATAAAGCACAAATATAAAATGTGTATAGGGTATCTAACAATACTTTCTAAAGAACTATGGATAACAGAGTCATTAATAATTGAAAACATCATTGATGATCATCAGAATCCCTTGATGATAAATTTTTCTGCACAAAATGGAAACCAAGAAAAGCATTTATCTTTTAAAACCTAGATGTTTACCTAACTATGATATTTCTTTTTGAATAGAATATTCTAATTTTTAAAGTGGTTTTAATTATGGTATCAATATGGATGCAGAGAGAAAAAACCTGGAACCTCACTTAATTTCTGTCAAAACACTGTCTTTAATTTTATAAACTAATGATTTAAGAGGAAGGATGTTGATCCTTTTATGAAACAACACAGTTGGTTGAGTAGCAGGCCATTCATTTGTCCTTGGCAAGACAAGGCAGGCTTCATAATCTTCAAAACTCATTTGAATGCACTCAATGAGCATCAAATTGCTTTAAACTGGCTGTCCTGATATAATATAGATATATTAGCTTCCAGCCATGTCCCTTATCCCAAGATATAGTTTGAAATATCTTTGAAGAAATGTCCTTTTCTAATAAAACTCAGTCCATGCTGGTATTTTCTCATTAGCTTTCTCACATAATGTACTTTCTTTAGATATAATTCTAGAAGATGGATAGCATTACTTGTTATTTTAATATCTATGAGTGTGTTTGTGTAAACACATAAATAAAAGCCTTTATATAGCATACACCTAAAGCTGGAAAGGGGAAAGATAATTAGCAAAAAAAGCATAAAATCGGATCTATGTTAGTGATTGTCTTTATTTCACCAGAAAACATAACAGGAACAGTTAAATGTATAGAAAGGTTAGATTGAGATAATATTTAGCCAGCATTAAATAAATGTACCTGTAGTATACATTTTGTATACTGGCTAAATAATCCTCAAATATTTTACTCAATCTAGAATTCTCTTTATCCTTTCAAGTATATTAAAATTCCTCTTATCTTCTATATTTGACTTTTGGTCAAAGCATTTACTGCTGTGATACAGAATAGATTGCATTATACACTAGGTAGACCTAATTTTGAATTCTATCTCTATCATTTAGTATTGTTATGACCCTGGGCTTTTAAATTTCTATGTGCTTTGGTTTTCTCATCTTGACAATTGGGATTAAACTATCTCACTAAATTGTTAGCTAAAAAGATTAGCATAAGTATATGTAAAGTACCTAGCACCAGTCATAGCACATTGAAAATATCATTGTTAATAATATTATCATAGCTAATATTAACATTATGTCTAAAAAGTTATATTTATAAAAACATGATTTCTTTTATATGAAGCTATTACTATTTCTTCTCTAAAGCATACCCTTTTTGAAGCAAATAAAAATAGGTTTCTTCTTTACAATAATGAATCTAAGGTACAAAGTAATTCACTGGCATTAAGTAATTAATTAGTAGAGTTTTGCCTCTGAAGTTTCATGTGTTTTTGGTGTAATTTTTCCTTCCTTGACTTTTCATATTAACCAAATAGCTGACCCCAATGAAAAGGTCCTCTCTCAGGAATTTATTAAATTCCATGTTGGAGCCTGGAAATGCCCCAACTCTGATTTTGCCAAGATAATCTCTTTAGTAAAATCTTACGTCTTATTTGCTAAGGATATACTGTAAAATAGCATGCTTTCTTTGGTGATGGAGAGAGTGAAAAAGCTCTATTTTTAAAACTACAAAAATATTAAGCTAAATTAAGCATGTTCTGGTTCTGACTGCCTCTTGCATGTGCACATGCTCACACACACACACACATACACACACACAACACACTGTATACAAGCCTGTCAAATTTAACAACAAATTTCACCTATAATTTATAACAATTTCATAATATTGCAAAAGGGTTCATTTAAGAGTAATTCTTTTTCATGTATCTCTGACAAAGAGCCAGACTTTTAAAAGTCTTCATAATTTGATCTGGAAAAGATATAAGGGCAAACTACTGTGTTTTTATTCAAGCAGCAACTTGATGGCTGTGATTTCAACCTCATTTTGTTTTCTGTGTAACCAAATTTGACAAATATTGTTTTCTAGAAAATATCCCTTCCCCTCAAAAATATATTTCTTGGCTTCTTTTTATTTATGCTTTTAATGTTAAATTTCATAATTTATGGTCCTGTTTAACATAAGGCCTATATAAAATCCAGCCTTCTAGGGAAAAAAGGCTTTACTCAGAAGTCTTTGGTTGGGTATTCATTGGGACTTACTTGCTACAATAATCATAAGGCACAGAGTTGGCTTCTTCTATCTGTGGTCCCCAAAACTCTAAATGTGGCTTCCATCTCATAACCTTTGCTGAGACGTTTTAGCCAAGGTGAAAGGGAGAGAAAACATGAGATCATTGACCCTTCCTCTTAGTGCAACCTAGAATTTCCACCACAAACATTTTCCAGAGTGTAGTCACATGGTCTCATCTAACTTCAAGGGATACTGGGAAATGTAGTCAGTTGGCTGCCTTGTGTCCCTCTTAAAATTGAATGGGGAGGCAGAGAGGGGAGGACCAGAGAGGAGATGAGCCCTCTAAGCACTAAAGGAAAGAAAAGTATAACAGACATTTGGTGAAAGCTAGTGGACTCTGCCATGTGAATTGTCTCCTTATCACTGCATTTAATTATATCCAAGATAACAATTTCAATATGCACAAGTAGTTTATAGAGTACTGTGGGGGGAAAAGCAATGCTAATCAAGACATAACAATTTCTTATCACTTAGCATTTTATGTTTTATCTTTTTAAAATATTTTTAAAACTTATTTAGAGATACACATGATTTAGCTATGACTGAGTCAACAATGTCCATGTTTTCCACACAATATTAAGTTTGTACTAACAAAAAGCACTGGTCATACAACATTTCCTACTTCTATGATTTCCTCCAGGACACTGATAACGTTGTGCAAATTTTGCTTCTTGAGCTTTAGAATGCCTCAAAAAAGGTTTTCGGAAAACAACCAGGACTCATATTCCTTCCTCAAATAATTTGTTGATCGAAATGCTGGTAGTTGCATTTTTATTTTTTATTCATGACACTAGGAATAACTTCTAACTTTAAAATGTATCTGAAAAAATGTACCTGGCCAACAAGAAGCAAATAGTGTTATCAAGTGTAAGATGTATCCTTATTTTGAAGATGTTAAAATATGAAAAGAAATACACTTTGGAATCTGTAAGAAAAAGTATTTCAATTTAGAGAGACAATAGTATAGCATACTTAAGGGAGTGTCTGTGAAAATAGAACTGCGATACTCAACTCAGCCTCATGTTGGCTGTGTGACTTTGGGCAATGTACTTATAATCTGTGTCTCCAATTTCCTACCTGCAAAAGGGAATGATAATAATAACTAATGCTTAGAATAGAATTGTTGGAAAGAAACATCTTAATATATATGTAAAGGGCTTAGAACACTGCTTTTAACATGTAAGTATTATGAAAATGTTGGCTATCATCATTACTATTTCTTGAATGCTTTAGAATTGTGAAATCTAGGGCCCTGATCTATTCAGTTGCTTCCTAATCAAATATTGAAGTTGTACATTTTTCCAGAAAATTGTCTATTTCATCTAGGTTTCATAATGTACTAGTGTATAGTTGTTCATAGTATCCTCTTTTTTAAAATTTTTATTTATTTTATTTATTTTTCCCAAATTCTGTGGGTACAAATATTGTTAGGGTTACATATCTTGCCCCTGCCCCCCCTCCCCACCCCACTCTGCCAGAGCTTCAAGTGTGTCCAGTCTTCAAGTGGTGTGCCCTGTACCCACCATGAAAGTGCGTACCCTTCCCCTTCTCCCCCCTTCCACCTGTTCACCTCCCATTAACAAAAAAATTTTTTTTAGACATTTTGGTTATAGTGTGTTTCTTTGTCTCTCCCTAAAAAGGGATAGAGGTAATCCTTTACCCCTACAATGCCCATCACATCCTTAAGATGTGGGTCTCCCCCCCAGATCCCTGTTAACACTACAATTATTTGAACACCATAGTTTTAGGCTGTCAGTACCAATTTCATGGCGAGTAGATGTGTAGCCCATTTTCCAGGTCTTGTGTCATCTCGCTTTGTATTACAGGCTTAAGCTTAATCCACGATAGCATAAACGGTGCTAGTTCACTATCCTTTCTTAGGATTGAGTAATATTCCATTGTGAGTATATACCACATTTTAGTTATCCATTTATGAATTGGCAGGCACTTGGGTAGTTTCCATGACCATGCAATAGTGAATTGTGCTGCTATAAACATTCAAGTGCAGATGTCTTTATGACTTATGTTCTTTTGGATAGATGCCCAACAATGCTATTGCTGAGTCAAATGGTATTTCTAGTTGTTTGAGGCATCTCCAAATTCTTTTCCACAAAGGTTGCACTACTTTGCAGTCCCACCAGCAGTGTAAGAGCGTTCCTGTCTCTCTGCATCCTCGCCAGCATTTGTTGTTTTGGGATTTCCTGATACAGGCCATTCTCACTGGGGTTAGGTGGTATCTCATTGTGGTTTTGATTTGCATTTCTCTAATGATTAGAGATGTCGAACATTTTTTTATATGTTTGCATGCCATTATTCTGTCTTCTTTGGAGAAGTTTCTGTTCATTTCCATTGTCCATTTCTTGATGGGGTTGTTTGATTTTTTTCTTGTTTATTCTTTTAAGTTCCAGATAGGTTCTTGTTATTAGACCTTTATCGGAAGTGTAGAGAGCAAATATTTTCTCCCATTCTGTGGGTTGTCTATTTGCTCTAATGATCGTTTCCTTGGCAGTGCAGAAACTTTTTAATTTGATCAGATCCCATAATATCCTCTTAATTGTTACTTGGTAATTGTCCTCTTTGAAGTAAATTCCACTAGTTAATTCTGACTTTTCATTTTGTTTCATTTTATTCTTTTCTTGATTAGCTTTCCCAAAAATTCATCAATCTTATTAACATTTCAAAGAACTACCCTTTGGTTTTGTTACTTGTGGAGGACATGTGTGTGTGTGTGTGTACATACATGTGTGTGTGTGTGCTTATTTTTCTCTGTTTTATTAGTTTTTTGTACATATTGATTTTGATATGGTGACCTTTTTTGTTTTTTTATTCTAAGTATTTGTTAACTTGTCTTATATTATTCCCTTATATAATGGTAATTTATACATATAAAAATGTGTATATATATATATATATATATATATATATATATATATAAAAGTTTCCAAACAGGAGAAATTTTTTTTGTTTCATTCCTCAATTAACATTTTACTACATTATCATTTTAAAATATAATCTATATGATATTTATTTTTTGGATATTATTGAAGGTTTCTTTGTAGCTTAGTGTATGTATGATTTCTGTGAATCTACTGTTTGCTTATACAGGAGTGTTTCTGTGTTCCAACTTATCAATTGTAGTTAAAGATTTTATCTGTGTGGTGGTTATGTTAACAAATGTCATTGGTAGCATTGATGGAAGCATTGATTGGTAGCATTGATGAAAGCAGTAGACATAAGAAATGCTAAGATTTATTAAATAAGATTTACTTATCTAAAAATTTCAAAATGAGTTGCATACAGTCAGAATACATAACAGAGAGATTTGCAACATTATCCTGAAAATATAGAGTTAAAAATTTTGAAAATTTTCATTAAAGAGATACTCAGTTACTGAAGGTAATATCTGAGACAGGTATATTACCTGTCTCAGGGAGGGTCACATTAGCCCTTATAGAAACCTAACTCTCCCCTTAGATCTTTTCTTATATACATAAGTCTGAGCAATTTTGCAATAGACTGACATGGATATATGCTCCAGACAAACTCATCTGGGACTGCTTCACCTCCTCAATCATAGTTATTCAATATAAACAGTGTTTTTGCTTATATCTTTTTTGGTTCATTATTTATGCTCCATTTGGTTGTACTGGAAAAATAGCTTTGTATTTTTCCCTGTGTGCCCATGTTTCTCAACCTGGGTGTTTGATAGGAAGAGAGAATAATAAAGTGCCAGTGACTGTTCCTCCTTGTGATTTACAGGTGAGTGGGAATGTTCGTAGGGCAGACAGATTCTGTTCTTACCATCAGGCTATCCACCTCCATTTGCCCAGATAATGCCTATCCACCCCCATTTACCCCATTTGCCCTCCATTTTCCCTCTAACACCTTCCCCTACTCCTTTTACAGGCCTGCTCTCCTTGTGGCAATGTGATGTGAGAAGGTGGAAAGGAACAAACTAGAATTCAGCAGCTATCTAAAATTCCCCCATGGCCTCCTATTAGCAAAAGGGTGATTCTGCTGTGTTCTTCCTGCACATGGCTATGAAGCAGGCAAAGCTATGCTCAGGGTATGGTAGAGAGAGAAAAGAACAAAATGAAAAAGTTATGAAGAATTGACATCAGCAACATGGCAGGGCAAGGCGATCCATGGTTCATCTGCCTACAAAAACAATGAATAAACCACTATATGCTGAAAAAAATAGCTCTGGGGAAACTCTGGAGTGTAATAAAGAAGCTACAGAAACCCTGTGGAGAACAGATACTGAGGATGCCCACACAGAAAAGCATCATGAGTGTTTTAGCTGCATCACCCCATCCCCCAGTCAGGCATAGATTGGCATCAATAGGGATCCCCTGAACATGACATTCTCCTAACAGGGAAAAAGGAAAACAGGAGAACCACAGCATCCCTCATCACCCTGTGCATGGTCTTCATTCCACCAAGGTCTCCCACAGTCTTCATTCATGCAAACACAAGTTGATTGAGCTTCCCAAAGACTCCATAGCTGTGCCCCTCATCAAGAAGCAGGTGCAGTGCCCTTCCAGAGAAGAAGCCACCACAGGACCCCCACCGGAGAAAGAGTACTACTGGGTATTTCCCACAAGCTGTAGCAACTGAGCCCTGCCCCCTCAGCACCTGAGCCAGCACTTCACTGTGTGCCTCCCTCTCCAACTCTCCAGAGACACCAGCCCCTCCCATAACCATAAGTATACTCTGGACCCCACCCAGCTTTTCTACTACTCAACATACATCTGCAGAGCCACTGCCAAGCTGAGTGTGCCTGCACCCTAAGCCCAGACACCATGTCCATTCCATGCACTCCCAAGCCCTAGACACTGTTTCCTTGATTATTCTGCATGCATCTGCACCTTAGAAACCAACACCACCACCATGCTGAGTATATCTGCCCCAGGCTCAGGCAGAGCTGCCACATGTACACCCAAATGCCAGACCCAGCATCAAGAAGGATTCCCTTGGCCATGGCTTTCCTCCATGTGGAAAAAAAAAGAGCAGGAAGACCCTGGAAGTCTTTTGTTACCTAGGACACCAATAGCCCTCACCACTACCATTGATGCCTTCAGCTTTGGCCACCAAGGAGCCCTCAGTCTTTGCTGACACTGATCTCAACTGATGAAGTTCCATGAAGACTTATGCTGATACAGTCTCACTAAAGACAAAATTGCTGCTGTGCCAACCTGAAGTTAAGATCAACCTGCACCTCACCCAGCCAGTGCCCAATATTCACTCATAGGTGAAGATCTTTCCCCATTGAAGCCAGTTTGTAAAATGTGGAAGAGGTAATGGCTCCCTTGAATGTGCACACATCAATTCAACACTGTAAGAAACACAAAAAATCAAGAAAACATGACACCACTAAAGGAACACTATACTTTTCTAGTAACTGATTCCCAAAGAAATGAAGATCTATGAAATTCTTGACAAAGAATTTAAAATAATGATTTTAAGGCAACTCAGCAAGCTGAAAGAAAACTCAGATAGACAACTGAATGACATTAAATACAACATACAAGAACAAAAAAAGATATTCAACAAAGAGATAAAAAGTCATAAAGAAATATGTATTCTGTACCTGAAGAAAACAATCAACAAAATGCAAAATCCAATAGAGAGCTCCACAGCAGACTCAATCAAGCATAAGAATCCACAAACTCAAAGACAAGTTATTTGAAAGTATCTAGTTGAAGAAGTAAAGAATTAAAAAGAATGAATAAAAGTGAAGAAAGCCTATGGGATTTATGGTACACCCATCAAGCACATGAATATATGCATTGCGAATATTTAAGAAAAAGAGAAATAAAAAGGGACAGAAAGTTTATTTAAAGAAATAATGGCCACAAAGCTCTCAAATTTTGGGAGGGAATTGGACCTCCAAGTTAATGAAGCTCAAAAGTCCCCAAGCAGGATCAATCCAAAAGAGACTACACAAAAATATAATTAACTTGTCAAAAGTCAAGGACAGCCGGACATGGTGGTTCATGCCTGTAATCCTAGCACTGTGGGAGGCCAACAGGAGACAATCATTGAAGTCAGGAGTTTGAGACCATCCTGAAGAACAGCAAGACCCCATCTCTACAAAAAATAGAAAAATTAGCCAAGTGTGGTGGCCCACACTTGAAGTCCCAGCTACTCGAGAGGCTGAGGCAGAAGAATCAATTGAGCCCAGGAGTTTGAGGTTGCAGTGAGTTATGATGATGCCACTGCATACTGGCTTGGGCAACAGAGTGATACTCTGTCTCAAAAAAAAAAAAAAAAAAAAAAAAAAAAAGTCAAGGACAAAGAGAAAATTTTGAAAGTAGTAAGAGAAGTGCAACTTGCCACATGTACAGGAAACTCCATAAGGCTATCAGTGGATTTCTCAGCAGAAAATTTGCAGGCCAAGAGTATATGGAATGATATATTTCAAGTACTGAGGGGAAGGGGAAACTACTCTACTAACCTAGAATACTGTACCTGACACAAGTATTGTCCTTTAAAAATGAAGGAAAGATAAAACATTTCTCAGACAAACAAAAATTGAGGAGGTTTGTCATTACTGGACTTTACAAGGCATGCTTAGAGCAGTTCTTCAGTTGGAAAAATAAAAACATACTAAATAGTATCATGAAAGCATAGGAAAGCATACTCTAGCAGGTAAAGGTATATATATAAACATATACAGATTAATGTAGCACTGTAGAGGTGGTGTTTAAATTATTTTTAACATATCTAAAACTTACTAGACAAAAAATTTTTTAGTCACAATTACACAATTAAAATAAAAAAATTTGTAATTGTGTAATTTAATTAAAAAATTGTGTAATTGTGTAATTTAATAAAAAAATTTAATTTTAATTAAAATTTTAATTTTAATAAAAATTGTAATTACACAATTAAAATAAAAAAAAACACTCTGACTTCAAAAACACAAAGTGTGTGAGGAAGTAAAAATATGGTATTTTTTGTAAGTGATTTAAGTTAAGTTGTTATCAACTTAAAATAGAAGGTTTTAACAAGATATTTTAAACAGGCTTCATACTAACAAGCAAGGAAAATACCTATAATCGATACACAAAAGATAAATAGAAAAAAATCAAAGCAAATCACTCCAAGAAAACATTGAATAACAACGGAAGACAGCAAAAGAGGAAGAGAAGGACAAAACAACAGGAAGACAAACTAAAAACATAACAAAATGGCAATGGTATATTCTCACTTTTTAATAATTACTTTAAATGCAAATGGATTAAACTCCCTAATCAAAACACAAAGAGTTGCTAAATATGTAGAAAGAAAACCAATATCCACTAATATCCTGTCTATTAGAGAATAATTTTAGAAGTGAAGACATACATAGGCTGAAAGTGAAGGAATGCAAAAAAAATTGTTATACAAATGATAACCAAAAGAAAGCGGGGGTTGGGGTGGCTATACAAAAGTAGCAAATGAAATAGACTTTAACCCTAAAACTGTCATTATGTAACAATAAAGTGAGGTCATTATAAAATGATAACAGCCTCAATTTTAACAGGAATACATAACAATTATATAGTATTAGAAGTCCTACCCAGAGCAATTAGCAAGAAAAAGAAAAGTTATCCAAATTGGAAAGGAAGAAGTAAAATTGGCTCTATTTGCAGATTAAATGATCATATATATAGGAAATCCTAAAGACACAACACAAAACTTATAATTAATGTTTTGATCTGTCTAGCAACTGTAACAAACTACCATGAACAGGGTAGGTTTTAAACAGAAATTTATTTCTCACAGTTCTAGAAACTGAGAATTCCATGATCAAGGCAGATTTGATAACTGGTAGGGGTTTACTTTCTGGCTCAGAAATGGTGCCTTATTGCTGTGTAACAGATACCTCATGTTCATATATTGGAAGAATTAGTATTGTTAAAATGTTAATACTAATCAAAATAGTCTATAGATTCAATATAATACCTCTCAAAATTCCAGTGGTATTCTCTACAGAAATAGAAAAAAATCTTAAAATTCATATGCTACCACAAAATAAGAACCTCAAATCCTTAAAGCAATCTGAGCAAGAACTATCATACATCCTGATTTCAAATCATATTACAAAACTACAGTAATCAAAATGGTATGGTACTAGCATAAAAACAGAAATAGACACCAATAGAATAATTTTAGATTTACAAAAAAGTTGGAAAAATAGCAGAGAGTTTCTTTTGACTTTTATGAATCCTCCACCCTTAAATGTTAATATATTATCAAATTATGGTATGTTTGTTGAAACTAAGAGATTACCATGGATACATTACTTGACCTAAACTTCAGAATTTACTTGGGTTTCATCGGTTTTTCATTTATGACTTTTTTTCAATTCTAAGATCCAATTCAGGGTACCACGTTGCATTTATAAATGATCCTCTCCGAGTTCAAACAGGCCACCTACATGTAACCTATGATCTGACAGGTTAAACCGTTATCATGAACCTTTCTATATTTTCTATTTCAAATTTTCTTTCTCCATATCTACTATTTGGAGTTTCTCAAACTGTGGCCTTATGTACTCGACTGTGCTCATTTCACTGCCTCAAAAACTTATTTCTATTTTTAACACTATTATTCCTTCCAGGACTAGTGCTAGTTTGTCCATCTATTCATTCTTTCTTTTTCTCTTTCCTTCTCTCTCTCTTTCTCTTTCTCTCTTTTCTCTCTTTCTTTTTCAAGCCTTCCTGAATCTATCGACATCCATCACAACAGAAATAATAACTTACTTTCCTGAGCTACTTTTAAATTTTATCATATCATTCAGAGTCTGAATTATGCCAGATATGACTGCAATGTGTCATTCTCTCATGGTACACCAATCTTTCTCAACCTTTTTTTTCCTCAGCACACATCTACCAGTCCCCGCAGTAGTTGTGACTCATCACTGCAATGATTCGCAACAGAAAACTCATGTGACTCTTGCTCTAACATGTTCCCCCATAATCCCAAACATAAACTCTGTGATAAAATTTACATATATATATATATATATATATATATATATATATATATATATGGTTTTTTAAGGCAGATGCTATTATAAGCAATATTTTAACTTTTGTGCCTCACTTATAAAATGAGTTGAGAAACATTTTTTTCCAAAGAAACTAAATCTTTGTAGAAGCAAAAATAGTTATGTGGAAATCAACAAAAATTAAAAAAAGATGTATTTTAGTGTAATGTCTTAAGGCTTATGTGATGGTTTCTGACAGACCAGGGTTTAAATCCCTGATCTTTTACTATCTTTACTACTGGACATATTATTTAAATGCTTTAATTTACAACTTTCTCATCTGTAAAATACAAATAATAATAATACCTATCTAATCAGGTTGTTTTAAAAATTGACTAACAATGTATGTAGATAGAGCTGTTGGCATATAGTAAGTGCTGTGTAAATGCTGTGGTGTGATAATGAGCACAACAGGGAGGAGAAGGATGGAATGTGAAAAGAGATTTTAAAAAATCACGATTCAGGCAAAACTAACCTACAGCGTCAGAACTCAGGACATAAGCTACACTGCGAATGAATGTAGTGTCAGAATAGTGTACAAGGTGGAACTTTGGAGGGCTAGAAATATTCTGTTTCTTGATTCCAGTGCTGGTTATGTGGATTTCTTTAATTTTCAAAAATTCATCAAGCTGTGTAATTATAATTTGAGCACTTTTCTATATGTATGCCATACTTCAAGAAAAATATTATTAAAAAAATGTTCCTGACACTCCCACCATCAACTGCTCTGTGCCTTACACATAATATTTACTGTACTCAATTAACACTTTTGCATGGCACAGCTCACCATTCTTTAAGCTTTTTAAATTATCTTATATTTAAAAACAGATTGTTTTCATGATTCATTCTCTCAGACTCTGCCTCTTGAATATTTTTTCTTCCAATTTCTCCAAATACTAACTTAACAACATCTTTCATCATCAAATATGCATTGGAGAATTATAAAACATATTGATGCCCATCATGAGGTTGGCTTTTTTAAAAACTAGGATTTTTGATTAATAGAATCATGATTTAAGATAAAGCTGCCAGTGGATGAGTAAATAATCCAAGTCAGATAATGATAAAATCATGTTTTTTAATTAAATTGCTTTGCTCAATGCTGAGTCCAAAAGATTGTTAAAATTTAAAAAAAATCATTTTAAGTTATATTCAATTGTTGAATTCATCCTGAAATCAATTTCAAATCTCCACTCTGAATATTTAGTTAAAAAAATTCAGTTGTATGCTAAATTATGCAAAAATGTGCATCTCCCACACTTACCACATCTAAAATTCTATTGGTGTTGTGTTGTGCAAGCATGTACACACTGACCAGTATCTGCTTTTCCTTAGCCTTATTATTCAGTAAGGGAAAGGTCAACACAAATATCTGGTTCTTCACTGGAGGCATCAACAAATTGATGATGAGCCTGAACCAGACCTTCTGCCTTCTCCTCACTTCCTTTCTCACCCACATCACTCCTCAACACACACAGGCACTTCCAAAAGAACAAGCACAAAAAGACAATTATCACATTTAAATTCCACATTCCTCCTCATTTTTGCATATAGATCTACACATATAAAAGGGTCTGCATGCCCACATGCCATATGCTAAGCAATCCTGGCTTGCAGCAACTGTGGAGTGCTTGGTGGAATTCATAGATGTGCATTTATTTAAATTTTGCAGGTTTGCATGGCTCTACAAAGTTCCTTGAGATTGCCCTTGCATTACCGCTGAAATAAGAATGTGACTACTATGCTTTGACATATCTTACAACTCAATTGCATCCTCAAACTCTTCTGATATTTTGAGACCCATTATTTGGATATTAAGCAGTTATCCCTGTGATTCCGGCTCCAAACTGTTGGCTTCTTATCTGTTTCTCTAAGCAGTTCCATCCTCAGACTCAAGCACGAATTTATTCTGGTTTAGTGATATTATCCTCCCATCATCAAGCCGCCTCACATCCTCTGCACCATCTGTTTGTGGTATATTCACTACAGCATTTGCCACCAGGAGGAAAGTATTTAACTGGAGCTATTTCTTGATAAGCACATTATTATAACTTCAAGAGACCTTGAAATTACTGTGTATTTATTATATGTTCTGGGATATTAATTTTTTAAAAAACTTCAGTGTTAATCTAGATAACAAAGGATAACTTAACCTTTTTGTTCTAGGTACATATATTTTCAAAGGATAACTTAACCTTTTTGTTCTAGGTACATATATTTTCACCAGTAAGCATTAACACTAAGAGTTCTGGTTAAAACATGTTTTCCTGTCCTTTCCAATATTTTAATCATTTCGCATAGTCCTTCAAGTAGTGAATACCATACTAATCCTCATTCTAACTATTACATTTCTGAGGGAGGGGAAAAAAAAACTAGATTTGATTCAGTAAATATTAATGGAGAAATAAGGCTGATGTGAATACTGTTTTATAGTTTCACTGTTAAAAATTAAGGGAAGTTCTTTTCCTTTCACAGTCTCTTCATTGTCACTACAGTTCACTTAGGGAAATACAATTTACCAAGTAACAGTTATTTCATTTGTTAGGAAATGCTCCCATTTTATCTTGCTTTGTGCTAAATTTCAATCAAACTTATTTTTTTTTTCCTAGCCAGAGAAAAGTGGTGGAAATTCTCATCAACAGGCAATTCACATTAACACCTTGCAATTTTACATGTGCATACACATATACAAAATATTGATTCTTAACTTCTATTATTTGGTAATTTACGTAAATTGATAGGTATTGGTCATATTATGAATTAGGGTCTCATGCTGCAAATGTTTAACCACTGGGTTTGGGGATGGAAGAGAAAAAAAAAATGAATCACCATCTCTGACTTGTAGTTTGTTAAGGTTTTTGTGGAATAAATACTTCCCCTATGGCCTAAACGCAGCTGGGATATTGTCCACAGAGGACAGTTTCCTAGGGCAGAAAGCATGGGAAGAAGCGTGGAGTGGACATCTAGAGAGACAAATAAAAGACACCTCGCCCACTACATCAAGCATTTAATTTTATAAGAGTTGAAGAAAAGAGATTTGGTAATTGAAGTTTTTGTTATGTTTGGGACATGTGACTTTGTTTAAAAATATTCATATACAATGACTTTGCTGCAAACACACTTACCGTCTCTCAGTCTTGTGTGCATGCTAAGATCTTTTTTGATGAGTCATACATAATTTTTTTAGTGTTATAATTGTTGATTTTTTTCAGCATACTATAAGAGTGCAAATTTTTTTTAATTTTTTTATTTTAGCATATTATGGGGGTACAAGTGTTAAGGTTACATATATTGGCCATGCCCCCTTCCCCCCTCGAGTAAGAGCTTCAAGCGTGTCCATCCCCCAAATGTTGCACATATTAAAGTTACGTATATTGCCCTTGCCCCCCTCCCGCCTCGAGTCAGAGCTTCAAGCGTGTCCATTCCCCAAACGTTGCACATCGAATACATAATTTTTGAGCACATAGGAATTTAAATAATTTTATCATTTAGGGCACTTGACAACTGTGATCTAAACTTAAAATATTATTTAAAGGATTATTCTACTAAAATTACATTTTTTAATTAATTTATAAAATTTGTAGACCAGGACAAATTTTAATATTTCACATTTTACAAGTGGTGAACACTATTTTATTTATTTTTAGTTAATTTTTCAAGAATGCACCTGAGCTGTTAACATAAATTATATATTTTATAATTTAAAGTATAATTTAGACTGGGTGGGGCGGTTCATACCTGTAATCCTAGCACTCTGGAAGGCCGGGGCAGGTGGATTGTTTGAGCTCAGGAGTTTGAGACCAGCCTGAGCAAGAGGGAGACCTCATCTCTACTAAAATAGAAGGAAATTAGCTGGACAACTAAAAACAAACAGAAAAGAATTAGCCAGGCATGGTGGTGCATGCCTGTAGTCCCAGCTACTCTGGAGGCTGAGGCAGGAAGATCGCTTGAGCCCAGGAGTTCGAGGTTGCTGTGAGCTAGTCTGATGCCCCGGCACTCGAGGCTGGGCAACAGAGTGAGACTCTGTCTCAAAAATAAATAAATAAATAAATAATAAAATAAAATATAAACTACTTTGATTTTATAATTTTTGTGATTTGATTCTAAATAATGAGTTGATATAGAAGGTTTCAATCTACCAATATTCCCATAAATATATAGTCTTTATTCCAATATGAAAATCAAAATTGTATACAATTATTACTAAATTTTCTCTTAATATTGGCATTTGAGATACTAGACATTTTGATGAGTCAATCAAAAATTTGGGTCAGAGATTTATGAATTATGTTCCCTGATGAAGAAAATTTTATTTATGAATAATACTTCTTCCTTTTTCTGTTGACTCAATTTTTTATTTTTGTTTTTTGAGTTTGCATGAATAAACTTTATTCAATAATTCTTATCTAACATTAGTTTCCTTCATATACTTACCTTCCCACTATTTATTGCCCAGTCATTCTTCATAATTTTTCACCCTTTGTTAAAATGGAATATAAACCCCAAAGTCTAACCACTTCTTTGGGTTTTTCATTTCTTTTCTATGACGTCCCCATGCACATAAAATATTAACATTAAATGAAATGTGTATGCTTTTCTTCTGTTCATCTGTCTTTTGTTGGTGTAATTCACAGGCATTGTTCACAGAACATAAAAGAGTAGAGAAGATTTTCCTTCCCTCCAGCTTATTCATTCTGATTTTTTTTTAACATTATGGTTTTGTCAAAAATGGATGTTGCACTGGGATCTAAAGGCAATGTCTGACTTCTTATGCCTTCGTTATTACTCATCCTTTATGAACTAGGATAAACTAACAATTTTATTTCTCGGTGTCATACAATAATACTCTATGTTACATCAAAGAGTCTAAATTAAAAGTAAAAAAACCACACATATTCTAATTATAAAATAATACATGCAAAATTATTGGATAAATAATATTGATTAGAAAAGCAGAAAATTTTAAAGCAAACAAATTCACTAACAGATAACCAATACTCTCACTTTTTATTTCAATAACCATTAATATAAATATTTTAGTATACATTTTTTCAGTTATTCTATTTTTATATACCCACATGCACATAAAGCAATGTGCCTCCTTTTTAAAAAATGTTATTTTGTGCTATACAGTTTTGTCACCTCTAGTCCCATACTATTAATATTTTACAATGGTACCAGGAATTACTCTATAACATAGTTTTCATTTTATATATTGTAGTCCATTGTATAGTAAAATATCATTTGCTTAAATAATCTCTTTTTTATTTACAATATTGGTAGTTCCCATTTTGTTATTTTGATAGAAACACAGCAAATAAATATTTTTGTCTTTGTCTACATCTGTATGGATTTCTTTGGAAAAATTTCTAGAGTATGAGTCACACACCTATTAAGACTTTTGATACACAAAGACAAATTCACCTGTTAAAAAACATGCCAAACTGTACTAGCACTATATGACAACACTTGTTTCTGCATGTTTTGATACTGAGCATTAAACTATCTATCTCATCTGTTTCACTGTTGCCAATTTTATCATAGCAAATTCAGATTAATTCTATTTCCTTGTGTCAATTGTTTTTGCTTAAGATACAAACAGCATGCAATCAAATACCAGAAGACATAAATTCACACTTCTACATATACTCTTTTTTTTTTTTTTTTTTTTTTGAGACAGAGTCTCGCTTTGTTGCTCAGGCTAGAGTGAGTACCGTGGCGTCAGCCTCGCTCACAGCAACCTCAAACTCCTGGGCTCAAGTGATCCTCCTGCCTCAGCCTCCCAAGTAGCTGGGACTACAGGCATGCGCCACCATGCCCGGCTAGTTTTTCCTATATACATTAGTTGGCCAATTAATTTCTTTCTATTTATAGTAGAGACGGGGTCTCACTCTTGCTCAGGCTGGTCTCGAACTCCTGACCTTGAGCAATCCATCCGCCTTGGCCTAACAGAGTGCTAGGATTACAGGCGTGAGCCACCGCGCCCGGCCCATATACTCTTAATAACTTGTTATTTATTCACATACTATTTGTCATTAATAAATGAGGATCATGTTTACCACTACTTGTTGGGAAATAATTCTCCAAGAGTCTCTTTCATTTCATTTCTGTCTTGTGATCCTTTTGTTCTGGACTATCTTTTCAAGGATACTTGTATAGGGAAGAACCATCAAAAATAAGGCATTCCCCTGCAGCAGAAGGAACATTTGGTAGCTATCCAGTATGATAAAGTTATGTTTCCCTTTGTGGCAAAAATCAAGTAAGTTGGCCAGCAGCTGCTTTGAAAGAATGGGGTTTCCTAAATTTGTGTTTCCTCAGTGTGACACAAATCCATTTGTATGCCCAGCATCCTCCTGGCCCACCTTCGTGTTGTCCCTATGAGAAATGAGTGGCAGGGGCACCAATGCAATCATGAAGCTCATGGTGTCTGTCCTGCTGTGAGCAATGAAGTCCTTTGTCTCTGTTCCAAGAATCTTGTATCTTCAGTCAACACCTATGGAACTGTGGCACCTGCGGTTAGGATAAAATCTCAGGCCCTTCAGAGATGTTGTCACAGTTGAGACTACCTACATCTTAGGGACAGATTTGGTGGAATGGATGTATACTTACAAAAACAATGTAGGCTTGAGCATCATGCTAAGCAAACATTAATTCAATCTTCGAGTGACCCAAATAGCTTGGCACAAGTAGAGAGAAGGTGAAAAGGAGTGAAAAAAAGAAGAAGGTAGAGCAAGAACAAGGAACTACACATATGTTTTGGGGCCACAGATAAGTACTTGGTCCTCATCAGAAAATTTGCCATTTTTTTTTCCAGGTACAAAATACTATAACCTCTTCCTAGAGAAAACTTGTGCATTGAGCTTCCTTCATTCCTGTTTTGGAAAGGATACAGATGGAAATTAATCAATTGATCAGTAACTCAGATGGTAGCCATATGAGAAAAGGTCATCTTTGTGTATGAAGCATTGATTTAAAATTATATTACTTCTTATAATGTATCATTACACTGATAAATTTGTGTGAGACAAAATCACCAGAAGGACTATAAATAGGCGTTTAGAGGAAATTGGACTTCTAAGCTAAAGCCAGTCTGGTTTACTATAATAGTGACAGGATGAAGTAGTATTTTAATTAATAAAATATATAGCATATTATATACATATTACTATGTATCAAGCATTGGCACCCAATGTTTCTCTTTTCATCAAGAAGGCAAGTTTCTTAGATAATAAGTATAGTTCTTAACATTTGCCATAAAAGTTTTAGCTAACTTATTTCCTTGTTTCCGCTTCTTTGTGTTTGTTTGTTTGTTTTATTGTAAAACATGCATTTTCAGAAAGCATATCAATCAAAAATGCTAAATTTTGTTAAAGCCAAAATTATAATTATTTATCTTTTCCCTAAATGGAAAAGTAATTCAAATGCTTGCTTACTGTATCAGAGGTATTTGGGGAAGACTCTCTCTGTACTTCAGAGACAGACTTGTCACAAAATGCAGAGCTTCTACTTGCTTCAAAGAAAAGTTTTAACATGAAAGAAATAAACAGAAATACAGAAGGCTAAGAATAGGTCATGTTGTAAAATACATGTTTAGTGTTACCTTCTGTTCCCAGAATTAATTGGGAGTAATTGAAAGGTAAGTAAGAATGAGTGGCAGGCTTAATTTTTACTGTTGTCATTTACCATATCATTTTCCTATGTTTATCTTTAAAGTTAATAAAGAACATGTAGATGTGTTATGAATTCATAATATAGCACCAGTTAGTATAATGTTCAGAGACATCACTGTGCATGGAAATAGGAGACCTGGGGTCTGGTTTCAGTGAGGAAATGATGTGTGCATATCTTTTCATCTCTCCAGGACTCATCTGTAGATTTCACAGGATGATTTCAGTGGTTACTCATATCTTAGGAGGTCATAGCACTATATGAGAATATGCAAAAAGGTACAGGGGTGGAGGAAGGAACAATAAACATTAACATTTTGCATGAAAATTAAGAAGGATCATTCAGATCTCTAAATCTATAAAGCTAGTACTAAGAAGCCCTTAACTAGATGATCCTTAAGGTTCTGTGATCTGATCTAAGTCTTAGATCTGACCTAATAAATCCTTGAAATATTAAATCAAATACATATACTGCTAATAAAAATTATATCTACAACTGGCAATTGTCATTATGATTAAATCACTGAACATTAGACTCAAAATGGTCAGCTGCATGTCTGGAACAACAAATATACATAATATGCCTTGTTTTGAAAGAATGGTATAAAGAGCTAAAGATATGCCATATGTTCTTAGTATTAATATAATTAGGAAACCCTCCCTTTGTAATTTTCATTTTCTTATATATTTATAATCAATGTTGAATGAGAAGCTACTTTCTAGAAATTAATAAAAAGATTAAATTTGCAATGACAATAAAATAGAAAATTACCAAGCGTTTGCATGTTGAATATTAAAGTAACATCTCTAGATCATGCACATTATATATGACTGTGGTATTACAAAATCAATCAGTCCTTTTTCATTTTCAACATTTCTGAGTACACAAAAGGCTAATTTTTAAAATATTCTATCAACTAGAAAGCCAATTCAAAAATATTTTTGAATGCTACTAGATGCACAATATATTATAATGGATGGAGCCAATTATATAATTATCCATAATTATGAGCAAATCAAGGGACACATATATATAATGCAACTTTTCTTTCAAAACAATTATAACTTACCAGAAGCAAGGAAATAGACATATGCATAACTTATCTACAGAACAGAGGATTTAGGGGTAATAAAGGAATATAATTTTTCAGTCTTAGAAAAGGGGATAATTAATTTCACTCAAAGGAATTAAGGAACACTCGTGGGGAGCTGGTTGTCAATCTGGGCCATGAAGGAAGGCTAGGATCATCACTGGCAGAGGTGATGAAAAGGAGCATTCTATGTAGGGAGTGGGTGAGACATGGGCCAGGCACAAAGATAGAAAAGCTCAAGACACTTTCAGATAATGCTGAGTTTTCCAGTTTGTATTTGAAACCCAAAGTTTAGAGGATAGAAAGTAAAGAAAAGCACAGATTGAAATTCATTTGTGGAGATGTCTTCTAGAGCTTTTCAATTTACTCTATTCATAATGGGGCAGCATCAAAAGTTCTGAGGAAAACAACAGCATGGGAGATTTGCTTTAAGTATGATAATCTCTGCGCCAGCCTTCACATTCACCATTTCTGTGCACATTACCTAACGCCTCTGAGTCTGTCTCCTCAACAGTAAAACTGAAATATTAATCATAACAATTCCATGACAGAGACAAGATCAAAGTGATTTAGCATATGTCAAATCCTAGCATAAACACAGACAATATTTTTCCTAGCTATAAAAGTGTATGAAAAATAACTGAGATAAAACATTAAGTGAAACATCAACGCAACTGCACATAATGATGAGAGACTTTGAATCAAAGAAAAATAAATCATTATCACATTGATACTTGTGTCCAATACAGTTCTTGAAAAATTGGTAACACACATAGACAAAGTATGGGGATTCTTTTCATAAGATAGTCACTTTTCCTTAACAAAACTATTTCATAAGAAAGAACATTCTATACTCTGGCCATGCTACATAGCATTTATGCACAATGTGTTCAACTGTCATGGCCATCTGTCCAGATAAATGACTTCAACTTTAAGAAAAGAACATATATATTTGCTACAAAATCTGTAGTCCAAAGTTAAGTTTCACATAAAGTTCATTGAGGCAGGAAAATGACAAAATATGAATAATAAAAAATAGATGTTGGTGTTTCTAGGAAAGAAGTATAGTAGTATACAAATCAGTGATGGTTGAATGTCGAGTTTTTGCTATAATAGCATGTGAATCCATTATTTTTATTCATCAGAAATCAGTGCTGTTCTTTTACATTGTAGGATCTATAATGGCCTACTTTTTTATATTCTAACAGCCATCTAGCCCAACCTAGCTAAATAAAGCCCATGTTGGCTATCTGCTTCTTTTATACCTCATTACCTTTCAAAGTGCTATTAGCTCCAGGGAGACCATGGCTAACTTTTTTCCCCTGCACAGGCTCACAGAAAATGTATATTTGATACAATTGAGTGTTACAGGGACTTCCAGTGTTCCTTAATTGTTTATGGTCACTATGAACTCAAAAGCAAAAAGCAACATGTAACTACAATCAAGAATATACTTAAGGTATACCCATTTTAGTTATCAAAGAAAAATTTCCATCATCAAAGCAATACGCCTTTCAGCAGTCCAGCAAATAAATTTTGTTTCTTTACTATAAACAGAACTAGCCTAAGGACTCTGCTGAAGTAAAAGCCTTTCCTTCCTGCTTTCCCCATTTGCTAGCCCTTCTGGTTTACCCCTGTCTGTAAAAAGAAGACATTGCAACTGTCCAGGTTAATACTTGCAACCAACTCATGTGCACATGCTCATAGTCCACCTGAAATCCAAAAGTGTACTTGTTGAACTGAGTTATCTGCTTGGACCAACGCATTTCATGAAATAAAACCTATCATGGCTCAAATATCACTTCATTTCTCATTACTGTATGTAGCCAAATCTTAAGGGAAAAAAATAAGCAATACTTTTAAGCTACATAAAAGCAGACAAAATTTAAAATACACAAAACAAGGGGGCAATTATTGCCATTTTCACGTTTGCTTCTAAAGTTTCAGAGCTTAAATTGGGTTCAATTTTGAGGGGGAAAAAATTCAAAATTGAATAATTTATCCAAATCTCCATAGTATGGAAAGCTCATAAAAAAAAAATATCTCATATGAGACTGTATTTGCTCAAGAGATTTCTGGCATTTTTGCCTGCCTCTTGAGTTAGTAATGCACAGGAGAATAATGAATCTTTCAGAAATTGGCACGGTGGAGTCCAATACCTGCCAGCAAGCAAAAGTGCTGGTGAAAAATTCCAACCTGGAGGTGAAAGTTCCCAAGAGACAGCAATCAGTTGGCATTGTTAAACAAGGGAGAGGCCATCTTTTCTTTACAGATGTCTCCTTTTCCTCACAGGTGATGAGCAGATACTATGAGATAAGTTTGGCTTAATTACTAGTTCCATTTTCATTATGAACGATGTCTTGCTTCTGTTGTTTTTATGGAGAAATTAAGTACTAAAATCACAGAAATCTCTGAAAACCTGCTGTTATGACTTTAAACCATCAACTGCACTAAATTATTTCTTTTACTTTGTTCTAAATTTATAATTTCTCCCTTTGTAGGCTCCTCTTGCTCTTTCTTTTGTAGACTGTAGCAGGAAGATGGACCAAGCTCTATGTACACATGAAATCAAGGTAAGAATACAGAACCAAGTTCAGATTTCAACCAGGTTGTTAGTGGAGTTATAAACTTTCTGATATTTCTGCCCTCTTCACATAAAAAACTTTTTATGGATTCCTTTCCACATACAAAATTTCATAGTGATAGTATTTATGACTTTTTTAAAGGAACAAAGAACAGTGGAACAATAATGACATTCTCATTAGTTTGCCCTTTTTTTGAATTTTTAAAAAAATTAAAAAAAATTTTTAATTTTTTAAAAATTCCTTTTAAAAAAAAAGAATTTAGACATCAGTTCATCTCTATTAGGAAGTTAGGCAGCAAGGGACTGCCTGTGAAATTACACTACAAAAGAGAAACACCTAACTGCATCATTCAGTGTATCCGAGAAGCCTGTGGTGACAGAAACAATCTATATAAGGGTCTGAATGTAGCTGCTACTGAATCATAAATTTCACATTTGCAGGTTTGTGTGAATCATTTCCATTTTTAAGAAGATACAGATACCTAAGCACATTTTCATGCACTTCTAATCTATATTTTTACACTATGTAGATTCCTATCAAGATATAGTTTAGCTTCAATAATATGATTAGGAAATAGTTGGGCCAATTCAGTAAATCAGAAAGATAAATTTTAAGACATATGTGAGTATAATGAAACCTTGAAATTTGTTTCTACAGGAAATCAATATGATATTTTTGAAGGATTAAGAGTAATTTTATATGAATATAAATAAAACTGGCATTTGTCATAACATTAAATACACAAAAGGTGACAAGAATTACATATACTTGTGCTTTATGAAATAAATGTAATCTTTGCCAGATGGCAACACTCTTCTTCATTTTATGTAAATCATTGCCTAGTATTTTACAGAATAAAATCCACAGAATATATTCTTATGTGTGTGTTTCTCTCTGTGTGTAGGGACATATTGTGGTCAGTTTTCAAAAGAATTTTCTGAGTATTGTGGTAAGAAAAATCTTGATATTAAAAAATAATTTAAAATGTACCTTTTTATATCTCCTTCTTTGTGTATATTATCTTGCCATTGGGAAACAGTTACTGATCCAGGAAACAAAACATTTATCAGCTAGGACTCACACAAAGCTTGACAGCAAATGATGGTAATTGGTAATTGGATAGTAAATGGAAGGTTATAATATAACCTATAATAATAATAGGTTATAATTTCCTAATGGAGATGTAGGTAAGGGAAATAGGGAGTGGCAATGCTTTGGGATTGGGGAACACCTACACCAAAACCTGTCTGTTGGTTTTTCATATTGTGCTTATTCAGAAAGAGTGTAAACTAACATTATTTTCACTGAATTAAGATAATAATATTATCTCTGATTCTCTGCTGCGTCTCAGTCATGTTTTGCTAGACAGATGCTGTTGAACACTATCTCAATCAGCATGCTGCTTTAATTATATATAAAGATGTTATCTTCATGCCTGAAGTAATGTCCTCCAGAGGTACCTATCAATGCTAAACTAAGTGCCCCCACAATTACTTGTCTAGCCAGTGCTGCCTTATGTTCTTAAAATCTTCTGAGCATGTGTGTGTGTGTATACATATATATAGTATCTTGCACTTGTGCATATAGCACTTTGAAAGTTCCCTTTTGTATTAATATCAATGTACATCTTCTTTCTCCAAATTGATTTCTTATTTTTCCTTATGCTTCTATTTAACATTTAAATATGTTATTTGAGACGAAAGACTGTTGAAATAAAATATTTTGCATATGGAAAAATTCTGGGTTAACAGGATGCTAATATCACACATTTACTTCATACTTCCTAATGGTATCTTAAGAAGAAAAAAATAGTTGAAATTGATTATGATTACTTCTATTTTATACAAAGGAAACTGTCATTGAGGGAAAAAATATGGTGTAGCAATCTCAGTTCAAGAGACAAGTATGAAAATGTGGACTACTAGCAAAGGTTTCAACCTATAACCTAGTACACTTGCTGTATTATGAGGATTAGGTTGAGCTACAAGTCTTGAAGAATCCTGATTAAATGCATTAAATAAAGTGCATTAAGTGCATTTAATTTAAGTGCATTAAATAAACCAGAAGTTGTTTCTCTATCGTGTGAAATTCCTAGTAGGCATTCTAAGGTGAATATGTTACATCACAGTGCAAGGCCCAGGCCCCTTTCTATCTGCATGATCTTGTCTTCTTGGTCCAAGATATGTTCTAAATATATTATCCATCTTCCATTCAAAGGAAGGAAAGAAGGTGCAAGTGATCTCCATGAGCAGGCATAGGAGATTCCCATTTATCCCTTTGATCAGAAATTACAGCTCTTTGGCAGGTTGAAGAAGTCAGTTTCCATCCTGAGCAGGTACAGGTCCAGCCAAAAATCAGGTGCTGTATCACCATGAAAAAAGAGGAGAACAGATATTGGCGGACAAACAATAGTTTCTACTACAAGCCAATATACAGCATGCTCATATAGGACAGCCTAAATAAAATCTGGACCTTTAGCACCAGGAAAGGAACAATTTATCTATCACATACCACTTTAATAAGACAGTACTGCATGCTATATTAATAATACAGATTAATATTATCATTTCTGAACAGCAATGCTTGAACTCAGATATCTTTTCAGGAGCTGTAAGTCGTACATTATTGGAAAATTAAGTTGCCTTTTTGTGCTAGAAGAAAGTAGCCTATTGCTTCACTTATTTTTTTTCCTTCACAGCAAACGATCCTAAAATTAAGTAACTTAAAGTAGCTACTGTTTTGTTATCTCTTTTAATATTGTGAGTGGCCTGACCTCACCTGGGCAGTTCTGCGCCACATGATGTTAGCTGTGGCTGCAGTCATATGGGGGCTCAACTGTGCAGGTGTGCCAAGATGGTTCACTTAAATGACTGGCAATTAGTGTTGGCTGTCAGCTGGTAGCTCAGCAGGCGCTGCCCATCAGAGACCCTCAACACCCTCCACGTGCCTCACCCTGTGCCTTGGGCTTCTCCTAGAACAAAGACTTTGCTCCAACAGTCAGGAAAGTAAAGCTGTCAGTCTTCCTAAGGCCTTGGTTGAGGACTCCCAGAACATCACTTCTACCACATTCTTTTGACTAGAACCAGTCACAAGATCATCGAGATTTAAAGGCAGGTGAAGGTTTTGAGAGAGTAAGAAAGGGTAAGCTCTATCATTTGCTATACACAGATATATGTGCATAAAGGAGGGAAAAAATATTAGGGGACATATTTAGAGACTGATGATACATGATAGCAAAGATAATAGAAATAGCAAAGAAAATCAACAATTCATTCATTAATAAAACCTTTGGGACATTGAACTGATACTGACAGAAACAAAAAAGATAACCCTTTGGAAGACTGATGTACATATAGGTAAAGATATGTTGGTCCTAGACGGTTCCATGCTAATTCTAAAGTCTATATTCTATAACAAAATTTAGGAACTCAAAGTCCCAGGAAAATTTTAGGTAAATAGATTTACTACTTATCTTTCCCCAAGTCAAATCTCCCACATCTTGTACACTTTCCTTATTATTTATGCACGTAGCATATTCATTTTATACAAAGATGTGACAAATTAAGTGGTACCAATCTGTTTTATGATTTTCAAAGACTGACTTTTTTAAATTCAAGTTCATAAAAACAGTTAAAAGAAAAAGGCCAAATCATTTGAAGCCACATGTAAGATTAGTTTCACATTTTGCCCCAGGAGCATTTTGTTTTAAAGAAATAGATCTATCCTCCTTGTTCCACAAGACTTGAATCTGGATATTCAGTTTTAGCTACAAAATATTTTAAAATATATAGATAATTCTCCAAATGAAAATAACCTGCCAACCAAAATATTCAGCCACCTGCTGTGAACAGCATTCAGTACATTTATTATTTGATGTAAGAACAAAAAATTAAATACTATAAACATGGTCAATATAATATTTAGACTGCATCTGAATTAACAGGAAAATTACTATTGCCTGATACTTAGCACATGTAGAATTTTCAAATACAAAAGAAGGAAAAGACTCAAATGGAGATTCCAGCTAAAATGAAAGGAAGATGCCAAAATGGAAAAATCATTTACTCAGCTCCAAATCCAGGAAGATGCCAATTTCCAGTGTCAATAAAGTTTGTTTATGTTTCACGTTGCCTATAAACGCTATGGGGTGGAAGTAACTTTAATTGATTTTGTTGTTTAAAGGATTGTTCTTTATTCTTTATTTACAAGTATGTTTTCAGGTATAAGCAGTGCAAATTATAGTGTCAATATTGAACATTCAAGATAAAATCAGCTCCTTTGACCTAAAGCTGCTTTCAGGCTGAAGTTTTAGTGTAAACAAAGTTTTTGTTCTATAAGTAAATGCAGCTTCACTAATTTTCATGTTTCAACTAAGGATAGATGATAGAATTATTCCTTGAGTTATCACATATGAATAATAAATACCTATTTATATGAATAACCATTTTTCCCTTTCTTATTTTCCTGGCCGTGATCAAGTTCACAGCCAACATCAGGAACTGAATCATTCCAAATCTTTTCCTCACTACTTTTTCCTTCCTCAAAGGAATCAAGCATTTTCACTACTTACCTTCATCACTTTCAACTGTTTTTCTCACTCAAGACACAGTTGATTCCCCCTCTAGCAATAAATCTCTGTCTTTGCTCAACCATGTCTCTACCATTGCTCAACCAAATCAATCTGTCCCAAGCCTCAATTAAATTAACTATTGGCAGCTTTGTGCTTTAAAAAATTTCTTACTTCATTAGAACAAATGTAAATCACTGTAACTTTCACCTTTCAGATCCTAGTTTTTCCCTTTGAAATAACATGAAATAAATGGATTCTCTCTTTCAGAATAGCATATTAGGAGGAATAAAGGTTTTGGAATCAGACTGTGTCTGTTTATATCCCATCTACCCCTCAGCAGATGTAAGACCTTGGGATAAATTTAACTTTTCTGTATTTCAATTTATTTTGTATGGAAAATAATAAGAGTATCAAGCTCATATGAATTTTTTGAAGATGAAATGAGAATTAGGATACTACTGGTAGCACAGAGCCTAGCATATAGTATTAAAATATCAGCAACCAATTATTTTTCATATCTATGGAAATATATAATTATAATTATTAATAACTCAATCTACCATTTTTGAAATAAATGTTCTCAGTTTCTTCAACTATTGCTAATACGGCATAATTTCAAATGCTTAATCATTTTTACACTTACCTGTCAATATCTCATTTGAATCCTAATTCTTTCATCATGCTTGTATTTGTTTCCTATCACTGCTGTTACAAATTTCCACAAACCTAGTGGCTTGAAAAATTCAAATACATTATCTTAGAGTTTTAGAGGTCAGAAGTATGAAATGAGTCTTAATCTAAAATCCAGTTGTAGGGATGGCTGCATTTTTTTTCTGGAGGCTCTGGGGGAAAATCCATTTTCATGTCTTTTTCATCTTCTAGAAGTTGCCTGTATTTCTGGCTCATAGATCCCTTTCATCTTGAGCAGCAGCAATAGCTGCTCAGGTCTTTTTCAGAATGCCATCTCTCTTGTTCTGATTCTTCTACCTCCCTCTTCAATCATTAAGGGCAATTGTATTACACTCAACCCAACCAGATAAGCCAAAGATGATCTTCCTATTTGGATTAGCAACTTCAATTCCATATGCAACCTTAATTTCTTTTTGCTATGCAACCTAATATATTCACCAGTTCCACGCATTGCAATGTGGACATCCTCGGGGGGCCTTTATTCCATCTGCCACACCAGCCAATCCTATATTCCATTTTTATTCTTCTTTTTCATTATTTCACGTTGTCTTTGACTCTATTAATATAATTCATTATCAGTATTTAACTCATAATCATGAGTTCGTTAAATACTTGATTGATGTAAAAAAAAACAGGGCTCAATCTGAATATTAAAGGATGAGAAAGATTTAAATGGATGGAATAGAGAAGGGAAGTCATTGGAGGCAGAAGAAATTCATGAACGAATAGTGATAAGAAAGAGCCAACTAAACATAAAATGCAATAAAGTTCTCGGAGCAAGATCGTCAATTTAAAAAGTGATAAAAGATAAGAAAGAATAAAGTGAGGCCAATTATAAATGTCTTTGAATACCAAGTTTTAAGATTGTACATAGTGTTATATATAGCCAACCTTGCCAATAGGTGCAATGCACAATTTTGTGTGTGTATATATATATATTTAATATACATGATGTGTGTGAATATTTTATTTTTATTTGTGGGATAACATGAAGAAGTATTTGCCAAAAATGTCACTTCTAGGCAAATTTACAATATGCTTAAATAATTCTCCCACTAACAATGTATTTCTTTGGATTTAACATTCTCATCCTTTTTTATTAATACATAATAATTGCACAAACTTACAGAGTACACATGATATTTGATACATGCGTACAATGTGTAATGATCAAATCAGAATAACTGGAATATTCATTACCTCAAACATTTATCATTTCTTTGTGTTAGAAACATTTCAAATTTTCTCTTCTAGATATTTTTTCTTCTAGCTATTTTGAAATATACAATAAATTATTGTTAACTATAACACATTGGTATTGAACACCAGAATATATTCCTTCTATCTGACTGCATTTTTTTGTTCCCATTAAGTGACCCTTCTTTATCCTCCTTCCCCTTTACCTTTCCCAGGCTCTGGTAACCCTATTATACTCACTACCACCATGAGATCATCCATAAATGTTAAACGCAAATAGTGCTGGGAATAGAGACATGAAGGGTAAACCATTAAGACAGTAATACATTTTAAAAATTACTCTACAAAATTTTTGACTTTTTTTTCAGTTATATCATGAAAACACTGAGGCTACAGATGGGACTGAGTGACTGGCCAAAGCTCATATACAGAACAGGGATTGCAGCTGGGAGAGGACTGAAAACAGAGGGTAGAATGCTGAAGACAGACCTCACCTACCTCTTGATTTTGCTATTAGCTTTTTCTTATGCTCAATTAACAAGAAGCATCCTTTTTTTTTTTAAGTCAAATACTTACATGTTAAGAACAACGTTTTTACATATTACTCAAGTAGGTCAGATTTGAATAGGTTGAGTCTGAAATAACACGTTATGGACTTATCTATTAGCTCATGTTTCATCACTTTTTTCTATGTCATCATCAAAAGCTCACATACCAAAAACTTGACAAGGACGTTACAAAGACTTGGTGCCCACAGGAGGAAAATACTACCGCTTGTGGGTTAGGATTTCAAAATATGAATTTGCAGGGAGATAGAAACATTCAGACTATGGCATTCCATCCCTGCTCCTCCCCCTCCCCCCCATTTATATCCTTCTCACATGCAAAATGCATTCATTTCATTCCAACAGCCCCAAAGTCTTAACTTGTTCTAGCATAAACTTTAAAGTCTAACACTGGAGTTTTTTATCTAAAGCAGATATGGGTGAGACTCAAGGTATGATTCATACTGAGGCAAATTGCTCTTCAGTTGTACACCTGTGAAATCAAAGATGCTATGTGCTTTCAAGGTTTGGACAGGCTAATAGGGTAGACATTCCCATTCAAAAAGGGGTAAATAGGAAAGAAGAAAGGAATAGCAAGGTTAAAACCCAACAAGGCAAATAACATTAAACCTTAAGGCTCCAGAATAATCTTTGTTGTCCGAATGTTCTGCCCTCCAGAACCACTGGGGCGGAGGTCCTACATTCCAGTTCCACTGAGGCAGATGTCCTGCCTCCTGGGCTTTGCCATGCAAGGGTTGGATGCCCTCCACCCCAACTCTCTGGGTGGCCCTACCTCCACAGCTTTGTTGGGCAAAACCCATGCAGCAGATCTCATGGCTGAAGTTGTCTGCAGCTCTCCTAGGCTATAATAGCATGCCAGTGGCTCAGCCAGTCTGGGATCATGAAGGTGACCCCACCCCCCTGGTGATTCTCTGCCTGGGTGGCAAACCCAAGGCTCTAGAGGGCTCCATCCTTTGAAATCTAGATGGAGGTAGCCACAACTCCTGGCCTCTGCACTCTGTACATAGGTTGACACCATGCTGCACACACTCCACAAAATTTTGCTTTCTGTGCCCTCTGGAGGGGAAGCCCCCATGGCCTGAGAATTGCAACTGGGGTGACCAAGAAGCATGGCTACACTGTAGGTCAGGGAGCATAGCCTGAGATGTGAGGCACTGCCAAGCAAGGCATGCCAAGGTCTCTTCTTAGCATTTAAAATGGCTCTGCTTCCCAAGGCCCTTACACTCTGGGCCGGTGATGAAGGTGGCAGCCATGATGATTTCTGAATTGCCTTTCGGGTCAAACAATGGGTCCTGGCTTTTGTTCAGATAGCTGACCAATCTCCTTATCAGATCTTTGGCCACTGTCTTCCTGTTCTCGTCCAAATGAGTTTCTTATTCCTTTCAATATGAATAGGCTGATGGGTTTTCAAATCTTTAAGTTCTGCTTCATTTTCTTTTTTGATATTTGTATTAGTCAGGGATCTCCAGACAAAACAAAACCAATATTATATATCATATTGTACGTTATTATATATTATACATATGATGGAGATTTGTTATGCAAATTGGCTTATGCAATTATGGAGGCCGAGAAGTCCCACCATCAGCTGTCTGCGAGCTGGAGAGGCAGGAAGGCCAGTGGTCTGATTAAGTCTGGGTCCCAAAGCCTAAGAATCAGGGAAGCTGACAGTGTAAGTCTCAGTGAAAGTCTCAAGGCCGGAGAACCAACAGCGCTAACGGCCTAGGGCAGAAGAAGGTGGATGATCCAGCTCAAACAGAAAAGACAGAATTTGCTATTTCTCCTACTTTTTGTTCTATCCTTTTTGTCTAATCCTCAATGGATTCCATAATGCCCATCCCCATTGGCGTGGGCAATCTTCTTTACTCCACCCTCTGATTCGAATACTGTTTCTTCTGGGAGCAAACCTCACAAACACACACAGAAATAAATTTTACCAGATATCATATCACCTTTAGCCCAATCAAGTTAACACATAAAATTAACCATTGCCCTATAATTAGGGTGCTCACATAATTTGGCATTCAAAATGAGGACCCATTGGAGGCTGAAAGTGCAAAATTAATATTGCACTGAGACAAAAGGAGTAAACTAAGACTTCCTAGAGAAAGTTATAACCTAGGATTACCCTAGATTACATAACAAAATGGTGCAATCTGCATGAGTGTAAATTAAGTTATTAAGTTTATACTCACATGTTTAGGGGAATCTCACATTGCTGATTACCATAAATGTGAAATTCCTACATAGAGAAAAGGGGGCAATAAGAGGGACAAATGCATCTTTATAATTTCATTAATACTATCTTGATTTGATTGACTGCTTTCAGAGGCTCATGGACAAATACAATATGAGTCAAAAAAGCAAGTCCACATTGGCCCTATGTAGTCAATGTTGGAGAACAGAAGGAAACTCTCACAAAATTGGCTAGATAAGCCTCAAGTTCAAGAATGTGTGCTGTGAGGAATGCCTTGGGAAGCATAAAGTTTGAAAGAAAGCCAGTGTGGGAGAAGCTACTGGGAAAAGGCAACGGAAGTCCATGGCACAGGAAATGAGTAGGGTGCAGAGAGCCTCTGATAATGCTGGGAGGATGTGCAAGCTTCTGAGAGAAGTCTGGAGGAGGACAGGAAAATTAGCATCATTGAATTGGAGATTTAAAATGGCTGAATTTCGCAGCATGTAAATTATACCCTAATAAAGCTGTTAAGAAAAGAAAGAATTTTAAAACTCATGACATAATATTTATTTCATCACGGCATCTCTAATTTCAATAACTATATACTTTTTGTGAACATTAAATCACAGACATGCCTTTTACATGACTCTGGTTAAATAACAGTGCCAGAGAACAGTGATTAATGGCTCTTTGTTACACTGAGGAACTCTAGGGACATGGCAGAGGGCTCAGTTATTGACCCAGTCATAATCAATAATTGTGTGCATTATTTAGATTAAGACATCTAAGGCTACTTACCAAATGTTCAAGTGACCCCAAGCTCAAAGGCAATTGCTAAGGGGATGACAGAATCAAGATTCAAAATTATTTTGACAACTTGGAAAGTTGGACCCAACCCAGTACAGAGAACAGGAATATTCAATTTACATATAAAATTAAACAGGAGTATATTTATTATATATGTTATATATTGAAATTAAACAAGAAGTATATGTTACAAATATCATATATGTATATGTATTCTTGTTTAATTTCAATATACATAATTTTATATATTATATATAAATTCTAGTTACACAGAATTCTGTAGTTACACAGAAAATAAAACGTTCCATGATGAAAGGAGAAGGGTTTCTGTTATAGTAGACATGAAACTTAATGATTTCAAACAACAAAGGTTATTTCTTGCTCATGCCTTGTGCCCATCATGAGTTGGCAAAAGGGCTCTTTGCATCGGGGTCACTTAGATTTAAGAGCAAAGCAGCCCTCATCTCAGTCTTTGCTGGTTACTATACCAGAAAGAAAGTAAAAGCTTCTAAATCCCTGATCAGTTCTTAAGACTGCCATCCCAAAGTGATACATATCACTTCCTCTCACAATCCATTAGCCAAAGAAAGTCATTGAGCCACACCTAATTGCAAGGGGGCAAGGAAGTGCCATCATGCCCTGTGTGCAACAGGTGGATAATCACAAATATATGGCCAACAGTACCAATACCTATTGTAAATTGCATGAACAAAAAAAGTAATGACTGTGGTAGGCAAAATTCTCAAATGACCCCCAAGATTTCTGAAGCCCACCCTCTCCTCTGGGGATAAGCCCTATATAATCCCCTCTCCTCTAGTGTTAGCTAGACGTGTGGGTACAATGAATTTAATCCTGTGATTAGGCATTTTTTATGACCAAGGTAAAGGAAATCTGCAGATGTAATTAAGGTTTTAAATCAATTGATTTTGAGATAATCAAAAGGGAGATTATCTGGGCTGGACCTGAGCTAATCAACTGAGCCCTTAAAAAGGACAGGGTGCTTCCTGAAAAGAGATTCAAAGCATGAGAAGTATTATTCTGCTGACTTTCAGAAAGTCAGCTGCCAAGAGAGGCAGCTAAGTGGCTAGGACCCTTGGGCAGCCTCTTGGAACTAAGAGTGACACCCCAGCCAACTCAGCAAGAAAATAGGGACCTAGTCCTGTAACTGCAATAAAACAAATTTCCAATAACCTAAATGAGCTTGGAAAAGAAAATTGAGATCTCAGTGAGAACACAGCCCAGCTATCACAGCCCAGCCTGAGCCCCAAGAAAAGACTCCTGGTCCATGGAGACTCTTGAGATAAAAATGTATGGTAAGTCATTAGCTTGTGGAAATTTGTTAGGCAGTGTAGAAAATGAATATAATTACAAAAGAATACATTTATAATATATGATATTTTAAAAGCCAAACACACAAGGTGCAAAAGACAAATGATCCCATTTTGGCTTAAAAAAATGTCTACAGTATGTTTGTTTCGGAAAACAATTGTGATGTTTATATGATTCTGAGCGGAAAAAACACAAAGTGTTTTTCCTTTGCTCTCACCCCACAACAATCAACAAAGAAGATTTCTGTGACCAAATGTGTGTGGGGTTTTCCCACACACACCAAGCAAGTAATCAATTCTGTAGCAGGCACCAGCTGTGTGTCCTCCAATTCAATTCCATTACTATCCACCTGGAAATCATACAGGTTGGGGGCTGAATTCCACGAGACCACCCCTCACTTCTTCATCTCTTTTTTTTTTTTTTTTTTTGAGACAGAGTCTCACTTTGTTGCCCATGGCATCAGCCTAGCTCACAGCAACCTCAAACTCCTGGGCTCAAGCAATCCTCCTGCCTCAGCCTCCCAAGTAGCTGGGACTACAAGCATGCACCACCATGCCTGGCTCATTTTTTGTATATATTTTTAGTTGGCCAATTAATTTCTTTCTAATTTATAGTAGAGACGGGGTCTCGCTCTTGCTCAGGCTGGTTTCGAACTCCTGACCTCGAGCAATCCGCCCACCTCGGCCTCCCAGAGTGCCAGGATTATAGGCCTGAGCCACCACGCCCGGCCCACCCCTCACTTCTGATGCCAGTTGCAAACCCCAGGTTGTTTTACCTGTGCTTCTGACCAACAGAATAATTTGAATATTTTGCTAGAGTAGCTCATAACACAGGCAAAGATCTACTTATGTTTATCAACTTATTATAGGATATTACAAAGGGTACAGAAGAAGAGATGCACAGGGCAAGGTACGGGCAGGGGTGTAATGAGCTTGCATGCCCTTTCTGAGCACACCACTCTCTAGGAACCTCCATGTGTTCAGCTGTCCAGAAGCTCTGTGAATACTGTCCTTTTGGGGTTTTATGGAGGTTTCATTAAGTTGATGTGATTAATTAAACCATTGGCCGTTGGTGATCATTTAATCTTCAGCCTCTCTCCCCTCCCTGGATGTTGGGGGTAGGGCTGAAAGTTCCAGCCCTCTAATCATGCTTCGGTTTTCCTGGTGGTGACTGGCCTCATCCTGAAGCTACCTATGGGCTGCCAGCCACCAGTCAACTCATTAACATACAAAAAAAACCCACATCAATTTATAGATTCCAAAGATTTTAAAATTTATATGCCAGGAAACAGGGACAAAGACCAAATATATACTTCACAATATTATAGCTGTCAAATGTTAACAAATTGTGGTTAAAACTAGAAACTCCTTTGTCCAGTATATGCTGCCATATATATAAAATCTTATCTTCATAATATCCTTAAGGTAGTTATTTTTATCACCATTTAGGTAATAATAAACCGGGTGACATTTACTTTTCTTTTTAAGGCTTTCATGTACTTTCAAAATGCAATAGAGCCAATGTGTTTTTCTTTTGTAGTTTGATATGTATAAATAAAACATACTTTTATTTTAAAAATTATTGCCCAAATTTACAGAAGAGTAGGCAGCAATTTACATTCAGAATAACCCACTATCGACCCAAAAAAAGAAGCCGAGGCACAAAATATAATTTTAAAGGGTTTACATGAGCAAAAGTGAGGACAGCTGCCAGGGAAACACGTCCAAGTTGCCTTGGGAAATGCTCCATTCAGCCTTTGTTATAAGCAGGTTTTTAAAGGCAAAAGGGGACAAGGAGTGGGCCGATACAGAGTTGTTGGACAGAAATTCTCACTGGCGTACAGAAATAACATTGATTCATGATTCGCTATACATTGTTCATCTATAGGGTATGAGCTATGGTGTCCAGCACTGTTAGATTAATCTATGACTACTTGGTGTCAGTCATTCTAGAATCCACATAACAGGTAGCTTCAAGAAGTGATTACTTGTTTCAAAGGGGAATGAGACATTCACATTTCAATGCCTCTCTGGGCCTGATCATTTAAAGGGTGCTTGCATTCCTCAGATAAAAAGTTTCTTTTCTTTCTTAACCCAAACTGTGAACAATGGTCACAAATCTAATGTGATCCAACAATTAAATGAAATGACAAAAATGACCATCTTGGTCTGATTTAGTAGTCTTTCTTGTACTGAACTGGGTAGTCTAGTATGGTTTATCAAATTCCATGACTTCTCTCTTTTAGTTCACTTGGCTCAACCAAATTTCCCAATCTCTCTTGGACTTTGGAATGATCCTCTGAGTCCTATCCAGCGGAATGGGATTCAAAGTGACATATGCCACTTATACGCCTGGTACATGAAGGCCCCCTCTTTCTTGCTCCTCCATTATGCTCTGTCCCCCTTCTGGCTAACTGGGAGGTCATGCATGGTGACCTTAAAGGCCTGTATTAAAGATACTGGAGCTCCCATCAATCTGGGTATCTGAGTTCAGCCTCCCTACCCTACCCTACCCTTCCCATCCAGAACTGCCCTGGACAGCTATGTGAATGAACCATATCTTTCTTTTGTGTTATTATATTACATATGAGGTCTGTTATAGCAGTTAATTAAGCACTTACTCTATTCCGGACTGTCTGCTGAGATACTCCATACATTATTTGCAATCCTCATTACTCTAATTTTATATATGATGAAACCAAATCTCATGAAATTTTGATCAATCATCTCAGGTTGTCCTTCCAACTAGTTAATGAACAAGCAGAAACTGAAACCCAGGTCTTTTAAAATCCAAATCTATTTAAAATATGCCTCTGCAGTATTGTCATAATTTTAGAGGGATAAAAACAAACTAGATTGATTTGGAGAAGAAGAAACAGAGAATTGAAAAGTGTCCAAACATTTCCCTGCTAGGAATATTTTAAGGAACTGGAATTATATATGCCCTGAAGAAAAAAAGATCAGCTTGAAGTATTTGAAGTCTTGCTATTTGGGAGTAGGAAGAGTATTGTTCTTTGCAGCAGAAGTGGGAGATCTAGAGAAGAATTTCAATTCAGCATAAGAAATTTTCTAATAACCAAAGCTGTTCAATGGTGGGATGTACTGTCTTCATTTATTAAATCTTCCATGTATTCAGCCAACCTGGAGTTCACACTCCATGCTAGCCATTCTACTAGGTGCAGATGATACTAAGATGAATAAGATTTAGTTTATATCATTAATAATTTACTTTCTAGAAGGGAAAACAGCATGCAAAAAAAAAAAAAAATACCTGCAGTATAGAACAATAACTGTAACAATTGCTTGGAGTAGAAAGTGCCCCTATTTGACTTTGCCAGGCAAAATGCTCTAAAACACTGCTCTGTGGATTAGTGCAATACTTTGCTAGTCAGAATAAAATGAGAAAAACAAGAAACAAGGCTGATATTTTCAAAAGACAAATTTATTCTTTTTTGTGTTTATTTACATTTTTCTTTTTTGATGTCAAATTTTATGAAATGATATGGCTGCAGCTGGTGGCTTCTTTGTTACTTGTGTTATATTTGGTGTTAATACCTTTACTTTGCAAACTAAAACTTTAGCAACCTATGGTGTCTCAGAAATTTTTAAAAGGAACATTGCAAGCCCATTGTAAACCATATTCTAATTTGAACTGAACATTGAAAACTAAATAAGGGTTTACTAGGTAAATGTACGTTTACCAGGTAAAAGTGTGTACTCAAAAAACACAGAGATCCAAACACTGCCCAGTTTATATTTTAGTTCTTAACTAACCTGGCCTTGCTGGAATACTGAATATCTCAATAAGTGTGACAAAAAGAGCAGGCTGCAGAAATTGATAGGGGCCATATCATATATGGCTTTTTGTACCACGCTAAGGGGTGTTGAAATGATCCTATAGGCAACAGGGACCTATCAAACATTTTCAGGTTGTCAGTCAGTGCAACAGCAGTTTTAATGTGGGCCCTCAGAGCATTATTCAGTGCTCACTTCATTTTATCTTGTCCTTGAGTTTTTATAGAGTGTTATTGTGACTTTTTAGACCTGGCCGTTCTGCGCAATAAAAAATAACATTCATATTAGACGGCTCTTTCACCCATACTCCAAAAGCAATATTTTCTTAGGATGTTTCTTTCTGACTTATATTTAGCAGAAAAGATGAAAATAACCCAATTCTGTTTATGTTGTAGAAAGAGTATGGCCTTACGTGAAGGCTGAATTGAAAGAGAACACTGCGCTGAAACACACAGGACCGGTTAGAAGCCTGATACAGCAGTGAGTAGTTCCCTGAGGTTGGGAAGACTTGCAACATTAAATATTACCACCAAGGCTCACAGTCCTCTCACAGAAATGGTATCTTAAGAGGATACATTAATTTCCTTTTTAAAGGAACATAAACATAATAAAATAGTACATATATATAATAAATAAATAAAAATTTTAGAAAAGAATGATCATGGTTAAAACCACAAAAAGGTTACATTTCAATCTTTATCATTGCTTTCCTGTTTTCTCTGGTCTGAGAGACTCCACGCTTTCCTGCTTTTCCTCCTAATCTGAATTTTTTTAAAAATAGCATAAGACACTTCCTGACATCATCTCTTTAGAATGTATAGTAGCTTCCTAAGATAAAATACCACACATTATGTACCACTTCTGTGCAAAGCTGACTACAATCTGTTAATGTATAGACATTCTCATGGAGACAACATCTATACTACAAGTTTACTAAAATTCCTTAGGCAAAATAAATTTATAAAATAAAGCAAAACCCAGAATCACAACAAACTGCTATTTCAAAGAGCCTTGGTAAATCAATACTTCAAAATAGTACTTGAATTTAAATCTTTGAAAGGATGCGATTTGAATGGAATCAAACATAACATAGCTATTCCAACTGAGACTCATATTTAATCAATATTTTAATATTCTTTTGCTTAGATGTTAGTTACACTAAAGGTTTTAGTAAAACTGCATTCAACACCATAGACCGCTCAACCTTCCCTCCACAAATTACTTCTTGATCTCTAGAACTAATAATCAAGCATATTATAATTGGTTTTTGTTAAGCAACTAAGATCTCAGTTCTTAGCAATGGCTGCTAATTTTTATATGCCACAGTAATGAACATTAATCTCTTGTTTTTTTATCTGTTGATTTTGACTGCTGAGAATATATAGAAACTGTAGCTGATGTTACGATGCATTGAAAAAATTTTTTTCAGTATGCTAAAGCAACCTTAAAAAGACACTAAAAATATGTATAATTAAGTTAGTTTCTCAGTCAATGCAATAGTACTTTTAATGTGGATGTTCAGAATGCTATTGGGCGCTCACTTCATTTTATTTTTAACTTGAGTTTTACAGTCAGGGAGTATTACCTTTTTAGACATGTCAGTTCTACGCAATGAAAAATAGCATCCATGTTACACAATCTCTTCCATTCATACTTCAAAAATAATACTTTTTCAGGATGCTTCTCTATCGCTTATTTTTTATGTGGAAAAGATAAAAATCGAGAGAAATGATCATGGCAACCATTTTCCCAAAAAGCAGGATGCATCTGCAAAGGGAGGTCTGACTCAAGTCTACGTTGTGCTCACTCCCTTGGTCATCCAGGATACTGAAACTGAAATCCTACGTGGCAAGTTCCCTGGAATTTCACATTTCAATTCTGTCCAGTCAGTAAATGTTATTTTGCTTGGTGCTTAATCTAGTTAAATAAGGAAGAAATTTCCACAAAGTTTGGTACCCCATCCAAAACCAACTTTCTCATATGAACATAAACATTGATTCAACAGCTCTAAAGGTCCTGAACTTTAGGGTGTGGGATGAAACTCTTCTGTGGGTTTATGTCTGGTGTTTGCTGTTTTCCAGTGTTTATGCATCAGATCTCACTAGCAACGGCATGACAGGCTAGATAAGCAATGTGTTAAGTTTTATAATAATCTGAAAAACGTATCATTTAAATTTAAAATAAGCCAGACAAATACTCATGCGTGATCTCTGTTAGGTGTGTACACAAAGAGGCTCTGGTATCAAATAAAGGTCTATAACTGAGCTTAGCTGCTCTACTTTATATAAACAGCTTTTATTTCCTAATTCGCCATGGTAATGATGTGAGGTAACATATGTAGCCTACAAGGTCACGTTCCACCCATAATCCATCCGCTCTGGTGGCTCCATGGTAGCAAGCTGTACATTCTTTGTTTTTAACTTAATGGCCACACGTTATGCCATTTTGTGAGACGCAGGTTCATTAGACCTTCTGTTCAAGTGCCTTAAGGCCACCATTCATTCTGACTCTGCAATTACCAGTGACAATTTTTATATGCAGCCAAATTTTTCAATCACAGTGGGAAAGGTTTGCATAATTTGTGGCTTTTTGCTCTTCACTCTGATAATCTCACATTGGAAAAAAAAAAATGCTATTCACATTGGAATAGCATAAATGCTGCCTGTGCCATTTTACTGTTTTTCAAAAGAGCAAACTCTAGGAAAGGATCTATTGAGAAATAAAAGATTTTAGCACATCTGGTTTTTTATAAACAGTTTGTATTGGACTGTGACAGATATATATTCCGGGAGGAGGTGTATCTAGTGATCTTCCTTGTTGATCATACCATGTAAAAGCACCATTTTTCAAAGATATTTAATTCTGTGAAATCTGTTCACTGTAAGTCACACCATTAGGGGAGTTCTCCCAAGTTGTATAGTGCTTTTGAAATTAATCTTGAAAGCAATCAACCAAATTTTTAGATCATGAGTTACTGTCGCTGAGCCTCTTCTACTAATTTAAGAGATGCTGAGTGGAAGTCAGGCAAGACTTTAAATCACTTCTGGCCAAAAACTTGGAGTGAATCCATTACAAACATGATGGTATGCAGAGACTCTAATTGGAAGACAAATAAAGATAGAGCTATTCGTATGCACGATCCTGGGGTTTGACTTGTAGGTTATCAGTACATAGCGACCTCTACCAGATTTTACAGGACGGAAAGAGTCTGTGCATTTAAATAAACAAATATGAAATCATGACAACTGGTCATTATTTTCAAAGATTACATTCTGAAACCATAAAAGCGTAAAAGAGATTATTTCCGCCCAGGAATTTTGTGGCTATTTGGGTAGATTATAAGTGCTTGAAGATCAGAGAGGAGCTTTAAAGAATATGTCTAGAGGTCACAGTATTAATTAAACCAAAGCTGAGGGGGGAGAGAGAGACAGAGAGGGAGGGAGAGAAGGGGAGAGAGAGAGAAAGTGAGCAATATGGCAGCAACAACAAAATGCTTTCCTTGAGAAGTGAATTAAATAGTTTGAGTAAAGCGCACACAGGAACCACATATCAATAGTCCAGAATTTGGGGGAGCTCTGGGTTGACTTGCAAACCCAGAAGTGAATGGAGCTGATCTATTGATCTACATTGCAAACACCTTATTCAACTCTACTTTGCAGCAGCAACAAGCCTACATACAGGTCAGCTGCGTCGCTCTAATGCCTGCGACCTGGGTTCCAATCCTAAAATAAACTGGTGACTAGGTGTGGCATTTCACGTAAATCACTTAGTCTTCCCGACCATTGGTATTTGACTGTTCAGGCTTCGCAGTAAATATGTACCATTCATTTTTCACCTATTCGTGAATTTGGGGAGGAAACAAACTTCTCTGTGGAGAAACAGCACTGCCTAAAACTCTATTGCTCTTCTGTTCATTGATGAAACCAAAACGAAAGAAGTTAGCCCACTGATAACAAACACCACCTGGCACGTAATAATATTATCAACTCTTCCCTGGCCTTGCAATTTCCCCATCCCAACACTGGCTACTGCCACAAATTCCTGGAATTAATTCAATGTACAGGTCCTTGTTTCCAAGACCCTAAGTAAGTTGCTAGGATACCACTGGGACCTTTTAACATATTATTTCCCTTTTCTCAGTATACTACTGGAGAGGCAGGTCCTTTTATAAATTGGAACATAATATATTTCTCAACTTGAGATATAACAATCCACAGTCTGTATTGCATATGATTGGCCATGTTAAATTTAGCAATGCAAAGCCTGCTTGGTGATAACTGTTGGACACTTAGACCTAAATTCTTTAACAGTTTAACCTCAGTATATACTTCAAACACTTGAATCTATGCTGCAAACATGTCAACCACTGATAATTAGTGAATACAAAAATGTGGTAAAGAAAGAAAACTTCCGGGTAAAACTGGCATCATTTTTGTGCATGTGTGTCCCAAATATTTTATGTGCTTCATTAAAGAGGCACTATATTATCCAGGTAGATTTATGATGAAGTCATTTTCTAGTTTTCTATTGAACTAAATGAATAACCATCTATGGAATATTTAGGCCCCACCCTAGTCCACTTTCTGTGAGAGGAGAATAAGGGAAGTGAACATGTTACTTGGTTGTTGAATAAGTAAGTTGCCAAACAGCATGCCCTTGGGTGTCAGACCCCAACCTGCTTCTCAGAGACAACCTGGTCCTGCCTTTTGAAATTCAAATATGTGACTTTTACCATGTATGTTCAAGAATATCAATTTATTTAAAATTAAGTTTAAAACAAAAGTCACATCAAAATTATAAAACTAGAATAATCCATGATAAATTCATGTCCACATAACCTCAATATTATGGATTCTATTATGAGTTCAAATTTACCTAGGTTTATTTTTGTTGTACTTACCATTACAAGAAAAGAATTTGCAGTATGTGAATTAGAGAAATCTACTGCTTTAGTGTACAGCTGTCTACTCATCTAGGCAGTCTGAATCTTTTTCAGTTTGGATCTACAGGCATGTGTGTGGGGACCATTTGACCGCTGTCTACAGGAAGTTGAATTTACTCAGCAACTCATGAATTTTGAGTTCACAGAAGATTTTATAGATGAGATAAAAGAAATAGTTCTAGTCCCGCAGCCCATAATAATTGCATGAAGTAATGTTGGATTTTGTTTCTTCAATCCATCTTTTTGCCACCACCTGTGGTCCCCCAATTCCCTTCTGTGACAGCTCCTCAGGCTCTGATTTGCTGTGTGCCAAATATTTCAACCATTGCCCAATTCCTCTGCTTCTGCACAGCTCATCTGGGAACGCAGAAAGGCCAAAGGCGGTGTAGCCCTATGGTGTGACTCCACATAATCCTGGGAGAAAGGAGACTCGTACTCATCACCCCAAGAGGTTTGATACCATCTTCTAAGAAAAATCTCAAACCAAGCTAATGTGTCACCCGAACCACTTGCTGAAAAAAAAAATTTAAGAGATCTGAGGTTTGAAGAACAGCTGTCCGCTGAAACATCAAAGTGAACTCAACTGTTTCCTACAAGAGTCGATCCCAGTGTCTAGGATAGCTCCTCCAGAGGCTCATGCACAATGGGATATGAATGAAGATTCAAAAAGAAACATTTAAATTACTACACAAAGGGAGATTCTAGGAACAATAATAGAACTTGTATGAATTGTGTAAAAAAAACCTTTGAATAATGGCTTCTCCCCTAATTCCATAACCTTTTCCCCAAACTCAAAACACACAGCTAAAAGGCAACAAAAACAAAGAAGAAAGGACCAGACAACCTCAATAGGTTAAGAGGATTTAATAGATTAAATTAATGGGCTTTCTTACCCTAGGGGATGTTCTGGATTAAAAGACAATATTGGCAGAAATAGTCAAACCCTCTGCTTTAGTATAGGATTGCTCCTTTCAAATACAGAGAATGCAAGGTTTCTAATAACAAGTGTGTTGGGAAATGTCAGATTCATATTGTTGATGCCTTTTCCCTACTCCAAAGTACTTCCAACATTGAGTTCTGGGTAAAAATAATAATAATAATCTGGGTTTTTTTTCTATATTTTTCCTCTTTTCCTCTTATTTAACAAAAAAAGAAAAAGAGTAAACCATTTGAAATGAAACTGACAGATTAACCAGGTTTGTAAATTCCAACAGAGTTAAATGCCCAAGTCCACCTTAGCTGCTGTGCTAGTCACACTCACCTGGTAGCCTGTCCCTGCAAATGCCAGGGAGTGCTACATGCACTGTTTTTATTTCTCAGAAGTCCTTCTGTCCACAGAAGGTCTCTTCTTTCCTATTCTCTGAAGCTGTTATAAACCACACTGGCCACTTGAGGACCCACATTTTAACCTTATCCCATGAACCTAAGCTAGAGTCAGACTTGAGGAAGCAGTTCCTCTTAGTCTTTCCCCAAAATGCTGTGTTTCCCTGAAAATAAGACAGGGTCTTATATTTATTTTTCTTTGAGAAGTCACCCTAGAGCAGGGGTCCTCAAACTTTTTAAACAAAGGGCCAGTTCACTGTCCCTCAGACCGTTGGAGGGCTGTTGGAGAGTGTGGCACACATTCCACACATGCGCACTGTGGGCCCTGGTCGAGTTGGCTCCTAAGCAGGACAGGCAGCAGCGGTGGGCTGGATAAATGTCCTCCACGGGCAGCATGTGGCCCGCAGGCTGTAGTTTGAGGACCCCTGCTAGGGCTTATTTTCAGGGGATGTGTTATTTTCCCCTGAAAGCCTCAGCTTGCAGCACGCACAGGATGGCCGGGACCTGACAGGGGGAGCCAACCTTGTTGGTGGGGCTGCCAGCACCTTTCTGGTCACCTCTGGGACAGCTACGTTTATCTTACAAATGGCCTAAGCCAAAATTAACAAAGTTCCCCCAAACAGTTTAACCTAAGCTACTTGCAGAAAACACATTATCTTCAGTTTCCCATAACCCTACAACAATCTCTACAAATAGAGAAACTGAAAAGGCATGATTGATTTTGCATTGTTCTGTTTGGTTTTCTAACAAGGAGGTCAGAATTCTCTAATGAAACAAGCGATGGTCATATCCAGATGTTGAGTGCTTTTTCTAATCAAGTTTCCATTATTCAAACAGGGAATAATGCTCTGACAATTCTGTTTTGGAATTACTTTCACTGACGATTTACATGTAACATGAGGAACGTCTCATTACTTTATGACCATCTCTCATAAAGGTCATAATTTTCTTGAAGAAAATAATATAGTGTGAGTTAGACACAAAGTTGCAAGCCTCTATGAGAAATGATCCAGTGTTACTATTCAAGACAAAGGCTGTGGAAATCTTAGACCAGAGCTTTGAGTCAAAACAAAAATAAAGCAAGCTGTGCCTTCTATATATGCCTGAGGCTACGTCTACAAAAACTTCCAGTTAAGAGTAAAATATTCAGCCAATTAGTTTCTTATGCACTGCCAAAAAATCTGATTTGATCTGGTTGCTTATTTTATTTATTTATTTTTCTTTGTGACCAGTTGTTGAAAAGAACTTACCCAATCAACTGGTTATATTATATGCATAGACTCAGTTTCAGGAAAATCACTGTTTCAGGAGCAGTCTATAATCATTAAGCTAAAAACATAAGCAAAATACCTTCAAGAATTTTATGACTTAAAAAAGATAATTATGCTAAAAATATCCTTCATAATCACGATGGTTTAGTCTCAACTCTCTATAAAGCCTGCAAAATGTAGTAAGAATTTAAACTTCAGGTGCTTTGGCACCTATTAATAGTATAAGTTGAATTTCCAACAGTAAAAATTTATATGAAAAATTGGCTCTCTTTTCAAATGTTTAAATGTTCGAGTGTTTGGGGTACAACGCTATAAGTTATCATGCTCATCTAAGGGGACTTAAGATAAAATACTCTTTGTGGAAAAGCCAGGAGGATATAGAATTGAATGTCAAGGTCTAAGTTTTATGTGAATGAAACAGAGTGCTGTATATTGGAATGCCTTGAGGAGTGCAGGCAGCAGTAAAAAAGTCTCAACAGAGAAAATGGTCCATTTGTCATCTGAATTTCAAGGTCATTGCACTGGTCTATATGGCAAGTGTGAAATTAATTACTTCTATTTCAGATTTAACAATAAGAAGATAACAAAACAAAAGTGAATATAAAGGTGTGTAGTTCAGTACAATAGACTGAATTATCCTAAATTGTGACATGATAATTATTGACTACAGCACTGATGATCCCACCATGTAAATTCATATATACAGAAAGTGCACACGCACCCACATACAGAGAGCATGGACTGTGTAATTGAGAATTTGTGGAGTAGGTTTACGTATCGTATTTCTTTACGAAATATTAATCAGAAACTCCATTTAGAGGTAAAGTAATCCTTCATATATCAAAAATATTTTTTGCAAAATGAGAAGGTGAAATTCAGACATTTGAACAAAAACATTGAAATCTGTTAGGTCATACCAAATATTATTGATTATATGTAAAATTTATGGTGAACACTTGGAGAAATTTTACTGCTTGAGTAATACAAAGTATTATTATTAATATCATTGTTTTATTATTATTTGTATATAAAATATCAGATACCCCATTAAAATTAATTGAATTTTAATTATCAACAAAGTGTTCAAAACACTGATTCTTTCAAAAATGGTGACAAAGAGGATATGTTTCATTCTTAATGTCTTGAATGAAAAATCCTTTACACACTGAAATGCAAACTATTCCTAAAAATTATATTTAAGGTTTGCTCTACCCTCACTTATCTTTATGGAGGAAGAGCTAAGTAATTAATCTTTCTGTAAATTACTTTTATTGGTAAGTCCTGACTGAAGTAGTCCCTGATCTATTCTTAACAGGCACTTATTAAACATATGCTATACATGAAGGCCCAAACCAAAATGGATCCAATTTAGCCACTGAAAATCAGGCTGCTAAAATCTGCTCCAGCTTTTAATGTCTTGGACTTTCATTTTCTAAGTGGACATGTACCTCAAGTGAAGTTTAATTTAGTATCCAAATATGAAATCTGACACTCTTTTTAAATTATATCATCTATATGCAGTCTAGTGATCATCCAGCATGATGGAGTAGAATAAATGAACTAAGACATGTTCATACACACTCACACACACACACACACACACACACACACACACACATTTCAAACTTCAGTCTTCCAAAGGACAAGTGCAATACAAATATCCAGTACAAACTTAACCTCCTCAGTCTAGGTTCTTTTCTATAACCCTTCTTGTACTCTTTAATGCTGTTATTATTTGTCACTGGAAACCTCTCATGTTAGTCCCACAGTGGAGAGAAGGAATTTGGATTTTATCTCACAGGTAATAAGAAATCACTGCTCATACTTGGACAGAGATTTAAAAATAAAAAATATTAGTCTAGTTACTCTGCGTAGGATGTTCAAGACAGAATAGTGGTAAGAAACCTAGAGGCTCTTTATGCTATTCAAGTAAAAAATGACAAAGGGTAAAGCAGATTCGTGCCTATGGAAATACAAATGATTGTGCTGATGCTTTATAGTTGAACATGCCTGGCATAGCTCTTTATTTTTATTATCACTAGCGGGGTAGTATTGTTCTCTTGACTTCTCTGAGTCTCAGGACCCTCTTCTTAGAATGAAATTAACAAAGCCAGCCTACTTCCAGGTTGATACGGGGATTTAAAAATTCAGAACTGATAATGGTTAGAGCTGATATTGGCAGCCAATTTCCAATGACTAAACTGCATCTGGATGAACAAAACATGGAGAGTAAGCAAAACAGTTAATGCTGAGTGCTGGGCAAAGTACTTAATGCATAGTACACCTGCTATTTGGCAATTATTGCTATTATACACAGAAAATTGGAGGAGTTAGGCTGGCATAATGTTGAACCTGGTTGGATATTGAGAGCATGTGAAAAAAAACGTTTAGAAGATTTTATGTTTGCGATTTGGGTCTCAAATTAAATTTGAATCCACAGGTACTATTGAGGTTTTAGAATGTTCCATCAGAATTGTAGAAAGAAGTTTCAAAGCACATGCACATGTATAAAATCCTTTCCTCTTGAAGGAAAGGTTCATTATGATCTTTATGTCTAGCTGAGAATATTAACGTCATAGTTAAAAATTAGACATTTGGAGAAATTGTAATATGATAACTTCTTGAGACAGAAAATAATAAATTTAGATTTAACATGTTAAATCCAGATGATTAAGAATCTCATTAAGTATTAGCAGGACAAACATGAGGATATCTAGCAGAAATTGAAAATATAAGAATATATAAAAAGGCAAATGATTAGAGTTGCTCAGTATGTGATTCTTCTTTAAGAAAAATCTTGGCCAAAATGACTTGAAATTGGAGAAAAGGGGCTTTAGTAAATTTTTCCAAAGGAAAGTTGGATTAAATAATAGAAATCTATAATGATACATAACATGACGTATGATTACAGAGCGTAATTTTCTCACACACATTGTTTCCTAAGTTCCACAGTAATTAAATCAGAAAAGATAATTTATGTCAGAATATTTTCTTAAAAATAATAACATAACCATGTATTAATATGTGACCATGAAAAAGTCTACTATGGCACCACAAATGCTTGATATGGGTTCAAGCATCATTCATTTGCTCGTCTATTACATACAAGACATGGTGTTAGACTTTGTTGGGATATTATACTTAGTAAAACATAAGTTCTCTCAAAGAGTACCAATCTATTTGCACTATATTGAATGAGGAAAGGGGGAATTAAAAGCAGACAAAGACAAACAATTTAAAGATAAAATTAGCTTTCAGAACTCAAAAGGAATAATTTCATATTGAATTTAAAAGCATCTGGAAAGGACCTATAATTTTAAATTAACGAAAATGAAATGTCATTATCTCAAAAGGCATTATCTTACCTATATAGAAAATAAATTAGTAAACAAACTTTAATTCATTGGTAAAATCACAAATACCTCTTCAGTTACCTATTGTAAAATAATGGTTTTAGATATTTGTATAAAGTAAACCCATGTATTCTTTTGCAAGATATAAATTCAAAACATTTAACATTCCCAACCCTCTTTTTGTTGTTTTAATGTTTTCTTTAGGACTATTTGTGGTAGAAACATGTGTTTTCCTCTAATCTGCCCACCTCAATAATTAAATATTTGTGTATTGCTTGATACATATACTGTCTATATAAGATTCGTCCTTTAAAAATGGATGTGAAATTTTACAGACTACCAACCTCAAAACATTGAGCAGAGACAGTGGGACTGAAAAATTATGCCTTCCTTAATCCAAGATGAGGATTGATGCTAAGAAAACTAAAATGTCTTTTTATTAATTCAGTCGCCTCATTGATTTGTCTACCTGATGACCCATACCAAACAGACACACAACGATAAACAATTTGGTTCACTGAAAAGTGTTTTAACTAAAGTTTGCCAGATGTTGGCAATCACTCATTCTCAATCCACATCTTATCTCACTAATGAAGGAAGAGAATCCCACAGCCCCTCAGCTATTCATTAATGAGTGAAGCGACTCTCCCAGAGGCAAGCCCTTCCCACTCTCCATTGCCCTTACATCTATCATAAAAGTTGTTCATTCTTCTTCAGTGGTTAAGAGAGAAGAATGGGTCCCAGCATCTTCTGAAGATTTCAGGTGTTTATAACCTACCCAAATGGGGACACATGGTCTCCATTCCTGTTTGTGCTACTTTCCCTTATTTTTATTTATTTATTTATTTATTTTTGTGGAGACATTATCAATTCCTTCACTATCCAGTGGCAAAGTCACAGTAACGTTTGGTAACTTTCACTTCCTTGGTTCCCACGGCCAGTTGAGCAATCTTCTCAGTGCACCCACCCTCTACAGATGCTCAAATGTGTTCCCTCTCTTCAATGCCTTATTAATTTTCACCTGAGCTACTGAAAGAGCCGTCAGTAAATAGTCCCCATGGAATGGTTTCTTCTGGTTTCATGTGATTTTTAATTAGTTCATAGACACCTATGATCTATCTGGAAATTAATTTTTAGGGGTGGTGTAAAACAGAAGTTGAAGCTTACTGTTCTATATAGGGATATCTATTAGTCCAGTACAATTTATTGAAAAGACTTTCCTTTCCCCATTGTATGGTTGTGTTATCATTGCAGTGAAATGGAATGACTGGATAAGTACAAGTCTAAGTTTTCTCTCTTGTTCTATCAAACTACTTGATCTGTATTTCAGTAGCATAATGTGTTGACGACTACTAAATTTGACTACTAACTCTTTATATTCAGTCTTCAAAACAGGAAGTCCACCAACTGTTATTTCTCAAAATTGTTTCCACTATTTTAGTTCCCTTCCATGTCCATATAAATTTTAGGATTGGTTTGTCAGTGTAATGAGTGCATATGTAAATAAAGCTTATCAAACTATATACTCTAAGTATATGCAGCTTATTGTACATAATATTGTTTTTAAAATATTGTGGGCTTTTACTTCCAGGAAAATGAAACATATGTACTTTTCTCTATTTCTTCCACTAAGTAAAATGAGAAATCCTTGGAATTGTATATAAAATGAACATAAGAAGATGCTCAGGATAGAAAGAAGAAGGTAGACAAGATAGGGAACTTGGGACCTGAAGAACAACACAATCGGGAGTTCCCTGAGGTTTCTCTTTGACTTATATATCTCAGGTTTAGAACTGAAGAAGCCAGTAAGCTAGAAACATCAACATGCAAAAACAACAAAATAATAAAAACCACACACACACACACACACTACAAACCAAAACCAGCTCTCTATAGCTAAAGAACCAGAAAAGGGACAGTCCAACAAGACAGAAAACTTTTAAACAATAAGCACTCTACAAAAGCCAAACAGGAAAAAAGTGCCCCACCCCACTCACATCAGCCAACCCTGACTGGGAAGCCTGGACTTTCACTCTTGTAAGGCTGTAACAAGGTACTTAAAACCTCTACTGAGGTGGTTAAGAACAGGCTACTTAGAAAACAAGGCCTTTCATCCCCAGCAGACACTAATGAGGAACCCCTACAAGCCTAGCAAAGACTCAGGACTTTCCTTCCATCCTGGCAGTGAGGAGCCTACTCTGTGGCTTTGGTGTTATAAGGGGCCCTGTGGGGTGGTAATGAGACTCTAATACCCTCTCCAGCTGGGGAAGAATAAGTAGAGGTCCAGTGGGGAGCCAAAGCTTCCGTGTCTGCCCACTAGTAACAAGGAGCACACTGCCTCAGGTATTAATCGAGGACAAGAGGGGGACCTGGACTTCTTCCCAACCTGGCAGAAAGGAAGCCAAGTTGGCTTCCTTCCCCTGCTGGAGAGGTGTCAGAAGAAGCAAGCTAAACAGAAAGTTTACATAAGATCTAGAGTCTCATAACATAAAACCCAAAACATCTAGTTCTCATCCAAAAACACTTAACATACTCAAAACAAGGAAGACATCAAACCGAGTGGGAAAAAGGAAATCAACACATGCCAAAACCCAGATGACAGAGAATGTTAGGGTTACTGACGAGGATTTTAGAGAAGCCTCATAAAAGTGCTTGAATAAGCAATTACATACATGCTTGGAGTAAGTAAAGCAACAGAAAGTCTCAGGAAAGAATAGAAGATGTAAAAATGATCCAAAAAGAAATTTCAGGACCAAAAAATATGATTGAAATTTTTAAAAATCTCAATGAATGGACTGAATAGCTGGATGGAGGGGACAGTGAAAGAATCAGTGAACTGGAGATAGAAGAATAGAAAATATCTATTCAGAAAAAGAGACAAATTTTGGAGTTGTTTAAATGTATTTCTATGTTGTTTCTTGGATATCCAAGGCAATTTTTGTTATCTAAATTTTAAACAAATTTTGTGCTTACAATTTATGTATAATTTGCTGCTATTATTTGAAAATCATAGTGAGTGGATTTTCAACTTTAGAATTAACATAGAGGCCTGTTGAAATAGTACCACATTAAGGAACTGAACTATAGAATGAAGATGGAAATATAGATGGAAAGATGAGCCTTTTGCTGAGTATACATATTTGTCAAATAAAATATAACAGGTGATTTCTGAATAGAAAAGCATAAATTCATAATTATCATTAATAAAACATGGCCTTATTTTATAATTCAAATAAAGTACACATCTGTCATAGCAAAATTAGGAAGCATTTTCTAGTAGCCAGTAGATATGCAACCTATTTCAGTAGTGTATAAATGAAATTTATTTTGATGAGGAAAAATGATGTAAACATAAAATATATATGACCCCTCTTTCATCTCTTAATTAAGACATCCTGAAATATGTGCCAGGAAGTTAAAATCATGAGTGAAAGGAATAAAATGTTTCTTCTCTGACCAATTCAATTTCATTGAATAGGGCCACCAGTAGCAATTATTCTCATTCTATCAAATATCTACCAAATACAAGGATGAAACAAAGGATTCAATCATATGTCTGCATTAGAAACAAGATACTTAAGGAAACAATCTACAGAGTGTCCCCATAGTTGCCATGTGTAGGGAAAATGGTAAATTATAGCTAAATGTTCCTTTATTTACAAAATATTCCTTACAAAATTCTTTCTTTGTATGAAGACTTTTGGTACATCCTGTACATGTGTCTGTTTGTTTTCACTTAAGGTAATGAGTTTAACATCATTACCAAACATTTTGACCTCTGGAAGAAATATCCCAAAGAGAACCCTAAATTACTACATTTATTAATATAAGAACCAACTATAATAGTATGCACTCATGCAGGGGCAAACTCAAGACAAATTCTGCCAATAAAAGAGCAACCAGGTAAGTGGTGCACATAAGGAATCTGTTGTGCTTGTTGTCATAATATTCCACTTAGCCACAAATTGCCAGCACGTGATGCCCAAGTGTCTTCCTGAAATGCTTGATGGAGCCAAGCAAGTCAGGCAAACTACTTCTCCAGTTGGATGATAAAGAAGCAATTAAATTTTTGGAAGATCTCTGTGAAATTTTGCTGGCAATGAGATATTTCTGAAATGTTGGTAGAAATGTCTGTAAATCACATTTTAGAAAATAACTTCCAACTTTAAATAATGGAGCAGTCCAATATTTAAAGTTACTCTGAAGCAAGTGCAACTTAAAGTTTAAAAAATATGTCAGACCCCAATAACCTATTTTCCAAATTCTGTTTTAATTAGTGAATATGGTTTAAAGCAGGATACACCTATGGTAGAAATTCCAAAAGTAGGAATGAGAAATTTCAACTTCTGTCATTTTCCTTTTTGACTTATAAACTTTATTAACTCTATAAGGCATAAATAAAGCTGTGAACAATATAATATGCAGAGAAAAAATTGCTTAAATATTGAATTTCAATAGTTCTTTATATAAACACAAACTTTTTTATTGAGGAAAAATTCACATAATATTAAATTAGCCATGTTATAGTGAAGAATTCAGTGACATTTAGTATATCCACAATGTCATGCAGTCACAACATCTAGCCCCAAAGTATTTTCATCACTCCAAAATAAAACCCTATACCTATTTTGCATTTGATCCTCAATTTCCCCTCCTTCACCAGCACCTGGCCATCACGAATCTGCTTTCTTTTTCTATGGATTTACTTAATCTGGATATTTTATATAAATGGAATCATAAGTATGTGACCTTTTGTGTCTATCTTCTTTCATGTAGCAAAATATTTTCAAGGTTCATCCATGTTGTAGCATGTATCGGTACCTTATTCCTCTTTATGGATGAATAGTATTTCACTGTAAGTATATACCACAATTTGTTTATCCATTCATCTGCTGATGGACACTTGGGCTGTTTCTACCTTCTAGCTGTTGTGAATAGTGTTGTTATGAATATTTGTGTACAAGTTTTTGTTGGCGTAGCTATTTTAAATTCTTTATGGTATATGCCTATTAGTGGAACTGCTGGGTCCTATGGTAATTCTGTGTTTAACTTTTTAAGAAACTGCCAAACTATTTTTCACAGCAACCAAACCACTTTATATTCCCATCAGCAATGTATAAGGGCTCCAATAACTCCCCATTGTCACCATTTTTTAAATTATAAACCCAGACTTTTGTTGTTTGAATTCAACAATGTGTACTGAAGAAATTAACTTATAGATAGCTTGTTATTGTTGGTCATGCCAAAAAGTAATTAAAAATACTTCTATGCATATTGATATTTGTTCTTTCTTAGAATGTGCAATAGTGTTTAAAATTTTTTTAAAAGAAACAATGCAATGTGTAAATGAACTGGGAAAATTCCAGAGCATATTCCTCTAACCTTCATAATTATCTGCAAAGAGTGGTTTGTGATGCTTTCTCACACCCAACCATTGTGGTGACATGTAAAAATGATATAAATTAAGGAGAATTCTTCCATACCACTAAACACTAGAGTGTAAAAAGAAAACAAACTGGCAAAGTTGGTGTTCTCTCAAGATCATTCCTTGAAAAAAGTTTTTAAATTAATCAGTGTTATTAATCCTCAATGGCTACCTCCATTTGAGCTTGGATTTGTTCAAACTTGGACTTGTTCAAGGCCTTTTACAACATGTTGAGCACCATCATCCTCTATGTCCTGGCTACTATAGGGAAATATAAAGCATAAAATAATTTCAGCAAAGAGGATCATAGTGGTACAAGCATAAGAATTTCAGATTCAGAATTACAAAAGATAAGAAACATAGATGTGGAAAGGTTTTCTTGCCTGTAACAGCCAAAGTGGATTTTTAGCTTTATACTTATTAGCACACTAACATAGGGCAGGTCCTCTTACCTGTCCAGGCTCCAATGTATTAGGACCCTTCTTGGGAGCTGTACTCATGAGAAGCTATATATAAAAATACATAATATTATAAAGAAATGTTATATATCCTGTTAAATTGTTTCTATCTGATAATAGCTTTATGTAAATCCCCATTTCCAGCCCCACACAATAATCCCTTAGAAGAACTGGGGTGATGATTGAATTTGAAAGATGTTTAGCTATTTGAAAAGATACATTGCATTTGGAAAGATATATTAGCACTATAGCACATGGGTTATAAGAGGTACCTTAAACTCAAATTAGACTAAGAATTTCTTTATGCATTATGACATTAATGACAGCTCTATGTCTAAAACAAAATCTATTGAATGCTTCTTTCTTTTCTCTCCAGCACTGCTGTTTACCTCTTAAAATGGTACCTTGGGGACTTCAGGATACTTCTGGAGGCATATGCCACATGCTTTGAGTCATATGTAATACTCAATGTCCCCTTCAGGCTATTCACACACTCTAGGCTCAGTGGTCCATGATTTCCTGAAGACAAAAGGCTCCCTATTAGCCTTCTCCCTTGGTTGAAAAGACAGTATTATTAAATTAAAGGGAGGTTGTGGGGAAGAAGTCATGATAAGGATCATAGGAAAGATGATAGTGCTGAGTCAGGGATTTTCATCTTCCTCATATTTTTTCTAGGACTTTTCATAGCTGGAAGATGTTTAGAGATAACCTATTTCTGCATCTGTTTTCATGAAGGTATGTACCCAATATATCTAAGAAAATAGCAACGTTTTTTACTAATAAGTACCCTCCAAAACAATTCTGGTGAGATCACTAGACATTTGAATATTTCTACACTTTCTAGTGAATTCAAGTAAAGAATGTGAAAACATCAGGTACTCTCTCAAGTCGACTAAAATCTCATCTTGCAAATAGGTGTGAAAATTGGTTTTTTAACAGCAAAATAATGTTTTATTTCTTTTTGTTGTTGTTGTTCTTTTCTAGATAGATGTCAATGCAACTACAAACAAACTACATAGTGTATTAAAAATCTAAGTCTATTTGAGATTTCACTTTTAAAAAATTTGAATTCATTTTACCTCTGCTATTGTACAACAGATGATTTGTTATGTTTTCCAAAAGACTGAAATGAAAGAAAATACATAGGTATAATCACAACATATTTCAAAAGCATCATGTGATCAAGGATCGTATGAATTTTACTTGCTGTTTAAAATTGAATATTTGTGGGAAAATGAGAGGTTGCATTAGTTGACCTATAATGTTTCTTTCAACTCCTTTTATATCAGCTGTTTTGCTTGTTTTTCTACTTGTAGAGTAGGCAAAAGCTATTGCTAACTTCTATGAATGTAGAAACTAGGTGACTACAAAGCTGATCACCACAGTATTTTCAAAATCTATTTTGAAAATAACACTGATAATGCTTTTTTCATATGATTTTTTTTAGAAAAGTCAATATCTGAACATAAAGAGCCATGAACTATATGCACACCAGAGCGCACAGGGATAAAACAACACCAAGAGAATGATATATCTACTCAAATGAAAATGTCATTGAGTTACCTAAAAGGACCTTTTCACAAATGAATAAATTATCTCCTGAGATAGTGAGGTCTCCAAAAGTCCCTGGAAGTTAAAATGCAGAGATTTTATTACCATCTTCCCAGACGTTTTACTCTGATATTGAACTATGAGATCTCTAAGGTCTCTAACAACTCCAAGAATTGGTGACTGTAGGAGTACATTAAGATTAATGATTCAGGATACTGGAAATACAATTTTTACTGTTTAATTTTTCACTACCCTTCTTAATCATATGAAAGCTGGCTTTCATCCATTTAGATGTACTGAAACTCCTCTTTTAGCTGATACCAATGATCTTGTTTAAAATTCAGTAGTTATTTCTCTACTCCATCCTCCTTGACCTTTCTGCTGCATTTGTTACTACTGATCATCCATTCTTCTTGAAACCCACTTGCCTAGACATCCCCATTAATACACTCTCCTTGTTCTCCTTCACTTTTCAATGGATCCTTCCAGGTGTTTTTCATTGGTTCATCTTTTCATACTGCTCTCAGGTGTGTGCAACACACCCATGTGCTATCCTGACATTATGCACACTTTTCCCATTCACTCACACAGTTCCTACTATGCTAATGTGTTGTTGGATTCCAAAAGTTTAAATCCTACCCTGATTCACCATATGAGTTTTAATCATGCATTTTCAACTTCTTACTAAAAAATTCTATCAGGTTATTCTGCCATGGCCTCAAATTCTACTTACCCCAATAAATCATTAATCAAATCACTTTCCTTTTGTAATAGGAGCACCACTCCTTATCTAGGAACCCAGGGAATAGTTTTCATCTCAGGTTTCTTCATGCCCTACTGTGATGACTTATTATATTTAGCCTCTTGAACATTTCCTTTCCTCTTCATTTCCCACTCCCACAATCTTAATCAGGCCATTGTTGCCTAGCAAAGTCCGTCTGTTTACTTTCCACCTCACAACTAAGAGAATTTGTTCCCTTTCTACAGGTCCCTCTTTGCTTTTTCTAAAACCCATCTTGGTCTGAGATGGAGAAATCAAAGCCCCTTCAGACCTTACTCAGAGATTCCGTATATTGCATTATCTTAGGATTGAACTGACATGGTTGACGACTTAGAGTCAGAGTGGGGAGGATAATGCTGATTAAGAAGATTCAATCTGAGAGTTGAGATGGAATCTAAAATGTGTGGTACTCTCTGGTACCAGACCAGGGAGTGGATCGGGGGGCTGTTCATGGGAAGGACAGAAGAGAGAGTCAGTGATCCAGTAAAATACATGGTGCTCAAGCACTCTGAATCAGGGTGGCTGAGCACCATAGCAGCCCCAAGTTCAAGACTGTCATGCAGAACAGGGTTCCAAAGCCCTGATGGGAGAATGATGAGCACATGTCCAAGTCACAGTCCTGGGAAGAGGTATCCATGGATACGTTGTTAAAAGCAAAAAGAAACAGAATTTTTTAAAAGAAGAAAAACAACTCAGAACAAAAGAGAGTCAAGAAAAAAAAAAAAGACCCTAAAAAAACCAAACAGGTACAGAAGATGTTAAGATGGGGAAGAAACAGTAACCCAGTTTTTAGAACAAGGCTAGAAGGAGCTGTAGCAGAGACTTGATACTGTACCAGTGACTATTAGTTTGGAGAAGATAATAGGTAGTGTTTATTAAATATTTACTCTCTGCCAAATACCACATGTACATTATCTCATTTCATTTTCATATCTAACCACTGTTGACTAGAGCACCTATACGTGGCCTGAACTTTTCACAGAGTGGTTTCTGGGATCTGAGAGGGAGTGCCCTGTAGTGAACCTCTCAAGAGAGAGCATCCCAAGAGATCCAGGGGGAAGCAGCTCCTTATGACCTCACCTTAGAAGTCACAAGTTGTCACTTATACAACTTTCTATTGGTTGAAGCAATCACTTTCCCATGTGGACTCACTCAAGACAGAGGACAAATTTCCCATCTCCAAATAGAAGAAGTATCAAAGAATTGTTTAAAGGTGCCACAGTCTGTCCTCTGGCAACAAATTACTTACATTTCTCCAATATATAAAATTTGCTGACCTCTTTCTAAGGCTCCCTAAATGTGTCATCCCATTAATAGCATCAACTCAGGCTTAAAGTCCAGAATCTCCTCATCAGGTATAGGTGCCATGGATATGATGTTACAGGTTCCTTTCATTCGGAGGACTAGTGACATAAGAGGCAAGTTATCTGCCCATCGTATACCAAATATACAATAGCGGGGAAGTCCTGCATTTGTGGGGCCCAGTGCATGATTAACATGCAGGACCCTTTATTCAAATACTATTAGGAATGTCAAATGGTTATAGCAGAGAAATAAGGTAAGCCCAGAGTCCTTCTAAGTATGGATCCCTGAGCAATTGCACAGTTCAAACACCCATGAGACAAGACCTTCTCCTACACAGAAAGTGAGAAAAGGAAAAAAAGAAAAAAAGAACAGTCACTAATCTATAGCAATTGTGTATCCAATTGAATCCACATTGCTAGTTTCTTGTCTTGGGGTCAAAAGACTGACCTTCTGGTAGTTGTTTTCCATGGCTCTTAGCTTTGTGCTCTGGGCTTCTTCTTCTTTTTCTTTTTATTTCTTGCAAAATACATTTTATTTTTAAGTGGTCATGAAATTGTCACTGCATATAGACTACACACTGCACCATTAAACATGTCTCAAAATCATATTAAATTAGACAATAATGAAAACACATTATCCTTTAGACCTCTACTCTCTGAATCATTCTTCCTTTTTCATATATGTAGCCCTCATCTGGTTAGCTTCTCAGCTAAGTAGTTTTCTCCCTTTAGCTCCTATCTGCAGAAATTTGGGGTTCCAAAGGTCTCTTTTCATTCTGTTCTTCCTCTGTACAATATAGCCTAGGATAGAATAATTCCTTTAAAATTTTGTGGACTTTTAAAAATATGTGAAGTTATGTTACATTCCATTAGACAAAAGTCAGATCTACAAATGTTTTTTACATTAGCCTTTCTCTACTTTGGGCCTCCAAGAGGCTGCTTTGGGACAATGCCCTTATTCTTAGAAGCCTTATTATTTAAAGGAGAGGATCTGCAAGACACATCCAAAAGACTCTCAGAAGGTCTTTTGTCTTTTATCTATCTCAAGGGGTCTATGAGGCACCAACTTTATTTTTTTTTAAGTCATAACAAAGGGTTTTATAGTCACACCCTTGACCTCATCTATGACCTACCCAGAGGCCATATTTTCTTGGTAGCATCCTGGGGAAGACTCTTTTTTTTTTTTTCTTTTAGCCGAGGATAGTTTGCATGGAAGGGGCAGAATATGAAGTAGTTTTATCATCAAAATTCAATACATCTTGGATCCTTATATATCTTTCAATTGCTGCTTAAAAACTGAATGTTTCCTTCTTTAGCTCATCTTTCTCTATCTGTAACTTACATAGCTAAAAGAAACTAGGTGACACTTTCAATATTCTGCCTGGAAATTTCCTTAATCAGCTCCATTAGTTCTTTAGGGATATTTTCTATTTTACACATTATGGCAGGTAACAATTTTGCTAAAATTTCCCCACTGTACAACAAAGTTCTTATTTGCTCCAAACTTCAACAGCATATTCTACTTGCCTTTAAGGCATACCAATAGCGTCCTGGAGGCCTGCCAGGCTTCTGCTAACCATTTCTTTTGTGTCTTTCCTATTCCTCTGGTTGCCTAGACTGAAAGCTAATGCCATATATTTTAGGTTTTTTGTTGCGGTGACACCCTGTTTCTGTTACGAACTTCTGTGTCAGTGACGTTTCAGTCTGAAAGGTAAAATCACTGTGCGTGACATCAAATGAGAGAATTGGTATTGGAATGAAACTTTACGAAACTCTGGTTGCTGGTAGAAAAGCCTATGCAAGACTTCTGTCTTTGCATTTAGTGTTGGGTTTGACAGGACTACCAGATCAGTTAGGCCAAGATTTAGGAAAGAAAGACGGATATAAAATGGGGGAGTGCAAGGACAAATTGGAACACACAAAAGCAAAACAGAATCTATGAGAACAAGCTGGACCCCATGAGGAGAAACTAGAAGCATTTCTAACCAGCGATGCAGGAGATGTGCAGAAGCAGCTGGTACCTCTTGCCACAGAGATGCACGTGTACCTGGCACAGGACTTAAAGCAGCTGGAGGAGGAGAGCAATGGGAGCTGGTGGAACTGCAGACCCAGGTGCGCCCAACAGGTGAGCCAGGAGACTGATGGCAGGTGTGAAGCTGCCGCAGTACTTGGCACCCACACCAAACTTCAGAGCCTAAAAATGGCTGCTGCTTTATGTTCCCCTTCCAAATCTCACGCAGATTTCCCTTGTGCTCGACGCTACCTTGGAACAATCCAGGGAAGGGTATTCTAGGAAACATAGTCTAGCTCAGCCAAGTTGATAGCATACATAGCTACTGCTGAAGACTTCCTGGAAGACATGTTGTTTGAACTGGATCCTTAAAGAATGAGGAGGACTTAACCAAATGAAGGCAGAAAGGCGAATAAGTTGTCATAGTCAAAGGCATGGATTCAAGGACTAGCAGGATGGGCTTGGAGAACAAAATGCGCTGGAATATGAGCTCCACAGGAGCAGAGACTGGGTGTGTTTAGCTCCATGTCCTAGAACAGTATGCTACCCTGAGCAGGTGCCCCATAGTTATTTGCTGAATGAATAACCATGTTGTTTGAACAGATTGTGTGAGGCAGAGAGAGGTAGGATTTGAAGTGGCAAATGTGACGTGGACTAAATCATGTCAGATCTTGTATATGACTCAGAAAAAAAATGTTAGGCAAAAAAATGGTGAATCACAGACCGATCTAAGAGTGGGTTAAATCAGTGAGGAAGCTTTTTCACCAGGCTTGGATTAAAAAAAAGAAGAAGTCTTAAACTAAGGCTACAGAGGGAGACTTTGACATTGGCTAGAGAAAGGGTGAGAAAATTGTGGCTGAAGCTAAGTTTTAACAGAATGTTCCAAAGTGCCTTTAATAAAGAAATTTTCCTAGCAACTGTTCAAACATTTCTTGTCCCATTTAATGGAGAAAAACAAATCATTTTGAGCATTATTTTTGAGAAAATTTGCTCATCTAAAGCTGACTACCACCTGAATATATTAAACTTTTTCTACTTACTTCTTGTGGCACTTTTTCCCTCCTAGTTCTCTTATTTGTGAAACAAAACAGATTCCTTTGCCAGTGAAGCATAGTATATTATATAGGTAGAGTTTTTTTCTTACACTTGAAATTCATAACTCCTAATGGGCAACCCAGCTGAATTAACATTTCCATATGGTTACAGAAAAAAAAATGACCAGCCATTGAGAAAGATAAAGACATTTTCCAGTCAGCCATTAACATCAGAACACATATAGTTTGTTTTATTTGGCACATGGTCTTTGCTTTTTAAACTCCAAAGCAATGCTAATTTAATAATACAGAAGACAGTTCAATGGCAGGAAAACTATTCTGCCCCACCAGAGCCTCTGCACAATTTAAAATCTTTTCAATTCTCAGTCAAGAAAGCCAGAAATCCCTTTGGTCACAGAAGGAAATGGTTTCTGGATCCTCCCTGGCAAAATACAGGAATTAAACCCACCCATCATGTATTCATGAGAGCCCTGCTAAACCCATTTAGCAGCAAATGTCAAAATTTAGCTTCTGCAGCAGTTTCCTCTGAGAACATCTGCAGAGAAAGATGCTCTCTACATACTCTCACAGCTTTTGGTAGAAAAAGAAGTTGTGATAAGCACTGGAGGGTAGAATTCTTCTTAGTTCTCCTAGGTGTCTTTCCTCCCATTTGACAAAAGCAGAGCTCACATTTCAGGGCTTCCTGCTTATTCGAGCAACACCAGCCAGTTTGTGCAAATGCCAATCCCAATCATAGCCTTTAGCAAGTACGAGGTATTGATGTCATAGGAGATCACAGACATTTCATAAATCAACATGCCTTATCAATGGGTTGCTCTCTGGCATGTAAATAAATCTTATTTGCCTGGTTTAATTATCTTCAAACTGTGCTCAAGACTTCCTTCTTCTATGAAGCTTGACTTCACCACTCATATCCAAATATCCAATAAGATCAGCCCTTCACCATTCCCATTTTTTCCCATGTAGCATTCTCAGCCCTGGTAGTATCCATAATCTTCTTTAAAATGCCTATGTGTGTTTCTACTACTTCTATTTGAAAACATACATAACCACTACCCAATGATATTAACATAAATTTATGGGTAGTTTTTGAAGCACAGATAATGCTCATGTTTACACAGATGTGTTAGGTAGACAGTGAGGGATTCTAGCTCTCACAGGGACAAAGGTGAGTACCTTGCCTTGGTGCTGCCTTGAGCAATTGCCCCACCTGGAAGGGGACAAGGGTTGGCACCCCAACTTAGTGCTGGCCCACTTAATCCTTCCCAGAGCAACTGTTACATCTCAGGGAAGGAGGAACCCCTGCTAATCTGCAAAAGAATTCAGGGGATTCCCCCAGCCCACAGGCCAGGCAGCCCAGGGACAACTGGATCTGGAAAGTGACCTAAAGTAAACTAAGGCTAATTATCATGTCATTGATTGTCCTTCAAAGTGGTGCAGTAGTGGTGATTGACCACAAGGAGGACCCCACCTAGACACTATAAAATAGGACCCCAGACCATAATCGGAGCCCTTTTGTTATGACGGAGGGGTCGATCCTTCTTCTGTGATGAATGTTATCTTGCTCTTGCCCTGCAAACCTATCTTGTCCTTCCTCAATAAACTTCTTTTCACATCTGCCTTGCTTTTGGTATGTCTGGTCATTCTTCAGCCAAAAGCACACCAAGAATGGAGAACAGATACCGGCCCAGCAGATGTATATATTCATCATCACTGGAACTTGACCAGGAACAATTAGGAAGATGTGAGAGCTGACAGAAAGTGTCAGTGATTTTTGCAGCCCAAGATAAAGTAGAACAGCCAGAAGAGAGGAGGGGCTCTGGATTACAGCTGCTGGGAAAGGCCAGACTGTTTTTTGCAATTGCCTTGCATCTTCACTCCTTCACGTTTTGAGCAGTGATTCATTCCCCAGTGGCTGTCTGGATTGGGGCATGGTATCAGGGTGACAGGATGCTTGATATGGGCTAATTTTCACCAGTTTAAGAAAGCCCAAAGATAGGATATAAGCTCCAGTATGCATGCCCCCAAGAAAGAGTTTTTTGTGTGTGTCCAGGGGCTATTCTGGAAGAAAATGAGAGAACTTGAAACCTTCAAGGAAATTTCTGTATTCAGAGCAAAGACGAAATGTATATATTTTTATGTTCCTGTTAGCTTTTATTCCATTTCTGTGGGACAGGAAAGAGGCAAAGTTAGAAATTAAGGAAGGATTTTTCTTCCCCAGCACTACTCACCAACCTTTCAGCATTTAGAACATTCAACAATGCCATGTAATATGTTCTCTGTCCTCAGGGAACTCATAGAATGTAATGGGATATACGAGGTAAAATGAAGAGGGTGCTAGTCACAAGTGTACATCACCATATGCAACACACTGTGGAGGAAGGAGACGTGGATTCCAGCTGAATTCTTCACTGAAATAATGAAGGATCATGCAGGAGGTAACATTTGACTTGAAGATTGCAGCGTGGGTAGTTGCCTGACTCTTGGAAAATGGAAGAAGAGGCCCTGAACACTGAATCTGAGCAGAGTGTATGGCAAACAAATGTTTAACTCTTCCATTCACTGTACTTCTCTTTGAAGGTAAATGTCAGCTCTTTGAACCTTTTTAACTTTCTTAAATATCCTGTATGGACACACCAAGTATCTTAGAGATTAAAACAGTTCATAGAAACTTGCCACAACAGTGTTCCAACATATCTCCACAGCAGGAAGGAACTTCGTGACGGCCCCTGATCTCACACAAGACGTTTCCTTGTATCAGTGTCTCCACACACACTTGGAACCATCGTATCTACAGAGAAAAGTGGTTATTTTAATGCCAGAAAATTTGCCCTCGTAGACTTCCTGTTTAATATAAAATCTGATGAATGTTGCTCAGGGAAGCCCAATCTTGCAGTCTTGCTAATGTATAAGGAGGCCCTAGTGAACCCTCCTACCATAGGAGGAGGGAGTTTGAGAATCCAAGTCTGAGAGGTATAGATTCTCTTAAACATGGCAACCAAGAAATTTGAGTTATTTCTTTTTTTTTTTTTTTTTTTTTTTTTTTTTTGAGACAGAGTCTCGCTTTCTTGCCTAGGCTAGAGTGAGTGCCGTGGCGTCAGCCTAGCTCACAGCAACCTCAAACTCCTGGGCTCAAGCGATCCTCCTGCCTCAGCCTCCCGAGTAGCTGGGACTACAGGCACGAGCCACCATGCCCGGCTGATTTTTATATTATATATATTAGTTGGCCAATTAATTTCTTTCTATTTTTATGGTAGAGACGGGGTCTCGCTCAGGCTGGTTTTGAACTCCTGACCTTGAGCAATCCGCCCGCCTCGGCCTCCCAGAGTGCTAGGATTACAGGCGTGAGCCACCGCGCCCGGCCTTGAGTTATTTCTTAACCAAGGCTGTATCTGATCCTGTTGGAGTTTATGATCATTCCTCAGCCCTGACCAGTTGGAGATGCATCTGTTCTTTCCGTCCTTTCTTCAGTTATTGTCACTACAGTCTCTGGCTCATCAGACACACTGCCTGGGGTCACATTCAGATTAGGGAGCTGGACTAGACGGGAAAACAGCAGGAAAACGGTCATATGTGAGTCTCCTCATGTGCAATATTTAAAGGTAAAATATTGCCTGGATGGTTTTCTTTCTTGAAAGGAAACTTTTATCTTGTACTTCTCTATAAAATCTGAACATAACGGTATAAGTAAAACAAAATAAAAAGGTTTTTTTTAAAAAATATAGAAATTTCCATATAAATGCCATTTTTGAAAAGATAAAAAAAAAGGAGAAGCTCAAGTATATTTTCAGAATTGTTTTCGCTTATTGATACTTTTGGCAGAATTTTGCCTTTGCTTGAATATACTAATGACCATATCTATTTTTGCATTGCATATAAAGTCACACAAACCTGTTCTATATTAAAACAGGGAACTGATCTAGAAAGGATGTTGAAAAATCATTTCCACATTCCACTTAACTGTCCTTTAGCTTTGTTGGGCAATTAATGCACTTTCCAACTAGAAATCTGAACTGCACTGGAAACAGAAAAGAAACCTGGAGCATTTGTTTTTATAATTTTTAAAAAATACTTTGCTAGTTTGGTTTGGAACATAAAACAGGCACGGAATATTGTTCATGTAGACAGATATCTTTCCCAAGAAATGGAACACCTTCTTAAGAATAATTTGAACTCTTTCATTTGTTTTAGATGTTGACACCAAAGAGCAAAACCATGACCAGAGATAGTGATTATTGAAATATGTATTTTAAAATAATTTTATACATAGCAGACATTTAAACAATTATCTGTTGCTACATTGCTGTTTAGTCCTATATTTATAACTTTCTGGTAATATAGGACAAACTTTTCTGTTCAATGTATACACAATTCCTCAAAGAGAATTTGTTGTTCTGCCCCTTTGTACAATAGCAACAAGCTCTGTATTTTTTAGTAAAACATTCTGTTTCACTTTGTCACACTTCACTAAAAGATTAATTTATTTGAACTGAATTCACAAAACTTCTGCCTTAAAAATAATTTTTCATTTTGTCAATAGGACTATAATAAATGGTTTAGGCCTCCATAAATCTTTGTGATGCTCATTTCTTAATTAAGAATTCCCTATTTTCCAGAGTCACCAGGAATTCCTATTGAATTTATGTACTCTTAGATCCCACAATGCCAACAAGAAAAAAGAAAATAAAAAATATATATCATATTCCTTTATTAGGTAAAGAGAGTTGGAAAAGGGGGTAGTGGGAGAGCCAAAAATATAATCCAAAATTGCAGTGTAGACAAATTTACTCCACTCTCAGTCATGCTAGGCATATTGACCTATTAGTGGATTAACAGAGGTCAAGGCTCAGTAGTAGTCAGAAATGGAGACACGTCACTAGCAGACCCTTCTGTGAGCTGAGAGATAGGGTATGAGTGTGAATAGGGGGTGGGTGGGGAGCAGTTCACTGCAGGAGAAAGGGTCAGAAACCTAGCCTCTCCTTCCCCTCTCCAAATAGAAAAGGAGTGCCTCTTAAGTTTTCAGACCACTAATACTACCATGATTTATCTGATCAGCTGAGATCTGCTCTAAAAAGAAGAGCTAACTCTTCAGGTGATTCTCAAACTCATGTGTGTATGTGTGTGCATGTGTGTGTTTACAGTGGGAATGAATGTGATAGCTAACACTTCCCCCTGGGCTCAGACATACCCTAAGAAGTTTACGCATACATCAATTCATTTACTCCCTTGGTCAATCCCATCAGGAAAATACTGTTATCATCCCCACAGTACAACAGAGATTTAGAGGCTTCAGGAATGTGATCATGATCATTCAGCAAGTAGAGGAACTGGTACTTGAACCTAACTCTAGCTGTGTACTTAACCATTGTACCATAAACTGCCTCCTCCTTCCACTGTTCTTTAGTGAAAGCAAGGCTGTTTCTGATAGGCCAGGACTTTGCATTATGGTGGCAAGAAAAAAGGTTTTAAAGGAGATTGTTCAAAGTCAATTTCAAAAAGAATTGAGAAACAAAATATGATCAATTTTAAACTTAGATTTGCTAATATTTTTGAAAATACTACTTTTGCCATGCACATTGACTTTTCATATAAATAAAATATATGTTTTAAATGAAGATATATTTTCAGTCAATATTAATATAGTGAGATTAACTTTGACACTATTCAAACTTTGTCCTTAACTGTAGCCTTAAGTCAAATTTTGTGTTTGAATAGAGGCATTGGGTTCTAAAAGATTTTAGCCTCTTGAAAAGAAGGTGTTTTTTAGTACCCCAAAAGCATAGGAGTTCATGTGGTGGCTGTTTTTCTATTCTTGAGGTACTCGTTATTAATGTGGAACTAACCGATGAGCACACGTGCACAGAGGGAAATTAAACTCAGTGGAAATCAAGCAGGGGGAGCAGGGGGAGGGGAGGGTCAAAACCTACCTAATGGGTACAATAAACACTATACGATGGCCACACTAATAGCCCTGACTCAAGCATTACAAAAGCGATCCATGTAACCATAAACATTCGTACCGCCTTAATATTTTGAAATTAAAAAAAAAATTCAGTAAGAAGAAAGAAACATAGGAGGAGTTGTGGATAGTCCAGAGGATAAGTGCTGAGGACCTAGGGCCCAAAAGCCTAGGAGATATATGGGGCCGGAAATGAAATAATAATGCTTGGTTAGGACCAAGTAGTAAAAAACTCATGAAAACGTATGAAGATATTTGCAATTCATTCAAAGGCTATTTCAGGGCCATCCAGGGATTTCAAGCAGTGGAGTAGCAATATATGATTATGCTTCCTACATATGATTATATTGTGCTTGATGAGCTACAAGAAGGCATTGGCCGTGTATGTTGATCACCCTCTTATGTCTCGTGCTTAACAGAAAGTTTTATTAAATTTGTAAAGATAACTCAGTTGATAGCCCTGAGGAAGCTACGAAGAAGAAAACAGACTGCATGAGAGAGGAGGAAGGCCTGATCTCAATTGGTGGCAGTGAAGGTGAAGAGAAGGAAACCAACAATGAAATCTTCGCAGTCTTGGTGAATGGTGTGGATTCGGGTTTTCCGATATCTCCCATTTTATTTTCAGGTTTGTTTTGCCTCTCTTTTCTGCCTCTTCCTTTCTATTGTACTAGAAAAGAACACCCAGTTTCAGCCTGAAATAACCTCTCTCTTTGTTGCTGAGTATGATACAATAAGGCTGTGAGTTTTCCTTGGGCCTTACTTTCTATACCTCTGTGGGGAGTAAAGAAAAGCATTTAACTCAAAGGGTATTTATGAGGATTACATGCATACAAGATAGGTGAAGGAAGGTGGAACCTAGGCATTCAACAATTTATTTGATCTGAATCTAATTTATTATGAGGGAAGTGTGATTTTAACTTGTGGTCAATACAAAACTCTTGTGAAAATAATTGTATCATAGCAGAGGTATTCCTACATGTGTGTCCATAAAGTATGCTCAGTAAAATGTTTAAAATAGAAGGATAATATTAATAATGTAAATCAATCACATCTATAAGTTCTAAACTATGGAAATATAATAAGTTAAAAAGTTGTAAAACTTATTAAAAAAGGTAGCTTGATTTACTCTGAGCCTTGAAAAAGTTAGTGAGATGTTTTTCAGTACAGGCTTTAGACAGTGGTAGGCTTAGTTTCTTCATTAGTAAAATACAAAGAGCAATATCAGTGTCACCTAGGTTCTGTGAGGATTAAAAATACATGCTTCTTTTTGAGATATATCAAAATATCAATCAATGCTACTTTTTAAATTTTTAGAATGCTAATTGATGAACTTCTGAATATTTTTCTAACCAAAATGATTTACAAATGACTCCACATAACATTGTCTACAGAACGATGATATCAATGCACAGATGTTTAACATGACTGTATCTTCTGAGACTGGGTCATTCAGGAAGGAGTTCCTATTACCAGTATGTCAGTTTGAAATACTCCAAAAGTCTTATATAGAAGCATTTCAAAAATAGTTTGGCTATCCTGAAGTTTTGTTGGTTGTAAATGTAGTTCCTGTGTTTGTTCTACGGTGTTTTCAGAAAATTTTGTGTTTTTTACAAGAAAAATGTTATTCCTCAAAAATATAAGCTCTATTTCTATAAAATAAGATTAAAATCTACAGCATTGATGAAATTCCAACCCTAAGCATGCCTGTGTTCAGATAATCAAATCATTCATTTAAACATTTACGAAAATTTTCGTATAACCAGAACAGCCTCCAAAAAGTAAGTCCATAACTAATTTTAACATTTGTCTTTTGTCATTCAAGATAAAATATTGCTGCTTTTATATTTCTTTTCTTAGAGTGTAGCCTTACCACATATAGTAGGGACTCTTGTCTGAGGTATTCTTCCCCAAATTTAAACTTTGGTCAATAAAGGAATATGATGGATGACATTGTTATGCATTACATTAGTCTTTCTCTACCCAGGCCATACAGTAGCATCACCTGGGAACTTGTAAGATACACTACTGCCAGCAGAACCTCCCAACACCAATTTAAATCTGAATTCCAGGAGTGGAGTCAAAGCACAGGTTTGTATTTTTATGTAAGTTTCCCAGGTGGTTCTGATGTACAGTGAAAGTAAAATCCCACTGCTTTAGTGGCACATGCCTGTAGTCCCAGCTACTCGGGAGGCTGAGGCAGAAGGATCACTCGAGCCCAGGAGTTTGAGGTTGCTGTGAGCTAGGCTGACGCCACGGCACTCACTCTAGCCTGGACAACAAAGTGAGACTCTGTCTCAAAAAAAAAAAAAAAAAAAAAAAAATCCCACTGCTTTACAATAGAGAACATGACTACTATTTTTTTATTTCAGATTTTAAACAATGCTACTCCTATACGTTGTTATAGTTTTCTCACTTTCAGTTTCTGCCACTTTTGACTCTCGCACAGTCTCTTTGTTTGCTACAGGGTCACTGCATACAGTTGGCATGTTGTGCACTGGCTAAACAGGCAGTTGGGGGAGATGGGAATCCAACTCTCTCAATGCTCACAATCTTGCAACCTACCATTCCCTGCAGGGATGGACAGCATTGTCTAATCCACTGTGTGAGCTAGCTGCAGCTCTGTGACTATATATGCTACTTTATTATTTTCTTTTTTGTTTGTTTTCTAATGACTTTTTATTTTTAATTCCAATGCTAACCAGTTTGCACATGTAGACACAAACAGAAATAATCAATTAAGTCAATGAGGATTTGTTGCTTATGCTTTGTAATTTTTGCTCTACCAATTGAATTCCTTTATAAATAAAGGCATCTCCAAACTGTTCTTAGAAAAAGTAGTTGTAGCACAGAAGAAAGTGCTTTAGACTATGAAATAGAAATCAAAACACTAGTTGCAGGGCTTGTGATTTTGTATAAATCACTTGACTCTCTGAGCCTCAGTTTTCTCAACTTTAAAATGGGGACAAACATACATTTCTTAGCCATTCACAGGATTATTATTAGGATAAAGTGTTTCTGAATACCTTTTATAAAACACAGCTATGTTCTTGACAGGCCCCTGCACAAAATACCTCCAGTGGTTCTCAATTGCCTGTGAACTGAGCTTGGGTGACAAGTATAATAGCGGAGGAGGGTCAGTTTCTCTACCTCAGCCCCTAGCGATTTGGATTCTGATTTAGTAGAGCTGTGATGAGACCATGAAAATTGTATTTTTGAAAGCACACTCAAATATTTTGAGGATTCACCAGATATAGATACTCTTCGACTATAAAACATAAAAGTGAAGATGGGGCGTAAAGCAGAACAAGGTTGGGGCTTAACAGAAATTGAAAATGGTTTGCAAAATTCACCCTTACTTCTAGACCTAACCCCTTAAATTTCCTGCTTTCAGGCAGCATGCAGGATCAATAAATCTCAGCACCCCGGCCTGGTATTGGCCCATGGCCAGGGGTGGGGGTGGGGGCGGGGGTTGGGGACCACAGTGCTACAGTATATCCACACATAACCTAGAAACAGTTCTTAGCTTTTTACTTTAGCCATTCTTACATCAGGACAGCCAGGAATAACTTCATTGTATAGAGAAATGACTACAAACCACATACCCCCCATTCAATCCAAACTAAAGGTAGCCCCATCTTAATCCCCTTTAACAGATTCTGTCTCACACTGCTGATGAGACAGGTGATAAACACCAATGATTTCAACAATATGGTATAAAGAAAAAAGCACAACTCAAAATCTTCCTCCCTGCCTCTCTCCCAACTCATCCTCTTACTACCAGCCGTCTACCAACTAAGCCGTTCTTCCCAGATCATGGCTGTCCTCTGGCCCTCCCTAGGGACCTCCAGCCTGGCCTTACTTTGTTCTTCAGCCCCAGATATTTCTCTTACTTCTAAGAAATCTGAGGATTTGAGTCAGTGTAGAAAGCCACAGTCCCTCTTGTTATTTCTTCACCCTTTAAGACCAAGTTAAATGCCACTGCTTCTTTGAAGCTTTTAGCAAAATAATTTATTTATTTTTAATTGATTTTGTTCATACGGTTTTTACTCCCATCACAGGGAGGATTGGGTTTCAAGTACCCCAACCAGTAATTCCCTGAAGATATTCTCTTGCTTTGATTTTAATGGCATTCAGTGTTGATCATAAACTCAGATTTCTACATGAGCCATAGAAGTAACCAAATGAGTGAAGAAGCATCAGTGTGTAGACTTCAAGCACACACCCGAACTAAAGAGGAGACAACTCCAAACAATGTTTGTCAAATGGGAATGCTACATTTTTGGATTTTTTCAAAAGAAAATAGAAATCTGCATGCTAATGGGAAATCTTCTGAATTGTAAACAAATACACAAATATATACCAATCAAAACCAAACCTGTAGGCTAATTGCAGCCCACAATTCACCAGTTTATAATCTTTTCCCTAAATACCTGGCATAGAACTATGCTAGAAAGGGCTGGCTAGTGGCTATCATGAAGGAAAAATTTACCAAAACTGGGAAAGAAATGTAGGTTGTTTATCCAATAGCTGAGATCTCCACTCCCCTCTCTGGAGTAGGGTAGACCAGGGCCCCAAACCTTGGCAAAATGTCCTGAGACTGAAGTAGAGCATGAAACATGTATTAGTTTCCCATGGCTGCTGGAAAAATTACCTCAATCTTGGTGCCTTAAAACAACACAAATTGATTCTCTTACAGTTCTGAAAGCCAGAAGTCTAAAATCAGTTTCACTGGGTGAAAGACAAGGTGTTAGCTGTGCTGGTTCTTTCTGGAGTCTTTATGAAAGCATACATTTCTGAAGGATCTCAGGAAATTTCACCTCAAAATAAGATTCCTTGGCATAAAGAGTATTTAGTATTAAAGGCCCGTAGAGATCAACAGGCTTTGGAAGGGGCTGTCCCTCTATCTTCATGAAAATCAGGCAGGCCCATCAAAAAGAACAATTGTATTTCCTTCTCCTCCCTGTTATCTCAATATATTAGAGAAAAGAATATCAAGATGCAGCCAGATCTGGCCCAACCTATTCTAAAGATAATAGCTGTCTTTCAGGTTAATTTAATTTCCAGAGAATCATTTACATGCCAATCTGTTTCCTCCCATCTATTCATTCTCCCAAGTATCCATTTATTGCCACTCAACAGAATTACCTATATTCTTCATCTCCCTCTCCCCTCTAAAATGAGAGTATATAAATTTCTGGACCCTATTGGGATATTGGGTAATCACTCTGTGATTCTCCCCGTGTGCACAGTAAATAAATTTGTAATCTCTTTCTCTTATTAGTCTGCTTCATTGTGAATTGATCTTTCAGCAAATCTTCTAGGGGAGAAGGGAAAGTTTTCTTTTTCCACCACATTCCCTTGCTTTTTCTAGCTTCCAGAGGCTGCCCACATTCCTTGGTTCATGACTCCTTCCTGGAATTACTTCAGATTCTTTCTCCCATCGTCACAACTGCTACTTCTTTGACTTTCTTGTCACTCTCTTATAAGCACCTTTGTAATTACAGTTAGAGCCACCTGGATACTGCCGGATAATCTCCCCATCTTAAGATCTGTAACTTAATCACATTTGCAAATCCCCTTTGCCATATTGGGTGGTGTAGGTTTCAGGGATTAGGAGGTGTATATCTTTTGAAGGAGCATTATTTAGCCTACCACAAAGCCTCAAATTGCCAAATAAAGTGTTATGTGAGTTTGGACAAGGATGGATAGTATCTGTCTCCTTTTTTACACATAGCAAAGGAGCCTATTGAAGTCTTCAGTAACCCTAATGAAAGAGATTGGCCACCTAATAACAACTGAGATAGAATTTTCCTTCAGTCCAGTGGGAGAAAAGCTGGAGAAGCATTTAACTTAAAGTGTGACATGTCATTGTGTTGTAGAGTAAGATTCATATTTTCCACAGGGATTCTGATTCCCTCAGGTCAAGTTTTTCTCTCCTCTATGTTCTTTTGGAACCATCTCCCTATTCTACATACTGTACAGTAAAGCTTACTATATTTATTAAAATTGAGTTTATTTGTATGTCTCTGTCCTGGACTAAAAAGTGTTATTTATTTTTATGTTAACAACCATTTCCCAGGACCAAACATATTAAATAAATATTAAACTAAATCAATAATTACATAAGATACAAGAGTATTCAAAAAATGCTCTAAACATGTTGTTTTCATTTATATTTTTATACATCACTAAAAATATAAGTGGGCAGAAAGATTGAAGGGTAGAAAGCAATCATTCAGAAGCAAGCACTTTTTTTGTTTCACCTTGAAAACAACCTTCCAGGAAGGTTATTTGAATTTTTAGAAATAAGGAAATTAGGTAATTTATCGAAGCTCATTTCAGGACTGGTTGGATGTAGAGTAATTATTGTCTGATTCTTGAGGCTATATTCCTTTGACATTGCATTCTTTCCTATTTATGTAGAATATCATATTTACGGAGAATTTGTTCATTAGTTTTGTTTTTGTTTTTGTTTTTTTTTTCTAGTTTCCTATGGCTTGGCTAAAGCATCACCCTGTTTGCTGAAAATAGTGTATGCTTCTTTTCCCTCCTGCTTTTTTTTTTTCCCTTTCCTCCAACTCCCACTGCCCCTTCAGGGATAAAGCACAGCTACTTCCTGGGGCCAAGTGGAGCCCTGCAGAGCCTGAACACAGGATAGAAGCTGTGCTTCTTCCTCTCCTCTCTCCCTCCCCTGCATAAATCCTGGCTGCTCCAGGGAGTGTTTATTCAGGCGAGCTTTTCCACCCCACAGGGGAGAAAACCAGGCTCATTAAATCATGAATAGTACTTAGTATTGCTTGTATAAAATTTTTTAAAAGAGGATTTAGTCTTGAATATTAGAAAAAAAATATGTGTGTACTGGCACATGAAATGATACTCCTCCAGGAAGTATTGAAATCCCTAAAATTTTGAGTTACAAATTTTAGGAAGTATGCCAAACAAGTAGGTGCTAGCTGGCTGAAGAATGAAGTACATCTATAAATAAGGTCCACCCCCATTTCTAGTGATTTTATAATTCATCACTTATTTCTGACCCTGAAGTATGCATTTCAGTCATCTTCTGGACCAGAGACTCTTGTTACAATTACAAGTTTGCTCTTACATTTCCCGCCTGTTTTCCCATGTAAAGACAGCAAGCTTCCCTGTCTCGCAGAGATAAGATAGAACTCTCACTGATATGTTCAATACATATTGTTATAATTACTTCATTTTAAAATAATATGCTTTTTGTTATCTTTTATAACAAAGATATCAAATATAGCCCACCGGCTGTCACAGAGCTATACCGGAGGAATAAATGGACAAAATCACCTTGGCAAATCTCAACAATCCTCCATTTTTAACTACTGAAAAGAGTTGGCAGTCAATAGCAATTATTTCAGCAAGATTTTGTTTGGATTACTAACATTTATAGAATCAAATCTTCAAGAAATTTTTCTCCTAAAACTTACTTTAAAGTGTATTTAAAAATGTTTTTACAGGAACGAATATGTTTTAGGGGCTCCTCTTTTCCTTTAGTACTTTCTTCTTTCTTTCTCTCCAGCCATGGCCAAAAAAAAGCATATGTAATATTTTTATTGTAGATATAATCATGATGTCCTGGAGTTGGTTCTTGCTGACTCGCAAGAGCCAATTATTAAAAATCAGGATTAGGTGAGAATCTGTTGAGCCACTGGTGACTTCAAGTCAGCCACAGTGGGAATATTTAAAATAGTTACACATTGGTCATTAGCAAATACTACAAAAAATCAGAGCTTCTTTTACTGATGGTGGTGGTGGTGATATTTTATTTTTCTTTACAGGAAGCCATTTTACCAGCACACCCCTGACTACAAGCAAAGCATTGAACTCAAACATTTGTAAAAGCTAGGCAGAAACTTGATCTTAGGTTCATATTTTCACAATCATATAAAATTCATAAATGCCAATTTAGATTCCATTTTTCTTTATTTTTGCATTCATGATTTTCTCTCTTTGCCCCTCATCAGAAAAACCAAGTAGCTTTTCTGCTTTTAAGTATGGATTTCATGAGATTTTTATGGTATAATAAAGGCAAAAAATAATTTTTGATGAAAAGAAAAATAATTTAATGCTCAATACAACAGATGTTCAAAGACGGCTTTGGAATAAACACCAATACCATCTGGATGACCTGTCACCATATGCAGACGGGAAATTGCTACTTAACAGTTTCTGTGTGAAGGACAGTGTGAAATATTATAGTATTTAGAATTAAATGATGTTTGCATACCCAAAGTTGATACTATTTTCAGATGTTCTTCAATTCAGTGGTTATTGTGATTTATTCCAGAAATTACTTGAAAAGAAATAAAAGTTGATTATTTTTATGAAAGCTTAAAAGTTTATTAGTTACTGAAATTTGCCATATAGTCATATAATTATATCTTTAAGAAAGATGCAAAATGTGAGTATATACGTCTAGAACAAACAAAACAAAAAAGACCACATCAACATCTCTAACGAGATGCATTATTTATTTAATCTGTCACATAGTTTTCACAGAAATGACCATTTGATCTGGGTTCTGAAAGCTGTGAAGAGTAGGAGATTGTTATTATAATCACAATGAAAAAATTCTCTAGTATTTTAGTATTCAATAGTCCATTTTACCACTTTCTATTCCTTATTTGTTTTTCCTTCTACCAAGAAATAAATTCTTAATTAAAATTGGAAGAATCTTACTAGGAGTCTATACGACAACAAAGCACAACAGTTAACAAATATAAGCAGAGTCATCATCTGATATTCAGACCTTCAGATAGTTGTGTTCTAAAGCATGTGTGGTAACTATCAGTTCTTATGCTATAGCTATTTGAAAGATAAAAAAACAATCAAAAATGACAAATTTTAAGTATTTGAACCTATGATTTATTATCAAAAAATAAAGTTCTTTAACAGAAATAAGTCAATCAATTACATTGTTAGTAGTTTCCAAAAGATTCTGAACATTCAAAAACATCTGATCTCTGAACATTTTTTCTCTATTATAGCAGCACAACAAATGTCACATCTGGTAATTTTAAAGTGAATTTGACACACTTTATGATGTATCATTTATATGCAGCTGATAGGTATGTGTAATATATGTGTTATGCAGTGAATATGCATGCACATATGTACAAAGCAGCAATAAAATCACTTTACTTAAGCTTCCTCTAAATTAGAGTTTTGAGAGACAATTCTCTACCTGCTGTCCTCAGGCCCCACCCTGTCCCCAGTGCTTTGCACATAGGAACCTTTCCATAAAATCTTCTTATGAAAGAAGTGAGCAATGAATAAACAGTGAATGAAAACCTACTGAAGGTTTGATTTATACCACTAAAAACACACCCGCACAAGCAAACTATGTTATTACAAATTTTCCATACTATTTAATGTTTTAAAATGCTTCCCTAACTCAAGAATAGCATCAATGACTACATTCATAAAGCTGAACAACCAAAAAGTAGTCTGCAGAAAACAATCATTCATTATGTTGTACTTCACTACCCTTACTTAGGAAAGTATCTTACTCTCAATTAGTTCCACTTACAAGCAAGGCATCTAAAATACTATCTCTCAATGCCCTGGCCTCTAACTATTGTGACAGAGGGTGGATAAACTACTCTTTTGCTCTAAAATATTATCCTCCATGGGTTGAAAGAAATAGTGTTAGAACTCGAACAGTTCTTTCTTGTAAAGCCTGTGAAAACACTTTATGTCCTGGAGGAACTGAATCAAAATCTCCTTCTGAGGCCACAGGATATCATTCTAGTGAACTACAGTGTCTCTTTCAATGGATTATGCACTATTAAGCCATTTTCTTCAGATACACAAAGAAAGCTGTATGAGCAAGAGAATCCTTGTTTTCTCATGAACAGATCCAAAGAACTCTTTTCTCAAACGAGCCCGGAAGCATTTAGCCCGGAAGCATTTAGCCATTTAATCAGCCAGTAGGTCAGTTTGTCAAAATATTTTTACCTTACGTTTATAATTGGTGACTATAGTCAGATAAGAAAAATTAATCAAAATATGCTGACCAATTTAAGGAGATTAAATTAAATTAGAAATGTACAAATGATACATATAAAAAATTTGAAGTATTTTAACATTAGTAATCTGCTTATGCTACTTCCCTTCTGAAGGCAGATTGTTTTTTCAGGCATTCAAACATTTCCACAAGCTGTCTGCTCTCTGCCCAGGTTACATTTTTATCTCCTGTCTCCCTGACACTCTGTTTATTCATGCTTTAAATCCCCGTTGAAAAGTCATTCACTCTAATTCATCTTCACTGATCAACCCTTCAATGATCAAACCCTTCACTGAACAAACCCCCTTAACAGGTGATTATTTATTTATTTATATTTAACAGACTTATTTTTTAGAGCAGTGTTAGCTTCACAGCAAAACTGAGCTGGAAGTACAGAAAGTTCCTTTGTATATTCACTATTTCCACAAACATACACAACATCCCCCACTATCAACATCTAGCGCCAGAGGGTACCTTTGTTATAATTGATGAAACTACGCTGACATATCATTATGACCCAAATTCCATAGTTCACCTTATTGATGTTGTACATTCTATAGGTTTTAACAAATCCTAATAATAATCACAATAATGTATCCATCATTACAGTAGCATATCGAATAGTTTAACTGCCCTAAAAACCCAATCCTTTGTCCTCTGCCTATTATTCTTCCTTCCCTTCCCACCAACCCCTGCCAACCATTGATATTTTATTCACTCTATAGTTTCTCGTCAGAATGTCATATAATTGGAATCAGGTAGTATATAATCTTTCAGATTGGCTTCTTTCACTTAGTCATATGCATTTCAGATCCTCTATGTCTTTTCATGGTCTGATGGCTCTTTTCTTTTTAATGCTGAATAAAATTCCATCGTCTGGATATATCGCAGTTCATGCAGGACCTATCAGAACCACAGAATCTTCAATTCACCAACCAAAGGACATCTTGGTTACTGCCAGATTTTGGCAATTATGAATAAAGCTGCCACATACTGTGTGTAGTTTTTTGTTGATCATTTATTGAACCAACTCATATATAATGAGTGGCTACACTCAAGCACTATCTTAGTTATTGGAATGCATGTGGCATCTGCTATGATATCAGCATGACCTTTGAGAAGACAATGAGAAGTGTGGAACCTCCACATAAAGATAGCCATAATAATAATAACAAAAATGATAAATACAACAACATTTATAACATTAGTGTATAGTATATCTGTGTGCCAGATATCCTGCTCAGGACTTGACATGTACTCAATGTTTCCTTCAATTACACGGCATTCTGAAAACTTATAATGCCTGTTCAACATTACAAATACCACTGAGTAGTCAAAAAAGAAAGTACTGAAAAATTTTCTATTGAATTTTATAATTGGAAGTTTGTTAGTAAATATAAGAATGCTTACATGGAGAGCAGATAACAAAAGGCTGGCTGTAACAGGTTTAGGAGTAAAATGAAAATAAAAAAAATATGGGAAAGTAACTGTCATAAGAATTTCATAATAAAATAATTGCAATAAAAATGATAAGAACAACAAAAATTTATTGAATACTTACTATTTTCCAGGAACTGTTTCTGTATGTCACATATTATGTTAATCATTATACATCTAATGAGCAATTCAATCCTCACAATAAAACTATACAGAAAAATTATCATTATCCACAATTTACAGATGAGAAAACAACACTGAAGGACAGAGAGAATGAATAAAACAATTAGTACGAGCTGAAGTTAGCATATAAACTCAGACAGTTAGTTCAAGAGCCTCTTGTCCACTTTGCCGTACTACTTGGCTTTTGGTAATGAACATCCTGAGGTGAAAATTGCTGCTATTATTTCATGGACATCCTAACAGAGTCAATTTGAGCATTATCTTCCAGCCCAATTCCATTGTAATTTTTTTCTCACCTTTTCAACATTTCAAGTAATTGTTTCTGCTGCCTCACCCAACACCTCACGAATGCTCCAAAGCAATTCCACACTAATTTATTCAAGGCCACTTTTCTGCACCATATATAGAATATACTATTATAATAACTAACACCAGTACTACTGAAATTATCCAACAGCAATGTCCCTTTTGGTGTTTTAAAAACAAATATTCTATTGGGAGAATACAAGTGGGCCTATTTTATAGTGAACATCTGTCTCTACGAAAAGATTACTTTTCTTTCAATCATGCTTCATAAATATGAAATTGCACAGTGTAGTGGCCAGCACAGCCTTTGGAGTCAGGTCTATCCAAAGCTATCACTTCCTGACTAAGGGATTTCAGATAGAGCTTACTTAATTTAATGACTCTTATTTCTGTTTTTAAATATATCTCGTGCATACTTCATAAGGAGAGCTGTAAATCTTTTAAAAATGTAAATCTCCAAGAACAGACTTTACAGCTTTTTACAGGATTGAATTTGTATTAAGTGGAATTATATTAAATGGACTTAAGTAAATGTGACTCATCTCTGCTTTCTATAGAGAGCATTTGTGGACATTATCTCAGTGGATCAATACAACAGCCTGATAAGCTGAGTCCCATTGCATGGATGAAGATATTGAAGATGAGAGAAGTTAAGTGACTTGCTACAACTTGGAAGCTGGGAGTCTAGGGAACTAGAATCTAATCCTGAATGACTCTTATAGTGAATAACACCAGAGTGAGATTCAAATGTATTAGAGGTCTCTGAAAAACAAACAAACAAACTCTCTTTCTCTTTCTCTCTCTCACACTCTCTATCTCTCTATATACATATATATTCATATTCAAAACATTCAATTGTATTAATCTTGATTTCATTATATTTATATATACACATTTAATTCTTTCTATAACTCCACTTCTGTGCCCTTTCTGAAAATCCATTTTAAAAGACCTGAATAATTCAAACTTGTTTCTGTAAATTACACTTCTCTAAACTGCACTTATAAAATGTTTTGCAGAAGAAATAGCCCAATTATCTTTTCTTTTCCTTGAATACTTATGTCATAGAGTGTTTCTTACAGTGTGCTGGTTCTTTCATGTATTTTAAGATTAATATTAATAAGGCGGTCTCAAATGTACTTTGCGACTCTACACCCTTAATTGTCGATTTGTCTTCACTTAAATAGTCGCAAAGGGTTTTTGTTCTTTAGTTTTCATGTTCATTACTGGCCACTGAAACAACATAGATTTTATTTTATTTAAATAAAGTAGAATTCTGGTATTTTGAGGTTTTGCATATTCATTTTATGATGCTCAAATACTTTTCTTTATTGGGTAATATATTCTAGTTTTTGCTGTTTCTCGTTTCTTAAGGAAAGGACTTTCATTGCTAAGATATAGAAAATGTTTATGGATGTAATAGAAGTCATAACCATAAGGTTGCCTTAAAACAAAATAAATCCCACCCAGAGATACATAAACACTTCATTAATATTACAATTATGTACAGTTTTCATACCCGGAAAATTATCTAGATAAAAATGCAGTCATCTTAATTAGCTATGTTATCAATTTGCATTAACCACATTATAGTTGCATAAATAGATGGAACCAAATCTTTGACTCATTTCTGGTGCAAAAGGTTTAGAAGTATCTCACACCTGAAAAAAATAATAAAGACTGAAGAATTATTCCCTATTTTTCTCACTTTATACCATATTTATTTTTAAAGAGCTTTAATTTTTTATATTTAATTGTCTGAATATCTTGAATTATTATCCGAATAACATCTTTTCCGCATTTTTGTTTTTCTGTATACTGTGCATTAAAGAGAGACCTTTCATGGTCACCCTTACCAAAAATGTTAACTCAGCTATGTTCTTTCCCAGCACTATTTTCTTAGCAGTATTTTCTCCTGGATGGTTTGCTAGGGAAAACACTTTCTTCCAGATAAATGTGTTTATGCATGGCTCCCAGCAGGACTTTTGGAGAGTACATACTAGTTTCTATTTCAAGAGGGGAACTGATTTAATAGGCAGTGCCATGTTTAAATTTTAAATTTCTTTTAAATTATTAAGATCTGGTTGACACTGTTCGACTGACTTTCACATTGGGCCCTGTACTATCACAGTGACATAAAGTTCTGCTTTCAAGAGAATTCTGCTTCATGCAAAGAACCACTGATAACCTTTGTAAAAATAGAAAAAGGAACTACCTCTGGGTAAAAAACAAAAACAAAAAGCAGAAAAATATATATAGATGTCATAGAAGTAATAGTATCTGGGGGAGGCTGGGGCAGAGGGAACAGTTACCATATTTTCCCAAAAATAAGATAGGGTCTTATATTTATTTTTACTCAAGAAGACACCTTAGGGCTTATTTTTGGGGGATATGTTATTTTTCTAAGTACGGTACAACAATCTACATTTATTCAAATATAGTTAAGTCATCTTCTTCTGGAACATCAGCATAACTCTCCAAACCCCGAATTCCATCCTGAATTTCTTGCAACTCTATTTCCTTTAGAACCATTGGCCCCAGTCTCTCATGTTGAGCAATAGAGCTCTCGTGGGGCAGATGAGAAGGGCTGCTCACCTTCTTTACCGGTCCAGGACGAACAAAATGCATGGGTTGTGCAGATGCGCTGCCTAGCCACGCCCATCACTAGGTCTTATTTTCGGGGTAGGGCTTATATTGCCCTAATGCTTAGAAATCCTGCTAGGGCTTATTTTATGGGTAGGTCTTATTTTCAGGGAAACATGGTAGAAAATGGTAGCCTCTGAACTCACATCACGGCCTAATGGATGTCTGCAAGCTGAACCTTAGCTCTATTCATTCCCTCATCCAGGTGTCTTTGTACAGTGACCAACCTGTACAATGACAGAGAGACTTTCAAAATCATATGACTTGGGTGCAAATGCCTGCATCAAAACCAGGAAAATGACAGATTTTGTTGTTATAAAACATATATTGTTGATTCAAAGTACCCCTTTTTTTTAAACAGTTTCATCACTGGCCATCCCCAACATATGGTCAGGCTGTATTTCCAAATGTTATTTGTAAGGTCACATTTTCCCACATAAACAATGTTGTGCACCATTATCAGAATTATGTTCAGCTGTAGGTCCAATATTACTCATTGTGTCACCCTCGGCAAGTTACTTTATATCTGTGATCTCCCGTCTCCTGCAAGGGTGGAATAATAGCAACCACATAGGATTATTTTGAAGGTTAACTGAACAGAGTTGGTAAACTACCTAGCACAGTGTCTGATATATAAGGCAGAGACAGCCAGGTTCTAATAAAATCAGGAGGCTCGCTTGGGAAAATGGGTTCTTGGAAGTACTTATTCTTTTGTATTCTGAAAAAAATTCTTTTGTATTTTGTTGTTGTTGTCACTGTAACTCTCATGTCAACTTAGCACAATTCTCTTTAATATGTTTTTAATAGACATCTTCTAAAGTTATACTCTCAACAAATGGCTTTGTTATTAACAAGAAAAAAGACATAAGTACATGCAAAAAAAAAATTTTTTTCTTTTTTTGAGACAGAGTCTCACTTTGTTGCCCAGGCTAGAGTGAGTGCCGTGGTGTCAGCCTAGCTCACAGCAACCTCAAACTCCTGGGCTAAAGCAATCCTTCTGCCTCAGCCTCCCGAATAGCTGGGACTACAGGCGACCATGCCCAGCTAATATTATATATATATATATATATATATATATATATATGTTGGCCAATTAATTTCTTTCTATTTATAGTAGAGACAGGGTCTCGCTCTTGCTCAGGCTGGTTTCGACCTCCTAACCTCGAGCAATCCGCCCGCCTTGGCCTCCCAGAGTGCTAGGATTACAGGCGTGAGCCACAAGCCTGGCCAAAAAAAAAATTTTTTTAATGGTATTTTTTTCTGTATTTCTTTTTACATCCCTTTCTAACTTCTTTATTCCCTTTTCCTAACTGTCAAGAAGTCCAGATCCCTGGTGCTACTTCAATACTCTCACTAAAAAGTCCATCCACAAAGTCTGAACTAATCTCTAGTTTCAAATTATCTCCTTCACTCTTCATCTCACCCTGATAGAAGCCTTCATTATTTCAAAGAGTTGGTTTCAACTAGGTATTACAAAGAAATTTTTTTATTGATCTGACTCATGTAACTGTGTGATAACTCTTAGCTCCTTAACCCTATGCATGGTTACATTAGAAAGACAAGGAAGGGGTACACATAGACATTTTTAATTGATAGATTTTCAGAGACTTATAATTCAACAAGGAGAAAACACACATACAATGTCAGAGAAAAACCTTGGATGAGGGCAAGGAGAAGTGTTACCTTTAATCACAACAGGAAATCTGTCCTTCTGCCCTAGAATTAGCCTCTTTAAATACTTTGTACTTTTCAAGTTAATGATAATAATAATAATATATTTCTACATTTTCAGCTTTTTTAAACAGCTCTGAGTGTTTGGTTGTTTTTATAGACTGACTCCCACTGAGCAGCCCCAGGAGTTTCCAGAGATAAAAGGAAAAGATAGGAAAGACCAGAGCCATTTGTGCACCTACGTTGTTTGAAAAGCAGGTGTTTTTATTCCAAGAAACCCTGCTCAAAAGCTATGTCAAGGACAGTATAATATAGCTAGGAGCAGGTTATGTTATATAAAGCAAAGGCACCATCCAGCATCCTGGGTTCACAGAGAGTATGTAGCATTTCTTTAAGCTGTTCACTTATATATTCCCTGTTGCTAGAAAACTTACTCACTCTTCCATCATAACACCTAGGCCCATCTAAAATGGCCATTCTGGGATTTTGCTAGAAAAAAAGAAATTAAACATCATGGATATGATAATCAATTAGTAGGAATGATTCATAAATTTGGTAAAGATACAAAATAGAATAATTGATGCTATAAAAATATGGTCGTTGGACGTTATTATAACTCACACTCAAGGAGGAAATGTCATGATTGAATATGACTACAGTTTAACAGTTGCTTTCTTAATTTTTTTCTCTGAAGAGCAACTATCCCAGCAAATATCTGAAGCCCCATTAATTTGCTCTGCCAAATGTGCATCCTCAACCATCTAATCCAAAAATAGTCAATTGGTTAAAAAAAAAAAATGAGAGAGAGACTTAACAGACTGGCATTTTGAGCTAGTGTACAAAGGTGAATGGATTACAGCAATTCATTTAAATTTCCTGGTTCCATGTGCATGTTAATAATGACTCAGAAGCCCTCTGTGATACTCACAGTGTGTCAATCACCTCGGGCTTCATTCACTGGGTTCTGGGAGCAAGGCAGCTTTTAAAGGCTGGGCCTCCGAACAGGGGGAGCTTTGTGAGTGCCTAGACTCCTTTGCCGGCCACCTGCTCTTCCTCTCCTTGGCTTCCACATAAGTCACTTGTTCCAGGGACGCTGGCACGTGCTCGATACCATTTAGGACAAGATTAATACTGTGAGCTGACACAGCTTTCCTGGCAGCCTCTGTCTTGTCTTTCCTCTAACACACTCCACTCACTTCCTATAATGTCTAATATCACTGCTCACATCACAGGGGGAAAAAGTCTCTGTTTCTGTCTTCATGCAACACTTCAGCTAAAAATTGCACAGTTACTGAAAGTTTCATCACTTTTTGAGATACATACTATAATAAATAAATTCTGACAAGAAGGACCCAAGAGGGAATTTAGCAATAACGTGGGGTAGAAAATACCCTGAAACTCAAAAGTCTATTTTTCCTGGCCCCAAATACTCACTACACTTTATCATTCTATAAAATGCTAGATTCTTAATTTGGCAGACTGGTCTTTTAATAAAAGGAGTATTTCATTCATTAGATTATTTTAACCTTCGGAAACTCAAGGTGAAAGTGTTATCAGCAATGCAAGTGGTTGTGGGGTTGACTAGAAATTATTCATAGCTGTGTTTAGGAAGAGCCTATATTGACTGTGTCTGGTCGTCCAATAGCTTACAACAAGTTATCACTATCAGAGGAAACAGCTGACTATAGAGACGTGACAAACATCTTGTTATTGATTCTCTACTAAAAAGGGCATTGCAAATTAAACAAACACAAAGCCAATGGACAGCTAATTGAAAAGAAGTAAGAAAGACAAAATCATTTAGTAGTCATGATCTTAAGTGAAGAAAATGGCAGACACTGATGTTGGGCTAATTTTTGGTTCAGTGAACGTTAGCTCAGCTCAGAGGAGCATGAAAAGAGGAAGGGATTCCTCATTGACAAACAATGGAAATTCATCCAGCAACCCTAGCTATTCATGGGGAGCTTTTAACAAATATTCGTCTTCCTCAAATTCAAATTTAATTGGAAAAGGCTCTCCTTTAGTGGGACTTAGGTATAGAAACTTTTAAAACTGCCCTCAGAAATGCTTATATGTAGTTAAGATTGAGAACTAAAGGTTTAGGCCATTCACTGGACTACTGTAGAAGCTGTTAATTGTTTCAATTGGTAGATACTCATTTGTGCAAAACTTCTCAATCAAATATTGGTGATAGACATGTGTTAAATGAATGAATGAATGAACAAATGAATGAAGGCATTACTCGAAGAACTTTAAAAAAAAAACACTTAACATATGGCATCCTTCTTAAATTGGCTACACAGATATAACAGTATTCTCTGTGCAGATTTAAGGCAACCAAAAATTTAGGTCATGTAAATTAGAGAACTAATATTCTCAGACTTCTCTGAGATTTTCCTTTCAATGTATAAGTTAAAAACAGGAATGAATGCAAGTTGCACTATTCCAGGAAATTGCCTTCTCAATCCTGTAATCTTTTTTTGGTAAAAAGCTTTGATTACGTTATCCTTCCTAAAATACAAGGTTCTCATTGCAATAGCTCTAGCAGAATTGCTATGTAGGATAGTAGATGTTCAAGTCCTTTTCTTCCTGATGGTACATATCCACAAGTTTCACCTATAATGCAGGTTTCTATACATCATTTTAACAAAAGTTTATCCAAAAGCAAAGAACTAACCCCAGGAGGAAATATTTTCTAATTTATATAGTAAATTCATAAATTTTGTTTGTATTTCTCTGCACATACATCATCCTCTGCAATGGTAATTTTTAAATCCGTATTTTATGTGTTCTTTAAAAACATTTTTTAGGGGTGCTAGAAACACAACTATGAATTACCTAGCAAAAGGCCTTGCCATCAGGAAGAACACATTCAACTGGGAGAGACAGATAATGAGCTAACTCCCTAAAAATGAATAGAATAACCTAAAGAATAATCTAATTTAAGAATGTGGTATTCCTTTATCCATCGGAATGCCAAAGCATTATATTTTTAACATATATATATTCTTTTCTTTTTCAGGACTGTTAACAAAACTCATTTTACCATAATGTCTTACTTCTTAGGTTTTTAAATTAAATTTCAAGGAGCATATATTATCTCATTACTCAAAGATTACTTTCATTCTAAAAGGGTACAAGTTGAACAAAATCGAAATTTTGCAAATCATTGCAACTCTAAAAATCAGCAGGTTTCTCTACCCCTTTCAGGATCCCTAGCTATCTCTTTTCTTCAAAAGTGTACCCTCATTCAAAACATCAATTTTCTTTGTTTAAATCCTAATTAATCCAAAATATATTTATTGGATAGATATTATATGCAAAGCACTACACTATGTGCTAAACCAAGATATGGCCTCTGCCCACATAGACTTGGTAGTTCACCAAGGGAGAGAAGTAACCATTTAAAAAAAAAAAAATACACACTATCAAAATGTGGCCAGCACTATGAAAGTTGCTCTAAGACAATATATCAGGGGCAGCTGCTATCAACTGGACAGTGAGGGAAGGACCCTTTAAGAAAATGCTCTTTGAAAATTAAAAGATGGCTAGGTAGAAGAATGCTCCAGAAATGGTCCTAAAGTGAAATAGACCTTAGTACATTTGAGGAACAGAAAAGTAAGCCATGAAAGTAAGTGAACTAGGGAGTGATGGGGTAGTGGCATGATATGAGGTTTGGGGGTTAAGCAAGCAGGAGATTTTGCATGTTTTATAGGCTGTGTCAGAGTTTGGATTTTATTCTAAGCACAATAAAAAGCCTCTGAACTATTTTAGGCAAGTAAGTGGCTTGGGATAAATTACATTTCATAGAGATCATTCAGTTAACTTTGTGGAAAATGGATGGAAAGCAGGTAAAAGTAGAAATCAGAAACCACTTAAGCTGTTGGAGGCTTTTCTTGCCCAGTGAAGAGAAGATGGGAATTTGGAGAAGGGCTTGCAATAGCGATAGAAAAAACCAAAAAAATAGTCAGGTTTGAAATGTATTTTCAAAGATTTATGGGGCTTGCTGATAGTTTGGACATGGGGATGAGGGAGAGGACACCCATGTTTCTTGTTTGAGTAATCCTACATATTTACAGTAGGGAGAGGAAAATAGACCTTAAATGTGCCATTACAATGAGTGGAATGAGAAGTTCATTATGCTACAGGCAAGATATTTAATCCTGTCTAAGTGGAGGAGGAAGATCTCCCTGGGAAGCTCATGCTTAAACTGAAACTTGCATGACAAGAGTTTGCTAGGCAAAGAAGTGGCCTTTCTATTTATATCATGACTTTCTTTCTTCAATTCCTGCTGTTAAGTAGTTCACTTGCTTCATATTTCTTCCTTCAGATTCTTAAGAGCAGAGATCTAATTGACCCATGTTATCCTTTCCAAACCAGGCCAGACCTCTAGTTAGTAGCCAGCCTATGTTTGCTTTCTTTTAAATCAAATGCCTACAGTAAGAGCCACAGTTAAGATTTCCTACAGAAGAGAAGGTATGTGTACTATTGGTAGGGTCAGATGGACAGCTCCGGAAAAGGAGCTTCCTGGCTCCTTGCCCTATAACTTTACTTAATGTGTCACAAGATAACTTACTTGTTGTATGCTCTACTTTCTACTTGGCCCACTTGGAACACTAATTTTTTTCTCACGGTTAATAAGGGCCTGGAGGGAAGGTGTGGTCCTCTTCAAATTGTTTCACATTAAACTCCAACAGGAAAGAAGCCATTAGTCATGCATGCATTTAGACTTCTGAGACTCAGCAAGTTTGGGGTGGTCGGAAAGGAACACTTGGAGTTATCATTCCCTTAGGAGAGGTCTGGAGGAGAGGTCTGGATGGGTGGAAACTCATTTTTAGTATACTTCTTAAAATCTGTGAATAGTTTAGTGCTGTAAGCAAGGACTCATGAAATTAGCTTTGTTTATGATTGACTTCAGCAATCTCTGATCCTATTCCCATTCAAAAGGCAACTAGACATTTTCTCGTGCTCTTGGTCCATGGAATTATATTAAATATGCATGCAAAAGGTTTCTTATCTACAATTCTTGATAATGATAACAGCATGACCTACTTTACCCTTGGGGGTTATTTTTTTGTAAATTAAGCCTATATAGAATTGTTTTAAATAACAATATGGGTGCTAGGTCAGACCACTGAGGCTGGTGTCTATGTTTAAAAACAGACAAAAATGACAACTCGGAATTTGCTGGGATTACTTTCCCCTAGCAGGTCTATTGCTTCAGCTAGGAAGCTGGGCTGAGAACATAGGCAATAAATCACACATGATGATACCAGTGTATATAGATCCCTGGGGCCTCCTTGTTTTTCACCTAGGCACACCCTTGCAGAATCCTTTCCGTAGTCCAAATGAAGTGAGGAAAACACCAGGTGAATGGAGATCGAATCTGCAAGCTGCTTTTGCAGCTTCATAGGCTGAGGGCTTAGAGATGAGAGGCCATATTACATAGCCTAGTTATTTCTGTGTTATATTTGGTATATTGAGCATTGTTGACGCTTTAGTGCAGCAATCTACCCATGTCTTAATAAGACCCTATAAACTGGGGCAGTGTTTCCCAATGTCTCCCATGTCATGACCTACATAGAAAAAGGAAAACAAAAATGACTCTTGGAAAAGAAAAGATGGGGACTAGCCTAAGAGTTCTAGCAGCTTCAGGCTTTATCCAGCCACCCCAAGGGCTGAGGAAATCAATGCCTTGGCACACTAGAAACCCATTTGTGGCAAACCAGTATTTTGTGGTGGTGCACTGTCAAATTAAAATGAATTAAACAAGACAGTATAATAGTTTATTTCCCTTAGAGGCAAGATGGTGGTCCTGAACTTGTATGGAAGCCAGTAACTCGAGTCACTTCTAGCTCGTAGCATCAGTATTCCAAGAGCAGTTTCCTAGTCTGCGTGATCCAAGATGGCTCATTACCAACTTCAGGTTTCAGGAAGCCAATGAAACAGGAGAAGGAAGGCATATCCCTTTCTTTTAAAGGTATGGCCTAAAAGTAACACAGATTTCATCATATACCATTGGTAAACTTAATAAATGCAAAGCCTAATTGCAAAGCAGCTTGGGGAAGATAGTCTTTGGGAAAATAGTTTGATTTTTATAAAAAATGACATTGTGGAAGATTAACTGTTTACTGGGAGACCAGTAGTCTTTCTGTTCTCTCTCCCTTTGATCACCTAAATATCTCTATGTATATTTCTTTGTACACATAAACCATACTCATCTCATTTCCAAAAGATAAAATTCCATATTTCTATTAAATTATTTCACTCAGCTCAAATTATAGGATCTTGACAATATACAGTCACCTCCATGAGGTCCAGAGATACCATTTTGGGGGCTCTAGTGACCTCTAAATCAAAAAAACAAGTTATCCAAATACCTCTCTTCCCAAAAAGCACACAAAAAAGTAACTTATATATAAGGTGGACTAAGAATAAGATGACTTCACAGAAAGATTATATTCAGAAAAAGGGAGAATGGGAAATATATGCAGTTCCATGTTCACTATAATGGTCAAATCCCCACTGGATGAAAGTTGCAAATACGTTCCTGTTTATTTGCAGTCAAGTAAGTTCCTCACTTGTTCCGTCTCCGTACCCTTGGCTCTGTTCTCTTGGAGGAACATCCCTACATAGTGTCCTCCATATGCCCAGGCATTTTCCCACGGAAGGTTCTTCCTGTCTATTATCCTCAGTGACAACATCCGAAGTGAACAGTGGAGACGTTACCCTTCTTGGCAGCTGAATAGTTTTTATGGCCATGTTCCTGCTGCTGCCTTTTGGAGGACACAGGCATTATTTAGGTCACATATCCTTGAGCATCCAGGCTTGAAGTTTATTTGTCAACTACAGTCCTCTAGAAACTCAATAGGCTTCTCATGTATTTGTTTCCAACAAATTCCATGTGTATATAGCCACCACCAAAGATCTCATTTATTTATATTTTTTAAAACCTTTATCTTTATTATTCACTAGTCTCTCTACTCATCTTTCTTAACTTAATGAAAGATATCTTAAAGCAATCTAGATCATAGGGTTCAGTGAGAAAGACAACCCCCTTAACAGAATTTCTGCTATCAAGATAGCTAACTTTCTCTGGCCTAAGAATCTTAAGTGGGAGGTGTTTGAGAAGTACTTGGGGGCATATCTCTTGCTAGTTTCAGTGCTACTGCAAAATAAATGTCTTAGTTGAAAGCACAATAGCAGTCTTAGTTTTTTGTCTTTACTTTCAGGGCACCGAGTCACCACCACGTAGCCACCTTGGATTACTGGGCACAGGCAGGGAGGGCACAGAACCCTTATCCTAGCCACACATGCTTGAGTTTATTCTTGCAAGCTGGTTAGCGATAGCCTGAGTCCATTTTTCCTTTGTAGGATTTGTTAACAATGTCATCGCCTACCAATGTATACTTGCATTAGAGACTTTTTTTTTTCAACTATTTTCCCTACAGCTATAATCAGTCTCATTTCCAAGATATCATTTGCAATAGTTTTACCAAATACTTTGTGATAACATTCCAGCTTTCTGGTCAGGAATATTTACGTTTTTGTTGCTACCCTCATCCTGACAGGTTCAGTACATATCTAGATGTAATATATGAAATATTACATATTTCTCTTTTTCCTTTTTTTTTGAGGAGAAGGAAAGACTTTATTAATTTGCTGGCAAATGAGGAGGTTGGCAGACTCCCATCTCAAAGTACTAACGTCCTCAGGTGTTACATATGTAACACATGTAACATGTGTCAAAATGTGTCAGGTGGAGACATTACTTTCAGGTGCCACGTTTTATAGTAATTAGTATATAGTTCAGCTGTTTATAACAGAAAACTAACATAAAAGTACTTAGGACAGAATTTTATTTCTTTCTTAATAACAGTTAGAATATGGGCTACCCAAGGATAATTTACAAGAGCGCCTAGAGACCCAGGCTCTTTCCAGATTGTTGCTCTGCCTTTCCTAGAGTGTTGTCCTGGTCCACGTAGTATAAGCTGGCTCACCGTTGTATCCGCATTTCAGGAAACAGAATTGAGAGAGCAGAAAAGGAAAGTATGCCTCTTTAAGACCATGACTCAGAAGTGGTTCACATTTCTTCCTCTCATAGACATCATTGCCCATGATTTCATAACGAAGCCAAAACCAGCTGGAAGGGTTGCTGGGAAATGGTTTTTGGCTAGGAAGTCATATGCTCACCTTGGAATTATATTACTATGGAAGGAGAGAAGAATCTAATATGGAGGGAAGATATCTGTCTCTTTCACAAGTTCATTTATTTTTTTAAGAACCCCTTACAAACAGAAGAATTAGATTTGTTTCCTCGAATTAAAAAAGATATGTGCTTAGAGAATTCAAGGCCTTTAGAAATGCAATTTCTGAAAATAGAAAAATAGAATGAAGAAAAGTTTCAGATTATAGTCTTCCTTGTTTTGCTTATGATTTCTTACTACATACAAGTTAGAAGATTAAGTTACATGAATCATCGTTTCTTTGAAATCAATCTTCTTTTTTATTGCTTTTTAATATCGATGTTTTTAATTTTTGCTACCAAATTTTTATTTACTCTTTTAGCTTAATGGAAGTTGAAGGTTTGTTATGTTTCCAAGACGCAAAAAAGGCTATCATTATATGTTGGATTTTTCTAACATTTGCTCTGTATACAAATTATAGCAAGTATTGGAAAAGCAGAGAAGGGAGATGCAGTGAATGAGTTTTTCCTGAATATCTGACATATTTGTGTAATTTCTGATTTTGAAATGTGAAAAATTCTGTAATTGTTCAGCATACAATAATTAAAAGACTAACTGAAAGAAAAAAAGGAACTCTTTGTACTGACTTAAGAAATATCATGTTATACTATTGTTTCTGTTAATACAATTTTGTATATTGCCAACAATGCTTATCAGCAAGCTAAGATCTTTAAAATTGACTTCTCCCTGGAATCAAATATGTCTCTCATTAGGTCTTGGTAAAATCTCAGCATTGCTAATATAGGGAGATATAGCAATGTCTGAAGGTTCATGCTTTGAAGTTAGAGACGTGAATTTTGGCTTCCAGTTCTACCACTGACATTTATACATCCTGGGAAAACTATTTACCACCCTATATTTACCATCCTAAAAACTATTTACCAACCATACCACCTATATAGTTTACATTAATACAATTGAGATGATAATGCTATCTGCTTTTCAGACTAATGTGATAATTTACCTATATCCATAACCTTATATCCATAAGATATATTAATATTGTCTCAATATGTGGTAAGTATGTAATATGAAAATCCTAGATGTCCTAACTCAGTGATATTATAGGTTCAGTTCCATACCACCTCAATAAATCAAATATAATAATGTGAGTTACATGAATTTTTTGGTTTCCCAGTATATGTAAAAGTTATGTTTATACTGTACTATACTCTATTAAGTGTGAAATAGCATTATATCTAAAAAATGTACATACCTTAATTAAAAATACTTTATTGCTAAAAATGCTAAGCAAGTCCTAATTGTTTTGCTGGTGGAGGGTCTTGCCTCAGTGTTGATGGATGCTGACTGATCTGGGTGGTGATTGCTTAAGGTTGGGGTGGCTGTGGCAACTTCTTAAAATAGAACAACATAAAATTTGCTACATTGATTGACTCTGCCTTTTACAAAAGATATCTCTCTGTAACATGTAATGCTGCTTGATAGCAATTTTACCTACAGTAGAACTTCTTTCAAAATTACATTCAATCCTCTTGAACACTGCTATTGCTTTATAAACTAAGTTTATGAAATACTCTAAATCAGTCATTGTCAATTTGACAATGTTCACAGTATCTTCACCAGCAGTAGATTCCATCTCAAGAAACCATTCTCTTTGCTCATCCACAAAAATATTTCATCATCTCTTCAAGTTTTATCATGAGATTGTAGTAATTCAGTCACATCTTCAGGCTTCACTTCTAATTCTAGTTCTCTTACTATTCCTACCTCATCTTCAGTTACTTCCTTCACTGAAATCTTGAACCCCTCAAAGTCATTCATGAGGGCTGGAATCTACTTCTTCCAAACTCCTATTAATGTGGGTATTTGGACCTCTTCCCATGAATCACGAATGCTCTTAAGGGCATTAAGGATGGTGAATACTTTCCAGAAGGTTTTCAATTTATTTTGCCCAGATCCATTAGAGGAATCACTATGTATAACATCTATAGCCTTACAAAATGCATTTCTTAAATAATAAGACTTGAAAGTCAAAATTATTCCTTGGCCCATGGGCTGCAGAATGGATGCTGTGTTAAAGGCATGAAAACAACATTAATTTTCTATATATCTCCATCAGAATTCTTGGGTGACCAGGTGCATTGTCAATGAACAGAAATATTTTGAAAGTAATCTTTTTTTTTTTTTTTTTCCTGAGCTGTAGGTCTAAATAGTAAGCTTAAAAATTTGGTAAACCACACTGTAAACAGATACGTTATCATTCAGGCTTTGTTATTCCATTTGTAAAGCACAGACAAAGTAGATTTTGCATAATTCTTAGGGTCCTAGGATTTTTGAAATGGTATATGAGCATTGGACTGAACTTAAAGTCATCATTTGCATTAGCTCCTAACAAGGGAGTCAGTTTATCCTTTGAACCTTTGAAGACAGGCATTCACTTCTCTCTAGCTATGAAAATCCTAGATGTCATCTTCCAAAAGAAGAATGTTTCATCTACATTGAAAATCTCTCGTTTAGTGTTGCCACCTTCATTAATGATCTTAGCTGGATCTTCTGGATAACTTGCCACAGCACTTTCTGCTTCACCTTGAATGTATATGTTATGGAGATGGTTTCTTTCCTTCAACCTCATGAATCAACCTCTGCTGTCTTCAAACTTTTCTCTGAAGCTTTCTTGCCTCATTCGGCCTTCATAGGATTGAAAAGAGTTAGGTTCTTGCTCTGAATCAGGCTTTGGCTAAAAGGAATGTTGTGGCTGGTTTGATCTTCTATCCAGACCACTCAAACTTTCTGCATATCAGCAATAAAACTGTTTCACATTCTTACCATTCATGTATTCACTGTAGTAGCATTTTTAATTCCTTTGCTTTCAGAACTTGACTAACTGGTGCAAGAAGCCTAGTTTTTGGCCTATCTCAGCTTTCGACATGCCTTTCTCACCAACCTTAATCCTTGTTAGCTTTTGATTTAAAGTGAGAGACATGCAACTCTTCATTTCACTAGAACAATTAGAGAAAATTGTGGAATTATTCATTGGCTTAATTTTAATATTGCTGTGTCTCAGGGTATAGGGAGGCCCAAGGGCAAGGAGAGAGAAGGGAGAACAACTGGTCAGTAGAGTAGTCAGAACACACACAACGTTTATGAATTAAGTTTACCCTCTTCTATGGGCACAGTTTGTAGTGCCCCAGAACAATTACCATAGTAAGTTCAAAGGTCACTGACCACAAAACACCATAATAATAATGAAAAAGCTTAAAACATTGCAAGAATTACCAAAACGTGACACATACAAAGTACACACATGTTGTTGGAAAAATGGCATGCATAGACTTGCTCAACACAAGGTTGCCACAAACTTTCAATTTGTAAAAAAATGGAATATCTGCAAAGCACAATAAAGTGAAGAACAATAAAAAGAGGTATGCCTATACTTAGTGTTAACACTCACGGGAAGTCTCATATATATATATTACCGTGGGGATTTTTTTTTCTAGCAAAATACTCCATGAAATAAGCTAAACACATAAGAATATATATGAGAAAACCACTTTATGTATAGTTCAAAAACAAGCAAAGCTAATCATGCATTGCTGTTAGAAGTTAAGATACAAATGATGGGTAGGAAGCATTTAGAGAAAGCTTCTGTTAAAGGATGTTCTGGTAAAACTCTGATTCTGGATGCCTGTGCTGATTAAAATAGTATGTTACATTTATAAAATTTCATCAAGCCATAGCCTTGTGATTTGTGTGTTTTTCTGTATATATGTTATACTTTTTTTTAATTCTTTAGACAAAAGAAGGTAATCACTCACTATAAATCCTTTCAGTTTGTTATTTAGAATAAGTAACCTGCCTTCCTAGCAAAAGAAATAAAGGGAAAAAGAAAATAGGGAAATAAGTTTTCATGTAAAGTATATATTCATGTAAAGTATATATTTCATATAAAGTATATATTTACATTTTCATGTAAAGTATATATATATTTAAGTCTTAAAGACTTAAAATTATTCAAAACTTAATACAAGATTATCTCAGAGAAAACATGAAAATAGCATTTGCATTACTTTTTAAAATTTTGGTTCACAGAATGAAATTTTATTAACATTTTATATTGTATTATTTTAAACTAGCAAAACCTGAACATAAAATAGATTGGATTTGCAATTATTAAAATTTCAATAGTAAGTAGAAAAGATTGTATCCTACTCTCTTTTTGGAATCATTTTAGGTAACCCTGCAGTTTAACAGAGTATTTGCTAAATGTAGTGAATTTTGAAAGATGTTTATATTCTAACATTTATGAGGGTTCATAAGATAGAAAAGAGTTTTCTAAACCCAATAGACAGTAAACTTTTTACAATTCAACTACATTTTCTCAAATGTAAGAACCAATGAAAACAATAGCTACATTTTACCAAGTATTTGTTATGTGCTCTGTCACTGGTTTAAGGAGTTTGCATATATGTTCACTTTTAATTCTCACACTGAATCTATGAGAAGTATCTTCCCATATTTTAGATAATGAAACTGAGGCATGAGAAACTTGGCCCAGAACACTAGCAGAAGGAGAGCAAGATTTGAACCTAAGCCCTCTCCATCCAAACGGAATGAGCATAATTTATACCGGTCTACTTCCAGGTAGGAAAATCTTCTGGATTTCTACCCAACTCCCTCAGAAAATTATTTAAAAATCATTTCCATGGGACAAATGTGAGTTTCCATGAAGCAAAATGCAAACTTTGCATGATTTTATAAAACACAAAACCACAGAGAATTTTCAAGCCTTATAGTTGGCAGTTTTTGGTGTCTCCAAATTTCCCCAGCTGGTATTTCAGTGGAAATGGATGATGTTAAATCATTTAATCAATCAACAAAGAACCACAGTTAATGAATTTATAGTGTGGTTGCTTCTATCAAATTGCTATAGAGGTTTTCTAATTCTGTTCCCCAAGGAACAAAATGCTAATTAATATATTGTTTAAAATATGAATCAATTGATCAGTGTGAAAAATTCCCAATCCAACTTTTATTCCTTCCTATCACATAGACGAAACAGCTGTTTGACAAACAGATGACAATTTTTCATTTTTCAACTGGCTGTTCCAGCTTTGCATAGACAGTGCCTATAACTAATTACATTGCTAGTTGATATCCCCTGAGTTTCTTAAACCAACTCCTGGAACCTCAATCTTTTCTCTGATAGGTTCATTTGTCTATTAGAAATAAGGGAATGTGGTCATTTTCAGCTTAAATTTTCTTTCCTCTGCCACTGTTAATTAACGTTCTCTCTTCTCAAATCTACCAGCTGCTGCCACTAGAATGAATAAACAAATCAATTTTACAAGATACTTAAGAGAGAATTTAGCAAGATGTCCTCAGAATGCAGAGGCAGCAAACTAAGCAAAGATATCCTCTTGCCTCATTCAAATATCTGGTGCGAATATTTGGAAACAAAGTTAAGGGACAATGGGTAATGTTTGTTGAGATCTAACAGCTAAAGAATTGATTGTATCATTTTAACATCTGAAGAGAAGAATTAAGTTTTAATTCTGAACTCTGCTTAACCTGTGTCTATATAATAATGAAAACACCACTTAAAAATGAAAACAATCATAAATTATTTCTCATTATGATATGAAACAACTTGGATATGGAAAAACATTTCAATGTTATCTCATACATTATAATATTTTATGTATGTGGTTAGTAGTATAGAGTGTTGGATATAAATAACAAATATTGGTAAAAAAAAAATGGATGCATTTACATTTGAGCAAGTGATCTTAAAAGCTTTCCACACTTCATAAATTAAGTTCTTGGTCTAATTGAAATAATAGGGATATTATTATGAAATACATGTTTATCTGTATAGTTTTAAGCAAATTTTATGTGCTTAAATTATTTTAAAATGACAAAAATTTAATTTTCTTCTGTGCACCTAATTATTAAAAAGAACTTTGTTCCATACCAAAAAGGATAGACAAAAAGCTATATTTGTTGTGCCTTAAAGAACCTTCAAAACCTAAAACTAAAAATCAATAAATACCTCCTTAAAAATAAGTTGGGGGTCTTTACATACTTGTTCTTCTCTACATCTCAGAATAAAACTGAGCTGCAGGTATTATCATTTTCTTAGTTAGTGATGAAGAAACTGAAACTGGAAACTTAAAGTCACACAAGTCTAGAACTCTAAAATGAGAGCTCCATGGTCAGAATCCAGGACTTTCTAGCTCTAAGACGTATAAGGAGACTGTATATCTCTGGCACACAAACTGCCAGGGCCTTTTCCTGGAGGCATGAAAGACATCACTAAGCAATTTCAATACTCCCGTGCTCTAAGGTTCCACGTGATCCCAGAATCCTTCTCTACTTAGCACTGCAAGAAGCCCCTTACCAATCGATTGGCGTTGGCATGCAACTTAAAACCTATTTTTCATCCCTGGGCCTTGCATTTTCTACCAGAGCAGGCTGCCTCTTGAGAAATGATTAAAGAATGGCTACTTCCCAGATGCTCTGAGGTTTAAAATATAAAAACCCGTATTATCATGTAGCTGATTAATGTTTTCAAAGTCATCTGCGAGTGAATTTAAAATAGATTCTGTTCAGTGCATCGGCTACTCTCTGAAAGCATATTTTCCTCTTTGGAAAGCTGCTTTGGGAGAGTTCATTAACACAACATAAAAAAATTAGTAATTTTGCAAACTAAAGAGTCCTTTAGTACATTTAAATGCTGCAAAATAATGTAGTTTCCTGAAGTGCTCTCAGGGAGTTGGTTGTGTATCAGTATATGGAACCAAGAAATTGAAAAATACATCAGAGCAGGATTGTTCAATTTATTTTGAGGCTTTAAGAAGGATGAGATTAGGAAACAAACAGTGCCCAAGGAAAAGCCTCTTTGCTTGAGTGGTTTGTCAAGTGAAGTCGTGATCGTATTCTGGCTGCAGCGAATATGCTACCTCTGCAGTCCTTAAAGGTGCCAGAGACTCAGGTAGTAGCGCTACCTAGTCGAACCCTCTCCATCATGGGGAAATGATTTAATTTAAATATTTAGACAGTTTGTTACTTGCACTGAAAAACAGTTTTCAAAAGGCTTTCTTTATGAGAACACAATTTTGTTTCAGTAAGAGCTGATGCATGAACTGTTTTCACTTTTTTTATCTTTTGCTAGGCTTCTCAGATATGCACTTCCTACTGTAGACACATTCATAGTTCAAGGGCGTCAAAAGAGGGAGGCTAAAAGATGCCCCCAAGCATGTGACTGCACATGACACTAAAATCTGGATACTCTCTTAGTCATACCTATAAAGAAAAAACTAACTTTGAATGTGTTATTTAAGATATCCAAGATTTCTATTCAGATTCAGTTAGAACTAAACATCCTTTACTTAACCTTTGTCCAGTTAGAGTAATGATTCCAGAAAGTTCTATTTAAAAATTAAAATTAAAAGAAATATGTAGATAACAGAAAAAAATAAAATTTTGAGCTACATCCTTCAAACTTTTGTTTCTTTGTATCCTTCTGATTGCTCTCTTTATGACTTGTGAAACATTGGGGGTGCCTCCATTTGTCTAATGAAAAGTCAGGCGTGTGTAAATCATGAATACTTTGTCTGAACAAAATGCATCACTAAGCATCTAATTGTCTACTTTGCCGCAAATCAAAAACTGGGCAGCTAAACAAAGTCTTTCACCAATTCTATGTGTTTGATAGTGAAGACTCCTGACGTTACTGAATATTGGGGTGCTGCAATTTGTTTGGTGGTTTTCTCTTTTCAGTCATTGAGGAAATGTGACCAGAGGTTGTGGAATTTTTCTTTATTTTTAAAAATTCTTAATACAGTACAATGACAGGGCAAGAAAAGCAGAAGCAACAGGAAGAAATGAAACAAGCATGAAGGCAGTGCAATGGCAAAGCAGCCTGGAACGTTTAGAATTTCTGGATATGCACAGAGCCCACGTTTGACTTAATAAAAATGTAAAACCTTTTCAAATGATGTTTTTTGTGCTAGACAAGAGCAAAGTGTCTCCTCAACTGCCTACAACATTGTAAAGCTTAGACTTTCTTGCAACCTTCAGGAAATGGTCGTGTGAGGGGATGCTGACATCCCACCAAAGAGAGATTAGTTCCTGATGATACCATTCAAGCTATTTTGAGAACGGGGAAAACTATTTATGACCATAGTGTAAATGTGTGTATTTCTTTGATGTCTTAACCCTTTGCCATTACCAGTTTTCACTTTCGTACACCTGCCTCTATGACTCCAGGTACCAGGGAAATGAATGTGCTCTCTTCACAGGCAAATTATGCTAGTTCTTTTTAAACTGTGCCCTTTCCTGGAGTCAGTCTGTGTCTTTCTACATTCAAATAATCTAACAGTTTGCCTATTAGCATTCTCCACTCAAATCACAGAGTACTATTCAAACTGGCATATATTTCTGGCTTCTTTTGTCAAACAATGAACTACAAATATTGGGAGCTCTCTTTTTCTTTAATTTGACCAATAAGACAACTTTGTCCATTTGCCCAGAAAATGAATATAGTTCTACAGAGGCTTAGATACACACATGTGCACAAAGGCATGGGTAAGGGTCAGATATAAAGAAAAAATATGATCAAACCCATGCCCGCACCCATTAGTTCATAACTGCACACATTGTCTCATCTCTTCTACAAAAATAAATCAGGAATTGTAACAAACCTTTAGATAATCACAGAAATGTCACTCTCTCCATCTGAACATGCTTGCTATCTATAAAATATTGAGCAACTAAGCACTCTATAATCTCAGAAATTGATTCATACTGGATTTAAAATTGATCCTAAATAAATTTCCATAATTTCTACAAAGAGCACAAAAGTCTTTGTTTTATTAAGCCCCTGCTCTGTATCAGACATTGCTTTCAGTTATTATTTTGTTCTCCTTTCATTTCATTCTGACTGCAAACATAGGAGATACATGCTATTATCCTTTTTTTTCTTCTTCCCCGAATGAGACAGAGAAAAATAATCATGTAGGTGCACACATCTGGATTTGACATAGGTTTGTCTAGGCCCAAAGCATACTCTGGACTACAGCACTTTGGAGAATTAGAGGATGTTGCTCTAATTTATCTGCTGCTCAGTCTTCCAAATATACTAACTTAATCAGTAGAGTTTACTTTCAGTTTATGTTAAGAAATGAAAGTTAATGAGACCTGCTGTTAATATTTTCATTTAAACACATGGCTTACTTTGATCTAAAAAGAGTCTAGAAAATCTACATATGAACAAATACATTGAACACTACGTATGTAATTTCTTCCTAGGCAGACATGACAAGAAACAGTCAAACAATTCTAAAATTCTTGACCAGTAACTTAATTCCAAGCCATTAATTCTAAGGAAAGTTTATTTAATGAAGAAAAAAGGCTTAAGAGGTTATAAATTTCAAGTTTTTTTCTTTTATTTTTGTCATGTCAAAGGTGGGGGAGAGAGACAAACTATTTAGAAAAAGAAGATTGATCAGGAAAGTAAATCTCCACTGATTTATGAAAGATGTGAAGACCATAAAAATATAGGTAGTTTTTAAAATATGCACTTGGGTAAGGAATATAATTAAAGATTACATTGAAAAAATAAAACCATGAATGTACTACAGTGGTATGGGTAGGTGAGATTTTTTCTTTTAATAATTACCTTATAAGTATTGTCGAAAGTTTTAAAAAGTATTGTTTAAAAAAGTTATCAACATCTAGCATTCCATATTGCAAATGCCATGTGCAAAATTTAATACCATTTTGTTTATTCTTACAATGTATATTCATTCCATGTAGTTCTGAATATGTAAGGTAATCTAAAAACCATAAGAGAATTGGAGATAATGCCTCTCTTATGCCATAGTTTATCTGGAAGATATACTAACCAAAAAAATTTGCAAGGGATTTATATGGCTAGAGAGATCATTTGCTCACTTACCAACATTATCTACATCTCAGACATAGAGGAAAAGATACACATATTCAAAGAAACAAATTATTATATAAAATGTTTTTATATCTAATATCTAAATAAAACTATTTTTAAAAGCTATCTCAGGGGTGGCATTTTCTTTGTTCCTTCAGATAAATAAAATCAGTTATTAAAATATTTTGCTTATAGTCAGATATATACAATCACTAAAACATCTCAAAAGTGTCAAGGGGCACCTAAATTCATTATAAAAGGATGTTGAATTTTCCAGGAAAATCTAAAATCAAGCTTCTTAAATTCTTCCTCAGCTTTCTTTTCTATCTGAAAACTTAGAATTTCACAATTGGCCATCATTTCCACATTCAAATGTGGCAAATTTGCACATATTTCGCTACTGTAGCTTACGGATTTATATCTATATAGCATAATTCTTTCCTCTTACTTTTCTTTACTATTTACCCTGGTTGTCATGGATCCTCTAACATATCTCAAATACCATAAGAAGGTTTTTAAAAGATAACCCTTGAGCTCATAGCAGGTTTTCTAAAACCTCAGGAAAATCTGTTCTTTCACATTTCAGAAAGGTAGGTCTTAGGGAACCTATTCAGGACTTTAAGTCTTCATAATACCTTCCAGAAATCAGTTTTTGGCTTTTCTTCAACTCTTGGATATAAATCCCTCCATTGAATCTGATATCTGAAGAGAGGTCTTCAATCTTTATTTTTTCAGAGATATTCCAAAATTAAAGAGCCTACTATTTGAGAGAAACTCCCTGCAGAGATTTTCTGTTTCTAAGGCCTGCTGATAATTGACCACTGAATGTTAAACCCAATACTTCAGGGCCTAATGATTCACTGCACAGGCACCCTGGGAAGCCTCTTGTGGCCTCCTCTAATTCCCTGTTTTTGTTCATCTATTCACCTTGTCTCAGCATACCTAAGAGGCTATGTTTCTGCATCATAAGAGCTACATGCATCTTCAATGATTCTGCTTAAAAGTCAGCTCCATAAAAAGCATCATCTGATTAAGTAAAGTTTGATGCCAGTGACCCACTGGCACCTCTGACAGCTACCTCCCATCAATTAGATGGTTTGTGAGTTCAAGAACCCAAGGAAGGAAGCTTCAATCTATGGTTTCTTATTTAAAATAACCTAATTAATTGCCATTACTACTGTTTGTAACTGAATGCCTCAGTCTACTCCATCACAATGTATATAAAGCCATGGTCATATTTTGAAACCCTATGTGGACCAGTGAACTTTTCTTAGCTAACCGCCCCTAACTGGATTTGGCATATATTGTAAATTAAAAACATATTGGACAGCAGAATGTGAATAAGACAATGAAAGTCTAACTGATATTACTTATCTTATACTGAATAAATCTAATTAATTAAAGACAATATCATTATTCATCAATCTGAATTTTCCCCCTTTGTAGCTTGTGTCTTTCCTGAAAATAAGAAAATATCATTCTTCTTTAATCTCATGGATCACAGTATAATGTCATTCTTTTCACAGAAGTGGAACAAATACATACATAAGAATGATCATGACTTTATACAAAGACTGTCTAGCTATGATTTTATTGATAGTAATTGGCTGCTACCAGGATAGAAGTGACAGGAAAGTGGTGGAGAAATTAATTATCCAATCAAAAAAGCCAAGTGACCAGGACAAGTTCTTGAGACAAGTAGCTTCAAGATCACAGTGAATGCACAGAAGGAGCAGGATATCTTTATAAATTAAATGTTGCATTGACTGTCTTCATTTTTGTATGAGCTGGATCTGCCATTCCAGTATATAAAACAACCTTGTGGAGAGTTGACAATGTGCATGACACTTAGGGTAGGATGACAGTGTGTTTCCAGAATAATAACGCTCAATGTGCTCCTGTTGCCTCTAATGCCCCTTTGGACCAGTGTATAGACACCATATTAGTGACCAGTAGGTATTCTATAACAGGTGGTCTTGTTCCATTTTTATATTGCTTTGTTGCCCATACTCACTCCGTCTATGTGAATATTTGATGAATTTAGCACTGTATTAACTGACACATCTTGATGCCAATACAGTTTTACAGATCAAAAGATACAAAGAAAAAGATACTGAATAAACAACACATGATTTTATAACAATGTAAGAAATGTAGAGTATGGAGGCACCTGAAGTTCTATGTAGCTTATGTTGTGAATGACAGTAACATAGTTAGAAACCATAGGAGACTAGGTAGAAGCATAGAATCAATTTCTTTCTATTCTTTCCATTAATAGTCCAGAAAGCGCTGTCTTTGTCTGGGTGGTGGTCAGTATGTACCTGCTATTGTACCACATTGACCTTCATCTATATACCTCCCCTGATGGTCAGACGCCCAACAAGAGAACTGAAAGTCTGATCTCCCAAGAAGAGCATTTACTTGGCACCAGCCAGAGTGGGAGCAAGTGATCCCCATGTTCTTGATGACTGGGATGTAGATGAAATGTTCCTGCTGGCCAGGCTCTGGTTGAAGGATTTCTGGCCCTTCCTTCCAGCATAGTTGACAGGATGTAAAGTGGAGGTGGCAAGGAATGGAACTTTATTTTGTTATATTTTGAAATATTTTAATTTCTGTCTTATTTTGAAAAAGGGAGATGAACTTGGTAACCCTCAAACCATTTGCCTTTCCTGTTTCTTTGACTAAAAACTTCCTTTTCAGTAAAAGTTGAATATAGCACAGGTTGCTGGTTTCTCCTCACAGATAGGCATTATGCTGTAAATGAAACTCAGAATAGCTTTATATATTCTTCTTCATCTTTGTAAATCAATCTTCAAAGGAAACCTTTTCTTTCCCCTCATTTTCTAAATGATAACAAAGACCAACAAACCATAACCTAACAGGGAAAGTACAACTGATATACAGCCCACCAGTCTGTGAAGGTGACCAGGTCTGAAATGATGACCCCACTTCCTGACAGTGATACCTAGAAGTGAAATGGGAGCCAGTTTCATAAGACATTCCATGGTCAAGATCAATTTATATGAGGTAATCATGAACTGCCTCTTTTATAGCAGATTTTTCAAATGTGGTAGATACTGAGTTAGTTTTAGACTGTGGGCTTTCCCCCCCCCCCAGTAAATGATTAAGATACATTTATCAAGGTTTTATGTTGAAACATTCATGATATATTTCAAAAAGAAACTTAGACACACATATTTGCACATAATATAATAGAAAATTATTTTTACAGTAAAAATGCTGCTAAATGCTCTCCCAAGATCTACCCATGGCCATGAATTTCTCATGTATGAATTCAATATGAAAATAGAGTATGTCATGAATATATACAAATGAGAACTTTGTCCAGTGGAAGAAATCTTATTTTTTCCAAAATGTAAACAATGATTTCAAATCCCCTCTTTCCAGAAATAAAACTCAGTCATTCTTAAATAACATGCTGTGAGCTGAACCAACTTCTTTATGTGAAGCGTATATTTAGGGCTACAGCCATATATAGTCACAACCTTTACTTAGACTTTCCCTTGATGTTATGAACCTCCACTAATGTTCATGCTTGAAAGAGATGGTGCAAAATGATTCCACGTAAGCCAGCCTAATTGAGGTACTTGGATTGGTTATTATAAGACTTTCAAATTCAAAGTAAATCAATTCTTTTGTTGAACATTCCAGACTTCTTTCATAAATAAAAGAAAGAAAATGTTAACCTACTAATTGTGGTTCAAAGTCACAATTTTGAAAAAAAAAAAAAGTCCATTGTGAGAAGAAGCAAATGGTGAGCTTTATGTGCAGTTATTTGAGAAGATGTCTCATTCTTTTTATGTTTATAGAATTCAAAAGAGGAACCCAATATTTCTTTTTAATTTCAAACTTACATTATAATAAATAAAGTACTCTGTGCTAAACAGATATGTTCCTCATTTTAGGAAAAAATTTTAACATTAGGTTAAACTGATTCAAAGCAAGAAATGACACTTAATTCCGATTAAAAGACTAAATGCAATATTATAATTGTGAGCTTTATGCTCTAATAGTAACAGTATACATTTATAAGGACTAATTAATATGAGGAAATAAACATCTTTATGCCCCTGACTCACAGTATTTCAGGACTAGAAGATGATGTGGTCCATTTTGGACACTTGGATTGTACATATGATAGAAGGCAGTAGAATGTGATGGCTCAGAGCACAGATTTTGGACTCACACAAAACCAACATTGATTCAGCTCTGCTTCTTCTCAGCCAGCATCCCTGGATAAATTATTAAAATTCTTCATAGAAATAGCTAACATTTATTGTATACTTACCACATGTCATGCACTGTGCTAAGCACCTTAAATGAATACTCTTACTTAATTCTCACAACATTATAAGTTACATGCTATTATTATCTCCAATTTTATAGAAGAAATGAGGAAATGAGGCTTGGCAAGTTTTAATAAGTATCTTTGATACTAAAATCATATTGGTCTGACACTAAAGAGTATGCTATTATGTGCTACCCTATCCTGTATTGTTTTTTAAAAATTGTTGTTGTTTATTGCTCTGAGTCTCAATGTTCCCAACTTTGCTTTTATTTTTTCACTTTTTTGAGACAAGGTCTTGCTCTGTCACCTGGGCTAGAGTGCAGTGGCATAATCATAGCTCATTGTAACCTCAAACTCCTGGGCTCAAGCAATCCTCCTGCCTCAGCCTCGCAAGTAGCTGAGACTACTGTCACACACTACTACTTCTGGCTAATTTTTCTATTATGTGTAGAGACAGGGTCTCATTCTTGCTCAGGCTGGTCTCAAACTCCTGACTTCAAGCTCCACCTGTGCCTCCCAAAATGCTAGGATTCCAGGTAAGAGCCACTGTGCCAGGCCTTCAACTTTACTATATAATAACATCAGAGTTTATTTGTGATAATGAAATGAGTAAATATGGGAAAGTACCTGGAAATAGTGAACCCAAATTCTTAGCAATTAAAACTCCTATTTCTCTATATCTAAAAGTGGTTTGTTTGGTTTGGTTTGGTTACTATTGTTGTTGCTACGCAAAGTGTATCATGTGGGCTTCATATTAGTTCATGCTAATCAGTACATAATGGCAATGAGTTCTATTTCGATATAATTGCTTCAGAAGCTTTCTGCCTTATCACATTTCTTAGGGCACACAAAAACAGTGTGAGACAACTTCATATTATTCGAGAAAATGAAATCATTTAAAATACGTAGAAAGAAAGGAAACACTTAGAATGCTTCTGTAAATTGGACAAATCAAGGCAATTAGAGTTTCTTGAACCAAATGGGAACAGAGGCTTTTTGGGTCCGAATTGTTCATCTTATTTTGTGTTTCTGAAAGCTGTAATTTGGAATTTTCAGTAGGAATTCTCTAACTTAAAAAAGCTGGAAAATTAGAGCATCTTAAAATCTTGTTATAGTAAATGATTAAAGACTCCACAATGATATTCCTCAGTGGTATCCTGTAAATAGGTGCACTCAACTTGCTTCTTTCAGGGGCCTTTCTCTTGATAATTATGCAGGCACTGACAAAATCACACAGTGAACTCATCACTCCCAGGGTATGCAGGGAATGAGCGCTGCTTTCGATATGTTATGGAGTAGTGTCGTACAAGGCACTTAACATCCGAAAATGAAATAATATATGGGAAAGTTGTAAAGTGCCATTCAGCTGAGAGTCATTATGGCCAATGCTAATCCAATTCTATTTCTTCTGCTCTAAAGTGAAGACTAGGACTGGGAAGCACTTTGTAAACATACATTGACTTATGAATGTATAATTACAAAGTAATGAATTCTGCATCTTTCATTTTCACTTCATAAATGCATTCAGCAAACATTTATTGAGTGCCTAAATGTTTTATGGCATGAATATATTTCACTGTCATGTCAAGTTAAACATTTTGGAGTGAGTCGGAATCACTGATTATTTATCCAATGTTTCCTCTAACTTGGGAATTACTGTCCTAATCTCTACCTTGGCCTCATGCCTCCGTTCTCCTTTGGAATTCCCAGAAAGCAAGGAATTATTGCTGCACAGCTAGTCACATGCTGCACCCTGCTTTCTGCTGCCAACTGCTTCTGAGAAACCTATTTTTGATTTATATTTAGAAATAGGAGACAAGATAGAGTTATGGAAAAGCATTTTTAAAATTATGTTCTGTGCGATTAAAATATATCAACTATCTACATAAAACAGGCTTTTAAAAAATTTTTCCGAATTTGTTAGGACCTTCATTGATAAGCATCTAAGGAATGGAAAGAAATGAAAAGCTAGTCTTTCTAGACTACTTTGAATTCATTTTTTGCCTTATATTAAAACACAAACTTCACTAGAGTTTTTTTGACCTAGCGGTAAGTAGGCTTATAAAAGTTCCCAAAACGTTTTTTAAGTTTAGCATTAATCTCAGATACTTACAGTCCTTCCTTTTAGAACTTTCTTTTCATTGCCAGCCTTGAAAAGAATTGGAGTTTTGTTTTAATGCTTTGAGAAGTTATTATTAGCACAGCCCATTAAAGCCCGGTGTTTACCTTCACTGAGAGTGAAGCAACAAGGTTGAAGTGTTCACTTGACTTGAATTGAAAGATTGCAAAGTAGTTAAGATAGAGCGTAGCTACCTGGATGGAGTCTGAAGCATGTTTCTGAGCGTTCATTCTGTATGATGTGGTTCATAATTGAAATTAGAACCATTTAGTTGTAATGCTTTTTTAGGGTCCATTACTGAAATCGTAACACTACTGTCAGTTCATGAATAAGGCTTTGAAATACAGGATAGGAGAATACGCTTCCTAATTGGCAAAGTTTCGGGAGAGGAAGAACACTGACACATTCATATCCACAGACTAAAAGTGCAACTGATTTGTCAGTTTGTGTTCTGCAATCCAAGAAAGTCGTGTTTGCTGACAATGGATTCATTAGAACTTCTCTCCTACTGCCAACAGGCACAGGAAAAAATGAAATTTTTCTGGCAGTTCCTAATGTTGATGGAAGAATCAAAGTGGCCTTCAATAGGCCCATGGTAAAAGGGGAGCTTTGTTTTGTGTTCCAATAGGCCTGAAAACGGTCATTTTGAAACTCAATAAAGGTGTGTGTTCTAGGAAGTCAGAGGAGTTGTTTGTTAATACACTAGGCTCCAACAGAGGAAGTTGGGTTAACTATGTCACTAGAAAATTTACGATGCATGCAAAAGGCTTCCTGACTTTCGGTCCCTGAGGGATTCTGTATTAATAGAGAAAAAGCAGAGGGAAAAGCCTTTACTGTGAGCCACAAAAAAGGATGACTCCGTGAGCTTTAGAATTAATTTTGGGTGAATTTTCTCAAAATGAAATTTAGTATTTCTTTTTGAGCATGCTTCAATGCTTCAGTTAGTAATTCATTGCATGTGAATCCTGCAAAGTGCATGTGTTTGTGTTTGTAACCAATATTTTTATTAATACTTTTTGCTCAGCAGCCTCTGTATTGGAGGAAGCTACAGTACGTATTTCTTCCACGTTGCCACAGAATATTACCCTACAGTGATTTCCAGCACCTTTTACTCTGTCTTTTGCTTCTGCTGCTTTTACATAAAAGAGTTGTTGATAGTTCAAGAAACCTAGAGAAAGATCTAGAACAGTATAACATAGACGGTGGCTGAGACATGGGACTTTCTCTCTGGGTAATTATCCCCACATCTTTGTCAACAAGAAAGCATTTAAGGTTGTTTTGAATATTTTGCAAAATAGTCATAACATTTTTTTGTTAGGGATTAAATTTATCAGTAAAATGCCAAGTATAATTATTGCAAGGTCTAAAGACATTCATATAATTTCAATTGACTGCACTGATTTATAATGAGAATTAAAATGTCTCATGTATAAATTTCAGTGCAAAAAGAAAAACAGTATTATTGGTATCTTCATCACCTATAAGTCTGTGGATAAAAGGTAAAGTCAGATTAGCAGTAATAACTCTGACATTTTCTTACCTGAGCTCACAAAGAACACTCTCGCTAGGTGCTGACAAAGTACCACTGAGTACCCTCAAGTTACTGACCTGTGTATCATGCATACCTGCTGCTATGGCCTGAATGTTTATGTCCCTCATGAATGGAATTAGTGTCCTCATAAAAGAGACCCCACAAAGATCCCTTGTCCCTTCTACCATGTGAGGACACAGTGAGAAGGCGCAACCCAAGCCAGAAAGTTGGTCCTCACCAGACACTGAATCTGCCTTGATGTTGAACTTCCTAGCCTCCAAAGCTGTGCAAAACAAATTTCTGTTGTTCATAAACCACTCAGTTTATGGTATTTTGTTATAGCCACCTGGACAGACTGAGACACCTGCCATACTTTTAACCCTAGGGCCTTCAAGACACAAAAGCCACTTCAGTTTCTACTGCAAAAACTATTCTTGTCCCTTTTATGTGATACCAAATTTGAGTGCTCCAAAGGCAACGGTGCTTCTTAGTCTGAATTTTAGTAAATTAGGTTTTTATATATGATATGTATGACACTGCATAATTCAAACTATGGTAGTAAAAACTTCAAGATAATATATATATCCAATAGAAAGGCTAAATACAAGAGAAAGGCTAAAGAAACTGTGGTTCATTCATGTAGTTGAATACGATGCAAGTATCAAAATTATATCTTACAAGAATATTTAGTGATATTAAAAAATATTCAGCACCCAAAGTTAGGAGAAAAACCACTATATAAAATTATATAAGCAATAAAATCTCAATGTTCTAATTATCTCATATGGCGAAAAGGAAAAGAGCGATAGTTTCATATAGGTGGCAGAATAACTGATACTTTTATTTTATTTAATAGATTATTTTTTATTTTAGTTTGTGTGTTTTTTACATTTCTGAATATTCTATAGTGAGCACATAATTTTATCATAATAAGAAAAATGTTACAAAATTACTGAATCTCGAAATTACCAAAAAGAATTTAGAGGCCACCTCTTCAAATAGGTCATCCCTGACACCATATAAAAATATAGTACACTCCACCAACAACCATTTTGTCTATCACTTTGCTCTCTTCCAATCTTCTTCACAACACTATTGCCTCCTGGCATTTATAAAATTGTTCATTGGTATTTTGTTTCCCAACCAATTTCCACTAAAATGTAAGCTTCCTGAAAGCAAGGGTTTCAATTGTTTTGTCCATTGCTCTATGTCAGTCATCAGTACCTAAAACAGTGTCCAGCACATAATAACTATATAGTAAATAATTGTTGATTGAATAAATAAATGAATAGGTGAATTACTTACTGAACAAATCACACATGTTCCAGCCATGTCGTGTTGGACAAACCTTTAAACCTCTCAAGGTCTCAATTTCCTCATGCATAAAATGAGGACAATAAAGACAATAATAATATCTATGTTATAAAGATATGAAGAAGAAATGAGAAAATAAATGTAAAGTATATAACACAATGCCCAGCACACAATAACTACTCTAAAATGTCAGCTACACTATTTATTAGCCATGGTTTGTCTGTTATCATCTCTATGACCATGTCTCCCTCATCCCCTCACCTTTGCTGGGTTATAAATATCCTCAGAATCATATGCCACAGTTAGTTCCCTATTTTCCATAGCCTTTTATACAGCTTTGCACATAGTAGGAAAATAGAACTATTTATTGTCACAAGTTTAAATGATCATAAATTACCATATGTTGGTTATCTAAATATTGAATTTTCTAACAGTGATTTGAAATTTACTGGATAATTTTCTCCATTATCTAATATACTTCGGTGCTTATGGCCACAGCATTAGACTAAAAGGGATGGCGTTTATCTCACACACACACACATACACACACATACCTCGCACATATCACTCTTTAGATTAGACTAAATGGACAATTACTACTGTAGAGAACTAGTGAGAGGCTGCTTTCATAGGTTAAGTGAGAGCTTCCAAACATGATGCAGTGTCTAGTTACCTCTGTATTCCAGGATGTCTATATTAGGGACAGAGATTTTGGCAACTTTCAGCATGCTGTATGAAGTGGTGAGAAAATAGATGAGGTTTGAAATTAAACATGCCAGAAAAAATAATGAAAATGTTACAGCTTAAAACTACTGCCTGATAAATGTATCATAAGCCTCAGAACCAGCTGGAAGTGTGCCTGGCTTTGAATGACACCTGCCTGGATCCTGACTTCTTGATAGCCAATGGCCTTGCCCAGCTGAGCTAACAATAATCCCCAATTCTACATTGTGCGATCCCAGCGCCCTTGCTATAAACCATTTCCTTTCTTTAATGACAAACGTCATACAATGACGTGTGGGGGATGGCTCAATCTGCTGTTAAGTAAGCAACTTTAGTACCTCTGCTTGATTGAAGCATTGAAATCCTGGTCCAGTTCACAAATTTGGAGTCCTAGAATTATTAATAGATGTATTGTTTACCATAAACAACATATTGATTACCTCATGGACAGCTAAAGTTCAATAAACCTGTACAAAACCTCTCAGTTTATAACTCCAAAAGTCAAGAATGTGGATCAGCATTGAATGTTTTGTTCTTTTTGTTTTCCTTTTGAGAGATAGTCATAGTGAAGGAAATAGGAAAAAAGCCCAAATACTGAATTTTCATTTTGTTGTGATTTTTCTTTCATTGCTATTTGATTTTGCATAATATAAAAAATAAATAGTTCTGCTGACAGAGTCAATTTTTATTATTTTCATTGACACTTTTGGCAAAGCTCATGAAAACACCATGCTATATTCTTTAGATTTCATTCAAATAAGTTTTCTTAGCTGTTCTTTATTTCTTCTTTTGCTTTTTAACTTTGTTGACAAAGTACATTCCATCAGAACTAAAAATATAGAATACAGCACCTGGGTCTCTTCTTATCTGTGCCTAGCATTATGAGAGAAATTTTAAACTAAATAACATGAAATAGCATTTAACTATATGAGGCCAGCTGTCAAACTAAACTTTATATCCTCTACTGATGAAAAGTGCATTTTTATAGTTTAACCTCCAAAGCAAGAGGAGCTGGAACTAGTGCTGTTTTCTTTCTAATAAAGATAAAATCCTATTATAAACAGCTCTAGAGGACACCTGAGTTGTTCTGTTTCAGTGGAATTTTACTAAAAGTAATACGAGTCTGTAAATCACATTCTAGCCTGCACTAATAGCATATGGAAGCAGGCAGGGTCCAGTCTCTTCAAAGTGATTTAACACTTGGAAAATGCTTCAAAACTATTAAGAAAGAAAGCATTCAACACATACCCACTCTATGTTTTCCCTCTGATCTTTGCTTTCTTGACTGATATTTTGTGAGTGATGTGGGTGAGTTAGAGTTTAGGTTGATAGAATATCATGGGGAGGAACTGGGTGGAGATTGCAGAGGAAATCAAGAACAAAAGGGTGAGCAGCAAGAGACCAGGCTCTCTGTCCTTAATGCTATCTAGTAAAGTACTGAATGAATCAATTTGCTAAGAACAGGGACTATCATTTAGAAAGGAAATCATATAATGCCAAGAGCCCTATTCTTTGCAAGAAAACAATGTAATTAGTTTAACAAAATACTGCTGTTTTCATGGGCAATCAGCCAGGACATAGGTCTCATTTGCCTGCATGAAAAGGATTTTGTGCTGATAATAATGTTGGACCGGAATTTTACCTGTAGTTTAACTCTGGTCTTGCCTGAAAAGCAACACTTTTTTTTTTTTTTTTTTTTTTTTTTTTTTTTTTGGTATCTGCCCAGGGCCTTCAAAACAAAAGATGCAAGTTCTTTGTCAAGTATATTTACTTGCCCATCAGTATCATTTGTGCAGCCCAATTCGTTTCACCTTATCAAACAGATGTCAGAGAGAAAGGAGGTAGAGATAGAGGAGGTATCTGCTCTATGTTCTTATTAGTTCAAACCTCTATCATAGCACTTCTCAGGATATGTTATTATATAATGACTTGTCTTCTCCAAAACAGTGTGTACTTTGGGAACCGTGCATAGCACAGTACCTGGGAGATGTCAATATATGTTTATTTATTAAGAGAGAAAAATTTTATAGCACTATCTATGCCAGTTCTGTTGTCATATACTCCTCACGGCTGAACAGCCTAAGCATGTTTGCTTAAAATAGAATTTGGAGAGTTTCTTGAGAGGAAAGGACTCCAGGGGTTTTAGATTTATTTTTGTTTTAATATGTGCTAGGTAGTCTTCATGTATAATCTCACTTAAAACCCACGAAACGTTATGAAGTAAAGATTATTGTACCCATGTTAGAAATAGGAAAATTGAGGCTCAGAAAAGTATGTAGCTTGCCTAATATCTCTCTATTGGTAAATGGCCAAGATAGAACTAGTACTAGAAGCATCAGTTGGGAGCAGAGTATAATGATAGAGAAGACATATGGTTTCTTCCTCAGGGTACGTTCTCCAATATGGTGACTTTTCCATATGTTTCAAGCAGTATGTCAACACGAAGTTCCTTAGGCCTATGGAAAAGATATTTCAGGAGGTAGGATGAAATAAATTCTTAAAAAATCAAGTATGGGAGATTTGAAGACTTGGTATAAGGAAGGTTTTTTGGATGTTGTTGTTTTGTTTTGTTTTAACTTGCCTACACATTCATCAGCCACAGACTTGATCCCTTTCTCAAGCTTGTTTATATGGTACAATGTCAGATTAGAATCCACATCTTTCTATTACAGACTCCTTGCTCTGATGATTATATTCCTTCCCTAGTTCTCCATTTTGATTGAGGTGTGTCCTTAGGGTCTACTTTTTGTCTCAGTAACCACTGGTAACTTCAGGAATATGGATCTTAAGACTACATAGGGAAGAAGAAGTGGATACCAGTTATCTTCTTTCTTATATAAGTTTTGAGAAGTATGGCAGGCTGAATAATGTCCGCCCCAAATATCCACACTCCAATCTCTGGACTTTTACCTTTTACAGCAAAAGGGACTTATTAAATGTAATCAAGTTAAGGACCTTGAGATGGAGGAGATTATCCTCAGTTATCCCAGGGGACCAGATAATCACTAGGGCCCTTATAAGAGGAAGGCAGTAAGGCTAGAGTTAGAGAAAGAGATATGACCATGTTAGAAGCTGGTATTGAGGATGGAGGAGGGAGCCATGAGCCAAAGAATGCAGGCAGCCTTCAGAGCTGGCAAAAGGGGATCTGTGCCAAGATGGTGGACTAGAAGCAGCACACATATGCGCCCTGTAGGAGAGGATCGATCACTGCAAGTAGATGCCCACCTAAGGATGGACCCTCTTGGAGACAACATTGTAAATCATCAGAGAACTGACGGGAGACACTCCAAGTGAAGGAGACAGGGATGGGGAGTACTACTCGCCAAGATGGGAAGGTACCTGGGAGAGACCCTTACGTGTGGAGAAGTAATAAAGGAGAGTTCCCCAGGGCCCCAGCCTCCCAATGCAGACACTGCAACTCAAGCTGTGAGTGGGGGGCCCTACACCACCACCGTGGAACTCTGTACTGATCAGAGAAGTGCTTGGTGACAGTATGAGAAAGGTCTACACACGGATCAGCTTTGTTGCAGCTGCCCCAACATCACCACTTTCCAGACCAGGGTAGAAGCAGGGACAGCAGATGTACTTGCAAGCCCGTGACAGGGAGCCAGGCACCCCTGACACCAGGGAACTCAAATAAATCCACAAGAAAAAAAGAAACGACCACATCAAAATGTGAGCAAAAGACATGAACTCAAGTTTTTTTAAAGAAAATAGACAGTGAAAAAACATATAAAAAAAGAGCTCAAGATCATTAATCATCAGGGAAATGCAAGTTAAAACCACAATGAGATATTATTTTACCCCTGCCAGAATGTCCATTACTAAAAAGTCAAAAAGCAATAGATGCTGGCATGGATGCAAAGAGAAAAGAAAAATTATACACTGCTGAGGGACTCCAAAATAGTACAACCTCTATGGAAAACAGTATGGATAGTCCTCAAAGAAATAAATGTAGATCTACCATTTGATTCAGCAATCCTGTTGATGGATATTTACCCAAAGGAGAAGTTGTTTGGGCACAGTGGCTCACAACTCTAATCCTAGCACTCTGGGAGGCCAAGATGGGAGGATCATTTGAAGTCAGGAGTTTGAGACCAGCCTGAGCAAGAGCCAAAACAAAAAAAAAATTAGCCAAGTGTGGTGGTACACACCTGTAGTACCAGCTACTTGGGAGGCTGAGGCAGGAGGATCACTTGAACCCAGAAGTTTGAGGTTGCAGTGAGCTATGATGATGGCATTGCACTCTAGCTGAGGCGACAGAGCAAGACTCTGTCTCAAAAAAAAGAAAAAAAAAAGTCTTTTTGTGAAAAAATATACCTGAATTCAAATGTTTATAGTAATACAGTTCGCAATTACAAATAAATGTGGAATCAACCTAAGTGCCCATCAATTCATCAGTGGATAAAGAAAATGTGGTGTGTGTATATATAGACAGAGTTTCACTCTATCACCTGGGCAAGATAGAGTGCAGTGGCATCAGCCTAGCTGGTAGCAACCTCAAACTCCTGGGCTCAACCAATCCTTCTGGAGACCATTATCCAAAGTGAAGAATCTCAGAACACTCTATTTTCTCACTAATAAATGGAAATTAAATGATGGGTACACATGTGCACAAAACAGTGTGAAGGATGTGAGAAACCAAGAAAAGAGGAGGTGGGTATGTGTGTGTAGGATTCAAAACTTACCTACTGGGTACAGTGAGCACTATTCTGGTGACAGGCACACTAAGAGCCCTGACTTGGGGATTATACAAGGTATCCATGTAGCAAAAACACTTGAACGCCCTTAATTAATATTTTGAAATAGAAAAAAAAAATACTTAAATGAAGAGGAGTTAAGAAAAAAAAAGAAGAAGAAGAATGGCCTAGCAATTCCACTCACAGGTATATACCCCAAACAACTGAAAACAGGTACTCAAATGTTTGTACATGATTACTGTGTGGACCGAATGCTTTTGTCCCCTCAAACTCACATGTTGAAACCCTAACCTCTTATGGGATTGTATTTGGATATAGGGCCTTTGAGAAGTAATTAGGTTTAGAAGAGGTGACAGGGGTGGGGACCCCATGATGGGATTAAAATAGCATCCTTGTAAATTGAGAAGGGGAGACCAGAGTGTTCTCTTGCTCTTCTTTCTCCTTTTCCGTCTCCTCCACCATGTGAGGACACAGGGAGAAGGTGATGGTCTAAAAACCAAGAAGAGGGGCCCCTCTAGGAACCAAATATGCCAGTGCCTTGATCTTGGTCTTCCCAGCCTCCAGATTGTGAAAAATAAATGTTTGTTGTGTAAGCTGCCCAGTTGATAATGCTTTGTGATAGCAGTCTAAGCTGACTAGGATTGGTATTCATAGCAGCACTACTCCCAATAGCCAAAAGGTGGAAAAACCCAAATGTCCATCGGGTGATATGTACACTAAAAATAAAAATCCTAAGCCTCCCTAACTGACTGAACAGATCCCTTCTTGAACAAGGGGACCCCAGAGGAACCTTTAAAAACTGAGTTCCAGGCCATGATGGGAGAGGAGGTAAGACACACCTCATTATACCTACTCCCTTTTGCATGTAGACGCAACAAGTGACCAGCATTAATATGAAAGCAGAGATCATAATACTGACAGTTACAGATTCTTTGTGGTAATAAGATACCAAGTTATAAACAAGACTTAAGGTCATGCCAGGCAAGGGTCAAGTGACATCTGCAAGCCATCAGTTTTGCTTAATACATCCCTCTGACCCAGCAGCTTGTGGCTTGCTCTCACAACCTGACTCTGGCATAGCATCTCACAATGATTAAGCAGACTTCTTATCTTAATGAGCATATGTTAAAATTAGACTTAAACAATCTTTTCTACTGACTCCAAGTTTTTAGACGAGGCCTTAGCCCTTCAACCAATTACAAATCAAAGAATCTCTGACTCCACTTATGAGCCCTGCTTCAAGATATCCCACCTTTTTGGACCAAACCAATGTATATCCTCAATGTATTCATTTGAGTTTGCCTATAACTTCTGCATCCCTGAAATGTATAAAACAGAGTTGTATTCTGACTGTCCCGGGACCCCTTACTCAAGGTTTCTTGGGTTTGTGTTTTCATATTGGCTCAAAATTGACCTCTTTGAAATGGAAAAAAAAAAAAAAAAAAAAAAAAAAAAAAGCTGGAAAAGCAAGGAAACAGTGTCCATAGTCCATTTGTGCTTCTATATCAGTATATCTGAGACTGGGTAATTTACAAAAGATAGAAATTTATTTTTTCACAGTTCTGGAGACTGAGAAGTCCAGAACTGGCATCTGGGGAGGGCCTTCTTGCTGCAACCTCACATGGCAGAAAACAAAAGGGAAAGCAAGGCCTAACATGGGTCCTTACATGGTAGGAGAGCAGAAGAGCAAAACTAGTTGAAATCTGCATGAAGCCTCTTTTAAAGGGCCTTAATCCCACTGACAAGGTAGAAGTCCTCATGGTCTAATAACCTTTTAAAGGCCCCGCTTCTTAATACAATTGACCCTTGAATAATACAAAGCTTGGGGGGCATTAATCCCCTAGCTTTGAAATAAAAAATCTACATATAAATTTTGACTCCCCCAAAACGTAGCTAGTAACAGCCCACTGTTGATAACTTACTGATAGCATAAATAGTCAATTAACACATATTTTGTATGTTATATGTATTGCATATCATATTCTTACAATACAGTAAGCTAAAGAAAACAGTATCCAGAAAATCATAAGGAACAGAAAATATATTTACTAGTTGTTAAGTGGAAGGTCATCATAAAGATCTTCGTTCTTGTTGCCTTCATGTTTAGCAGGCTGGGGAGGCAGAAGCAGAGGAGGGGATGGTCTTGATGTCTCAAGTGCAGCAGTAGCAAAAGAAAGGCTGCATCTAAGTGGACGTGCATAGTTCAAACCAGTGTTATTCAAGGGTCAACTGTACTGTCACATCAGCAACACCTCAGTTTTGGAGGGGACACATTTAAACCATAGCAACCAGGTTCTGCCTTAGAGCCCTCAGAAGAAAATAATCTATGTATCTTAATTTTAGTCTTCTGACCTCCAGAACTGTAAGAGAATAAATGTGTTGTTTTAAGCCACTGTTTGTGGTAATTTTTTTACAGCAGTAATAGGAAGCAGAGTGATTACTACAAAAGAGCCTCTTCCTTCCCTTTAAAGAGCTATTGAAAAGACAGGAATCTAGCCAGTTTTCAATTCTTCACAAGTGTAATATAGTCTCAAAAACTGTTAAATGCTCTGGAGATTTTTGTGAACAATAGATTGAACATACTAGCAACGGCTCAAGGACGTAGGTAGAAATTAAGATGTGTGACCTTGTACTTTTCCCTGTTACTATGATACTTGAGACCTTGAGTCTTCTCTGATTTATTTATCTGTAAATGAGGGTAAAGCAATGGGTGTGCCTACATCATAGAAGAGCTGTTTAGCTTCGTTTGGTAAAGCTTGTAAAATGCTGTGAGGATAATAAATGCTAATCTTTATTTAATCAACTAGGCAAGAAGACAATTAAATGAAAGACCAGAAGTGTGCCTTGCAGCACAGTATCTGATGGAGTTCTTGTAGCTCAAACCAACAGAGACCTATATTTAAAATACAATTTCCATAATCTATCCTATCAAAGTGATAAATTAAGGTTTAGGGCTTCCAATTCCTTGCTTATCTCAACTGCTTAAATTCAATTGCTTTAATTAAAATTGCATTCAGAATGCATTTTCCAATTTAGACTTTCAAAGGCCATGGGGGTTTTGTTCCATTACATCTTTTTCATCTTATAATGTTTGAAGGAACATCATTTAATTTTCTCAACAGTAGAAGAAAATTTTCCATCTTAAATTAATAGTTATTGTTTCAACTAACATGTTATAGACAGCAAGTCTCAAAATTGTCAGTTGCTAAATTAGTGGTGGGCAGAGATATTTTATAACTATTTTAGCTTTTGAATTGGTCTTTACATCTGTTCTTGAAACATATAGAGACATTATTTTGCAACAAAAATGATATACAATCAATAAAGACAGTAGGAAAGTAACCTTCCTTCCTTCCTTCCTTCCTTCCTTCCTTCCTTCCTTCCTTCCTTCCTTCCTTCCTTCCTTCCTTCCTTCCTTCCTTCCTTCCTTCCTCTCTTTCTTTTTCTTTCTTTCTTCCCTTTATATGTTAATATAATTTCAGACTTACAGAAACATTTCATGAATAACAAAAGAAATTCCTACATAGCCTTAATCAAAATTCACAAATTGTTTACATTTTGCCTCATTTGTTGTATCAATTCTCCGTTTCACGCTCTCTCTCCATGAACCATTGAAAGTTAGATGGAAACACCACAGCCCTTTATGTAAAAATAATTCTCTGTATATTTCTTAAGTAATAGGACATTCTCTTACATATTTCCACTGACAAATGATCAAAATTAGGAAATTTAACATTGGTGTAAAATGTTTTCATAATTTACAGCTCCTATTCAAATTTCATCAAATGTCTTAATAAAATTATTCTTACAGTCTGGCATTAGGCATTTCAATAAATTATCATGTCTATTTAGTCTCTTTAATTTGGAAAGCATTCCATAACCTTTCTTAGTTTTTCAGGACCTTGACATTATTACAGGGTAGAGGCCAATGGTTTTGTAGACAATTCCTTAGTTTGGGATTGTCTGTTGTGTCCTCATCATTAGGTTCAGGTTATATTTGACAGAAAAACCATTATATTCTTTATCCTTAGCATATCCTAATAAACAGCATGCAATATGTTTCCAATATTGGTAGTGTTAACTTTATCACTTTTTATTGTGGTATCCATCAGGTTTCTCCAGTCAAACGCTATTTCTCATTTGTAATCAATATGCAATTTGTGAAGGAGATAATGTGAGATCATATAACACCCTGTACCTCATCAACCTTTAATCTTCCAGTTTTTGAATCCATTCATGATTTTCTAATACCGTACATCTTTTTTTATATTTAGTGGCTAGCACCCCACTGTAAGAAAGAGTATTCTCTTCTTTCCCATTTATTTATTCACTTATAGATTTACATCAGTAGAGACCCAAGAATTTTTATTTTAGTCAATGTGTTATAATCCATTACAATCTATTTTTTTATTAATAATATTCCAATTGCTCCAGATTTGACCACTCAGAGCCCTTCAAGATGACTCTTTTGTCTTTTTGACGTGACTCCATCCCTCTTGGAGCACTCTTTTACTTTCTGGCCAACAGAATATCTATCCATTCTAGGTTTTTCTTATAATTGGATTGTCTCTGTCCTAGAATCAGCCTTCCCCGCAAGGAACTGTGGTTCATTTTAGTGGATAATGGTGTTAGAAATCAAACTTTGGGTGCTATAATTTTGCTCATTGCTATGAGTAGGTCATTGATCATAGTCCTTCTCAGTCAATAGAGCTAAGAAATATGTGTGTATGTGTATATATATATATATATATATATATATATATGTATACACACATGTCTAAATGTATTTGCATATCTATCTATAAATATATGCATGAAAAACCATTAACTCATATTGATAACTTTAATCTAACCCCACCATGCCGTATTCTACTGTGTCCAAAGTTGCCCAGATACTAAGTGAAAGAAATTTAACTTGATCCCAGGTTTCTCTCACTCTAATCGTCCAGATTCAAAATCACTAAGATTAAAACTTACTGTCCAAGCTCCATCTATTGTACAGGCACACCCACCACGCTCCTCCCTCCAGTATCAATTACCCTACTTCAGTGCCCTTCCATCACTATTTATTTTTTCTGAAGGTAAAGAGATCATTAAGACAAAAGTTACTTTATATGTTCACATCTGACAAAGGATTAAAGTTCAGGTTATTTTCTAGGTGTACAAAAATGGCTTATAATATTCTTTTTTTATTCATTTCCTGACCATGAATGAACAGTTAGTAGGTTCAGAATTGAAATTCCAGTCTACTCTCGAGTCTACTTCCAGCAACTCTGAAATGATATTATAGAGCATCCTTTCCACACATATTAATTGATGACTTCCTTTTCCTTTCCATTTACCAAATATGTTCTCCTCTAAAATGTGAACTATATAACTAAAATAAACATGTAGTTCATTATTTCTTCTAAATTCATTTCATCCACAAAATGCCAGAATTTTTTTCACACCTGCTTCAACAAACCTTCACTGGACTCAGTGAATGAATCAACATTTGTAACTTTCTGTTTTTTGGGTTTTTTTTTAAATCCTGAAAATACCATGAAACTCAAAAGTAAGCACAGAACATTTATCAGAATAGTTTCTTTCCAACCCATGCAAATGATTTTTAGGATTCTCAGATGCTCTCTAAGGTGTCTGGCATACTCCCCATTGATATGCTAATCATGCAAATTATCAACACAACTCAGTATTTACATCCAGATTTCAGAACCTTTCATAACTATTAGCCTTATTTGCTTAGGAGCCTGTTGCAAGTGTATATTTGAGACCAACACTAGCAAAACCTTCTAGGAGAACTCTGGGGAAATAAACACTGTGAGTATAGAAAATTCAAGCTGAACTCGAGTAAAGAAGATTGCCAAAAGAAGAAATCAACATTTTGAAAAGTATGGACACTCCTTATTTTTAGCAAAGTCCATGGGATTGAAATATCAATAGTTCTTAGTATTAACATTAATTATAATACCAGCTTACAGTGGCACTGCGATAATATAAGCCAAAATATTTCTAGTTTTACTTGTTACTAAAATTATACAAAATAAGCAACCCCTTTTTAATGCTAATTTGTGCCATTTTCCTCTGATTGATATTTTAAAGTTATTTTTGAGGAATTTAATTTTTAAAATAAAATGTTTCTGACTGGGGGTGAGAGTTGTACATCAGTTTAACTTTTAATTTGATGCTGGAAATATTTTACTCCTCTATAGAATTCATTAATTATTTTTCACTATAAAAAGATACTTTTGTCCTAGGCAGATGATATGATCAGAGCAAATAGAGCCTTGAAAAATCATTTCATTAACAGGAGAAGTCTGCAGCAGTGTTTAAATTATAAATATACCATTGACCCTTGAACAACACTGGTTTGAACTACGTGGATCCGATTATACGCAGATGGTCTTCCACTTCTGCCCCCTCTGAGACAGCAAAGACCCACCTCTTCTCTTCTTCCACTGCCTCAGCCTACTCAGCATGAAGACTATGAGGATGAAGAACTTCATGTTGCTACACTTCCACTTAATGTATATTAAATATATTTTCTCTTCCTTATAATTTTCTTAATATTTTCTTTTCTCTAGCTTACTATATTATAAAAATACAGTATATAATACATATAACATGCAAAGTATATGCTAATCAACTGTTTGTGTTATCAGTAAGGCTTCCAGTCAACAGTAGGCTATTGGTAGTTAAGTTTTTGAAGGGTCAAAAGTTAGATGAGAATTTTCAACTGAACAGGGAGTCGATGTCCCTAGCCCTCTAGTTGTTCAAGGGGCTTATGTAATTCTCACAAGTGGCCTTGAAACAGTTAAATTGGAAAACTCCAGAGAGAAAGAAGGGGGGGAGAACATCTGATTGTAGGACACAGGATGTAACAAATAATGACTTCTGCATGGAGGATTTTAGTTAACAGACAACATAGACACTGTTCTTTTCTAGTTCTAAAGCTATAGCCCTCTATATAAACCCTTTCTACCACCATAGTGAGTAGCAGAGATAAAAATTATTCTGATATCTGACTTTGTGGTAGGCATTTTAATGCACAGTTCCATGGAACTGTAGCATAGAAGATAGGAAAAGAAATTTATATAAACATATAGATATTTAAGATGACATGGTAAACACAGAGAGAGAGAGGGAGGAAGGGAGAGGGAGATATCTTAAAAGTTCTGAGACAAGGAAAAGACTATTCTATTACATCTGTCATGATCAGGAAAAGAACCAAAAAAATGCACCAGTGGGCAATGTAGGAACATAATAATGAAAGTGTATGACTATTCAAATAGGGATGGAACCATATCCAGTCCCACCCCCAGACTTGCGTAATAGGTCCTCTGCCCTCAGCCCTGCTTTCCCATCTCTTCTGCATGTACTCCTCTTCACAAGGTGTGAGCTCCACAGGATTGAGCAGATGTGCCCTCCTAGAGATGACACACACGTGCCCTGAGCATCTGGGCCTCTGGAATTCTCTGCCCAAATAACTCTGAATCTGCTTCCAGAGCTTGTGTGGGTCTATCCTGTTGATTGTGGACCATGTCCTGAGGGTGCCTAAGTGTGGCTGGTGGAGGTTGCTTGGAAGTGTGACTCCTTGAGGTGCGAGATTGAGGGTGTAAAGAGAAACAGGGATTTGTGGGCCCAGCCTCATCTATTGGTTCTCTCCGTGCCACCCAGTCTGGGGCAGAAGTCTGAGAACTCCAAATTCAAGTCTAACTTCTAAGTTGTTATGAAGGTATATTTGTCAAAGTATTAATAGAAGAGTAGGAGACATGTAGTGTGAGTAGGAGACATGTGGTGTGAATAGGACCCATAGAAGAATCTTAGCTTGATTGGTATCAGCATTTTGTGCGTTGGTATGTGAGCCTCCTTTTGTACTTTCACTTAGGCCCCATAAATGCTTGGAGTGAGGCTTGACTAACAAAATCTGATTTTGATTTTCACCAGTTCCCTAAAGAGAAGACATTTTTTAGTTAATCTGAGGACAAACTAAAAGTCATTTCTAATCTGTGTCTTTTGGTTTTGAGTGTATGTTTGATTTTCGTATTTGAATACTTGCTTATGTTAACTTTCCGTTAATGCTACATGCTTTCTTGCAGAAAGGGTTTGTTCACTCCCCACCATTTTTATTTATTTATTTATTTTTGGTCACTGTAAAGTCCTTTATAGAAATTCAGACATCAAATGCTGCCAAGATTCTGGTGCCCCGGTCACACAGACTGCATGACTATTCCATATGACCCACGAGGAAGCAATCTGCCTTCTTAAGACTTTGAAATTTTGGAGCTGAAAGTGACTTTGAATAATCTACTTCAATAATTTCACATTACAGATTATGGAACTAAAGCCCAGACATCATTTAACACTAACAACCTGTCCTATACGAAAATAAAAATAATTGACTTGGCCTGAAAGATAGAAAGCTCTTAATAAGCACTGGAGTTTTTTAAAAGCAGTTTTTTACATTTTTTTCAATTCCATAAATGTGTTCCAGTTTGAGATTGAATGTGTATTGATTTTCAAAGTTCTTATCAACATGCAAATGCTTCTAAGAGACAGTCTTGTGCAATTTAAGTGAAATTAGTTGATAGCTGAGGTCTTAGAAACTGAACAAATCCAGAAGCCTATCGGATAAAAGGCAGGAGGTAGAGGCAAGATGAGGAGGTGTGTTGGTAAGTGAGCCCAGAGAGAGCTGGAAAGCTGAGCCTCCTAGACAATTTTGCCTAAGGCCAGTCCCACAAGCACAAGCAGGGAGATGCTGACTGGAGAAAAAGCAGCCCAGTTTTTGAAACTGCAGCACAGAACATGCCTTGTAATAAACAGGAAGTGACAAAAATAACTACCTTTTCAACACAAGCAGCAGCTTTAAATGGTGCACAATGAATTTTTCATCTATCAATTAGATTGCAAACCAGAAAGTCATGGATAACAAGGATGCCTCCTTATGTCACTTCAGGGGACTGTTTAAAAATAGAAGACTGCCGGAAAACTGGAGAAGCATAATCAATACTGTGATTAATGGCAGTAATTTCACACAAACATCTGGGCAATTAAATATGCTCTTTAGGAGGTGTTTCACCTCGTGACTAGTGAAGGAAAGAATGAGTTTCAAATCAAACGTCACTGTCAGTATATTGAATAACTCACAGCCACAAAGAAACTCACGTTGGGATATTTCCAGCTGTCAATTCTATAAAAAGTCTTCTTTTATATAAAATAAAATATACTCAGAGTCATCTCTTCATTCTGCAGTCTTTGTTCATTAATTTAAAGGCATCCTAACAAGTATATACATACACTGTGTATTGTGTACCTGAACTTTGGCTATGCATTCTGGGAAATACTAGGACTATGTCAGATGCTTCCTGCTCCTAGGAAAATTAAGATTTTTTTGTTGCTTAAGCGAAGAATATTCTTAGGAAAAAATCAGGAAGCAATGCGAAATGCTTATGTTTCCAAACCTGGACCAACCATCAAAAATATTTGAGGTGTTTGTTAAAGTTAATTCAGCGAATCAGGTATGGAACTCTGGAATCCATATGGCTCCTTAAAGTGGATCTTTAAGAAAAACTGTAATATTGTTTTTTAAGGAAGTATGACATGTGCTCCAGTTTTCAGATTGAATGTGTATTGATTTTCAAAATGCTGTCAACATCTAAAATATATTAAACAAGAGATAAAACTATTTTTCCCCAAAATAATTCCAAAATCAACTGGCATGTTAACACCTTATTTTGTGCAAGGTGCTAAAATGAACATTACCACATAAAGTTTTGGTTTTTTATAAAACTTTGCCATCCTAATAATCCTCTCATTGCAGTCATCTGTAGAATCCTGGAACAGAAAAAGGGATTTGTAAAACAATCATTTTTTAGAGATGGGGAACAAGAAGGTCAGGGAGATGACCTTGCTTGGTTCCAAAATTTAGTTAGCGATTCCCTGGATTCCCATTCAGATCTACTCACCACACAACACTGCCCTCTCAGTGAAAAGTCGTAGCAGTAGTTCAAATATTTTGGTAGTTTTACTACTGGTTCAAACACTTGGATGTCCATTAACAAGCCAGTTGTCGATATCATGCCTCTTATGTCTCTCGAAAAAATGTTCTTACATTTAAAGTATTGTAATATTTTATAGCCAGAAAGTTTGAACCGTGGACAATGCCATCAGTTAAATAGATATTGATTTTAGTTATGGGAAAGCATTGCTGTGAAAAAAGACTACTCCATTTCTAAAAACTGAGACAATGAAGAATGTCCACTGACAAATTGGTTACTGTGATTTCAATCTTATCCCTTTCAACTCCCAGATCATCTAGCCAAATGATCAGCTACAATCTATGCATTAGGGCAGAGATACTTACTTCAGACCATCTCTCTTTCCAGGCAAAGTGAAAATCTATCAATTGAAGAATTTCTTTTCCTGACTCTCCTTCAGAACCACCCCTGAGTTGGAATATTTCACTGCAACAATCCTTTTCTGTTGCTGACACCATTTCAAGTAACCCAGAAAGCAGGTTGGAAACTTTTCTTCCTCAGCCTACTACTATGGCTTGAGGGAAGGGTGACCCTAAAACAGGTACAGGTAAATTGGGAATGTGCACTGCTTTTTCTTGCAACATGTACATTCAGGGCTTGTTTGGACCTGGTCTAGCATATACCACTTCTACTTAATAATAATGTCATATGGGCATGCTTGACTTTTTGGCATGGTAGATCAGATAACCAGTTCATAAAAAATATGGGCATCTTTGTGGTTCATAGTTTAGTACCTAATAGGACACAATAGCAAGTCAAGAATTATTTTTCAAAATGAGAATAGTTACTTGCTGAAAAGTGCATGGTTCTTTGTTCAGAACTCTGAAGATTTCACCTATCACAAATTCCTGCAGCTTGACCCCACTAAAGACAGTTTAAACATAAACAGATACACTGGGTTATGACAGCCAGCTAGAAAATTGTTTACACTATAAACTAACATCTCCTTCTTTTACTAAGCCTCACTCAAATCTAGTAGTCTTTGGATTATCAAGTAAATGGTTTGAAGAACTACATCCCAAAGTAGTACATTTGCCTCTCTTTGGATGGTAGTGTCTGCAAGGTGCAGCAACTTAAATTTAGGGGAAATATTCTAACATGCCCTAAACAATGGACACCAGAAATTTCTTTGGATATAGCATACTGCCTCACAGAATTCATTTCCTATTTTTTGGCTTGCATGCATCTGCATCTCCTAGCTCATCCTTTACAGATTCTATCTGCATGCTGTCATCAGTGCAGTTAGCAAGCATAAATTCTATATAGGGTTAAGAATGATTACTATACCTTCAAACTAAATTGTAACACATATTTGACATAACATGGTGGCAATGTGGTAAAGGTGCACTGCTATTCTTGCCAAATGAGAGAACTGAATTTTATGTTCTGTACTTACTGGAATAAATTTAAAAACATCTGCCAGATCAGTGGCTGCAAGTCAAGTGACAGGAACTGTACAAATTATTTCAGCAAGGAGATCCACATCTGGAATAGCTGTGGCAATTTAAATCACCAACCAATTATCATTATGATAACCCACCATCGTTTTCCAAAAACCATTCCTATTCTTCACTAGCTAAAGTAGAGAGTTAAATGTTGGTGTGATTCCAATCACAATCCTTCAATTTTTCAAGCCTTTGATGATGGCCCTAACTTTTCTGCATTTACTCCAGGGGTACAGTTTTAATTTCAGTATGGAGAGGGAGCCCTAGGAACTTCTATTTGGTCCTACTGATTGTAATCACTCTTCACTTAGATGGATACCCAAGATAAAGATTCTACCAGATGCTAAATGCAATATTTCAAAATCACTAGGGAAATAACCACAGTATATGTTGGGATCCCACTGGCACTAAATTGAATTAAAACTTCTCTCCATAAAATCCCTAACTAGAAAAGCAGAGCTGCCATTTAGGTCCCTAGGAATTAGAGTTGGAGCAAAGTCAATGTTGAAATATCCCTGAAAAATATGCGCTTTCACCTAACCATGAAACAGGATTACCCTGGGAAATGGCAACATATATTTTTAGGTTAGGAGAAAGAGTCACTGTCATTATTGTAATAATATTGAAAGTTTCCTCCTCAAGGGTAACTAGATGCTTTCATTATTATTATTGTTATTGTTATTATTGCTATTTCAATAGATGCTGAGTCCATGGACTGATTCAGATCTGAGAACTGGAAAAGAGCTCTAGCTCTCCAGACAGGTGGCATGAGTCACACTGCTATTGAATCAGATTATCAGACCTAATGTTTTTATCAGTTATACAATTTAGGTAACACTTTATGGGGCATCATTCCATTTTGGTCTCAGGAGCTTTCATGATTAAATAGCTACTTCCAAAGATTCACAAGTGAACTACACATCCCTTGCTATACTGGTGGCCAATTACATGTATTGTTACTGGGCTTTTCCATTCTTGGGATCTATTGTCTTCCTTGAAATAGTAAGCCATTGTTATTCATAGTTTCTTTCACTAGCACCTCTGTTTAGCAAAGAACAACCTTTAAAAGATTTTTTGAAAGTGGACAATGCTCTTCTTCTCATCATAGAGGCTGCCTCTGGGCCCTCATGTGGTGATATGATTGGGTGTATGTGAGATACATGCGATATATCCACATTAGATATATTATTCCAACATTCCCATCTCATTTAGTCTTTGGATTTCTTCTTTATTACACCAGCGAATTCTTGGCATCTCATCTTCAATTATTGGAACCAACAGTGATTCCAGGTTTACAATATTCCATGCTGCTTGACCTAATGGATTTGTTGGGAAATCTCTGGTAGTTAAGCCCTTATTGGTAAATTTAGCCAGTTTAGAAAGTATGTTCTTACCTTCTTGGTCTAGCACCTTCAGAATCCATCCCCATATATAGTTCTCAGAACCTGTATGGTTGACACAAAGTAGCTAAATTTTGTAATTTTTGTGGTATGTAAGCTGTTTCCCCCAATGTTATACACTACAATTACTTCCTTCCCGGGGTATGTTGGAATATGACTCTAAATTTATATCTATAGATAATTAAATGTGTTAAGAATAAAGCAACAATTTTATTAACTTATCTTTGTGAAGTAACTCCATTGGAGAAGTTACTGCAGTGTCTTTAAATAGGGCAGAAAAAGCCTAGTCAGATTGGGGAAAGGATTTAAACCCCTAGCCGGCTGGGAATTTGGTAGTACAAATCCTATAAACCCTCCAATATACCTCTGTTCCAATTAGTAGGGTTTTATTCTTTTTAGTCCTAACCTTAGGTTTCATATAAGAGATCCAATTAGGCTGTGAAGTAATGGACATTGAAATCTGGCAACATACTGGATCAAATGAGGTTTTGTTTCTAGCTTGCTCAGAACTTGGCTGCAAATATTAAGAAATTCATAGAAAAGTCCCTAGTTTTCAGTCAATGCCTCAACCACAAAAATATGAATTTAGCTAATAATTTTTCTTTTTTTAAGTTAATTTTCAAGTGTTATTAGAAGTAATGTGTTACAGCTTATAGTCTTTGAGGCCTTCATGTTTTTCATAAGCTGTATGGTAGCAGAGGCAGGGCTTCTAAAGTCTTTAGACTTCAGTTATACCTGATTTCAGGTAACGATAGGTGGTAATTTAATTATCTGTTTTGCCCCTGTGTGTTGTTAGCTGTCAAAGATATATCCCTTTAAAATAGATGAATGTTCACCATTCAATGTCTAACCAGGATAGATACACAAATCTCAGTTCACGTATTCCTCCAAGTTTCTCCTGGCAACAACCATTTCAGTCAGTTGCATGCCAAGAAACTGACCTGGCATGACTTTAACCCAAAAGAAATGCACTTAAAGGGGTAACGAGTTGCTTACAGAATCACCAGGTAGGGTGAATGAAAAAGACTTAGAAGCATGATCTAAGCCTTGCCTGTATCTTTGAATTTACCTTTTGCAACTCTCCTTTATGTACATTGTGCTCCAGTTCTAAAATAATGCAATTCTTCAAAATGTGCTATGCTGTCATACTTGTATGCCTTTCCATAAGCTGCAACTTTTGCCTGAAATGATACTTTCCTGCTTTTCACCTCTTAATCTCCTGTTTTTTATTTCATGCATTACTTTCTTTATCAAGTCTTCCCTGATAAATCCAAGTATAATTGCCATCTGGAATCCCTCAGGATCTGGTGGTAGCCGTTACATTATAATACATAATAACATATATAATATATATTATATTATATCAATTGTACATTCTGTTACATTGTGCTATGCTATATATTATAATATAATTACAATGAAATATAATAAATTAAGCAAATTTGACTCCCCTACTTGACTTGGCACATCCTATCTCCCATCCTATCAAATATTTGAAAGGTAGTAATGATTCAATTAATATTGAATGAAAAGAAAAATCGATAATCATTTTTTGGAAAGAATAATTTATGATTTTACTATAACACCATTACACTGACGGATTACATGTTAATTGTGCAAGTATTTCTTTAAAGCATACAAAAGTTTCTCTATCTGGTCTTAAATCTTACCTGTTTCTTCAAAATCTTTACCTTCTTGTAGGGGACATGACCTAGAGTTGGTTGACATCCTGTTCTAATTTAATTTTACTGACTATTGCTTACCCCACTGATCCTTTCCTTTGAAGAATATTTCGGACACTCAATAAAACTGAGAGGCCTGTCTTGCCCATGCTGTTACCATCCAAAATCATTGGACCCACTATCTCTTTAAAGCTGGGACTCAGTATCCTTGAAAACAGCTGCCAAGGTTTTCATGGCTCCCTTTTTTTCCTGCCAAGTGAGGGACTACCAAGACTATAAAAGAGGGGTGGAGAATGGAAAGGAAAAAGCAAAGGAAAACTGTGCTGGCAAGTGGGCGAAAAGAAATATAGTGATCTGATAAGTATGATTAATATCCAGTGACAAAGACAAGCTGTACAGTCATGGGGAGAGCATTCCTATGTCCATAACAGTTTTAGACATGTTGACCATAGATTGTTTTTGTGCTTTAAATGTTCTGTTATTGGATTAATGCAGTTACATCATTTAAAACATTGCATAATGCTAGAAAAATGTTGTTAAAAAAAATAAAACCATTCCTAGCCCCAGACCCACTCTCATAGTCTTCCTCCCCAAAATCTCTTTTGATTTTTTTGGCTGATTTTTTTTTTCTCGACATCTAAGTATGTCTAAGTAATATGCAGATACTTTCAGCTTTAAGCCATCAATATTAGACATCATCTCTAGATTTCCTATAATTAAGCTGCCTTCCTGTGTCATCACCTCTGCTTTCCCTCTACCATTTTTTCCATATAGTTTTATCACAATTTTTAGTGAAATAAAATTCAGTTTTTGCATTATGATGCCTATAACTAGCTATTCAGAATTAAGCATTGAATTGGATCTTTATTATGATTTTTAAAAAATGCTTCTTAAATGAACAATTGCCTTGTTTTCACACTTGTTTCATTTTTACTGTGCCTAATTGCTAATTCTCCCTATACTCCAAATGGCCCTAAGTGAAATTTCTCCCAAGCTCAATCACATCAAGTAATCTATTGGTTTTACTTTGTATATTGATTTCACTTGTGTTGTGTTTCATTGTGTGTATATGAGTTACATGTGTATCTCTTTACCGTAGTCATCCATTCTCCAATTTGGATTAGTTGTTCTCTAGGCCTGGTATCTAGGATTTAACTTTGCTTTTATTTTAGGAAATATCTTTCTCGAGACATGGATTCTGTATTCCTTATATCTTACGTGTTCCTATTCGTAATTTATTTTTTTGTTTTCATGGAGCACATCCTGCAGTAGCATCATAGGTTAAAAAAAGATGATACAATGACCAAAGTCATGAGCATGAAAATCTTTAACATGCTTGTCTTTTCATCATGTGGCTACATTTTGAACTAGTTGTTTTTTATGCCTGGTGCACAGACGTGCTCTTTATGATACTCTTTTCTTAGATATTCGCTTTCTTCTTTTTTTGACTTTTTTTTAACTGAATTCTGTGTCTCTTTCTTGGATTTTTCATCATTTAAGGGAACATATTTTCTAGCTGAGAAATGGAACATAAGATGAAAATATTTTTGAGAACTTGCCTGTCTTCATTTTACCCTACAATTAGTAAAGATTTGCCTGTGCATAGATTTCTAGATTGAAAATAATTTTCATTCAAAATTTTGAAGCCATCATTCTATGATCTTCAAGTTTCCAGTGTTATCTTGGAAAAATCTGCAGCCATTCTAACTCTTTTATGCTTTGTAAGTGAATTTCCTATCCTCTCTCTGAAAGCTTGTACAGTGTTTTCTTTGTCTCCCATGCTATGAATTTTCACAGTGATATATCTTATTGTGTCTATTTTTATCCATTATACTTGACATCCCACAGTCCCTTCAATCTGGAAACTCAGGTCTCCAAATTCTGGGAAATTTTACTGAATTGTACGGTAATTATTTCTCTCCTTCATTTTCTCTGTTCTTTTTTCCCTTTAACTCCAGTTATTTGAATGCTGTCCCTTCTGAACTTGTGGATCTGTCCTCTAATTTTCTAATATTTTGCTTTAGCAGCTTTTTTCATACCTTTCTCTTTTTGCTATGTTTTCTTAGAGATTTAACTTTACTTTTCCAACCTCTCTACTGAATTCTTCCTTGTTCTTAACATGTTTTTAACTTCCAAGCTAAAATCTTTTAAATTTTTTTCCTCTATGGGATATTAAAGGTAGTGGTAAAAGTTTTTTTTTTTTCTCCCTGCATAATCTGCTTCCTTCATGTAAATTTTTGTTTGTTTGTTTTGATCTCTGTCTTTCTGTTTAAAACTTTTCTCAAGTGCCTAGAAACCCCTCGTTGTCTGATCCTATTTAACAGGGGGAAACAAAAAGCTAATTGAGAACACTAACTGCAAGGGTGGAACTTGGCAGTGTGAGCTTTAATAAAGGGTAATCTTGCTGGCCATTTGTTGGGAAAACCCTATTATCAAATTTAATTATCTTTCCTCTTGAGTTGTCAGATTCACCAAAGAGGAGTGGAAGGGTGTTCCATTTTCTTGCCTAGAGGAAAACAAACTCACCGCCCCTGCCCCGCCCCCACCCCAAAACAAAAACAAGGCAATGCTGACATTCCTGTGGTGAGGCCGAGAAAAAATTCTGCTTTGGTCTCAAAATTCAGTATTCAACACGTAGAACAGGAGGATTAAAGGTGTAAACACTTAATCCCCCATTTTTTGGTATAGAAAGTCCCATATCAGAGACTTTCTTTTACCTTCTCCATGGAACAAACCTTTGAGGTTTTTGGCTGGAAATAGGAAGATAAGTTGCTTAAAGGCAGGAAGGCCTGGGCAGGATCTGGAATTTTTAACTGTTCTTTGTAAACAATTTGCAATTCTTCTTAATTTAATCAACTCCATTCATCCCATTTCCACAAGATCTTGGGGCTTCCCTTCCTAGAGCCTCCAGAACATTATGTGATGTGTTTTGGGTTTGTTCTCTCTTTGCCCCTGTCAGTTTATGTATGACTTGGTTTCCTTAGTTCTGCTTAAGCCAGTTACTAGATGTCCACTTGCTTTCAGCTTCCCAAATGTTGCTATTGTCTCCTCTCTTGTATTTCTTTTATCCTAGGTATTTGAAAAAAAAAAAAAGACAATCCATTTTCTATAGTTTTAGTAGGGCTCTGGAGGGAAGGAAATTATATGCCTGTGCCTGAGCTATCATTTGACCTGAAACTTCTATGATAGCTCTTAGATGTAAGTCACACACCAGGAAAACGCTATAAAGAGTTCTCAGGTGAAAGTTATTTTAAGTATAATGGCCCAATAACCGTTCACTGCCAACAAATAATTTTTAAAAACTGTTTCTTTTCCTGCCCTTGAACTGTTTATCTGTGTCCTCTCTTTTATCCTTGGCTTGGCTCTTTCACTTTTGAACACCTGTCACCAGTTTCTTAGTTTTCTCCAGATTGAACACTATGTTTCACATCCTGTCCTGTACACCCAACGGTAGCCCTGCAAGAATTTCGACTGCATTTTCCTCTGAATAGGCAAAATGACTCCTGCTTTAAAGTCTTTTTATAAAGTCTCTTTTGTAATAGAATCTGTCCTACCATCTCATAGTAAGCTAATAAATATTTCCTTATGTCTATGCACACATTTGAAAGTAGGATTTGATTTCTGAATACTTTAAATCCTGATAATTGATCTATTAACCAAAATACAGATCTTCCCACTTTATTTGGCAACTGTTATCGAAAAATTTCCTCTTGGCTTCAAAGAAGATTATTAGAAATAAAAAATGAATTTTAAAAAAATTAGCCTAGGCTGGGCACGCCTGTAATCCTAGCACTCTGAGAGGCCGAGGCGGGCTGATCACTCAAGGTTAGGAGTTCGAAACCAGCCTGAGCAAGAGTGAGACCCCCATCTCTACTAAAAATAGAAAGAAATTAATTGGCCAACTAAAAATATATAGAAAAAATTAGCCAGGCATGGTGGCACATGCCTGTAGTCCCAGCTACTTGGGAGGCTGAGGCAGCAGGATTTGCTTGAGCCCAGGAGTTTGAGATTGCTGTGAGCTAGGCTGACACCATGGCACTCACTCTAGTCCAGGCAACAGAGTGAGACTCTGTCTTAAAAAAAAAAAATTAGCTAAACTTGAGGCTTTCTTTATGATTTAATGAGAAATATCTAAAGAGCTTTGGGGAAAAAGTAAGGTATTGGAAAAAATCAAGGTCAACTGCTTAAAATATTTGATCTTGGTAACAAATGTTTTTAAATATCTTCATAAGACTCCTAGAAAATGGGTTGATGAATGTATAACAAAGCAAAATGAAATTTTGATAATTCCAATTATAGTAAAAAATATACAATTTAGTGCAATAAACATTTCTGTAGCCCCTTCTTTATGCAAAGCAGTACATTATATGTTGCAGCAGAAATAAAAGAAAAAAAAAATAAGAATATTGGTCCCCAGAAGCTTTGACGTTAACGAGAAATAATAAAAATGAATTCATATAAAATTATAAGCTTTGTCTAAAAAGGTACATAAGTATATGGTCATATAACTTACTAATAAAACTTGGACACTTGAAGAAAAGGAGGGGAGGCAATATTAATTATCTTGGCATCATCCTAAGCAAAACACAATGCAAAGAGATGACCTGAGGTTGGAAAGGTGGGGGGTTTTGTCTATTCAGGGACGTCAGGGAAGCTGAAGATGGGGAAGGTGAAATTCAGAATGGAGACGACAGTGCGTGCAAAACCATGAATAAGAGACAGCAAATATTAGAACGGTTTCAGTGTAAAAATACATACTGGGGAAAAATCTTGAAAGGCAACTAGAGAATAGATTTTAGAGGAGCTACATATAAAATCTTTGTTTTTAAGAGTGAAATGATGATGATTCAAACTACAATTTGAGAAGACTGTTCTGCCAGGAATGTATAGATGAGCTGGGAAAGGTAGAGAAAGAGAATTGAACAAGAAGATTGGGAAGGCAAGAGGTGATGAGCCCTAAATAGAGTAAGAATGTCAAGGAGAAATCAGATGCCAACAATAACATGGAAGTAGAACTTATAGATGTGGCAAATGTCTTAAGGGGGCATGTTTAGCAAAGAGAGGACGAGAAGGCCAAGAGCTCTAGAAGTTTTCATGGATAGGTAAGCAAGAGAATCTAGTGCCATTAATATAATTAAACAATTCAGGAGGAAGCCTGTTTATTTTGAGACAAGGAAAAGGATGGTGATGAGTTTTAGAATGAATCTGGGAAGCTAAAAAAAAAAAAAAAAAAAAAATTCCAGATTAATGTGTCCAGTAAGTGGGTGGAAATTGTGAATCTGGATTTTGTAATACATCGTGTCCACAAAGCTAAAGACATGGCTGTGAATGAAGGTCCAGAAGAGAGTGCAGAAAATTCACAAGAATTAGTTTAAAACGTTAGACATGGTGCTGGGAAAAGACTTCAATGTCTCGAAGTCAACATTTTTACTAAAGGCTGATTATGAACTAGGTACTCTTATCAGGCTCTGGAGATGGAAGAGGCATGAGAAATGAAAAGTTCTAACATCAAAGGGTTGTCTTGAAAAAGTATTAATGGCCTAGTAATTATTAGCATTAAATACCGTGAGGAAGCCAAGTAAGATAGGAATTAGTAATAAATGTATCATTTACCTTTGAGGAAATAGGTCCAGTGGAGGGTGAGGAGTGCAACAAAGTTCTGAGAAGAAAGAATGAGGAAGTAAAAATAAATGAAAGAAGTAGATTAAAAATGTCTCTTTCAAGGAATACAGAAATTAAGGGAGAAAAAGAGAAGGAAAAGAAGGGAAGGGAAAAGGAGGAGGAAGAGGAGAAGGGGAGAGTGAGTGGACACTGGGGTAATGGACTTGAAAAAGTGGCAGAATGCATGGAATTGGATTAAAGCTATGCACATTCAAACACTTTTTTAAAAAAGACACAAAACATGCAAATATTATCATTCACTTCAATAAATAATATTTATATTCCTATAAAGAGCTAGGTGTGTTACTGGATTCTTAAAACCTTATCTAGATTTTTCCTTTACTCAACCAGTGATTATTCTAATTTGGTCCTTGATTTTGACAAAAATCATGTAATATATATCAAATAATGTATATTTTGATATTAAATAAATAAATTTATTTGCATATGAAAGATAAATTCTCTACTGGGTCAGAGTGATGTTTCTAGCTTTCTCTCTCTCTCTTTGAGAGTAAGAATAAAGGAGACTCATTCTTGGATTTGGCCTTACATTTATGGTTTAACATTCCTAATAGATTTATAAAAATAAAGGCTATCTTTTGTATAAAAGCCTTCTACAAATAAAAGTAAATTATATTTTTGGTAGGCTAAATCTTATAGGTTCTTTGACATGTCGTAAAAGCCAATTCTCACTTGTAGTCTTCCTTTAATCTCTTGATATATCTCCAAATTCCCAGGGATTTGTCCTAGATCCAGAGCTCAAAAACCTAATACAACAGTTCTCTGTCCCTCTAGCCTACTTTTTATTATTTCAGGTAATTAAATCTCTGTGATCATCTTCATTACCCTGCTTTGGAGCTCCACATTCATGGGTAGATTAAAATATATAAAATTAATTTTTTAATGGACAGATGTACCTTGATTTATGCATGAGAAAGTATCTTTTATGCTTTACTCCAAATACGATTTCCTAAATTTCAGATGGCCTCCAACTACTGATATATATTAGATCTGATTTTGGGGAAATTCTTGGTTCAGCACTTGATTACATGAAACTACTTGATATTCTTGGAAAGTGACTTGACAGTTGATCCTATGTTCAAGATAATTTATTAAAATGTTAAATATGAAAATGTTTATCCTTATTCTTGCTTTCTCTGAGTCAGTTCTCTATTTCTGGCCATGCTTTACTATAATCCTTTCATTAAAAGAGAAAGAAGAGGGATACACTCCTTATATGGGATTCTGCGAAAGACTTGACACAAAAATTCATTCCTTTGAATAAATTTACCTAGACAATCTTGACGCATGACTTTAAACAAAAAATTATACTCACCTACCCCAAAAGTTATCTTTCATTCTTGTAAAGTCTTCATAGAAATCTCAGCATATTCTTTGCCTTTTGTTGCCTTTTCCTCTCCTGATCATAGCTATATGCTTCTAAGTAGCCAGCAAACAAGTCTCCCGTTAATGTGGCCAGTTGAATATATTTGCTAATTTAGGCAAACACACAGGAGATTTTGGCCTAATTTATTTAAGAAATTTTTTTTCTTTTTTATTTCAGCATATTATGGAGGTACAAATGTTTTTTATTTTTTATTTTAAAGAGATTTATCCTGAGTCAAATTTGAGAACCATGACCCAGAGCCATGCCCAAGAAGCCTTGAGCAAGTGGACTTGGTGTGGCTAGGATACAGTTTGGTTTTATACATTTCAGGGAGACAGGGGTTACAGATAAAGCCATAAATCAATACATGGAAGGCATACATTGGTTTGGCCAAAAAGGTGGGACATCTCGAAGCAGGGGCTTACAGCTTGTAGGTGGGTTTAAAGATTCTTTGACTTATAATTGGTTAAAGATGTGAATCTTTGTCTAAAGGCTTAGAATATTTTAAGATAAGGAGCTCTGTTAATGAGAGACAAGCCACTGGACATATATGTGTTGTGTAAATTGAGGACCTGCAGGTTTGTCTTGCGTACCTGTAGGCCTGTTAACGGGTTACAAAGGATGTCTCCAATAAGGGAGGGGGCATGATGGGGCAGGTCTGATGTCCCTCATAGTGGCAGGCAATTTAGTTTTAGGATATCCCTTTGGCCAAGAGGGGGTCCATTCGGTCAGCTGATGTGGGAGAGCCTTAAGATTTTATTTTCGTTCACAATTCCCCACTTTGGCCAAGATTTGCCAGAGGCAGCATCTATGGCCAAACTCCTATTTTGTCCCATCCATTGCCAGAGTGATGTGGCTACCTGCCCAGGGTCTACCCAGTCCCTTGGTGGGACCCTTGTGGCCAAGAGAACTAAAGAGCCAAAAGGTGGCTTTCAGTCAATTAAATACTTTAGGCCAAACAGGACTTGAGGCAGACACTCATTCATCAATGTTTTAAAACCTTCTAGGCAACGTAAGAGTAAAACCCAAAATGTCAAAGGCAAGGCTACAAAATTATTTTACCTATTTAGTGTTGAGGTGCTATATTCTTGGGTTTAGTGGTAGACTTGTGGCTAACATAAGCATGGTTAACATTTAAGCTAAGGGAATTTAGAGACTTTTATTGTGTCAGAATACTTTAGACTCTTTAGTAATTTATATTAAGGTAGCTGATAAATTACTTGTTATATCTCCTTTTGTGTAAACTCATAACTGAGAACAATTATACTCAGGAAGTTCTAAGTCTACAGGAAGCAGGAAAAAAAATTACGATTGGGATGGATATCTGCATCATGTGGACTGAAAAGGCAAAGTCTTTTAGTTAGTATTTGTTTAGGCTTCCTTATACACTTCCTTGATCTGGAGGGTCTAAACTAATTCCGTCCGTCTAAATTGGCCCTTACAATCTCACCTGCTCCTTCTTACATGATAGTCCCTGGGCCTAGAGGGAGAATATTTGAACAAGGCATTGGCAGATTCAATAGTTTTAGGTTCTGGAGATATCAGGTAAACTTGCTATTTACTTAAACCTTGTCAGGACTCTGGAAAACAAAACAAGACAATCAGTAATGTTCTAAATAGAAAATCATAAAAAAATTTAGTTTGGTCCCATACAATTAATTTCTCTTCTGTTTGAGGTTGAGTTAGGAATACTCATGGACATATCAGCTTTCTAATTAATGTCCTGGAAGGTTGTTTTATTTTAGTCCAATGCTATGTATCTCCAAAGTTATCAGAAGCCTGTAGAGAACTTGTCAGTCATTTCCAGGACTTTCCTTGAAGAAGTAAACTTTGGACTTAGTCAATTTAAAAAGACCACTTTCTGAAATGAATCAAAGTAAAACAAAAACCCTTAGACTAGTCATAGTTAAAGAGACAACTGACAAAGTTGGTTATTTTTATGGCATATGGCAATTTATATTTATATTTGTTTCCAATATTATATGTTCTAATATTATAAAATGTTGATATACCCTGTGGTGTGTTACCAATAATAATTATTGTTATTACTTAAAGAGATTTCATTTTTTGTTTCATATGAATTAGAAAGAGATAGTAAAGCTACTGCTATGGATCATATCGTACATATTGGTCATAAATGTATATAAATCACTCATTGAGTAGAACCACAATGTCTATGAACGATTTTTCTGTTCTCTTATTTATTGACAGGTTTTTTTTTTAATTACAACACAATGAATTGATGGTAAATACAGAAGATGCAATAGTATAAAAAGCCATTTAACCCTTCCCTAGGTTAAGACACTTACAGCAGACAAAAACTGCCCCACCCCAAATCCCCTCCTTGAATGGAAACAAAATAAATATAAATTAATAAATACAAAACAAATCACTGCACAGCCCTTAACTCTTTGATTGCCATGGCAAGAACCATGCTGATGATTCTAGCTTGTGACATTTGTGTGGTTAAAGGTTGCCGCAGCAGTCAAAGGGTTATAGCATTGTAAACATAAGTACTTTGTGGAAAAGTTCAGTCATGTTAATGGTGTATAGCAATGAGATTAATAGCATGACCCCTTGACCTTTAATGACGCAACATTATAAGGAGTTAAGAGATAGCTTGGTGAGCTGTTACATAGACTAGTCAACCATTTTATTTAACAATGTGCTATGAGGCCTTGATTTACTAATAAAAGACAACTTGTGAATAATAAACACCATTCAATGCACTGATCAATAAAATCAATGAAAAAATTAATTTAAGCACCACAAAATTTTGCCTGATTATATCTGACAGTCATAATACACTTTAGCACCATTGATTTAGCCTTATATTTGCACACAAACAAGCTTTGTGTTTGTCAGTAGAAGCTATCTGAAAAAAAAAATATATATATATATATGCCAGATTTAAGATGGTATAAATGTATAGAATCCTGTGTGGGCAAAAAACCACTAACAACTTGCAAACCTTAAAACTCATTCAGCAAATAAATGTGTTATTTATTTCTCTCCTTGCACACAGAAGACTACATATTATCAAAAACTTTATAGTGTTGAGTATAATGTAAGCAATCCAGAAACTTAAAGTTCGATTTTAATACTCTCTCCATAACTGAAAACATCATGGGGAATTAAAATTAAAGTAAAGTATTGTCAGACAACCACAAGATAATGGCCTAGATATTTAATTTCCTGGCGTTTCTCTCTGTTTCACAGTTTAATGTTATTTAAATAAAGTCTGCATTCATTTTAATTCTTTTAATTTCCCGTAACCACAATCTAGAAAGGAAAAATGATCTTCACAAGAAGCTATAAAATGTATATTGTTTACCCAAGAGACAACTTTCCTTTGCAATTGCTTGCATCTGACTCTGAAAGATAAATGTCCGTGCAATTTTTTTTTAAATATATGGTATTTATTTGACAAACTAAGTGTATGGGAGCTTTTCCCCTTAATCTATCTTGTAAATATATATATCATATATACTATATATTTCCAAATCTATATTACCAGATAGCTTATATGGATGTCATAGATCTGTATTAATTATCATACTGATTCACCATTGGAATCAAGATAATGTTAATACAAGTGTACAAGTTTTAAAACATCTTAAAGATAGGCTACTACACTGATGAAGCAGGCAAATTTCTCAACGTCAATAATCGATTCTTTTAAAAAACCAGCAACAGACTATGAACTAATTAGATTTTATGTTTTTGTTAAAAAATTAAGTTTATTAAAAGTTATAGTAGCGCAAAATTGAACTAGTAAACTCCATTTATTTCCCTCCTATAATATAAAAACAAGATATATTTGTTTAAAATTAGATACCTAAAAAAACCTTTTAAGACTTTTAAGCCTGACACAAATTTTTATGGCCGAGTCTCTAAAACCCCTGAAAATAGAGGTCCACAATAGAAATGCTGATGCAGTCAAAACCAATGCAGCAAAAAGCTGCCGCTATAATACCCCAAATTCTTTTATTCTATCTCTCTTTCTAATATATATGTAATTTACACATTAAGGGAAATAGTCCAAAGAATCAAGGTTTTAGGCATTCATGTACCCATGATGTACCTTAAACAGAACACTATGTTATGGTATTTACTTTCCTCTATAATTATTTAAGATACATTCTCTAAAAACAAATTTCCTTAGCTGTCTTATCAACAGACAACAGTCATCATACTCAGCATTTCACTTTTCTCAGGGGAATAGCTCCATAAGAAGTTAGAAGCGAATGAAAGAGATTGGGATGTGCGTGAGATTTACAAGGACTGAGTCTCTGCACAAAACTTATGAAGGAAAATACTGAGGAACAAAGACATATTTCCTGGGCACACTTCTGATGTATAATGCTGCTCAATTCTAGTTTTTACAGAGGGATGGAAAAATCAAATCTGAAAAAAAAAAAGAAAAAGGAACAAGGTGGAAATAGAAAAAAAACGCAAATATAGGCAGATACTGGCATAAGACAACGCAGTATGGTACATCCCTCCCAATCATCTGTATTTTGGGGTGACAAACAGAAAGCAAGCAAATAATGACCTCAGAATTGGAGGAGCAGAAAAACCAGGCACACACATGCTTGTTTGGAAATGATGTTTGTTTGGAAGAAAGTAACTAAGATTGTGAAATTTTGTGTTGAACATAAAAAGGTATAATCGGTTTATATGAAATACAAAGGAAGTAAATGGCAAAAAAGACTAAGAAACCTAATTTTACGTAGGCAATGGTATATGCTAAAAAGCTGTGAGAAGACAGGCAATCATGTGGCCTCGGTGATGTTATTTCAGCGATAGTAAAAGTTACGGCATTGATTTAAGGATGACCCTCATATTACTACCAAAATCATTCATTCAAGCAAAGTATATTTTATCTTAACAATGGAGTTGTCAATATATAGAAAGGTAACAAGTTCAAATTGGCATTATGTAACAGCAAATGAAACATGCATCTTAGTGACTTTTCAAATAGACAGCTCACACAGGCCTTTATTCATTCATATCTTGGCAAGACAGGCCAACGTAGCAATATACAGTCGTATAAAAGATGGCAGTGCAAGCAGCACCATGTCCTATCCTAGGAGAAGGTATCCTGCCATGCAGTCACATCCCACCAAAGCTTCATCGTACAGGAAGCATATAAAAAAGGCCTGTGTCAAAAAGTTATTACGCCTGGAATCCAATTTAGCTACAGACCAAACACTACAGAAATGTCTGTATTGTGACTGATATTTTTTTTTAATAGATAAAAACAAGTAGATAAAATACTCAAGAAACATCTCTTTATGTCAAAAAGTTTATCATTTTATTCTTGTTCACCATTCCCTCCTTCCAGTTTTTTTATTTGAAATAAAGGTTAATGACATCTTGCTCTGAAGCTAAATGGCCTAACGTGATATAATTATATTTTCATATTTATATTTAACTGATTTTTTTCTCCCTTCTTAAGGGCATATAAATCCAGCTCTATAGCAGAGCACATGGCAAAGTTATGTGAATCAGCACAACATTCTAGTTTACGATGTATTTTTCCTGCACTGTTCAATGTGCCCTTTAATGTAAGGGCACGTTGAGTACAAATTTGAATATTATCCCCAGTCCAATGTTACTATAAGATAAATTCTAAGACACTCTGCTCTTTAAATTGAAAAGGCATAGACTCCTCAGAAATCTACATAAGTAAATGTCTTTCATACATAACTTTTTATACTTATTATGCACTGCCTATGAGTTACTGGTTATGCCCTCATTTATCTCAGCAAGCATTACCTATAAACACCTGTGAAGTCTGTTACAGCACTAAGCTTCTGATAATCTTATATCCTTACTTAGTATAGAGAATTAGCATTGTTCTACAAAATGATGCATGTCATGTCCAGTTATAAAACTCACCATCATGTTTAAAAATTGAAGGCTAGACTACTTCTGTATTCTACCAGAGAACAGACAGGAATTTTATAATATGATGTGTGTTTTTCCCTCAATTTCTGTGAATAAGTCAAATCAGCGTTCATTCTTAGGCTTTCTATACTATTGGTTTAACTTTCAAAATAGGCATATGTATGAAATAGTAAAAGAGCTATTTGTAATGGGATGTTATTAATCTCACCTGAAATGTTTCAGAATCATGTCAAAATTACACTAATGGAAAAAAATGGAAAATGATTTGAGTAGTACATGAAAGACAAAGGTCACAATTAGATGAGACTAGAACACTAAGGCAACTGCTTTGCTACTATGCCAAGTGTTTTGTGTTATATGATTATTGAGGTAAATTTCTATCTTAGGGAAATGGATTTTCTCAGGGGATTCTAACATTATATATCTTTCCAAAATTGAGGTTGCTGAACACCTACCTCTGACATTTTTAGTCTATAAGGCAATGAATGAGTATCAGATGTATTTAAGCAGGGTAACATCTAATGATCACTGGTTAACTATATACACTGACATACCACATACTCATTACTAGTGCAAAGGGCTTGAAGTTGCATTTTTCTCTAATATTTTTATACTTGCCAAAATAAAACTTCCAGTTGTATTATTAAAGAGTGCTATAGTATGTTTTTACATTTTACAAAAGACTCATTTTTCCTCCTTCTCCACTTCCATTATATTTATTAAATATAATATTTAGCTGTCATATTTATGGTATTATACCCTGTTGCTGCTTTCTTTAATATATAATTTTCTGATTTTTAAAATATAACTGATAAAACTTTTCTGACGTAGCTACAGTTCCCTTTTAGGCAATGCAGAACCCATAATTAAATACAGATGCTCTGGCACTTACTTCCTGTGGTCACGATAAATCAGTTTTATGAAGGTGCTTGAAATCCAGTTGAATGATTAGATACTCTAATGTGATTGATTTGACACCTTTTGTCATATCGAACATTGACTGAGATTTACTTACAGCTTCGTAATAGGTCATTTGAATTTTACATTTTTGGTTTAGATGGTATGTTCTATTTGACATCTGTGATACTTTGGAATATGCTCTTGAGAGCATCAGAAATTAAATGAATTCTATGATGTGTTGTCTGAAAAAAATCTTACCACCATCAAGAAGGTTGTTTCAGTATATGTTACAATCTCACAGACTCAATACTATCAGTAAATCACTGTCTATAGTAGTTTCTGAAAATAATTCCAAAAACTTAAAATTTTTTTTTCTTGAGTCAGTTTAACTGTCTATTTGAATATAATATTCATTTCTCTTCAGATAGCACATTGAATTTAGTCAGTATGGACACACTGGTTATTCTACTGTAAGATTCACAAGTGTGGGTATGTATTTGTACCATACTAGAGATATCAGCATAATATGTAGAACTTGCAAGTATTATATTACTACTCCTAGGATCCATCCAGTATATACACCATCTTCCATATACTAGAACTAGCAGTGAAGTTTGGACAATGTTCTTATTCACCATATTATGTTTTTAAATCAGCCACAGAAAGAGAATGAAAATAAGTATATAGTATTATATATGAAACAGCCAAATTATATGTTAATAGAAAAAGGTTATAGGCAATCTGACTAGTAAAAGTAATACTTGCTTATTTCATTAAACCAGCCTGGGTTCTTTATTACTTAGTAATTCTTTCTTGGTAATCATTACTTAGTAATTTATTACATCTGATTCAGAAAAGCCTTGCCCTCTGATTTGTAACAGAAGTTGTCTTTGCTAGTATCATATAATGTTCTCTAGTTTAGCTATGTAACCTTTGCAATCCTAAAGAACATCTGTACTCATCTCCTCTGACTGCCATGCCAGCACACACTTTATTTTGAAATGAGTCAACAGTTAAATTCACAACCTTCTCTAAAATTCTGATGTGGAATTACTGCTTTACAGAGAATTCAAGCTGATCAGCTATTTTAATACTTCATTCAGTCTGCTTATTAATATACAGAACAACAATTATTTGACTACAATTAGAAAATGTATGGTCATTTAATGTAAAGAGCATTACCTTGTTTATATTTATGTTTATATCAGATAAAGTAATGAGAAATGAAGCAGAAAAATCATTATTTTTTACAAGCACATAAAAATGTGTTTTCATTTTAATTTGGGAAACCCTAGATCAGAGCTTTTCATGCTATTAGTGATGGGATGATGATGAATATTTGATAGGCTGCATGTCTCTACTGATACTAAACTGATACATTATGTTGTTGACTCATGAAAATTTATTCCACATTGTATTTTGAACCATTACTCTTATGTGCGAGACCAATTTGTCATGCTCTCTTTCACTGTTCTGTTAGGGTTAAGGCTTTTTTGCTAAACCCCAAGTGGAAGAGGAGTTTGCAACCATACTCACAAAATACTTGGTGGACAATAAACAAATAGAATCCCAGTGTTTGTGATTATATTGTACTTATTGTTTTCTTATCTCTTGTAGTCTTACAGCCTAATAATTTAAAAGTTCTAGTCAGGAGAGCAGCCGTATATGCCTTTACTCATCACATAAATCTCATCTCATATTCAAGTAAATACGATCCAACACGCATCCATGACATTTGCCAGAATTCAAGCATAGTGATAGACTACTTCCTTCTTAATGCTATGATTATTTTCTAGCCCTTATATACTCATAGTCTTATGACGAATCAGGATATTGTGATGAATGAGTCAAGAGGCAATAGATTGCTTATTCAGTTTCTTTCTCATTTTAGAGGAAAAAAAAAATCAATTTTCAATGCAGGTTGATGGAGTTCCTCGATGATTTGCACATGTTCCAAAATGACACAGTTCCTCATTTCTATCTTTAGCAAAATATAGTTTCCAGTTATTTTTTTCTTGACATCAAGGCCCTTAAAAGGATTAAACCCTCCCACAAGCAAACACCGAATAAACGAGCTTATGTATATAGTCCTCCATGCTTAGTGGCAGTGACTGATTCTTTATCATATCAGCATCCTCTAGAATGGAAGCACTGAAGTAAAGCTACAGGGCTGATTCTGGTCCTCTCTCCTTGATTTCTGTGGCCCTCGCATACATAATCTCCAATATCTTGTCAAAATACATTGCATAAGGTTTGCAGTAAAGTCTTCCTTTCTAACTGTTCTTTATTCTCAGCCTTACAGCATACATGTTCAGGTTGTAAGAAATAACAATCTGCAAGGCTTTGCAGCATGCCACCCACGATTATAAAATATTTTTCCCAACCAAATCATAAACATGTAGTTTAACCAAAAGGCATTCTAATTGTCATGCTATGTTGAGTATAAATATAAATTCAAGGCAGCCAAACTATCCATTTCCAAATAAGAATGTATACCTACACTCATTAAAAATCATCTGGAAATGTGTATTATTAGCAAATGAGTAAGAAATTTTCACTAGTATAAAATTCCTGCTTTATATAAAAGCCACACTGGCCATTCAAGTATTTGAGTTTTTTTTTTTCCTATAGTTTTTGTCATTTGTACTGAAATGATGAATTTAGACTTGAAATTATATTAGAAGAAAATTAAAAGTCACTTCTACCTATAGGGCATTTTTAGAGTGTGCATGTAAAGAGCAAAGTGTCCATCTGCAGATCTGCCATTTCTTTTTCTCTCCACTCTAAGGAAACAGCTCAGGCTTACTCGGTTTTAGAGAATGATTACATTAACAATCCAATGCAGAAGCAACACCAGATTTCCTTCAGTTTGTGCCAGTTTGCAAGTTAAAGGTCAAAGGGCAAAGACATAGAACAGGACTCTTCAAGGAAAATTTTCACAGAAGACAATGTTTAAGTTGTTGTTAATGACAGTCAATAGATCAAAAAATCAAGTTCAAGGCAAGCTGTTCATTGTTTCAAAAGCTAATCCCCTCAAAGCTGGCTTTCACACAAAGCCAATGTCTGACTCATGGGGTGCGTTCATTCTGACCATCTCTAATAAGTTCACAGCCCAGTGGCTGTAAAGCCTTTCACTGCAAGAAGCAGCTCCTAAAAATCAATAAAGAGGTCTGTCAGTTGCTGACTTTTCTCTAGGAAAAAAATATTGATACAAACCTGCTCTGCAGGTCACATGAAAATGACAATACTGCTGTTAGGACAAATTACACTCAACAATGAAATGCTTTGGTGGTCTCTTGGCTCTGTCAGTGATCAAATGGATGGCCAAATGCCAGAAGCCACACTAACCCTTTGAGAACTATGGTGGACATGCGGTAAGTAATGCACTGGAGGCTACTCATGCAACCTCAGAGTCACCATTTTAATTCACTTTTAAAATGGCAATGCTAACTGCATATACCAAGGCAAATTAAATTTTCATGCAATGGATTTTAAAACAGAAACTCAATATGTTTAAGGGGAAAAAATGTCTTAAGACTGTTATAACCAGTTGTTCAAATAAAATTTCACTCTTATGAGATACTTAATAAAATACCTTTTTTATTTGCCAGAAAATTTTTGGCAAGGAACATCATTTCTGTTTGTTATAAATGCATTCATGTAGTACTGTTAAATCACTTAAAAATTACATGGGATTATAGGATATCTGTTTTAAAAACCTGAACTTCTTGAACTTGTGACTGTTTTCACCATTGCCCAGTTCTACAATTTACCAAATAGCAAGGCTGACAACCCTAAGACTCTGAAAGCTAATCTGATAGTTCTCAAAGGGTTACACCAATATATTACTGGTGTCACAAATCTTTGTTAAAAAAAAAAACAAAACTGTCACTTTAATCCACTTCAGAGACATACTGCTTCTTGCTCTGCTTTATAATGAATATTCCTGACAGACCCATGGAAGGCCTGGGGCAATGGCCTAATACATCTTGGGAAGATTATTACAATGATGTAGGGGGGTAAGGTGGCAAGAAGGGGTTTAGAAACACTTCAAAACAATTAAAAGATCCTGTTCGAAAATAGCTATGAGTATAAATGTGATGAACATTGAGGACATAGCTGAGAACAGCTGTATAAAACGAAAAATGGATGTATTATTAAGGCTGTTACTATATTGCAGATATTTTGGCCCCTTGTTTGTTGGAAAATGGCTGTCCCAACAGTCTAAAGTCCTGCATGTGTATTCCAAATCTCCCACCTGACAAAATGGTGCGCAGGAGACTATCCATAGCAGTCAGAGAGCTATCTTCTTTGGAGACAAAGCTGTTTTGGGTCTTCACACCTTCCTGAAAGTTCAATTGTGGGTTTTTTGTTTAAACTTTTTTTTTTTCTCCTTTGCTTTAAAGCAAAAAAATCGTGGGCTTTCTGATTTGCTTTTTTTTTCCCCCCAGAAATGGGCTCAGATTTCAGAAGGAAAATAATATTAGAAACCTTTAAGAAGAATCTTTTCTTCTTTTTTTTCCTCTTCTTTAGTTAATCCTGAAATTTTACTGGGCATTGAGCGTGCAGAGGAAAGGCCTAGAACTGAATGACAAAGAAAGACAAAGGACTGAAGAACAGCAGATACTGTGCATCATGGAAGCTTCCCCATGAGTGTATTTCCACTCATGTGCAGGACCAGCAACCCTCTGGGTTTGAAAGGTCAGCCCCGAATCAGGCTGCCACAAGCCTGCTCCTAGCTAGGAAACAGCATAACAGCTCTTGTCTTGAATCTCAAGTTACCACAAACTTCTGGAAAAGAAAGAAAGAAAAAAAACCCTACATCACACCCACTCTTGCATAGAGCGTTTACAGTACAGTATGTGGCGGGGTGTTCCTTTCCTCTTGAACTGGAACACAGTGTAAACCAATACAAGGAGGCATAAGGCCAAGATGCAGGGAATGACAATAGCTATGGCTTTCACAGTGCTGGCTGTGTTGTCCAGTTTGATGACAATGTCTACATCATCTGGTGGGCTGTGTCCTTCTTTAACTCTGTCTGTTGGTCCATCACAGCCCATAAAATCCTTGAGGATGGATCTTGGATATCCAGGTTCTACCTTGAGTATCTGGTTGTTGAATTTCCAATACTCCTTTCCTTTGTAGAAATACGTAAAGCCTGGGGGGAAAACACACACATACACACACAGGTACCACTTATTTGTGAACATGTATATGTAGAGAAATGTTACTACTAAAAAGATAGGCTACTTCTAAAAAGATATAGTTTAAGGACCTTTAATTTTCATAGGAAAAGAAATACTGTTCTCAGCTTAACTGTCTGCTGAAATGGCTCTGGCTGCTATGCTCCAGGACTGTGACTTCTAATGTCTATGGAAAGCTCAGCCTAGAGAGAAATATTATTTACAAAGGACGGCTGAAAGACCGTACTATACACTTGTGGTCCCCAACGGGGTCCGGGCTGTGGATGGGTACCGGTCTGTGGCCTGTTAGGAACAGGGCTGCATGGCAGGAGGTGAATGGCGGTCTAATAAGCAAAACTTCATCTGTATTTACAGCCGCTCCCCATTGCTCACATCACCGCTTAAGCTCCACCTCCTGTCAGATCAGTGGTGTCATTAGATTCTCATAGGAGCACGAACCCTACCGTAAACTGCGCATGCAATGGATCTAGGTTGCATGCTCCTTATGAAAATCTAATGCCTGATGATCTGAAGTGGAGCTGAGGTGGTGATGCTAGCACTGCAGAGTGGCTGCAAATACAGATTATCATTAGCAGAGAGGTTTGATGCACAATAAATGTAGTGAGCTTGAATCATCCTGAAACCATTCCCCCCAAACCCAGGTTTGTGGAAAAATTCTCTTCCATGAAACAGGTCCTTGGTGCCAAAAAGGTTGGGGACTGCTGCTAGACACATCTACTGGTCGCCTGCACTAGAAAGAGAACTTTTCCTCACTTATAAGATTGCTGTTACAGAATTACACGTTAGTGTGATAATGATAATATCAACCTATATTGAAAGAGGCTGACACAGCCTTATAAATCGAAACACTGTTTATTCTCAGGCTGCTTTTGAGGACATTGTTCAATACATTATAAAGAGGCTTCTCCATGAAACACCTCAAGGGAAATTTCTAATTATCTAAGTATCAGGAATCGTTGTGCTTCTCTTAAACAATAGGTTTCCTTTCATCATTTGGACAAGAAATCATAATAAACCATAAATCTTAAAACTAAAGGTGTTTTCCATTGTCTGCTAGAAATCTTAACAAGTAAATAGGTACTCATGCTATTCTGTGCTCAAATACTGTTTTCAGCTCTACGTCATGAACATTTTGTTCCTTCTCTTTTTGTCCTTTTTAACTTTTTTTGTTTTTTGAGACTGAGTCTCACTCTGTTGCTCAGGCTGGACTGCAATGGTGTTAGCTCACCTGCAACTTCAAAATCCTGGCCTCAAGTGATTCTCCTGCCTCAATCTTCCGAGGTGCTAGTATTACAGGTGTGAGCCACTGTGCTTAGCCCTAACTTTCTTATTTACTTAGTTTATGTTAAATTTGTGCCACCTAGCTATATTTTATAGAACTTTGAAAGCCATTATCATTCCTTTTAGGAATAAAATAGAACATAAACACATATACAATTATATCTTTACTACTTCTGAGTAACTTATATTTCATGTGGGAGCAAGTGGTATGGGGGGGGCTCAAATAAATCATCAATACATATAATTTATGTTCCAAAACATTATGGTTGTAGACCACAGACGTTGTAAGCGCCTGATAATTAAACCACAAATATGTGCGTTTTTCTTAAGACTATTCTCCCAATTTTATTGTATTTGTTAGGCACATAGCCATTGTTTTCTTTCTGTCCATAGCTCATTCATGTCAAGTTTCTTTGTGACTATAATGTTGGACTTAATTCTTACTTTGAGATAAAATTTAAAAAAAAATGTTTTACTGCTATAATTGCTTAAAAAGTATATTTTGGGAGTTATCTACTTAGGATAGAAGGCATAATTTAGAGTTTATAATCAGCAGTGTGGGTTATATTTTTTCCTGTTTTATTGAGGACTTACTATGGAAGAGGCATTGTGTTAAAAGCTTAGTAGATACCCTCTCTTTTAATCCTCACAACTGCACTGTCAGGAAGAATTAATTACCTATTTTTCCAGGCAAAAATATTGAGGCTCAGAGATAAAATAATATGCTCAAGTCCTGGTAAATGCAATATTTAAATCTTGGCCTCGATCTAGAGCCTGAACACTTAATGATTTCCTAAGACTGGGCCCTTTAGAGACTCCTGTCTTGTATCAAATACTCCTAGGTTAAAAATTCAAGGTTGTAATAGATATCACCTTTGAAATGAAGAACTCTGAAATCTCTCTAAAAATTTCAGATAGGACAGACCAATCACTTCAGGTCACTTCATTTTGGAAATTATTCCGTTCAATGCCATAAAAATCTGCTGTTACTTTTTATTTAGAAGGACAGTTTTACAATCAGAGCAACTTGCCAAGCGGAAACAGGTGTATGTAGATTCAAGTTTTTCTGCAGGGAGCTGGTATTTGATCATGTTAATGAAATTCAACATAATTACAATATAAGCTTGGATGCAGAAATGTTGAGGGTCTGCCAAATAATAGTAAATTAGACAATCATGGTTGAATAATGGCATTGATCTAGAGTTAAACAGACCTTCAAAATAGGTGAATATACTTCTTATGCTTACAAACTGGAAACCAATAGCCAGAAGTGTCCTCATCTTTAACTTTTACCCAAAGCTAATTTCTATAAAGCTACTGGGTGTTACATGAAAGTTAGGAAGTTTCCATTTTCATATCAAACAGTTCTGAATGCCAAATTTTATAGTAATACACTCCATATAGACGAGTAGAATTGTAGTTATTCAATATACTTATCACAAATAAGAAATCTAGTTAGCAGGAGTTAGATAATGTATTTGAAAGGAAGTAGCTGAAATCTCGGTAATAGAAATATGGTAAGCCATGATCTGATGAAATCCATCTCATTCAATAATTTAGAGTTTTATTTCATTTATGAAATGTAAGCTAGTTGAAGAAATGTTTAGGTATCTGTATTTTTTTTTCCTTTTTAAAAGCAGCTTTGATATTGTATTTTTGTATATGTTATGCTTATGAAGAAGAGCAACTTCTGATGAATTCTGGCCTGAATTTTAATTTTTTGGAAAAATTCCGAGAAAGAAATCAGTGAAGTTGCCATGTATTATTTGATGATCTTTTTTTCTCTTACATTTGGCTGAATTTTACTGGTAACTTTTCTATTGCTTCAGCCTAAAAATGTAATGAGACATAATCCACCACAGCTATCTTCTTATAGCTTAGGCACTTGACAGCAGTACCTGTGTGTGCTGTTTTCCACTCTTAACATGCTTATTAGTAAGGTGCTAGTCTTTAATAAACGTGAATAAATAAACTGAATCTTGTGTAAATATTTGAATCATATGTGTAGATTTTAATAGAGTGACTATGGAGGTGGAGAATTAATACACCAAATCAATAAAACCAAGAGTCAAAACTGATTTAACATGCTGCAGTCAGTAAAATCAAATGCAACAGTGTTAAAAGCAAAACCTTGAATTCACCCTAAAATTATATTTGTAGAGAATATAGAATAACTGAGAGGTGTGGCTTTAGAGTAATTAATGTAAAAACAATTTGAAGGAGGGGGTGATTCTTTATCACTATTTTAGTGTGGTTAAAAACCCATGCTGTTGTTTAGAAAACACTGTTGAGTAAAGAGTGCTAAGAAGAAATCATCCCACCATATTCTGCATGAGTCACATCTCATTTGGATTATTGTAGTTATTTTGGGGAGTGGGGTAAAAGTAAAGAGTAAAAAAAGGCAAAAGATAAGGAGGAAAACAAGGAAACTATTACATTAAGATTACTATAACATTTCACCTACGTTATAGGTGAAAACCAGGAGGATGGCTTAGGAAGCTACCTTCTGAGAAAGCTTGGGTTTGTCTAGTATGTCTGACCATCTGGAAAATTTAGCCAGATATGACAGATTGTCAATATGTTATCAATAATAATGTACAAAAAATATATTAACTTTCCCTCTTTGGAGATAGTGTATCAGTCCACATTCATTGGAGCTAGAATGTTCTAGTTTCAAATCTTAGATGTATATTTTACTAATTTTATGGTCATAAATAATTCACTTAAATTAGCTTAAGTGTTGGTAAAGAGGCATTTTTGTAGGGTAAATTAGACAATTAATTTATGTAACACCTGATACTGGGTAGGCATTCAATGAATGGTACCAGCTAGTCATATTTCACTGGTCAAGATGGCAGAATTGCTATCAAGAGGTAGACATTATAGGCAGGCATATTTCACCTTAATATAAAAACATCCTTAAATTATCTATAGTTGAATTTTAAACTTGTGGATTTTTCTTTTTTCAAATAACCATTAGGAGAGGATTCCTGCAATTGTAGATTCCCACAATGGTGGTGAGCTACAGTATTTCATTTGTGGGCCACTATGACAGGGAATGTAGGACATCATTATGTATACAACAATACTCAAAAAGTAGTATTCGTACTTTGATTTTTCTAACTGGTATGCATTCACCCTGATTCTCAGTTGCTTTGAGTTTATACTCAGTGTGCAGTTTTCTTAAACTTGCAATAGGCTGATAGTCAATCATAGTTGTCAGTGCTGTCATGATTTTTCATTTTCACCCTATTTCTTTCTTCATTAATCTTTTTTTCTCTTTCCTGCCCCTAGATGCATTTAATTTTGTTCTTGCAAACAATACACTTATTTTGCCCTTGTTGAATATACATTATAGACTTTTTCATGTTATTGAGGAACCAAATAATATGCTATTTTCTTATGTCTCTTATTGTAAATCATTTGATAAGGTATGTTTTTTCTCTGTATTTCAGAATGATATCTCCTTCCTTTCCATTGTTCTGAAAAACAAACAATGTGTATAAATTCTACTTCAAATTGTTATTTTGATTTATTCCTATTTACTAATACCTGAATGAGAAGAGATATGTTCACACTTTACATACATCATCAGATAGGGCAATATGGATTATCCATGGTTTGGTTAACTATCCACTCAGTGTCTAGCTGAATCTCAGATCCTGAGATATTGAGCAAGATTTTGTTTCCTGCTATTAAATGATCATACATGCACTCTAGTCTGACTGTACTGAGCTGGGATCTTCTTTGTTTGTTGACACTTTAAGCCAAATAGTACATGAAAAATTGTAAAACTCAATATGCATTATTATCAGGTCTCTTTCTTCCTCAACCTGCACTTATCTTCCTTGTGACCAGTTCCTGTCCCACATATGTTTACTACTATCTTTGTAGAAATGTTAATAGAAATATAGGTGAGGTTACTTCAAAGGTATCCACAACCTCCATATTAAAATATTACCTGTATTTTTTTCTAATGATTTTTTAATAAACTAAGTTGATATTAAAAATATCTATAGCATAATGTTAAATGTAAATCTGGGAAGGAAAGTTTATATAAATATAATGCATAGCTCTAGTATGGCACTTCTCAATGATTTAATTTAACATAGTGAAAAGCCTAATGTGTTACTAAAATAGTTAGAAAGTTATGAAATGTGTAATGTAAATGTTGCATACCATTTTCTTTGTGCACAAATGCTCCCTGAGGAGATTCAGGGATCCCTTTCCAGACTGTGATTGGCTTGGGATAGCCAGGGTCCATGGTTTTCATTTCTTCACTATATCTCCAGTACCTAAAAAGGATAAAAACAACAACTCATGCATAGGGAAATAAATAATGCATACAAACAGTAATAGCTAACATTTATTAAATCTTTGCTGTGTGCTTAATACTGTTAGTTGTATATCTATTACTGATTTATAGAACACCGGTTGGGAAGCTCTGATTTAAATCACTAGAGAGACAATGGGCATAAAGCATTTACTTTGTTATTCTCTTGCATACATTAAAAGTGAGTATTTATTCAGTCTGCTAAACTAATAAAAATGCTAGCTAAATATATTTACAGTTCATAAGGGTATCACCCAACCTGTGTGTGTGTGTGTGTGTGTGTGTGTGTATCTGAGGTCTTCATGAGTTGTTTTTTTTTTCTAATCTTTCCTAGGCATTCAATTAATAAATGAATCAAAATTGTGCTTAAAATTATTTCCAAAAAATGTTCTGAAAATAATTTTAAGCACAATTTTGATTCATCTATTAATTCAGCAAATATTTACTGAATTCCTATTATATTCCTCACACTAGAGTTAATAACATTGAACAACACTGACACGGTGCAACTTTCATCAGTCTCATGTTTTTGGATATGTGGGGACATAGGTAATAAACCAATTTATCAATAAATACACACTATGATGGGAGGTGGTAAGAGCTATGAAGGAAACAAAGCAGATAAAGTTATTTAGGAATATGAAGAAGCCATTTTAAATTAGTGAACAGAGAGCTCCTCTCTGATACGTTGACATTTGAGCAGAGAATAGAGAGAAGTGAGGAACAATACATGCAGTCTTTGGGAGAAGAAAATTTCAGGCAGAGAAACTAGAAATTGAAAGTTCCTGTAGCAGGCACATGTTTAGAGTACTTGAGCATCTACAAGGAGGCTTGGGTGACTAGAGTTGAGTTAGTAATGGAGGGATAAGATCAGAGTGTGACCCAGAACCTAAGAATAGATAGACCTTTACACTTTGGTTTTCCACTAAGACATGTGAGAAGCCAATATATATTTTGAGCAGAGGAGCTTAAGGCTAAAGCTTGTTGTTGAAAAGAAAACACTGGTTCCTGAGAGCAAAAGAGATTGAAGGGGATAATGTAGGAGCAGGGATACCAATTGGGCTGTCTTTGCAATAATCCTCAGACTGGAAGTCAGCTATAGAGTTGACAATAATTCAAGGGATTTAAGATATATTTTAGAGGAAGAGCCCAAAGGCCTTACTAATAGATTGAATGTGGGATGTGAGAGCAAAGGAAGTTGAGTATGACTCAGGAATTTTGAGCCCGATCATCTGGAAGAATAATGTTGCCATTCAGTAAAATAGGGAAGCAAGGGAAGGTAAGCTGAGTTGGTTTAGGGATCATGAGATTAGTGTTAGTTACTTTCAATTCAGACATAAATGTGGAGTTGTTGATGAGGTAATTTGGTATGTGAGTGCAGACTTTAGGGAAGATCTTAATTGGATTCCTCTATAGACAGTAAGACAAGTAAAAGCAAAGCTCGTGAAGAGCTAGAACTCTCAGGCTCCTATCCCTTCACTGGGAGGCCCTTAAGCCACTTTCACAGAACTCCTAGACTTCCAAGTAACCAACTGTGAACATCCCTACTTTGGATCACTTCTCATTTATTGCACACACGGTCTAAGAGTAAAATGAGTCTATATCTTGAATGGTCTAAAAGACTGCACCACGGGGTGAAATCATTACGAGTTCACAGTGATACCACCCATTTTAGGGAAGGCCTAATGCTCTATGCATTGTCTTATTTAATCACAACAAATCCATGAGGTAGACAGTCATCATTATTCCCCTTTGAGGGAGGAGAATTCTTGGAAGACAATGGATGATAGTAGATGCATAATCAGATTTGCCTGATTTCAAAAGTATTTACTATTTCCACCATGAACACAGTTTACAAATTTATTTGACACTGCCAAATATGTTTTCCAAATTTATTTGACAATGCTTTTCCCCTCCACTAAACATTTACGACTATCTGCTAAAGCTAGTGTTTCACCAATACAGGTTTGTGAAATGACATATTTTTTTAATTATCCTTGGATTAGCCATTTTGCCTGAAGTAAGGAAAAAAATAAGCATTTTTCAGTTTGAATATTTTCCTTTACCAGGTTTATGGAAGATCTTTTATCTTCAAAGCTGTGGGAACCTATACAGAAGGTTTTGCTTTAAATTCCTGGAAACCTCACTAGAGTAACAGTCTGGAATATTAGCACTTCTTTCATCTTCAATGTTCACATGGAAATCAGAAAAAGATTGTTTCAGGAAGTATTTTAATAAGTAATGCACAAGGAAGAGTTTATCCAAAAAGAGAAAATGTCACTGGTGTTTGCCACAGGTTCTCATCACATGAAAGATGAGAACAGATCTGATGGACAGATCAGGAATCACTTCGTGGAGAAGCAAAACTGCAGTAAAGGTGAGAGGGTCTATCTTTCTGAAGACAATGAAGCAGAATCATTAGCGTATCAATTCTAAAGTCTATTTTCTTTCACTTTTGGTTCATGCATATATCTGCTTTTAAATGATTTCTAATAGTCCTTTCCCACAGAACATTCTGTGATGAATACAGAATGGTTAGTATAGTTGGGATTATGCTCAAAATCTCAAGATCTGGTCCCCTGAGTAAATATATCAATGCAGTTTACAGCAGTCATATATGTTAACAGCTTCTTGCATTTGGTCAAAGAAAGTCTCTTACGAAGAAACAGTCAAATTCCTATTTTATGGATCCTAACGAACAATTTTTTTTTCTCACATTTTACCTACCTAAACATCAGAATGCACCTTACAATCGATACAGTGTCAATTTATTTGGTGGGGTTTTCTCTCAATAATAGAGTAATGATATATCTTACAATAAATGACACTTTTGAATGACATAAACTGTAACTTAAAGTGAGCTTTTAAATGCTTACCTGGAAGCTTGGAATAATTTAAAAGCCTGAGGAAAATGGGATCACATCCTGCATGTGATTTCAGTAACATTACTATATACAGAGAATCCAGGTTAGTTTTCTGAGAGGTAGTTATAATATTCTTCATGTAGTAATACCTATAGTTTATGTAGTGTTTTATAGCTATAACTTAAATTTATATACATAGATTATTTTATCTTATTTCACTTAAATCCCTCAACAATCTTTTATATTGTATAGTATGATGTTCTCTATGATGATATCCTAACCATAGATTTAGTATGTATGGTCACTCAATTTAATCAATGACAGAGTGTTAGGTATCATATTATTCAAAGATAAATGACTTAGTGACTTTTACTATGTTTGAATGTCATAGTGCTGAAATTCAAATGAACTCTCTTTGATTCACAGTTTGGTATGTTCCACCATGTTACTGGACTGCTATTGTCATTCTTCCTCTCTTGATGCTATCACTTAAACAACTCATGTTCATTGGGTATAGTTTTCCTTCCTCCCTTTTTCTATTCACTCATAGATCTATTCACCACCAATACTTTTTTGAGCACCTATATTATATACCAGACACAGAAGAATCAGAAGGAATGCATTTCAGGAAAATATTGATGGAATGTAAATTTTATTACACTCTCTTCTAGGAACATAATTCTGGTCTGAATTTGTCAAAATAAAAGCATTTTTCCTTCTTCTAGCAGATAATGGTAAATGATAACTTGGGATCATTTCACAAATTTTTAAAAACTCAACATAGGCTTGAACCCTCAGGTTGTCTGTTGTGTACTAATTTTACATATATCCAATAAACCTGAATGTCATTAGAATTATCTAACTATATTCAGTGCTGTCTTATAAAAGGTGCTGAGGCTTATTCATAAATATAAGTTTATATTTTAATTTCTGACATATAGGAATATGCTTCAGCATAAACAAAAAAGCTCATCCCACTGATTTTTTCCTCCCTGAAAAATAAGCTTATTGGTTCACTGAGAAGTAAATTAGCTTATACATATTGGAACATTGTGTAAATAAACTGAGGTGTTTACAATGTAGATATTATAGTGGAAAAAATTTGAAATTCTGTACAGAAAAGTCAGTAAATGATAAAAGCTATTATAAATGAAGGTTTTAACTTTTTCTTCTGTTTTATCAGTTTTGTCTACAGTAGAGTTTTGACTTTAATCAGATTTTTTTGAGAGAATCATTCTTAATGCTTCAAAATCTCATTCCACAGAAAGTTCTTAAAAATGCAACAGAATAGAAAATATCAATTTTTACTGTATTCTTGGATGATTTAAAAACATATACATTAAGTAATTACTTCATAAACACACAACTTAAGCTGGAGGAAATAAATGTATATTTTTCTATTTGACTATTAGTGATACTAATAAAAAATCCAAAATGGGTCTAAATTTTCTTATTTCTATTTGAGGATATCATAAAATTCTCAACAGTTAAGCTTACAATGAAATGTGGCAATAGAGTCTCAGATATATTTGTGAGAAGATGCTGAGAGATGATTTAGAAACATAGCATTTTAAGCTAAATGCTATGAAGATCAAAATGCATCCAAGTACCAAATTGTAGTGTATTAAGAAAAGGGCAAGTAGGAATCTGAGGCGTTGAGTTCCATGGTGTATATGAAACAGTGACAAAGTAGATATTTTAATCTGAATTTACAGATCTATTTAAAGGATCATCATTTCATCTACTCTCTTCAGCTATCTCTATACTTAGAAGATTTCCTGTGGGCCTCTGTTTTTAATACCATGTATATGTCAATACCTCTGAAATCTGTGTCTCCAACTGACCTCTCTTTCCACTGAGATGCAAACTCAATTATCCAGCTACCTACTTGACTTCTCCACTTGGTGTATAAATAGGCACCTCAATCTGAACATGGACTTTTCAATCTCTTAATCCCCTTTTCCCAATATTCCTTCCCCTGTCTACTCTATCCCCAGGACTGGCACTACCAACTTATTCAGGTGAAAAAACCTAGAAGTTGCCCTTAATTTGTTTTCTTTCTCTCCCCTAAATCCAAGCCATCAGAACAACTTGTTATGGTCACATTCAAAATGTCTCCTACACCCATCCACTTTGCCCACCTCTAGTGTCACCATTATGTCTTCCTATTCTCCCTCAGCAGCCTCCCAAAGCCCCTCCTTGCTTCTACTCCTGAAGTGCATTCTTCAAACAGAAGCCGGAATGATCTTTGTGGATATGCATAAGATCGTGTCTCTTCCTTGCTGAAGACCCTCCAATGCTTTTCCACTGTGCTTAGAATAAAATCCATGGTAAATGATAACTTGGGATCATTTCACAAATTTTTAAAAACTCAACATAGGCTTGAACCCTCAGGTTGTCTGTTATGTACTAATTTTACATATATCCAATAAACCTGAATGTCATGGCCTATAGGGCCCTGTGTGTTCTGGTCCCTGTTTACCCATTTGACCTTGTCTACCACTTAATCACTGTGTTGTTTTTTCTTCTGTCTTTGAACAATTCAACTTCATTCCTACACTACTGCCTTTGCACGACTATTTCATCTACATGTAGCACATTGTTCTGAATAGCTTCCTATTTCCTATTTCTGGCCAAAACTTCTCCCTGCTCAAGTCCCCACTGAGGTGTCTCCTTCACGAGGGAGGCCTTCCTGACTTCCACACTAAATTCCCAACCAGTCCTTACCACCATGAGTCTCTATTGTGTCATCACCTTGTTTTATTTCGTTGTAGCATTTCTCATTGTGAAAATTATCAGGGTCATTTATTCATTCAGGGTTCATTATTCATCTCCCCCAACAGAATCTAAGTGCTATGACAGCAGGAGCCTTGTAATCTTTTCTACTACTCTATCTTTATTACCTAGAACATGTCACATAGTTTGTGCTCAAAAATTAATTTTTGAATGAATGAATGAAGGCTAGGGCAAGACCTATGCAGAAATCTTAAGGAAGCAGGCATTAGAGTCAGTGAGAATGGAAAGGGTGGCCTCATGTTCACACTGTCACTTCAGGCAGTTAGGCAGAGAGGGATGGATGTTGGTGGGCTGTAATTGAAGGTGTCTGGATTTTTGGTAAGAAGTGAACAACACGCAGGGCTGACATATGGCAGGAGTGGACCAAATCAAATTTAAAGATGTGTTTTGCTTGTCTAGCAAATTATTTTAAGTGAGCCTGATTTTGAATGCAAAATCTAGTGTTTGCAACTTTCCAGCTTACTGCAGTACCCATCACTCCCCATTGCCTTAGACACTTGCTCTACCCAGTAGTATATATGTTATTCACTCGATCCCTTTAAAACGGTTGAGTTTTTTACACTTGTACTAGATACTCTCTAAAATCCCATCTGCTTTTAGCCTTAGAGAAATAGAAAACCATTAACACAATTTATTTTCTTTTTTTAAAGCAGTGGGAGAAGAGAGAAGAAATAAGTAAGGAAAATAAATTCTCATATAAGTGACAACCGAATTGTTGTTTATATGTTTGAGTTAGATAATGTAATGTCTTTTCCATCTACTTTTAAATCTAGAATTAATCTATTGACAAATGCTGTGACTCTGGAATCATACAATGCTACAAATATGAAGTGATCTCTTTATAAAATATCAATAATTCATGACATCTTACATAAGATCCCATATATGGAAATTAACTGGAATCCTACTTTCAATATCTTTAAAACCTATAAAACCACAGTTATTTAAAAAGAACTTAAAAATAATAAAAGCATTTTTATACATTTTGCTATATTTGGCATGCAGCTTTTTGAGTAGGAAGCAAATGGACTAATAACACTTTTCCCACTTACTATAGTCTTTATTCTATTATAAATTTGATATCTAACTTCATTGATTTCACTGGTTTGAGGCAGCCCACATTTACTCTCTAAACTTAAATTTTCCAAAAAGTGATACATTTTTAGAATGGAAACGTTTTAGAAGTAATTGCTGCATATGTGGGAAATAGGGCTATCCGATAATGAAATGGCAGTTTCTATCATCATCTACGAAACTCTAATTAAAACTGTTAAATAAGCTTTCATTTTCTGTCCCCTAGCAACTAACTTCTCCAAAGCGACTCCTCAAACTCCCATTCCTACCTCTTTCTCAGGGGTGGGGAGAAAGGGGAGGGAGAAGTGCAACTCAGTATTGTACCTAGTCCTGAAAGAGTACATTCAAGCCATTAAAACCAGCTGGGGAATTTAACAACCTTAAGGGTTATAACATTTTAAAGAATATGTTACAAGTCTGCAGATTTATTTTATTAGTGGTCACTATGCTGTGGCAATAAAGTCCTTCAGTTTTCTCCTTTCAAATTCTATTACGCTTACATCCTGTTGAGTCATTATACATTTTGTGGTTGTAAGGGCATCTTTTCCTTTAACCAAATTTTTATTGGATATATCTTTTCTGCTTGTGATTTAGTAAGAAGCATTGTAGCCAAGCCCTAGCTTTATTACAGTGAATTAAAATCTATATTTTAATATGTAACTTTTTGCTTTAGAACTCTATAGAAATATGATGTATATAAAATTAGTTAATAATACATTTAAAAGTGTATATTCTTATCTATGGAGACCCATGACAGGTTCTTTTTGTTCACAGATAAAGCTCAATATTAGAAACAATTTGCAATTAAAAATTGTATATTTCAAAATAAACAGTCTATACCCTTACTTAGTTTTCTCTGGAAGTTGGAGACATTTTATAGGATCATTTTATGCTAATAAGGCAAATTCAGTACTAGATTGTTGGACATTAAAGCCTGTTTTCTCTATGTGTGCATTTTTAAAAATTTACTTGTAAAAGGCAGTACAATGGCATACTTAATTTGTTCTATTATACAAACTAGTGAAGACTACTTAAGAGTTTCACATTGTGACTCAGCTAGTAATAGTGCAATTAAAATTTAATTTTTTAAATATTTATTACTTTTCTTGCTTAATGCTTATTTAAATTAATTAAAATATAGCCTTGAATTCACATATATTTTATAGGTAATATCTGTCAAAAAGTGAGCAGAGGTGGAGCTATGTATACCTAGTAGATAGTGTAAATTATAAGACTAATAATTCTCTTTCATTTTATTAACCCTGTTAGTAATGTCACAAAAGGAAAATAAAGTAAGAGAAAGTAAAATAGCTGGGAAGGAATATTATTCTTTAAGCTAAAAGTATTTAGCCCAGTGATAGTTTGGTTATATACAGTTTATAACATCTGCTTGCTGGTATCTAAATAAACAACCTCTCAAGAAATAGAACCCATGACTAAACTGAAATTATTTGAAAATGTTCACAAGTAACTGCGTGCAAAGTATAAAAATTTAACTTTGAATATGAAAATACACACACAAAAAACCTGTGCTAAAAAGTTTCTTTTCCTAAATAAAGTAAAACTATAAGAAAATGCACTGCAAGGATACAAATATACAATGCTGACACAGCTTTATAGGCATGTTAAGATTATGGGGAGAGAAGAAAATATATACAATTCATCAGGAAGTCATATTAGTTGAGTACATTAGATGAAGATTTATTTAAATATTATTTAAAAATGTTTTAAAAATATTTTCAATTGCATTAATTCTTAGGTTTATATTAACACAGATTTTTCATCAACAGTACATGTCCATGACAGACTAGAAATCTTGACTACTGTAAACATCAGTTAACTGTTTTCCTCATGTGATGTGTGTACTGACCTGTCCCCCTTGAAGAAATAGGTTTTCCCAACGTCCTCCCACCAAATAGCTGAATCAATACCGTGAGGGGGAATTCCACTTCCAAGAGTAATCAAGTCATGAGGGTAACCAGGTTGAAGAGTTGTGTCCTTGAACACCCAATATTTGTTACCTGTATGAAATAAGTGCAAATGCAGAATATATTAATTTAATGTCAGAAATTAGAATATCTCTATTAACACAATGTATTTAAAATTATTATAAGTAAATTCTTGAAACAAGTTAGTAGCAGTCAATCCGGAATCTTGATGTTATTCTTGAAACATTAATGCTATTTTCAGAATTGGATACAATGAACGACTACTTAATAATACAACCAAAATTTGCGAGTTAGCTTAAAACATAAAATGAGTCTACAACTTAGCTATAAAGAAATAATTCTGAGACAAGGATTAAAGATTCTTCCCCTAGAAATTAAAGGCCGTATTTTTGTTCAAGGTTAAATTATTCCTGTGTTTTGTGCAACGTGTATGCCCTCATATTGCTTTCATGATTATAACCTTTACTCTAGTGAAACACTTCCTCTGGGCTGATTCTTCTTTTTATTACATAAACGCTCACAGTCTCTCTAGCCTTATAAAGTCATCCTCCTTTGACCTCATGCCCTCTTTTAGCTGCAACACTATCCCTCTCTTCAAGAGTGGTAACTGAGGGGTGGAAAATTTTAACCCTAAATCTGTTCAGAATTTCTGGAGCACAATGAAAATACAAAGCAGACAGACTGCTAAAGTCTGACTAAAGTCAGTTTTATTGCTGTTTGACAATTCTCTGCAGACAGTAGACTTCCTCAAGCCCTCCCTATGCCCCTTGCAGACTGCAACCTCCACGCCCCTCTTTGGTGTGCCTATCAAATAGCCTACAACCATTTCTCACTACTCTGGAAGTTTCACATACCTAATGATCCACTTAAACCTTCTGTTCTGGAGTCACCAATGACCTCCAATTAAACAATTCTTTACCCTTATCAATTGACACAGTTGACCAGTTGAAGTACCTTCTTCCCTGAGCTGCAAGAAAATCATTTTCTTTTGGTTTCTCTCTTTGTTCTCTAGCTGCTCCTTTCCAGGCTTATTTTATTTTACTCAGTCCTTGAATGTTGATGACTTTATTCTCTGCTTTCTTTTTTTCTTATTCTAAATCTGGAGGTATAAAAAACTCAATACCTACAAGGGCTGGGTTAGGGATGATAGGAATGGAGTATCTCCACTGATATTGAGATACTTAGATAAAAATGGGTAAATATCCATTATCGTAAATGCCTATATTCCACCCCTCCCCTTCTCCTGGGCCTCCTGAATCTTTCTATGACAGCATCTTCTTGGATCACTAGCCCCTCCTGGGGTTAATAGCTAGGAGAGAAAGGTGCTTCTATGCCCTTTCTAATTGACGTAAGACCCTTACTTATTTCTATAGTATTTCAAAACCACCCATAGATAAGGACTATGATAAACTGTAGCAATCACGTAACACCTAAAGGTATTAAAAATTTTTTAAACAATGGGCTGCCCTAAAATAACAACAAACAAACAAACAAAAAGACCCCACATCTTTAGGCTGAATTTAGTTAGGAATCTCTAGATTGTAATCATGGGTAATCTCATTTACTCCAGGACCTTCTACTGCCATTTGATATAATTTAAATTAAAACAACATTTATTAAATATCTTTAGCATCCCAAGTATCATATTAGGTATTAAGGATGCTAAAATGAACAAGACAGACCTGATCAATACTCTGATCATTCCACATGCCAGCAGAAGAAACAGAGGAAAATCAAAAATCACATATGTAATGGTAGTAATTGACAAACGAGTGAATGCTGTGAAGAAAACACACCACAGGTAGAGAAACAGCAAATAAAGGGAACTTACTTTAAGGAAAAGGTCAAAGAAAACCTCTCTGATGAAATAAAATCTAAAGAAAAAGAAAAAAATAGCTATGCCAAGAATGCCAGGATTGGCTCTTCTCTTCAGAGCAGAGGAGACTTTGGTACAGTCACTGAATTCAAGGAATTATCAGTGGATTGTAATAAGCAGGGAAAGTGGAACTAAGAACCAGTATAATGGGTTTGATTCTTATTTTGAATGCACTGGGAAGTCATTAAAGAGATTAAATTAATGGAGGGGGGCCAGGCATGCTGGCTCATGCCTGTAATCCTAGCACTCTGGGAAGCTGAGGTGGGAGGATTGCTTAAAGTCAGGAGTTCAACAACAGCCTGAGCAAGAGTGAAACTCTGTCTCTACTAAAAGTAGAAAAAATTAGCCGGGTAAGGTGGCATGTCTGCAGTCCCAGCTACTTTGGAGGCTGAGGCAGGAGGATCCCTTGAACCCAGGAGTTTGAGGTTGCTGTGAGCTAGGCTGATGCCATGGCAACCTAGCTCAGGCAACAGAGTGAGTCTCTGTCTCAAAAAAAAAAAAAATAAATAAAATAAAATAAGATAAATTTAATGGAGGAATGTGATTGTTTTTATATTTTCAAAAGATGGTTTTTGGTCTTTTGCGAAAAATGGATTATAAAGGGAAAAATGGAAATGAGAGGACCTGCCAAGGAACTTTTGCAAGAATTAATTAATCACTTGAATAATTCACGCAACCATTTACTTAGTAAATGTACCAGGCGCTGCTATAGGCACTAGAGATATAGCAGTCAACAAGAAGCACACCATCTCTATCTCATGACGCTTAGATTCTAGTGAGTAGGTATGGGAAAATCAACCTCAAACAAGCAAACAAATAAATGAAGATAACTTCAAGGAGCAAAGTGTTATAAAAATAGAAAAAGAAAAAAAGGATAATAATGTGATAGGGATGGGATGGGGGCTACTCTATATTGGACACAAGAATGATTTTTCCATTCAATTGTGATTTATATAATTCAAAAAAGCCAGCCCAGTGCAGACTGTTTGAAGTGGAGGGAACATGGAGAATGAATGCCATGGGAAGAAGCTTATTGTGTGACAGGAGAGTGTGACAGGAATTTACAGTAGGAGAGTGTGACAGGAATTTACAGTAGGAGAGTGTGACAGGAATTTACAGTAAGGATAGAGCCAAGGATCATTTTGTAAACTTTGTAGGAGTTTGAACTTGATTCTAAATGAAATAAAATGTCATTGAATAGTTAAATAAAAAAGGTCTTTGACAGTGGTTTGGACTAAAGTGGCAGAAACGGAGGTGGAAGAGAGAAAATGGAATCATGATATATTCTGGGGGTGGAATGGATTGGCAATGCTGAGGAATTCACTGAGGGGAATACGATAAAGATAATATCAACGATAATCCTCAAATTCTGGCTTGAGTAGATGGGAGAATAATGGTGTTATTTAATAAGATAAAGAGGATTGGAGGTGGCTTGAGCCATTGGGGGTTTAAATCAGGAGTCTGAGATGTCAGGGAGATATTGATATAAAGATGTCACTTAGGCAACTGGATATGTCAATTTGAAGGTAACAGTTTGTAAGATACAAGCATAAATGTGGTATTTACTAATTTAGGAGCTGGCAAGATTATCCTGGGAAGAGAGTATACAGATAAGATAAAGAGAAACCAGAACCAGGCTTTTAGAAACCTGTGACCTTTGCAAAATATCACATAAAAGAAGAAGGAAGAAGAATCAAGTGAGGAGGAGGAACAAGAGGCAGTACTGAGAGTGAAGTAAAAGAAAACTTCAGAAGCCAAACAGAAAGTAGAGTGGTCATAAATGGACATTTCTAGTCCAATATCTCTTGAATGCCAAACAATATGTATATATAGTTACCTACCGGGATTTTCTACAAAGTTGACTCAAACTCCAGATTTGAACTCATCCTAAACACCTTTCTTCTTATTTGCCTTTTTTGGGTAGATGGCATACTATTCTGTGGCTCACATCAGAAAACTTTCTGTTCATTATTTTTCATACTTAATGGATCATTACATTCAGATGATTTGAACTCCTAACTATCATTTGAACCTGCCCCCTGAAATCTATTCTTATTGCCACTGGTACTAGTGATGTCTTTCCATCATCCCTTCTAAAGGGAACTGCTTTGTCCACAAGCCTACGGCAGGTCTCATTGGTCTCTGTAACCTCTCTCAATACTCCAAGCCTAGAGCCAGTCAAAATGCTGCAGAGGAAGCTCTGGAGAGAAGGCTTGGTCAGATGAGCAAGGTGGGCAGAGCTATCCATGTCTCTCTTGGGAATATGAGCCAGGGAATACCGAGAGACTTTCCCACTCAGCAGCAGGAATTGACTATGCATTAGACATTGACTATGCTTTATATACTGACTATGCATGAGGCCTGAGAAGCCATGATGACCACAGGCAGGCAGACGCTATGAGGAGGTAGAAACTGAATAAATAAACAGAGGTGGGCTGAAAAAGAAAATAGAATGCAAAGAACAAAGTAGATGCAGAGTGCAGAGCAATGAATGGAGGAGAAACCAGAGGCCCATTAGAGAGACAGCAAGGGTAGCCAGTTCCTTAGCCGTATGCATGCCTGCGACATACCCACTCCTTACCATAAGTTCCCCAAAGCTCAACTGACCTGATTCGGTTTATTTTTTTTAACTGAACGAGACTGTTCAATATAAATTTGTGAACATCCAAACATCAAGTGAGATATGTGAGCCTAAGTCTGTTGGCCGGAGTCCTGGCTTTTAGCCAATGTGCCATGCTGTCTTCCGGCCATGTGCCTTCAGGGTTATCCTTTTATTTTCTAGCTTGCATTATCCCAACAGTTTTCTTTCTTGTCTTCCTGACTCCAGTTTGTTTCCCTTTTATCTAACTTCCACAAGGTCATCATTAAAGGGATTTCCTTAAAATGCATCCTTGAGTTCTGCCTCTCTTTTGTTTAAATTTTTCAGTGGTTTTTTATTGCATTCAGGATGAAGCCCAAATACATTCATATGTCATTTCAAGTTTCCTTTCAATATGGGTCTCTTCTCTAATCTACATTCCATTTATCTCCCTTTCTGAAAAACTAGGATAACTCTTTCAAGACTTAGCTTGCATTTCTCTGGAAAGAATTTCCTATATGAGTGAGGTGGGCATCTTATATTGCCGGAGTACCTGGTCTTTACCTTTATCATATCACTTAGTACATTACACTTTAATGAATAACAAGCCTGCCACCCACTCTAGGCTGTGAGCAACTTGAGGGAAGTCATCATATCAAACACACTATTTCCCTGCAGCACCTCATATGTAATGCCTGAAAAGTAATAAGTGCTTAATAAGTGGTTACTGATGTCAAAAACTATGAATAACCACAAATATAGGATCAAAAGTTTAACAAAAAGGGGCATTAAAGGCTCCATAAATAACATTGTGGGCATTAGTCTGAAATCTTGTTAACAGAGCAGGAAAAATGAATTTTATAACCACTAGCAAGTCTGAGAAAATATAAAGACTTGCCCTAGCATTGTGTTGGAAAACCATTTATTTAAGTGATTATATTTAACTGTGGGTTGGGAAATAGTGTCATAAAAATACACACCTATCCTGAGCCTTTGTTTAATCTGAATATTTTACATTAAAAAAAGAAACTTCACCCCAAAGGTCCAGATCACTTCCTTGCCAGAGTCAGTGAGATGGAAAATCCAGAGCACCGTTTCGCAGCATGCTCTATATTTTAGTCCTGTCTCTGTGGCATTTAAAATAGAAAGCCTTAAAACAATAGACGAAAAAGAAAGAAAGGCCTGTTCTGTTGGCCTATATCTCAGTGACTTATTACATCCTTTCTTTTCATCACGTTTTTAATTGGGAAGGGATATATAGTTCCAATGCCTCCCATGCTAGCTATTTAGAGCAAATCTTTTATCAGCTCAACTCAGTTGGTTGTCCCTTTCAAGCAGAAATGTTCTGGTATGCTTCAGAATGCCTCTCTTTGCAGTTCCTAAACTTTATCATTTGCATGACAATTTCTTTAAAATTTTCCAGGCTTTTTTCCAGTGAGTACACTAGGTTCATCAATACCCATGACGCCTTGGCGCAGGCAATGGGAGAAAATGCACAGACACTTAGTTTATATGTTGTCCAAGTGTCTCAGGAGAGGATAATGCAGGGAAAAAAGAAAAGGAGTTACAGTTCTTGGAAATTCTTGTTATTTATTCAAAAAACTGTTTTCTAAAAACTACACTTTGCAAATATTTTCCCATACTGTTAGTCTAGTGTTTTCCATAAATACAAGGGAAAAATAATTAATCTTTCACTTTTAATGATAAAAAATCTTATAAAAGATCTCGATTAGATTTTTTTTTTCTGTCAGGAATAAACACCAAGTAATTTTTTAAAAATGAGCTTGTATTTCCTTTAAAAAGCAAAGTGAAACAGAAAACTTATCGGCAAACATTTGATGTAAAGTTGTATGATGGAATCCCAGCACTTATTACGCAAAAAAATTAAGAAAAACACCACCTTGCTGGCTGAGCATTTGCAGCATAGAATTAAAGGAAATAACTCAACAATAATTATGAGTGATAACATTTTATCTTCCGAGTGTTTATTAATAAAATACAATTATACAATTCCTTTTGTATCTTGAGGTAAGGTCTTCACATGACAAAACTGACATGGTTTTTGTTTCTATTTTTTAGTTTTGCGGTAAGTATGTGATATTCATATTAAACTCATTTTATTTTACATATGACAGGTGGGTTTTTAACTACCATCAGACAGTCTGGTTCTCAAGGAAAATATTGCCTCTTTGGCAGAATAAAAGCATTCGCTGGATTTCATATAAGCTTGACATATTCTGGAGCAAGTGGAAAAATCGAGTCCTTACTGACACTGTACTTGGCAGAATGCAGAGGAAAATATCAACAAGTCAGCTGAAGACAGGGAGGCTTTATAAATAGAAAGGAATAATCTTGGAGAATGTTTAGAGTCAGAGAGAACTTTATAGATCACCTATTGCAGTGATTTCCAATGATACTCACCCATCCATTTATGCATGTCTATTTATTAGGTACCTATTATAGCCAGTCACTGGACTAGGGAATGCAGATATACTGATGAAGCCAGCACAAGAGGTTCCTGTCCCCGTGGAGCTGATAGACTAGCAGAGAAGACAGACACTAAACAGATAATCCCAGAAGTGATTTTTAAACTAAATGCTATTCCTATCAAGAAACATATAGTGTCTAATGACATTTTTTAAAAAATCAAAACAATGCCTATTCTGGAGTCAAGATTTCTACTTGTTTTCCTAATGCCTTTGAACTGAGCCAGTGTTACTGATGGGAGTGCATTATAGGATTCAGATATACTGGATCAGAAAACTGGTTAATAATTCAGCCTAACACCTTCATTTATTTTACAGATCAAAGAAGTATTATGCCTAAAACCACACAACCAATTGCAAATAGATTTGTATAATATTATAGTCTAGGTCTTTTGATTCAATGCTTATCTTACTGTCTCAAATTGACTCTCAGAAAAGAACAAATCTACACTCTGGCTTTCAGAATTGCCAATGATTTCCTGCTTCCTTCCCCTTTATTAACTAATTACCCAACATTTATTAATGGAAGCATTAATCCACTGTATGCTGCTCATAATTGTTCATTGTATTGTGAACAATCAGATACCCTTTGTGTCTTACTACTAAAAAATTTTTTTAAATCAACTGTATTTTCATCTCTTCAAAACTACTTACACATTTATATTTTGTGTCTTCTATTACAGCAGTGGTCAGTAAACTAGAACCACTAGCTGCTGCTGCCTGTTTTTGTAAATAACATTTTACCAGAAAATAGCCACATATGTTTATTTATATATTGTCTATAGCTGCTTTCACCATACAATGACAGAGTTTAGTAGTTATGATAGAGACCATATGATCTGGAAAGCAGAGAGTACTTACTATGTGGTCTTTTATAGAAAAGATGAGAAAACAAATTCCTTAATGGTTGTATTTTCTTCATAACACAGAAGCCTGCACTTTGAATACTCAGAACCTATTATGCATTGGGCTGATTGATGTTAAACATTTATATATTCTTTGAGAACACTTCAAGGTATTGAAAAAAAATTATCATAAAGAATTAATATCTTCTTTGTTAGATTCTGTGGTTTAGTGGAGCATGCAACAGCTTTGAAGTCAGAACTACGGGGTGATAATTACCAGCTGTGGGATCTTGGGCAAGTCATAAATCTGCGCCTTCCTTTTCTAATTTGTACAGAAGATGCTAATTTAACTCTCATTCAGAGTTCTGGAAATAATGAGAGATCAAATACACCCACACTGTACCATGCTCATGATGCCCAATGAGTGGTACTTATTATGATGATGATTATATAACACAGTATTCCACTAATTAAATTTGCTTACCATCTACTCTAATACGTAAATAATGCCAACGATAAATGATTAAGTACACTGGTCTATGTTAGTGCTCATTATCTGGAACATGTTTTAATTTCTATATTGTTTATAGATAGGTTGCTCAGGAAATTTGAATAAATGTCCAACTCTGGAGGGTCATATGACTTTTTGTTACCAGCATTTATTTTCCAGATTCCACAATATAATCCAGGAAGCAGAGAATTTCGAATGCTTATGCAAATGTGGTAGCCATTGAGGTGTGCAGCCCAGATCTTCCTTTAAGAAGTAACTTGCCATCAGCTGAGTGCCTTTGGATCTGATGCATAGTTGGCCCAACGCTTTGCTCTTCTTCAGCAGCCTCTAGCCAAAGATTGAGCCCAGGAGAGTACTAGAGCCTGGTCATTTGTGCTCTGTGTGAGAGTTTTCTAACAGGCAGTCTTGACTCTGGAGTTTGACGTTGGGTTCACCAAGCCCCTGTCATCTGCAGCACTGTCCTAGACTCTCCGGCTAGTCTTGCATTCTCTGCTTTAATCTCTCATGCTTTGACCTCTCTCCTCAACAAACCTCTTGAATCCCTGAGATTTTGTTTTAGTGTCTACTTCCTGGGGAACTCAAAATGTCACAGCAAATAAAAGGATGTGATAAAAGTTTCTGAAGATGAGCAAAACTTTTAGACACACAAGGAATATTGATGAGAAAATATTGCAGTTTGAAACATAAATAAAAAACAGCCATAATAAAAATATACCGTAGACTTTCTGAATCCTTATAATAAGCAGAGATATATTATCAATGCAGAGCGTCAAATATTAAATAGCTGGGTCTTTGGTTTAGGTAATCATTTCAATATATAATAAAAACATTCATATTAAAATTCTCTGAATATTTATAATTCAAGAAAATAGCACTATTCACATGGTCTAAATCTATTTTCATGTGTACCAAGGCCACTGAAAGTAAATCTCTTAATCTAGCATAACTTTTTAGACATCAATTTTCCATTATATCCTATAAAGAAATAAGCAATCATTGCACTTGCCTATTTATAGTGAAATATCTCTTTTAGGTTATCTATTTATTGTAGATGTAAGCAGCAATGTATTTCTCTCTCAAGTGAACTTCATTAACACTTCCTAAACCTTTCAAGAAAAATGATTTGTAAGTAGCATAAAGAAATTGGTTTGTGAGTACTCATTTGAAATAATGATTCAAGTTATATATAAACCATTTCCAGTGCTACATATTTTAGACAGCTCCTCTCCTTTGATACACATCTTTTGTATGCCTTTCTTAGTCCCAATCTTTATTATGCTCTTCTTTTCTGCCTCATATATTTTAGTTTCCGTTCTATAAGTGATTTTTGCCTCTTGAAATGAAATTGTCAAACAGGGTAATAAGTACTACTTAAAGTTACTAAGTGATAGCAACAATAGGAATTTTGAGAGAACTCTTTGACTACTTGGTTTTGACTGTTACTGATTTTGACAACACTAGCAGCTTCACTTTAAAAATTATTTCCAATTATTGAAGTAGACTGTACCAGCTCAATTTTCAACATAACATTTTTGATATTATTATCTCATAACCATTCAGTCTTAATGTGACTAGTAATTGGAGAATGTAAACATTTGGCTTGATTATGCTTATAAAATGTTACTCTATTATATTGACTATACCTGAGTGATAGACAGCAGACTAACAGAAAGTGTGTAGTACATTCAGTTGCTGTAGAAAAATATATTACTTCCTTAAAGTGTGATACATTTTCTATTTCTGAGTCTTTCTAAATAAGACTTAATTAGTTTCTAATTCTATTGTTGTTAATAATACTAGAACTTTAACTTAGAGAGGAAGTAGCTGGGGAATGAGGCATCTGTGCTATGAGGGGACACTTTACTTGATAATCAGGATGATCAATTAAGGAACTAAAACTAGGATAGAATTTATTTTGATGTCAATTAACATGCTTTGGAATAACAAAGGGATTCAAATCTACTACCCATGGTCACCAGCATATTTAACTTATGAAATATTTGCATAAACTATTCCAATGTAAATTGATGTGCTTATTAAAGCTTATTGGAAAAAAAAACAAAAACAAACTGAATAGGTTGGGCGGGGTGGCTTACGCCTGTAATCCTAGCACAGGAGGACTATGAGACCCACCTAAGCAACATGGTGAGACCCCTGTTGCTACAAAAAAATTAGCTGGACATGGTGGCATGGGCCTGTAGTCCCAGCTACTTGGGAGGGTGAGGCAGGAGGATCCCTTGAGCCCAGGAGTTTGAGGTTGCTGTGAGCTATGATGATGCCACTGCATTCTAGCCTGGGCAATAGAGTGAGATTCTGTCTCAAAAACAAAACAAAATAAATACCAAAAAAAACAAAAAGCCCCCCTCAAAAATAACAGTTTTATTGTGGCATAATTGACATTCAACATTCAATAAACAGCACAATAAACAGCATTTAATGTGCATAATTTGCTAAGTGTTGACATATGCATATGACTATCAAAGTATTGACATAATCAAGATAATGAACAGCTCATCATCTTGAGAAGTTTCTCATGCTCCTCTGTACACCCTCCTGTCCAAGTTCACCTGTCGCCAAGCAACCACTGAGCCACTTTCTATCACTATTGATCAGTTTGCATTTTCTGGGATTTTATGTGAATGCTACAATATAATATATATTCTTGTTTTATCAGAATTCTTTCACTCAGCAAAATTATTTTAAGCTTCATCCATGTTGTAATGTGAATCAGTAGTTTATTCCTTTCTATTGTTGAGTAGTATTCCATTATATGACTATACCACAGTTTGTTTATCCACTCACCTACTAAGGGGATCTGAATTGTTTCCACTTTTGTGTTATTACAAATACAGCTGTTTTGAATATTCATGCAGAAGTCTTAGATAAGTTTTCATTTTTCTTGGGAAAATACTTGAAAATGCTTAGGAGTATAATGGCTGAACCATACAGTAGCTGTATATTTAACTTTTAAAGAAACTGCCAAACTGTTCTTTAGAAAGAGTGTACAATTTTATATTCCCATCAGAAGTGTTCCAGTTCCTTCACAATCCTGTCAACACTTGGTATAGTCAGACTTTAATTTTAGCCCTTTTAACAGGTATGGATTTATATCTCTTTGTGGTTTTACATTACATTGTCCTCATGACTAGCAATGTTAAGCGTCTTTCCATATGCTTATTTAAAATCCCTATATCATCTTTAGTGAAGTTTTTGTTCAAATCCTTTGCTCACTTTTATTGAGTTGCTTGATGGCTTTTTATTGAGTTACGAATGTTATTTATATATTATGAATACAAATACTTCATCATATATTTGGTTTGCAAATAATGTATCCTAGTTTGTGATTTGTTTTTTATTCTCTTAAAAGTGGCTTTGAAGAGTAGAAATTTTTTAATTTTGATGAAGTCCAATTTATCGATTTTTCTTTTCTGGCTTGTGATATTGGCATCACATCTGAGAAAGTTTTGCATAGCCCAAAGTCACAAACATTTGTCTCCTATTTTTTGTCTAGAAGTTTTATAGTTTTAGTGTTTATATTTAGGTTAGGACTATTTTAAGTTAATTTTAATATACAGTGAAGGGTGTGGATGGAATTTAATTTTTTGCATGTGAATAGCCAATGTTTCTGGCACCATTTGTTGAAAAGCCTTTTTGTCACTGAATTTCCTTTGTACCTTTGTCAAAAATTACTTGTCCATTTATGTTTTGAGTCTATTTATGGACTCTTCTGTCCCAATAACCTATTTTTTTTCTATCTTTATGACAATGCCACACTGTCTTGATTATTGTAGCTTTAGATAAGACTTGAAATCAAGTAGAGTTTTTAAAGTGGTTTTATCTATTCTTAGTCTTTTATATTTGCATATGAATTTAGAATCAGCTTGACTATTATTACAAAAAAGGGTGCAAGAATTTTGATTGGGATTCCACTGAATTAATAGATAAGTCTGGTGAGATATGGCCTTGTAGTAATACTGAGTCCTTTGACCCATGAATAAGGCATACTCATCCAGTTATTTAAGTCTTTTTTACTTTCATTTAGCAAAGTTTTGTACTTTACCTTGTACAAATCATACACTTTTTTTGTGGACTGATCTCTCAGTTTTTGATGTTTTTGGATGCTATTGGAAACGGTTTTTAATTTTAAAATTTCAATGGCTAATTGTTCCTTGCTAGGATGAGATAGGAGACGTTTCTCCGTACGTTTCTTATCAATGTGTCTTGTGAGTTGAGGCACTGACTGCCTTTGTTCTGGAATGCATTTCCACGATATTTATATAGCAAACAATTTTTGATTATAGACACAGTGTCTCCCTCCACAGCAAAGGAAAGGTTTGTTCACTGTCAGTATAGTAAAGAAAATGTTTCTCTCCAGGGAAAAATTTAGGCAGCCTTACTGCTCATTGTAGAAAATTTGGGTTAAGTTTGCAGTTCCTTTCCTGCAATGAAACTGGTTACATTTAAGGTGTCATCTGGCCTTCTTTGCATTGAATTTTGAGAATTGGGGTTCAGGGAATAAGTACAGTGCCTATATATGCTGGCTACGGTTTTTGTTTCTGTCCATTTCTATGACTCAGGAGTCTCGTGTCTTCTGCCAGCAACCATGAATGTGAGGCAGACTAAGTTGTTAGCTTACAAATAGGGTGAAATCTCAGGCTTTCCAAATGCTTGAAAATATATAAAAATCCAGTTAATTTTTTATAATGATCTTTCACCCTGCAACCTAGATAAACTCACTTATCTATTCTGAGAGCTTTTATTATTAGCAATCATATTGTCTATGAATACAGTTTTATTTCTTTCCTTCCAATCTGGATGCTTTTTATTTATTATCCTACATAAAATATCCATTAAAATGTTGAACAGACTTGATAAGTGTGGACATCCTTGTTGTTTTCCTGGTCTTTTGGGGGATGCAGCCAGACACGTGGATTTTACCTTGCTGGGTCAATATTTTTAGATCCCTATAAACATTTTTGAGCTTTGCTCTAGGATTGTTACTTGGAAACAGTTTGATTGTTTCTGGTCCTACTTCGAAGATTTGTTAGGCAAGACTTGAAAAGTACACATTCTAGAATAATTACTTCCCACTAGTGAGGCAAGACCCTTTTCAGTGCTCTATGCAAGAGCACCAAGAACAGGTGGCTGGGGAGAGCACCTACTGTTAGCCCTCTGTGAGTACAAGGCACTCTGCCTTTTATTGTTATTGAATAATCCTTTCTCTAGATTGGAGTAGTTTTTTTTTTATATACAAAAGCTGATCAATACTCTCTGTGATACTTACAGGGGTCCACCTGCTAATCTCTGGCCCGCACTCTGTGCAACTCTCTCTTCTGTAATACTCTGTCCCTTGTACTGCAGCCACCTTGTCTTCCCTGGACCTCAGCACTGTCTCTTCAGCTAAGGGTCTTCTAAGCTCTGCCTGGATTCCCCTACCTTGTGCCACAGTGTGGAAACTCTCTTCAGCTGAGAACCTGGGACAATTTCAGGGCTTACTTCTCTCTGTTTCCTGACTTTCAGAGTCCATTGTCCTTTGTTTCTTGATGCCCAGTGTCTTGAAAATCACTCTTTAATATATTTTGTCTACTTTTTTATTTCAGAAGGAAAGATAAATCTTATCCTTATTATTATATCTTGATGAAAGCAGAAGCCACCTTTACTATAATCTGATATACTGTACTTTAAAATACCAAAAAGCAAAACTATTATGTTAAGAATACAGAACTGGTCACATAAATACAGGACAAGTTGTTTATGTTTTCATAATTGATGCAGTGACAACTCCCACTTCATGACATTGTGTGTGTTATATGTAATTTTGCCCCAAAGTTCAAACAAGTATATAAATTATGCCAAAATATGAATTGTTCACTGTATCTAGTGGCTTTACATTCTTCTTAAAATTTATAAAAGTTCAAATAGAGATGCTATGCTTATCTTTATATTACTAAGAACATAGCTATGCTTTATAACTAAACACTCATTTATACATACAGTTGAATCCACGTCTTCAAATTCTTATGTGAAATGACAGCAAGATTACTATCAAAATTGGCAATATGATCACAGATCTCTTATGTTCTTATAACTAATGTACTATATTCTCTTTTTACTCAACAATTGCAAAGATAAAATAAGTTCCAGGTATACACTTCCATTTTATATAAGTAGTTCGAACCTCAATGGGGGGAAATAAAAGACAAGGATAGTCAAGCATATTTGTAAAGTAGAGATTAGAAGAAGAGAAAAACAAAGGATGTTCTCTAAAGAGGAAAGGGAAAGACAAAGAGAAAGAAAAGGAAAGCAAAGGGGCTAAAGAAAAGAGCCAATATAAGAAGAGTGATGTGTAAATCTACTACTAATGGTCCAATAGGGCTGGATTAGGCTGAGACCAACTTGTACAGTAGGGCTGTGATTCCTAATGAGGGGCTGAGTTTTATTTTAGTTCATTCAATAAAGCTTTGTTGAGTGTTTACTATATTCTGGGTATTCTTTAAGGTAACAAACTATAATCATGGCCTGCTTTTGTATAGCCCATAATCTAAGAATCATGTTTACATTTTCAAAGGTTTAAATCCAAAACAAAACAAAACAAAACAACACAGAGAACATATGAGCTGCAAAGCCTCGACTATTTATTATTTTGCCATTATGGAAAAAGTTTGTCAAACCCTGGTTTAAGATATTGGGGCTAAAGCAGTATGAAATTATAAAACAAAGAATACCTTGTCTTTGTGGAGCTGATATACTGGTTGGGGTGTACAGATCAACAATAAACATGTGAAATATATAAAGTTTGTCAGATGTATGCAGACGATTCAAACAGGGAAGGGAATCTGACTGCTAGCAAAGGTAGACTGCCTTATAGCTCACAGAGCTAAATGGGGTGACAGCTTGGGATGAGGAATGATGTGCTTATCTTGACTTTTTGACATGAAAAAGGCGATAAAGAGATGGTGTCAAGCAGAGACAATGATTCTGATGGTGACTGTTGTGTGAGGGTAGGGAAGAAGGTGGTTTCTCAGCAGAAGGCCAGGGTGCTGGGGCTCTTACTTCTCTCCTGCCAGAGGTGAGGTAGAGACTGGGGAAGAAGGTGGACTTATTGTGAACACCCAGAGCTCTGGCTGTCTCTGGGAAAGCAATGATTTCTCAAGCAGGAGAGCTGCATGTCCTGGCGGGGCTTTGAGGGGGTTTACCTGAAGATGGTGGTGAGAGTAAACCCGAGGAAGAAGCCCCCAGAGCAGGGCCCTTGGAGTGACAACAATTTCTAAGAGTAGATATTTCCTGCAGCTGACATTGTATCAGAGGGGATCACTGACAAGCACAACATTCTAGAACTTAAGCCTGGGACAAGAGACAAAGTTATAGCTGTTGGAAGCACCACAGCATAAGAAAGACCACACTGAGTCAAATCAGCATTCGATGAGACAGAATCTCTCTTCAATAAATGGTGCTGGGAAAACTGGATAGCCACCTGTAGAAGGCTAAAACAGGACCCACACCTTTCACCTCTCACAAAAACCAACTCACGCTGGATAACAGACTTAAACCTAAGATATGAAACTATTAGAACTCTAGAGGAAAAAGTTGGAAACACTCTCCTAGACATCGGCCTGGGCAAAGAGTTTATGAAGAAGTCCCCAAACGCAATCACAGCAGCAACAAAAATAAATAAATGGGACATGATCAAACTACAAAGCTTCTGCACAGCCAAAGAAATAGTCATGAAAGTAAACAGACAACCTACAGAATGGGAGAAAATTTTTGCATCCTATGCATCCGATAAGGGACTGATAACTAGAATATACTTAGAACTCACGAAAATTAGGAAGAAAAAATCAAATAACCCCATTAAAAAGTGGGCAAAAGACTTGAACAGAAATTTTTCTAAAGAAGACAGAAGAATGGCCAACAAACATATGAAGAAATGCTCAACATCTCTAATCATCAGGGAAATGCAAATCAAAACCACAATGAGATATCACTTAACCCCAGTGAGAATGGCCTTTATCCAAAAATCTCCAAACAATAAATGCTGGCGTGGTTGCGGAGAGAGAAGAACACTCCTACACTGCTGGTGGGACTGCAAACTAGTTCAACCTCTGTGGAAAGCAATATGGAGATACCTTAAAGCGATACAAGTGAATCTACCATTTGATCCAGCAATCCCATTGCTGGGCATCTACCCAAATGATCCAGTGACACTCTACAAAAAAGACACCTGCACTCGAATGTTTATAGCAGCACAATTCATAATTGCAAGGCTGTGGAAACAGCCCAAGTGCCCATCAATCCAAGAATGGATTAATAAAATGTGGTATATGTATACCATGGAGTACTATTCAGCTCTAAGAAACAATGGTGATATAGCACATCTTATATTTTCCTGGTTAGAGCTGGAACCCATACTACTAAGTGAAGTATCCCAAGAATGGAAAAACAAGCACCAGATATATTCTCCAGCAAACTGGTATTAACTGAGTAGCACCTAAGTGGACACATAGGTGCTACAGTAATAGGGTATTGGGCAGGTGGGAGGGGGGAGGGGGGCGGGTATATACATACATAATGAGTGAGATGTGCACCATCTGGGGGATGGTCATGATGGAGACTCAGACTTTTGGGGGGAGGGGGGGAAATGGGCATTTATTGAAACCTTAAAATCTGTACCCCCATAATATGCCAAAATAAAAAAAAAATTAAAAAAAAAATAAAGTAACCAATTCATTTATTCACCTCAGGAAACTAACGTTTTATTAGTTCAAGTATTATGACTCTTGTAATGACATTCTTGGGAATATCTTCAATACTAATAAATGCTTTACTATTACTTTTCTCACATAAAAAAAATGTTTCTTGAGCACACACTATGCATCTAGCACTATTTTAGAAACTGAAAATACAGGGATGTGCAAGAAAATTTTAGAAGGATCCGTCTCTCATGAAATTTACATTCAAATGCTGTAGGTAATTTCAAATTCTTACAAGAGCTGTGTGCCAGCTGGAAGGTACCACTTAAATAGCGTGGGCAGGGAGGGCCCTCGGAGGCCATGCCTTTTATGCCAGGGGATGAAAGATGAAAAGGAGCTAGCCATTCCACAAGTGAGGGAGGATAGGCAAAGTGAATAAAAGTGAGAAGGCCCCGAGGCAGTAAAGAGCTGTCAGAACACTGATTTATGACTGTGGCAGTTTCTCCTCAGGCAGTTTTGTCATAGAGCAGGATTGATCCTGGGATGTGACAGGGTCTCCTGGGACAACCCTCAAGCTAAAGACTACAGAGGGGCTTATCCTTCCCTTCCCGCTGTTGCTGCTACTCACGGGAGGAAAGAAGAGTGGAGGAGAGGGGAATTTGCCTCCAGCTACCCTGCCCTGAAGATTCACAGCCTTTCGGTAGTACCCTTGCTTTGTCTACAGGGTGCACTGCACGCCCACACCATTTGTACGATTACAGGTAGAAGGAGGGCTACAATACTAATCATACTGGTAGTGGCAATAGCTGGCATTTATCGAGGGCTTATACATGCCAAGCACTTTGTGTGTAGTAATTAACTTAGTTCTCAAAATAATCCTGACATGGGGCATAACCCAAACCCCATTTTTCAGGTGGGGAAATTGAGACAAAGAGAATTGAGTAACTTGCCCAGTTCATTCAGCTAGTAGGTGTTCAAAATGGGCAATATGATCACAGAACCTTCATGTTCTTATAACTAATGTACTATATTGTCTTTTTATTCAACTATCATAAAGATAAAATAAGTTCCAGGTATACACTTTCTTTTACGTAAGTAGTTTGAACCTCATTTAAAGTATTGTAAGTGTTTCCCAAATCTCATCATTACCTTTATCATTGTTATAAATTCTTCTAGTTTGATCTTGAGAATAATTGCTTTCTTCTGGGTTAAGATGCCTTCTTTCCACCCCTCAACCTGTTCCCATTTATTTCTAGTCCTCTAAACTCCTGAGTAGTCCATTCTAACGTATTCTTTGTACATTCTAGGTCTCCTCCTCTTCAGCTCAAATATATTCTCTTCGCTATTCCCTCAGTTCTCCAACTCAACCTATTTTCTCTGTGTTCCCCCCACAGATTTAAGATTTGTTGTTTTGAATACTAGCAAGTTTTGAGAATGAAATAATGGGTACATTGACTAAGTTTACTTTACCAAGTAATCTCATTTTGGCATATCAGGCTGTATTAGTAGTACTTGTATGATTAAAATTTTTCACTCAGACAAATAAGGAACAATAAATCTCATGATACTGATACTGGGTGCATTTTTCTACTCATACGTTTTGCTTGCCTTTATGAATGATTTCTTAGTTTACTGGAAATGATTTCCATAAGCTAAGTCAAGTTTCAGAGATTGTATATGAAAATAAGAAGTACGAGAGATTTCATTACATAAAAATAGCAAGCAACTCCAAACACTCTCAAACAAACAAGCAAACAAACCAAATCTTAGTCAATGGAAAACCAGCTATTTATTCCTTTTATTTTTGGGTGATTTCAAGCCAAATCTAAAAGTTCTAAGAGAAAATAATGTCCTTTAAATTTTACATGCAAATATTGTATGAGAAAGCAAAAATAATAAAAATTATCTTTATTTTATATCATTTATATTTCTATTCAACATATAATTTACATAAAATGCATTAGCTACCTAATCTCACTTAATATTTTCCTATTCACCTCTGTGTGTGCTACAAGGCCCTGGACTAAATGACCGAAATACAACATAGCCAGACAATGGAAAACATGCTTACCTTTAAAGAAGACAAAATTCCCATCACTGTTTTCATAAACTGCGTCGATACTAGGAGGCAAGCCCCGCCAGAAGTAAGTAATTTGCATGGGGTATCCATCCATCACCCTGTTGTTTCTCACTCGCCAAAACCACTGGTCCTGTAAAGCAAGCAAAAGCTTCGCTCACCAAACATGTAGGCCTTTGCAGCATTTCACCACGGTGTGAGGGCTGGATGCTATTAAAGCCAAGCTCCTCTTGTTATCATTGTCTTACATCAAACCAGTCAGAGAAAGAGCTAACTAATGCTACTACAATGATTACAAAAGTTTTTGCAGTTCCCCAATCTCTAAGCCACAGAGTGTGATTAAAAACATAAGGTCAACATACTTAATCTTGTCATTTTATGTTATCTCCATGGCTTTCTAGACAGAGGTAGCACAGACAAGCCCTGCTCCATTTGTGCATGTAAGTCAGCTTCCTGAATATGAGAGTGCTATGGCCACGCATGCGTCCTAGCACTTGTAGACATGGGCAAGACGTCCACACCTATAATGCTGAGGATGAAATAAGGAGGCCATGCCCCCAGTATGCCCACATTACACTTACTGTCCCATGTAATTATTAGTAGAACACTCTGTCACCATCAAATGTATCTTGGTTTGGTTTTGATAAAGTATACAGTCATCCTAAATGAACAAACTTATCGTGAAAATAAAATCACCACAGTGGATTCCAGGCTGGCTTAATTGCCTTTCTTATCTGTTCTTGTAACACCTTGTACTTTACATAATCAAAGCACAGGTCACTTTACATTAAAAGTGTCTATTTATTCTTATCTCTAGTGAATAGCACATGGCTTGGCCCATAGTAGGTGTTTCTAAACTTGCTGAATTAATAATTAGCCTCCACACAATATGTTGTACCATAAATACTTACTAATGGCAAAAATACAAAAATGAAAACAAAAAAATATCAAAAAAGGCACATCTGATGACATTAAGTCATTTTCTATTGAAAATTTCATAATAAATTATACTATTCAAAGTGCTTTAATATTAAAAAAGCTAGGTATATTTTAAAAATTGGTTTCTAATGCAATTTAAAATTTTATTTTAAATTTCCATACATGTAAACAGTATTTCACTTGGAAGTTCAATATTTCTACTATTTAGACAAGTATGTGCCACAAATATGTCACTTTTAATTCTTTTCTGCCTTCTTTCTAGCTCTCTTCCCCTAAATCTGATATTAATAACGAGGCTTCCCCATGCTTTCTCATGCTTTTGGCTGAGAATAAGTTAGGCTGACTAGATTTCCTAAGATTTATCAGTTATTCATATACTCATACACATACGCACACACACAATATCTACTGAGGATTCTTAGATATGGTAAAAATGAACATTTTCCAAAACTATAATAAATTAAGCCAAATATTAAAGTTTTCTTAGGAGCTTTTGAATAGTTGCTATTTGTTCTAGTTATCATGAATTCTCTTCTCTACCAATTTCTGTTGTTTATAAATAAAAGGAGTAGTTTAATTAATGGCTCTGAGTTCACATCCTATTCTTGCTCTGTCCCCTGGCAACTGTGTCACCTTAGTCAAAATACTAGTCACTGAGTTATTACAAACTATTATCTAATTCATAGCATGATTACTGTATTAAATATAAAGAACTTTCTTACAACCTGGCACATATTAGCACCCAAACTTTTGGCTGTTATTTTTGTTAAAATTGTTAAATTTTTGTTAAAATTAGTTAAAATTATATCAACTAGTTGCTATCATTTTTTTCCTGTTTATACTTCTGGTTTACAATTCTGTCTCTTGTTCATCGCTTCCTCTTCAGATTTCGTGTATATTATGACTCTAGCCATGCATCTCTTTCCCACCAAGATCTTCTTATGTTATTAACCCTTTTTGATAGTTTTCATGGTCTCAGGTAGCCTGAATTAATAAATGTTTTGATCTGTATGCAGCAGATAAATTAAACTGATTTTAAAATACAAAGTTATTTCATGTAAGGATTGATCTAGGAAAATATATATGGGCATGAAGATCAGAGGTTTACTACTAATAGCATATAAGCAGGTGAGACTCTCATCATTCAAAAAACCCCAGCATTTTTGTCTGGCTATAATAGGGGCTTCTAACTGGGTGTTAAAACCATGACAAATCTCTAAATAAAATGTTCTTAAAATATTGCAATGTATACACAAAAATCATAACTAAAAATCGCTAAACACCTACTGGATTCTGAGAAAGAAATAAGTGACCATGATTACATATGGAACAATGAAACAGAAAGCTCTGTAAAATGAAGAATAGGAAAAAATCAGGTGAAAAATCCTGGACTATATTCCAATTTTTCTAAGAGAAGCACTTTGCAACTTTGCATTGCTATAACCTCACCACATATTGAGAGAGGGCCAATGGGTCTTTGAGACAGATACATGCTGCAGTCTGGAGATAGAAGTACAACTTCAACTTGCCACTAGTAAGGGAAGAAATGAAAGTTCTGCCTCAAGATAAGCACAGTCAATTTGCAAAAATTTAGAAGGTAATGTGAAATCACGGACAAATTGGACTATTTCTTGTTGACAGCAGCCTTGGCAGAGAGTCATGGAAATTATAGATATTCAGGTTGTGCTTCTGTTGAATTTATCCACAATTTCTCAGTTTAACAGAAAGCAATGGTACAAATAACTTAGAAAGCATTCTATCACGGAGGATGTAAACTCATAACGCAGTCCCCATAGATTGCAATTTCAGAAATGGGCCTTGTGAACAATTCATAGAGAAAGGACATTCAAAATGATGTTTAAGTCTCTGCAGATTTTCCTTGTAAGTGAGACAGACCTTCTCTGATCACCCTGTCTAAAATTGAAGCCCCTTACTCCACCTATATGGTCTGCTAGCTCTCATAGCCTCTCTTTCCTGCTATATTTTTTCATTGCATTTACCATTGTTTTATATAATACTTGTTTTACTGATTTATTGTTCATTCTTTCTCCACTAGAATATAATAAGCTCCACGATGGCAAGAATGTCTGTCTTTTTTTCACATATGGTTCCCTTTTTTCCATAAGAGTGTCTTGTACATAGTAAGCACTCAACAAATATTTCTTTAAAGAAAACAAAATTTAAGGATGAAAGAGCAAAGTAAAAGTAAGTGATCCTTTTAGAAGCCAAAGCTTTAAAATTAAATCTCAGGGTTCTTTTTTTTTTATTTTTTTCTTTGTGGTCAAGATGTTTTCCTACATAAAACAATATAAAAGCTATGCAGGGGTTGCAAGAATATAAAAATTCTGTTTGAATAGGCAGATGATTAGCACATATTCTGTTCTCTAGAAGAGCGTGATATTTAAAGGTCTTTAAACCACAGAGGAAAAACACATTTTTTTTTACCTTTCTAAACAATGTAGGTTTTGTTTTGGCTTTAGATATGAAGAAAAAGAAAGATGAATAACCTATACAGAGCTCTAAATATGCTGTTTGAATAATGCCTTTAGGCTCTCTTTTTTCTACAGCCCTTATAAAAGTGGCTGAAAGGAAAAAGACTATACTAATAATATTCATAACTAGCATATCTACAAAGTCAACTTATGAAAAAAAAATAGTCCTTAAGAATTACCAAATTGGAATTCCTACTTAAATACCAATATTTCACTTAAGATAGATGCATCTTACATATAGATTTATCTTTCCATGTAGCATGGAACCCAAATGGAACATTTTGCTCCACAAAGATAAGTTCACATGATATATACCATGAAGCAGTAACATACAGGAGAAATTCGGTTTGTTTTTCTTCTATTTTCTTTAAAGTTCTGGCTTACACCAGACATACTGTTTGCTGAGAAATACACAGGGAAGGTCTGCTGTCTGGAATATGACATGACATTATTGATCTACTACCAGTAGAAGTTGCTAATTTCAGGACTCTTAAAAAACTAATTAGTAGACTTTTGCTGCTTTTCTGAAATACAGATTCATTTGTTTACCAACAGTTTGATGTAAATCTACAAATGTCTCCCATGCTCAAAATGAACATTTCTAGAAGTCACCAGTTGTTCTTCCAGCCCTCCCCGACCAGTTACCTTGACCTTCCTCTATCTTCCCCATTTCCGAAATAGCACCTCAAATCTCTTTATTTCTTGCCATCACCACTGTCACATTCTTAGTCCAAGCAGTCACTGATATGACTGCAATGCGAATCCAAAGCCTCTGATTTTCCTCCTACTGCATCCAGCATCAAAGTAAAACCTGGGCCCCCATCTCTGAGCAGTCTCTCTGGTGCTCACGGGGTTCTAGTTACAGAGGCTTCCTTCCTTTCAGCTGCTGGACAGAGCAAAGGGCTCTTCTTCTTCAAGACACCTCACAGGCAGGTGGTTTGCTCTACTGTAGTCCCCTCTAATCTGCGGTTTTGCTACCACAGTTTCAATTACTTGCGGTCAGCCACGATCCAAAAACAGGTGAGTACAATATAATAAGATATTTTAAGAGTGAGAGCGTGTGCAATAGAGAGAGAGAGAGTGAGAGAGAGAGGGAGAGACAGACCACATTCATAAGACTTTTATTACAGCATATTGTCATAATTGTTCTATTTTATTACTGCTCATCTTTTAGGGTGCCTAATTTATAAATTAAACTTTATCTTATGTATATATATATATATATATGAAGAAACATAGTATATACAGGGTTCAGTAATATCAGCAGTTTAAGGCATCCACTGGGCGTTTGGGAAGGTATCTCCCACAGATGGGAGGACTATCATGCTTTGAATATTCTTCTCCTTTCCCACAATCTGAACCACAGATCATCCATTAGTTCTCAGCTGAAACATTATTGCCATAAAAAGGTCTCACCTGCTCTATGACTAAAATTAGGCAACGCTGTGCTATGGTCTAAATGTTTGTGTCTTCCCCAAATTCATATGTTGAAATCGTAACCCCCAAAGTGATGGTATTAGTAGGGCTTTTGGGACGTGATTAGATCGTGAAGGCTGAGCCCACATAAATAGCATTAGTGTTCTTATAAAAGAGGTCCCAGAGAGCTGCCTGGCTCCTTCCATTGTGTGAAGACACAGCTAGAAAGTGCCGTCTATGAGGAAGTGGGCCCTCACCAGACATGGAATCAGTCAATGCCTTGACTTAAACTTTCCAAGTAGTTTGTGAACCATCTGGTTTAGGGTATTTTGCTACACCCTCCCGGATGAACTAAGACATCCTGTTATAATATTTTATATTAGTCTGCACTTTGACATCATAGCACATACACAATCTGTTACCGTATTATTGTATTTGTGACTTAAACTGTTTAATATGAGTATCAAACCTATTTATTAAGGTGGCGTTCTAATCAAGGGAACTGTGTGGAAAAAACTTAAAAAAGCAATTTATGTCTATAAATACAGATTTGCTCACAAGCAATTATGTACCCTTTTTAAGGGCTTCTGATGTGGTATGGAAAGTGTCTGGGGAATTTAGTATTGAAAATGAAACTGGTTCCTAAGAAGAAAAAATCAGATATGTAACAAAACTGAAAGAAAGACAAAAATCATAGCAGCTATACACATAATAAGGGGGAAAGGTAATTTGTATGAATGCTTAAAAGGCAGAGAACGAAATGGTGGTTTTACACTCTAGAGTAAGCCTTCATCTGTTAACCTCTTTGTATGCAGAATGAGATGTCTGAGGCACCCAGGTGGATGTGCTCCACCCAGGGTCCACTGCTGGTTGCCAGACTCATCAGGGGGTCTCACAGGTGACCAGAGTTTGGGAGCAGTCCTTCATGGGTGACTACCTATATCTAGCAGAAAGTAGGAGCCAGCAATGAGTTTTAGCCTAAGACAGATGTCTAAATGTTCACCCATTGCAATTTTGAAGAGATTATGAGAATAAGCAAGAAACTTCCAGGGAATTAGTGAAAAGAAAAGTGTACTTTGGCGCAACTGCTACTGAATAGCTATCACTTTCACCATTGAACTGACTCATTGCTTCACTTGTAATTCAGAAGCATGGAGAAAAAACAAATGATCAGAATTGCTTATGTATTATTTGAACAGTTTTTAATAATGCCATAAATCTCCCAATCACATTCATAATTACTGCACCTATTGGAATGAAAATGGATGATGATGGTTAGTATCAAATGATTAGGTTAAATTTATTCATTTATAGGATATTTTATATAACTACTTCAATTCACCACCCAGTATTTCTAACAGTTAAATATATTCAATAGAAATAGAATATTTAAACATATTATAGTAAAAAAAAGTTAGCTTTTCTGAATAGCTCAAATTTAAAAATGTATTAGCAGATTCTGTTGAAAAGGTAGTAAAGATATTTGTTCCTCAGAATGAGGAAGTAAAAATAACCAACATAGGAAGTTTAAACTGTTTTGGATTTATAAGCAAGGCTACACCACCCCTTTTTCCTATAAATTAACCAGATTACATAAAAACATGGTTTGTGACCAATGAATAAAAACATTTTTTTCCAAGAACAAATAAGGCCATTGGCAAATAAAGAGCTATGACAAGGACAAAATACTTGTATCCAAGATCACAAAGGGTCAATTACTCTAATATATAAAGAACTCTTAAAAATCCAGACAAAGCCCAAACCTTTACAAAATCTGTAAAAGGCACAAATAGACACTTAAGAGGAAAAAAAAGTTTGTGGATGTAGGGAAAAATGTAATGTACAACCTCACTCATAATAAGTGAAATGCAAACTGAATCTACTCTGAGATATCATCTCTTTCTTATCAGATTGCTTTGATCTTGTGGCTTATAGAAATAAGTACCCTCATATATTCCTGCTAGGAGTGCAAAATGGCATGATGCCTGCGGAGATCGATATGGTAACCTCTAATAGCATTATATATATATTTAATTTAACTCAATAATTTAACCTAATAATTGGGTCATTTAAGTCAATATTTCCTTCTCTAGCAATCTACCCCAAAGTAAGAGACATCCTCTCAAATAAAAAAAAAAATACAATACAATACAAAATCATATAATTCAATACAATAAAAATAAATTTTTACAAAGTTTTTCATTGTGGTGTCATTTGTGATTACAGAAGTCTTCTATCTTCTGTGTAAAACAGTATCTGAAAAATCTATATCTATATTAATATAGCAGTGTAGATTTAGATATAAATATAGATAAAGTATAGATATTGCTTATGTTTTCCCAAAGAATTACTAAACAGATAACCCAGAAACTAACAAAAATGTTTACTTACTAATAAATGTGGGTAAAGCATGCTAATAAAAACGTGTGGAAATGTAGGCGTGACTTCTCAGAGTATAGTTTCATATATATATATGTTTTGAACCATGTGCATATATTATATATTTAAAAAATTAAATTCAAAGAAAAAAAAGCGTATGCTAAAAATAAATTCCTGAATTAATCTGTATAACAAATTTGAAACATAACCACACAGAGAAAATAATTATTTCAAATGACTTTGGAACCCAGAACTCTTGATTGTATATAAGTAGGAAAAAGACTACACAAAAAAGAACTGCAAATAAATATTAGTCTTCACTCATTTATTTATTGTAGAAGTATTACTGGTGTTATAAACTCAAAAATATTATAAAAGTAAATATGTTAATGTTATTAGAACAAAGATTTTCAGAGTAAAAGAGAACCGATACAAGTAAGTTCTTGTTATATTTGGATTAGAAATGTCAAATAATTCATGATTTAAACCAATATGCACAAACACACTTCCTAATTTCGTTCGCTCAAAGGACACAGAAGCCATAATACTCCAGTAATAAGTATCACCTGTAGCATCCAGGTATTAGTTTATAAATATCACTCCATCTATTCCCATTAAAAGAACCAGGGCTTTTGGAGAATAGTTGATTCTAGGCTCAACACAGGCAAATTTCAAGGCAAGCCTGGGACAACCGTGACAAAGCACGAGATTACTCAAGACTAATGGAAGCATACCCAAACATCGGAGAAGCTAAAATGAAGGGCTTCCTATAGGAAATTTGGGATAAATTATAAATCAAAAAGAATAATGACTGCAGTTGGTTATAACATACTAAATATAAATTTAAGAGCTCAGAGAGGTAAGCAAGAGAGAGAGAAACATTACTTATTATCACTACTGGAATTGGCTATTGCAACAACTCTTTTCATTGAAAATTGGTAATAAAGAGAAGGAATTAACCATAAAAAAGATTTAGGCATTTGTGTTGCTTTTTTAGGAGACAAAAATGTAGTTCATCTCCAGTTCTTGAGAGTTAGCTTTTAAAAGAATGCCTAATATAGGAGAGAAAACAGAAAAATCATTTTGCAACTCCCAATGAAATAACTGGTTTAAGCAAGAACCATCACTGGATGTTAAATACATTCCATCTATTATTGGGAAATAAAATATTTGCTTATTACTAAAAAATTCCACAAAGTACCTGCTATTTGAAAAACAAAACAAAACTTTCTATATTTAGGTAACTGTAGAGTCACATGCAGTTGTAAGAAATGACACAAAGAAATTCCTATATTCTTCCCCAAGTTTCTCTCCATGGTAACTCTTGCATAACTATAGTACAGTATGAAAACCAGGAAATCGAGATTGATACAATCCACAAACCTCGTTTAAATTTCATTAATTTTTACATATACTTATATGTATTTATGCTAATTTTAATATTAAAAATATACTTTTATAATGCAGAGCTATATCAGTTGCCACCACCCTAACCAAGTGATCAAGCTTTGGATCAGTGACAATGGACAACTTGATATTATATACTCCTAATGTGATGCAACATAGAATCATAGCTAGCCATGTGAAGATCACAGAATCATCTATGATGTATACACATGTAGAAGTCAAACTTGTAAGCTAGAATCTAATTGAGCCTTTAGACTTAACTTCTTCAAGTTTATATCAAAAGAGAACTAATGTAAGACAAGCAATCCAACACATCTAAAATGTGGGCCAGTTTACAAGACAACTGGCCTGGTCTCAGCAAGGAGAAGAAAGGGGGGGGATAAATTGGGGGAAAAGCTGTAAAGAATAGTCAGTTAAAAGATCTAAAGTCACATTAACAGCCAAATGCAATGCATGGATAATCACTGGATCCTGGATTTAGAGATGGAGTTTCATAACCACAACTTTCAAATGTTTCATCAAACACTTGCACATGAGCATTGTATTTGCACACGCACATACATATAAATATAAGCAAAACACAAATAATTGTTGAATCTAGATGTTAGGTGTGGATGTGTTTATTCTTGTAAGTTTTCTGGACTTTTTGAAAACTGTCATAATAAAAAGTTAAAAAAATAAACTTATTAAACATCTAGAAAATACATAAGTAATTACCTTATAATAAAATATTATTATGTAATCTTTGTAAGTTATTTGTGATGGCTAAAAACTATTAGCTGGTGAATAGAAGTTTATTATTCCAATTACTAGCCATTTAAATTTGCTACTATAAATAATACTGCAGCTAACATCTCTGTGCATTAAAAAAGAAACAAAAATATGTTTTCTGGCATGTAATTAAGAGTAATATATACTTCATTTGACTGTCCCATATGTGGGCTGGAAACATAAAAGCAGATATTGTGATACTATGCAAGTATATTATAAATTCATTAATTTATTTCACACTAAATTTTGCTTTCAGATTTACTGTTTTTAGAGAGTTGTAAAAGGTATTATAACGTTTACAGATAGAGAAGAAGGACATTTACATTTAATTAAGTACATTACTTTTTCAACATTGGGAAAGAAAAAATAAAATTATAACTTTTAGAAGGAAAAAAAAACTATGTAAGGGAGGCTTAATAGATGTGTCTGGCAGAGATAATGCCATTCTGGGAATCTTTCATTATCTTATCACAAGAGCTGACACAAGCTGGTTTTTGGTATATAAATGTTAGGGGGAAACCTGTTCAAAGCAACCATGAGAATATACTTTTTCACTAAGACAGTCATGAATGTCTGCAACGATTTTACAGGCAGGATTTTCAGGGCTCATCAATCCAAGATTGACCAGATGTAATTCTGAGAGAAATGATGCAGCAGCACATCTCAATAGGTCAAATCATTTTAACTACTGTCTGCATTTTCGAAAAAATGTGCAAAATATAGACTCGTTATAGATAGGAGAGGAAGGAAGTAACATATTAACAAGTGATTCTTCCAAATCAGTTCTAAATTCACAATTCTGAAATTTAATGTCATTAACTATTTTCAAGGAAGAATCTGTCACAATGACAGTGTGGATTTAGAATTGCAAACTATCCTAACACGTAAAATGTATATTCGTGTTTCAAAGAAAAGGTGAGTTGACATTTTCAGAATATTTTGTTTACTAGTGACAAATTTATGTGACAACTTTTGTAGCCTCCAAATGTTCAAAAAAATATTTTGTTTTTAGATTAATTTGTATGAGAAAACGTGGACAGCAAAGGGTTAAATGATGTGCTACATTTATCGATCATTTTTATTAAATAGTATGTATTAAATCCTAATACAGAGAATACTAATTTTTCAAACTTAAAAATTCATAATCACTCATGAATAATGTAACATATAACAAATACTCATTTTTTTGTCCAATTTTTTTACATAAATAATCATGAATGGTAAAGAAGTGTTTCTACACCAAAAGTGTGGTTTATTCAGCCCTAATATACAAAGACCCGAGGAGTAAGGAAAAGATGGATGTGTATCGACAATGTTGTCTTTTTAGGTTCTTATGTCTTTTTTCCTGTTTCTCCTTGAATCTACTCTTGTTCGGAAACAACATAGTGATAGCTGCAATGTAGAAAAGAACAATTTATTAAAAGTCCATACTGATACACTGCAATTAGGACAAGAGTCACAGACTCCAGATGAGAATGCATTGCTCATTAAGACTGTATGATGTTTTGCTTTTTGTTTCCCTTCGTTGAGAGCAGAAAGAAGATCATGAATGCTGGCAGGGTGATCTAAATTTCAATTCACTCTCATACTGTATTTTTATAAGTGTTGCAAACATGTAACGGGTTGCATTCCTTTCACTGCACTAAGCGTTCTGGATGCAAAAATATGAACTCATATTTAAGAGTGTACATTCAGGCTAGAGAGGAGGAGAGAGGCAAACAACTCACTTCAAATGCTGTGTAAAATTATTGCTGCCTCTATAAAATGGGAACTACCCTACAGTGAATACAATGAACAGGAAAACAGCTGCATCATTAGCACACCTATCAAGAATTACCATCCCTTTATTTTTTAACTGGAGAAAGATGTCTCATACACAATAAAATCTATGTTCTTGCTGAATAAAGCACAGGGCTATTTTACCCAAGGTACTTAGGGCAGTGCATTCAACTTGGTTTTTAACTACTCAGTCTAAAGTTGTCTTTTCAATCTTTTTCTATCCAAGCATCATCATGCTTTATTTCCCTCATAATATCTATTGTCCTCTGAATTTACCTTGTTTATTTGTTCACCTGTTTCTCCTCAGAGCATACACCTCATCAATCTTATTAAAACACAACCCCTTAGCCTTGGAACAGCACTATTTGAGGAATGAATGTTCAAAGATGGGAAGAGAAAAATGGAGATAGCGAGAGACAGACCAGCAAATCTATTGTTTGGCCTGGAATTTATGGAAACTGACTAGGCAATATTTCATTTGAGCATCCTCACTGAAGTTCCTCCTAGGCCCTCTTTCCTGCTTCTCTCATCCCAAGTCTACCAGCCTACTTAGACCACTGGATGGAAATTATCCATTTGCCTGTGTGACTTGACACGTTATACTCTTTCCTATGATCATCATTATCATTCTTTGCTTTCTTGGTTTTTTACCTTCTTTTCTTATTTTTCAAAGACCCAATCGGCCTCCACCTATGACAGGAATACTTACTTGCAACTCTACCTCTTGTTCCCCAAAGACTCTTTATCCCTTAGCTGACCTGGCCACTTGTTCCAAAGCATCTGGTAGCTCGAGTAATACTGGCCAATGTGCCATGACACTGGCATGCTGGGGAGGGTGGGAAAGGGAGAAGTGTCATGATATGACATAGGAAGAATCAAAGGGTTGAGCTAGAGCTAGGGAGTATATTTTCAGCTTGGTCTTCAATCAGACACATTCTTTATCCAAAGACTTCACCATACTGCACAAGAAGAAATTCACGGGGCTGAAAGAAGAGTAGGTGGCCAGCAATAAGAATAATATATTGAACAGAAATAAAGAGCTATTAATAGACTCCACTTAAAAGTCTCTGAGTAAGTTCAGAAGACCAAAGGGGAGGGAGGCAGGCAGAGGGGTGCCCAGGAGAGATTGGGCCATAGGGAAAGACTTTTTTTTTCCTTTCAAAGGTACATAAAGTTGTCAACAACTTAAGTATTCTTGTGGAATCAGGGATTTGCTCCTAAGAGATGGGGCAGAGAATTCCCAAGAAATTACAAAGCAAAAAACCCTGAAAGATCCCTAAGTGACTTTGTTTCAGAGTTCAGGAGCAGTTGTTGCCATAACAGGAGAGACTGCTCCTCATTACCATTACTTAATTGCTTTATGCTAATATGCTCTTGAAAACATTCCTTCTGTTGCCACTGTTGGACTGTGGTTTATTTACTTAAATACAGAGTTCAAGAGGTAACTGCCCTTTTTTACACTCAAAGTCCTCAACAAACAACTTGGTGTACAGTAAGATGGTGATGAAGTTCTAACTCAGTCCTAAGGGAAGTCAGATGATCGCAATCATTAGATAATGGAAAGCACCCTGCTACTGGTTCATTTCTATCAGGTGAAACAAAAAAGTCTTTATCCACTCTCTTCTCACTGTTCAAGAAAAAAAAAATAGAGAAACTACTGAAAAATAAAAATAAATCATTAAGTTTCTTAATCGTTCAGCCAAATGATGAAGCCTTGAGCAATTACATTGATGTGATCAAATAATTTTTGAAAATTATTCTGAGCAACTAGGAATCTAAAGACAGAAGACAAATTAAATAAATTTGGTGCATAACATTTGAAGCTGAGCACAGTACCAGAGTCATTTCAGCATAAAATAGATGTTATATGTCTCTTTCACTTGGGTGGAAGAGTCATAAAGTAAGAGAAATTTCAGAAGTCTCTAAAGGTAAGGAAGGATCATGCTATCGGAGCTTTCACAGGAAGACTTTAAGGAAGTTGTAGAAAAGGCACTTAACACACATCACACAGAAAGAAAACATATTCTATGCCTCATCAGGCTAAGAGTGATGGTGAGCAGGAGAGGACAGTCTTAAATAAGATTTGATGACTTGGAGGAGTTCAAGCAGCATGTGGTGGGGATGCATGTTCTAAGAGGGTGGAGTGGTAACTAACGAGAAAGAGTGGCAACCCTAGAAGCAACTGCACACATTGTGACAGGAAATGGAAAGGCAGCAGCTTGATGGGCTACCCAATAATATGATCAACAAAGCAGAATGTATCTAAGAAAATGGGAAATGAAGGATGAAAAGGAGGAAATGAAGTAAAAATACATGTCGGATTAGAAGGGTTTGACAGGCCGGGTAGCATTGTGCTATGTCTAAGGGGTTATGTTCACTTGAGTTAATACAGAAAGCACTAAGGATTTCAGGAGGGAAGTTCTCTACTGCAGTGACTGGAGAAAAGAAAGCACTTGAGTCCGGGAAAGTAGCAAGTGCTAAATAATCAAACTCACACATCCCAGAGTGAGCATACCAAGTAGAACAAAGCAATTTTGCAGATAATAAAAAATCAGTCAAATTAGGCTCCAGGTGTTAGAAAAGGTGGGGTTTGTGCAACACAGTTATATGGATAGGAAGATTCCTCCTTGGTCAATTACATTTATTTCAGATGCTAAACTGTACTCATTTACAGCCTTTCTGTTGGAGTGTCGGAGGATACAGTTGAAAGTTCAAATGTAATTGAGACTATGTAATCCTGTCTGTATTTCTTCATGAGGAGTCAAGTGCACATGGAAGTGAGGCCAGGACACCAACTCATTTAGTTGAACAAATTAGTTGTTCTTCCTATCTTCTGCTTATATCAAAAGGAAGACATATTCCCATTTTTTTTTGGAGAGTTTCAGAATTTTTCAACTTCTCTTGATTTTTATTGTGGGGTAAAAAAGAAGATGCAATTGTAATTAGTTTATAGATATCATGAATATAGATGAATCTTACATTATGCCACACATCTACTCCTGAAAAGTTGCTTATTGATTATTGTGTAAAGTAAATAGTATTTTGATTGAACTAAAAGGGATTGATATTTAAAGGAATGATATTAAAGAAACTAATCACTTTAATTTTATAATTACTCTTTCTATGCAACATTAAACAATATAAAAACTATTTTGTACTGAAATGATGTTTTTAATGTTAGACATGGCTCAGGGTTTTTTGTTAGTTTGTTAGTTTTTGTACCAGGCTACATTTAAGCCATTATTTTCAGAAGAGAAAACTGAGTTAGTGAGTTATCTTGTGCATAAAGTGGGTGAGTTGGTGATACACGATCTATCCAGCTCAGTTTTCCTCTGACCAGTGCTCAAATTCATTAGCAAAAATTATTAATTATATGACAATTTAAAAAACTACTTTTATGTCACTGATTACAACTCAAAGTGCATCTACATCATATATATGTTAGAAAGCTTTACAAATTTACATTATTTTATTCAATTCTATTCAATTCCAAAGCTGAACAATGAAAAAAATAAAATAAAAAAGGACCTGAGTAATATTGAAATACCTTTAGTGGTCTGAATATGTCTCATGTGAACCAATTTATACAAAATTAACATTGTTATTAAATAGCATTCTCACCGATACAAGAATATATATCTGAGTTCAATCTGCCAAGCTAGACTATCAAAAGTAATCAATATTGTGTCTGGAAAATCTTAGAAATAGGAAAGCCTTTTCTTCTTCTTTTCTATTGATCTTCCAAAATGCATTCTTCACTTACAGTAACTTCATTTTGGGGCTCAGTGAACATTATGTATTTTCATAGCTGTTTTCTGCAGTTTTTTTTTAAGATTAGTTGTAAGCAGTCATTATAATTAAGCATGACAATTATTTGCATAATTAAAAAATCATATTTTTTTTCTATTATCTGTGACTAATAAAGAATATAGATCATCTATTGCTTTGGAATATTTTAATACTATCATTCATTCTTGGTAAATACTTTTTTAATACAAGACCAATAATACCTACTTTTTCCCCAAAATTCTTACAGATTTTTCTTCCTTAATTGGATACTGTCATAACTATTTCTTTCTAGTCAGAAATAGTAGAAATTGTGACTGTGAACACAAAACACGTCAAGAGAACAGAGGCTAATGCTCTTCAATTTAATAGCTTTCTGTGTATTGTTCTGGTTCAATTCTTCCTAGTGTAGAGAGTGACACCATTACCTCCAAAGCCACAGAGGGGAGAAAACGATTTCAGCCTGTGCCGAAGGAAAAACAAATGAGAAAGTAGAGTGGTAGAAATATGACTAATTCATTTGTGAACATACACACTAGAGGAGCTCTCTCACCACATATCTCAACCCTTAGCTTCTATCACATTGCCCTGTTTAATTTTCACCTTTGCATTTGTTGATGCCTTAAATAATTATGTATATTTATTTGATTTTTTTATTGTCCTCTGCTTTTGTCAAATAAAGCTTGTTGTAGGTGAGGGATTTTGTGGTGCTCACTGTGGTATCCCCAAATCCTAAAAGTCTTCTAGGCAAAGGCAGACACCTTATAAATATATATTACATGAATAAATCAATGAATGCATTAAACAAGAAATGGAGATTAAAGCTATTCACACTGGAAATATATATTTTTTGAAACTGAAAGGCATTTTTAAAAGTAAATACATTTTTTCTCTTTCCCAATTTATCTTTGCTATTAATAGTTACCAAATAGTATATCTCAAATGTAGTAACTATAAAGTTATACACTGTACATTTAAGTTTACCTTTATGAAAGTCAAAAAGTTAGCCTATAATAGATGAGACTGACCATCTATGGCAGTAAGATACTCAAGTGATAGTGGTTATCTCCTGGTGAGAGTGAGGATGCATGCAAATTTACTGAAGAAGGACAAGGGTATTTAAGTGTCAGGTTCTAAATATTCTGAAGAAATCCAGTATAAATGGAGGTTTTTAAAATGGGCAATTTAGAGTGTATATTGTTTAGAAAAAAAGGGTACAAAAGCAGATTTTGGTCAGTGGCACGTTAGTGCTAACCAGAGGAATGTATATTCTGAAAATTGAACATATGTAAACATGTACAACTTCAACAGCATGTTAGCAATAACATTGGGAGGGTCAGGCTATCGAAAAATGATGGCTCTAGGGATGCCATTAAGATTGTGTAACTGCTTCAGAGGCAGCCTTCTGATTATAATGTAGCTTACAATGCAGAATCTTCTTGAGCATAAATAGTTCATATTTTTCATAATAATTATAATTCTCCCTATAAATTGATAAGTTGCCATTTTAGCTCATGCATCAACCAGTCTTTTGTGATTTTGGTTTGACTGATTCCTTATAAGCCTGAATCACTGAGGCAGCCTTGCCCATAAACCCAAAGACCAGATCTTGCAACACTGACTCCAACTAGTGAATAAGAGCCACCTGGCCTCCTTCCCGGCCACTTTTAACATCTTAAGGTATAAAGCAATTTTGATTTACATTACATTAATGTTCTTTCGCATCTAGATTTTGGTTGTTCTTTTTACTTTTTTATAAATAAAATTTAATACAAATGTCTTCTTAAAAGTTAAGAAAATAATCACACAAAAAATTGTTGACATTTTAAAATTAAGCCACAACTAGCAAAGGAGATCATTTTAGACCTTACTGGGAAAGGCAGATTAGATATGCTCAGGTATTATGCCTTGATTCAGGATGTCTAAGTTACAGTCAAGCGTAAAACACAACCTTAAATGGTATTTCCCCCCTTTATTTTCATGTATACACTTGTGATTTCAATGACACTATAAATGTTTCATGTTTGAAATGCGTAATTAAAGAACTTTAAAAAACAATCTCTACAGGCTATATCAGAGTTGGCCCAAAACCCACATTGAATTCTCTCACATTAATATGAAGTGCCCTAACATTTATTTAGTATAAGGCAAGTCTGTCTTGGGGTTTGACCAGGGTGGAGTATATTACTGGAAATAACAGAAAGAACTCTTTATTTCACATATAACATAAACACATACTGTGGTTTGGGGGGAAGTGCGATAGTGTATTTTTAATGTGGGATCCATTTCTTTTTTCCCAAACATGCTTTAGCTCTAAAATAACTATTTTATGGTGGTTTCTTCTACATAAACCAACAGAATCCTAGAATATAACAGATAAATGCTAGATAACCACTCATTCTACTGAGAAATATTATTACTATCTAATTTACTGAGATCATTTTTGTGTTATTGGTAATTTGTAGACTCATTTATAAAGAAATTATAATTATCTGAAATTATTGACAGAAGTCAGAAGAGTGAAACAAACACAATTGAGTAATGACATTGTTAAATGATTTTTAAATTAACATTTTAATGCCATATAAGATGGGCTATTGTTTCATTTTAAAAATCATTTAGTGACCAAAATTGTAAAACATAAGGTACACAAAGGAAATAGTGTATTTCTCTCTTGTGCTACATTCTGACCATTTTTTAGTTTATGATGCACACATCCAGGGTTGAAAAAGCCTCTTTATTTTTATAATTTATTTTGCAAAATATTTTTGATATTGCAATACACAGCTCTCAAGGAAATGAAAGAGGCAGATGTACACCAGCAACACACCTCAAAAGAGGTTATGTCTTTGTTTCCTCCACCTAACACTTCAAAAACACAATTTCAAACTGAAATGTCAGCAGTAGGAAAGTTTGTCCAGTTTCTTTCCAGGTCTCATGAAAAACTGTTAGTCCCTTGTACTGCAGTTAATAGGTTTTACTTGGTGTGTTATGCAAAACCTCTCTATGCGCCAACATGAAAAAGGCCTTTAAAGGAATGTCAGCAGCTTCAGAAACTGCTTGTCAAAAGGATTTCAGTTTTCTTTCTTTGGCCTTCCTAACCACGTTCAAAGGCTTATTTCATTCATGGTAGTTTCCATATTATTAATGCATATAGCTTGCAACTGTAATTCAGGGTGGGCCGCATAGTTACAAAATTATAGACAGGGTTGATTAGGTATAAAAATAAAAGGCACAGCTCCACAGATTTTACAGTACATTAGTATTTTACTACTGGCAATGCTTAGTGGTATGGAGGAAAAGAAGGCAACAATTTGCTAAAAGGCATTTTAAAAAATCTCTATTAATTTTGCCTTGAAAATTGACTTAAATTTTTGCAAGTTTATTATTATTATAACTACAGATAGACTAAAATGTCCAGAGGGTTTTTTTATTATTATTATTATTATTTTCTCACTAGCAACCTAAATCAAAATAGAATACCGATTAAGAGCCTAGGGTTCTGGTTTTGACTCTGGCATCTGGCTTTGGTCTTCTGTGCACTGGGGCAAGTTGAATACCTCTTAGGCCTTAGTTCTCCATACACTGGAGAAGGGATATCTGAATGCTTCTTTCAGCTTAGGCATAAAGTTGTACTGAAATTGGGGGAGTTGACAAGTTTCTAACTCTGCTAAAACCTACTAGAAAATTCACAAGGTGCACATATCCTATTTATAAATATTTGAAAGATGAACAACACTTGATTAACTAATGAATATTGTTTCATAAGGTGATTTTCTGCTCTCATAAATAGGACACTTTGAATTGAGTATAGCTGTTAAACTTGAATCTATGCCTGATTATCTAATGATCCTAAGACAATATAAGGGTGTTCCCGAAATTATCTTCCTGAATAACCTTGTCAAGTTATTAGCTGAACATTCAAATGACTTCCCAAATCACTGATTATCTAGAATTCATTCATTTCATAAATACCTATTTTCCATCTCCAAAAGGTAGGTGCTATGCTAGGCTTTGGAAATGGAGGGGTAAATAAGAGGGTGGTATAAGAAAGCCAACAGGAATTTCTTCGAGCTTTAAGCAAACAACAACTTTTTACTATTTGTACATCATAACGTTTTGAAACACCAAATAATGCCATTTCTGAAATATCGGTGAAGGAAAAAATAGTCAAAATGTTGTCCGTTTACATTGTTGTACAACATTCCTTGTATATAATTCCTTATTCACAGTCTAAAATCCAGACTGCTTGAAAAAAGAAAGTTTTTTTTTTTTATTTCAGTACACCCTTGGCAAACAACATGACATTAATTATGTGAGGATTTAGAAACTGCTTACTCAGGTTATTGGGAATATTTCTAAGTTTCACTTAAGAAATATTAATGGGTTTGATTATGTTTGCTTCCCTAGATCCTATTGGGGTATTATGAAAGGAATGCTTAATACATTGAATACTATGCTGAAACAAACAAAAACTTCTGATTTTTGAAATAAAAACCAGCTGGCTTCAAGAGTTTTAGATAATAGATTTGTGGACCTGGGATCATCTCTTTAAAAATAATTGTAGAAAACTTTAAAAAAAGTTTTTTACTTGGTCACAGTGTCTTAAAATAAAATCAGCACTTCAGTGTCCCTATTTCAAATTCAAATGCTGATGGCAATGGCATTATTTTGAACAAAATTGAGAATTTCATTTCCTGCTTCCTTGATTCTTCAAAAGATCATCACTATTTTTGTTTTTTGTCTTTTGGTGTTTTAAAAATAGGCAAGAGAAATTAAAAAAAATAGAAATTTAAGTTCTTGGTCTTTCTTCTGAGGCCTTAGGTATATAATTTACTACTCAACTGAGTGTTATGTATGTCCAGAGAGAGCCCCTGTCAGGAAGATTGATTAGAGGCCTTCCCAATTGGCCATGTGGAGACTGATGAAATTCATAAAATATGCAACACTCATGTGGAAGTCACACCTTCTTCTAGCAAATATTGTCTAAATATGGAGCTATAAGAGTGTGGTTTTTTTTTAAGATCTCATTCATCATTAGAAACATGAGAAAACATTTTACAATTATAAATTATAACATTGAAAACACTAGAAAGGACAATATTTATTATATCCAGTAGAGAGATTTCCCTCAATCTTTGAAATTTGAGTATATGTCCTCTGCAGTGACAATTTCATTGAGAAGGAAGATATTGAGAAGGAAAATCTGTTTTCCTAATGTTGGTTTTAATTCTACTTCTGCACATACAGAGAATGGGTCCCTTCACACTACAGATTTTTAAATATTTGAAGTCACTTACAATAGTCTTTTTAGTAATCTTGTTACCGAAAGTTGGGTACTTGTCCCCAAGGCCACATTACAAGTGGTTTGTGGAGATGGAAAGGGAGGTTTCTTAATTTGCTGGCAAATGAGGTGTAGGGCAGACTTGCACCTTAAAGTACTACAGTCCTAACTATAAGCAGAAATACAAAGCTTTTAAAAGTGGTGTTTCAGTTTCAGGCTATTTTAACTATAGTAGATTGTCCTGATGGAGCCCATCTCTGGCTGAGACAATCTCATGACTTCTGCCCAAGCAATTCCATTGAGCCATCTCCTGTGGAACAGTGAACAAAAGACACTCCCCTAGCCCTCTGATTACTGGCGCCAGGCAAGAATACAGGTTTTAATTCTCAAAAAGAGTGGAGGAAGTTTTAAAGAGACAGCTTGTAAAATATTTTGCCCATTTTCATGCCATTCCCTCTGTTATAATCTCTGTTGGAAAGTCACTCCTTTTATGTTTTTCTGGCATGAGTTTTTATCATATATAATATGATAAAATTAATCAGATAAAATGCTTTATAATTTCAGGTTAAAATTAAATTTGTAGGAAAAAATAATTTATTTTTAAGTTAAATCAGCATGCGAACTATATTAATCCTCAATAGACCTTTTCTATATGTAGATTCATGCTACTCAACAATTTTTTAAAAATAGAAATAGAGAAAGACTAGGACTTGGGAAATGGGACCTCCCCACCTCAACTCAGTCCTCCAACCTGTAAATGAGAATCAATTATAAAGAAATTCATAAATCAGTTTGTTAAAAAATTACAAAATGATTCAGATTCAAGGAGACATCACTAGAAAAAAAGATAATATGTTAAAAATATATTTAATTTTTCAAAAAGTAAGTTTTAAAATGACGAATGTCAAACTGTTACTGAATTGGTTAAAGGCACAGTCCCCCAGGTTGCCAAGTCTGCCCTAGACTTCTGACATCAATAGCAAAGAGTTAAATTCCAACACAAACTTAGAGAGGAGAGTTTACATAAGACCACCCTTACTCTGTCACCAACTGTAAGTGTGAGGGACTCCCAAAACCACTTTCAGATTTTATAATTTGCTAGAAGGACTCAAAAAAATCACTGAAAATTATCATACTCACGTTTTCTTACAGGGAAAGAATACAGATAAAATGCCAGCCAGAGGAAGAGATTCATTGGACTGAGTCTGAGAAGCTGCTATTGTCCTTAGGATACATTACTATCCTGGTATCAATGTTTGACAGTATCCATCGGGTGTTCCCAACCAGGGATACTCAGCTGAATTTTGGTGTCTGGATTTTTTTATTGTGTATTCACTATGTAGGCATAATTGATTGATTGCTCATGTGGTAGACTCAGTCTCTAGGTGAACTTATACCATGTGATCCACCCTAAATCATACGGTTGGGATTTCTGGTGTGGCCAGTACATACCCTAAGAGTATCAGGTATGACTATCTCCCCACTAAGAACCAGTGTGGCCTAAACAAAGACACTTGTATCAGGTTTGATGCAGATTACCTCCATAAATTTGAGGGCAAAGGCCAGACCTCATTTTGGACAATCCGATTCTTTACAATACAGCAAATATATATTCAAGGGTAAAGAATGTTATCACAGATTAAAAGAATAACTGAAATCAAACACTTAGTTGGAAATGTTTAACACTCACTGGCTTTTAAGATGAGGAACACAAAGCAGAAAACAAATTTAGTGTCCAGTATCAAGATGACCCAACTCTGGTCTGACACTTGTAAAAGCAAATCAAAGTATAATATTATGAAAATTAATTCTACAAGTATACAATAAAAGCAAAAGGAATTTTAAAAGTTTATCAAAATGTAAAGAAAATTATAATTGAACTTATGAAAATTTTTATATGTTGATGGAATTATATGATCATTATTTTATTCTCATTCTATTAATAATATAGATGAATATAAAGAATGAATTCTTTACCTATACCACCATAACTATAAGCAAAATAAATTTTCCTAATTGTTATATCGATTATTTTTTCTTAGAAATAAGTGATAAACTGAAAGAGGTGATATATTCATAAAAAATTATTTTTACAAAATCTAACTTGTGGAAAAATTCACAATATTCAAACTTTATGTATATGTTCTAAAAACAATATAAGAAGTAATTTTTCCCTATGAGAAACAGAATTGTTTAAATAAAAGCCAAAAGAATGAGGAACATGGTCAATATTTTAAATTTTTATTGAAATTTTACTTCCCAGCCTTGATTAAAATTTGTCATAATTTTCAGGCTTCATATCACTTCTGATAACTATTATTTGTCAACTTCATTCACTAGAAATTTATACATTTTAAGACAGCTAGAATCTCCAATATAACATATACTAACTTAATGAAATTTAAAACTATAAAATTGACATAGAGTTTTTATACATTAAAAAAATTCACTTTAAAATTTATGCCAATGATGACATCAGTTCAGCCATTTTTAAACATTCCAATGTTTTCATGTATTTTGCCTCATTGTGAGATGGGTGACACATGTATTATTTGCTCGATTTGATGTATGAGAAATTTATAGTTCAATAACTGAAATTCTCACGAAGGTAAAAATATCCTGGTACTAAAAGTTATGTTTCCTGATTTTTAGTCCAGATTTCTTTTCTACAGAATATGTTGTTTCACATATAACAAAACAAAACAAAACAAAACAGGGACAGCTCGTTGTTAGTCCAAGCATCTCTTCCTCAGAAAAGCCTCCCTTGATTTTAATGACCAGGTTTTAAAAATAAAGATAAAATAACAATTTATATGCTCTTATTACACCACCACCCTACCTTCTTTTCTTTGCACTCAATACAGTTGTAATTTCACTTGTCTTCCGATTAGTTGATTAACGTCTATTTGTCCCACTGGACAGAAAGCTCTTTAGGGGCATAGTACGGAAGTAGTTAAAAAGATTCTTACTGTACAGCTGAAAAAACTCAAGTTCAACTGTGGAGTCCTGGTTGTGCAAGCGTCCAAGGCTTAGGCTTTTTTGTTTTTACCATAAGCTGGTCTATTTTCTTAAACACAACAAGGCCTTAATGAGGATTCATCAAATAAACAGATAAACTGAATATCACTATATATCACTATTTGCCATATATTATCCCATATACTAATTCCTACATCATATATTTACCCAAGAAAAACAAAGCAAAACAACATGTCCCATATATACCCAATAGGGGGTTGGAAAATTATCCTTACATGTATATTTAGTAAATTATATGATTTTTCCCCAAGTCTTCATATCTCTAATCACAAAATTTATTTTTAACCCTCTCCTGATCCTTCGTTTATGTGAGCAGTAGAGAAAACAGATTGATATACATATATATACAACAAAGACATTTTAACAAATGTATAATAGTATATGAAAAAGTTTTAGGAATCAGGCTTCAGAATTTTTTTTCTCTCTCATAAAAACTGGAAATTCAGTTACTTAGAAAAAGCTGTCTCTATTCCAAGGGATTTCAGGTTTATGGAGTGGGAGGTTTGTGTGTCAGTGGCACATGAATGGCCAGCTATTACATCAGCACATCAGCTCCTCTGGGCTTCAGCGCAAGGATATAAATGGTCTTTGTTTGCCTAATGATCTGTCCAGCAACTACTACAAAGAACAGCCCTTCAGAAGTACACAACGCAGCCTCATGAATGCAGAGACTCAGCAACTGCTGCAGGTGAGGGGCAAAGAGCCCTGGTTTAACAACAGCCTCACTTAATTCTCCATCAAAATGTTTCCTTTCCTTTGATCGTGCAGATTAAGAATATGATGCACCATTCCTCTGAATGAAGTTTCAGTAAATAATATTTGTACAGATATTGGGAAAACAATACAACTTCCCCTTACAGAAGTCTCAATATTCTGGTATTTCTCAGCCAATTACAGTTCTCCCTTGCTGTCTGGTCATCTCTGATTCTCTTCACAATTTCAGCTCCCACATTTGAAGATAAATCCCATTTTTAAAAAACCTAGTCTTTCAGTGTCTGGTGACCTATTCATAGAATTACAATTCTTAGAGTGGCTCTTTTGTCCAGTTCCCCAAATTCCCGTTTTACTAGTTGTCTTCAGTCTTACCTTTTAGGAATGGCTTTCTGTTTGCTCTTACCAGTTCCAATCCTGAGAATTCATTTTTGCTCCACACTTCTTATTAGCTCATTCCCCGATATTCTGATCCCACCTAGTCACTCGTAACTTATTTCTGCTGACCAAGTAACCTGGCCAGCGGAATAAAGTTTCAAGTCTTCAACATGGTGTATGAGATCCTTCATAAAGTTGTCCTGCTGTAACTTTCCAGCCTTCTCAGTTTCCATGCCTGAATTTCTATAGCTCCTATGTTAGCTTCCCACTCTACCATACTCTTTCTCTCCTCCAGTCTTTACTAACTTTGCATCTGCATGTGCAGATGACATAACCTCCACAAGATCTCTTTCCCAGTGTATGTGGCCCTCCCACGTGCTCCCTCAGCACTTTAAGCATGGGCCTATTACAGAACATCACAATGCACTGTGATGAATGAGTTACTCGCTACTCCTCTGCTAAACTATTATCTCTTTGAGGGAAAGAACAAGGAGTGGCCCGGTCATCATTTTATTCCCAATGTCTAGCTATGACTTGGCAGCCAGCCAAAACTTTCTTAAAGAATAAAAAAGACTCAAGGGGGTACATTTGTACCCCCATAATATGCTGAAATTAAAAAAAATAGCATTCACACACAAAAAAGAATGAATAAATGATTATAGTAGTTATAAATTTCTTGAGAGCAAAGGATGTCACAGACTCCCTTGCAATCATTTTAAGGTTAAATACAGAGCTTTGAGCAACAAGAGTAGTAGGCTACGAACCCATATGACATGTTACCGTACTCAATACTATAGACAATTATAACACAATGGTAAATATTTGTATATCTAAACATACCTAAACATAGAAAAGACACAATAAAAATATGGCATAAAAGATAAAAAGTAGTACACCTGTATAGAGCTCTTACCATGAACGGAGCTTGCAGGACTGGAAGTTATTCTGGGTGACTCAGTGAGCGAGTGGTGAGTGAATGTGAAGGCCTGCAATGTTACTGTACACTATTTAGACTATATAAACACTATAAATTTAATCTACACTAAATTTGTAAAAAAAATTAATTACTAATAAATTAACCTTAGGCTAATGTTTAACTATTTTACTTTATAAACTTTTAAATGCATTTCTCAGAATGCATCCCTGTTGTTAGACAACTTGTGACTATTATTATTTGCTATACTACTATCATATTACTGGATAATTTGGGTTTGCTTGCAAAATTTTTCCTAGTGACAAAAAAACTATAATAAATATCATTGTTTGTTTTAGTTTTAACTTTATCACTTTCTGGATTAAAGGTGATCCCATTAATTGGGTGAACCCCATGGATTATCATGAATGGGGTTACTAATGCAGAAACCATGCACATTTTTCCTGTTTGTTGTATACTATTGGCATAGTTTAAACTTGAAATCATGTTTTTAATCTTATTTATTTGCTATTAACACTATCTTGAGGTTCTTTAAAGTAGTTACATAAACAAACAAAATATAATGCTCTGAATCTACAAAGTGTAATAGCATAAGAAGCACTGTGATGGAAACAGAACAATTTAAGACTATATGTCAAAAAAATAAGGTCTACAGAAAATTGCATGCCCTGTCATCTCCTTGTCACTTTTTCTCATTCCTGTGGAGGGTAAAGGGGTCAATTTAAGAAAATGCTTTTCAAATTCCCACAATCATTCTTGTTTTTAAGGTGAAGATCCTAATTCTAGAGGTCTATAATGGAGTTTCAATGAACGCGAGCAATAGTGTATTAGACAATAGAAGGATAAAATTACAGATTGATCCTTAAAATAAATCTTTCCCATTAAAGACAACACTAAAAAACTCCCACATTTTCCCTTATTAAACGTTCAGTGAAAAACAAAACAAACACCCATGACAAAAAATAGTAAAAATCTTTAATTTCATCATCCAGAGGTATTGTTCTTAACTTGTTCTGAACATAAAAGTATTAATCTTTTTATAATTTTTATGTATGGGTATATTTGTATATATGTAAATACATAAACACATATGTATATATTTGTGTGTGTATATATATTTATTTTATATAGATATGTACTTACAGCTACATATCATTATAATCACCCAAGTGCAGGTTTCACTTTCATTCCTGTCTTTGACCACATTCTTCTTCACCTCAGGGGCATCCACTGTTTTCAGGTACTTGTGTCCTTTTCAAGGATAGTCTATGTATGTATCTGGGTATGAATGTGTGTATGTACCCCAACTTTTCTTTCTAAAATAACACAGTTTAAAAATTGTTCTGTACCTCACTTTAAAAAAATGTATCTTGGAGAGTCACTTCATTTTTAAAGATAGCTACATTGCATTACCTTGGGTAGGATATAGTTCAATGTCTAACGCCAATTCCCTCTTGCAGGACATTTGGATTGTTACCAGTTTTTAATCACCGTAAACAATGCTGAAATGACTATTCACATACACAGCCTTTGAGTAATTTTGAGAGTGAGTCTTCCAAAAAATTTTCCTAGGCAAAGATTTCTGGTGATCAAACATTTTCCCCAAAAGGTGGTAAAAATGTACATTCATATTAACAATATGACAGTTTTAGTTCCCCACATTCTTGCAAATGTAGCATATTATTATCCTTTTGATCTCTGTCAGGATGATGGATAAAAATAATATCTCACTGTATTTTTTATTTGAACTTACTTTTATGAGTGTCTGAGTAACTTATTCCTTAAAATCTATATATGTTTCTTTATTTTCATGTTTGACAATTTTTCAACTGGGTATGAATATTTCTTTTTTATTTATAAGTTGTTTATATATTAAGAGTAGCACTTGTTATATGTATTGCTTTTCAAATTCACTTATATATCTTTTTGCCATGTAGAAATGATTATATGTTTTTAAACCCATTATTCTATATTAATAACTTCTTAATTCTGTACCTTATTTAGAAACATCTTCTCAATTTAAGATATATGTATAATATATGAAATAAAATAGGCAAGTTTCCCCAAGTTTTCTTCTAGTACTTTAATGGTTTAATATTTCTATATTTAAATAATTGATCCACCTTGAAAATTATTTAGATGTCTTTGTGGTTTTTTCCCTGACTCTATTCTATTCCATTGTTCTGTATAGTTATTTTTCATTGCCAACCTGTTTTAAGTAAATTTGCTTAATAATAAATTTTAAAATACAGTGGTATAGTCTTTGTTTTGTCATGTTTATAGTTTTCCATACAAGCTTTTATGTTACCTAGTTAAAATCTGAGGTGCTATTTTTATTAGTGTTGCATTAAAATTGCCATTTTAATTTCATCAAGTCTTTTTATGAAAGAATACAGCATGTCTCCATTTATTCAATTCTTCTTTGGGGATCTTGACTGGAATTATTTTTAATTTATAGAATAATTTAGGGGAAAGTAATCTTTTTATAATACTGAAACATTTCATTCAAATACATGGCAATTCTTTCCATTACTTCATTATTTCCACCTTTAAAATTGCATAGTTTATTGCTCTTTAAGACTTTGAATATTTCATGTTATATTAATATTTTTCTCCCAGGTATTGGAATCAAAGTGAATTTAAAGATAGATATAGAGAACTCACATTTTAATAAGATTGAATCTTTTAATCAAGAATAAGATATATCTTCTATTTATGAAAATCTTATTTTTGTTCTACAATAAAGTTTAACTTTTATTCATGAAAATTCTGCACATTTCTTTATAAGTTTATCCCCAGATATTTTATTATCTATTGCTATTGTGTTGAGATTTTTTATTTCCATATATTTTTGTATCAATTAGAATTGAATTCACCTGCATGTAACAAAAAGTATAACTATATTTTCTAAGTAAGAAGAAAAATTATTAGGAATTAAAACAAGAAATTCTGAGGTAATGTGTCCAGAGTTGGAGTAGTACATATGGAAATTAACTCTTTTGTGCCTTTTTCATATAATGTGAGAGACAAACATGATAATCCATTCAAAGCACTTAAAAAAAGCATCTTAGGTGCGTAACAGGTGTTACCTATATTATTATTTCAGTATATGCAGAACATGAAGCTTTTAACAATAATAAAAATTAGGATAAGCTAAATTAATAATTTGGGCAAACATTAAAATCCCTTTTTACTTTATATTGAGGTAAATTCTAGATGAAGTATGAAAAATAAATTCCTGAATGTCAAGTGAAAAAAAAATATTACAAGTGATAAAGAGTTCTATAAGTTGACTGGTCACACAACTAATATATAAAAATTGGCAACTCTTTTCATAGAAAATGATAAACTTTAGAAAGTGTTGCAGAAATGGCTAGTCATCTAACCAATATCCTGCTATTAAATTCTTGATATTTCTTTAGAGCAATTTGCACACTTTAAAATTCTCATATACCCAGGGATCTTTGTATCTAAGAGTAGCAATATAATGTAGCTCTAGCCATAGGAAAAATGTTAAGCATTTGTGTTTTATCCCTGCTATGGTTACTACACCTTTGTTTTACCTTTTTTTTCTTTCTAGAATATGGCATCCTTGGAAGTGCAGTACTAATCCTGAAATAGTGAAGACTAAAAAAACTCAATTATGGTGTGTAGGACATGGTGATTAATAGAGCTGGAATTAAAAGCTTGGCATAAGATTTACATGATAATCAATTACTACCCTTTTACATGTATGTTAGAATTTTGAAGAGTAGGGTCTCCCACCCCTAGTGCCACTGGAGTTATGATTGGAATAATTTTCACTTTGTAGAATAATGTGCAAGAATAATGCTTTTCCAATATTAAGTCTTTCCATCTAAGCAGATGGTAAATCTGTCCATTTATTTAATTCTTTGTCATTTATTTAATTCTTTAAATTTATTTAATTCTTTTAATTAATTCATTTATTAATTCTTTTAAATCTGTCCATTTATTTAATTCTTTCTGTCATTAAAGTTGTGTAGTTTGTTGTTGTTTTTGTTTATAATTCCTCAGATTATGTCCATTCAATCAAGAAATAACTATGAAGCATTGGAATTATTCTAAGCATTGGGAATAGAAAAATGAACAGGACAGTCAAGAACCTCCCTTAGAGAGGTTAAATGCAGAGAAGACAGGGTTAGAAGTAAAAATATTGTTCATTTAATAAATATTTATTGAATGCCACTAAAGTGCAAGGCAATGTTAGTTAAGTTTAATACTATGAGTTGCTTATTTATGTGAAGAAAATTATTTTTCAATTATATAGTCCAACTGGTTATTAGAAAAGTTATATTTTAATGTTTTACTATGATTCAGGGCATCTTTTTTAACACTGCTAATAATTTCAATGTTTTGTCTGTTGATGTTCATGGGATTTTTTTAGGTGGACTATCACATAATTTGCAAATAATTATAGCTTTCACACCTATTTTATTTTAAAGATTAAACTTGTAAAACCTGCTTTTTGCAAGATAAAATAAAGAAATCTCTTCTAAGATTTTGAAGACCTGGCTGAAGGTTTAAATAAGTTCACATAATCCACAAAGCACAATGATAATCACAACACAGTTAACTGAAAATTTACAAAAGAGAATAGCAAGAATAAAGTCTAATTTTTGCTTTAAGGAAGTATTATATAAGAGGTCAGAAGTAGCACATTCACAAATGTCAAATATGAGGGAAAAAATTAGAAAAGTGTTTTCAAACTTTAAAAATAAAAACTACCTTTAATGTGCAGTACAAATCTTGAAACTAAACTTTGCTTATTTATCTTGAATTAATATGGGTTCTGAAGCATGAATTGTGAATATGAGCACTTTCTGTATAAAAATCTCAATATAAAAAGATAAAATAGGGAGAAAATAGCAAGGTGGTAAACTAGAAGCAGCCTGCACAATGCTGCTCTCACAGAGGGGATTGAAAATGGTGACTAGATACCCACTTTTGGATTGATGAGAATCCACAGAGGGAGAGGGGGTGGGAGTAAAGTGAAGATAAAAGTGGGACAAGCTGCTTAGCAGGACTAGAGGTAATTAGGGAAGGCACCCACACTGGGAAAGAGGAGAAAAGCCCAGACTCCATGTTTCCCCCGAGGATACTGCAACTGGAATGGTGGGAGGGCCCCTCCACTGCAGCAGTCCTCAGAATGAGAGACCCGACTGGAGGCTTTTGCAGCTGCGTTGTTCTGGAGAGAAGGGACAGCCAGGTTGTAAGCCCTGGGCACTGCAGCTGGCACCATGGTAACATCCCAACTCCAGATTGCCCAGGGGTCGTATCTAGGACAGCAGCCTTCCTTTTAATCCTACCAGGCAGGGAGAGAGCAGGGAATCCTGGAGTTCCTGTGTACCCCATGGGCAGATGACATATGCACCTCACCCTGTCTCTTCTGCTGCTAGAGGGTCCTGGGTAGAGGATAAGACTAAGGGCCTATACCTGCTGCTGTGGCCTGGCTGATCCTGCTCAGCCATACTTTCTGGAGGACCCCGGTAGAATATGTGCCTGTAGCCTTTGGTGCCCACTGCTCATTGCCAGGGAAGCTGGACTGCTGCCACCACTGCTGCTTTCTGCCTGAAAGGCCTTGAGTGGGCCAAAAGCCATGGCAGCCAAAGTCTTTGGATCTGGGTGGTCTGTATGCCAGGGACCGGCACCATACTACAGGGACATCCTCAGCACCACACCTCATCCCGCCTGTGTGCTCCAGCCCACAGCTGCCCTGGCTCTTGCATGTGAGTGACTTATTCCATGTATCTGCTCAATCCTGAGTAAGTGCCCTGCCCTACAGGTCAAATATGTCAGGGAATCCTGTTCCACTCCATGTGTGAGCTGTGAACTGCTGGTCTACTCTGCACCAGAGGCCACTCCATCCCAGGCCCCATTGGCCTGCAGGGCCACTACACCTTGAGTACCTGCTATGCCCTGTGCTGCCCGCTTTGTGGACCTTGCATAGCCCATGCATATGGCACTTTGGCTGCCCAGATCTGCATATGTGCGCACCATGACCAGTGGACCTCCTCCATCCCCCAGACACCTTGTTCTGTTGGCAAACTCCACCCTGTGTGCACACCTACTGCCAGGGGCTGGCCCTGTCACAGCAGCCAAGTGACAAACACAAGAGAATAGGAAAGATGCAGGAGACCAACAGCATGGAAGGCTCTCTGTGCATCTGCCTCTCCTGCTTGGTCAAGCTTCCAGAGCAGGATCCAAGCATGCCATCTAGGAACCCAACCCTATCTCCACTGAACAATGGAGGTCTCAGCAGAGGAGAACAGATGTACCATGTCTGCGGCCTGTTTTGAGCTGAGAGAAGCATCCCCAGAAGAGGAGGCACCCACATAGACACTCTAGCAACATGAAAAAACAGGCTGTCTTGCTACCACTAAAGGAACAATAGCTCTTCAGTTATGAGCTCCAACCAAAAGGAAATTGTTAAAATGACAGATGTGGAACTCATATTATGAATGGCAATTAAGATGAATGGAATTAAAGATATGATAGACAACCATCTTAAAGAAATAAACAAACAAAAATAATAATTCAGGACATAAATGAAAAATTCACTCGACAGATAGATAACATTAGAAAAGATGTAACAAGACCTTTCAAGCCAGAGGGGAATGAGATCACATTTTTAGTCTTCTTAAATAGAATAAATACCAGCCAAGATTTTTTTATCCTGAAAATTTAAGTTTTGTAAATAAGGAGAAATAAAGTCTTTCCCAGACAAGCAAACATTAAGGAAAGTACCACTAGACCTGCCCTACAGGAAATGACTAAAAGTGCTCTCTACATGGAAAAGAACATCGATACCCGTAACGTTAAAACATCCAAAAGTTAAAGCTCACAACCCATACAAAACAGTAGCACAAGGGAGAAAACAAAGAAACTAGGTATCATTCAACATGATGAATGAACAGTATCTCACATATCAATAATAACATTGAATGTAAATGGTCTTAGTGCTTCTTTTAAAAGATAAAGACTGGCTGAATGGATTAAAAAGCACAACCAAGTATCTGTTGTCTCCAAGAAACCCATCTAACTCACAAGGATACTCATAGACTGAAAGTAAAAGAATAGAAAAAAATATTTCACATGAATGGAAACCAAAAGTAAGCAGAAGTAGCTATTCTCATATCAGAAAAAAAATTAACTTTATATTAACAATGGTAAAAAAAGACAAAGATGGTCCTTATATAATAAAAAATGGAGCAATTTAGCAAGAAGATGTAATAATTCTAAATATATATGTACCTAAAACAGAAACTCCCAGATTCATAAATAAAATGCTACTACATCTGAGCAAAGAAGAAAATAGCAACACCATATTTGCTGCATACTTCAACACTCCACTGAAAGAACTGGACAGATCATGAGGCAGAAGATCAACAAATAAACACTGACTTAAATAGAATTCTAGAACAAATGGACCAAACAGACATCTATAGAACATTCTACCCCAAAATTACAGAACATACATTCTTCTCATCAGAACATGGAACATTTTCCAAGATAGATTATATATTAGCTCACTAAATAAGTTTCAGCAAATACAGAAAAATTAAAATCATTCCATGTGTCTTCTCAGACCACAATGGAAAAAAACTAGAAACCAACTCCAAGAACTCTCAAATCTACATAAGTCATGGAAATTAAACAGCCAGCTATGGAATGATCCTTAGGTCAACAATGAAATTAAGATAGACAAAATCATAGATGACATAAACAAATGGAAAAATATCCCATGCTCATGGATTGGCATCATCAACATTGTTAAAATATCTCATACTGACTAGAGTGATTTATAGATTCAATGCAATCCCCATCAAAATACCAATGTCATATTTCAAAAATCTAGAAAAAAATAATTCAATGTTTCATTTGGAACAAAACAAAACAAAAACAAAAACAAAAACCCCATCTGAATAGCCAAGGCAATTAATGAAAAAGAACAATTCTGGAGACATAATATTACCTGACTTCAAATTGTAGTCTAAGGCTATAGTAACCAAAACAGTATGGTACTACTGGTATGAAAATAGATATATAGACCAATGGAACAAAACAGAGAAAAGAGAAATAAGACCTATCTACAACCACTGATCTTTGACAAAGCAGACAACATACACTGGAGAAAGGAAGCCCTACTCAATAAATAGTACTAGGCAACTGGACAGCCACATACAGAAGAATGAACAGGACCTGTATCTCTTGCTATTTACAAACATTAATTCAAAATGGACAAAAGACTTAAATGTAAGGCATGCTACCATAAGAATTCTAGAAGAAAATGTAGGAAGATCTCTTCCAGACATTGGTGTAGGCAAAGAATTTATGACTGAAACTACAAAGGCAAATACAGCAATAACAAAAATAAATAAATGGGAATTAATTCAATTAAAATGCTTCTGCATGGCAAGGGAAATATCCAGCAGATCAAATAGACAGCTTACAGAATGGGAGAAAATATTTGCAAACCGTACATTCAACTAAGGGCTAATATCCAGAATCTACAAAGAACTCAAACAAATCAGCAAGAAAAAAATGAACAACCCCATCAAAAAATGGGCAAGACATGAACAGAAGTTTTTTCAAATGAAGATAGACAAATAGACAACAAGCATATGAAAAAATGCTCAATCTCACTATTCATCAGGGATATGCACATTAAAACCACAATGAGATATTATCTTACTCATATCAGAATGGCCATTATTAAAAAGTCAAAAACCAATAGATGCTGGTGTGCATATAGAGAGAAAGGCACGCTAATACACTATTGGTGGAATTGCAGATTAGTATAACCTCTAAGAAAAACAGTATGGAGATTTCTCAAAGAAATAAATATAGGTTTACCATTGGATCCAGTAATCCCACTGCTAGATATCTACCCAGAGGCAAAGAAGTCATTTTATCAAAAAGGATACTTGTACTTAAATGTTTATTGTAGCACAATTCATAATTGCAAAGATGTGGAAACAACCCAAGTGCCCATCAATTCATGAATGGATATAGAAAATATGGTATATATACCATGGAGTACTACTCAGCCATAAAATGGAATGAAATAATGTCCTTTACAGCAACTTGGATGGGACTGGAGACCATTATCCTAAGTGAAGTACCTCAGGAATGGAAAAACAAATACCACATGTACTCTCTAATAATTAGGAGCAAAATGGTGGGCACACATAGGCACTAAGAGATGTAAGGGACATTGGAAACCAAGAAGGAGGGAGAGTGGGAGGGGGTGAGGGGTAAAAACTTACCTTATGGGTACAATGAACATTATTCTGGTGATGGGCATATTAAAAGCCCCAACTTAAGCATTATACAAGGTACCCATGTAACAAAAACTTTTGTACTTTCCTAATATTTTGACATAAATAATCATAAAATAAAAGATAACATAGTTAAAATATGAAAAAAAACCACACATTTTTTTGTACTAAAAAGACTTGGATTATTAATAAATCTATAGCAAGTAGATTAATATTGAGATGGAGTAGAAGTATTTTCAAATTGAATCTCAAGTAATATAATTACAGAAAACCTTTTTTCCATGATTATACAGAATTGCCTTGTCCATATTCTAAATTTCTTTCAAAATAAAATGCATATGATAAAATATATCTGAATTTCCAAAATATGTAGCATAATGTATATATTAAATGTTCTATTTTATACTAGTAAAAATAATTTTTGAATCCAAAACAAATATCCAAATGTATGTCAAAATATTTAAATTCACCCAAAAACAAAGTGACTGAGAATGAACTCGGAAACTCACGTGACTGTGAGTACATTCTTACTAAATAATACTTGCTCCAATAGCTAAGCAGTCAGAAAATGTCAATTAAAAAATTTAAAGGTTTCAAGGAGAAACTTTAAGCCATAATTGAATACAAATATTTTAAAAATCAATTAATATTTATATTAAAATGCAGTATTATACATAATTCTAGATGCTTTCTAAAATGCTTACTAAAATATTTAAAAGACTATGATTTTATACTACAAAGAAATTTGAATTAATTCTCTGCCTACAGTACCTTGGTGATCACTCTCTTTGCTTCTGTGTGAATCTAAACCCAATTATAATACACTATTAATACTATCAGTTGACATTTCTTGGCAGTATAGAATTAAGTTGTAACTTGGAGTAATCTTAGATTATCCTATGGTGTGTGATTTTTCTAAGTATTTTTTTGTTTGTAAAATACTTTTTGGATTCTCTACCAACAAAATATTTTTAATCATTTCATCAAGTAAAATAATATGATATGAACAATAGCAACAAATGATTTCATTTATTTCCTTTTAATCATGGGAATTAAAACCATTTTCTATAATTTTTATTCAGCTAAATGTTATTTTTAAGAATAATTTCAAATAGCATTATAATTAGAGTTAATAGATATAATTCGTAGTTCAAACTACTGAGTCTGTCTTGCTACATATTAAGTACCATTTCCTGAGCTTACAATATACCCATAATACAATTTATTAGCCATTATACAGATGTGGAAAGTAAGTTCAGAGATATTTAACAAATATTTGTCTACTATGTTAAGGGCTCTGTGCAATTCAGCATTCAATAAGAACGTTATAGTCCTTGTTTGGAGCCTATAGCAAGTGGGATCTGACTCTTAAGTCTATCTCTAATGTCTAAGAATTGCAGGAGTATCTTATCCAAATGTAAAGAAAAACACACAACTATGCAACAGGAATGAATCACACCACTAAGTTGAGAGTTGGGAAATAATTTTTCTAAGTGTAAGAGAAAAATCCATCCTATTATTTGGGGTTACAAAATGCCACAATATATATAACCCAAATAAACTTATTTGAAACTTTGCAAATATTGTTCCATTTCACACGTGTAGCCTCATGTAAACTTGTGTAGCAACAGTCTGGACAGTAATAGAGATTGAGGACAGCTTTCTGCTGCTTTGCCTATAGTAGCAAATCCAGAAGATAAGTGAATATTTGGTATTTGATACAGAAAGACCTATAGGGCCAGGAGTGTCTAAAATGTTCCAGAAACATCTCACAGAAGTGTGATTGGAATTGAGGGAGGAAAACTGACCAAAATAAGACAGAGAAGGTAAGATCAGAGAGGTAGGGGGAAATGGGCTGATCACATAACCTTGTGGGTAACTGAAAGAGATTTGACTTTTATTCGGACTCAGACATTAAAGAGTTTTCAGCAGTGGAGTGCTATGACCGGATGCATGTTCTTAGAGTATCATTCTGCACGCAGTATTGTCAATAGACTGGAAGGAGGGGGCAAGAGAGGAAGCAGAAAAACCCATTAGGAGGATATCACAATAATTAAGCAGAGATGTGAGGGCACCTAGGACTAGGATGGTAGAAGTGGATAAAGAAAGAAGAGGCCAGCTTCTTCAATTGCTTTGAAGATAGAACCCAACAGGATTCACTGATGAACCACATTGAGATATGAGGAAAAGAGAATAGTCAAGGATGATTTCAAGATTTCGTCTTAACTAAATGGAAAATGGAACCCTCATTATCTTAAATGGAGAATGAAGAAGCTGAAAGAGTAGGTTTGTAAAGGAAGATAAGTAGCTCAGTCAAGTATGCTGAATTTGGCATCTGAGTGGAGAGGTCAAGTAGGAACTTGCATGAGCAGTTCTCAAGTGCTTAGTCATGGACAGCACTTCTCTAAACCTGTAGATCTCTATCATGGAACTTTCAAAGCTGACCAAAAACCATCAGCCGGGTGATTTTGACATTTTGAATTTTCTCCTTATCCTTGACCGCACTACTTGTTGACAAGTCACCACCTTGACCCTGGGGTTGTTTCTACTACTTTATTTTTCCCATGTTCAACTCAGTATTCTCTCATGTATAAAAAAGGCTATTACTCTTCTGCTTTGTGGGTTTCGACTTAAAGGAACAATTTCTGAATGATAATTATGTACTGCCAATTCTCTAATAGGATTTAAGCATTTTTGAGGAGAGGAAAAACATTCCTTTTCAACTTCTTTTAATTACAAAAGTTACATGTCATATATATTGAAAAAGTTTAATATATACTTGAAAATAAGAACAAACATTCTATGTGTGTGATATGACACTGTTACACAAGTGATATGAGAAAGGCATGGTTCCAGATTGCAAGGATGCTATAGAGTTGAATCAGAGGAATATATAGCAAAGGAAGAAAAGTTTAAAAATAAAATCAATGAAAGGAGTAACTCGTGGTCCACTGGTAGACATTTAGTGTAGAATAAAAATAAATTGATATTAAATACCAAGAGGTAAGAAGTTACTGAACAGAAGAGACAGGAGATTCAATGTTGAACAACTATGAGGGGCTTAGTCACAAATCAATATTATGGACATAAAATGAGAGCAAAATTGTAGACCTCTAAATTATCTCTTTCAATAAGCATCTTTTTTCTCTGTCTCTCTCCCCCCCCATCCTCTTCTGTATAAAACTTCTCCTTTTATGAAACAAAACCACCCCCTGCCAAATGAAATTGGGCCAGATCCTGTACTTACTTGTAACTATGATTCTTCAGTAGAATTAAGTAGGTGCTCATAAATGAAGATGGTTATATCTAAGAAGAAACAGTTTTGTGATAAATTAACAGACAAAAATTTGACAAAAAAAAAAGGGAACCAAATGATACCTGCTTTGGCTTGATATTTTTTGGCAAATGATGAAATGCTTTCTTTACTAAGGGCCATGAGCCTTGGTCTTCTAGATTAACTGAGAAGACACTGTACTTCATTGAATGTTGTTTCACAGTAGTTTTGACTCTTCAAATTAACCTTTCTAGTTTAAAGCATTGGCCTCTCCTCTTTCTTCTTTATATGTTCCTCTTTTTTTTTTTTTTTTTTTGAGACAGAGTCTCGCTTTGTTGTCCAGGCTAGAGTGAGTGCCATGGCGTCAGCCTAGCTCACAGCAACCTCAAACTCCTGGGCTCGAGCGATCCTTCTGCCTCAGCCTCCCGAGTAGCTGGGACTACAGGCATGTGCCACCATGCCCGGCTAATTTTTTTTTTATATATATATATATCAGTTGGCCAATTAATTTCTTTATATTTATAGTAGAGACGGGGGTCTCGCTCTTGCTCAGGCTGGTTTTGAACTCCTGACCCTGAGCAATCCGCCCGCCTCGGCCTCCCAGAGAGCTAGGATTACAGGCGTGAGCCACCGCACCTGGCTATATGTTCCTCTTGATATAAAGAATTTGTCAGTAGTCAAATGGAACTACCTCTTCAATCCTTTTTTTTTGCACTAAAGGAACTCTGGGTGCTGGATACAATGTTTCTTCCTTCCCAGCTTCAAAAGAATATAGTTACCATTATACCCATTTTTTCATACATAGTAAAATATTGTGTTCTGAAATATATTCTGTACAAATTTGGCTAATTCTGCCTTCTACACTCTTTCACATTACAAAATAAAATATTCAATGTTTTTATCTTGTAGTCCAAAGGCACCTTGAGAGTATTCATTTGAACAATCAGATCTTGCTATTGTCAGCTTAGTTACTACAGCTAACATTCTTTAGGGAGTCGTCTTAAAATCACCTTCTCTAAGTAAGGACAAAGCTTCTTTTGTTAGTGTTATTTTGTTTCTTTGTTCCTTGGTATTTTGTTTTGATTTTCATTTCCTTGCTTTAGGTGGTTTATATTCCCCAAAGATTATGAAGCTGCATTGCTTCAATTTCTCATGCATAAGGACAGAAGATATACACACACAAACACACACACACACACACAAACACACACACACACACATATATCCCTCACTGCCTACAGAAACATATACCCAGGTGAACTCACTTTAAATAAATGGATGCCTAGAAAGCTCAATGTAAATAAAATCTTCCAAGAGGAAGCTTGCTATCAAAAAGAATTACACCAAGACTCCTATTATAGAGAAAGGCTTCTTTCCTGATCATACTACCTTTTGCTCATATCTAGATTTTCTTATTATTTGTTTAAAAAACAACAAGGAATAACAATAGCAAGGAACAATAGCAACAACTTATGAGAATGAAATGCTTTCAGGAATTTTGTTCGGTTGATTACTTTTCCATAAACATGATACTAGCTACAGTTTGAATATGTCATCCTTGTATTGATATCCCTATTCATTAGCACTGAGCACTATGAAACTCACATAAACTAATCTCTGCTTTGGAGAAGTAAAAACCTAGTTTTGGAACACATTTCAGTAAGAACTAATTAGAGAAGATAAAAATTAATAACACGCTAATTGGATATAGAGAATAAATATAAAAATCACTAGATAGCTTTTGGATTGAAGAAGTGGTCAGAGAGGATGTGACATCTGGAAGATGCTCAGGAGGGAAGGTTTGGATGATAAGCAGAGGCCTGCGAAGAAGTCCCCATACATTAAAACTAAGGGAAAAATGAGAGTTGATTGGGTAAGGGTTGAGGAGATGAAGAGGTTCCTACCTTTGTAGTAAAGGAAAGTAGAAAATCAGTTTACATTAGTAAGAGGGAGACCAAACAATGGGCAATACTAAACAAATTTGAAGAAAGAGTCAATAAAAAGCAAAGATATTTAAAAAAAAATGCTGTGTATATCGAAGAAAAATAAAAAAGGCAGGAAGACCAGCCATGGGGCAATGGCATTAATTTAGAGAGGAAGGTAGTCTAGATTAAGTAGCAACAGAGGGAGAATTAGGAAACCAGTAGTCATTACCAAAGAAAACCAGAATTCCAGGCTCTGTAATGTGTACGCACTCTCCTATCCTTCCATAACATCCATGTGTGGAACCTCTGTTTGAAGCCCTCTCACCCAGCTGTACCCTTTGAAAACTAGAATGTAAGCTCCAAGAAACCGGGGTCTAGCCTGTTTTGTTCACTGCTACATTGTCAGTGACTACAACAATGTCTGATGTGTAGTTGGTCAACAAATATTTCTTGAATATTTACCATTTCAAAATGTAGTTTAAAATCTTTCTTTTGAAAATTTTCCCAATTCTTTCAGGTAACAAAGCAGCAAATCTTAGTGGGAAAAACATGGATTTTGTAATCAAGTAGACTTGTGTTAACTATTGACTGCTACTTACTAGCGTTTTAACTTGGACTAACTAAACGTTTCTGACTCTTCAGTTTTCTTATTTGTAAAGCAAAATATTACCCATCTTGGTGCTATGAGGCTCAGAAATTACAGATGTATGCCCAGCATACATCCAAGCACATATTAATTACCCAATCTATGATAGCTATTATCTAAGAGCAAGTATCACTCAATCAAGCTCTCTTTACAGCTATCCAATGTTGTATATACCTGAATTATAGCATTTATCACTTTGTATCAGATGTCTATCTTCCCTCCCTCCATACACAAACTTTTTAGTACATCACTCATTTCTTTAATGCACCTAGAAAATTTCTCTCAAAATTCATCACAAGCCCTATCTCAGTAAAATCTCTTGTTTGATTAGACTTCAGTACATTCTCTTTGTTTCACATTCATAACTTTGACTCTTGTATCTTAAAAGTATTTATGTTCATATTTGTCTTCATTCCTGAAACATGAGCTCTATAAAAACAGGGATGTTAGCTTCTATTCACACATACTTGGTGCCTACAGATGAGATACATATAAAAGTTATGAAGTTTTATGACACTACATCTGTTAGGCACATGGAAATTAAGAATACTATGCCCATGAAAAGATGTTATCTTCAACATAAATTATTCTTAAAATGAGGACATTAATTCCTAGTAATTTCTTAGTAATGACTAAACAAAATTAAACTCAGACAGGGACTCCATGCTGTCATGAGTTTTGATTAATAAATTCAAGATAACCTAAGAATTTAGGGAAGCATGTCTTATTTATATTTTTATACACATGTTTTAATATTGAAAGTGGTGGCTATTGCATTCTACCTGAGTTTAATTTATGCACTTTTTTATTGGTTCCTGATTCTAAGAACCAGTGATCGCAGGATCTCATTTTGTCACTCAACAGCACTTACTGAGCTCCTAAGATGTACAGAGCAGAGTGGCTGGTGAAACTGATCATTAGCTATGAAGATACTAGTCTCCTCTGAAATCAGCAATCTGTTTACACAGGCAAGAATAATGAAAATGAATGTACCCAGGGTCATTTTCACTTCATACTCTCAGATAAGGTTGACACTTTAGTGATATCATTATGATATCAAGAGATAAAGCTGCAATATTGAATATCAGTCAAAACAGTGAAAACAAAATCCTTCAATTTTCATATGGTGTCTTGTAGAATAAACATATAATTGGATTTTATTTTCATTTCAACTAGTTGCTATGGACTTAGCCACAATAAGTAATGAGATAACATACATATATATGTGTGCATGTATATGTGTGTATATATTTTTATATATATATATATATATATATATATATATATGTATTTTTAAAGTAAATTATTTTTACTCCTGAATCTAAATTTATGAACCTACTTGAAATTAACCGGTAATATCTAATTAAACATTGCAGGGCATTTACAGAATTCGAAAATCTATTTATGTATTTGAAGAAAGGCATTGATTTTTCTTAGAAAGCGTGATGCTCTTAAGCATATTATATCAAATCCAGATACTATTTTTCAATAAAGGAAATAGAGTACTCTGTCTACTAAAAATTATATAAAATCCATATTTTTAAAGTATAGACTCTGGTAGACAGGAAATTCTGAATAAGTAGAACAATACTTCATTATTTATTGATTCATGTCTACCAAAAATGAGACCACATTATTTTATTTTTAAGTGAATGGTACTGGTGAAATGTGGCTATTATAATACTCTACTGCCAACAGATAAACTTACATTCTTTATTATTCTTTATCGATTTATAAATATTGGGGGAGAAAATAATTTTTCAGTATTACACTACATTCACCTTTCAATATTATATAATTTACTTTTGGTACACAGTTTATTAGTGTTTTTGTCTGAGAACTCAATAACATTAAGAAGGACATTTAGAAAACCTAAAATTGGTTTTAGCTTGTAACCTTTTTAGAAAGTAATATGAATTAGGTAGCTATAACTGCCTCACAACCTGCAAACAACAACATCATGCATATGTAAAGTCAAAACGATAGTCTCATAGAGGAGATTTTACTCAAATGGTTACCAGGAGACCTCAAACAAAATGACCAATACTCCTCCAAAAAAACAATGCTTTAATTTTCCAATGAAATTATAGGGATCTCATAAAGATGTGTAAACCAAAGATACAATAGCTGCAGTGTGCCTGGAAGTGGCTAAGCTCCCAAGCAAATCATCCCTATTAGTTCCTATTCATGATTTAAATTATGCTATTTTATCTCTTCATAACATGCGGCATTTTTTTACCCTCACATTTCTAGGCATTTGAGCTTCTGCTGACATAAATGCATTCCCAAAATAGAACGTTACAGCAATCTTCTGCTAGACATTTAAGCCCATTTGTGCATTTATTTTCCAAAATGCCTTTTTTTGAACCTTCTAACTGTGAGAAGGCTGGGAAGGTAGTGTTAGAATGAATGAAAACTTGTTTTCTAAAGCGACACTAGACACTTGATCTGCCGTTAAAAAAAAAAAAATCACAGCCTCCTACCTTGAAAACAAACATCTCACGGCGAAGAATAGCTAGAGTGTTAAAGTTCCCATCACAGATGTTGGGTTTGGCTCCAGGATAGGAGGGTCTGCCGGTGGGAGGCCGAGGAGGTTTTGGCCTGTCATTTTTCCGTGGGTCAGCCGGAGGAATAGAGCGGTGTGGGGGCACTGTCGGTAGAGGTCTTGTAGGTGGAGGGATCTTGTCAGGTGGACCTTTTGAAAATATGAGGACAGTGCTTGGCTCACTTAAAACTGGAATAGTGCTGGAAAACATGCTACAGAGAACAATCACTTATCAGCAGAGGGCACAGACTAAGTGAGCTAAGAGGTCTGTAAGATCATATATTTTCTGAAGAAACAAACCATCTTACCCAACAAAACCACTGCCAAGTCTGTCTGAAGCTGTCCTTATCATGCTAGTTTCTGGATCCAAGTAACTAGGCTTTCTTTGTTAATCTTTAATGATTTTTTTTTTTTTTTAATAGCTTCACCACAGTCCTTCTTGGGAAAGCTGCTTTCAGATCTTTTTTGGAAGTAGGTGGTATATAAATAATAAATAAATGAAAATGAATACTGGAGCCATGCATATGAGCTTCACCAAATTAATCCTAGATTTCGATAGACAATGATTCTATGCAAGTATTTCCGAAAGATAAACATTAACTAATCAGAGTTTATTCTAGCCTATGTCTCCAATCATATCACCTCTTACTGATTTTCACTTTTCTTCTAATGAAATATTTTGACAAATTGCTGGAAGAATGTTTCATTTAAATACTGAATCTAAAACACCTATTGATTGAAGCACCACCAGTAAAATATTAATGTGAAAAAGTATTTCTCAAAAGAGGCTTCTAAGTAAAGCCAAAGTTTACACATGTAATTTGGTACAGATGTTAAGCATCATTTCTCAAGGGATTTATGTCTTTAAAAAGAAATACAGAGCTGTTCACACTTAATATTTAGGTATGAGAAGAATATTCCTTTGCAGAGCTTCAGTCTAGACTGCTAATTCATGAGGTCATGAGAAAGAGACTTCTTTCAGTTAACCACTTAAGAGGAATTTCTGATGAGACACACTTAGGCATAGGATAGCTCAATTCAACATATAAGTATATAGCTTTGAGTCTGAGACATTTCTCTCCTTTTGGTATCCCAACAAAATAAAGAGAAGCATAAAAGTTGACCTTTTTTTCAAATCTATTTTAACCCTGAGAGAATGGTTACCACTGAGATATTGAAATTGAAAAACTAATGAATGCAAAACAAATTAGTGAACTTAAACTATGCTGTTTAAAAATGCAAATGATATCTTCTGGATAGTGGATATTAACATACAGATAGCACACATTTGTCTTTGCACTGTAAAAATAAAAGCCTCACTTCATTAATTTAGTAAAGCATATTTGCTACATGTAAATTATAAATGTCAAGTTCTTAACAATTATGTGTGAAATAAATGTCTTTATAAAGGTCAATGGTTGTTTGAGGGAGTTAGGATTATAGTAAATATGCATAACTGTCTTTCCCTTTTTCTCTTAATTTGCATTCATTGACTGAACCCCATAAATAAAAATGATATTACTATACTAGAAATTTATTTTATGCTGTGTTAATTAAACTTAACCACTTGTTAATTTTCACTTCCTTGTTTGTTAACTTTCATTCTGAGTCAGTAATTATAGGATTTTGGGGTCAATATGTTACATCTACCACATGAAGGTATTTTCTGGCTCTTCAGAAGTGTTTGTCTGGGAAGTATCTGATAATCAAATCTCATAAACTGTGTGTCAATTTATCAGTTTGTACCAAAGTCTCAGCACCTTATGTTCTTCTTCAATTTTTATCTCTGTCTTATATTTAGAGCATCTATCTTAAAGAAGAAGACATAGAAGGGATCCTGGACCTCACTGTAGGACTGAGCAAATAGCAACAGTGGTAACCTACCATATATCTTCTGGATGCCCTGCAAATCATCATTAGGTAGTTTGAAGTTGTCTGTTTCCATGTACTGGTAAAATGGAGCCATGATGGCAGTGGGGTCATTGGAATGCTCCAGTCCCAGAGCATGTCCCAGTTCGTGAACTGCTACGAGAAATAAGTCATTTCCTGTGTGAATGAAAAGAAAAGAAGTTATTGTAATTAATTTCCAAATACAGAATTGAAAAGGGCAATTTGGTGTTATCAAAATTTCACCCAAGAAAAATAGTAGGAATTCTTCACTTCAACTGTCAGTATGATTTTATCATTGGCTTTCCTACTGGCAAAGTCCAATATCCTTCTTTTAAAAAGGGGTGGGGGGAGGAGGTGGTGATGGATGAAGTCAGAAGTTTAGAAACTAGAAGGCAAGAACAAAGAATAAAAGTTGAAGAAAGAGTCTCATCATCAGAAACTGATACTACCGTTAAAATATCCTCACAATTATAAAGCATATAATATATACGGCATCTGACTTTTGTAAGATTCACATTTAATATAATTATAGCAACTCAGTAAAAAACATAGGGCAGATACCATCCTTACTTTTATACAGATAAGTAAATTAAGGCACAAAGGAGACAAGTCTTGTCAAGAACAGCAGATCTTTGTATTTACAGAGCTTTTATGGGAACTCAATGTATTATGACTCTTAGATTCAGGCTTTAATTTCTTGCTAGCTGAGAATATAGGAATACAGTAGCATAAAATAAAAGCCATCGGGTAATAGTCATATTATCTGGAATTTTAGTCCAAGCCCTATAAATACCACTTCTAATTACCTTGGAGCTGTTGTTTCTTACTGAAAATTCCCACCAGTGGTAAACTTTAACAGTGAAGTCTATTGAGCAAAAACTCTGCAGTGATAGTTGATGTGACTTTGTGCAATGACACCCTACTCACAACCTCTACATGTTGTCCATTCCTGGATTATCATAACTATACTCACTGTGAGGAAAAGAGGTGGTCCTACATCTATATTTGTTAATTCTAAAAACTTAGTTGGACCATATGAGTATCAAATAGTTGGGGCTATTATATTTCTATGAGTTATATTTCTAAGTGCAAAGTTTAATGGGATTAAACACAAAGTGTAAAATTTACATGGATGACTTGCTAGTAATGCACATAATTTCAATGAGCATCACTCTTAAGAAAATTCCTTTCCAACCTTTTTTATAATGTACTGTAATAATTCCCTTGGGAGGAATATTTTTGGACCCCAAAGCCAGGTGAATGACTAAAAATTTTTTCCCCTTTGGAGTAGTCTGTTATAGAGGAATGAAATCATTGGGCTCATTCTGTATATGATATTATCATATCAAAAACAAGCCATTGGAATAATACTTCCAGGAAATAGGCCCCTGGAAGGGGCCTATCCCAGTAAAAAAATTAATGGAACATGGTTAATAGGTATTATCTAGGGAGCCTATTATAGTCAGAGGAGGAGGAGTGGGGAAAAAAAAAAAAAGGAAGGAGGAAGTTGTTCACCAAGAAATGTGGGAACTATGCCAGCATTTGCAAGTATGTGATTTAGGGAGAAGAGTTCTAAGCATTGTGTCTCAGAGGATACTCACAGGTGAGAGAAAGAAGGGAAGGAAAAGAAGCTGCAGTAGTTTTAAATACAGAACATCTACTCCAACTTTAAAATGAATGCCTTTGTGATTTCAAATCAGACATACCTTTGCTAAGATACAAATCTGATATCAAGGAGGCTTATGGCTACCCCAAAGAACTGGAATGTGCTATCAATGGACTACAAGCAAAAGGAAACCTTCATTAAGAGCAGACCTAATGGCAAAACAAAGATCTATCAAGCAGAAAAATTGGCCAACAAAAATCAAGGCAATTAAACAAAAAGCAGGAGACTCAAGAGTTGGCATTTATGTTTGCCATGAAAAGCCAGTCACAACTGAGCTCAGCAAGACAGGGCTGATTCAGAAAATCACTTTAGACTCTCAGGGTCTTCTTTTGGCAAAACTGATACAATTTCTTGGTCAGAAAGTCCCAATGTGAGTTTACAGGGATTATGTCTTGTTTTTATTCTTCAAAAGAAAAAAAAAAATTGCAAACTTCATCACCTTCCTCCTTATGTGTCAGATGCCTTTCACTAAAAAAGAAGGACCCTAAAATCTGTTCCTAGATAAACATGCAGGAATATTGCTTTCAGTTATCTGCCAAACTTTTGGCTGATAGCCTAGCTGAATTATTAAAATCACTTCAAATCTCTCATAAGAAAATAATCTCTTGGTCACATTTTTATTTTCTTTTTTGGCTAGTAAGAGAAATAGAAAAAGACAATAACAACACAGATAAAAATAGCAAACAGGTCCTAATAGCCAAAGCCATTTCATTTCATGTATCTGTTTTCTTCAGATCATTCAATTTTTTCCTAAGCATCATTTCCAATGGTGGAGTCACTTCTTGCTTAAGGAATAAAGGTTTTAGAAGAAAATTAATAGTATTGGGATATGAACTTGTGACCTTTTGAGTATGCCACAGCATAGTGTGCACTCAGTATTTAATCAGAAATACTGGCCAAGGGCTGTAAGTAATTACCATTCTTCAGATGATTGGCAATAATGTAATTAAACCTTACTTGCAGTTCACAATAGTTTAAAAGGGTAAGTTGTAAATAAAGTATCACCCTGTGATTTGAATTCCACTAGGAACAAAATTTGTTGGCACATGATGAGTTTTAGACAATTAAAATGCATCAGGCCTCTCTTTCCTAATGATGAAAATAATAACTGCTCTTGTAACTTATCATTAATTCACATTATTCGAAATTCTCAATTGTAATATGCCTTGATTTTATCACCATGCAGGCAACAAAGGAAAAATCAGCCTCCTGGTTCTTAATACAGAAATAGTACTTGCTTCTTTTGCAAGATTTTGAGTTTTGAGTTTGTTGCTTTCAGTTGTCTCTCCAATCTCCTTTCCTTTGTGTGCTCCAATACAATTTCAGAATACTGAACTGTATATTATGAAAGATAATGCATTATTTATCACTTCCCTGCCATAATTACATCTATATTTTATTCCAAGCTTTCACCCTTCCATGCATTTTCATATGCTAGTCCCTCTGCTGACATATCCTGAATGTTAAAAAAAATGACTATACAATATTTTACACATAAAAATTGATGTTTAAGTAATTCTAACATTTAATCCTAAAAATCTACTCAAATATTAGGATATCATCGGCATTATTGAATCCATCTTTGATTTTCCTCTTATCCCACAACTTTGGCTCCTCCACTTCCTCCAAAGGTAATGTAACCACATCAGACCAATCTGGTTTAACTTTTTTTTTTTTTTTTTTTTTTTGAGACAGAGTCTCACTCTGTTGCCCTGGCTAGAGTGCCATGGCATCAGCCTAGCTCACAGTAACCTCAAACTCCTGGGCTCAGCCTCCCAAGTAGCTGGCACTATAGGCTTGTGCCACCATGCCGGGCTAATTTTTTTCTATATATTTTTAGTTGGCCAATTAATTTCTTTATATATTTAGTAGAGACGGGGTCTTGCTCTTGCTCAGGCTGCTTTCAAACCCCTGACCTCAAGCGATCCTCCCACCTCGGCCTCCCAGAGTGTTAGGATTATAAGCGTGAGCCACTGTACCTGGCCTGGTTTAACTTTTTATGGAACAAAATAATGAGTTGTTTTTCAGTTGCTATGGACACCTAAGTTGAAGGTCATGTAACCTGAGCAAACCCAGATGAACCAAGTGTGCAATCATGGGCAGAACCTAATGCTAGGACAGAGGAGTTGGGGCTGAATTGAGAAGCAGACACTGCATGGCAGGATCCAGGATCTAATTGGCTTGAGCCCTGGCCCTACTCCATGGCAAGATCCAGGTCAAGCATGTCTCCTGGTATCACCCCATTGAAAGATCCAATCAGATCAGGCCTCATTACCTGTGACAGTAAAGCCTGTCCTATCCTCCAGCTCTGAAAGACAGATTTGAGTCTGACTTCTGTCTCCTTGTTTTGGCCGTTTGACAATAAACCTTTCTCTCTGCAAAATCCTGGTTGTGCGTAGTAAGTGAACTCAGTTTGGTTCAGTTACAGTAATCACTAACTGGAGGTTTGAATTTCTCATTGTCTTGCTTGCATTTTCGTATTTTTATCAAATATGTATGTTTCAATAAACTTCAGTTTTTCCTGGTGTTTGAGCTTTACAAATTAGTATCATTTTTTATGCTGTCTTCTGAAACTTTCTGTAACTCAGCATTTTTTTCTAATATATATCTTCTAGCTTGACTCTTTGTCAGTCTTGTGAAATCTTATTAATCCTTTAAAACAAAACTCAAAGTAACCTCCTCCATGAAGTCTTCCCTAAATCCCCGGGCAAATTTAGTTTCTCTCTGTCTGTGTAGCCTTGTTTGGCCTTTTGTATGCAGCCCGATTGTAACACATACCATAATTGCCCTGACAACTTCTGATGCTCTTAATATTTACTTGTAGGTTAAATGTCTCACAGAAAAATTTAACAGATTTGTAATTTTAAATATCTAAATACTGTAATTGTAAATGTTGAAATCCATGTCTAGCATTGAAATTCAGAGATAAGCACCAAATCTTTTATTAGTAGAAATTTCTTCAGGGCTTAATTTCTTAGTAGATGGGTAGGATGGAATGAGTCTTCCTCTCAGCCTATGCAAACGGCTGGTTTCTCTAGCTGAGAAGTCAAAGATATATGTGGAAGCCAGCCTCCAGGATGACCCCAATGGTCCTCAGCTCCTGCTTTTCACACGTACATTGTGTCAGTTTCTATCAGGCTGCCACAGCAAAATATTGTAGAAGTGATGGTATTTGACTTCCAGCCTTAGGCCATAAAATACATCCATGACTTCCATCTTCTCTCTCTCTCTCTCTCTCTCTCTCTGCCCACCCCCATCTCTTTCTCTTATTAATGGCTGTGAAACCAGAACTGTGTTATGCAAAGAGGCCTATGTCCAGGGCCAAGTAGTGATAAATTGAGCTTCCTACCAACAGTCATATGAGCGAGCTTGAAAGTGGCTTCTCCAGCTCCTTCAGATTGTTGCAGCCCCAGACAATCACGGTATCCACGAGACACCCTCAGCCAGAACCACCTGGATAAGCTACTCCTAGATTCCTGACCCTCAGAACTATGTGAGATAATAAATGTTTGTTATTTTAGGTTGTTAAGTTTTGGGGTAATTTTTTTTTATGTTGCAATAAAGAAGTACTATGGGATATTTTACCAACTTAGCTATTCTCCATTTGGTTAGGATTAGGAGATAGGAAAGAAAAACTTAAAAAAAACTGTGTAGAAAGAAAGCTACTCTGAAGCACCTAGTGTTTGTACAATAATCCTGAGATGAAAAGGGGACTTAAATATTGTCCAATCCAACCGCCTCTACATAAACAGAAAGATTTGGCATAACCCTGAGTCTGAAGGAAAGTCTGTGACTGAAAATTTCCAGAGGTGGAAATATCGTCTATTTCCCCATCTCAGGTGTTTTCTCAAATCTGTAAAACCCAACACCTCGGCTGTACCTGTGGCATCACTCTCTTTGCATTTCACTGAAGAGTGCCACTCTCTAAGTGGTCAGGAAAGCTTGTGGTTCCTGCCAGAGAGCCAGAGCAGTCTGGTAGACAGATCCGAAAAAAGAACAGAAAAGAAACACTGTTTATTGAGCATCTATTATGTACTACAAATGCCACTGAATTGGTCATTGAAATGTCATGACTTATACATTATTACTCTCCCTTTACAAATAAAGCTTTCAGAGGTTATGGAACTTGCTCATCAAGCAGCCCAGAGGAGGCGGAGTTGGTGTTTACATCCTGGGCCCTAGGTCCAGACAAGAATTAGGTCACACCTTTGCAAGACAGAAGCCGATCTTGGGTGGGTTTTCACTTATCTCTTTCCAACACTACTACTCTTCCATGCAGCCTCACAGGCTTGATGCTCTCCTCTTGCCTTCTCCCTGCCCACCAACCCTGCCCTCAACAGGGCCCCCAGGTTTAGCTACCCCTGAGTGCCTCAAGCTCTAGAATGATCTTTTCATTCCTCCTCTAGATGCTTTCTCCCAACTGAGTCAGACATAGTTTGGCAATGAAAAATGCTTATTATTGCAGTCATTACTTGCTTGCTTGTATTACTTGCTTACTTACTTACTTGTATTACTTATATTACTTGCTTACCATTGCTGGGCAAATATAATGCAATGCAGTTACAATTATGAGTAGAATTTACCTACCTGTCAAATAACTTTTATTTTTATTTTAAGGTAAACCTAATTTAATGTCATACATGTCAGATTTCTGACATATTTTGTTGTATATAGTACTGTTATTGTGCCCCAACACTTGATGAATTAAAAGAAACAAAATATTTTGTATAAAGCATTAAAAAAGTAATAGGAAAAAATAACAGTTAATATTCATATATGGTGAGTACAGTACTAGGTACTTTACGTGGGTTAGTTTATCTATTCCTCACCATAGGTTTTGTTATTATCACTATTATACAGACTAAGACACTAAGACTTGCACAGATAATGAGACTTGAGCAAAGATACATAGTAAATGACAGAAACTTATTTAAGCTACCATATAGCCCAGGGCAACAACCAAGAACCCATTGTGCTGAGAAAATGGATTTCTCTACTCTTGCCCTAAATATCTTCTCAAGGCTCCAGACTGTGTATCCCAGGTGATGAGGGTCACCTTCTCAAGCCACCTTCAAAGAATATAGCTGCTGCCTAAGAGCTCTTTCTAGAAGTCTGTAATAGTAACAGTAACAATGGAATTAATACTTAACTTAATATTTTAAAACTTACTATGTGTTTTAGTTTGCTCAGGCTGCCATAACAAAATACCACAAACTGTGTGGCTTAAACAACCGAAATTTATTTTCTCACAGTTCTGGAGGCCAGAAATCTGAGATCAGGATGTTGACATGGCTGGGCTCTGGTGAGGGTTCTATTCCTGACTAATAGATGACTGCCTTCTTGCTGTGCCGTACATGGTGAACAGAGAGGGAAAGCAAGCTCTCTGGAGTCTCTTCCTATAAGGGCACTAATCTCATCTACTAGGCCCCACCCTTATCACTTCATCCTAATTACCTCCCAAAGGCCCCATCTGCAAATACATTGGAGGTTAAGATTTCAACGTGTGAATTTTGTGGGGACACAATTCAGTCCACAGAAGTTTCTCAGTCCAATTCTGGCTGCTCAAAAAAGTTGTGTTTTTTTTTTTTTAATCATTTTAATTGCTTCTAACTTTTAATTAAGCCTAAAAGTCTAAGCAAAGAAGTATTTTCCAAAGTGTGGGGGACAGATCAGTATTCCTACAATTAGGAGAAAGGGACAGTACGTAGACATGAATTTTTAAAAATTGTATTTCAAAACATTTCTTCAGCAATTGAGGAGGTTTGCTGGGAATGTTAGGATTATCTGTTTGCATGTGGTTAGGTTTGAGACATACCACTAGTGTACACTAATAAGGCACAGTTAAACACTGGGCACTTAAAGTATGAGGAAAACAAATTACCATCTAATAAGTCTCCAAAACCAGTAAAAGTAATTTTGAAAAATATACAAGTACCAAACATATATAGTTTTTAATTGAACAAATACTTTAGAAGTTAGGTCCATGTTAGCCAGGTGAAGTGGAAAACCTAGGAAAATATTTGGATAATTAAGGCCAAAGTACACTTTTTATTTCTTTAGGTTACAGTTTGAATTTGAAGTCTGTATTTAGTGAATTAGACATGTCTTCATTTAATTCAGAAAAGTCTTGCTGAAAAAAAAAACAACAAAAAAAAACCCCAAGGTTGTATATGGCTAATTGCACCATCATAGAAACAAGGACTTTTTTGTTTCCTCTCCTGTTGAGCTTAGTTAAGATTCCAAGAACATTCTCAGCTATGTTCCATGTTATTTATTTATATGTGGTTTATCTGTGCTATCCTTTCCCCCGGGGTAGCTCAGTCTAACTGGTTAGAATAATTCTGGAGGCCTACTTGGCTGTCTCTGTGGCTGGTGTATAAGAGAACAATTTTAGTGACTGCTTAAACAAAAGTTCAGAAAATATATTGCAAAGACACTTTTCAGGAACCGATATGAATTATTTGCTAGATTATTGTTTGTATTATTATTTGAATAACAAAAATTATTACTTGTATAGCAATCCTGGTAATTCGTGCTATAACATCCAGACCAGCGGCAACCACATAACATTTGTTTAAAAATTACTAATTACCTATGTACCAGGAACTCTATATAGAATTATTGAACTATTGATAAACAATTTATCATGACATGTAATGGACTTTTTTACCATGTGCCAGAAAATATAAATGTCTGGGACTCCAAAGATAAATCATCCAAGGCCTTTGCTCTTAATTTAGGAACTGATAGTTTAGTTCAGTGACTCTAAGCTCTTTTGAGTTCATAAGCTTATCAAAGAATCTGAGAAACTACAGAACTTCTCCCGAGAAATATGAATGCATTAGCAAAATATTGCATGTGATTATGGAATTATTTTTACCCTACTAAGTCCTTTAAGACTGTGGTCCCCAGCCCCCGGAGCTGCGAACCACACCACAGACCTCCGCCACAGCTCCCTGACCCCCTAAAAAAATTGTCTTCCATGAAACCATGAAACTCAGGAACTGCTCCCCCCACCAGCCACACAGCAGGAGGTGAGCAAGGGAAGCTTCGTCTGTATTTACAGCTGTATTTTCATCTCCTCCCCATCCTGAACTGAGAGCTCCTCTCTGCCCCCATGGAAAAATTGTCTTCCATGAAACTGGTCCCTGATGGCAAAAAGGTTAGGGCCTGCTGCTTTAAGACATATTAGGGTCCAAACTCTCAGTTATAAGATGAATTCGTTCTGGGAATCTAACATACAGCATGATGACTATAGTTAACCATACTGTATTGCATACTTGAAATTTACTAAGAGAGTGGATCTTAAGTGTTCTCACACACACACACACACAAAAGAAAAATTGTAACTGTGAGGTAATGAGGTGATAGATGTGTTAACTAAGTTGATTGTGGTAATCATTTCCCAATGTGTGTGTGTGTATGTCTATGTATACTCATCACTTTGTATACCTTATGCTTTACATACATACACAAAAAAAGAAAAGAAAAACCAGATTTAAAATCCTGACTCAGCTATTGACTGTATAAAATTTGGTAAATTACTAAACTCTCCATGATTCAGTTTCTTCATTTTTAAAGTGGGTCTGTCACCACTTATTATAGTGTTGTTGGTAGGTTAAATAACATCGTGTATATAAAATATTTTGCACAGTGACTAAAGTATACTTTACTGCAAAGAGTCGTAGTTTCAGCAACAATAAAACAACTACTTCTACTGCTCATGATTTTATAATAAACTTTATAACAAATTTTTGAGGGAGATTCTAAATTACATGAGAAGACACTGAAGCTCTAGTACATTGGATTACAAATGGTCAGAAGCCTGTTATGTATCAGAACAGGTATGTAAATATCAACATCAGTTCTTACTTCATCAAAACTAGGGCACCAACTGGTTAAACACGGTCACCATACAAACATGTGTGAGTGAGAGAGTTGACAAATACACTAGGATCAAGTTTTGGAGAGTTTTGAATACTAGGTTTAAGAGTGTGATCAATATGTAGGAGACAACAGAGTATTATAAAAGTTTGATACCGAAATGATATTGCTGTAGATTTGGCCTTAGCATACAAGAATGACTGGAGTGGGGAAGTGAGACTGCTTCAGTAGTCAGAGTTGTTAGAGGATGAGGGTCTACACTAAGGTGGTGATAAAGGAAACACAACTGGAAAGGAAAATATAAGAGTGATAGAATGGCTGAAATAATTTTTTGAACTTTTCTATTTCTCACTATTAAATTAGAGTTGATCATAAAGTTATTTCATATATTATTCTCATTATTGCTAACATAGCAAAACTTACCATAGATTTAGGTTTCAATTTTCAAAGTACACTAGTTACGATTTTTTTTTTTTTTTTTTTTGAGACAGAGTCTCGCTTTGTTGCCTAGGCTAGAGTGAGTGCCGTGGCGTCAGCCTAGCTCACAGCAACCTCAAACTCCTGGGCTCAAGCGATCCTCCTGCCTCAGCCTCCCGAGTAGCTGGGACTACAGGCATTCGCCACCATGCCCGGCTGATTTATATATATATATATATATATATATATATATATATATATTAGTTGGCCAATTAATTTCTTTCTATTTTTATGGTAGAGACGGGGTCTCGCTCAGGCTGGTTTTGAACTCCTGACCTTGAACAATCCGCCCGCCTCGGCCTCCCAGAGTGCTAGGATTACAGGCGTGAGCCACCGCGCCCGGCCACGATTTTTTAAATCCATTTAAGATTCATAGATAAATATTTCACATTATTTTCACATAGTACCTTAAATTGGATTTTCTCTGTCAATTTTGTGCTTAACTGCATGATGAATAATTAGCACGATACAGCACAGAAATTTGTAAAATGTTTCATTCATTTGCTTGTACTGGCACATCTAGATTGTAGCTCCCATACACACTTTGGTAGATCCTTCAAGCACTTTGCTGATGTGAGCTTATCCTACAAGACAAGTGCTTGAAAGGCTTACTGTAACACCACTGATACAGCGCTGCTATGCACAAGTGCTGACTTACAACAATGAGATGGGTTAGCTCTTTTTGAGGAAGGGCATTGGGCTTACTGTGATGCAAAGAGGCAGGATTGGAAAAGGCATGGCCTCTCTAAATAGCATACACAGCTGCAAGCTCAAGGTCACTCTTTATGTTCCTGCTGTGGAGAAATGCTTCTGTTTCCTATCAGCCTGTCTATCAAAACTTTCATAAACTTGGAAGCCAGTATATGCTTGCTTATGAGAAGAATAATTAGCAAAATATTGAACGTATTTTGTTCACAAAATTCCTGCTTTTTCAGCATGTTTGGGCACCAGAAACTTTTTTATTGTACATTGGATAGGAACATTCTGATCATGACACTAAAGAAAGAACTCTGATAAAAGCATAAATAAAGGGTGATTTACACAGCAATTGAATTTGAGATGTGCTCTGTGGATTACATTTTACTTATGACCAAGATGGCCTTAACTTTCTCTTCAACTTTAGATAGGTTTCTGCCTGACTATGGGCTCCTCACTTCCCTTTTCTTAGAGCATTTGCTTTAGGAAGCCTGCAATTATAAATTCTTCTCTGCCTCTTTAAGATGCAAATGTCACAGCCTTTAACCAGTTTTACAACCTAGGAATGTCTTTCTCAAGGACTTGGGAGCTACCCTTTGAAATGTAATCCTCAAGGAGGATAGATCCCCTATTTCCCAGTCTCTAAGAGAAGGAAGAAACCACATTTTTTTTTTTTTTTTTTTTTTTTTTTTAGAGTCCAGCGGCTTTTATTAGGTTTGTCTCCTATACCATGAATTCATAGGGAATAGATTCTGGCAGCTCAAGGTCCTTTCTTTGCTTCTCACAGGTGTGCTATACCTATTACGCCATGAATTCACAGGGAACAGGTCCCAACACCGCAGGCTCCTTTCTGTCGCTTCTCACAAAGTGTGAAGCACCTATTATGCCATGAATTCATAAGGAATAGGTTCCAGCAGCTCGGGCTCCTTTCCATTGGTTCTCACAAAGTGTGCTTCTCTGGGTGGAGCAGGCTGTCGCTTCAGTTGAACCCAGGTACCTTTCTCTTTGGCTTCCTTCTTTTTCTGATCATTTTCCTTCACACGCTTCAGGAAGCTATCTCGGCTCTTAGAGTGCTTAATGTGCTCGATACGTACATTAATCCTCTTGGCAAGAATCTTGCCCTTAACTTGTTTATTTACAACAATTCCAACAGCATGCTGTGTAACGTTGTAGACTCTTCCAGTTTTGCCATGGTAACATTTGTGGGGCATGCCTTTTTGAACAGTACCCATTCCCTTGATGTCTACAATATCACCTTTCTTGTAGATTCGCATGTATGTGGCCAAAGGAACAACTCCATGTTTTCTAAAAGGCCTAGAGAACATGTATCGGGTGCCTCTCCTCTTTCCCTTTGTGTTCGTCATTTTGGCGAATTACTGGAAGATGGCGGCTCCGGCCGAAAGGAAGAAGAAACCACATTTTAATTAGTGTCAAATAGCCAAGAAAGATCTCCTAATCACATTGACAAAACTCCTCCCTATACTTACTAAGGACAATCATGATTATGTATTCCCCAGAAAATACTGGGAAAGTATGTTTAGGCTGTGGATGGAAGGATCCTAAGGAACTGAGACAATGGTGCTCATCTGAGCACCTGGATAGGCCAGGGTAGTTTTCTGGTTCATTTCCATTTCCTAAAGGAGGACAAAATTCAGAGTATGGTTGGGTTAAAATTCCTGGCTCTTGAGGACTAGAATAGAGACCTTTACAGAAGGAATATACAAATTCCAACATCAGGGATGTAGCAAGGGAGGATTATCAGGAAATCAGGTGAAAAAATGTTATAAGAAGACCCAAATGGACATAGCTGTGCATTGAGTCACTAGAGTGGGTGTGTATGGTCCTCAGAGTAAACCCACGGAGTTTCTCTGCACCTGGAATATGTTTACATTGGGTAAAAGCAACTGACCTATTTTCAAGTACAACTGCTTATTTTCTGAAATTTAGGAATAGATTAAAGAATTCGAGAATTTAAAAGTTGGGGGAGGATAGAATTTTAGTTGTTTGCCAAATTTTGCTCTTTGTCAGTTCATTGCCACCTGGTAATTCATTTTTGTCGTGTTATAGACCTGATGGTTTAGGTATGGATAGTTTTCATTTTCAGGGAATAAAAAAAGCAAAAGCAAACAAAAACAACCCTCTATACCCATGTATTTGCACAGAGATTTATTAACAACTTATAAACAAATTTGTTTTTAAAAAACATTAATATGTAAACAACAACAGCAAGTAAAGAGGCCATGAAGACTTCAACATGAGTCATCAGGTCTCCTGATGTTTCTCTTTTTTCCCTAACTGAAGCTCTTCTCTGGAAGAACCTATTTTGTCTTAAAAAACAGAAAAGGTAGGGTTTCTTTAATATTAATTTTTTAAAGGAGTCTTTTCATTTTTGTTTTTTCTCTAATGCAAGCCTCCTTCCTTCCTTTCTCCATGCTGCATTGTTTTCATGAAGATACTCAGTTGTATAATTAGACCAAAATGTGTGTATGGAATATAAAAACAATAATATGCCTTAGTACCTTAACATAATCATGTATTTTTTCAGAAGCCTTCCTATGTATTTATATATATATATTTTTTTCTTTTTATTAACAGCACACTATGACCCTTATACATGCCACTGGAATGGCTGGAATTAATTCACCTTGCTGGACTATAGAGTGATTACCTACAGCTTGAAATCAACAACTCAGTAATTTCTGACAAAGGAGTAATTTATTTTACATAATATTTTCCAAACTGATTAAAGCTATTTATGCTAATAAGAAAAGATAAATGTATTTGCCTTTCTATAATTCTCCTTCCAGAACAGTCATTTGAGCTCATATTTGTGCTCTGAGAAGTGATATAATACATGTAAAATTTTGTTCGATCAATAAATTATCCTGCATGTATGAATTAAAAAAATAAAATGTAGAAGCAAAAATTTGGCAACTATTTGTGCAGTCAATATTAGTAGCAGTTACATTAACCAGTTTATGAAAATATTTTAATAAAATAATGGACTTTAAAGTATATATATATATATATATATATATATAACATATCAATAAAATCAGAAGATCCGTGCATGGCCTGGTGTTCACACAGCAAATTTTGAAAAATATTTCTGGATCTTGCAAAAGGATGTGATGTAACCTAAGTGTCTTCCTTATTTGCTTTCTTTAGTTTGCCTATAGAGTGGTGAAACCGAAATAGCAGGATAAAAATGGAAGTGAAAATGAAAGGACATTTCTTTTTTTAATGATAGATATGCTTTACATCAGGCTGTGATTTATTCAACATATTCTGTAATTAAAACTCATATTTAAATTATTTCAGTACAGGTTCAGCAAGGTATTTTGTCTCACTTTTAGTTAGTAAACAAGTATTTGAAAGGCCGGGGTTTTAGCTTACTAGTTGGCAGAATATTCTGTTGGCAATGTGGTGAAAGAATTTCAAATGTTCTGAAGAATGTTTTCTTTCTAGGATACATGACTTAGAAGGAAACCATAACCTAAATGTCTTGTCGTGTATGTATATGGTGTGGTTTGTAAATAAAGCAATGAATAAAGCACCTATGTTTCACAATTTTTACAGATTCTGTGAAAATAAATTTGTATAACAGCTTCACTGTAATCTTGGAAATTTCTTCCAGCAAACTAGAAGACTTAAAAATGTGCTGTAATATTGACTAAAAAAAAAAAAAAAATGCAAGGCTTGTAAATCCCTGATTTTGAGATTTCTTTTTCTTTTAATTTATGTCCTAATTGCAAAGGACCTAATTAATTGGGAAGTGGTTTCCTTATTTACTAAAGGGGAATGGAAATTAAAATCCATGAAGTACCCATAATAGCCCAGACACTTAATCCTCACAAAAGTCCCTTCAGGTAGATATAATTACCCCCATATAAAACTTGAAAAAACAAAGGTTTGGAGTAAATAACTTAAAAGCTGGTAAGTGGTACAGGCAAGTTTGTACCCAGGTCTGTTTGAATCCAAAGTCTTTTCCCTGTGCTGAATATGACTCCCATTAATTTATTATTATACACACACACACAAACACAAACTTGTCTTCAGTAAACTTCATCACCTAAACTAAAGTAGGAGACATGAAGGTAACATGACACCAATGAAAAGGAAGAGAATCAATGCTGATGTGAACAGGCATATCATTTCCTTTAAAGTTTGCTCATGGACTATTCACGTCCATGAGTTTTGATGACATATAGCAAGCATTTATTGTCCACTGCATGCCCAACCAGTAATACAGACTATCCATGGGAGAGATAAAAGTCTCTGAGGAACTTGCTATATTCTGCTAGACAGCATCAACCATTCTATACCGTACTAATGAGATATTAATAAAACATCAGTATCACCACAGTACTCCATTGCTCAAGATCCTAAAATAGTTCCTACTACAGTTCACATCACCCATTAAAAACTATCTTCCATAATGGGGTTCAAACTTTCCTATCCAATCCATCTGCCACTATTCACCAACGCGTAGCTTAATGCTTAACAGTCCCTCTAACGAACTATATTAATTTTTATCTCTCACTTTCTTCATGCTGATATGCTATGTATAAAGGGAATAAAGCATCTGTCTCTTTTCTCTCATTGTTTAAATTTTAGTATCTGCTTTATTATGATTAAACAACCTTTTGCAGTCAATGTTATGAAATGAGAATTGAACTGTATATGAATGATCCCATTCATTATATCATATTACTTATTGCTGCAAGGGATATATCTTCTTCAGAGACAGAATTTCCGTCATGTTCACAAATTCCCCCTGGCCTTGTCTTGTTCCATTTTGTTAGTCATCCTAACAGCAAAGTGATATTTACCAAAAGTTATTTTAGCTGTAGAGAAATGGAGATTTTTTTTTCATGCCATTAAATTACTCATACATCCCTTTGTAAAAAAATGGAAAAATGAAAGATTTTGTACGTACATAATAATGTTTTAATACTTGAAAGCTTTGGGAAAACTCTTTAAAATATGAGTTTTTCAATTGTGGCTTGTAAATAATTTTAATAATGATTATATTGTTTAAGATAGCCATTACTACATAACAAATTAGCAGATTAAAACAAAAGTCCTTTATTAATTGTCTTGCAATTTCTGTGAGTTAGTAATATGAGAGAAGCTTAAATGGGTTGTTTGAGACCAAGACTTCTCCTGAGGTTTCAGTGAAGCTGTTGGCTGGAGCTGTCAAAAGGTTTGAGTAGAGGCAGCTCTGCTTCAAAGCCCAATCAGAAGTGTTGGCGAGCCCTGGATCCTGCTATCTGTTGAACAAAGATGTGGTCCTCACTACGTGAGCTCTTTTCATATGTTGGCTAAGTTTTCTCATGATATGCCATCTGGCTTCCTTCACAGTGACTGATGAGAGCGAGAGAAAAACTGCCTGAGATGGAATCTGCAGTCATTTATAAACGAATCCCGGAAGTGATTTACCATCACTTCTTCCATATTCTATTCATTAGATGTGAGTCACTTTGTCCAGCTTACACGCAGGACAAGGACATTATACAAGGGCATGATTAGTAAGAGGTGGCTGATTGGCGGCCATCTTGGAGGTTGGCTACTACAGCATCAGTAACAATAGTGAATGCTACCATTTTGGAGCAATTTCTAGGTTTCAGATATTGTACTAAGTATTTGCACTTGTAGCAACTGTGTATGTCACAATCCTCCATCTACATTTTCTCTATGAAGAAATCAATACCCAGAAATGTTAAGTAAGTAACAAGGAATATTGCTAGTAACTGGCAGGACCAGGCTTCAAACCCACTTGTATCATCTTCAAAGACAGCAATTTTTCTCTCCTTCAATGCTTTATCTTTTTTATCTTCTACAATAATGATAAATGATCTAAATTGTGATGCTTTTTTCCCCACACGCTGTTTTAGGAATTCATATTACTTGAGCATAGAAAAAAGAAGAATTGAATTATTTTGCTGTTAACGTTTAATAAATTTGGTTCCAAGAGAAAATTACGACCTTCAAAATCTGCCACTTTTCAACATGACTCTTAGATACAGAAAAATTATAGAGCAGATCTGATGTGCTAAATTCTGAAATGAAGTGTTTGAGTTCAGAATTCTCCCAAGAATTACGCAGAAATAAAGAGGTCTCTTCATCTTCGTCATGTACACTATGAGTTTTTAACGAGCCTCAGTTAAACTGCTTTACACAGGCTGGAGAATCAGGAGCTAGTGATGGTTAAACTGAACTTTAATGATTGAGGCATAATTTTTGGTGATTTCTGAAGAACATACTGCAGAAATTTCATTCTGCAGAGTACTCACATTCTTTACATTTTATAAGTCATCTAGAGTCAACCTTTTGTATCTTTGACAAAGAGATTATGCAGATGGATGTTCAGAATAGTGATTCAAGTTTCAGTAACCAAATTTTTGCACAAACAAAATTAGAGCTTAAAATAATGATGCAGAATTAAATGCAACACTTAGAACTTGGATTAACAATGTGACAAATATCATTACAAATGTTAATATAAAAATCTCATTATGCTTTTCTTTAATTATCATAGTTCCAATTATGATAACTATCATATCATCATCTAACATATTAATTATAATCACTTTTTGTCATTTTGTATCCTGCTGACCTTCATCTTGTGATATGATCTTCAAGTCAACTATATAAAAAAAGGAAAGAAAATGAATTGTAATTCATCATCAGTTTGCAGAACAATAAGCACAGTTTTCTGCTATAAATAAAATGGAATTCAAGATAACTAATCAAAGTTTCCAAAAGCAGCAAAACCTTTAAAAAGTAAGACACTACTGGATAGACATGTATAACACTTGTGGAAAAAAAATGTACATATAAAATATATAATTTTAAATTATTTTATAACATATGCTTCTTGGCAGCTAATTAGGACACTCCAACTCTAACAGTATGTCACCAATTCTAACAAAAATAATAATATGCAATAGCTTTCAAAATCCCAGAGTCTCCTTTGTGCCACTAAACTATTAAAGACACATAGCTTTTAGATTATTAAAATCATCTTTCTTCCTACTTACATAAATAAAGAGATTTTGTTTTTATTCCTTTATCCTTGGATATTCAGTATCCAGGAAGGTTTAAATCCTCTTCCAACTGAAAGGTACTCAAATTCTTCGAAATTGTGTATCTAGAACAGTTCTTCCTAAGAAACTATTTTTACCCAGGGAAGTGCCTGTATTTTCTATGCATTTTATTTTCAACTTTGTGATCCAGTTTTCTTTATATAATCAATGACTATGTTTTATGGTCTTTGGTATTGTATATTGTTAAATATTTTTGAAAATCTAAATAATTTTAATCCAAGCATCTCCTCTCTGTATGCTTTCTTAATTATCCTATCAACACATTCTAATTAATTTGTCGGGTATTACCCTTTCTAAAGACAATATCACTGTTCCCCTAGTAACTTATTTAATACAAATGTTCTTTGTACCCCCCTGATGTTTTCTTCTATCACCTTGCCTGGTTAGATATTTGATATGTTAATCTTTATTTTTCTGTCCCACCTTATAAAACAACTAGATCTGATGCCATTGATATATATGTAGGGTTATTTTTATGTCTGGTCCTAAAATATCATAAGATTGATAGCTATATGATTTGTTATTTTTCAATCTGTTCATGTCTAGAGAAGTATATGAATAGAATTTTCCCAAATAAGCTTTTCCATCATTAAAAAAGGATAAGGGCTAAATCTTTTCTTTTTTCTATAATTAATTCACTGTCTCACAATCATTCTACTGATTTTTATGCAATTCCCTTCCTTTGAACTACTTTAAAGCTATTTTATTAATCTTTTAGTCCTTTACAAGTTCCTAATCAAAGTTTATTTCAGCCAAACTTAATTCCACTACACACATTTATTCATTACGCAAACATTTATTGAGTGTCAGATTAAGTACATTGACCTGATTCCCAATGAGCTTAGTCTGATAGGGGAGACTGATAAATAAATGGAAAAATACAAATAGCAAAAATCACAGAGATATCGATTCAATAACCATATGCCTACTACCTAAAATGCTGCAGATACTGTGGCTTCTGAGTCTAGTAAGCCAAGGTCCCAGTCTCATTCTACAAATGACAATATGTATGTAAACAAATTCAACGGTTTTTTACAAGTATTGCAGATTCTGAGATGGAAGTATGTATTGGTAAGTGAAGGTTAGGATGAGGAATTTAACAGTTCTATTATGATTACATCATGGGACTGAATCTTGGGATTTGAAACTTGGAGGCAGAGTGACCAGTTGAGCACTAATCAAAATGCCTTTATAAGAAATAATGAGGATGTGAACCAAGACAGAAGTGTCATGGATGGCAAAGGTGATGTGGCTTATTAGACACTCAAAGATGAGAATCAAGGTAATCAATTTATTGTGGACAGTAAATGAGATAAACAGCAAACAAACAAATTAAACACAAACAAACAAACAAAACCCCCCAGGATGGCAGCAGGTTTCCGGTTTGGACAATCAGATAGATGTTGTTACATTAACAAAGGCAAAGAATATAAAAACTACAGCACATCTGCGGACATGATAAGTTAACTTCTGAATTTATTCAGTTTGACATTCCCAGGGGGCAGAGAAATCTGGGCCTGCAGAAGGAAAACTGTCTTAGTAGTAAAGCTTTTACAAGTGTTTATTATACAAGTAGTTTAAGCTATGGAAGTAAATAAACAGGCATAAAAAGGATATAGAGAGAATACAAAAGAATGGAAAATAAAATCCATGGGTCAATATTTAGAGAAGTGTGGAAGAGAAGGAAATTATGAAGAGTAACTTGGAGCAGTTCAAACGGTAGAACACAGAGTGAACAGCCTACTGGGAAGTTAAAAAGCGCTAAAAGTCTTAACAGAGCAGAGGTTAAATAAAAGTAGTTGTTGAGAAAGAGATGACCTAAAAAAGGTTCGTGTATTTGGCAACTCAAAAGTAATGATACTTCTGACAGGTGGATGGAAAATTTCAGTTGAAAAAGTGAAGAGAAGTAAAGAAGTAGAGATATTAAGCACTCTGGGAACTTGCCTGAAAACTGAAGAGGACTGCCACATTGTATGGGTAGCCATGTCTTCCTTAATTTTATTACATTAAAATTTTAAAGTAATTTCTCTCATTAATGTAAAATGTACACATTACAAAATTACACCAATCCTAAGTGTACAGTTCAGTTAATCATCAGAAATTGAAACAATGTATGCAATCAATTCACAGATCAAGAAAGAGAATGTTACAAACAATCCATCTACTTGTGTCTCCCTTCCTGGCCACTACATCCCAAAAGGAATTGTTATCAGATTCCTATCACCAAAGCTTAGGTTGCTTGTTTTTGAACTTTATAGTAAAGAAATCAAACTGTATGTTCTACTCTGTAAATAGTTTTTTGAAACCAAACATGTTGTAGGATTCAACCACGGTATTAGTATGCTATTGAAAAAAATAATATTATAGATTATTAATCTTTTTTGTTGTTAATGGACATTGGAGTTGTTACAGTTTGGCTATTGAAAATAGTACTGCTATGAACATTCTACTGAGTATCTTTTCATACACAACACACCACACTACACTCACACCTACCCCCATACACAATAAAGTGCTCATTAATTGAGAATGCATATATTCAGCTTAGTGTCAAATAGTTTATATATATATATATATATATATATATATATATGTATAAAGTAAATTTTTCTCTTCTTCCAGGACTGTATGGAGCTCCAACTATTGCACATTCTCATGAACAATTACTATAGTCAATCTTTATTAGCTATCTCACTGTGGTTTTGCTTTATATTTTCCTGATGGCTAATGAGGTCGAAAAAACTTCATATGCTTATTTGCATATTCTTTTTTGTGACATGCTTTTTCAAGTATTCTTCCCATTTTTATATTGGGTTAACTATTTCTTTTTTGACATGTTGGAGTTGTCCATATGCATCAAGGACTGTGAAGGGTTTGCGATTGTGCCCTATTTGAAAGGTAAGAAGTTAGCCTGCTACCATTTTATGGAATGCTGAAAGAAGACACAAGGTGCCTGGGTCAGAGACAGAGGACCTTATTACTCATGGCAGAGAAAGCATCATGAGCATCAGTATATTTGCAATGGTTTTCCTTTAGCCCAAGTCCCCTGGGGGTAATGTGCATGTATCCAGATAGATGTCTGCACACTCAGTGTGATGCATTTAAGAAGAACTCTGAGATTACAGACTTAAAATATTTTACAAATGGCAGTAAGCATGCCTGATCTTTCTTCCAGAGGAAGGTATTATGCTAATTATACTGGGCATTATGCAAATGATACTGGGCAGTAAGTTCTTTGTTCCAGAGGATATGCTATCTGTGTCCTTCAAGGCTGTTTGCTATTCAGACATTGTAAAAAGTAGCCCCCCAAAAAAGGGTAGTTAGTACCTTACTTGTAGGATGTACAAAAATGTAAGAACTTTATAAAGAATATTTTTCCAACAATATATTCTGTATATAGTTCCTTTACATATAAGCATCATAAATACCTATCTCAAATAAATATGAGAAATAATGAGGGTGTGAACCAAGACAGAAGTATCATGGATGGCAAAGGTGATGTGGCTTAACAGAGACTCAGAAATGAGAATAATAACTTGTTATTAACTCCAAATAAATAACTTGTTTCTTCTTACTCTTAATGGTGCTTTCCTTTTAAATGAACAAATGATCTTAATAATAATGAAGTCTGATTTTATGATTAAGGCTTTTTTTGTTTATTGCTTAAAATATTTACCTGGGTCATATTTTAGATTTTGATAGTTTTAACTTTCACATTAAAATGTATGGTGTGAGGTTTGGGGTCAACATGCATCTTTTCTATCCATATAGATGTCTAGTTGAGATAGAACTATTTACCATAATACTCCATTGCTATATCATGATTGTCATTAAACAAGGAACTACTGATGTGTGGATTTATTTCTGGATTTTATATTCTGTTTCATTAACAAAGTCCCCTTATCAAACCTTATGCCCATATATCACTCTGGTGAATTTTGTTGCTTTATTAAAAGCATTATATCTGCTAATATAAGTCTTCTATGGAAGTTTTTCCTTATTCAAGACTGTCTTGGTTATTCTTGGAGTTTTGCATATCCACCTGCCAGAAATCATTAAGATTTATTCTAGTGTATATCTGTTATCAACAAATATCTTGGATTTTCATTATCTAGGAATTCTTTATTTTACATTCATTTTTTGAAACAATTTTGTTGGAAGACAGTTTTAGGTTGGCTTTCACAGGTTGAGTATTCCTTATCCAAAAATTTGAAATTCAAAATGCTTCAAATCAAAACTTTTTTGAGTTTCAAAATGAATGAAATGCTCATTGGAACATTTTGTATCTCAGATTTTTGGATTAGGAATGCTCAACTGGTTAAGTATAATACAAATATTCTAAAATCCACCTTCCCCCAATCTAAAATCTAAACACTTCTGGTCTCAAACATTTTACATAAGGGATATTCAATCTGTATTATATTTAAATATGTTAGAATCTCATATAATTGTCTTCTAACTTTCTTTTACTATGATGTGTCTAATTGTATTCAATCTGGGGTTCAAATACTTCTTTATTCAGTGGTGTGATGTATTTCATATGTTTTAGAAACTTTCCTGAAATTTCCTCTTAAATATTACTTTTATTATTTATCTCTACTTTCTCCCTTTCCATTGTCTTAATTTCATATGTGTTGGATATTTTTCATTGTGCCCTGTTTGCATGCCTCTTCTCTCTCTCTCTCCCCAACCCTCTTCCCCACCCCCAATTTCTCTGTGCTTCAGCCTGGATATTTTCTAGATATTGAAGGATAGATACTGATCTATCTTTACATTCATATATCTTCTCTTCAACTGTACTGTTCTATTAATATACCTACTGAGTTATTAATTCAGTTATTGTATTTTTTTAGTTCCAGAGTTTCAATTTTATCCTTTGCAATATATGCTATTTAATTGTTGAAATTCCCCATGTTTTATTTCTTAGACATATTTGTCACAGTTAAAGTATATGAATAATAATTCCAATATTTGGATCTTCTGTGCACGTGTGTGTGTGTGTGTGCACGTGTTGATGTTTTCCTCTAGGTCCAGTTCTTTGGGATGCCTGGCAATTTTTTACCAGTGTGCACAAAATGTTGGGAGAAATGATGTTTTTAACTAGTGAATATTCATCCTATCCTCTTATAGTTACCTAAAATGGGACAGATCACCTGCATCTTATTGGGGACTGTGAAGTCTGGTCACATTTCCTTTAAGACTCTATTCCTAGGGTGTGACTTCCTAGTGTTCCAACTGGGTGCATGTTGTGTTTACCAAAGTCCATCATCATTAGCAGGCTTATACTCTAATCTTTATATCCTCACCACTATGAGCCAACTTTGTTCTGTGTTTCAGTGACTTTTGTTTGCTTGTTTGTTTGTTTTGAGACAGACTCTCACTCTATTGCCCGGGCTAGAGTGTGGTGGCATCAGCCTAGCTCACAGCAACCTCAAACTCCTCAAATCGCTCTAGCTCAAGCGATTCTCCTGCCTCAGCCTCCCAAGTAGTGGGGACTACAGGCATGTGCCACCATGCCCGGATAATTTTTTCTACATATATTTTTAGTTGTCCAGCTAATTTCTTTCTATTTTTTTAGTAGAGATGGGGTCTCACTCTTGCTCGGGCTGGTCTCAAACTCTTGAGCTCAAACAATCCTCCCATCTCAGCCTCTCAGAGTGTTAGGATTACAGGGGTGAGCCACCATGTCCGGCCTTCAGTGGGCTTTTTATAGGCTCTTGTTCTTTCATCCTGTGCAGTTTATGAATTTGGTAACAGCCTAGATCTTGGTGCTTTCCTACTCTCAGGTATCTTGGCTTCTTAATCCTGGCTTCCTTCTTGGCCTCTAACTTTCATTTATTGTCTTCTTATCTCCAGAAGATTCCTAAAAGTTCTTCTGGATTCTTTGCATCCTAGTGGCAACCTGTACCTGAAGTCTTGATCAAAATTGGCAAACGGTTTAAGATCGCCTACTGTGTAAGCTCACCTTTCTTTCTCTGGTTCCTTTTTCACCAGGATCTTCACATCTCAAGTCCTGGATCTCCTAGCAGCTCTCTGATGACTTTGAACACACACACATATACATATACATATACATACATATTCATGTTATTTTATCTGTCTTTTCTTGATCTCAATGGGAACAATGGTTTGCTATAAGCTCTGCCATTATAGTTAATGCATTTAATTTTTAAGGTACACTCAACCACTTTTTTTGACTTTGCCAGTGAACAATAAAGAGAACTTTAAATGCTTCTGATATTTTAAGTTATAAATATATTTTTGGATATATAAATTATTTTATTCCCCTAAATTATCTCTAGTTTATTTTGGTACCAAATAATAAATTTCTTCACTTATAGCTGATTGTTCACATTCTGGTATTTTGTATGTCTCATTTGGATTATTTTTTTCTGTAGACAAATTCCTACACATTCTCCTAATGAACATATTGTTTGGCTAGGAAGTTCTCCCTTGGAGTTTCTCAGGAGGTTGCAATTTGATATAAACTGGATCTGTATTTTCCCAAAGACTTGACTGGTACTAGAGGGTCCACTTCAGTGTAAGTGGTTCACTCATGTAACTTACACATTGGTGCTGGCTATTGGTGGAGATCCATCTCCACTCAGGTCTTGGCATATGGCCTGGGTTTCTATAAAATATGGTGATTGGACTGTAAAGGCAAATATCACCAGAAGGAGAGAAGGTGGGAAAGAGGGAGAGAGTGAGAGAAAGTGAGAGAGAGAGATAGAAAGGGTGGGTGCTAGCTCCAGATGGAAACTATATCCTTTTTATGACCTAGTTTCAGAAGTCACGTAGCATTACTTCTACCACATTTTATTTCTTAGAAGTGAGTCACTAAATATGGTCCATATTCATTGGGAGAGGAATTAGACTCCATGTTTCAACAGCACAAGTGTCAAAAATTTGTGGACATATTTTAGAAGCACCATAATAGCCACATGGACCTTAAACTCAAAATGTAATTTATTTGATTATGGAAACTATAAAGATAAAATTAATCTGGTTTCCACTGTTATTATAAATAACATTCTACTGATTGAATTTTTTGTGAGATACTGAATATATAACTAAGTTCTTTATAATATTTTTCTATATTTTTCAAAAATCTTAATAACCTTACTAAGAATATTTCATAACATTTTGATTAGAAAGAACTGCTGCCTACAAGAACTCAGAAAACCAATTATTTCACATCAAAAATTAAAAAAAGAAACTAGATAAAACACTGCTAAATCAGACTCTATGCTTAAAGATATTAAGAAATGTATTCTACATATTACAATAGAGAAAATTTAAAACTACAGAAAGACAATTGGATGTACCATTTGAAAAGTCGCCAAAATTAATTTATCATTGAGACCAAATATGAATACTGGCCTCTCCCAAATTATCTATAAAATATTTGTGATGAAACACAATAAGTTTAATGTAACACTGAGGAAAATAACCTATGAATGCCAACCTGGTACCCAAATAAATGAAAAATACTCTTTCTAAGCAAATCAAAGGGAAATATCCTCATTATTCTGTGTGAAAGAAGATAGTTTTGTTCTCTCCCACTTCCTCAAATGACCAAGTGGGAGGAAATGAGATAAACCATCAACATCTTTTCTATTTAAATATTCCTTACAAATTAATGAAGATAATTCAGTAGAATGGTCCCATGGGTTCAAAGGCAGAAAATAGCTAATGAACATTTGCAAACACATACAAATGAATAATACATAAAGAATATGTGCTCTTTAGTATTAACAAAATAAATAAAACAGTGAAATTAAATTTTTATCCACCAAATTGGTCAAGGTGAAAAATCAAGTATTGCTAGAGTTAATACTCAGGTGAGTAGCTTGGAGTGGTTGAGTTTGTGTGCTGTGCAACCATCCTGCCTGGGGATACAACCTGGATCCCCACCTACAAACAATTACCTTGGACACATTACCTAACCCTTTATATTTCACTTTCCTCATCTGTAAAGTTGGAATAATTACAGTATCTACATAATAGAGCTGCAGTGAAGATTAAATAAAAATTTATCTATGCCACCTAACGGAACTTGACATCCAGTAGTATCATTATAATTATGATTTAATTATTATTTTTACCATTACTATCATAGTTGTTGTTATGCTAGGTGTCAATGGATTGTACACTCTTCTCCACTGCTAGTAAGACTATAAATTATTTCTTCATTTTTTGAAAAATAATCTATCAACATATCAAGCTCTTATAAAAAGCACATGTTCCTTGGCCAAATAATTATTAGAATCTATTCTAGAGCAATAACTAGAGTGCAAAATAAATTTATGTACAAATATATTCATTACAGTGTATCTAAGAGCTAAAATTGGACATAACCTAAATTTTGGCCATTGAAACAATCATAATAACAATCATAATATATTCAATAATATGGCAAAATATTATGAATCATTAGACATCAGTCATTAGATATATTTTAAAACTATATAGTCATTAGACATATTTTTAAACTATAAACAATACAATAACAATTATACATGTATCTTTCCAGATTTACATCTCTACTTTAGCTAGCAATTAATATATCTATTGAGGATAATGATTAAATCTATCAGACCTTGCAGTGGCTATCTCTGAGTGAAAGTGTGGAAGGCAATTTTAATGATTTTTTAACAAACTAGTTTTCTTTAAAATTTTACACAGAGAATGTATATTGTTTACATGACTAAAAATATTACAAATTATATCACAGTTAAAAATTGCTACAAATTATTTTTTAAATATTAAAATGTGCAATTAGCACTGTAGTTACCAGGAGCAAAACTAATCTTTTAATATTTATTTTAATCTGTATTATTTGCCAGGTGTTGAAATAGATGCATTACATTATATAATTTTTTTAAATAGTGGTTATACCCTTTAAATCCCCACTTTCTTTACTGCACCACATATTATAAGAAGGGAGACAAAGGCGAGGTCAGTTTAAGAGATGTTACATGTGGTAGAACTTATATCTCAATTGTTCTACGGTGAAAAGACTTGATCTAGGCATTGACAAAAATACCATCTCTTTATCGGAAGACTCATAATCATTTTGTTCTTAATCTGTACAAACTGGAGATATAGATATGTAAGAGTGGGCATTTGCCTATATTGGTATTTTTAAAGAATAAAGGTTTTGATGAAGCCCATTAGGTCAAGTCTAATAAGAACAAAGCAGGAATCAGACTGCAACATCTTGAATGAAAAAATCTACATAAATCAATGTCATATATCTAGGACAATCTGGGTAAGAAGTGTGGTGGCATTCGTAGCAGTACCATGGAAATAAAGAGGTTGAAGCTATTTAGAAACATGAAAGTAGTAATTTTTCATATGCTATTTTGAACCTTATCATTTGAGACCTACTTAAGCCAAAGAGCATATATATTTTCTGAGTATAAACTCTTAAGGCCCTGACAGAGATGGACAGAACCTTTAACTTTAGAGTGTGGTCATATTGATCTTCATCCTATCATTACCCCAATCCTTCAGTGTCGGAAGGAAGAGATCATGTTCAGAAAAGAATGTACTAAGACTTGAAAATAAATCAGGACACATTAGCTTAAAGTTAAATCATACGAGTTGATAGTAAACACTGATAAAGAGAACTATTTCCCAAAGCTTCCTCAAAGATTCTCTTCTTTTCTCCTGGTGTCTTTGGTCAAATGTATTAAGAAATCTTTCTATTAGTTGAAGTGCTTCTATTACTTGAATAAAGTGATTGTTTTAGACATGTTAAACAAATGCAAAATTTATCACCTATTCTGTTTGGAAGCTTATTCTGTAAGATATCCCACCTCTAGTTTGATTTCATTTATTATTCTACAAGAATTCATTATGTTCTTAAGATAGTCAAGGAAATGTGTGACATGTCTTGTGGGCCACAGACTTCAAAGGAAGTTATAAAGTTATAAAGGAGAAAGTAATTGGGGAAAGAATACTAAGCTGATTAGATAAAGACAGAGTCTTGAGGGCTGAGTAGGACTTTATGATGGAATGGGCAGGCATGAAATGCAGTCATTTTTTTTTTCCAGGCAAGAATTCATGAAGAAACAATTAAATGAAGATCAAAGAATAGGTACAAAAGAGAGCTGTGAATAACTACATAAACTGATTTCAATTGTAGTAAATTAAGATGCATTGCTATCTATTAAGGCCAGGGACTTGAGTTGGAAGTTTAAGCTAAGTTTAAAAGTAATTTAATTTCTCTGGATCCTCTTACTCAGAAATAACATGCATAACAGAACTGTACATTTCTTCAACACATTTCCATTAGATAAAAACATTAATACCACTTATCTGGCTAAAATTTTTTTCACTAAAATTTAAAACCACACTCTCAAAACAGGCTCTAAATGAAAAGTTTCATTAGGTAAGAAACTTTTATTTTAAATAGGGATTATTTATCATTGGTTTGATATATAATCATTAAAAAGTACTTAATATGCTATAAAATATATATTTTTGTTAGTATTTTTCTCTTTGGCCCTGTCATGAATAAGTAATCCTACTAGAACTAAATGATACTAAGTTTTCTGGAGTGAATATTCTATTCCATAGAGATCATTTAATAATAAAATCAAAATGTTCAGGCAGCTATTAAAAAATCAGTATGTTATGGCAGGTGAAAAGAAACTTCTAACAAAGTGCCAATTTTACTCTAAGAAAAAAACCTGAATTACAATATAAAAATATATAATTTACTTATATATGTTATAGATCACTTGAGGTGTGTGTGTGTGTGTGTGTGTGTTTTGAAAATGCATACTATGAAATAGAAAAAATACTGAAGTCTGGTTTAAGAAGTTAAGATAAAAAACATAGAAAAGAGATTTTAGATTAGATAATGTATATATATATAGACTAATATAATATGGAAAACTCATATAGAATGAAGTTTCATTTTATATACATAAAAATAAGTTGAAAGAAATTGGAATTACGTTATTATTCTGAGATGTCTTATATAACAATATACTACTTGAGACAACTTTTCAACTCTGAAATTGAATACCTCAGTGTTAAATTAGAAACGAGTTTTTACTTTCCTGCATGAGAAAATTTAAAATTAAATATATCCAGAACACAATTTGCGACTTACTACAATTTAAAAAAACCTTGTAAATGGTGAGTTCACATTTACAATTGCCACAGAGAAGTACTCAAGTGTTCTTCCTCTCAGGTAGGATGTAACAAACAGAATTATTACACAGAATAAGTCTAATTCTGCAGTTTAAAAAATTGTTTATTACAAATGCTTACATGTTTTATTTCATACAATAATATCTTTTAAATAAATAAAATTCACAATTGCCTGTAGAGTGTTTTCAAGTAGTATTCCACTTTTAATATCCTGTAATTCTCTAGTATAGTCATGCACTGCTTAACGATGGGTATAGAGTCTGAGGAATGAGTTGTTAGGTGATTTTGTTGTCATGTGACCATCACAGAATGCACTTACATGAACCTAGATGGTATAGCCTACTACACACCTAGGCTAGATGGTATAGCCTATTGTCCTAGGCTACAAACCTGTACAGCATATTACTGTACTGAATACTATTGGCAACTGTAACACAATGATTAAGTATTTCTGTATATAAACATATCTAAACATAGAAAAGGTACAGTAAAAATACAGTTTTACAGTTTTATAATCTTATGGGACCACTGTCCTACATAAAGTCCAATTGTTGACTGGAATGTTATTAAGTGGTACAAGACTGCATATATTTTGAAATCAATGATGGTACTTTGTCTTTGGTACTCCACAGTGACTCCAAAACTTGTGCATGTGCATGTGTGTGCTTAGTTTATGCTGCTAGGCAATTATCAATCAAGAAATATACTTTGCATATTACTCTTTATGCATTTTCTCATTACTCTTCTTCTGGGACTCTAATTGTAGTATATCACATCCATTGTCCTATTTTCCTTACTGCCTAAACTTTTTTTCATCTTTTTTACTCTCTGTGGAGAGAGTATTTTTACTACAATTTGTGGATTTATTTACATCTATCATTTTGTTCACTGATTATTTCTTCAACTAATCCTGGCCTGATGTTCAATCCAGCTATTATTATATTTTATTCTCACTATTAAAATTTTAAGGTTCTATTTCTCAACTCTTGGTCTTTTTTCATAGTTTCTTGATGCTAGTTCATTTCTGTGATTCCATCTTTCTTTCTTAAAGATATTCTATCTTGAAAATTTTAAAGATATTCTATCTTAAAATTACTTATATTTTTAATTAATAACTACAATATCTGAAATCCTTAAAGATTAATCCATTGTACTGACTCCCAGTCATGATGTTATGTTTAATTCTGGGGTTAGTCATCTTTGATTATAAACTTCTATTTGCATGATATCCATCTGTGAAAAAAGCTGGGAGCCTAAATCCAGTATGTTTCCTGTACAGGTGATATAGGGGTCTATGGGTAGGGGGAGGTGCTACAAATATAGGAGCATTTTGTTCATATGCAACCACTGTATTTTAATCCAAGAGCTTCAGATTCAATTTTCTCATCTTGGTCTCTGCTTTTTATATGTGTTCACCGCTCAAAACTTCAGTTTCAGCTCACTATTTTACTGACTTTTTGGAGATATCCTCACTAAATTTGATGCCAAAGTATTCAATAAAAATTATGCTTAATGGATTGTCTATTACTTTAGTAGTAAGAAGGATCTTTGGAACATGTAGCCCTCCAGAATGAGGAATTTTAAGAAAGAGTGTTCTTAAAAAATCTCTATGTGGTATTAGGTCATTAAATATGAAATGTCCGAGTTCTAATCAAAAGTTTAGATTATTGTATCTTAAACAAGAAGTAGTACAATTAATCAAGGTATACACCTAAACTATCAACACAGTTTTGCCATCTTAACAGTACCTTGTTTATGCCAGAAGCAAAGAAGTCTGAAGAGTGAATGGTGATGAAATTGCAAAAGGCATTTTCTATAACTTGTTGAGAATTGAATATTTTTCCTTGCAAGAAAGCCTGGGAGAAGTGGTAGTCAATTGGTGCAAGGTCTGGTGTATACTGCGGATGACAGAGAGTTTCCAAGTCCAGCTGCTGTAATTTGAGCAGCATTGTTTGTGTGACATGTGGTCCAGCGTTGTCTTGCAAGGAAATTAGCCTGGTTCTATTGACCAACTCGGTTGCATAATCACAAACATCTTCATCATTTCATCCAATTGGTTGCAGTAGACATCCAGTAATTGATTGACCAGGTTTCATGAAGCTGTAGTAGATAATACCAGTGCTGGACCATCAAACAGCCGGCATTAGCCGTTTTTGATGAATATTCGGTTTTGGACTGTGTTTTGGCACTTCGTCTTTAGCCAACTATTGTGCCAAACACTTGTGATTGTCAAAAAGAATCCATTTATCATCACACATAACAATATGGTGTAGAAATGGTTCTCTTTTTTATGTTGTGACAGCAAAGTAAGGCCAGTTTCAAGACAATTTCTCTTCTGATGCTCATTTAAGTCAAATAGAACCCATCTATCCAGCTTCTTTACCTTGCCAAACTGTTTCAAATGGTCCAATGTTGTTGGAATAGGAAAATCAAACCTCGCTGCTAATTCGCACGTAGGTTGTAATGGAATCAATTCCACTACAGCTTTCAGCTCATCATGATCCACCTTGGTCTCAGTTCACTCACATAGCTCATTTTTAAAATTAAAATCACAAGAACAGAACTTCTCAATCCATTGACGTACTGTGTGTTCATTAGCCATATCCTTCCCAAACACTTTGTTGATATTTCCAGCTGTCTGGACTGCATTGGTTCCAGGGCAGAACTCATATTCAAAAATAACATGGATTTTTGACTTTTCCATGGTTTCACAGAAATTGCTCAAAAAAAAATTTTGAAACATAATCATAAGCCAAAATGTGCATTTGAAAGACTGAGGATGTACCTTCACAATAAAAATAAAACTAGAAGTGCCAAAGTGAAATGTCAGAGATATCAGTTGTCAAACTTGGTACTTAAGGAAATCAGACATTTCATATTTAATAACCTAAATACTTCTTACAATCACTATTAGAAATAATTGTATTATATGTCTATTCTAGATTATAAAATTCTACTTTTCTTAAGACAGTATAGATCATTAATATATTTATTGGAATTTTACATATTTCTCTGTCTTTCCCTAGGTTTCTATCATACTACTGGTAACAGCATGATCAATAAAATTAAAGGATTTATCAATAAAATTAAAGGATCAATAAAATTAAAGTTAAAGAATGAGCATATGAAAACACACAATATCAGACTTCTATGTTAACATCATATTTTATAATAATGCTGAATGTTTAATCCAAAATTTGTTTCTATCTTTATATAATGTTATTAATGAATCATAGAAAATGTCATTCAGGTCACATGAATTCTAAAACAACTATCATTTAAAGGAAATATTTTAAAACTATAGGTATAATTTAATACTGCAAAGAACATGTGTGTAATTATTAATAGAATATATAAAAATATTATGTATCGTTTCTTCCATTGTCTCTTAGGAATTTGCACAGCATGGGTAAAAATAACAATGGTTAGCTTCATTTTCTTCTGCCAAGTGATTTATGGGCTCTTTTTCTTTACATATAGTATATATTAACAGATGTGATTTTATTAATTTTTGCAATGAATGAAATAACTTCTGAATTACATACTATTGTCTCATTTTAGAACAGAGAATTTTTGTTATTAATATTATGTGTTTGCTTATTTCTTTTGCTTTAATTTTTCTACTCCTCCATCCCTTGGGAGAATCTTTAATTTTTAAGCTGGATTTATTTAACAGTTCTTCTATACCCTTTATCCTTTGCTTTCACATCATTTTATCTCTTCATGCTTTTCTGGAGATGGCTTACCAAGATTTTCTTCCACATGACAGATTCAGTTTTTATAATAATAACAGGTTTTCTACTCCTGTTCCATTGCAAGCTTTTAATGGGTATTTTGGGTTGTGTCCAATACTGTTTTTCTGGTTCACTTGATAAAATATTTTCAGTGACAGGCTGTTCTCCTCAGTCTTCAAGTAGATGTTCCCTTTCATAGATTTTTTATTATCTTTTTAATAGTATCATTTTGTTATTGCTAACTATCTAAACTTGGGCAAGTTAACAAACTTTCTGCCTCAATTCCCTTGCCAAATGGAAGTAATTACACTATCTATTTTATGTATATTATGAGAAATAAATGAGTTGAGTAAATAAAAATAATTTAGAACAGTGCCTGGGACATATTAAATATGCAATTAAATTGACTCTTGCTATTATTTTTTATTGTTTATTCTTTATACATACTTGAATGAGACTCATGATAACCAGAAGAAAGGGTTTTTAGATTACCTCCTGCCTTTTCTATTTTTTTTTTTTTGCATGGTGGTCAAATAATCTTTTCAATGAAATCCTGGAAAGCAGGATGATATTCCATGGTCTTAGATCAATTTCCATCGCTCACAACAACACACATCTAGTACAGCTTTTCCTAACAGAAGTGGAATCTTCTTCTATGCCCACAGTCTTTTTTTCTGAAGCATTAAATCAATGGCAAAACTACAATTTCCACTGTGGATTATAACAAGGTCTATTTCTACTACTCCCCTGATATGTGATCCCCAGATTGGGGAAAAGGGGAGTTCTGACAACATTTGATGTCGACTTAAGAAGAGGGCTACAAATTAAATGTGAGAACAGTTAGTGGACAGTTCTGTATTGTTTAAACTATAAGGAATTTACTAAAATAGTAATATGTCAGATTTTATAAGGGCATAGTTGTAATTCTGCAACAAAAAGGCACGGAACTAAGGTAGAAATTTGTTATTGGTCTTGGATAATTTAAGTAATAAGGCTATCATATTATTAATTGAAACCAATAGGATCTTTTCAAAAACTATAAGACACCTATATCAATAAAAATAGCTAAATTTGAAACTTCTATTTCATTTTGCTTTGTTGATTATTACATTTAAGGACAGAGAAACTATTTAAAGATGAATTAGAAGGTAAATTTATACACAGACTATAATAGAGTAATAACAGAATCTAAACAATGGTCAATATGGCAAAATATGTATAAATTCTGTGTAAGCAACTTGGCTTACACAACACAGCTTACACAAGCTATGCATGGCTTAAGCCAAGTATGGATCGAAAATATTTTGGGGAAAAGAATGGATGGTTGTATCTGTACTTAACATGTACAGACCTTTTATTTCTTGTTATTATTCTGTAAACAATACAATATAACAACTATTAATATTTAGATAGTGTTTACATTGTATTAGGAATCATAAGTAATCTAGAGATGATTGAAAGTATATGAGAGGATATCCTTATGTCATATACAAATAATAAACCATTTTATGTAAGGCACTTGAACATCCATGGATTTTGTTATCTGTATGTAGTCCCTCAGAGATACTAAGGGACAACTGCATGCTACTTGCAGGTCGGGAACATAAAACCATTCTATGAGCAAATCTATCAACTGTTGCCTGGATGTTGACACCTGAGTCAACTTTGGAAGTTATGTGTTGATTACAGACTGAGCCTTGATTATTCTGGGTCTCTGCTAGTATATGGACAGAGTTCTCTCTGTCCCACCACTTGAGCAAGAAATAAAATTCAATTATGTTAAGCCACAGAAATTTCTGGTTTCATCTATTGCATTTATTAAGAACACTATATTATATGTGTTTTAATGTTCACAGTACATTTATATATTTTAGTAATACTGACATAACAAAATACTTTTGTGAGTGTGATTACACCAATTCATCTGCTATTTTCTATTTAGATATTTGACACACAAATGTCTAAAAATAAATAACCAAGTAGAGACTGCATAATAATCACAGGAAGCTACGCAATTGCAAGGTTTTGGAAAAGTTAAGATTATCAAACTTTTGGTTGCCAGCCTAGTGAAATGAAACAAATTCAGTGAAATGAAGTTCATTCCAGGAAGAAAGGAAAGAAGTCATGGTTTTAAAAACAAATAAAAACCCTCTATCATAGTTGTGAAAGCCAAATTACTTTGACGGAGAGAGCTCCCAAGTTTTGGTAAAACATGGTAAGAACTATGTGGTACAGAGTTAATATTTCTAGAATTTAAAACCACAATAAGTACTCCTGTTTTAAAGATGAGTTAAGATCTTTGACTGTCTATATAGCAAGTCCTTCCCTTTTCTTGAAAAACTGCAGGACAGATGAATCGATACAATATTCTCACAGCCTGTGACAGACATCTTCATCAGTATCTAGTTGGCATCTAACTCTTTCTTTTTTCAAAGATCAAAGTCCAAATTCTGTCGACCTCTGAGAAATATTATAGAGCAGTGGCTGCTACAAAAAGAGAAGAAAAGTTTGGGAGGTGCCAGACCACTGCCTAAGGCTTAGGGTCACCTCTGGACAGGTGCTTTGTGTACTAATTCACTAATGGACAACATCCCTCTTACTGAAAGCTAACTCTCCAAGGTTGGCAGAAGTCATGTCCATCGACTCATGACTCATATCATGAAGATATTTAACTTAAACTATGTGTTTTCAGGAATAAGTGGGATTGGACGTAAACATCAATCATTTCACATCTAATGGTGGACTAGATTTAAAAGTTTTGATGTCTCAGATAACTTTTGGTTTCAAATGTTCTTGTTTTTGAATAGCTTCATTGAGGTTTAAATAACATAAATTTCAGAAATTTTAAGTATACAATTCAGTAATGTTTAGTAAATTTACAGAGTTGTACAACATTGCTACAATCCAATTTTAGAATATTTCAATTATCCCATAAGGTCTCTCATGCCCATTTGCAGTTGATCCCATCTTCCCCATCCCCATTCCCAAGAAAACTATAATTTACTTTCTATATCGATAGATTTGCCTTTTCTGGAAATTTTATATAATATAAATGGAATCGTGACATTTGTGGGTTTTCATATCTGGTTCCTTTAACTTAGCATAATATTTTTAAAATTCTTCCATGTTGTTGTAGCATGTATCAGTAGTTCCTTTTTATTGCTAAAATAGTATTATAATATAAAGACAGACCATTCACTTTTTGGCTATTATGAATAATGCTGCCATGAACATATGAGTCTTGTGCAAATGTACATTTTTATTTCTTGTTGGTAGATACTAAGGAGTGGAATTGCTTGGGAGCAAATGTTCTTAACCTTGTTTGTGGGAAGGACCTCTTTGGCAGTGTAATGAAGCCTACAGAATGCCTCTGAGGATAATGTTTAAAAAATTGTAATGCCTTCATACAAGATATATAGAATTACAAAGAAACAAGTTATATTGAATATGGTATTATAAGTAAGCTAAAAATTATAATATATGTGTTTATTTTATTTATTTAATTTCAAAATATTAAGAGGGTAAAAATGTTTTAGGTTACAAGGATTGCTTTGGTATTGCTTGGGTCCCAGCTATAGGTGTGCCCATTACTCAAACAGTGTTCATTGTAAATATTAGGTAGGTTTTTAAATCAACATTTCTCTTTCCTTGAATTCCTTGGTTTTTTGACAGTCTGCTTCAACAACACTGATCACCCTGCTCAACCTCCTTACTTTGGGCGGTGAACTTTCTGACAATAAATAGGCCTTGCAATGCGTTCTTTTTAACAAAATTGCAACTACACGGTAAAACAGGATATATTTCCAGATATTTCTGTCATAAGTTTTATATATCATTTTAACAGGTAATCTGTTTTGCTTGGAGATTATCAATTTGAAATCCTGTTACTGCTGTAGATACTTGTCTAATTAGAAAGAATTCTGCGATATAATTGTGTTTACATTGATACTGCCATTTTAACTTTATACCATAGACAAGGAAACAATGTGCTATTGTTGCTGAAAATGAATCTTAACATTTTGCTGGAGTTAAATATTCCAACTCACATCAGACAGTGTATACATTTCAAAAATCTTATCACAATAAATATTTTCTATTTTAAATTACTATGCACATTTTACTTATCCACTCCATGAAAATAAAAAAATGAAAAACTCTTGGAACGAAAGGCATTGTTTTTATTAGGGTGTGTGTGTGTGCATATGTGTGTATGTGTGTGTGTGTGTGTGAGAGAGAATGTGGTTATTTTAATAAAATTGTTGTGTAATTTACTTAATGATCTTTAGCTTGAGTTTTCCAAAGGTATCATGACTATAAGCAAATTGATAGGAAAGTAGACAACAATGAATTAAGTGTTACTGGCAGCCTAAGACACTGTTTATCTCTTTTAAGGTAGACAGAATTCAAATTGCCCTCATTAGCTGAGCAATATGCTGTGGAAAATGAGCTGGGTACTTATCAAGAGTCTCTTTCATTTGCATTTTTGCTAAATAAATAAGCTGTTCTGTCTTCTAGCTGCTCAAGAGCTGTGAATAGGAGAAAAAGGAAATAATTCAGGTAAGTAAGCCAGGTGGAGGGGGCGGGGGCGGGGAGCATTCCAGGACTAGACTAGAAAAGAAAAGAAAAAGTTCATCAATGAACATATCAGAATTGTGCCTTATGTATTTGTGATACAAAAGGACAGTCTCACACAGAATTAGGCTAGGAGGTACAAATGTATTAATTCTCCCCACATCCACCAGTACCACAAGCAAAGCTAGAGGCTGTTCTTTTGATAAATGATCAATACTTCAGCCTGACACTACCCTCGCTGCCCTGCTGTTGCTAGTTAAAAGTCTGAATTTCAATTAAGCAGTAAATCTTTATGGTATTACATCTCCAACAGTCAATTAATGTCTCCCTAATCTCCTGCAATTCTGAAACACTATTATTTTGCACAGCCCTTTTCTTTAGGTTCATTCATCAGGCAAAACATTCCTATTTGATTTGTAAAGACTTATTTTCCTCCAAATAAAAACACAAATATTCAATAATTGTTTTGTTTAGATTTTTAGTTGTATGCCTTTGTGCAAAGAATGTTATACTTCCAAAGTAAAGGAGGCAATAAAATGCATTAATGAATATTCTCAGTCAAAAGCACATTATCTTGATTGTACACCTTTAGTCCAAATGTTATATTTCAGAATGTTTTCCACATATGTATTCCTTGGAAAACTTCTGAAGTCATACAAAACACATACGCATTCATAGCACTGATCTCACTCAAATCAGCGTAAACATTCTCATTTCCCATGTCATAAAATCCCCCTATACATTTTTCCTCAAAACTTTGTACTTTCAAAAAGGGTTGGCTGATGCCACAAAAGCAGCTAATACTGTAGTCCCAGCTACTTTGGAAGCTGAAGTGGAAGGATCACTCGAGCCTAAGAGTTTGAGGCCAGCCCAGGCAAAACATAGCAAGATCCAAACTTTAAAAACAAAACCAAACAAAAATCAGCTAATAGAGCAATACAGCGTACACCTAAAGGATTATTGCAGCCTTCTTTATGAAAGATTTCAATATTTAAAGACAAAATATAAGGAATTCGATAGGTATCTCCTTCATATAGGATTATAATAACTTTAAATTTATGAAGCCTCAAAGTCCAATTAACACAACTTCAAAGCTATAGAGTTAAGGTTGCCTTAACAATTGAATCCATTATTATAATAAAATATAATTTTATATGTTCATAATATTAGAAGAAAGTCGTTCCCTTGGCAACAAATGCAGTTTTCCCTGCATCAGCAAAAATACTACTATTGTAAGTTCTACTCTTCTCAATCATTCAGAATGCAAGCATTTTTTCCATTATTTAAAATAATTTAAAAATTGATTGAAGAAGTCTAAACTACTTCATTAGAATGTCTGTGTGATTTTAATGAAATAGAATAAACATTTTATTTTATATGATATGCATAACAAACTGGTATGGCCGAACTATTCTGTTCTAGACATTTTATTATGAAATGCTCAGATATAAAGTAGTCTAGAACATGCCTGCATAAAAAGCACTTCTACTTACAATGCCCACAGCTCTGCAATATAAGCTACACAGTAAAAACAAGTATAAACATTTTCGAGCTAATGCTCAGCCAGTATTTAAACATAAGTATGTTTGACTCCAAAGTTTTTGACTTTTTATTCCACTATACAAAAATCTCCACTAGTCTTCAAACCAGTTCTTAAAAGCACAATATACACAACCATTAATAACAATTCAAAGAATTATCCTAATGCTATATATTTTATTTGGAAAATGTTACCTTTTCTTGAAAATTAATATTAACTTTAAATTTAACTCAACCTAATTCATTATTTCCATAACATGATTGAACCCTGGGTGCCCTAAAAATGCAAGGCTATTACACTAATCCAGGTAACTAAACCTTCAAATGAACCCACAAAGTTTAATTTCATGACTAAGTCTGACTCCTCAAGAAAGAATTAAGAATTTTATTAGCTGATTAGTTTCCATTAAAGCAATGTACATTTATAGTAAAACAACATTCTATAGTGGTAAGGAAGAAAAATACTTTAAGTATTGATTATAAGATTTGGAAATATCTGCATAGGAAACTAACAACTCTGTTATCCTGTAACTGTGAAATATTTTTTAAAACACAGAACTGAAATATGCATTGTGTAGGAAAAACCACATGCATCAAGTAACATTGAATTTTTGATTTTTATATTATTTTTGCATATCAGCACAATTATTAATATATGGGTTAGAAAAATGATACATGTATTGAAATACAGTTGCAAGAAATTAGCTTTTAATAAAAATAATGATATAATACAAAGATAATAAATCATGTAGTTATATGAGATTGGTAGACCAATGAAATGAATGAGCGACAACAGAGAAGGGGCAAAAATTTACAAACTAGAAAGATGATAATAGACCAGAAAATAACACAGAAAAGATATGATAGATGCCACAGCACAAATGTTAATTGGGGTTAAATTTCAAGAGGAAACACAGGCATAAGGTGTAGAATAAAACAGAAGAATTTGCTTAATGTATTACTCATGACTTCAATACTAAGAAATCCTTTAAGAAATGACATTTTTGTAGAAAACAGAACTTAGAGTATTTATAGTACAGTGTAAGGTTTCAATCTTTAGTCAAAAGAACACATGTATATCTATATTATCTAGTGAGCGATACAAATTCTTGTCTTAAAATATTATAAGAAGCCTTACATATTGCTCTACAATTTTAAAAGTAAATTTAGAATCTATACCTTAAATTTGTAAATTATTAAATCACGTGGGCATTCTAAAAATAAAAATAAGTCTGTTTACATTGCAAAACAGCCATGCACTTACCATCATGATTAGGATTTCCTAGTGTCCATGGCTCATCTGAGTCAAAATGGGTATCTCCTCCAATTCCTGGTCCAGGGAAATAGGCATGTGCCAAAAATCCTCCCTCTCCATCAAAGGGAGAACTGTCTCCATGAAAACCAGATGCAAAAATAATGGTTATATCCACATCACGTTTGCCATTTTCTAATTCACTGTAGGGAACTTCTTCAAATGTCAGAGGAGTTACATTCTGCCACACATCAAAGGCACGGCGAATAGCTTTACGGGTCTCAGGGTCTCCTACTTTCGGAGTTACGTTCTTTATACTGAAAGTTAAAAAAAATATAATAATCAGTATGACTTTGTTATGTTTAATCTGACTTATTAAAGATTTTGATCTGTTCAGTTTAGTAAAATATTATGGAAATGAGTGATATTAAATAGGAATTAATTTATTCATTCCTCTCGTCTCTATTGCTTGATTTCACTACATTGTGATCATTTAATTTTCAGCAGTATAGTATTCATGTACCGAAGCTACAAAGGAGAATATTTCTACTGAATGGTGAACAGTAGGGTAACTAGATCAATCAGTCACTTTGCCTCCTTAATAACAATAGGAAGGTAGATTTGCCAAATGATCAAACAGGTTGCAGAAGTTTTCAGCTGAAATAAAAATTTCGATTTCTTTATGGTTATAATCGCTTTTAGAAGCACACCATTGTTTGTATCTGCACATATCAAACACTTTCTGATGTTTTATTTTTATTGATTCATTCCAGTTAAAAATTACAGCTAGCTAGGAGGAATAAGTTCTACTGTTCGGTGCCACTATAGGATGACTATAGTTAACAATAATATGTAGTTTCAAATAGCTAGAATAAGGATATTGAACATTCTCAACCTAAAGAAATGATAAATATTTGAGATGATGGATATATTGATTTGATCACTATACACTATATGTATCGAAAGGTCACTATAAACCCCATGAATATGTACAATTGTCAATTAAAAATAAAATTCAAAAGTGTATTGCGAGTAATTAGTTGTTTAATACAAATGTTTAACAATTACATGAATTTAAAGAAGTAAATTGAACATTATTTAGTTTGTCCTGATGCTAATAACAAATAGATGAAATAATTATAAATATTCTTCTTCATTCATTTAACACTAATCAGATGTTTGTCTTTCCCTGGTTATTTTTCTATTTTTTTCTAAATGGAACATCAATGAAACTAATGTGCATATTTTTTATATTGTCACACTATAAATTCATACTATACATGTGAAAAACAATGGAAAACTCCACAGGAGTCAAAAATAAGAAAAAAATTTTTAAAAAGAGCTGAGGACAACACCACATTTTTTTTTTTTTTATCTGAGCCAAAGGATGCATAGAACAAAAGAATTCATGCCTACTCAGGGAGAAAGCTCTGCAGTGTTCTGTTGTTGCTGCTGCTGTATTTATTTGTTAGTTTATTTTCATTTTATGTCTTATTCAGCATGGTATTCTGAAGTATACTTTGAAAAAGAGTAAACAACTACATTGAGATACCACAGACCTTTGTCTAGCTTGTTAGTCTCTAAATTTCCTGTCTGATGGCTAAAGAGGCATGCAGAGTAGTGTTGTAACCCTGAATTTGGCTAAATTAACTTTCTTAGTTGTTTTTTATTTTCTTCCTATCCTACGGGATTTCAGAAGTCCTTCATTAGTGGGCAGATATTCCTACAACACATTATTTGAAAGAACTTACTATATAATGGGGACTGTTCTCGGTGCTAAAGATATAGCTAAACAAGATTCTGCTCTCATAGTGCTTATATGTATATTCTAGTGACAAGAGAGGAACAGTCACCAAAACAAAAAAGAGAGATAATTTCAGAGAGTGATAAGGGGGGAGGCGGTTAAGACAAAGAGATGATAAATGGGATTTCAACCACAGAAGGGGCCAAAGATGCCTGGCACTGAGTTTCCAGCCAGAAGGAACAGTGAGTAGGCCACATCAGTTTGGCCTGTTCAGAGACTAGGAGTGCTCAATAAATTGGAACCAAATGAACACACAGGACCATGATATGAGATCAGATGAGAGGATTACCTGGGAAGGGATTATATTCTGCGAAGGGAAGCCACTGGAGAATATTAAGCAGAGAAAGACTGTGATATTATTTCAGTTTACAAATATCACTGTGCCTGATAGAAAATGGATAAGGGGATGAGGATTAAGTTCACGCAAGAGAAGACAAGAGACATAGACTAGATGACAGTCATGGAGATAGAAAGTGTCAGTTTCAGTGCCTGCTCTGAGAGAATTGTTAATGGGAATTGGTAATAGAGTCAATATGTAATGGAGAAATTCATTTGATTTCAAATAAAGGATAATCTTATAATAGAGAAACTACATGAAATATTACTATGATTTATATATGAGCATATGAATGCATATAATGGTTTTGAGAAAAATGAAGCAAAATAATATACTAAAAAATAATAAATGTGAAGTACTATTTGGATTTGAAAACATATCATTGTGTTTTTCAAAGCTATGTAGTGTTTATGTTCTAAAATATGCTTAAAGACATATCATTAATAAATACAAGAAACATAGGTGTGCTTCAAAGGGCTGGAGTTCTGAACTAGGTGCAAACAACAAGCAAGAATTCAGAAATTTTCATGGAATTGAGAGATGTATTTTATATTTACTCATAACTGAAATAACAAAGAGCACAGAGAGATCATGAGGTAATAAGAGTAAAATAAAGCTTATTAACAATTCTAATAAAGAGAACACAAAGGATTAAATATATTTGCAAAATAAAAAGGCAATGCTATGAAATGAGTAAAATAAAAGTTAAGTTGGAAAACTTAACAAAGCTAATTTAATTTTAAAATGTTTTAATTGCAAATACAGTGAACATATTTCTCATTTTAATAAGATAATGAATTTCATTACTTGAAGTCTTTATCTGGCTGTTTCATTACACTATTTGATTCTTTCAAACTTTCAGTTTGGTCAATTTTGGAACTTTAACCCCCTTCCAAATTGATACATGTTACCTTTAATAACTATGGCTTACATAATCCTACATAACCATGCCTTACATAATCCTATGAAGTGAAAATTTCCAGACCTCTTCATTCATCAGAGTAATTGGTACTGCCAGAAAGGTATGTGAGTTGACTAATAAGGTAACTATGTAAACTCAGGGTTCTCTACTCTTAACATCATTGGATCCATACCATTTCTTTTAATAATAATTCTACATATTATTAATGGTTATTTCTCCTTAAAGTTTCTGATACAGTGATAAATCTTTTTCAAAGTACTGTTTTATCTCTAATATTGGAAGAAAAAAAGAACTAAGTACCTTGGCATCTAGTTAAGGTACAAAACTCTTATTCTTATTTCCAAATTATTTTTCATAAACCGTGCTAAATCCCCTTTAGTCAATTAGATTGACAAAAATTAGTTATGGATAAAATTAGTTATGGATAGTTATGGATAAAATTAGTTATGGATAATGATATTGATATCATTATCAATTAAATGCAATTTGCCATAATAGGGAAAGTAGACAATTGCTAACAATATAATAGAATAAAAATAATAAACGGCATAAATTATTAGCATTTTCCAAATGTATTATGATGTTCTATCAAGAGAAAACCAAATAGACTAATTTACTTTTATTCATATTATGTTTGTATAGTTGATTTGTCTTTACAACTTTTTTTTTTTAAGTATGAAAAATGGTCACAGAATAGAAACTGAATATGGAGTGCCTCCCGGAAAGCTTACATTAAATATTTGGCTATTTCCCAAGATACTGGCTTGCCAGACAAAGTAGATTTAAGTACACATTACTTTGGATTTTATTTAAATAGGGTCCATTTCTCAGTCTGTTAGTCTGTTATGTATCCTCTGGACACACAAGTTGAGTTCTCTTTGAAGTCAATAGGATCACCGAGTTCAGCGAGCTCTTTGGGTTCAGAGAGAATAATGAAAAATGTTTCTGGGGAGGAATTTTTTATTCCTTAGCAACATCTTTGCTCTGTATACACTATTAAAGTAAAATAACTTCTAGTACGTGCTCTCAGTTGTCACAGAGGCATTCATTTAAAACCAAGGGTACGCACACCCAACTTTATGGCTTATAAAAAGAGAAAGAAAGAAAACCAAGGCTAGCTAAAAGATGATACTGGGAAAATGAAAACTAAGCAGTATAATATAACATAGCATTATTATATTAACACATTATAAATACTCATATTCATCTGAGTACCAATTCAGGTACCTGCCCCATTGACCATTCATCACATAAACTAGTATTTTGGAATTTAGATTTCTAAGACAAAAGAAGTTGCTCTAAGTCTATTTTATATAACATTCAGCAAACTTGGGAAATACATTTCTATTTGATAAAAACTATGTTGATAAGTTTCTAACACTGTCATGAAAAATATTTAATTAAAGCCTGCTTAGAATTCATTAATTTATTCCACAACTGACTTTCCAACCATTACACAAATGGCCTCTAATTTATCTGTTATATAAATATAATACATATTTTTTTGGTTTAAGTGCCTCCAATGATGAAGACTACTCAGGATATATAATTTAATTTTTTAGTATCTCAAAACAGATTATTCTGAAAGCCTTTAAACATTTGAGAGTAACTGGGAATTTCTCCCTTAAATGTCCTTTCTATCATGTTGAGAATCCTTAGCTCTAATCTTGAGTTGTTTCACATGTAGACTGCTTACAAGCTCCTTTAGCATGTTGATTGCTTTTTTGGAGATGTACATTAATGTGTCAGGAAGCAGCTGAATGTGTGGTGGCTAGAAGAGAAAAGTGCACATCAGGTACTCTGGGCCAACAAACCAAAAATAAAAATTCACATCATCACTGCTTTGGATATTTTTTTCTCAATGTAATCTGGTCATTTTAGTTTTTTTCTGAGCCACATTATACTATTGGCTTATAATGCGTTTGCTTTCAAATAAAACCTAGATTCTACCACTTTCACCTCAAATCTTTTCTGCATGTTATAATGGCACACTTCAGCTGTTCTTTTCATGGATAATTATTTTTGAACTTAAATGTCAGATTTTGTTTATTGATTAACCTATTTTCTCTAAATATAGTTAGCAAAAATAGTAGCAAATGCTTATATAGTACTTACTATACACTAGGCAATTTCTTAAGTGCTTGCATACATTAACTTTAAAATCTAATATATTTAGTGCTTTCATTCCCAACTCTCTATAATTCTTTTAGAACACTTCCAAAAACTTCTGTGATTTGTCTGGTAAATTAAAAGTATGATAATTGGCGTTTACCAAGTACTATGTTTCAAGCATTGTGATAAGTTTATTATTTTTTCCATTATGTTACTTAATTTTTCCCCAAGCTTTATGAGCTAGGTATTATTACAATACTCATCCTGCACACAGGAAAACTGATACTTACTGGATTTAAGTAATTTGACCCTAGTTTTACAGGTAGTGTCAGAGCCAGGATTCAAACCAAGTCTTTCTTACTCTAAAACAGACTCTTACCCACATGATATGTTTATCAATAACCTGAAAGTTTACAGAACAAACACCTAACTATTTGAATGTTCAAAACTGGCTCAGACCATTGTCAGTACAGGAACATAGCATAAGTGAAATTATAATCAGTTCTGAATACAATAGTTCTTAACTTTCCCTCCTTTCATCCTTTTCTTCCTTCCTTTTTTTTTTAAAGCAAAAGTGTAGTTAGTACATAAGGATTCAGAGACACTAAATAGGGTTCACTGTCATGAATTTGGAAATCAAGTCATAAAAGGACCCTATCTGAAATGAAAATAATGAGTATAGACACATAGAGTTGTGTAAGCATTATAGTTCTATACTTTATTATACACTTCAGTTCAATTAGTACTTACTGATTTTTTTGTATATAATATGGGATATGAATTTAATTTCATTGTTTTTCATGTGGATAATCAATTATCACAGAATAATTTTACAAGTAAAATAGCCCATCCTTTCCCCCAATGATCTACAAAGCCTACTCTAGCATAAATCAACTTTTTATTTATACAAGTATCTGTCTCTGTAATCTCTTGTCTATACCACTGGTCTATTAGTCTATTTCTTTGCTAATTCCACATATTGCCTTAATTAGTATTGATTTAAAGTAAGTCTTCATCTCCAGTGGGTGGAAAAATCTTGATATTCTCTTGGGACTTCACTCTTTCTCAGAGATGTTTGATTAACTCTAATTATAAAAAAAAATCTTGATGGATTTTTGTTAGAATTACATTGAATTTGTGGAAAACTTAAACTTTGACTGTATTAAGTATTTCTATCAAGAGCAAATATATATCTCTACATTTATTTTTGGTCTTCTGTTATGTCTTTCAACAATGATTCACAATTTTCTCCACAAAGGGTTTACATATGTTTTGTGGGTTTATTCTTTGCTTTTATATCTTGTGTCTATTTTAAATAATATCTTTGTAAAGGTTACACACTTTAGTTCTTTTTGTAAGGGTACATGTGTGTGTATATATTTTGTGTATTGATTCTTTTGTAAAAAAAGGGCTACAGTCTTCCAGTTTCTGCTTCAATGTCTAAAGTGCTTAGAAGTTACCACTCCCAACCTCATGAAAAGTAGTAAAACTGAACAAATTAAAAATGAACAACCTTTCTTAGTTCTCTTAGAAAATTCACAGGGCAAACTGTCAACCCAGAAGTGGAAAGAGAGGCAGATACTGAGAAATAAAGCTAATCAAGAGCAAAAGCTTCTAAAGCCAGGAGAATGAAAACTCCCAGGGCCCCAGCCTAAGGAGGCCTCTACCCTTCATGAGTTTTACCTCCAGGAGCCCCATCAGGTTCTCACAGTGATAATCTGCAAAAATTCCTCTCCTGCTTCCAGCAAGGCATAGAGAAAGGCAAAAATTTTGATACATGCCCAGAGTACTCTGGTCTCTATGACAAAGGCCTGCCTTCAAAGAAAATTATTTTATCAGAGCCTTATCTGATCTGGGTTAAGGGCTATTAAATAGCTCAACCCCCTCTAGTCTTCTTATCTCACATAAAGGAAGAAAATAAAAAGACTAATAAGCTTTTCTGAAGGTCACAGCCCAGACATTCAGACCCACTAAAAAAGGAAGGTTTAATCATAAGATTATGGACTGCTTCCTCTCTGTAATACCTTACACCACGCCAACAGGGCTCTGACAAAGCAATAGTTTAAAGACAAAAAATCTATTTAAGAAGGAATTTCTAGGGATACTTAAAGATAGGAGGAGAGATAAAAAGGAGAATGCTAGAGGAAATTCATCTCCAGCAAACAACAAACACAGCCTAGTTGCTATCTAGATAAACATAAAACCTTACATTAAAGGATTGTTACCTTAGTTCCTATTACTCAATATATCACGTCTAGCTTTCAACAAAAAATTATAAGCATGCTAAAAGGTAAAAGAAAACACAGTTCTATGACACAAAGCAAGCATCAAAACCAGATTCAGATAAGGCAGAAATTTTAGAATTATCAGTCCAAACATTTAAAATAATTCATCTAAGGGTTCTGAAGGAAAAAGTGAACAACATTAAGAAAACACATGGGTAATATAGCCAGAGAGATAGAAACTCTAAGAAAGGATCAAAAAGAAATGTCAGAGACAGACAAGTAGAAAATAAATGAAGAATACTTCTGACAAGCTCATCAATAGGTTGAATGTGGCCAAGGAAAGAATCAGTGAACTTGGAGATATGTCAATAGAAACTTTCCAAATTGAAAATCGAAGAGAAAAAAAAGAATGAAAACAGAACAGAATATCCAAGAACTGTGAGAAAAACATATAATGAGAATACCAGAAGGAGAAGAGAGAAAGAAACAGGAGTAATAATGGCTGAGAATATGCCAAAATTAATAACAGAAACCAAATGATAGGCCTTGAAACTCAGAGAACATGAAACAGAATAAATATTTAAAAATCTATATCTAGGCATATCCACTCAAACTGCAGAAAGCCAAAGACAAAGAGAAAACCTTGAAAGAATCCAGAGGGGGGTAAAACACCTTATCTGTACAGGAACAAGAAAACCAATTCTGTCAGACTTTTCTTCAAAAGCCATGCAAGCAAAGAAGAAAGTGGTGTGAAACATTTAAAGTATTCAATGAATAAAACCACCAAACCTAGAATTCTGTATCCAGTGAAATTATCATTCAAAAGTAAAGTAGAAAAAAGACTTTCTCAGACAAAGAAAAACTAAGAACACATGTTGTCAATAGACTTGCATTGCAGAAAAAAAAATTAAAAGAATTACTTCAGAAAGAAGGGAAATGACATCAGTCAGACATTCAGATCTATTTTACAAAAAGAAAGTACACTAGAGAAGGAATAAAGACAAAATTAAAGTTTTCATTATCCTTATTTTTAATGATCTAACAGGAACTGTTAAAATCAATAATATAAACAATACATTGGGTGATCAGAGAATATGGTTAAGTGTAATGAATGAGAGCAATGTAATGAGGGACAGGATATGGAATTAGAAACGCTGTTATAAAGTACCTGCAATACCTGTGGAGTAGTGTAGTGTTATTGAAAAGTAGACAGATTAGTTGAAAATGTATACTGCAAATCTAGGGCAACCACTAAAATAATTTTAAAATAAAGGATAATTGGTACACTAAGAGAAAATGAAAACATATGAAATGCTCAATTAAAACCAGAGAAGGCAGAGAATTAGGGGATGACATAAACAAATAAAAAAGAACACCAACAGCAAAATTACAAACGTAGTAGATGTTAATGCAACAATATCAATAATCACTTTAAATATGAATACTAAGTACAGCAATAAAAAATAGAGTAGATTAGAAAAACAAAGCAAAACCAAACCAAAAAACAAGACACACTATTTGTATCCTAAAAGAAACCTGTCTGAAATATAAGGACATAAATAGACTAAAAGTAAAGGGATAGGGAAAGATAGTCTATATTAATCAGAAGAAAACTAGATTAGCTATATTTATTTAAGAGAGCAGATTTCATAGCAAAAAAAATTATTCAGGGTAAAGAGAGTCATTATATAATGGATAAAGGTGAATTTCCTAAGTAGACATAACAATAGTTAATATGCATGTGCTTAATAACAAAGCAACAAAATACATGAGAAAAAAATTGGTAGAATTACAAGAAAAAATGCACAAAACACTATTATAGTTGGAGACTTCAAAATACCTCTGTTTAATACCCAAATAAGATAAAGATATTGTAAAAAAGAAAAACTGTGGATAAATACCATTAATACACATCAATATAAAAATCCTCAATAAAAATTTAGCAAATCAAATCTAACAGTCTATAAAAAGAATTGTACACCATGCCAAATTGAGATCTTCCCCTGATATGCAGCCTGATTCAACATTTGAAAGTCAATGAATATATCACATTAAAAAGCTAAAGAAGAAAAATCAGATGATAATATCAATGGATGCAGAAAAGGGATCTACCAACATTCAACTCCCATTCACAATTAAAACTTTAAGCAAATTAGGAATAGAGAGGAATTTCCTCAACTAGATAAATATCATCTAGAAAAAACCTAGAGCCTACAACATATTAATGGTGAGGAACTAGTTGTACCTAAGATAGGGAAAAAAGCTCTGATGTTTGTTCTTACTACTCCTATTCAACATCACACTGGAAGCACTAGCTAATGTAATGGGACAAGGAAATAAAATAAAAGATAGGCAAATTGGAAAGGAAAAAAAATATACAAGTGTCTTTGGTTTCAGGTGACATCATTTTCTATATATAAAATACCAGAGAATCAACAACAGGAACAAAACTCCTGGAATAAGGAACAATTATAACAAAGTTGCTGATACAAGGTTAATATTTAAAAGTCAATTGCTTTTCTCTTTGTCAACAATAGACAATTTAAATTTGACATGAAAAGCACAATATCATTTAAATTAACACCAGAAAAATCAAATACTCAGGAATAAATCTGCCAAAATATTCACAAGATAATGTGATAATAATGCTTTTTAAGATATATTTTACTTTCTTTAATAAATTTTAATATATCTCATCCAACATACCCCAATCAGGAGTATATTATAGGCTTTCTACTCTGCCATTTGGCCAGAAAAGTAATCTCTTTCTATCATTCTTCATCAAAGTGTACAAATGCTTCTCAAAATGTATCCAATTTTTCCTCTCATTAAGCACTATCTGATGACTAATTTCACTTACAGAAAGAAGGCTCATTGGAAAAAGAGACACAAATATCACAGTTATTGGGAAAATACCAACGGTTCCATATTAACTTATTGGTATAATACTTTCTTAACTGTTTTTTTGGAAGTATAGATCATAGAGATGGTAAAACAAATTTGTGAATTAGAATATCTGGTGAACAAATTTAAATGATGATGATACTAACTCCACAGCTTGTCCTAAAGGTGCTCTATCTTTGATTTCCCTCATCTGTAGAAATAATTGAAGTAAGCAGTATACAGAGCATGCTATCTAAGAGGATAGCATCAGAATGTAAAATAACACTAAAAAGTGTTTTCAAAATAACCAAAATAAGTTCAAATGGCATATTCTAGTTAAATAGATAAAAAAAATCAATATATTGAGGTTTTAATTTTATCTTTAACCATACATGAAGTTACTTACACAAAGAATAAGAATTATAAAACTCTTTTATTCATGTAATTTGATAGAGATGGTTCCTGACATCCTCCCCTCTCCCTGAAGTACCTTTTGTCTTCTTCTGCCCATTGGTTTAACAAAATCTTTCTCTTCCTGTAGGTCCTAAATGAAAAACCATTTCTTTAGGGATAACTCCTCTGGTTTTCTAGAATGAATTTGATGATCCCAGTTTACATTTATCTTGTATCCTGTTCCTTCCTTTTCATAACAAGTATCACATTTATAAGACTGTTCAACTTCTCATGACTGTAAATTCCATGAGGATAAACAGGGTCCCCATGCTTTATTTATTGCCATATCCCCATAGCCTGGCACTCTTCTTTCTTCATACTGGGACTCAATAAGCAGTTGTTTAATCAATAAATTAATAAATATGAACATCTCCATTAGCAGCAATTGTTGCACTAGGTTGGAAGATACTTCGTGTCATTGAAAGCCAAAAAAAAAAAAAAAAGTGATCCTCTTGTATAATTACCGAAAAGATAAAAAGTAAAATGGTTATATTGATACTAAAAGCTAATTAGCAGATTCAGATAACTTTTATTTAAATGGTAATTATTTATATAGTTTATTCCATTATTTTTTAGATTTTGAATATTTCTCAAAAAATGTAATGTGTTAGAACACTCATCTCAAAGCCCCTCACGTAGTGGCATTCATTCAAGAAGCTGGAAGACATTGTTTACAAAGAGACCAAATGTTTCAAAAAATGTATACAAGGTACTAAATGGATAATTTATTCTCTTCTCAATTGCAAGTTTTAATCTCTTATGTCAACATTACATCACTATATGTGGTTAATGTGTAGTCAATGTGCAGAAGATACCAAACAAAATTCAAAACAAATACTAGTGAAAAATGGGGGAAAAGGAGGGAAACACTGCATTAGTTTTTATACCTGTAAGTGATATGTTTGTGCTGCCACTTCTGTCCTGTTAATGCATATCGCTTTCGACGAATATGAAACTTGGATCTACCTCTTGTCTGGTCAGGTACACCACATCGAGGCTTCTTCATCCAGCTGCAAAATAGCAGTATATTTCAATTATTTATCAACAACATGAATCATTAAATTCAAAAGGAAATCAATGAAGAGGCTAATCTGAGACAGCCATGGCGAAAACAACAAACCATAAAGTGAAGGGAAAACTACCAATTTTCTTGAGATTTGAATCTAAGTAGATAGCATATTTTTTTCTTAATGATCAAAAATCATTAGTTTACTAGTCAGACTCTTTAGATACCTTTCCTCTCTCTGATTCATTTTGAGCTAAATGAAGACTGTGGTACTTTAAGCTTCTAATTAGAATCTACTTTTAACAATGTAGTATTCAAGCTATGTAACCTTGGGCTAGTCATTGATCCCTAGTGTTACTCATAAAATAAGACTAAGGTGCCTTCCTAACATTCAACAATTATTTTATCTATTACACAGCTTCAAATTCAGGAGTCAAGAAGGTATATGCTACTGTCTTCTAGCTTACATAGCAGTGCATTGTTTGTTTAAATAACATTTGCATTTCTCCACTTTTTATGCTTTACATTTGATCATTATTATAGTTTCCAAGTATCATCCATTTGCTTTGGATATTAAATAATAAAATTAAATGCTTAAAATATTTTATGAATAAAATATATTTTTTATGAATATGAGTTTCAGCATCACAAGACTAAGGCTTAACATTTTTATATTAGAAAAATGCTATTTCCAGCTTATTAATTTTAATGCTTCTACAGAGATGGTAGTGTAACTTCTCTTTTAGAGAATCTTATTTAACCATTGTCATGTTTTCTGTCTATTTTTGAGTCTTGTCTAAGGAGAAAGATTTTCATGATTTTGAATAGTTTTTCTTTGGTGCATTACAAAGTTACTTTACTGTTTATTAGCTCCTTTAATTTAATTACAAAGCTAAGGCAGAATCTTTATGGTGCTACATGATTCAGAAAATTTAAATGAAAAAAGAATCAATTTTAGGTGTATTTCACCAAGTCCTTAACAATTTCCATACTTTTTAAGTGAAAAAGAAATAAATACAGAGATGATTGTTCAAAGACATTTATTTTGTGAAAATTAATTAGTTTACATGTTACATGGGAAAATCAGCTAATGTAGTTTTATGAACACAGGAATAACTTCATCATACAAAGAAATAATGTCTTTCATTAAGAAAAATGACACTTTTCCAATAAACATTAAAATTTTCTGCTTTTTTTATTCTGTCCCAGTAATGTAGACATTATAGTTATTAAATTTAATAAATTCCATACTAGTTTAAAAGCACTATAGAGTTACTTCAGAAAATCACCCTTCCCCTTTATTAAGTTCCCCTATCAAATAAGACATCTTTTGCTAACTCCTAGGAGACTACCCATCCTTATGTACCTAAACTCTCTGAGGAGGCTAGAGTCCTCTTAATTTTAACTGAGGATTCCTAAGCACACTGAATTTGAGAGATCTTTCACTAGACTATAAACCACTGAAGGACAGGGGATCTAGATACTCTCAGTACTTTGCACAATTCCTGGCATATCAGAGATATTTGATGAATATTCTTTGAATAGATGGATAGGGACACTGTATTTTTTAAATTAAAATGTTTATTTTTATTGCATATCTTAAGATCTAGATACAGATTTAGCTAACAAATATTAAGCATTAATGATGTGCCTATGACGACTTAAATTGCTTTCATATATGGGTATTTCATTAATTATACTCTCAAAAAATATAGTATATTCCTAAGGTATGCACCTATCCTTACTTATCTTGCTGAAAATACTAGAAAATAATAAATAATTTTGAAATATGAATATATTTATTTAATGTGTGATGTGGTTACACTTACATTTGGCTAAGGAGAATATTTAAGTAAGTGATCTATCTGGGAAGAGAAAAAGGTTTGAAATGAATAGTTGGATAGAATTCAACAAAATAGAGTTAGCTATTTTCAGAATAAAATATATTTGCAATGAGAATATATTCCTTAAAATTACTTTAATATGTATAAAATTAAGAGATAAAGACATTAATTAAAATTAAATTTATGAATATTAATTTCCATTTTAAGTCATGCATGTGTTGAAGCCAATAAAGGTTTTTTCAGTGAAGTATGTGCATCTTCCAAAGGATAGAATTTTAAGGGATAAATATTAGATTCCTATGGCAAAAGATATCTCTGCTAAATTCCTTACATATTTCTTAGGCTTTTGTCTACTCCACATAGTTATTTACTTGTGTTCCAACTATTTGTTCATTCATTTCTCCTGATTTATTCATCTTACAATAGTTTTGAGCTTTTACATCTTAAGAAGACAAGAGCTCCTTCCTCACCAAGCTTAGGGTACATAGGTAAGACACTCATGATAAAAAACTACAACATAACGGGATAACATCTCCATCTAGATATCCTGTCATAATCTCAGTTAGATGTAATAAAAAGGAAATTATGATTTTGCTACCCCATGCTTGCACCAATTCATCCAATCCCTTATTTCAGCTGAAAGCTTTAACACCTTCTAATGTCCACACTAGATATCCACGCATCTTCCTCTACTACTCTCTCTCATGTCCAATTAATCACAACGTAGTCTCTTCCATCCCTAGAATGTCTCTTGTATGTCATTACTGCCTTCCTTTTCACTGCTAATAAGAAATCTTCCTAAAGAAAAAAACGTGCTTTCCACATGCTGTCAGCATGAAATGCCTTTATAGAAGGAAACTAATTCAGGCCTACTTAGTGAGGGTTTCCCTTGTTCCCCTACTTCTCAGATTTCTAAAGAATGGAAGGTCTTCCTCCCTTTGTATGCAGAGACCCCTGTCTGAAATACCTTTTACTCCCTGTTCACTCTGAGAATCTTAATCATTCTTCAATATTCAGCTCACATCGGTACAGTTTATCATTGCAATGCTGCATGTATGTTATAATGTGTATACTGATTTGTATGTGTCTGTCTCTATCTTCCTCTCACCTATGAGTGAGGGTGGTTAGAGAGCTCAGCATGAGGTCAGTGCCCAGTGAAGTCCCCAATAAGGAACATGAAGCAAATAAACTAAGGCTGCATGTCTTTTTGCATATACTTATCTCCCCCAATATCCTAGATGCTTCGTGAGGACTTCATAACTCTTTCCAACGCTATGTCTTAAACAAATGCTTATTACATGGACATTGTGTGGACGATTTTATATAAAACAAAATTATGAAGTAGATGATTTATATGTAAAAAATAAACATGACAGGCATAATCTACGTAATCTAATATCAACTAACAATTTAATGCAAAGAATTCTTAATGAAGGTTGGTCAAGTTGAGAAGATTCAATGCTAACTTCACCAATCTTTTTGTTGTTGTTGTTGTTAGAGGGAGAGTTTTATTTATTTATTTATTTTTCATCATATTATGGAGGTACAAATGTTGTTAAGGTTACATCTACTGCCCTTGCCTCCCCTCTGCCCTCGAGTCAGAGCTTCAAGTGTGTCCATCCCCTAGTTGGTGTGCATCACACTTATTATGTAAGTATACACCCATCCCCTCCTCCCCCCTCCTACCTCCCCGACACTCAATAAATGTGTTTTTTTTTGACAATTTGGTTACATTTTATATCTTTGCCTCTCCCTAGGAAGGGTTAGAGATACGCCCTTCCCCTCCACAATGCTTACCACATTCCTATGATGTGGGTCTACCCTCCCACCCCCAAAACCCTAGTGAATACTACCTCCATTTGAGCACCATAGTTTTAATCAGTCAGTACCAATTTGATGGCTAGTACATGTGGAGCCCATTTTCCTGATTGCCTCACTTTGGATAATGGGCTTAAGCTTAATCCACAATAGTATAAGTGGTGCTAACTTGTTGTCATTTCTTAGAATTGAGTAATATTCCATTGTGAGCATATACCAAATTTTAATTATCCATTCATGAATTGACGGGCACTATCTCTAATCATCAGAGAAATGCAAATCAAAACCACAATGAGATACCACCTGACCCCAGTGAGAATGGCCTGCATCAAGAAACTCCAAAACAACAAATGCTGGCAAGGATGTGGAAAGACAGGAACACTCTTACACTGCTGGTAGGAATGCAAATTAGTTCAACCTTTGTGGAAAAGAATTTGGAGATACCTCAAACAGCTAAAAATAGAAATACCACTCGACCCAGAAATAGCATTATTAGGCATTTACACAAAAGAGCATAAGACATTCTATTATAAAGACATCTGCACCCAAATGTTTATGGCAGCACAATTCACTATTGCAAGGACATGGAAATAACTTCACCAATCTTTGTACACAAATATCCTGACAATATGAATCCTGATAATGTGAACAAAAGTTTAGTTAGTGTCAGCTCTGTAGTCCACAGAGATATTGATGGGTATTACTTTACCAAAATTTATAAAATACCAAAAATATGATGAAAGCACATCATGCCACTGAACATGACATACAGTATCTGAGCTAAATCAGTCTTCAGGTTTTTTATATGACTCCAGATATTTAAAATATTATTTAATTTCATAAGCAGACAGATTCTTTCTTATACAACTTTTACTTAATGGATATAAAGAAGAGTCAGTATTTAACAGGACACATCAATGCATTAAACATTGCCTAACACTAAATGTAAAATTGCTATATTAATGTTTTTATTCAGGTAAAGTCTGTAAGTTGATTTTATTTTTAGTTGCTGTTAGACCAATTTGAATTTATTATGTACCAAAATATTACTTGCATTCAAATATCAATTTGAGAAATCACATATATACCTGAATACAAAATAAGCAGAAATTCATATATATTATATTTGTGTGTATATATGTGTATAGATATGTGTTTGTGTGTGTGTATGTGGATTGAGAGAGAGAGAAAGAGAGAGATTGCAGGTGCAACTGGCAACTGTGAAAACTCTAGGTGCCACCTTTTTATTCACCTTTCAATAATTTATTATTTTCAGGCAGTGCAGTTTTGTAAAAGTATCCTTGCTCAAACATACTTAATACTTATTTTTTCAGTTGTCATATAAGTGTGGTTTTTTTTTTTTTTTTTTTGTGTGTGTGTGTGTGTGTGTGTGTGTGCTTTTGGAGAAAAGGTCTTGCTCTGTCCCCCAAGCTAGAGTGCAGTGGTATCATCATAACTCACTGCAACCTCAAACTCGTGGGCTCAAGCAATCCTCCTGCCTCAGCCTCTTAAGTAGCTGAACTACAGGCATACCCCACCATACCTGGCTAATTTTTCTATTTTTTGTAGAGACAGGGTCTCAGTCTTGCTCAGGCTGGCTTCAAACTCCTGGCCTCAAGCAATCCTCAAGCCTCAGCCTCCAAAAGTGCTAGGATTACAGGCCAGTGCCTGGCCAAGTGTGCTTTTTCTTTACCGACTCATTTGTTTGGAATTTTTCTCAAATTTATTTCAAAATATTGTGGGGGTACAAATATTTTTGGCTCACTTGAATTTTATTTGACATTCTAAAACAAATAAAGACATGGGGAAGGAGCACTGCAGCGTGTGTGTTGGGGGTAAATTTTAAGAAAGGTATATTTTAATTATCAAGGTGTGTAAATAAATAATGGCATGACCTCAATTTTCATAAGTATAGAACTGATTTTCAATATCAATTCAATTTTTCAGAACCACAAACATTTTTAAATTAGTTGGGCACATCTTTAATGTTCCCATTTAAATTAACTCAACTTAAAAATTAAAAAAATTATCTAAAATCAGTATTCTTGAGAGAAACGTAAATATTGAGAGCAGGGACCTGGAGGCAGATAGTAGATTTCCCACCCTGGCTACACTGACTCACTGGTCCTATGACATTAGTCAGGTTATTTTTTCTTTTTATACCTCAGTTTTCTCATCTGGACAATGATAATATTACCTCTCTGATTGAATTGTTGTGGGTATTAAATTGGTTTAATCATTTGAAACACTTAGAATAGTGTCTAGTAGATAGTAACTGCTATTATTAACTTATAATTCTACTTATAATAATTATTATTTTACAAATATCAGGGAGTAGTTGTATTACTGGTAGTTGCAGTAGAATCAGCAGCAGCAGTAATGGCACACAAATATCAATGTGTTTCAGTTCATTCTGACCTGTATGTTAACACGCAGTCTTTTATGTTATTCAAAACAGGGATCTTCCTGGTACTTTGATAACAGAAACACCAACAGCTATATAATCCCCTGTTTTATTTAAATAAAATAACCAGAAGCTTCTAAACAATATGCAATATATGTATATGTGTGTATGTGAGTGTGTGTACATATATATAAATATATGTACACACTGCATATGAAACAGTGTCTACTAGCTTCAGTAAAATATATTTTAAAAAATAAGGTGATGGTTCAGGCTAAACACATAAGACAACCCACTGCATGTCTCCAAGAGGTGCTTTTAAGTTATAGTCTATGTCCCTGCTGCTCCTATAGTGGTGCTGCAGAAAGACAGTGATTCTATGGAATACAATGGGAATGCCACTCTTTGCACTTGGAGTTGTCACATAGTGGCTCTGTATACCTATTCCTACCTTTACCAAGAGAAAAGAAATGACACCCAAAAATGTATTTTGTGCCTTATCAATTAGAAGTCAATAATATACATCAGCACAATAGGTTTAACAGGTTTCCATCCTCCAGACTTTTTGAAGTTTTAATTACAAGTAGTATTTACTATTTATAGTAGTCCTCAAGAGATCCTTCTAGAAATTCTAAACTATGCTTATTTTCATTACCTTAAAAAGTTTTAAGTTTTGTTTATATTCAAAGAGTCAAGTCCAGTAGTCATGAGAGGATATTTAAAAGTAACTTAGAGGGTTTAAAATGCTGAGGCCTGACCCCTTACTCTGGTCCAGAGTCTCTTTTTATTTTTTTTTATTTTGGCATATTATGGGGGTACAGATTTTAAGGTTTCAATAAATGCCCATTTCCCCCCCTCCCTAAGAGTCTCTTTTTTTCTATGAACTCATGGTCAGGCTGCATAGACACACATGGTATTCACAAGGCTGAAATGATAAAGTTAAAGCACTAAAACACTTGAGCACAGAAAGGAAATACATTAAGTCACCATGATCTTCAATGTGAACAAAAGTTCAGTTAGTGTCAGCGCTAATTCTTTCACCTTTTATCCTTCATAATGGGTATCTAAGGTCCCTGCTCACTGGCTATCAACCATCCCTCTGCTGCTACCAAAATGAGGACTGACCCATCCTATAGTGTGACAGTATATATTTAGAAATAAAAATAGCTCTACTTACTGAAAAATATATCTTTTATAAACAAATTGAAAAAGAAGAGAGAGGATATTAACTTGATAATTTAGAAAAAGGAATAAAAATCATTAAACATATTGATAATTAAGCCAAAAATTTTAGGGGTTCTTGATATATCTAAATAAATATTTCAATTATCAAATTAGGAGTTCAAATAACAGTATCATTTTCTAATAATTCTTTGGAAAAAGGCTACTTATTCAGCCTGGTATTAACTTTAATTAAGTTAAATTTCTGGGCATGGTTTGAATAAAGTAAGCAACGTTACTCAGATAATCCAATATATTAAGTTATACATATATAAAAAATATACATTAAATTTTATATGAGAGAGATATCAAAAAGATTTGCCACTTTTAGAAATATCTCATCAAGCATGCTTAGGGGCATACCACTGTGTGGATATCAAGATTAATATTAAAAAATTACTATTAACATTACAGAAACATATCAGACTAATTTTTTAATTACATTGCTATTTTTTCTCTCTTTGCTAAATATACACTTTTTATGTATAATATGGATTATTCCATTCATTAAGGAACTTAAGTGAGCTTGCTTCCAAACATTAGCTAACCAATCCATAATTTTAATGATAAGATAATGAACTCATTTTGTGGGAGTAAATAAGTATTTATTATTATCTAACACCACTGCTAATTAATATAAAAGCAATATAATATACCATTTAAGGTAATAAATACCTTAATTTATTACTTGAAAATGGTTAATTTCTTCAACATAATATAGGGGATTACCACAATTGTCATTATTACTTTTAATTATTCAAGAATTATTGATTGAATAGACCATGTTTGTCTGCCAAAGGAGGATGTAATTATTTAATTTAAAAACAACTGATCTTGAAAAGATGCTAAAATGAGATAAGAGTTTATAGCATCTGAAAATGGATAAAACATTATATTAAAACTGAGGAATAATTTGGGTCTATAACTGTAGTCCATATTTTATGCAATAAGGCTCAGATAGAAATTCATACCTTATAATTTGAGTATGTGAAATAATAGAGTGCGATTTCAGCATGGATTGTTACCACATATTCATTTGAGATTACAAAAGCACAGATGATTGCTTTAATAGCATGATTATGGGGATTATCATTCCGAAAATAGTACACTATTTGAGCTGCATACCCTGAGCAACAGCATCTCAAGAGTAGAGACACATCAGTGAAAAACTAGGAATGAAGCAAATGAAGCTACAGGGTTTCTAGCTCCAGGGACAAGAAAGTGAAGTCTCCAAGCAGATATAGGGACCAAAGGGAGCAGGGCAGGCTAGGAAGGGGAGATGAGAAGGATTTAACAAGGCTTTAGTGGTTTCACCTAGAAATAACGACTAGCTATAACACTCTTTAAGGGGAAAGATGCATTACCATTTCCTAAATAATAATAAAATAATTGAATTAGAAAAAGGATTTGTTTAAGGAAAAACAAACAAACCCCACCAAAACCAAAACCAACTAACCAAACAAACAAAAAAAACAAGCCAAAAAAAAAAAAAAACACTTTGCTTTTAATTTAGGGGCTACCTATGTATATGTAGTTGGTCTCTTGTCTATAATGCTCTATCACAGACATGCTACTTTAACTCCTACCTACTTACACTGTCATTTCTTCTGGTCTGGAATCTGAGCCACTCTATGCCCACAAAAGACCCATGTCCTTCTCTACATCTCCACATATCTTACATCCTCCTTCCAGAGAACAATGAACTGTTCAGACCCCTTTCCACAGGAAGTGCCCAAATAATCCCTGCACACCTTCCTCTTCCATTATCTCCTGACAAAGTCCTTTTCCCTGCAGCTTTAGGAAATAATGTTTCCACCCTGAGTCCTTCCAATCACCAACGGGAGCTTTCAAAACTGGTGGAAATGCAGATGCCACCTTTTCTAGGACTCTACTTTTTAAATTTTAACATTTAGTGATAAGTAGTAAATAATTCCTTCTTATGCTGGCTCTAGTCAAGTTAGACATTCAAACAATTTAACGTAATTTGTTTCCCAAACCTAAATTTATTTGAATTTTTAGGAATTGCATCACGTTTTCCAAGAAAATGAATCAAGCTAAAAGTTCTCCATTAGGGAGTAAGAAAGCTGCAGAGTACTCTGTTAAATGCTGGGATGAAGAGAACAATTTAAGTGGAATTCTTTCTGTACTATATACAGTGACAAAACATAGAATTTGCTGGAGGTTTTTGCTTATTAACTTAAAACCATATTTATTTAGGACAAGGGGCATATTATGTCTTGAAATATTGATATTACACTATTAAGAGAAAATGGTAACAGAGAGCAACAGGTCCAAAATATCAAAATTCCATTCCCAATATTGACAATTTTCTAATTGTGGCAGAATGTGTTATATTTATTCTTGAATCTGTTTTCCAAGATGTAGAACAAATTTTATATTTATGTATCTCTTAAAAGTGCTTGGGAAGGTAATATATCTTTTTTTTCAAACTGCTTTGACATTTAATCTCAAAGCCTTTGTTACATGCTTTCCTGTCTGATTAAATAGAAGTGCTATGACTAACACCATACTGTGACCATTAAAAGGAAAATATATTTTCAAAATTGTATATTAAATTAGTTTGGTATGTCAGAATGTCAGCGTCTGAGCCCAGATACTTTAGGTCTTTAAGGCTTCAAAGGATAAACAGACATGTTGTTTTTCAAGGTACACATCAGGGAAAGTTGCCCTGGCTAAATGTCAAAAAACCTAGGTTCTATAACCACCATGGACTTCACTTAGTTTTTGGCATTCAGTTCCTTTATTTAAGGAAGCAGAGAAAAATAAAAAAAACAAAACAAAACATATCTTTGTCTTCCCTACTGTGGAAGGTTGATATATGATGATCAAGCTTATAACAGACATAGATTCACTTTGTAAATATCAAGGACTCTAAAAACACAAATGATTTTTTTTTCCTCCACTGAAAGAATTAATCATTTCCCCTTTTGCTGTCCAAAAACAGTAATGCTGTTTCATATTATGATGAAACTTACTGAGTGCCTGTGGCAAAATAATTTGTGACTATGTCTAGCTATGCAGATAACAAGGTTCCTTTGATGAAGAGAATATATTTTCTGAATCTGTACCTGTCTCTTTCACAGATAAAGAGTTACTGGTCGAATAAATAAGTGAACAAGTGATTAATAAGACAATCAATTAAAAACAAATATTAAAGAATAAGAACAAGCCATTCATTAATAAGAAATTCAAAGTAGAGACTTGCCAGTGAAAACCCTTTTTGATTTCACTCATTTAGAGAATTGTTACCAGTGAGAAGTTAGCAAATTGTTAACAACCAGGTTTCTGTACCACCCCTGAATTTATGTTGTTCAAGTGCCTGAATTTGTGTTGCTCCCCAATTTACATGGTGTAAATATTTCCATTATCATCAATTTCAAGCTCCTAGTGCAATATCAATTAACAGAGATTTTGGAAGAGATGTGCACAATGTACTTTCACCAGCCACACGGACTAGCTCTATCACTCATTGCCACTTATTTTTGTAGTGGCTTCAACTGTACACTTACTTTGACTCTCATTCATATGTTCTTCCCTAATTAGAAAGTGTGTTGCTAAAGTCAGGTGAGTGAACTTGACTTTGAGGCCTTAAATAGTTTATGAAATTTCAGGGAAGTAGAGTTCAATCAGGCTAATGCCAAAGAAAAGTTGATGAGACAGATCACTCCCTTTGTGGTTGGTGGAGTTCACAGATAGTTTTTCAGACTACTTAGTTTGGCTGAAGAGCCCGAAGGGAAGGAGTATGGGTGCCATTACTTACTCGATTGTGTTTCTGTCCACTTTTCCTGTCATGTTAATGCCATAGAACTGCTGCATGGCAGCTAGGGCGGACTGCATGGTCTCTGCAGAGCGCAGCACCGACATTCTGGGGTCAGTTGGTGGAAGGTAGCCGTACTTTTGTAACCAAACCTGCAATAACAAGTAAAGTTCCTTTTAGGTCAACTTTACAAGGTAATAATGCTTTTCTGGCAATTAATTTATGTCTATAATAAATGTTTAAACTTTATCTCCTCTACAAGGGCATACATTATTTGAGTGTTTGATCTTTTTGTAATGTATATTATGTAGCTTAGGTTATTTTAATATAACTTCCATGGTTGTCATGGATCTTTCTAACATATCTACAAATGCTAATTGAAAAAAGAGATCAGTCATTTGTTACAAGATCATAGTGTATAACACACTATAGTAAATACTGGATAAAAACACAAATAAAGTTTGTCCCTGCCCTCCAGAACCTCAACTTCCTAAAAGGAAGGATGTACTTTTCAACAATATGACTCCATTGAGACATTTGTGCTGGAAGGGGGAGTTAATGTGCCCATGTCACATCTAAAAAGTCATTTTCCTGAAATTAACCAGTGACTGCAGCTGTGACAAGTAGCATCTTTCTATCAGGACATTTTGGCTATAAATTGCATGCAACCAGACTATCCAATTGTATAATAGCTAGTTATCTCCAAGGGTTGGTGAGTTTTTCATGTAAGGAATATTCTTCCTTCATTTATTCAAGGTGATTCACTTTAATACACATCAGATAAGTAACCAAACTTTTCACATACAGTGAAATCCAACTATCTTATTAAATAGGTTCAGCCCTCTCTTTAAGGGTCTCACAAATTTTATCTCCTTTTCCCTGGTGAGGAAGGCTCTGGAAGGACAGTGAGAGAAAGAAGTCAGAGTTGCATTCATGTAGTAATCATGACTGGAGCAACAGTTCAGGGACATTTAAGGTTGGAGTATAAAAATAATATAAAACTAAGGGCATTCTGGAAAAAAAAAAAAAAAACAACTCTACTAGGGAGCAGATGCTTTCTAGTTTTACAACTCTGTGCATTCATTGTAACTGCACAATCATACATGTTCAGCCCACACTTGTCCTGCTGTCCTTTACCTCAATATTCCCTAGGGCTCTAAGATTTCTTGAAGTGCAGTAAACTACCCGTCACATTGATAAGGGCCATGTAATTCTGCCCCAGCATAGAATAGAAGCTGTGCTATTTAGTGGAAGGTATTTATCAGTGTCTGTTTCCTTTCCTACCTGGGTCTAACATCACATAAATGATGATCATATGAAATTGCAGTTTTTCCCTAATAACTGATATTCTTCCTTTATGAACTGAAAACTACAACAGAGAAGAGTTATTTTCCAAGGGAAAATAATCAGCAAATATAGAAGTTAAATCTCACCCCAAATAAATCAACATTAAATATATCAAAGTCTTAAAATGTGCAACGCAAAGTGTAATTTTGTCCTGGTATTTTCAAAAATTGACCCCCCCAAAAGTATAATACAATAAGTACAACCCCTTGAAAATAAGATACAACATTACTCTAAAACTGTTTAAGGGATGAGCAATGCATCACTGTCAGAAAGGTTTATTGGTGAAACTCAATCTAGTAAACTCATCTGCCATATAGCAAAAGCATGCCAAGACTCTCTTCTCATCTAATCTGTAATGAATAGGCTGCCAGAGAAAACACATATATTCAGTTACCTAGTTAACAGTAGTACAGTCTGAAATAGATCCCACTTTTTCTGAATAAAAGAGGCAGGCAATCATATTATCTAACACGAAATTTAATACCTACTGTCATGCAATTTCTCAAAAATTGGAACTTTGTATCTTGATATTTAATAATATGTATACAATGATATTCTTAAACTCTATGCTTTTTCCATAACAGTTTGTTTGCATTTATTTCTTACTTGCTAGAGAGCAGATTTGTTGCTAGGTTACTCACGGGTGCTAAGCTACCAGGGATTACGTTTATGAGGACAGCAAAGAGAAAGCCATCAATAATAAACACTATGATTTCTATACAAATAGAGCTATAAAAATATGTAAATGTTAAGTGCATAATGAAAAAAATAGTATGTTCTGGAAAATATATATTTGATTTATGTCTTAGCCTTTCAACCAAATGATTTTGAATAATATCAAAGGTAAACTGTGGTTGTTCTTCAAGTTTTCTTTTGCATTATGTTGTTGATCATGAAAATCTGTTTTTCTAAATGAGAAGTGGGTAATTCTTTATAATTGTAAAATATTAGTAAAGCTAAGATATCTATTTATATGATTTATGGTTGAAGTTTGTTTCCTGGATGACAAATCATGGCAATAGTATGTCAGCCAGAGAACAAACTTTTCTACTAAATTTCAAACTTAATACCCTATTTGATAAAAAATTAAGTCTACAAAGTAATATGAAAGTATACCTAACCCTTTAATCCTAATATTATACTATCTAAGGTTAATGATTTGGTATATAATCTTTGTATCTTTTTCACTGTTCCTAAAAATACATTTTGAGATATATATGTGGGTGTGTATATACACATATATGCATATATATATATATATCATAGAATATACCATAGAAATCCATCCTCATATGCTGTCATTTGAACTATTGATTTAAAATATTGGCTCCTTTGCATGACTGAAAATACTAAATTGTCTTCCAAGATGGTCGTGTCTTGCTATCCTTTCAATGTTCCCAAATGCACAGTATGGATTCCTAAGAAATAATTTCCTCATGTGCGCATTTGGAGGAATGATGTCTAATTTGTAGGGTCAATGTGAGGATTAATTGAGAATATATAAAGCCCCCAACATAATTATTGCTCAGTAACTCATATTACTGTTTTAGACTTATTATCTGCCCTGAGTTCTTAAAATCATTCCTACTTAACTTAAGATTTGTCCTTGGAATGGGGTAAGACTAAAAATACGGGTGAGGTTTAAATGGTCATAGTTGTAAGGAAAGACAAACAACACAAGGTGAAGAATCACATCCTTGGACATGTCCCAAATCCCAATACACACAAGAAAAGTGTGATGAATTTAGCAAATTGATTTTTTTCTTTTATTGTGCTGACTGGACTGACAAGTGTGTCTGAGAGCATTAAAAAAAAATCAAGAACAAACAAATCTCTTAAAGCAAAACTTGACTCCTTTTACTATTTGGAACTTGCCCCATCTCCTTATCCTTAAAACAACCAACCACAAAACCTGAAATGGAGCAATGAACTCTAACTTTGAATTACATTCCCTGTTACTAACTCCTGAAATAGAGCAACGAAATCTAACCTTGAATTACATTCCCTGTGTTACTAACTCATTCAAACATCTTGCTACCTTGTAGACAAAACCAATTTCCTGTACTTAGTGATCATTCAATTGGAGGAATAAGCAGAAGAGTGCTGTTCTCTGCAGAGCAAGAAGATATATCAAGCAATAAAAGGCAAACACTTAAATATTAAATGCTATGCCAATAGATACTGCCTCTACTATATTGTGGTATAAATAAGCAGGCACACAAAATTTCAGCAAAATCTATTAGAAAAAGAATCTGTCACTAATATTGCATATACCCATATTGTGAAAACCTACATTAATTGACTTAGTTATTCACCACATATATTAAGCAGTATCCTGAAAGATGGTTCTAAAAAATAGGAGGCAGTTCTCATCACTAATAGCAAATCTAAGCAGTAAATTACTTAGAACATATATTCTTATTTATTCCTTCAGGCCAGTACTATAACCTAGAGAAATAAAATTCCCTCTAGTCTTAAAGCTAATAGTTTTATCAATGCCTTAATATAAAGCTAGATACTATTATTCATTTACTCAGATGAATCACAATTGCAACAACAATTTTAAAACTTCCCTACTGACAGGACATAACATATAGAGAAAAGATCTTGAAATGATGACTCTTAACAATTTCCAGGTGCCCAGACATCCTTCCAAAAATAAATAAATTAATAAATAAACTCAGAAAAATAAATGATTAAACTACTAAATGTGTTAGGGCTGGAAGAGATATACTTCAGAAATCATAGAAATGACTGGAGGGGAAGATAAGGAAGGATGCATTTGGAATTTTTATTTAACCTAAAAAATCACTTCACCAGTCCACAAGGCCTTTTTGTGACTAAGCCAGTCATTTCAAGTTATTTTAAGTACAGTTCATTTCCAGGTAACATATGGTATGGCAAATGTAAATTCTTTGTAAGAAGTGATCATATTACTCAAAGTATAGTACTCAGTATTGAAAGAAAAGGGAGAAGGTGATAAACATATTTTATAGCATTTATTTAGTAACAATCACTCCTATTTATATGATTATATAAGTATTTTTATTATTTTGGAAAATGATGTTTAAAAATTATTGACATTACATCAGACTTTAACATACTAATACAATATTTAAGTATATAATGGTTAATATTAATATACATTGTTATAATTAACTGATTTTCTATGATGAAATACAACTGAAAGAATACATTTTTAATAGAAACTTTTTGATCCACCTCCAAATTTTGATGTTATAAAAAGTTAATTTCAATTTTCCTGTATGAGACTTCTAAACACATTTGCTAAATTCTGTTATAAACTAAAATTAACAACTAAAAAGTGATTACTCCTCTATTTTGTGGTATCATCAGCAAAGTCAGCAAAAGCTGAAGGACATTTTTTCCTGAAATACCATATATTCACTGGTTATAAAGAATGGCAGGATTTAGGGCCTATGTTGTCTAGTCGGAAATGCAGCTATAAATATGAATTATAACCACCTATTAACCAAAAAATTAAACTAATGTTGGAGTAGTCATTCAGAATTGGTCAAATTGAAAATTCATAGGATAAGTTAACAAGGCAGAAATTAGCCTTTCTCTTCATTCAAAACTCTAAATGGGCTCTAAATCACTATCCCATGCCCACCATGAATCAGTATATAAAATTGCACACAGAGAATTCAACTCATTTAGAATTTTACTGTCTATTAAGTGGCTTCTTAAAATGGAAATGGAACAATGGATGGACTAAAAGCTACTCCACTAACCATCTTATCAATCAAGAGGCTACTGTGGTCTGGAAAAGGGAGAGAGGAAAACAGCCCAGTTATCAGCAAAAGTTGTGAAGTCATGGTGACCATCATGACCAAATGATTCACCTTACCATGTAACTCTCTTTTTATGATAGAAACTAAAACTTAGGGTGTAAAGGCTGGAGAGAGTTTTTCCATTCTACATAAAAGTAAATTGCACTTTTCACTTAGCAGCTGTGGGAGCAAAACCCCTCAAATAGTAATGGCTGAACTCCAGTGTTAAAAATCAGCAGTGCCCTGACATGCTAGTCCATCACGCGCTAGTCACTGTGCTGGAAAGTTACAAGGGATTCTGATACATTGCTTCCTTCTCTATTTTTACTGGTTTTTCCTAGGTTTAGATTTTTTAAAGATGGATAGATAGTATGCATGCACACATACATGCACACACACTGACAAAACAAGATAAAAAAAAATTTAAAAACCCCACAGCAAACAATATACAACGGCAGAGCATGTATATGATATCACAATCCCTATGTTTCTTAAACACGCAGACATAACTACCAACAAACTAACGACTTATAATAATCATTGACATGATATTCTACTTTATTTCACACTCAGCTCACAAATTCAACACAGTAAAATCCCTCTCAAATCTGTGTCTTTTTACACTAGCCAAGTGAAGAGAAATGCATCGTAGGAATTTTCTAAAAGGCATGTACTTGAGCCTGAGTCTTGTGGATCATTGACTAAACTTGCCTTTATATTCTGGGAGTAGATTTAGTCTCATCAACACCAAAATCTCATGAAGAAATTAATCTCAACTAGGGCTTGCAAAGTGGGGATGTAAAATGGCCCACTGAGATGTAGGTACAAATACCACATTTTATATAATGCACACATCCATGCACACCTGCAAACATAAACACAACTGTAGATGAAACCTAAATAAGAAGACACAAATGTTACTTTTATTTAATATACAGATTGACTCTGGTGTTCTCAGACAAGACTCATTTGTCACCTATCTTCCACCACATGTCCCGAGGGAGGTGGGACTACACAGTGTGGAGCGGATGCCATTGTCACGATCAACAGTTTGATTCCAGCACATTACAACACACAGCTGCTTCCTGTGACAGGTTAAATGGATTTATGGGTTACGTCATATTATAAAGTATAAATTTTAAAATACTCTAACACATGATGCGGAGTGATCAAGAAAATACTTTGTGCTAGATAGATCTTTGCTGGTTAAATCACAGCAAACTTAAATAAGTTATATATTTTCTTATACAAAAAAGACAAAGTGCTGTCCTTTCCTGTGAAGGTAAGTAGCTATAAATAGTGTGCTACTGAATAGCTATTTTAGGACATAAGAAATAATAAAAACTTTTAATCTGTCGTATCAAGATAAAAGTGATGATTTTTAGCAATGCAAGACAAAGGTATGCTTTTGAAGGGAAGACATGCCATGTAGAGTATTTTAAAGACAGATGTTTGGAAATGTTTCTGACATGACATTTTGCTCAAAAAGATATAAATTCATGACCTGTTCAAACTCTCTCATAATTCCCTACTTTAAAATTCTGGTAAGAGAATATTCCATCTGTAAACTAACCTGTCAAAAAATAGTTTCAGTGGGTTCTAGGCCCGTTTGTTAAAAATATGAAAATACAACGCCTTCTGATTAGTTTTAGAAACAATTGGTAGACATCAGGGAAGATGGTAATTTACCAGTTGAATTTTACCAAAAACCTTTGCATAATTGATAGATAAGATTATATCAGTAAAATGAGGCTCATGGTTTGTAACCAGCTAATGGTGCAACTTTGCTAGTATCCTTGTATGGTGTCTTTTTTGGCCATGGCTTTTTAAAAGAAAGATTAGAAATAAACTGATCTTGAAATTGCCGTATTTCAAGGTATTAAATCAACATTTTAAAGAAGACTTAAGTATAGTTAATCGCAGAACTCTCAAAAAATAATTATTTCTAATAAGAGCAAAACAATGTAAAACAAAACATAAAAATTATTAGTAAAACATAAAAATCATTTTAAAATTTATATGATCTTTAGTTCACATTAATATTTCTATTTTGAATATATTTTATAATCTACATAATTTTAGTATATCATTCATGAATATAATTATAAATAAAAGATAAGATGGTACATGTTAAAAAGGTGATTGATGAAAATATACAATCAAAAGTGTGGAGATCAAAGAGCTGATAGAAAGAAACCACTTTATTTCTAAAAATGAAGGTACCTCCTGAAAGTTTTTCCAATGTGCCATACTTACTCTCCCAGAATATGAGAAGACAGTTTATCAATAACTATATATTAGATTCTGCCCTATGAGACAATTCCCATACTTTTCCTTTTTATCATGCACTGCTGAAGCTACCCATGTCCTGCAGAAAGAACTTCTTAGAATGCCTTCCAAGCCATTTATGATTTTGCCTCAAATTATTCCCTTGTTACTTTCCTCCATAGAAATGATTCTTTGGCCACATTGAAATTAAAGTGCTGCACCAACAGGTCTTGATAAGAAGAGCAACTGCTCCAATGCCTTTACTGTCACTGGGTACCAAGAATTATCTTTAATCTTCATGTTAAGCACTGTAATCTCTGTAACCCCAGAAAGATTAAGTAACTTGCCCAAGGACACATCAATAGTAAGACAGAGGAGGAACCAGTATTCAAACAGAGATCAGACTGACACCTATGCTTGGTTCTGTCTGTGATTCTAGACTGACTCTTAGAAAGGAGATCCAGCTGCCTGTCTGTAGGCTGGGAAATCCTAGGAGACCCTAATCACATTTGAAAATGAGAAGGCAGACCATCTGAAAACATACCTACAATAACTGAGAGTATTTAGTTTTTATAAAACACCCCATTTTACATTTTTACATCACGAAAAGGGCACCGAGCTGTAGCTGCATATGTTCTGGGTGTAACACTAACTCCTACTTGCAAGGGCTTCTCTAATTGCCAATGTGGTTTTCAGCCTTGCACAATCCAATTTGCCCAGCCTAATTAATATTCTTTATTCTATGCAAGAATATTTCACTTTTGCCCATTTCAACTTTGCAGTGTAAAAAAACCACTAAAACCGTCTTTGCTAGAGACAGCCTTTCTTTTCGCTTTATTAATTCTTTCACAGCACTTTCTCACTGTAGCCTTGATGCTGCCAGTCCATTGTGTCTCCACTTTCTTTGGTTATCTTTTCTAAAATTAATCCCTGAAACACCATCTATGCACATATCGATTTAACTATAACTCTGACCTCACCCAAATGTCCAGACTCTGACATCACACTGCTGTTTAAACAAAAAATACAGGAGTCATCCTTAATTTCTCATTTTCCTCATCATGCATAGCCAATCCATCATCGTGTCTGAGCTGCAATTTTATCTGGAATGGAAACTCTTATTTCTGCTGCCACCCCTTTTCCAGGGAACGATCAATTCCTACCAGAAACTAGAAGAATCTCCAGCTGGCCTCTGTGCTTTCGTATTTCTACCACACTTTCTTTTTGCCCAATAGGTGTCTGCTGTCATTTTTTTTTTTTTAATTGTGGTAAAATATACATAACCTAAAACTTATCATTTTAACAATTTTCAAGTATATTATTTGGCAGCATAAGTACATTCACGTTGTTGTGCAATCAGCACCACCATTCATCTGAAATTTGTCATCATCCCAAACTGAAATTCTATATAGGAGTTCCTTGAGTAACATTGTTTCTTTCATTGTCGTTTCATTATAACATTGACGAGGAAAAATATCCATTCTCAGCCGGGGCCACTGTCCACGTGCGGTTTGCACATTCTCCCCATGTCTGGGTTTCTTCAGGTACTCTGGTTTCCTCCCACATCCCAAAAGTTTGCATGTTAGGCGAACTGGGATGTCTACATTGTTCCAGTCTGAGTGAACGTGGGTGTGAGTGTGAGTGCGCCCTGCAATAGAAGGGAGTCCCGCCCGGGGCTGGTGTCTGCCTTGTGCCCAGGGCTGCCAGAATAGGCTCTCGCCACCTGAGACCCTGACCTGGACGAAGCTGGGTAATTATCTCACCTGATTTCATTATTTTTTCTTAAATGTATACATTGCTCACATTTATTCAATATTTAATATTAGAAATATTTTAGTCCTTATTTGGAAGTTTGGTGATGTTTTTGTTATGTTGTAGGAACTTCACTCTAAGTTTATATCAATTAGCCTATGGTAAAATTGGTTTTGTTATATTGTGAGGACTTACTGTACTCATAACTCCCCAATACCCTTTCTCCCAGCCTCTGGTTACTACAGCTGACCTTGAAAAACATGGGCTTAAGCTGCATGGGTCCACTTATACACAGATTGTTTTCAATACATATATTGGAAAACTTTTTAAAGACTCAGTGACAATTTGAAAAATCTAGCAGATGAACTGCATAGCTTAGAAATATGGAAACATTAATAAAAAGTTACATATATCATGAATGCATAAATATATATGTAGATAGTAGCCTATTTTAGCATTTACCACCACAAAAAATACATGAATCTATTTCAAATAGTTAAAATTTATCAAAACTTGCACACAACACAGACCATACATAGAAAGTAAGGAAGAAGAAAATGTAAACTAAGTTGCCTCCAAAAAGACCCCAGTGCCTTTGATAATGGCCAGGGTTTTCCTTACATTCCTGCCAGTCTTTTCCAAACCCAAAGGAAACTCTTTTCAAATACTTACCTTTTCCCCTGGAATTCTAGAAGTAAAATGGAATTCTGGTTCATATTGTGGTCCCTTGTAACCTCAGGTCTTTAATGTGACAGCTTTCAAATTTCAAAGACTCCAGGTGGAAATATTTTTACTATGCTGGTAATAATTCTACAAAATACCTGAATTCTTAATGCTGTTATGTTTCAGTATAAGTGGTGACTTTTTCTTTTCATGTCTTTAATCTGGTTTTATTCCTATAACACACCAATTTTGTGAGAGGGGGAATAATACGTGGTTTTTATACAAATGTGTTTCTTGGGGTGTTGTTATTTGGGAAAATGAGGGGAGGAAGCTTTGAGAGATTACAGGAAATGGATGAAGAAGGTCTGATCTCCCTCTTTTTTGGTGAATAAATGAAACACCATTTCTGGGGGAAAAAAAAACAAAGATGCAGTATTAAATCATACTGCATCAAATTAACCGCAGTAATATTGTGCTGGTGTAATATTTAATAATTTTTAAGTCACCTCCTTTTGCTACTGCAATGAGTTCAGGTTTTGCAAGTATCTGCTTAAAATGCCACATGATACTAATAGTCTCCATGTGAGCAGCTCGCCTCTCCAGTAAATTGCAGTAAAAAGTGATAGCTCGTGATTTCTCACATTATCTTTCATCATATTTAGTACAATAGTGTCAACCTTGAATAACACTATGGGACCTATACAAAGTGCCACTAGTGATGCTGCAAGTGCTCTCAAGAAGCAGAGAAAAGCTATGACATTACAAGAAAAAGTTGATTTGTTTGGTATGTACTGTAGATTGAGCTTTACAGATGTGGTTGCCTGCTATTTCAAGATAAATGAATACAGCATAAGGACCATTGTAAAAAAAAGAAAGAAAATTCATGAAGCCACTGCTATGGCTATGCCAGCAGGTGCAAAAATATTGAACTTTTTGTAATATACTTTTTTTCCTCATATTGAAAATGCAGCTTTTATGTGGGTACAGGATTGCTATAAGGAAAGCATACCTATAGACTCTAACGTGATTCAAGGAAAAGCAGTCATTATAAGACAACTTAACACTCAAAAGAAGTTGAAGATTCTAAATCTCGAGAATGTGAGGCCAGCAAGGGATGGTTTGATAATTTTAGAAAGTGATTTGGTTTAAAAAATATTAGGATTAACAGGAGAAGTAGCTTCTGCTGACCAAGAGCAGCAGACAAGTTCCCAGACATCATTAAAATCATTGAAGAGGAAGGATATCTTCCTGAACAGGTTTTTAAGGAAGGTGAGAGTACCCTATTCTGGAAAAAAATGCCACAAAGGATATTTATTAATTAGTAAGGAAGAGAAGTGAGCTCTAGGATTTCAGACAGAGAGGGACAGGGTGATAAGCCAACTGTACTGTTTTGTGCTAATAAAGTTGGGTTTATTATCAGGACTTCTCTTATTTATAAAGGTTCTAACCCCAGACCCCTGAGGGGAACACATAAAACACCAGCTGCTAGCCTTTCGGTTGTACAACAAAAAGGCCTAGACAACAAGAACTCTTTTTCTGGATTGATCCCATTGATGATTTGTCCCTGGAGTCAGGCAGTACCTTGCCAGTAAGGGACTACCTTTTGTGTTCTTTTGATATTGGACAATGGCCCTGACCACCCAGAACTCCACGAGTTCAACACCAAAGGTGTTGGAGTGGACTACATGGCCCCAAACACAATGTCTCTAGTTCAGTCTCTAAATTAGGGGGTCATAAGGAACTTTAAGGCTCATTACATGTGGAACTCTATGGAAAGGATTGTCAACACCATGGGAGAGAACATGAGAGAGAGAACACTGTGAAAATCTGGAAGGATTACACCTGGCAGATGCTGTCATCGTTACAAAAAAGCTGAGAAAGCCACCAAGCCCTAAGCAATAAATTCCTGCTGGAGAAAAATGTGTCCAGATGTTGTCCATGACTTTACAGGTTTTACAACAGAGCCAATCTGGGAAATCATGGAAGAGATTATGGATATGGCAAAAAAAATATGATTCATATCATATTTCAAGACATGAATGTTGGAGAAATTCAAGAGCTAATAGACACCATACCAACCACACCAGAGGAATTAGCAGATGACTTGATAGAGATGAGTGGTTCTGAACCAGTGCCAGAGGATGAAGAAGATGTAGAAGTAACAGTGCCAGAAAACAAATTGACATTATAATCTGGCAGAAGGGTTCTGAGTACTCGAGACTGCTTTTGACTTCTTTTATACACGGACCATTCCACGACACAAAAGCACTGAAACTAAAGCAAATGGTGGAAGAAGGACTGGTGCCACATAGAACATTTTTAGAGACACTAAAAGGCAAAATATTAGACAGTATTTCTGTAAAGTTATACCGAGCATGCCTGCCTCTCCTCCCTCTCCTTCTGCCTCCTCCATCTTCTATGCCTCTGCCACCTCTGAGACAGCAAGACCAACCTGTCCTCTTCCTCCTCTTCAGCCTATTCAATGTGAAGATGATGAGCATGAAGACCTTTCTGATGATTCACTTCACTTATATTATAAATATAATAAAAAATATTATAAATATTTTTGTCTTCCTTATGATTTTATTAATGGCATTTTATTTTCTTTAGCTTACTTTATTATAAAAATACAGTATATAGTACATATAAAAATACATGGTAATGATTGTTTATGTTATCATAAGACTTTTTGTGAACAATAGCCTATAAGTAGTTAAGATTTTGGAGAATCAAAAGTTATACGCAGACTTCTCACTGTACCTGGGATTGGCACCACCAATGTCTGCATTATTCGGGGTCCACTGTACTAGTCTATTCTCTGTCTCTATGGATCTGACTACTCGAGGTACCTCACATAAGTGGAATCATATAATATTTGTCCTTTTGAGTCTGGCTTATTTCATTTAGGGTGATGTTTTCAAGGTTCTTCCATGTTCCAGTGTGTAGCATGTAGCATTTTTAAGACTAAATAACATCCCATTGTATGTCTATACTACATTTTGTTTCTTCACTGATCCACTGATGACTAATCAGCTGATTTATCAGCTGATTTATCAGCTAAATGTTTGTGCCCACCCGACATTCATATGTTGAAATCCTAACCCCCAATGTAATAAAATCAGGAGTTGGACCTTTGGGAGGTAACTAGGTCAAGAGAGCAGAGCCCTCATGAATGGGCTGCCTTTATAAAAGAGACTGCAGAGAGCTCTCAGCCCTCTTTCCATCATGTGAGTATACTAGGAACAGTTGGCAATCTGCAACTAGAAGACAGTCCTTCCCAGAACCCCAACATGCTGTCACAATGACCTCGGACTTCCAGCCCGTAGAAATGCGGGAAATAAATTTCTGCTGTTTGTAAACCACCCAGTCTATGGCACTTTTTTAGAGCTGCTCAAATCGACTAAGATGATGAACATTTGAGTTGTTTCCACCTTTGGCTATCGTGAATAATGTTGCTATAAAAATGGGTGTACAAATTGCTGTTCTAGGCCCTGCTTTCAATTCTTTTGGGTATATATTTAGTAGCGGAATTGCTGGAACATATGGTAATTCTGTGTTTAATGTTTTGAGCACCTGCCATGCTGGTTTTCCACAGAGGCTTCACCACTTTACATGCTGCCAGTAATGAACAAAGGGTCCAGTTTTTCCACATCCTCTTTAACGCTTATTATTTTGTTTGTTTTTCCATTTGTGTTTGTTTTTTAATAATAGCTACCCTAGTGAGTATTATCTGAAGTGGTGAAGTGGCATGAAGTGGTATTTTTACAAATGTAGATCAGGCAATATCACTCATTTGATTATAACCCTTACGCAGTTTCCCAGTGACTTAGTCTAAAATCCAAACTCCTTAATATGGCCTACACGCCTGGGCCCAGTCGTTGTTAACTCTTCAACTGCTTTTCATAGTGCCCTCTCTTGCTCTTCCAAGTGCATTGTTTTTGTTGTTGTTGTTGCTATTCCTGAAACAAACTAAATCCTGCCCTGCCTCATGGCATTGCATTTATTTTCCTGCGTGAAAAATACAAAAATACTTTTTCCCCACATCCTTTAAAATTCAGTTCAAATTAGACCTCTTCAAAGAGGGCTTCCCTAACTCTACCTTCCCACCACCACCCACACCATACAGCATCTTGTCTATGTCCTGTGCTGCACTTATCATGATCACTGCCCGGCTGCTTTGTTTATTCATGGATTTGTTCTTTATCTGTGTATATTTTGTTCAATGCTGGAGTCCCAACACCAAGAACGAATCCAGGCACATTTTTCTGAGCTTGAGTAATAGAATTGTGAGGACTAGCAAAGTGGGGAATCCATGTATTAATGCCCAATTGAGACCACAATCAACCATACAAATGATATCTTCCTGTTTGCTGCCCACTGTATGTATTGCTCAATTATTTACCAACCCCACAGTCCATATATACACACTGGGCCCCAAATGAAGAATCCAGTACTTCAAAGGTGAATAACAAATATTGGTTTATCACATACACAGTAAAGGTTAGTAACTTCCCAGGTACCTCTGGAACAGCTCTAGGAAATATGGAGCAAGTTAAAATATGAGATGGTAATTTAGATCACTATTGGAAGAGCATTTAGCAGTTTTTATCTTTGTCTTTCCAGATTCTACCTTCCATCCTCATACTCAGAGATAAAAAATCAATGTAGAATTGTTTTACTACTTGAAAATTGCTTTCTGGAAAGTGCTGACATTCAATGTAAACAACACATCATAAGCTAACATTTATTAAGCCAGACACTGGGCTAATCTCCTTAATACATTAGTTCATATAATTATCACAATAAGCCTGTGAGATTGGTATTATTATCTTCATTTTGCAAATGAGGAAACTAGTTGAAAAGGGTTAACCAACTTGCCCAGGGCCATGGAGCAAGTATCCTAGGATAGAATTGTCAGTGTGACTCTGAAATGGCTCTTGCTCTGAACAATTACCAGGAGGCCCAAAAGAGTGGGTGACAAGCCTAGCCTTTCTTAGATACAGTTAAGGATGATCTACACAGGCCATTCTATGGCAGAAATCCGCTGTCTTGTTTCACACGGTTGAATCTCATCAGTGGGCAGGTGGGTCATTTTGCTAAAAGAACAAAATAAAACACAAACAAAAAAAAACAAATGATAAGCACATTATAAATGTTATCTATCTGCCCAATAGTACCCATATGCTATCAATTACCAATGAGAAAGGAAGAGTAAACAGTTCTCACAAGACTGAAAATTATTCCAGTTCTCTAAAAGTATAACTTCCATGTCTTCCAAAGCAGCATAGCCCTTTTAAGGCAAAGGAGAGATGATCTCCTGTTTCTTCTTGGTCTTCACTGAATGATAAGAAAAATGAGATGAGAAAAAAAGTTTGACTTTCCTGATATTGAGATTTTGGAAGCACTAGACTTTGCAGTTAATTTTGATAAAGAAGAGGAGAGTTAATGGTGGCAGATTGTCTGATACAACTCCAGAAGGCAGACTGAACATTAAAAGAATATTTAAAAACAACAAAAGCACAAGTATTCCATCTTTCAGCTGGAAATCAGATCTCTGTCTTCAGGGACAATCTGGTGCTTCAAAATCTTGAAAACATCCTTTCCCCAGAGTCTATATAGTTCTTGGAAATGTGAAAGTTACTTTTTTTTTTTTTTTTTTTTTTTTTAGGAGAATAGCATAGTATGAAGGTTTGGAGAGTTTAACATCTATAATTAATGAAATTAAGATAATGAAAAGATTAAGTTCTTTGTAACAGTAAGAACTTTTTTTTTCCAAAATAAGGTTACCTGTGCTTTAAAAATATTATGCCTTCGTATTAATGAGTGGAAATTAAAGTTTAAGGGCAAGAAGCATTATACTAGAGACTTCTAAAGGATAAGGGACTTAAAACAAAAAACTGCTCCCATGGTTCACTAATTCAACAAATATTACTGAAAACCTACCATGTTCAGGTTCTGGGCTAGACCTTCAGATTACAGCAGTGAATAATACAGAATTAGTCTTTGATCTCATGGATCTTATGACTGATGGATAAAGAAGACAAATATTAATAAACAATCTCCAAATGAATATATAATTTCGAGTTGTAATAAGTGCTCTAAAGAAAACATACAGTGTTTTGGAAATCTAATGACAGGACCCAATTTAGACTTGTAAGATAATAAGGCATATGTGATAAACTTATAATTCAACTCAAACCTGAAATACAACTAAAAGCAAAAAGGAGAGAGAAGCTCATTTTAAAGAGAGGGATGGATAGGTACAAATGCTCAGAGGTATGGTGAAGGTTTCAAAACATGTGTATAAGTCGTTTGGGACTTACCCCATCAAAAGGAGTATAATTTTCCCACCCCTTAGACATAGGCTGGTCTAAGTATTTGCTTTTCATCAACAGAATGTAGTGGAAGTGATGCTGTATAACTTCTGAGGTTAGGTCAGAAGAGGTGATAAAGCTTCTACCTGGCACGCTCTCTCTTGGGAGACTCATCTTGGAAATCCATCCACCATATTAAGAGGAAGCTCAGGCCACAGTAGGCGTTTCCATGGATAACCTCATCTAAAACCTCAGCTAATTAACTAGCATCAACTGCCAGACAAGTGAATAGCATGCCTTCAGAAGATTCCAGCTTCCAGCCTTTGAGCAGTACCAGCAGAGACTAGCTGCCCTTGCTGAGTCCTGCTTAAATGCAAAATTTGTGATCACAATAAATGTTGCTGTTGTTTTAATTCACTAATGTGCATTAAGACTGTTTCATAGCAGGCCAGGCGCGGTGGCTCATGCCTGTAATCCTAGCACTCTTGGAGGCCGAGGCAGGCAGATTGCTTGAGGTCAGGAGTTCAAAACCAGCCTGAGCAAGAGTGAGACCCCTGTCTCTACTGTAAATAGAAAGAAATTAATTGGCCAACTAATATATATAGAAAAAAGTAGCTGGGCATGGTGGTGCACACCTGTAGTCCCAGCTACTCGGGAGGCTGAGGCAGAAGGATTGCTTGAGCCCAGGAGTTTGAGGTTGCTGTGAGCTAGGCTGACGCCATGGCACTCACTCTAGCCTGGGCAACAGAGTGAGACTCTGTCTCAAAAAAAAAAAAAAAAAAAAAAAAGATTGTTTCATAGCAATAGGTAACGGGAAGAACATAAAATGGCTTTGCATTTTCGAGGAACTGAAAGCCGACATGGAATAAGACTAGGAAAGAAAGTTACATAATCAGGTCATCAACAACTTGTAGGATTTTTTATGTGTAAAGGAAATAGGGAAAGCAGAGAATGGTTTCAAGCCTTTAAGCGACATGAACAGATTTGTCTTAGAAAAGTATCATTCTCGCTGCTGCGTGGGTAATGAATTAGAAAGAATATGATTATAAGAGGATCAATTAGGAAGTAAATGCAAATCTAGCAGTAGCTAGGGAAATCGACAAGGAGATAAATTCATGAGACGCTTTAGGGGTAGCTAAATAAACTTTTTAAGCTACAAAATATGTTACAGGTATTATTATTAGTGGTAGTATTGTTATCTTACTCAAGTTTTGTGCATACTGATTTTGGGGCAGAATGCTAGGCACTAGGATATAAAGGTTCATCATCAAGTTCATAGTCTAGTCATCAGACACATAGCAAGTGTTCTGGTAGAGGCTTATATGGGTGCTATAGGTACACATGATAGGGCATCCAAGCCTCAGAGTGTAGAGTTTTGGGGAGGTGAAAACAGAATCTCAAACACTTAAAAAGCATTTTAAAAAATTTAAATCCCCTGAGTTTATAAAAATGTTTCTCTGTCCCCTTTCCATCCTCAAGGTCACCTCTCTACACCAGGCTCTCTTTTACTTATTCTTGTATATTGCAACACTTTTCTAATTGCCTAATTCATGTCCCTGGCTCTACATTCTTTCAATTTTGACCTACCCTACTTAGGATGAAAAGATTAAGTATCTTAAAATATCATTTTCTTTATTTAACTTTCCTGCACAAGACACCATGATTGCTATGATTGCTATCATTTACGTACTGAAGTGGCTTGAAAATTCTTTATCCTTGCATTTAGTAAACTCCAAAATTCATGCACATCTACCTCTGCAAGCTCAGTGTTCTCTAAAGACGTATCTACTACCTGGACATTATCCAACATGGGCATTTTATGGGTCACAGAATATGCCTCCTGGGTGTCACCTATGCTCACGCTGGCCCCACATTGTCACTGCCCTGTGTATAGCAAAGGGCCTTGGCTGATAAGTCTTAGTCTTCCTTGAAATCTCTATATTTCCTGATCTCTCTCTCTAGGCTCCCATAGCATTGAGTCTATTGGTGGCTTTTGGGTACTTAAGAGGTCATCATATGAGAAGGACACAGGTTTAGGGCCTGTTTCAGACACCTGCAAATTATGATCTTGAGCAAAGTATATGGCCCTTCTGAGTCACAGTTCCTACATCTTTGAAATGGAGATAATGATGTTGCCACCTCACAGGGTTGTGATGAGAATTCAATAAAATAATCCCTACAAAAATGTTTAGCAAAGGGAATAGCACAAAACAGCTCAACAAGAGTAGATAAAATTTATGCATAGGTTCATAATTATTTAGCGAGCATAATAATATTTGTAAAATATTTAAATAATACATTATAATTTTAGGTAATAGATCTGTTAAATTTCTTAATAAAAATATCTATAATTACTATACCCATTATGAAGAAATCACAAAAAATAATGAAGAAAAAATGTTCCTCTGCTATCATATTATTACTGATGAACATCTTATGAAGCTCTCTGTGATTTCATCTTTTTAGCAATAGTTCCTTTGAATTGTATCTAATCTATACCATAAATCTGGTTTTCTACTCACTGATTATTGTAGAATTTTATATAATCCATATGAACTAATAGGAAGAAGTGAACATAAAATATTGGTAAGTGAAAACACATATGCATATATATATCTATATATTATGCTTGCAGATGCATACAAATTTTCTGAATGTTTCCATAACAAATTAATAAAAATGGTTACTTCTTGGGAGTGAAATTGGTAGGCAAGGGGTTGAAGTAGAAAACTCCACTACTATATCATTTAACTTTTGTATGATTACAATTTTAAAAGACTCAGTAACTATGAAATTCAAAGGCAAAGTTTGGTTAAAATCAATTGTTTTTCTGTATAACATATGATATCCCACATAATTTTCAAAGATTGCTTAAAACAATGCACTTTAAATGGATTTGGGGGCCTGTGCTTGTGCTGATTAAACAAACATAATGAGTTCTGTATCTCTACGCTGATATCATTAGACTACTAATCCAGTAAACATCATGTTGAGATCCTCCACACTGACTCCTATAAGTTACTCATTTGTGTTTAACATGTTATTCTGACTTGACAAATACTGCAAATTAAAATTTGAAATGGGTCAACCTTGTCATCTCAAGATGTTTGAGAATGAGACAAACTGCTCTACAAAACAGAATTATATTTTTATACATTTTAAAATTCTACTTCATGCAATATTTAATGCTGCTCACAGAATATATACTCTATGAGATGAAAAAGTTAAAGTTGACATTTTGGGGGAAAATAATAGGAAATAAAATAATGCTAGTGGCAGAATTAATGCAGGTTATATATGCTCTACTGTCCTGTACAAATGCCATATACGTGACTTCTCAGAATTTCCTAAAACTCCAAGCTCAGACAGAAAAATGATCAATTATAAGATGAATATAACAATCACAGGATTGACTTATAAAAGTAGAAATATTTTTCTAGTCCTAATTCTAAATGCTATTTTCTCCATGAGCTTTCTGATCCTATGACCCTATAGCTATTTTCTAGCTTTAAACTCCTAATTACAGACTAAAGAAAAAACAATCTAGAAAAAAGAAGTAATCACTTAGAATAATGAACATTAACAACGCATATGAATTTAGAAAAGAAATCAGATTGTTCTTTCTCTTTCTGTTTCCTGGTGCTTCCTCTTTCCCACTCCCTCAAAAATGATATTCCAAATGTCTGGAAATGATTTGCCCATTCCAATCTCTCTACATTAGAGAACTCATCTTTTCCTAAAAATGTTACTGAAACTCTCTGATTCTAGCAAGGGCCTGACATGTTATAATTTTTTAATATACAGAGGCTGCTAATAATAACAATGGCAATAACAACAATAGCCACAACAACGATAATGTCTTTGGTACTTAGAATGTTGATGGCTACTCTGTGAAAAAATAAAGGAGATTTTGAAATATTGGTGCCTTCTCACTACCTTTCTCTATGGCTCTGCATTTGTTGGGCAGTTACTTTTCCATGATGCCAGATCTTACCAGAGTCTATAACTAAGTTACGTTCCTTGCCCTCCTTGTTCTAAGAACAATAATGATTTCCTGCTGTTGCTAATCTCAGTGCACTTCACCATTCCCTACAGTCTCCGTTAACTGTTCCTAAATCTCAGGAAATAGTCCCACATTGAAATTTTTCTCAGTTAAACACCTTAGAGTATGCCCTCTTTTCCCTGCCAGGATCCCAACTAACTTGGATGACTAATGTATATACTGACTTGGGTTTATTTTATGAATAGAAAGAGTAGTAAAATAGGATCACCTCTATATGGCGTCTTGATAGCCTTTACTAAAACCATCAGCTAATGCCCATGCATGGGCAAAAGTATTTGGTATGATTTTACACGCATTTGTGGCACCTGAAAATCATTTTCATAGAAGAATGAGTAAATATTTTATCACAAAAGACAATATATAATCTATAGCAGTGTTCTGCAAAGTGCGGTGCACACAATGATATAACTCCGGGGTCAGAACTGTCTCTGACTGATCTGAAACAAGTCTAGAAAGTAAGAGTAAGCTTTTAGAAAGGTTTACGGCAATTTGACCTTATGCAATATTTTTACCGCATTTTACAAAAGTATTGATCCATTATAGATTATATATTTGGTTCTTCAAAGCTTTAAAAAAATACTGAAATCATAAACTTGTAAAAAATTACCAAAGTTTTAATTATTTCTGAGCCATTGAGAATACGTTGCCAATGACATGATGCCTCATGACCTTGAATATTGTATTTCTTATAAGCAAGAACATTTTCCTACATAGGTAAATACAACCATCAATGTCAGGAAATTGACATTGATCCATTATTATAATTTAATCATCAGACCCCACTTAAAAGTTATGCAGTCATTTCAATAATATTTTTAACAGCAAAAGAATCCAGTTCAAAAGCATGTCAGTGTCACTTTAGTCTTCTCTGTCTGGAACAGCTCCTCCGTCCTTCCTTGACTATCATGACCTTAACACTTCGGAAGATAACAAGCCAGTTACTTTGGAGAATGTCCATCAACTTTGGTTTGTCTGATATTGTCTCATAACATGCCAAGGTGATGCTGTGTGCATCTATCAAGTGGTACATGATTTCAATTTATCCCATTGATGATGATGTTTACTTTGATCACTTGCTTAAGGTGGTGTCTGCAAGGTTTCTCCACAGTAAAGTTGTTTTCCCCTTTGTGATTAATGAGAATTTTATGAGATATACTTTCAAACTATATAAATATCTAGTTCCTCAGGAAACTTCAGATTATTTACTTATATATTTATATGTGTGTGGACTCATGGTTTGTCATTTTATTAGTGGATTATAATATGTTACTGTCATTACTTACTTTGATGCTCATATTATTTTTGACTCAAATAGTAGGAGACCCTTCAAGCTAGTATTTGTGTCCTTTCAACATGTCCTTGTAATTCTTTAAGCATTTTATGGTGTTCTAAAAAACAAGGTGTTCCAGGATCATCTTATATTAATACTTTGCCATGACACTAGTCATTACTTTTAGTAGAGAATGGTATTTAGAAGCTAAGATTCAGGTAGAGAGTTTAATTATTGTTTGGGGTTTAAAACTAATGTCAGTATTCTCAATGTATAAAGCTAGGGAATACATGCATGCATATACATATGTGTTTGTGTGTATACACACATTCACATATACATAATTTACATTTAAATTTATTACTATATTTTCTCTCACATATTCATATATATTTGAATATATATAGTCATTTCATATCTATATCTATATCTATACATTTAAAACCATAACTTAACATAACTATTTGTAAGATATTTTTATCCACCACAAGGTTCAATGTAATTTCCCTCCTTTCTGCATTTGTAATACCCTTCTCTGACAATGTAAAAACTGGATTTCATTATCCTTAACATATTCAGTTATATGATCAATCTCTCTCTATGAAACTAATCTTGTATCTCCATCAGTACCAATTCTTCTGCCCCTGCATGCCATATATAGTTCAAGAAGTTCTAATCTAGAGGCACTTTATTTAAACTCCAAAAAACTGTATCCCTATTATCATGATTTCCATTCAATTAATATAAAGTGAAAAATTTAAAATATGAGCAAAAACCAGAAAAATAACATTTGCAAATCACACAATTGTTTAGGGGAAAATTCAAAGAAGCCAATTGGCTGAGTCGGAAAGTTAGATGCTTGGCGATATAGCTTTCAAATCATGAGAAATACATTTGTGTGATGTCGCCCCATCCAGCCCCTACCTTGGTTGAATACATATGAAAAAACACTGAGAGAAGATAAAAGATGGGCTCTACCATTTACTGTTATTGTTTTGTTTTTGTTTGCTTTCTCTATGGCCAACTATATCAGGCAGAAGATCTTATGAGCTTCTACTCTATTACCTGCCTATTACCAGCAAACAAAACAATCTGTAAGGAAAAAAATTGGGGCAGGGGTATTATGTATATATGAATACATCCTTTACTATTAATGGCATGCATTAATAATATTTAAAATAACACATTTATATTTTATAGTCTAGAATTGGGAAAATATAAACTTGACATAAATATGCATCACTCTATGATGCACAAGAAGCAAAGCACTATCACCATTTGAGCACTATCATTTTAATCAGTCAGTACCAATTTGATGGCGAGTAGATGTGGAGCCCATTTTCTTGATCTTGTGTTGCCTCACTTTGGATAACAGGCTTGAAAGGATAATTACAATATTTCACCTCCTTTTATCTCAGGTTATGTAAATGAAGGTTTAACCTTCTCACAGTTCATATTATATTAATATAGGGAATAAAAAGATCTCAATATAATAAAAAGCAAAGCAAATCTCAGTAACCTAAATTAAGAGTTATTTAAATTTAAAATATAAATGCCAGGGAAACTTGAGGCTTTTGGTCAAAGTGTGCAAACAAACTTTCAACTGTATTATGAATAAGTTCTTGAGATCTAATATACAGCATGGTAACCATAGCTAATAGTGTATTGTTGAATTTTTTAGAAGCAGACACATTCATCTTTTGAAGGGAGTCAAGGCAGTCTTCTCAATTTTTTAAAGCATCTTGTGAAAAATTTCAAAGAGAAAAGTAGAGAGAATGGTGAATGAACCTGTTGTTTCCATACTACCCTCAAGAACTGTCAATGCATTCACAATCTGGTTTCATCTCTCTTACTCACTTCTCTCCACCCAGTTTATTTTGAAGTAAATCTTATACATCACAATTGTCATATCATTTCACTAATAATTTACTTCAGTACCAACTTTTAATACATACAAATTCTTAACAATAACCACAATATTACTGTCATACTTAAAGAATGCACCGCAATTTCTTAATTTCTTCAAAATATCCAAACAGTTTCCACATTTCCTTATTATAATTTATTTTTAAAGCTTGCTTTCACTGGAATCCAAATAAATTCTGTACATTGTAATTATTATGCCTTTTAAGTTTTGAATTTTAGTTTATAAGTTCTCGAAGTTCATCTTTTCTTTTATTTTCTTCCAATTTTTTTGTTGAAGGAACTAGATTTTTCTATAGAGATACTGCAGTCTCTATGTCTAGATTTTGCTGATTGCATCTCACAGTGTCATGTATCATGTTCCCTGGCTCTCCATGTGTCCTGTAAATTGGTACACCTAGAGCACTGTTCACATTCAGATTGTATGTGATTTTTTTTTTTTTTAGTCTGAATCCTTCATGGTAGTGTTGTGTGCCATAAGCATGTATCTCATCAACCATCGATAATCATTGCCTAGATACAATTCTTCACTAGGAGTTGAAAGATCCTTACTTCTTAGAGGCATAATTATCCATGAGAAGCCACTATGATACCAACAAAAGTAAGTTAATATGAGGTGGATGCTAACACCAAATTGGCTTTTTGTACTCTGTCCCCTCCAAACTATGTCCAATGACTTATACATCTAATTTTTTTTTACATATGTCCAGAAGGGATGTTGGGAAACTGAGTATGTGCATATATTCTGCTCCTTCCTGAAACTTGACTAAATTAGAAAATAAATAAATAAATACAAAAAGGATTGTCTGAAAGTCATATAAAGATCAGTTAAACTTTCAAGAATCCAGTCTGGGTGTGCTGTGTACCCATGTGACTACCCTTGCAATCAGATGAGGATTGGTTCCAGGAAAAACTTAACCAGAAAGCCTCAGGACTCAGGGATACCAGGTATGGTAGAACTTGGAGCAAAGGCACAGAGATAAGGAAGCAGAAGGTCTGGGAGGGGTGGAGAGTGGGTAACAGTCTGCACAGTAAATGGTGAGATTCCCTGTTCCTTTTCACATCTAGGTCCTAGGCAGACAGCCAGGTTTATTTTCCTAGAGAAGAATACTTCCTAAAGAAAAATTAAATGCCAAAAGAAAACTCTTTACAAATGGTGAAATGTGAGAGGCCAGCTTACTACATGAGTTCTACACAGGGATGCCTTCCAATTGGCAAGCCTTGCCAAAGACATTCAATAAACTTTTCAGTGCCTTAGTCTTACCTATGTACCAAGGATCACCAGATAACTGACCAAAACCTCCAAAATGAGATTCCAAAACAAGCAAGTAACATAACATTAAAAAAGAGCCACAGAAAAACCAGACATAAAGAAAATGTCTAGAAAAAAACACAAAATCCTTATAATTATTGCCCAGAGAGAAAAAAATTTCATTAAAAAAAGAATAGCAAAACAATAAAATGGCTTGAAAATAAAATAAATATGATTGCTAAACTAAAATAAAATACAGCTCGTAGACGAGATGAACTGAAACAATCTCCATAACACACAGAACAATGCAAACTCAAGCAAAATAACAGAAAATATTTTAAAATCTGAGAGATCAATTAAAATCAATATCTGATTAACCAATCCCAAAAAGAAAATGAAGAAAAAAGAAACTCTACTCATTGTTGACATTCTCAACCTATGTTTCAGGTTGAGAAACACATGTAGAACCTATGATATCTACATGAAGTTAAAAGCCTATAAACATAGAATGATTTTAAATAAATATAGATCAAAGCATAAATTCTTTTCCATCAAGGCTTTAGGAGGTTTTGGGTTGGACGTATTACAAAACATCCATCTTTTTATATACTTATTTTTTCATTTTAGGAAAAAAAATCATCCTTTTCCTTCATTTTTTATATCTTATCTTGATAAAATAGTTGGTAAAATATTCATGCCAAATAGCATTTTATTACTGGGATAGAGTTATTACAATATCCAGGCAGGTATCTCACTCCCACCTCAACAGATATTTCCAGGTCTGCCCACTCCTTGCGGTACTTAGGTACTATAGAAAAAACAAGTGTATAAATGACTTCCTTTAAAGAGTTTATCAGGAGGGTGTAAAAGACTTTTAAGAAATTATAAATAGCAACCTGCATGACAGAAAGAGATTAGTTATTTAATTCTGAGACAATCACACAATGTCTTACCAGGCAGGAAAATTTGGGCATGGACTTGAAAAAGTGATTGATTTTGATAGCCAAAAATAGCGAGAATGATCTCTGGGGATACAATGAAGGACAGGAAAGCGAAAGATACACAGATTATGAGAGGAAAAGCTATGAGAGAAATGTATCCACGTGACAGTGGACCAGAAAGTTACAAAAGTACACTAAGCCACATCGTTGTGGTCTCTGGCAGATTGTGAGGAAGGTACTACTGTGTTATGACCTGAATGATGAAAACAGTTTCAAAACTTTAAAATGCCAGTGTGGGTTCTATGCATCTAATGCTAGCTTCTACTGCTAGAAGAAGAAAATGCTCTGTTACCATGCCATGCATCAACATTAGGCTATAAATAAAGTAAACCTCATTTTTATTTTTTGTTGTTCTTCAAGAATTTAATACAGAATTCTGCACACCATATGATATGACTCTCATGTCTGATTAGAATATACATCATCATATAAGTAGGACTCTAAAAAGCAATGAAATAGCTGCACATGTTATAAACAGATGTGTTGATAATTGTTCTCCATTAATAGTTACCTTTTCCCAGTATGCATGTTTATTACTTGCAAAAGGAGTTTTGTTCAGTTTATATAAATGATCAACTATGCCATTCGTACATCAAGTGCTTATGATGACTTAATCCCAAACCACTATTTACTACTCAATTTTACTCTTATTTTTAGAATAATCAGAATGAATTGATCATGTAAGAATATGGGAAACGTCTATTTTGACCTGAAAACAAACCTGTTACTATGCTTGAACTGAAGAATTCAGCACATCATTTCTTAAATAACTGTTTTCTATAAACTCTATACACATGACATGTTAATGGGTAATGTGTGAAAAAATTACAAAACAGAATTCCATAGTCCATATAAGTGCTAAATGCTTTAAACAAAGCTATACAGGTTTCTTTCTCGGAGAGCCAATGTGAACTGAAAAATCAACAAGAGAGGATTAAAATAGACAGTATTTCCCAACCTTATTTGACCACACAACCTTTAATGTATGTATTTTCTCCAGAATACCCATTAACATCTCTGAACACAATTTAAAAGAGTCTGGCCTAGAGGATTAGATTAACCTCTGATCTTTTTTGCTGTTTCCTGAGAAGTGTGAAATAAATTCTGACTAACACCTCAAATCATTTATGAACAAGCACCATCTGTTTAAATACTTGAAATACCTTCATTTTACACTGAGGCATAAAAGATCTCTTTCTAATCAAAAATAAGTGTTGAAACCATATAATTTACAGTCTCACTAACTTTACTATGAAATATCCTAAGATACTCTATGTTGTTTAAAATGGATCAAAATTCACTGAGAGAGAAAACAGAGTGGCTCACACTAATACTATTTAGTTCAAATAAAAACTTAACTATCCACATGAAATGTTTCCAGGGCACATTTAAATGTATACGGACTGCTGCTTGTCCATTATCCATTTTTAAAATTCATCTAGTTTTTCAGTTTATCTAAGTTAAGCAGAATTTATTACCATATTTATTGAGATTTAGGGACCATTTATTTTCTTTAGAGATACTTCTTTACAATCACTGAAAATAGTTTTAAGTAATTATTAATATAACAGTCTTTATCCAAGAATAATGAAATATATGAATGCACAAAAATATATAAAAACACATTCATTGGAGAAAATTGTAAGAAAATTAATCCCACCTGTTTGGCCATAACTATGATGATCATTTCAATGTATTGGCTTTGAATTTTGTCATCTTTGAATATTCAATGACCCATGCATACACTCATAAACACAGACACATATACACAAGCCCAAACACATACACACACATAATCTCCATATTCCCACAATACACCATAGCCATGAACTCAATACACAGACACACATATATACAAAAAAACACATAAAAATATGGCACATATTTATGCATTGAGTTAATGACTCATATAGAGTTGTTTTATCTTTCCAATTTAATGCTATATCATGAATAATTTTCTATATCATTAATCATTTAAAAAGGGATGTGTTGCATAGAATTATTATGTGTAGTTTCATCATTAAGTCATCCTCTACTGCTGAAAATTTAGGTTGTTTCAAATTACTCATTACTACAACCAATACTTTAAAAGTTGCTTTCTGATTTTTCTCTTGTGAAAATTCCTAGAAGTACTAAAGCAGTATCAATATGTATAAATGTTTTAAAATTTTGATACTGCCAAATTGCCCTCTAGAAAAGCAATATTTTTACTTCTCGTATAAGCCCTGGGATCATCCATTTCCCTACACTCTTGACAACACTCTGAATTACAATTCTTTTTTGTGTTTTCCATAGAGAAAAATGTATTTATACTTTCCATTCATATTTCTTAGATTATTAGGAAAATGAAATTGTGTTGTGTGAATGTAGGAATAGCACATTCATATTCTTTGTCTATTTTTCTATTGAAGTATCTCCCATTTTTACCTAGTTCTTTTATTAAATATATATTGACATTTTGAAAAATTTTTCACATAAATTAAAAACATTTTCCTAGCTAGATAATTGCCTTTCAATTGTATTCATGGCAACTAACAAATAGAATGTCATATATATGTAAAATTTATATATATAAATTATAATAAATATATTATAAAATATATAAAATATATTTTTATATATATCTTAAATCCTGTTTTCTCTATGTTTTTTCCAGTGAGGTTGAGAATAACTTTCTCAAATCTGTGATCTCTCTGTTTCTCCTTTTGGATTCTGATTGTAAGTACACTGAATAGATACATTAATTTTGGTGGAATTACCATCATAAAACAGCTATCATTTATTGAAAACTTATGATTTTCTAGGCTATATTCTAAATGATCTACAAACCTATGGCGTAGGTACTACTAAACTTAATAATACCATTGTTGATATTTAGGGACACACATTATTTCCCAACACACACATGTTGGTTACTGTATTTCAACTCATACTTTCTAATGTAGGGACTCATTGTCAAGTTTTATGGTATTTAATATGAGTTGTTCTCTCAGGAAGCATGGATATGTTTTTCTTTATTAAAATCATGTATTAAATCCAGTCAAGTTTTCCCGTGATTCTGACAGAGATCATACTTCTCATTCCGAACTCTTTCTACATGGCATTTATTTTTCTCATAAATTACAGGCCTCCTACAGGCAAAAGCCAGCTCATGTCCCCCTCTCTTGGTAAGACATGTCTGAAAGATTTGGCCTCGGTTTCTTCTACTTATTTCAGTTGCAAGAGGGCTTCAATTCTGGTCAGCATTGCCTCCAACCTAGTCCCTGCGTGAAACATTCAGAAGAACTTTGTATCCTAAAACATGTTAAAGCAAGAAATAATCAAAGGGCCCACTATTAATTATTTATTTTTTTCTTTTCTCAGAAATAAAAAGTTTTGATGAAACTATATAAGAATAGGGGAACAATAAGCTAGAGATTCTATATGCAGTTCATGCTGTTTCTTCACCCTCCTAGCTACAAATACACAAAAGTAATCCGGAGAGAATTAACGAATCAATCAACTATATTTTGTATAAAATATAACTTCCTGAAAAGTAGCTGGATAGGAAAATTAAAATAAATGATAATGAAGTGTAGCGTGCCCTATCCCAGTTTGTCTCACAAAGGCAGTTAAGTATTTCTCCTTTCAGACACTATTTGTTAACTCTCGAGGAAAAAAGAAAATAATTTAAATTCCTACAACATACCTAGAGAAAAATTAATTCCAAGAGATTTAAAACATCAAATATAAAGCAACAATTTTTTATAAAGTAATGATGAATGCTCACTACATATTTCGCCATTGAGGGCATTTCCATGATTAAAAGGGATGAAAAATTCCCACAGAAATAGTTAGATTTTATAATGTCAAATTTAAAACTCCCAAACCTAAAAAGAAGCATAGAGAATTACAAATAGAAAAAAATTTAGGAAGCCAAAATAACCTTGTTGTCAAAATCTGACAAAGATCTATCAGTTTGGGTTGGATATGTGCCTTATTCTTCTCACTTTCTTTTGCCTTGGGTCAGGCGATGGTAATCCTACCCACATTATAAACCAGCTTTCCAAGTGGCCAGTTCCTTCTTCACTCATGGCCCGATTCTAGTATCCTTTTCCAAGGCTCTCTGTCAGTGCTTTCTATATGTAAAGTTTGCTGTGTTTTCTAGTTTTGCTCAAAGGAATTGAAAGACACTAGAATATCTGTAAAGTAAGATTCAATTTCTGCTCCCTGGCCTACAGATTGCTTCATAAGCAGACCCTTTAAATCTGAAGTACAGCAATCACTCTGCTTAATTTAACTTTGAAAAGCACATTCCCTAAAATATGCATGAATTTAAAAAAAATAATTGTCATATTTTTAAAAATGTCTTTAATAGACAAAGGGTTAATATCATTAAGAGCAAGTGGAAAGCTGTGCAAATAGTTTAGAATTGGCAATGACTACACAGAGAAAATTCCTAGAAATACAAATGACTAATGAACATGAAAATATTCAAACACAACTAATCAAAGAAATACAAATTAAAACAAAATACTGTTTTCCCCTATAAACTTAGCAATGATTAAAACATTATAATCCTCAATGCTAAAAAAGGCACACTGAATCAAGCATTCTCATATGCTGCTAATGGTGTAAATTGGCAAACCATTCTGGAAACAATTTTGGCATGATGTTTCAAGAGCTTTAATTTATGTTCATACCCTCAGATGAAGTTCTAGCATATTATTCTAAGAAAATGAGAGAAGTAAAATATATATTTCTGCAAAGATTTTCATAAAGAATTATTTTAATAGACAACATAATAATTAACTATAAAGCAATTAAAATGATTAAATACCGATACTTGTTAAATGAAATATACATAGTCATTCAAGTCATTTTTATGAACTCTTTCTAATGACAAGGTAAAATGCTTATGCGAAATGCTAATAGAAAAATATCAAAAATATGTATGGTGCCAACTACAATAAAAATGATTGTCAAAGAAAGGTCTTGAAGTACATTTATTACAATATTATGTGTAGTTGCTTCCAGGTGCCACAATAAAAGCATTTTTTTATTTACATGTTCACAAAATTAAATAGAACAAATTCCCATCTGAGAAGCTATCTTAAAACCAAAAAATGGGGCCGGGCGCGGTGGCTCACGCCTGTAATCCTAGCTCTCTGGGAGGCCAAGGCGGGCGGATTGCTCGAGGTCAGGAGTTCAAAACCAGCCTGAGCAAGAGTGAGACCCGTCTCTACTATAAATACAAAGAAATTAATTGGCCAACTGATATATATATAAAAAATTATCTGGGCATCGTGGACATGCCTGTAGTCCCAGCTAATCGGGAGGCTGAGGCAGTAGGATCGCTTGAGCCCAGGAGTTTGAGGTTGCTGTGAGCTAGGCTGACGCCATGGCACTCACTCTAGCCTGGACAACAAAGCGAGACTCTGTCTCAAAAAAAAAAAAAACAAAAAAAAAACAAAAAATGGGTAAACTGCTGATATACAAAGATATTCTTTAGACCAATACTTATAATGGCCACCGCTTTCGCAATGGATATGGCCTGAAGTGGCCTGCATGTTCGATCCGGAGGCAACTATTAAATAAACTATGGAACATTTTATTAGGCTATTGTGGAGTCAATAAAATTATATTTAAAAGTGACATTTTAATAGTATAAAAATGTTTATGAAAACCACTCCATAAAACTCTACACATAGTATGGTTACAACTATGGAAAAGGAAGAAGATAAATAATAGGAACATTAATATAAGAGTAATATAATAAAATCACATTGATACTTTCTTCTGATATTTTGTATATATTCTGAGTTTTCCAGAATATACATCTATAACTCATTTTATATTGAAACAAAAACATAAGTTTAACAGCTCTATTAGATGACTACATTCTATGCTAAGGTAAACTAAAGTACGGCTAAATTACACAATAAAACAGAAAAATAAAAATAAAAAAAAAAACAACAAGAAAAATGGGGCATGCTTGCAAATCTCTATATGACTAAAGAATGTGGGTTAAACAAAAATGAAAGGCAGAAAAGACAGGTTATAAATAAATTACAGTGAAATCTTAGCCAAGGTAAGACTTTTATGAAGTAAGCATCAGTTTGTTTAGTTTAATTTGGTTTTGATTTGCAGAAGAATGGCAGGGCCTAAGCAATATTTTAGTGACTTTTACCTACACAAAATATATTACATTAAACAATTGGAGGCACCTGATCAGTTAAGGGCCCAGGGCAATGACCTAATCACCTGGTGATTGTGTAAAAAAAGAGGGAAGAATGTTTTTAGTACATTTGCAAGTAGAATTACTACATTTAAAGATCAGTTGATGTGAGTAACAAGGGAGATGAAGAGCTTATGGATGTGTGCATCCAAGTCTGAATGACTGACATAACAAATGATGCTATATTTAAAGAATATATAGACATAGAATAGAGAAAATGAAAAATTTAGAATGTAGTTAAGTGATCTAATATATACTGTTTGTCTTATTTATCCCACTTTGAGAAAGTAGTTGTGTCTTTCTTCCTTTTATGAAAGTATCCTAGCAAAATACATGCTCCTTTCTCAATAGAATAAATAAGTGTTCAGAAACAAAATGCAATCAACAAGCCAAAAATATTACATGGAAGCTAAGTGTCACACAGCACTGTAATGTCCATTATTCTTTTGGCATATCCCCAGGACAAGGGTTCTCAAATTTTATTGTGCCTTAGAATTACCAGAGAGATGACTTTTTTTAAAACACAGATTCTGTGCCCCATCCTCAGACGTCTGATTCAGGTGATGCTGATGTTGCCAGTCTGGGACCACACAGAGAATCACTGCCCTAGGACCACATTACCCTCTGAGTAATACAGATAAACCATTTTAAGTAACTGAGGGTAAAGAGTAGAGCGAAAGATTAATACATTAAAAGATAACTCTGGAGTAGGCTACATAAAAGACCTTTAATGGAAAGGTAAAATGAAAATTTGAGCATGTCATGTTTCATTGTTTAGGCATCACAGACTAAAGTCCAGAGAACCTAGACTTAGGTTTCAAACTAAACCTAAACACTTACTGCTAGTCACTAGGTCAATCTTTTTTAGTAAGAAGCAGGGATGAAAGCAATAGAAAAATAGATAGTAACTAAATTTTTCTTTACTATATTGATTCTTGATACATAACAAGCCATTTTATGAGGTTGGGGTAGAAAGTGAGACTATATATAATATATTTAAAGTTTGCATTTTTAAATAATAGCAATGATAAAGATCAACACTAATATTTTTTATTAAATGTGATGATCATATTTCTAAAGATTGGTATGCATTCTTAACAATGCTGGATAAACAAGCTATATAGTTTTTCTTATTCATGAATTTACCACCTGCATACCTATTATTCATGATTACCCTGAGTCAGATGAAGTTGTTTATACCATAAATATATATAGATAGATAGTTATATCAGTATCCAACATAAAGAAGGACTTCAATAAGCATTGTTTAGACGTTTTGCTTGAAATATCTAAAATATCGTCTTGAACCAATTATAAAATTCCCTTTTTGATCCTTCTTTGTACCCATGATGGATTTGGGAAAATCAAGTGGAATCGACATAGACCAGAAAGAGTGAGTAGATTCTCATTGTAATGACAGGGATTTACCCAACTCAACCCTATAGAGACATAAAATTAGAAATTCTTTATTTAATCTAAGATTTTCAGTGTGTGCTGCAATTCATTTGATCAGCTTTATATTATATATTAATATCTTCACTAGAATCAATTGAAAGTAGAATCCAAAATTATTTAACTTCTCTTTATCTACAATCCTTAGGCAGAAAGTTCAGTGTCACCACAAGAAGATATTAAGAGACCACATCCCACCCAGTCTAGAAATGAAAATCCAGTGGTAACAGAAAGCAAGACAATCAGAACACATTCACATCTAAGCCATGAGGCTCTTTTCTCCAACCAAAGCTCATGAGCACCAAGAAAGGTTACTGTGAGGCCACCTAGGTGACTAGCTTGTAAATATTAAAAATTTCCCAGTCTTCTACAACCAAAATAGCACCTGTGAAAATATCCTTGGCAGGTTCTCTCTCTTCTGTACCTAAAAATATCAACTTCATCCAAATTATTCTAACTTCTTTATTTTAAAATATGTTAAAGTTAAAAACAAGTCCTGTAATAGGATGTGACCATTTAAAAAACCTTTTTATCCAAAATATTTCTAAATATTTCTAAATGTCAAAAACATGTACACACACACACACACACACACACACACATATATATATATCTGTGAGTCATATGAATATATTTTAGGTTATGACCTTGAACATGTCATAATCTGATTTATCATCTTATCTAAAATCTACTAAAACATTCAAGATTCTAACATGCCACAGTGCTAATTGATACTTCCTGCAGCAAGATATTTTAAAATTCTGGGTTTATTTTACTGCACAGACATCAAACCATAAAAAGAGGGAATGGAGTGGGAAAGAAACCGAGAGGTTATTGTGCATTTACTGCATTAGCCTTTCATCTATGAGGATCAAAGTTCACATATGGGCAAGTAAAGAAGTGGTCCCATCATCATTTTAAATCTTGATGGATATTAAATGCCAATTTAAAGTTCTGAAATATCTTTCATCTCTGATTTCAAAGTGATTTGGTCAGAAATTCAGCTTTACATCTTTAATTGCATTGACTTAATAATACACTACATAGAAAATGCCATTTTATAGATGGGAAAACTGAAGCGATCTTCCAATGAGTCAGGAACCCAGAGAAAAATTGCACTTCTTAGATCATATAAAACCAGCCAGTTTCCAATTTTGGCAGAACTACATTTACTACATATTAAACAGATTAAGTACATATTTGCTGAATTCTCATTATTATATATCAGGAGATTTCTGACTGATGCCACATGGCCACTTAAAGAACAGGATTACACACTGAGTGATCCACACAAGGTTCTGTACTGGGAGGCTCTTCAGACACACAGGGTCACAGTATGTTCTAAAGTTTCTCAATATGTTTAAACTTAGGAGAAAGCACTCAAATCCCCTATACAGCTAATGTTAAACATATGATAACTTTTCAGACAATACTTTACCTGGCAACAGAGGCAACACAAGTCAGCAACACCTATCTCCCACAGTAAAATGAATCAAATATTGTTAATGTAAGTGGTAAGTGAACTTTCTACATGAGTTGACAATTATTTTTTTTATTTAGTAACAGCTATATTTAGCATCCAGCTAAGGCAGTGTGGAATAGATTCAATAATAAGAGTGGCAATTCTTGCTTTTGGTGAGTTTAAAACCTACCTAGAAACATAAAACATTCACATATGTACTTCCTTAAGCCTAAGTCAGATCATGGCATGGTGAGTAAGAAGATCAAGGGGATCAAGTTTTGAACTCTGGCTCTGGCACTTACTATGTTACTTATGTCATTTGGAGCAACTTACTTAATGCCTCTAAGCCACAGAACATTCATCTGCTAAATAGGGATAATAATATACCTATTTTTAAATTTGCCATGAGAATTAAAAAATAAGAAAATTCTTGGCAGAGTATCCAGCACACAGTAAATAGTCAACAAATGCCAGATATTAACTACTCTAATGATACTTCTTCCCAAAATAAAAGGCCTTTATATTTTTGCCAATCATATAAACCATGGGCTTCTAAGCCAAAAATCTGAGCCCTTTCTCTTTATGGCCCAGCTTGCTTTTCTAGATTTCTATCATGCCACTCACCCTTTGGCAATCCACACTGAGGTCACACTGGATAGCTGGCATTTCCCAGAATTCTCGCCATAATGTCCTATCCTCCTGCTATTGTGTTTCTCCTTTGATCAACCCCTAATGCTCCTCCCATCAAATCAAATTCAACTCCTTGATGGTCAGATCCAAGTGCTGCCTCTTACATGATGTGACTCTGATTCCCCTGACCATATGCAAAGTCTCCTTCTTTTACTCCAAGAGCACATTCTACATGGACAGATGAGCACTGTCTACTATGGAAGTTGAACTCTATTTACTGTCAGGGACTGGGCTTTCTTCTCCTTTCCATGACCAAAGCTGCCAGTATATTGTCTGCCCAAAGCAAGATTGAAATAAATGCTGAACAGTGATGAATGAAACATTTAAAAGAAATTTCAGGACACAAGTTGTCCCTAATGTGGTAACTTACACAGCAAAGTTTATTCACATTTGATCAAATATTTGATGTACAGGATACAAAAAGCACTGGGTGTTCTAGTTTGATTCATTACTTTATTTGAAAGGCCCCCCAAAGTGGGAGCCAAATCTAGCTATTTCACAGTGATAATTCTATTTTATGGCCGCATATGCAAACTGACATATATTATGTACAGCTTCAAGGAGCTAAATTCAGCCTTTTGAGAATAATATTATCCAATTGAAGATTTTTTTTAAAGGAAGCTAGCTATGAATGATTAAATCAGCATTTCATTAAGTGTAGGCTTTAATCTTTCCAAAACATAGATTTATGCTCATTTTTTAGAGTTGGGAAATCCAAAATCACTTATCTTTAACAAAACAACATGAAGTGGAGTTGTGCTCTTATTACCAAACAGCAGATATATAATTTAGAAACTCATTTAAGTCACTGAATATGTTTATTCATGTGAGTTTGTCATTTTGCAACCTTAATTTCACCTAAAACACAAGCCAGAATTTGGGTATGCTACAGATCTAAAATGTTGTATTCATATTTTCCTGAGAATTTAATAAAAGTTAAAAAGTATTTTGGCAAGACTATGATATAAAAAATCCAAATCTATGGAACACAGTTACTTTTCTTAGCCTCCCATGCCACAAAGAGATCTCACTTTAGGAATGATGTATCCAAGCTCTTTCTGTTCTGATCGCTGAGTGCCATGGGTCTCCCCAGCAATTATTTTAAAATTAATGACTGCTTTCCGATGTAATCATTTAACTAACTTTTATGCCTTGACCTGTCTTTAACTGCAGCTGATCTTTTGTTTCCTTCAGAAGATATTAGGATAAACATAGTGAATTCAGGGTTAGGCTCTGACCTTTACTTACAGACACAATTAGGGCTGGGCATTTTTAACTACAGTGACTCAGTAAAGCTGACCTGCTGCAAAAAAGGGCCATCAAGAAAGGTCACAGACTGATGGAAGAAAAGTGTGAAGTGGCCTTTCGAAATCCCAAAGTATATATTGCCCTTTATTCTACTTACTCATTCACTGTTTAAATATCTTTTAAAAAATATAATAATACATTTACAGGATCACCTAAGTTACTTCCTGTGGGTAAATAAAGCTCAATCATGGATCAGGTGTTGTTAACCTGTGACCCCCAGGAAAAGCTTCAGGCTGTCCAACTTCCTTGAACTGTATGAAAACTGATGTTTATGTGTGTTTTTTTCTTTCTTTTTGCATAGAGATTTCTTAGCTTTGTCAGCTTCTTGAAGGGTTCTGTACTGCCCCCACCCCCAAAACATTAGGAATTAGCAACACAGAATAATAAGATAGGTGTCAGGATACAGATTAATGTATGCCCAAATGACTTTTTTTAAAAGTGTTTTATATATTATTTTCAAAACTCATAATATTCGAGTCAGGAAACCAGAACCTCACTCCTAGCATATAAGCATAGGTGTCTTCAGTCAAATAACTAGATCTCTCAACAGGAATGTATTAGCAGTAAAGTAAACCAACTGTTTTATCTTGAAAGTGATGATTTACTGGAAACAGAAGGAGTTTCATCAAGTAAAAATCTGTGCGTGCAGATGGAAATTGGAGGTGGAAAATACACAAAGAGCACATAAAGCAGAGGACACATAACGACACAATTAGGAGGCAAGGTGGTGAAGTGGTTGAGAACACATACTTTGGAATCTGACATTCTCAAATGGAATCTGAACCCACTGTTAATTACTTAGTGATATGATCTCAAAATCTGTACCGTGTTGGAGTTTCGTGAGGTTTAAATGCAATGTGCTTATTTGCACAGTGCCTGACATGTTGTAGGCACTCATTAACTGTTAACTGCTGATGACATTAGCTGCTGGTGGCAATAATCGCGACAGAAGAAGGTCCCACCTAAAATGAACACAAAGCAGTTAAAACCCTACCACTGAGGCTAGTTACCTTCCCTCTCCTTGCTATGATGCACTTTTCAGATCTGGGCCACCCCTGATCTCACCTGTTCCAACACTTACTCGTCAGCTATCCTTTTCAAGATTTCTCACACTATGTAGTACTTGAGGCAGAATTAGTATTAGTAGGAATAAAAATAAAGTCATACATCCATACAGTACTTCATAATTCCTGTAATGTATGCAAGTCAGGCCTGCATATAAATATCCCCATTTTTACAAAAGAAAAATTTATTTCAACAAGTGCTCAAAGTCTTACATAAATTAATTTTAAATAACCATATAAGCATCTGACTTGCAATTAATAATTCTCCTAAACTTCAGTATCTCCCTTTTCCTGATAACACCAATTTTGCATAACATTTTAAAGAAAAATTCTGATAAGAATTTTAGAGGTCAAAGGGACCCTAATATCTTTTTGTCCAACAACCTTATTTTACAGATGAAGAAACAAAGATATGGGCACTGTGCATTTTGTTCAAAGTCACACCACTAGCGAGTAATAGGGCTAATTCAAATTCACATGCCTGAATTCAGCTCTTCTAAATTGTTTCTTGGGTATGACATGTATACAGAGCAAAATATTTGCTAAAGAGGTCAAGGTTATTATTATCTACATTTGTGTGTGCACTAGTTTGTTCTCAAAGACTGAGAATGAATACCTTAGTATCCTTGGCGGATGACTTTATTATGACCAATCTTATGTCTTGGAAATGATTTGTATGCTTATTGCACATATTAGTCACCATAAGCAACATAGCACATTAAAGAGTATGCCCATCACTCTCTCATAAAAAACTGAGTCATCAGTTAACCTAAAATTGGCAGGACAAACTTCAAAGTAACCTCTACTTCCTCCAGCCTGGTAAACAAGAATTAATTATAATAAGGTAGATTATTTTCAGAAAGTATATTTATTATATTTATCAAAGTTAAGTGCAATATGGTGAACTTGTCACATGAAGATCATCCTGCCTATCTCCTTACCGTACCTTGGGCAAACAATGATCTAGATCATTGATGTTAAGTATAAGGGGAAAACCCACAAAACAAAGGTGATATAGGAGACTTGGACTTTTCATTTTCTATCCTTCAGTATTTTAATACTGCATGCATGTGTTATTTCTGCAATAACTTTGAGGAATGTTTAAAAGTTTATGACATTTAATTTTGACAGCCAGTGAGAAAATACTGTATTAGAAAAAAATAGAAATTTCAAAATAGATTAAAATGTTTCTTTTACTTTTTGATTGGCTTATTTACTTTCTTTAAAAAGGTCAGTTGAAATATCTTCAAGTTTTAACTTATAGCACTGTCATACTTCTAGTGAAATAAATATGAATTATGTTTACCTTACTGCATTGAAAAAACTATTAGATGTATATTGCTAAAAATGCAAACCATTGTCTTGGTATCTACTATGTGTTCTCTAGAAACAGCCAAGGAAGGGAGGAAAGAAGAAAAAATAGAATGATGGGAGGAAGGAAGGAAGGAAGGAAGGAAGGAAGGAAGGAAGGAAGGAAGGAAGGAAGGAAGGAAGGAAGGAAGGAAGGAAGGAAGGAAGGAAAGGGAGGGGAAGGAAGGAAGGAAAGAAAGAGAAAGAAAAAAAGAAAAAGAGAATGAAAAGAAGGACGAAAGGAAGGGAGGGAGGAAAGGAGGGAGGGAGACAGAGGGGAAGATATTAAGGAAGTAACATATAGTTAATATCTAAAAGGTAATTAAAAATTACCGAAGAGAAGTGATGAAAAGTTCCATCAGTAGAGAGACTAGTATGGGTGAAGAAATCGAGGCAGAAAGACATTCAGCACATTTTGGGAAAAAAGGCAAACAACAGTATAGTAGGAGAGCTGTAAGCAAGGACAGAGACATGAAGACAAGGAGATGGGAGCAATAAGGACTTTACACGTTCTCCTTAGACTAATAAGAAGTCATTTAAGCCTTCTATTTGAGTAGAGGAGCGGCATGATTATATTTGCTTTGTAGACTGATCACTCTCCCATGTGGATCATGTATTGAGAGGATATAAGAACCAAGTCTGGACAACTGATTGTGAAGCTTTGGCAGTGATCTAGGAATTGTTCCCATTCATCTAGGTTTTCTGAGAGTGTTAACATAAAGGTTTTCACAACTTCCTCTTAATTATTAGTTTAAGCTCTGTAGTATCTATAATTACCCCTCTACCTCCAATTTATTTGTGCCTTATCTTTTATAATATTTACTAATCTTGTTAAAGGTTTGTCTATTTTTGTTAACCTTTCAAAAAAAACAATATGATGTTGTGGACCAACCACTATGGTATATGCTTATATCATATGTGGATTTTTATACTTCATTAATTTATTATCATTGATTCCTTCATCCTACGTTCTTTGAGTATATTCAGCCACTCATTTCTAACTTCTAAGTTGAATGTTTAGTTGATGAATCTTAACCTTTTAGTATTTCTAATACTATATTTGGACTACAATTTATTTTTCTAAAATACTACAGCAAAAAAACCCAAATAAAACAAAAAAGTACTTTTCAGTTGCTCCCACCTGTGCTAAGATGTAGTGACTGTGTTTTCATTCAGTTTAAATATTTCATAATTTCCATTATGATTTCTTCTTTAATCTAAGTTGTTTAGACTCATACTTCTAATTTAAAAAAAATTATAATTTTTTTATTTTTATCTTATTGCACTGTCAGAAAATGGGTTTTGCATGAAACAATTTCTTAATATGTTGAACTTTACAATGCAGCAAAAGTTGTTTTTAAATAATGCTCCATGTATTCTTGATTAATATGTGTATTTATTTGGGGAGTGACTGAGATTACTAGGTTAGAAAGTTTAATATGCTAAAAAGAAGAAGAAAAGCTATTCTTGCTTTTTTAAATTTATTTTTTAATTGACAAGTAAAAATTGTAAATATTTATGGTGTACAACATGATGTTTTCATGTATGTATAAATTGTGGAATAGCTAAAATAAGCTATTTAATAACATATGTATTATCCCACATTTTTTTTTTTTTTTGCTGGTGAGTTCTCACCAGGTAACTGTGTCAATTTTATTTTTAATTGATACATAATAATTGTATGTATTGATGTCATACAGCCATGATATTCTGATACATGTACACAATTTGTAATGATCAAATCAGGGTAATCAGTATATCCATCAGTTCAAGGATTTAACATTTCTTTGTATTGAGAACTTCCAAAACCCTTTCTTCTGGCTATTTAAAAATATACAACAAAAATTATTGTTAATTATAGTCACACTGCAGTACTATAAACACTAGAACTTATTCCTCCTATCTAGCTGCAATTTTGTATCTGTTAACTAACCTCTTCTCTATCCTTTCCTCCCCACTCCACTTCCCATTCTTTAGTAACCACTATTCTACTCTCTACTTTCATGAGATCAACCTTGTCAGTTTCCACATATGAGTAAGAACATGAAATATTTGTCTTTCTGTGTCTGGTTTACTTAACATAATGCCCTCCAGGCTCACCCATGTTGCCAGGAATAACAGGATTTCCTTCTTTCCTGTGGTTGAATAGTATTCCATTGTGTATCTATACTACATTTTCTTTATCCATTCACACATTGATGGGCTCTTAGGTAGATTCCATATCTTGATTATTATGAATAGTGGCACAATAAACATGGGAGTGCAGATATCTCTTCAACATACTGATTTCCTTTCCTTTGCATATACAGCCAGTAGTAAGATTGCTGGATCATCTGGTAGTTCTGTTTTTAATTTTTAAGGAATGTCCACACTGTTTTCCATATTGTTAATTTACATTCTCACCAACAATGTACACATTCTCATCAACACTGTTTTATATTTTATCTTTTTTATAACAGCCTAATTCTAACTCAGTGAGGTAATGTTTCACTGTGGCTTTAATTTGTATTTCCCTGGTAATTAGTGATGCTGAGCAATTTTTTTGCATACATTTTGGCCTGTATGTCTTTTGAGAAATGTCTATTTAGATGATTTGCCATTTTTTAATTGGGATGTTGACTTCTTGTTGAGTTGTTTTGAGTTCCTTGTATATTCTGGATATTAATATATCAGATGAATAGTTTACTAATATTTGCACCCATTCTTCAAATTGTCTTTTCACTCTGTTGATTGTTTCCTTTGCTGTACAGAAGCTTTTTAGTTTGATATAACCCATTTGTCTATTTTTGTTTTGTTTTTGTTGCTTGTGCTTTTGAGGTCTTATCTATCTGAACTTTGCCCATGCTAGGTGTGGTGGCTCACACCTATAATTCTAGCACTTTGGGAGGCTGAAACAGGAGGATCGCTTGAGCTCAGGAGCTTAAGGTTACAGTGAGCTATGATCCTGCCACTGCCCTCATGCCCAAGCAACAAAGCAAGACCTTGTCTCTCAAAAAAATAAAGTAAAAAAGTAATCTTTGCCCAGACCAATGTCCTGAAGCACTTTCCCTATTTTTTTATAGTAGTTTCATAGTTTCAGGTCTTATATTTAAGTGTTTAATCCATTTTGAATTGATTTTTTTATGATGAGAGACAAAGATCTAGTTTACTCTTCTGCACATGGATATCTAGTTTTCCCAGCTTTATTTATTGAAAGACTGTCCTTTCCCCAATGTGGCATCTTTGTTGAAAATGAGTTGGCTGCAAATGTGTGGATTTACTTCTAGGCTCTCCAATGTCCCCTCCTTTCCACCATACAAATATCTGAGTCTTCTTGACACACGTGTACTACCATTAGCCATATTGAATTATTTAGTATATCTTTTTTACTTCTTCCTATTTCCATGGATTCTCTTTCTTTTTCTTGAATATCTGCCATGCTTGTTCCACACTAAACTTTTTTCTTGACCTAGGTAACATGGAGTCATCTTCTAAAAAATCAGCTAAAGCATCAACTCCCATAGAAAAGTTCTATTTAACTCATCAGATCATGCTGCTTTCTCCCCTTCTAGACCAAATGCTTTGAGCTCATTCTCAAATGCTTTCATGTCCTCTTTGAGAGGGACATTTGTTTCTTTGCCTTGGTAATAGGACTCAAATTTTGTAGATACATAACAAATGTATTCATTCATGAATGCATAGGTGAATCAATGAGTTTTGTTTAAATCCCAGTGAAAACATATTACAGAAAGACTCATTCATTCTGTAACTTAATTCTGTTACAAGGACATGACAGTGTGTCACTTAAAATTATTTATAAGAAGAAAATTTATTTATAAGAAGAAAATTGTTTACATCATCGCTTGATTATAAGATTGACAATTTTTAAACACAGAGAATATATGTAAAAAAAATTCAGTTAAATAGTGATCATACTAAGAAACACATTTTCTAATACTGAATAAAAAAAGTCAACAAATAGAATGTTTTTGTAAAAATGAAGTTTTATAAATTTTATAAAGTTTACAAATGTTAGATGTTTATAAATTTTCTATGCCTTCAGCATAGGAAAAACACTGTCACACCTCCATGTTGGAGAGCTCATGTTTAGTGTGAATAAGTTAGAATCATTCATTTAGTCAGTCATCCATTCATACATACCTATTGAGTATCTGCCATATAGCAGTCGCTATTTTGCTTGCATGGAGGCTACATTTAATTACTAATATATTAACATATCTGAAATAAACATTTATCAACACAAAGACTTGCCAGTAAAGAAATTGTTCATTTGTCTAAACAACACTTAATTAGGGAAAAGATGTAAACTCCTTGGGACACAATCACATCAATAGAGAAGTGTACTTTACTATGTGAAAAACAATTCATTTGGAGTTATCGTGAAAAAATAACTTAAGAAAAAATTACTTTTCTTTACTACATTTCTATGCTCAGGAAAGAACCTATGATAACTGATTTTGCTTCCCAATTTCTTACCAGGTATATACTTTCCACTGAAAAAACGATTTTAAAGAAATATGCCAAAAATCATATTGTCTATCACAAAATATAACTTTAATTCACTGAGGGGCTAATTAATTTGAGGACTCTGACAGGCTAATGACCACAACTTGAGGTCAAGGTAAGGTTTCTGCTTGGCATATACACAATACCCTTTTTGATGGCATTGTAATACACCTTGTATCTCCTTCAAAACCAATATTTATTAAAAAAAAAAAAACTTCAAAAACTTTCATGCATTTCACATATATATAATGTAAGAAATTATAACCTATAAGCAAAATGTGGTAAGTAATATCACCCTGGATGTATAATATACTTAATTTTCAGGAAAAGAAATGCGTACCAACAAGAGGCTTCTATCCTTAAGTTATATTGTAACTCAAGAAGATAATTTTAAATGTTTAGAAAAAATTTTATCACTAAGTACTATTTTTAGCTTGGACAGATATGAAAAGATACCAAGGGCAATATGATTTACATGATTATAGGTATCTCAAATATGATATTTTTAAATATATTTTTTGCTGTGATCTTAATCTTAAGAATTAAAGAATTGAGCTAAATTTTACTAAGTATATACACTTTGCATGGGTATTAGTTTAAATGGGTATTAGGAAATATATGATATTTATTTAAGCCACAGGGCAACATACATGATATTTTAGTCCTTGGATGGAAAATAAAAAGAAAGATACAGAACCAGCTCTTCTGAAGATGAGATAAAATATCTATGTTTTCCTTTTTTCCTTTTACTCCCTTAATGGTGACAGGAAAAGAGCTCACAGTTTTAGGTAATAGTATTTAAACAAGAAATATCTACATTTATCACTTTTTTTTTCTTTGTTTCCTAACATTTGTGTGTTTCATTTTGTAGTAAAAATTCTAGGCCGAATTTCTCTATCAGTTGTCAAAGGGTTAGGCCTTACCCACAATAACTTTTCAAGATACTTCCAGACAAGAATTATAGTGGAAGAGGAGCTATTTTAAGCCAAATGATACTTTGCAAAAAAGTTAAGTATGTTTTCCTTCTGCAAACATAGCAATACAAAGAACTGTGGCCCAACAAGACTGGTCAGAAGACTTGAAACCAAGCTCTCATAAATTGCAGTGGGGCAGTACCACAAAAATGCACTATCATTGAGTTGTCCAAGTAACTTCCGCTCAGCCATAGTGAACTCCTCATCTGAATGCCACATGCATGCTGAAATGGATTGTTTGATTCCACTCTAAAGTAAAAACAGTACTCTGAGATTTTAATTGTAGCGGGGCTCTATCATGGACAATATCAATCAAACTCATGAAGGCCTAGGATAGCTACAATTTAAATATCATGACAGGAAAATTTTGTTCCTTATCCTTTTTCAGGTTGGCTAGTAAACAGGTGTTAATCCTCACAGCTCTACATCAGTGGAAAAAATAAAAGAGTCAGAAAAAGAATGTTAATTGTTAGCACATATTGTCAAGTTTTTTTAAATGGTATTACATTGAGTAGATAGTCATTTGGTTGAAAAATAATGATAAATCTACATGTCTTTAACATATCTGAAGAACAAATGCCCTATAATCTCAGAAGCCAAAGTTAAATATACTTGAAAATATGTTTTTCAGGATCCTACATTCTCAAGAAGGTGAGTTCTCAGTCCTTTTATCAAGCTATCATCCTCCTCCCAACCTCAACTTCAGGCTTGAAGATGGTACCCCAAAATGAAAGTTACAGTTGTCAATAAGTTTTAGAATAGAAAGATAAAGAATATTCTCAAGGTCATATATGTTTGTCAAGGCTTAGAATTTGGATTAAATGCCATTATGAATCATTGTGTCTGGTGTGATTTAGGGACACATTTGATGTATTTTTTTCATAGTTCCACCTATACGAGAAAGTCACAGGGAAGGCAGATGGAAAGAGACCCCTCAGAGTGCTGATGTACTAGGCAAAACCAACCTTTGGTCCTCACTTCATTGCCTCCAAGGCTCCATGTGCAATGATAGTGACAGTAGCCCTGGGATTTTTGAGACTACAGCTATTTAATTCCTGTCACATAAGTACTCCTAATTTTGTTTCCAGTCAGCATGATTTCACTGAGAAAATGGAGCAGCGGACTCTGGAGGAAGACAGAATGAGATAGTAGAAGCTTAAAAAACTGTATTTTGGCAAGGATCCTCAAATTTATTATAGAGTTGCATTAAATACTTGCTTTCTGCTGATGTAGGTAAGTTTTTTACGTTAATAGTTGGAAGAAGGCCAAAATCCTTCACTGGAACTCAGAATTGTTTAGTAAGCAGGGATCTTTTGTGCTGCATGTTAATATAATGTATGACGCCATTGTTTCATTTGGGCAACTGCTCAAAAAGAGATGAATAATGAACTGCTTTTTAGGTAACAGTCCTCTGGTTGCCTGTTGAAGATAATATAAAGCTCTGGATTGTTAGAATTTCCCTCTTATAGCCATTCATTCAAGTCAAACCATTAATGGAGAGAGGGAAGTATAAAAGAAAAAGACAGTTGCAATTTAGTATTTTACAAAGGTAAATTTGTTACCAGAATTGTTTTTTATTAACGGTAAAAATAATGAAAGTATGTTGTTTTTTTTTTTATTTATCCAAAGAAAAATCCTAGTCAAGAACCTTTAGAATTAAGTTGATGATATTTCCTTTGCTCAAGGCAACAGTTGATTAGCACTTTAATCACAATTGATTCTTTGGCCTGCAGCAGGCTTTGTATTCTACCAAATCAAAAGCATAAATGCAAACTCCTCAGCAGACTCATTTTCTCTTCTGCCTTACCTACTTCAAAGAACTTTCATAATTGGGAAATAGAAGAATGTAAGATATCACTATTATTTTGTGAATTTACAAAAATAAGTTTTATTATTTGAAAGATCTTAAATGTGACTGAAAAGCATCGATGGACCTAAATATAAATATAAAAGCCACATCACACTCTGGGGTGAGGTTCTGAAAACTATATGAAGATGAGTAATTTAAGGCAAAAGTAAAAATAGGTCCAATTTCCCTTGTGGCACATCATGCCTTCCTTCATAATATAGATCATAGTCTTTCTAATCATGATTTTTTAAGCCAAATATATATCCTCACCTCTAAGGAAATATCTCTCAACTCTTTCTTCTGCACCAATACAAAGCAATTGGAATGGGGACAGGAGAGTGGGTAAGACCCAAATTCATGTTATTTCCCTTTGTTTTTGTTCCCTTTGTTTTAATTCAAAATCTCTATTCCTTCTTTGCCATATGTTTTATGAAACCTTTCTTCTCTCAACCCTTAAGTTTTCTTTTTCTTTTAAAAGATGTAACTGTCCATACACAAATATTAGAATAGAAATTCTTCTGGTTAAATATATGCATACCTCTATGTCTCATACCACGGTTTTTACTATACAAGGTCCTTCCCAGTAGAGGACCAATAACTAAACAAGCTATTCCTCACTATTAAGATTTTTAAAATTTTGAAGGGCATAAGTATATGACCTTAGGACTTCCTAAAATATCAGACATGAGTTTGGCAGTCATATGGATGCACTCTCTGACAGGCAGAGAAATCAATAACATTACAGAATTTTGACATCTGAGTGAGGCTTTTCCAGGCAGTCTCCTTTGTAAGGACAAAGAGAAATGCTTTGCCAGTGGAACTGCCTTAAAGGAAGAAAGAAAAGCTGGATTGGTGTCAGGTTTCTCTGGACAGGGTAAATATATGAGGAATACAGGGTGACCAATCTGTATGAGATGGAGAAAGAGCTAAATGATTGTCAGCAGAGTCTACCAAAACGATAAGGTCAAGGACCCAACAAGACCTGTTGTTTTTGGCATCACTACAGGCCCCAGTGGCTGCAAATTTCAGCCATTCAGCAGAAGATGTGTTCGATGGCATCATGCAATGATGGGGGAACAGATGGCAAACAAAGTATGACAATATTAAGGTGTGACTCTGGAGGAAAGTGACAGGCATTCCCAAAGTGGAAAGCAAGTAATGAATAAAACACCTTTTTACAAATACATATTATAAAGCTATCCTTATTAAACATTCTGGGGTACTTTATTAAATGAATTCATTTAAAAAATATATGATTGATTATAAGTTCAATTTCAAGTTTATTTTTCTCTTCTAAAAGAAATATGAGAGAAAAAGGAAGAAATTCTCTGTTAATGTATCCCCTTCTTCAGAAGGCAAGGGCTGGAAAACAACTCAGGATGTTACAGGGTAAAAGAAAAAAAAACCAAAAAACACAGACAAGGTTAAAATCCCCAAATCCAATCTCTGTATGTGACTGTTAAAAGTCAAGAAAGGCCAGGCATATAAAGTATCTTCACTTGAAGTCACACTAAAGTAAGAAGGATAGTAATATTAATGGCAGAAAAATCTATTTAGATGCATAGATAAAACATATAAACCATGTGCTACAATGTGAATGTTTTTGTTCCCCTAAAATTCATATGTTTGGAGGTAGAGCAATTGGGAGGCAATTAGGTCATAAGGGCAGAGTCCTGATGATTAGGATTAGTATCCTTATAAAAGAAGCCCAAGAGACCCCTCACCCCTACTCTACCATGTGACAATACAAAGAGAGGTACCATCTATGAACCAGGAAGTGGTTACTATAGCAGCCTGAAGGGACAAAGATACCATCAACACTCCTGGGAAACACCAGTGAATTACTATGCCAAGCTAATAACCTTGCAGCACATCTAAAACATACCTAAAAGATATGTTAACCAAAACATCAGTGAAATTGATGGTAAGGAGTATGTATGAACAATTCCATCTAAATGGAAAGAATCCTTCTATAATCAAATAAGCAGCTATAGAATTCTTAGTGTATTCTGAAGATGGCACCTTTTATAGGGGAAATAGTTTTTAGGTGAAAGAAACAATCAATTTTGGTCAGAAGTAGATTGATTATACTCAGTTTTAATGAAATATTCCAGAGCTAAAAGAGAAACAAAATTCAATCTATCTTTTCTACGTAGAAAAAAATCCACAATGACATTACAGTCTCTTTTAATTACGTGTGGAACAGAAAGGATTATCGCACATAAAAATAACCACTGTTTTCATCATTTATCTTGTGTAGTATTTCAAATAATAATAATTAGTTAAACCTTATTTCAAAGATGGCCTATCTTGAGGTACTTAAATGTCCTTTACAATAATCAATCCAATATTTTCAAGTCAGTGTGGTAATCAATATCTACATTGTCTAGGACAAAAATATGTAAAGGTCATGAGGCATGGGTTACTTTATGCCACTTCTCTCAATCTCCAGGGTCTACTATTTCCCTGTCTCTGACAATACATAGGAAGTAAAGGATTTCAAAGTCAGATTATATTTTAAGGGCTCTTTCTGAAGCACTTGTAAAAAGCAATCTAGTCTGAATTATGAAAGAGTATTTATAATTGATCTGCCAAAATGTTGAGTAGTAAGAGGGCAAGTTGGCCATTTTCAGTAAGAATATATTTTATATTTAATGGTACATTTCATTTTCTTCAAGGGCTTTATCCTATCAGAAGATATGTTTGCAAAACATCACATTTCATGACATGAATAAGTTTTCTTGTGCAAGATATGCTTTACAGAAAACATCATGGAGAGTGGCAGTGACCTGTTTTAATTAAGTGCTTAAGAGAACTGCTCCTGTTTTATTTCAGTGTAATGGAGCACAGGTTTTTATTATGAAGATATATATTTTGAATAGGAGTTCATATTTGTAGGAATCTAATATTCTAATTTAATATTATTCATTTATTTGACTTGTCGAGTTATAGACCAAGATTTTGTTAACCGCTCATTATATTGTAAAATAGAATCTGTCAATATTTGGTCATTTCCAATTCAGTTACAGGCATCCAGACACATCTTATACAGCACTCCTAAAGCTTTGAGTATATGAATGCCTCTGTGTGACAGGCAAAATGATGAGCAGAGAAGTCAATCTACTCACCTTGAAGACTAATTGTGTAGCAATCTCACATCAACTACTAAGATGGTTGAAAAGAAGATACCGGTTTAGTGGCATATCACCTGTGCATAAAGACAATTCCTATAAAAATATATTGAACGATAAACACTATTCAGCCCAACTTTAGAATAGCATGCTTATGGAAATGTTCAAAGAGTACAGAATGGTATCTGTTAAAGAGTTAGTAATCTGTTCTAGATTTAAAAAAAACAAATAAACATGCTTATATGGTATTAAATGAGGGGATGAACTTAAGTCTATTGTTGTTTATGGAAAACAGTCATATCTAGAAATATATGATGCTATTTAATTACAGTAATCTCTGCCAACCCAGGAAAAGGTTTGCAAACGAGAGAAAGACTGATGGTAAAAGGTAGGAAATCCCTGCAAAAACTCTAGATGGAGCAGTCCAGAGAAGAGGTTAGTCATGGACATAGGAGTAGCTGTATTTTCTCTCCACATTGCTTTGCACCGATTTTTAATCACTTCATCTCCACTCCCAGCTGCAGAAATAAAGTCATGAGAACACATAATAGTGTAGGGGCACCTACTGTCCCCAGCCATCTCCTCCCCTACCCTTCTTCACCACAATGGTTAGGCCTCTGAGGCTCTCCAATGTGGGTACACAAAGACACTACCAAAACAATTTTGAAAAACACCAAAGCTTGGGCCCCACTCCAAAAAACTGAATTAAAATTGGGGAAGACAAACGCCAAAGCATGATACTTCTAAAATCTCCCAGATTATATCACTAAGCATGCTGAAGCACCCTCCCCCCGCCCCACACCCATACCTCCCAAAGATTGTGAAACACAAAGCTGAGGCTGGGGTTTCATTAACTGACAATCTGTGAAGCTTCTAGCCAACTGTAGCACAACCTCTATAAAAGAAAGACAATGTACTAAACCATGCACACCATACAGTCCAAAATGAATGGATCTAGGCATTAACTGAATAACTGAATATCATCAAAGAGACAAGGAAGAATTTTGGAAATGTAAGCAAGCACAAGAAGATATAAACAACTGGAGATAAGATAATAGTGAAAATGATAAACTCAACAGCCTGATTGAAGAGCAAAAGGGTTTAGGTAAGGAATGAATTGCTGAGCCCACACTGTAGATTGAGAAGTGTTCCTAGGAGGGATCGGGGGAGAATAACTGGATGGATGGAAAATGCAAACAAAAGTTCCAGAGATGGAGAAGACAGAGACAGAAGTGGCAAAAACTAAGGCCCCCATCAATGGCAGCGAAGATTCCCACAGGTGCCCCTCCTGCTTCTTTACTGGAACCGCTTGGATTAAGTCCTCATTATTCCCAATGCTTCTAGTGCTATTTCCATTCTGGGCCTCTGAGCTCAGAAATCTCTCACATATCTGATTATCGCAATGTTCCCAGAAGGACCTGCTGAGTGTGGGGACTGGAAAAAGGAGCTGTCTTCTAGGTGGAGCTGATGAGAAGAATCTTGTTGCTAGGGCTGTATTTGGACATAGTTAAAAAGATGCTTTTACAGTGTTTTCCAATTATAAAACAGTTTATATTGCTACGGCCAATATCCAGGACTTAAAGAAATCTTTTCATCAAATTTAATCTCTAATTTGTTTTGTCTGAGGGAAAAGTTCTTATTTAATCTCCTGCAAAATTCACCTACAAAGAAACAAAAGAGGGCTATGACCACCATGGGTAACTCTTTAAATTAGCTGGTTGGGGATGGATCAGAGCTCAGAGTTCTCAGAGATGCTCAAAGCCAGTAACCTTCCCAAGAGAAGCAACAGGGTTGCCATAAGGTGCATAAGAGAGCCAAGGTTCACAATGCCATTCAAAATTCCTGGTGGGGGTGGGGAAGGAGTGGGGAAGGGCAGAAAAGAATTACATCTGATGGGGACAGAAAGAGGTTTGAGGAAAAACCCAACACTGAAAACCAGAGAGGAATGAATGAATATAATAGGTCCTGATTTTTAAAGAAAATTTTTAAAGAAAACTACAATGAGGTGCTCTTTGTAACTGGCTTTTAGGTGCAGCAGAAGCCTCACGAATGGGTAAACTGAGTAGAATAATGGTGCAAGGGTGATGAGACCTTTCTGATATTACAACTGTGTTCATATCACTTCCCTAGCCTAAAGAAGAGAGAGATGCAGCTCCTAATCTTTAAAGAGATTATCTACCTTTCTGACTCCTAGGGAAACTTCCCCACCTCAGTATCCTTATGCTGGGAGGGGCCTTTTACTTGGAGGGACCTAGTAATAGAAGCCACATTCTGTTGACTGAAAACTGAGAGGTCTCTTCCCTCTGGCTAGACAAATATTAATAGTTCTTGGGAGCATCCGTTTCTCTTTTTCAGCCAACATTTCCCCCAGACAATGGCTTTAGGAACAAGGCAAGCAAGAACTTCAATGGTTGTGGAACTCTACACCACAAAGTTAGGGCTGCAAGGGTACAGAAAATCTATAAGAAGGCTGGGTGGGGCAAGGTGGCTCGCACCTGTAATCCTCAAACCGTGGGAGGCCAAGGTGGGAGGATTGTATGAGGTCAGGAGTTTAAGACCAGCCTGAGCAACAGGGAGACCCAACTGTACTAAAGAGAGAAAGAGAAACGTTAGTTGGGTGTGGTGGTGTATACCTGCAGTCCCAGCTACTCAGGAGGCTGACACAGGAGAATTGTTAGAGCCCAGGAGTTGGGAGGTTACAGTGACCTATGAGATGCCACTGCACACTCTAGCCTGGGCAACAGAGAGAGACCCTGTCTCAAAAACAAAAACAAACAAACAAAAACCAAGAAGGAAAGAAAAAAAAAAAAAAGAACAGAAAATCTATGAGAAAGGGGAGCAAGAGGGTTGGCCTAAAGATGAACAGTATCCAAGCAGGTATGCTTCTAATATTGCAAAGCAAGAGAGCCTAGCCAGGAAACTTCAAGATTTTGCCAGTTAAACTTGTTGTATGCTTTTCAACAAGCATTTTACATAATGTTCCTAAAATACTTTACTTCTTTTATTTTAGCATTATTTGCAAACATTAATAGTCATATACACAAAAATTCATCTTTGTAGGCATCTTATCTTTCTTTTTATCAGCTGCTTCTGTTTCCCAACTACTCAAAATATGCTCTATGTGTAGAGAACTCCTATCTCATTTGTGAATTATACCATGTCTTAGTATCTTATCCAGAATGTTCCCTCTCTGCCCCACAAATTTCTATTCCATTTTCATGCCCAACTCCCCAAAATCATTAAAACTTAGTAGCTCTTTAAACAAAAATCCTGAAAACTGCATATAAAGTTCTACTATAGAACATATTTCATAAAATTATAATTATTTTTAAGCTATATGGGACATAAGAACCATATGTTTCTTAGTTTTCAACTCTGAGTACTTGATACTCTAAATATCTCTTCTATTAAAATGCTAATAATAATAAAATAAAAAGTTCCAAACTTTTCATATTCTTAAATGAAGGCCTTAAAAGTTTAAATGTGAGACTACTATTCAATTCATTTTGAAACCACTTAATCAAATATAAGCAATTTTCTTTTCCCCTGGAATCAACTTATTTTTCCTTGGGAAAAAAGGTAGGGAGATCTTAACTATTAAGTCTAGATTGTTTTGTAGGGTAAGGACTCCCAAATCATCAACAATAACTATTTTATATAAAATATACAAAAGGCCAATTGGTAAACTGAAAATATTTCATGTCTTAAAATTCATATTAAACATATATGAGTATAATTAATAAGCCCCTAAAATTTACCAAAGCAGCCCTCGGTGTCTGTAATTCTGTGGTGTAGTTTTCATAATCCTCTGGTTTTTATGACCCTCTGATGGTTGCACAAATTTTCCTGTGGTGCATTGTACAAGTTCCTCTTCCACACATGCTGGTTCTAGCTCATGATGCTCATTATTTTAATGAACAATTACAGCTCTCCAACTGATTTCTCAATCACTACAGTTAATAGAATGATTTTCATTACTGCCTACACTTTCAGCTTTTGAATAGCAAATAGATTTTATTTATTTCACCTTTAAACTATTTTCCTAGCTTTGTAAAAACAAACCAATACTCTCCACCTGTCAAACACAAAGAAAAAATATATAAGGTTTCAAAATTAAGATCCAGGTAACATAGAAGTTGAATAGTATTTTTTAATAAGAAAATTGAAGAAACAAGTGTTGTTCTGCCTCTTAACAATGAAAAGAAAGAAATTTAACAAAATTTAAGAGAATTGCAGTAATTTAAATTGCATTTAACATTGTTTTCCAGAATTTTTAATTATATTATTTTCTCCAGATAGTTTCACATCTGAATTTTACCACACTTACAAAGAAGAACTGGTGCCTAACTTGGAGAAATTATTCCACAACATAGAGAAGAATGGAAACCTTCCTATACCTTTTATGATGCAAATATTACTCTGATACCAAAACCAGGAAAGGATGCAACAAAAAAAGAAAACTATATTTTCAAAACATTTTTAAGGGCATAACAAAAAAACTAAATCAACTTAAAATTCTTCTGAGTATTCAGCCTTAATACTTCAGCCAAATCAAAAGCACTAAGATAGAAAATTTTGGTATGTAAAAGAAATCAGGTAACTTGATTTATCTGACTTAAGCCAAATAGATTTGGAAAAAAAACTGCTAAATGAGTAGTAGATTTAAAAAATAAGTGAGCATGTCTCTGGAAGTAGTTCACACACTTGGTAAACATTGGAAATGAAAGTCTGATAGGACAATTCTTTAGGAAGACTGTTGCTCCCTCAATTAAAATTCTATTTTCCTTCTCCCCATCTATTCCATCAACTGTATGAAATAGTTGTCAGTTATTTGCAGAGGCGTTGGTTAAAAAGGACATCCAGAATGCATTTGACACTCATTATTATGATTATCATTAACAGTATCTATTTATGCAATATTGTATACTTTTCCAAGTGTTTCATATACATTTTCTCATTTAGTCCTTACAATAGACCTCATAAATAGGTATTATCCTGAAAGTAGAACATAAATCTCCACTCCTACAGTGTGAGCTGTACATAGAAACTTCCTTCTGAAGAGTGTAATATGGGAAGATAGGAAACAAAGTAATTTTACAGTGGAAAAACCTGAAAAACACTCCTTCAGCCAAATGTTTAAGATAAACATCAACAGTGGTAAGTCATGCTGATAATATGTACTCTTGTTATGATGTGATGAAAATGGCACCATTCCTCTGTGGTATTCCTCCCCAAAACCCATAACCCCAGTCTAATCATGAGAAAAATATCAGACAAATCCCTATTGAGGGACATTCTATAAAAATATCTCACCAATATGCTTGCAAACTTAGCTCTATTTAATCATTCCACATTGTATTAAAAAATCATAACATCACTTTGTATACCACATAAATATACACAACTATACTTTTTCAATATATAATTTAAAATAATAATAAATCATAAAAAAGAAAATTCTGATCTAGCAATCAGTTTTTCAGGATTAGATTCAGGGTTATAAATGTACTAAATTTTTGTCACCTACAAACTAGATAAATAGCAACCACTGTTATGCAAATTAATGCTTCTAAAACATTTAATTTTTGAATGCACATACTGATTTGCATTTTATGGAAATAAAAATGTAAAGATAACAAACAAAATAAATAGATTCATAGTTGAGTAAAGAAATGTCTTAAACAGGTGCATTAAAAAAACTATCAAGAGTATCAAAAACAAGAAAAGAAAAATTTGAGAAACTGTTATCCCAGCAAAGAGGAACCAAAGGAGACATGACAACTAAATATAATGTATCTTGGATGGGATCTTGAAACAGAAAAAGGTCATTAGATAAAAACTAAGGAAATCTGAATAAACCGTGGACTTTTTTTATAAATGATGTATCAATCTTGAGCCATTAATTGTGACAAATGCACCATACCACTATATTAATAAAAGGAGAAACTCACTTTGGAGAATATTAGATCTGCATTATTATTACAACTTGCCTGTTAATCTAAATCTATTCTAAAACAAAATTATTATTTACAAAAGCATGGGAACAAATTCTCTCTCTCTCTCTCTCTCTCTCTCTCTCACACACACACACACACACACAAATAGATACTATATTTATAGTTGAGAAAACAGAGCTTCTTACAGATCCAGTGCCTGCATCACTAGAAGAGGTTGAATTTAAATCACTAAAGGATTTTCAAATCCAAAAGCAAAGCTTTCCTCCAATAAAAAAGCTGAATCTTTTTCGCATATTCACTGTAAATAAAGACTTGACATTTCCATCTGAGTTAAAAATAGTACATCCTTATTTGCCAAAGGGCAGCAAGATAAGGGTTAATTGTGCATAAAACACATCAGACTTCCACACTTGTACACACTGACAGACAGCTGAGCAGGAGTCTAAGTTTTACCCCACTGAAGCATGTGGCATAGGTAGTCCTTTTTTGAAAGTGGTGAAAAACAATCATTTAGATCCCATTTTCTGTAGTCATGGCTTTAGGGAACTTTTCTGTAGATACTGGATTCGTTTTTTCCTACTCTATCTTTTCATTTATCCAGAGGTCATTCTTATCTCTCCTTTTGGTTGAACCTCAAGGTTGTCCTAGCTTATCTTTGTAATGTGTCTGCACCTGGTGTCCCTGATTTTATTAAAACAGCTCATCTCCTGCTTTTGGCTTGTGATTTTCCTAGGCAGTATTTTTAACCCATTTATTCTTACTTCACCAATTCTATCTTCTATAGGTAAGTATTTTTGAAGCCAAGCTTATAATCAATAGTGTCCTAAATACTAAAAAAAAAAAAAATAAGAAAAAGTGATTTCATTGGTTTCATTATTAAAGAAAGGAGTAATAAAGAGACTAAGTTTGTATTTGTATAAAAACAATTTTATTAATTTACAATTAACCTGTGCCTAATAATTAATCCTTTCAGTTAAATAGGTGAATTGGCTAATGTTCTATCTTTCCAAAAATCAAAAATTGAATAGTCAAACAGATTTCACATAACAACCTCCAATGTTTAATGATCTAAACATGTGGTTTTATGACATAATGTTTTGTTTTCTCTTTTAAATAAAGCTTTGTCTGGTGTAGGATTCTGATCTCTTTCCCTGCCCTAGAAGGGAAGTCCCAAAACATTTAGAATTCAATAAAAATGTTTCTGAATCCAACCCCAACTTTATATACCCACACTCCCAGAACTCTAAATACTAGCACCACCACACAGCAAAGAAAACAGTCCAAAAGTGCTGTTCTTACTACTGAAGACCTTCGGTGTCTAGCAGAATCTGATTGTGCCCCAGTGAGTCTTCTCTGTCCGTCCAGTGACCCACAGAGTCACTGCTGCTGCTGCTCACATCCATCCAATTTAGCAATTGCTCCGTGGACAAGAGATCGACATATGGGGAAGCAGTTCTAGGAGCTCCCAGGTAGAGAGATCTGGAAGCTGAGCACGGGAGTAGGGCACTGGACCCAAGTGCACAAAGGTCTGGATGGAAATGGCAAGTTCTTCTGGGTCCTGCCACTGCCTGGGAGGGAGGGAAGCAGAGGAACACTTCCAGGTATATCAAGCTAGACAGTGGCCAGGAGGGATGCATTTCCTTGATTTTCCCACCCCCACCTTTATCTTCTCACCCCATCATTTTGAAATGGTCTCCTTTTGTGAATAACTCCCGAGTACTCAGGTACTCTGGCAGGGTGGAAGCATGGCTTAAGCATCTCATCCCCAAGGCATAATAGGGCTTTGGCAAGTGACATAATTTCATAAATGTTTGTTGAAATGTTGAACTTTTTCAAGCTAGGAATTATACCTGAAATGGAGACCATCTCAGAAAGTAAGTCTACAAAAGATTTAATTTGGGATAGTCACAGTTTTTTTGTTTTTTTTTTTTATTGCTCCTAAACTTAAAAATGACCTTTGGGAACCAAGAGCAGAATAAAACTTCTAAGAACATAGTTATAGGAAGCTGGAAGATTACTAAATATTTTTTTTTCCTGTGAATATTGTAGGCTATTAAAGATAATAGCAGGCTGGAGATAATAAAAATCTATAAGGAGTAAAAGTTCAATATTAAAAATTCAACCATAAAAGGGGCTTCTGGAATAAAGCTGATAATCCTTGGTGACAGCTATATGTATCTATCATTATTTTAGTTCCACTATTAAAGTATTATTTAAATCAGACACATAAACAAACCTTTCACGCTGTTTAACACATCTCAGACCCGTATCCTTTCTAACTTCCACCCTGTCTCTAAAGTGACAGAGATGCCAGCACATGGTTCCCTCCAAATAATGCTGTTTCATGAACAACAGCAAGAAGCGGGATAGAAATGACATGACTAATGAAATAACATCTTCCTATTTTTCTGACTTAATTCAGGCTTTCCTGTGTTACCACCACGCTGCTGTTTCCCTGAGGTTCCTATAATAACAAGGCAACACAAAGGTCTACTGTCGGTGAGTGGTACTGGAGAGTCATGCCGTGTCCTAAAAGGTTTGCCAAGAACTGCTGGAGTCAAATCTCCCATTCAGTGATTCAGAGTAATTGTGGGATGGCAAAAAGTCCCTAGAAAAATCCATCTGTTCACTGAACTAGTTTGAGAGTTCTAAGTCATGGTAATTATATCAATTTCTTCCATTTGGTCACACTCTAGTTTTATATTCACAGAAATCCCTTGCCAAAAATCCCTACCAATGATATTTAGTATTTATTCAATATCCTCAAAAGACTTCTTATGGTTGCTCTAATAGAACTAGTATTTTAGAGCTGAAAGGACGTATGGCTCAACTATTCTAGTTTAAAGGATCTTATTTTACAGATATGAAACTGGGTTGTACAGAAGACAGACCACTCGCCCAATGTTACACAGCTAGAGATCCTACAGTGGGAACCCAGGTATCTTTATTACAAAACAAGTGCTATTTTCATCATGTTCTTCTTCTGTTCAGTAAACATTTCTGTGTAAAATAATAAAAAACAAACATTTAAAGGAAGGCAAAACTTTGAAACATAATTTATTTATCTCCTTAACTAAATGTATCTTAAAGTATCTGAGATTAATGAGCATCAATCTGACTTTTAAAATCTATCCAAAGAACTTGCCAACTCTTTTCCAAATTTAAAAGTGACTGATCCATGGAGAACTTTCCTTCTAGCATATGAATTCCTTTTTATGGAAACATGTTTAAGAACCAATTGTGAATGCCTTCTATTTTGTAGGAAAATGTCCTAGATGCCAATCATAACATGATAGGCTTTGGAAGCAAACCACATTTTGAATGTGCACTTTCTAGTACATATATGAAAATAGCCACATATTGTCAATTAAAGAAAATCATGTATTACTTTATAACTTAAATAGAGCATGTGAGGTAAGATTTAGACAAATACATATAGTTTGAACATCCATTACAATCAAAAACTTCTCCAAGCTTCTGCTTTTGTGTTCTCAGAAATCTTTAAATATTCTAGTGCCTTGGTTCCCTTCATGGCTTCTTCCATACTGCTGTGAAAATCATACCTACTAAAACCAGAGGCATGCTGCTCACCCAGCTCCCATTCTCTCCCACCCTATATACGCATCTGAGTTCTTTGTTTTCTGCCTGGGATTAAAAAGAAATTGTTAAAGTTTTTTTTATAGTCAATTCTCTGGCTTCTTCTGAGGAGACAAACTACTGAAGTATGTTTACTATTTTGTCACCATCTTGCTTTCTTCTCTTCTCCCTTCCCACTCTGTCCTTCCATAATCACCCTATAACACACACACACACACACACACACACACACACACACACACACACACACACACACATCTTCACCACGAGGGGAGCTACAGCACATACTTCTAACTCAGAGAGGGTCACTGGTTCCTAACTTCCCTGACAGCAATACAAATGTCCATGGATTATGGCCAGGCTTTTCTTGCTAGAAGCTTTTGTCAGGTCACTGTAGCTAAAATGTTATTTTATTTCCTTTATCTCAGAATCATTCAAGCAAGTCTAAATACAATATGCAAGTTTTTAAAATACAGACCTGTAGATGCATTGCAACTATGCTCAATTTCTTTTGTTCTATCCTTAATAAGAATGACCACTGCTCTCAATACAATAATGTCTTTACTCAGCCTCTAATGTTTTAAAATCAGTAACTTCATTTTCTTAAATTGTGTGACTGTCACTTTGCATCCTTTTAATAGTTTTTATTTGAACACATGATAAGGCTGAATTTGATCTTATTTCACTTGACCTAGTGAATCTGCTCATAGAAATATTGGTTTACATTTAAATTTAAGGGCCTATATTCATTCAACATATGAAGCAGCCCTTGCTCTTATGAGGCCCAGAATGTCTTAAGAAGTCAGCTATGTGTACACAATAGTAAATACATATGGACAATGCACTCTAGAAACCTGTACAAGATAGAGTAAACCAGAAGAAAGAGTCCTTCTCTAGTAGTTGGGATCATTTACTAGAGATCATATTTATGCTGATGTTTGAATTATGTGCAAAAAGCATACTTATGAGGTAATAAAAATACAAACAAATAAAAAGTCAAATCTAGTTTCTAATTACTTTCCACTCTCACTGGCATATTTCATGTACCTAACAGATATTAAATCTTCCTAGACAGATTAATGCCCTCTAAGGAATCTATCACTTATGGGACTTAATATCTTTGACAGTAAAGCTTGTTCTAATTTTATGGATAACAAATTGTCATAAATTCTGCTAGAATATAAGCTTGTTTTCTTCAACATTGCATTATAAGGACTCAGTATAAAACTATGCACTGAATAAATATTTGTTAATTGGACTAAATGAACAAATACTCTAGCATTTCATTTTATAAACATTAACAGAGTACACTCCCTATGGGATATATTAGATCTTCTATTAAATGTAATGCAAAAAGAAACAATGCCAAAACTTTGTCTCCAGACATTTACTTTACAATTAAATAGAAGACAATATTAGGGTCCGTTAAGTTACTTCTCAACTCTGAAAGAAAAATACTTTCTAGGAATAGAAGGGTAGGCTAACAGGGAGGAAGAGCCAGAACATAAGAAAGGCATGTAGCTTTACCGCCTGAAGCAAGGCAAGTCAAAATTCAATGACTTTTCTTTTGGCAGGACTTGCTTCACATCTCCTTTTTCTTCTTAATTGCTTTGTCCAGGCTGCCTGTGCTAATACCTCTACTGGGTTAATAAAATTTCCTTTCTTGTCTACCTTCAAGAAAAAAGATGATTAAAATGCACCTACTTCTGCAGTTAGAAACCTATACTTAAGATCAGTGGCTAAAATAGGCTTTCATTTTCTAAAAAAACTAAGAATAAGTTACCAAAGCGAGTTTCCAGTGAATCAATTGTAAGGCAAACTAATTCCTGTCTAACACCACATCAGGTCTCTCCCTGACTTGAAAAATCTCTCTCTGCCTAAACCCTAATTCTCCTCCCCTAAATCTTTCTCATTGTGCTAGCTGTGCTGCTTTGTTCTAAAACAAAGGGAATCACTAAAAAAAGAAAGGCTAAATAAAGCCTTCTATGAACAAAGTATGCCTTTTGAGCAAAATTTGTTCCTGTGATTTTCGCACTGCCTGGTGCACAGTAAATGTTAAATAACTGTTTACAATATGATGGAAGACAGGGCTTATAACTGAGAAAATTATATTTTCATTTTTGACCTGGGCAAAATGAATCATGTTACCATTGTTCTCCTATCTCAACAACTTAGAAATGTTGTCATTTCTTTTTATATGAAGAAAGTATGGTATAAACGTTGGAATACTGGAGGGGGGGAAAAAAAAGAACTACCAATCACATAAAGTAATTAAATCAAAATAACTGGTTGAGTTCTATCTAATGCATGTAAGTTGCATAGCCATGATTTACAGATTTCATCTCCCATTTACAACACCACAATAACTTTATCATCACCATAAAAATTCAAAGAACCTCACATGGTAGCTGCATGAGGAAGCCTGCCTCCTACCTCCTTTCCTACCTTTCCTCTTTGCACCACTCATCACTTCCACGTTACAGATGAAGAAAACAAAGACTGTGGTACAAAGGGGTTAAGTGTCTTGTCCTGTGGCTGAACTGTCATCCAAACCCTTGTCTGTCTAACTCCAGTTCCAGGATCTTAAGGGAGCTATAGGTGGATACTATCTATATATAGTATACGTATATCTAAAAACTTTTTGCCTAGCCAAAGTTACACATTAGAAAAAGATGAATTAAAGCTAGGAAAGTGGATGAGTTCTCAATGAAAATGTCTCAAAGAGAGTATGATTACAACAAAAACTGATGAAAGTATTAAAAGAGAAAGAATAAAAATGAACATGATAACCTACATACACCGGTGAGGATGCAGTGTGTGTACAATTTAAGGCATTTGATATTGCTACACCCCTTCTGTGAAGCAATTTGGTAACATCTATCACAGTCTAAAATAGCAATAGTACTTTGGATACTCAATCCTAGACAGATAATTTAAAATTATGGAAAAAGTGATATGTACAGAGGGTTCCACCCTAACCTTTTATATAATAGCTCCCCCTCCCAAACAAAAAAAAGAAAAGAAAAAGAAGAAAGAAATCCCCAACCATTAGAACTATAACTATGCTAACAAGAGAACATTGGTTCCATTAAATACTATGCAGATAGACAAAATAGTGATTATTTTGAAGGCTATTTTAGTCAGAGGTACAAATGCTTATGGCACCTGTTGGTCCTGTCACTAAGCTCCAGCTACCACCCAGCACTCTACCTTACCCATCAATGTTTTCAATGAGAACAGACACCATCTAATGTGAAGCTGGATTCCCTAAGCATTCAGTGGGAGCCAATCATAAACCCAAAAGACACAATTCTGAAAGCCATAACCCTTAATGTTGAAATCTTGAAAGATCAAAATCCTGAAAATATAATTTTTCTGGAAAAAAAATAATTTAAAAATTCTTTAAAAGATATTTGTTTACATTTTTAAAAGGGGATATATCTGAGAAACAAAACACAATAGAATACTTCACAGGCTACTATATACAATAAAATAGGCAATAATACCATACATATTTTTGCAAGCATAAACACAGGTATACTTAATGTCAGTCACACAAGTATAACAATTATGAGACAAACCATATTCATAAAGAAATAAGGCAAAAAGGGAAATGTATAAATACATATCGCCATGATTGGTAATTGTATGCACCCAGCTTTATAACTGCAGTCATTTGGAACACCATGACAGACAACCTAAGTCTTTCAAGGAGATCCATCACCACCATATATGCAGCCACCCAAATAGCTGAGATCTGGGGAAATTTTATCTTTCACAAGTGCAGATGTACAAAAATGACATCTCTTCATCCACTGGGGAAGTTTTGACATTTTTATGTACATGCACAATGCTTATACAAAAAGACAACGTTGTGATAATGCACTTTCATCATGTTACATTTCTGACAGCCAAGGTAGCAGAAGAAAAGTCTGTCCCAGCTCTCAGAAAGAGTCCAGTTCTGTATTCTTCTCTATTGCTCTCTCCAGGGCTCAGCTGATTGGATGGTGCCCACTCACACTGGGGGCAAATCTTTCCCACCTAGTCCACTCAGATTCATACACTAACCTCCCCTGGAAATATCCTTATACATACCCAAATAATGCCTAACACGTTTTCTAGGTATTCCTTAATCCAGTCAAATTGACACCTAAAATTAAGTCCACAAATCCACCCCTTGTCAACTTGGCACCCACACATATCCTTAAACCATATTTAATTTCCTAACAAAGACAATAACAAGATTATAGTTCCACCTAGCAAGATGCAACTATCCTGGGTACAACTGCAAAAACAATCCTTTCCCTGTGTGAAATTTGGCTTTCACAGTTTCAACATTTGGGATTTTAATCTTTTGGGACTGTGATTTTAGAGATTTTAGATGTTAAGAATTTTAGACTTTAGGGATTTTTATTTTTCAGGACTTCAACATTTGGAGTTACAGCGTTTGAGATTATGTCCTTCAGGATTATGATCAAAACCCAAATTCAGTCAGTCTGGAAAATTGGCAGGAAGAAATCATAATCCAATAAGTAGATTCACTGTTGCTTCCTTGTCCTGCCTCCAAAAACTTTACTTACTGCTTCTGGTTAATAGTAAAAGGATTAGTTTAACTCAGTTGACCAAGTGAGGTAAAAGCTATGTATTCAAAAGATGCACAATAAAAGGGACTAAAAAAAATCAAGCCCACCATGATATCACTGGAAAGCAATGGAACAATAAGAATACCTGAAATGATAAAAATCATTTTTTTGCTATATTTCCTATTGTACTGTATATTTCTATAACATGGTTGTACCACTTTGCAAAAAACAAATATATATATATATAGGATTTCTTATCTATACTGTCATTCATATGATATATTTTCCTCACAGAACACTCATATTTAAGAAATACATGTTTCTTTTTTATAATATAAAAAAATTAAAACATAATAAAAGTAAAAAGACATTTTTCCTTGCGACTTAAGACATCAATTCATTTTACTTTTTTCACCTAAAATTTTATTTTTTCCTGATTTCTAGAGTCAGTTATAGACAGTTTATGAATAAGTTGCTAAAATAAGTGTATATTGATATTTCTATATTTTGTAGAGCCCTAACTGAGCACTTATGTTTTATTCAATAAGAACAGGATTTCATCTCTCCATAGTCTAACATCCTAAATAACTTAATCAATTTACACATAAAATTCAAAGAAAAGAGCTCTCCTACTTCTGCCAAGAAAAAAAACCAATTAACCAAAATTGTTAGGGAAAAAAAAATCAACATTTCAACCAATGACAGTCAGATGATACTTAGCAACTAGATTAAAAATTAGAAAAACAGAGTATATATAAACATAGTTATACCACTGAAAATTCTCATGTTTTATTGATGAATTTTGTTGTTCCTCAGTTAACAGATCCTTTAACCATTGTCTATCAGGCTTCAATCTGTCAGTATCTTAAAGTAAACTGTTTCCAGGCCATGCACGGTGGCTCATGCCTGTAATCCTAGCACTCTGGGAGGCCAAGGTGGGAGGATTACTCAAGGTCAGGAGTTCAAGACCAGCCTGAGCAAGAGCAAGACCTCGTCTCTACTAAAAATAAAAAGAAATTAGCTGGACAACTAAAACTATATATAGAAAAATTAGCTGGGTATGGTGGTATATGCCTTTAGTCCCAGCTACTCCAGAGGCTGAGGCAGTAGGATTGGTTGAGCCCAGGAGTCTGAGGTTGCTGTGAGCTAGGCTGACGCCACGGCACTGTGGCCTGGGTAACAGAGTGAGACTCTGTCTAAAAACTCTGTCTAAAAAAAAAAATAAAATAATAAAGGAAACTGTTTCCATTTGATGGGTATTATTGCATTCATTAGTGATCTCAGATAATGAACATACAAGTTCCTTGTATGCAACCATCCTCACAGCTCATTTCTGTGGGCCTGACAAATCCAAAGGAATACACTGTATTTTGAAATGCTGAACGACTTTAACCCCTTTTCTTGAAAATATGCCTCAAAAACACTATAAATTTCTCTGCTTTGTTAAGCAGAAATACTGATTCTAGTTTAATCATTCCCTTTGGTCTCAAGAACATCACTATAAACAATTATTTTACCATGATCGAGTGTAGGTAGTTATGCACTGTGGGTTCCACTGTACTGATTTGGGTGATTTGGGTTACTGAGATTAGAAAACATTTAGGAGACAAGTATGCCTATCTTTGATTCAAAAATTATTTCCCATGGACAATCATGTCATATTATCTAGCCCAAAAAACTATGTTACTGTATATTCAGCACTCCAATTTTATGAAGGGAAAAAAAAACCTCTACATTTTATAATAGCACTATACCTCCATAAACTGCAATCCCCTAAACAGGAACCTTTTCATGTTTTGGAAGGTTGCATTAATTTAGCTGTAATCAAATAAGGCTGCATTCAAGAAACTTCAAGTATACACAGAGACTAAGGTATAGTAGAAAAAAAAAGAAAAAGAAACTTCAAATAGATATATGTAAAAATCTAACTAGCATGTATTTAATAATTACAAACAGTGAAAACTATTTGTTAACTTTAAAGTTAACTAACTTTTTTTATATATGGTAAAATGTTTTTTTTTTTTATTTCGGCATATTATGGGGGTACAGATTTTAAGGTTTCAATAAATGCCCTTTCCCCCCTCCCCACACAAGTCTGAGTTTCCAGCATGTCCATCCCCCAGATGGTGCACATCTCACTCATTATGTATGTATATACCCGCCCCCCTCCCACCTACCCAATACCCTTTTACTGTAATACCTATGTGTCCACTTAGGTGCTGCTCAGTTAATACCAGTTTGCTGGTGAGTATATGTGGTCCTTGTTTTTCCATTCTTGGGAAACTTCACTTAGTAGTATGGGTTCCAGCTCTAACCAGGAAAATATAAGATGTGCTATATCACTGTTGTTTCTTAGAGCTGAATAGTACTCCATGGTATACATATACCACATTTTATTAATCCATTCTTGGATTGATGGGCACTTGGGCTGTTTCCACAGCTTTGCAATTATGAATTGTGCTGCTATAAACATTCGAGTGCAGGTGTCTTTTTTGTAGAGTGTCATTGGATCTTTTGGGTAGATGCCCAGTAATGGGATTGCTGGATCAAATGGTAGATTCACTTGTAACTAACTTTTTAATGGAATGGCTTTGTTCTGTCTGCTTTTTGTTGGAAAGCATTTGAATATTTCTTTGCAGCATGGAGGTCCACAGTTTCAGTTGTTCTTCTAGATGGGTATCAGTCATTTGTGCCCTTAAGGATATCTTTATTTGGGTTAGGTAGGAGAATGTAGATTCACAGCAATAAGTGGTTGAAAAGCAAGAAAGCATTTTTGGGGCATGTTGCCAAAGGTGTGGGTTCTGCATTTTCCCATATTTCAATTGCATCTTTCTTAGCATCAAACAATGACTTCAAAATGTCTTCTACGGAGAGCTCAATCAATTCCATCTGTAATTCTGTAGCTGCCTTGGTGATATCAACTAGGTGAGGCTAAAAATGCTAGTTTGAGTGTGCTGTCATGATTCTCAAAGTCAGTGAACCTTCCATTATATTCTCCAGTTAATAGGTCTGTAACAGTTGCATAGTCTTCAAATGGTTTGCATATATCACCCTGTTCATCAGTAACCTTTGCTAATTGGGGAAAATGTTCATCCAAAATTTTCTTTGGAAGAAAAAGTATTTTGAAAAAAGATAGCTTTTTTCAAATAAATGCTTGGATCTGTTGCCACATATATATAGATTTAGTTTTACCCTGCAAAGAAATATTCAAGTTGTTTTTATTTGACATGGTATCACATAGAAATGCTGCATTCCTATAGAAATCTTCTTCAATAATTCACATTGCTGACTCTGTTCTTCATAAAGTTTAACTATCTATTCTCACAGAGATAAAATTTTGGCTAACACTTGTCCCTGCAATAGCCAATGCACTTTAGAATGATACAGCATATCTACACTGAATACCTCATTGTTCAACTTTAACATGTTACAAAACTGATGCTGTTGTGTTGCATTTGGACAGAACAGAGTTAACAATACTTATAACTTGTTGCAAAGTGTCACTTAAAACCATTGCTTTAGCTTGGAGATATTGCTGATGGAAGATACAATGAAAAGAAATGAGAGCATCTGGATCCGTTAATACTTTTTTATCTGTGCAATAAACCCTTCATGTTTTCCTGTCATGGAAGGTGCACTGTTTGTACATACACTCACTAAATTTACCAAATTCAGTCCATCTTCATGACATTTATCTTGAACGTTGTTGAAGATATCCATTCCCCAAGTGTCTGTTTGCAAGAGTGGCCAAAGCAAGTAACTCTTCATAGCACAGAAAATCTTCTGTTATGACCTGAATGAAGTATAAAACCTGTGCGAAGTTAGTAATATTAGTTAATTCATCCAAAGCGACTGAATAATACATGTACATTCCTTTTTAAATATTGCATGAAGCTGTTCTTTTACATTGAAGGCTATTTCATGCTGCTGATCAGTGATGGTTCTCCTTGAAAGAGGAAGTTGTTTGTACTTTGAAACATTATTGGGGTCTACATAAGCATCCTATAACTTCAACAAGGCATTCTTTCACAATTTCTACATCACTAAATGGCTTCTCTTTTTTCCCCATGTATATAAGCTACTTTATAATTTGCATCAGTGGCATTATTTCCAGATCTTATTTGCTTGAAAGAATTCTCTTTGATGTTGCTTTTTATTTTTTAATTTCTGCAGTACAACCATTTGCACCTCTCCCTGTAATTTAAAATATTTGTGGTCCTTATGAGTGTTATAATGCTGATGAGCACTGAATTTCCTTAACGTTGACATTGCAGTACCACAAAGCAAGCAAATCATCTTATCTTTAGCAGAAACAAGATAATATTGCAATTACCAATCCTTGTTAAAAATCTATTTTCATCCTTAAGCATTCTCTTGATCTTCTTTGACATGATGGACTGTTAAGCAGATAGAATCAAAAAATACTGTCGAGCTGTGCAACTATTCACACATTCCACTTCAAACAGAAAGATGGTGCACCACTGTCAAAAGCTGATAAAAGACTGGTGTACTCAACCCCCTAAATTCTCACCAACCAGCCTCGTGTGGTAGTAATGCCACTCAAGTAGGGTAAGTTAGAACTAAATCATGAGAGTAGCAGCCATTCAATTGAACCCTTATGGCTTACTAATCTTCTAATTGTGCCGGTCAGTCTGGGAGGATTATTTCATTGAAACTTGTTTTACTCTTTGTTATTTTAAATATGTTCATTTTTAAAATAAAATAAAAATATAAAGATGAACAAAATATATTAATAAAAATAAAAGGATTTGTTCTGTAAAATTTGGATTCTGTTAAAAGGCTGCACTTAAGGACCTAGAAGGCCACATAAGGCTGCAGGTTCCCCACCCCTGCCCTAAACTCTCATCCTACTGTTCAATTTTTATTACCCATGCTTGCTAATATAGTCACTATTTTCCTTTCTACTTCACTATTAAGGATATGTTTTCTACCCAGCTGCTCAATTAAAATTCCTTCTCCCATTCATACTCTGCAAACCACTGAACAAAAAGCTACCAAGCAAAGGAGATGATGGATTATCATCATATCTCATACTAGAGAAGTACCTCAAAGCACTTTCCATTAGGTATGTTATATACATAAACATGTATGTATACACATAAACACACCATATAACCATCTACTGTTGAAAACGAGGAAGAGTGTAACCTATGCACTGGGCACTATAGTTAGCATAATACACACGTTACATTAATCTCCAACGCAACCCCATGAGGTTATACTTAAAATTCAGAAAGTAACCTGGGCAAAGTTACTTAGGTGCTACGCAACTAAGTTCTAAAGACCATGAGCTCCTTAAGGCAAAACACTATGTCTCTCTTGTTCTCTATTCCAGTGTTTTGCACAGGGCCAAAATATAAAGTGACATTTGAACCATAGTCAATCCAAGACAAAGTTCCACTCTAGCCCAAAACAAAAACAAACAAACAAAATTATAAAACACACTCAGGACTATGTGCAGCAGTGAGATGTACTGTTAAAGGGAAAGGGTGGATATGGGAAATACACAAGCTAAAAACTTCTTAATAAATAATAAAATTTACTTGAATTTAGCTCTACAGAAGACCATCATGTGTTTTATGGGATGGAGGCACACAACAACAGGCTTAACAGAGAAAATAAAATTATGTTGACATTTTTTAAAGCAGTAAAAGATAAGACTTTTAAAAATTACTCCCTTTTTGCAGATTGTGTTTGTATTTGATTTACTTCTCAAGGCTTTCCAAGAGTGTGGCATGGTAATATGGACTTGTCTATTAATATTATACTACATAAAAGTCTAAAGCATTCTTCTGGAACTCCATCAGAAACAGAGGTTAAACTACCCACTTTGGGTTTACTGTTTGCATTCATTAGGCAGAAAGTATGGACCTTGAGGCCCCTTGCTGGAAGAAAGACTTATGACTTAGAATCTGCATATTCAGGTTTGCTGGATTCTATCAATATAGTGGCAGTTATATAGGCTGTTGGCTGTTTCCTTTTTAGATTTCTATGTGTCTTTGGGCTTTGCAAGCATTATAAATGCTTTCTTTGTTGTTAAACCTTCTTTTCAGGTAACTGGGAATTTTGGTGTAAGTTAAAATTTTTGAATTCAAGAGCAGTGCTGATATACCACTATCTTTGTCATCACACTTCTATATAAATTACAGATATAGAAAATCAATTTGTGAGAATAAAGACTCTCTGCTCAGTGCATTATAATAATGTCATTTTCCATTGTCCCAATGACTATGTTAAAAAACAAATAAAATGTAAAGAAATATGCAATTTCCTAAAAATAATTCACTTTTTCTTTCCTTTTTAGATAGCTGTCTACACTGACTTCAATTTTCCAAAGATATTTATCCTCTCAAATGTATCACAGTATTATAAACTGTGCTAGAATATTACTTAAGGTAAATTATGGGAGAGTCAATGCAGAGGAGGATTCTATATGGACAAATTCCCCACCCATCCCACATATTAGCTTGCTCAGGCCGACATAAAGTATTGAAGAACTGAGTAGCTTGAGCAACAGAAATGTATTATCTCACAGTCTGGAGGCTGGAAGTCCAATAGCAAGGTGTCAGCATGTGCTGTTTCTTTTTAAGGGCTGTGAGGAAAGTATCTGACCCTGGCCTCTCTCCTTTGCTTGCAGATGGCTATCTTCTTCTGCCTATGTCTTCCATATCATCTTCCCTCCATGTATGTTTCTGTTTCCAAATTTCTCCTTTTTATAAAGATGCTACTCATATTGGATTAGGGCCCACCCCAATTACTTCATTTTAATTTGATTTCCTCTGTAAAGACCCTATCTCCAAATAAGATCACATTCTGAGGTAGTGAGAGTGAGGACTTCAGCATATGAATTTTTCAAGATCAAACCCAATCCATAACACCCCCCATTCAAGGGTTGGTACTTACAAATCCTCCACAAAATGTGTAATGTGCATGACTCACACACTTTTCTGCCCCAACCTCCCTACAAAAATGACATATATATCATATGTGTGTATGTGTGTGTGTGTGTGTGTGTATATATATATATATATATATATATATATATATATATATATGACTTTAGGTCTGTGCTAGACATAAGAAAGCACCCAATAAATACTGAACAGAAATAGAAGTCCATATTTTAGATCATTTATAGATATTTTACGTGTTTTAAAGTATTAGAAATAAAGACAGAGGAAACACTAAAAAGTATTATTATGAATCAAGCACCTCCTAAATGTCAGGCACATTCAAGTGATTATCTCAATCCTCAGAACAATCCTTTGGGATATGATTCAGGCCACGGCCAGGCCTGCCAAGCTCAGAATCTCCTGGGTCTTGGCACAGCACATACACAACTGCCATGCCATTGATCAGTGATCATTACACCGTGGCCGTGTGCTGCTCTTGTGTGATGGCTAAGTATTATTATATAACATGGCTCTAATGCAAAAATATAGTATATTGCAAAAAATATTGCCCTGATCCTAGATCTTAGACAGTTGATACAAATGTAAAAAGAAAACCATGATAGTTTCAGATACTGGGGCAAGAAAGCCCTGAGGATTTTTGATGACTTGGCAAGACACTGTCTTGTACTGGCTTACCATTTCCTGTACACAAGTATGTCTACCATGATGAAATTAGAGCTCTGAGAAACTAGGCTGATCAAATATTCCCTATATGATGCTATTTAAATCCTTTGCTATAGAACAGAATCCTTTAACTTTGCTGCAGAAATGTTTAATTTGAATATAATTAATGTACCTGAGCACTCATGCTCATCAGTTCTCAAACTCAGTCCTCAGGTGGACAAACTCTACCATTTCCATTTTTCAGATAAAGATGCTGAGTCCTAGTGAGGTCAAGTTCACAAGACCATAAATTTAGCAGAGATGTGGTCTCCATCATGCTCTCTGACTCCAAATCCATTCTGAATTTTCCATTTAGGGTTTCAGGTATTCAAAATACAATGAAAACCAAAAACTGCAAGAGGCACTGAGAATTCAGTGGTGAATAAGCACAGTCCTTGATCACAGAGAGCTCATAGTTTAATGGGGGAGAGAGACCATTAACTGGGTAAGCACAATGTAGTTATCAGTGTTATGGTGGGGCAACCTAGTAAAATATGTCTTATGTTTTTATGAAGATTTGGACAAGTTAGAGAAGACTCTGCAGCAGAAGCAATGCCTTACATAGGAAAGAATCTGTGATTATAATTCCAGTATAGTCTGAAAGTACCTTAAGATAAACAAACAAGCACACTACCCTGCAAAATCATCTCATCTTTGTTCTTTGATGATATCACATTTGGCAAATCTATGACTACAGGGAGATTTATGTTTTGGAAACAAAAAATGTAACTAGAACAAAAAGCTAACAAATGGCAAAACATTGTAGATAACTTTTGTGTAACCCTGTAAAGTTCTTGATGTTGGAGTTTTCCTAAGCAGGTGAAAACAAATATATACTGACAGCTGAGGGATTAAGGAAACAAAGAAATGGAGTTGAATGACATGGGAATCAGGGAAATCCTGGATAAGCCACAAATGCTCAGCAATCAGGACTGTCATCCTTTATTTCTTAGAACTGCCTTATCAATTGTAAAACAAGAGCTTGTTCTACTGATATTTCTTAATGAAACACCATTGGAGGTAATATATGACATATATACCATATATTACCATTCCGTGAGGGACAATTCATTGTATAGGGCAATTTCAAACACTGTAGGACCTGTACCATCCCTGCCTCCCACAATACTACAGGTGCCCCCATTATTGTGACAAAAAAACACCCCTAAAACTTTCAAATTCTCTCCCCAATTTGTATCACCCCTGGTGGGAACCATTACAGTAGATAAAGTCTTAATTTCCCTCAGTTCCCTAATTCTGTCATCTATAACTATGTTTATATCCATCTGACTAACATCAGCTAGTTACCAGAGAATATGCTATTCTTTGGCATACTTTTCCTCAGTTGAAAAAAAAGTGATCTTCAAGTCAGTATTCAATAACTTTTCAGAAAATCACAGTGTCATTGGAAGTTTTAGAGATTACTTAAATTTATTTGGAGTATAAATGTATCATTTTATAGATAAGACAACACAGTGAAAATTGTCATATATTACTTAAGAGCCAGGTCTCCTGGCACCTTATCCGGGGCTCTTTTTATGGCATTGTACTTCCACTCATTTGGCACCCCCATTTTCCTCAGTTTCCTCCTACTTTGGTAGAATGGGCATTTCAAACCTTGAGGAAATTGTCTTATATCAGTACAGTTCCACTTATTTTTTTCTAAGAGATCATCTACTTAGTGGCTTATAAAAACACAAAAAGAAATGTGCTTACCTAAGGTGAGTAACTGTTCAGTTGTTTAATGGGAGGCCCTAGAGCATGAAAAAGGGAACATATTGCAGTCTTTTTGTACCCAACTTTATCATTTGGATTTCAATCATGCTGAATCAGTAGCAATTATCCTCAAATTGCTATTTCGTGACTCCTGAAAACCTTTGCTTTATACATTTCCTCACAGAAACTGGTCACATGAGTTGAGAATCTAATAGCTATTCTAAAATAGTCCCAAGTGCTGGAAGATCACAGGATATTAATATGCATATAGAAGGAAGATGCTTATATGATGAATGCTAGCTTACATGGCACTTGTGGACAAGTAAGATATCATTCTGAGCCATTCCCACATTTTGCTACTTGACACTTGCCTATAATACTATGAAGTTGTATATGCTTTTCCACATAAAACATAGAAAGCTAACATTTGTATAGCTTTTGTATAAGTCACACAATGTTATATACAATTGTATATAACATTTGTATAAGTCACAAAACACTTTAGAAAGTGTGATCATTTAATTCCTATAAAATTTGGGATCATCCATTGCCATTTATAGCTGAGAAAAATGAAAGGAAAAAAAGATTAAATAACTTGTCCAAGATACACCACTACTAGTAGGGCCACGTCTTAAATCTAAATCTTCTCACTTCAGCTCTTGAGCACTTCCTTTACCTAAAACTCTCTCCCATTTACTATGATTTCTCTGTATCCTCACAATACCCAAAAGAGACTGTTAACATAACACTCTTGCACTTCAAGTGTCTGCCTCCTCATATCAGACAGAATTTTTGTAGACTGAGAACCACATCTGCCTTTAATATAGCCAGCATTTAGCACAAGGAAGATATCTTACCTGGAAGGTAGGGGGCACTTAATAAATGCTCACTGAATGCATAAAAAACAATGTCATCTCAGGGTTAGTTGCATATTTTCCTCTGTATGTAAAAAATTAAGATTTAGTAGAATTATAAGATATAGCACATGATGAAATTGTTATTCCTAAATATTAAAAGGAAAATTCATGAGCAAATTTAGGTTATATTATATTCAGTATAGTCAAATTTGTATAAACTCCTAATAGTTTTTTAATAAATAAGCAAAAGGCTAAAAATATAGAGCTTAGGGCAAAACATTTTGAGAAAAATCTGTAACTGGTTCTAAAATTTACATCATGTTCCTATTTGATGACAGTGGTAAATAATCATTACAGAGCAGTGCAAATAAAGAAGTCAAAGAAAAGAAACTGCAGTTTTTAATACTATTTAAACACAAAAAAAGCTAGATTTGAACAAGGCTTTATCTACATAAAATAGAAGATCCTGCTATACTAGGATCTTCAGAGAACAACAGATTTTCCATCAAAAATTCATTCATTCACCTATTCAACAAACATGCCTACTGTATGCCAGGCACAAAGAAAACAGAAAGATAAGGAGCATGCAGTTCAATCTCATGATTTTCATACTTTTTTCCTCAGACAATTCTCTTCCTTGTTCAAATGAAGTCTTAATAGGAACTCTAGCACATAAAAGAGACAAAACAGAAGCTGTTCTGTTTAAAAGGGCGGGAGTGGAAGGCACCATAATTCAACTTCCTTTGTTCCTTAGAAGTCAATTTCTCCTCAGAAGTCAATTAGTCAATTGTTGGTCTAGTCTTCCAAACATGTGGATTTTAAACAAATGTTTAGATTTTCCTTCCCATCCATATTATAGACATCTATGTAAATGCATTATTTGTGTTCCTTCTCATGCCATTAAGTATTTCTCTCTCTATTTCTTCTCAAATTCCACACTCCTTTATTGCTCTTTGTTTTTTAATCTCCCTACTCATTATTCTTCTATTCTCTCCACTCCCAGTGCATCTCCTTCCACACTGAAAAGCATGGAACACCTGCCATGGTTCTTTGCTACACCCCCTACACAAAAACAGGCTGTTTCTCACAGGACCCTGGGATGGAGGATCTAAGCACAATTCCCTAAGTGTAAGAAACAGACGCCCAGACTGGAGCACTCAGTTGTACATAACAGGCAGCAAGAAGCCACTGCACTTGCTGATAAGAGAGGGCTCCTTATAGAGTTTGCAGAACAGACTCAAGGAAAGCAGTACGTGTTGGGAATGTGCCACGGTGTTTCTACATTAGCATTTCACAGTCTTAAATTTTTAACCTCTACTTTTATTCATGGATAATACAATTAAATAGTCATTAGTACATCATTATAAAATTTAAAATTACCCAGGTGTTTCTGTCAGGGCACTGAGAAGACATGACCAATATTTGAGGTGATAGTGCAGTTTGCCAACAAAGTGGTCATTCAGGTCATTCAGGCTTTTCTTTCAGCCCTCAAAGGGGCTTGATCTAAGTCATCTAAGCCCAAGCTGCAGAAACCCTGTTATGGAAACAGTACAGCTCGTTTTTCACTTGAATGCTCTAAATAACCAAAAGAGCAAAACAGCAAGAGCTCTTACTGTAAGATAACGTGACCACATAGGAACTAAGATGAGTCATGGCAAAAGTGGACAAGGTCCCTGGTCCCATCTCAGGTAGGAATTAGGGAGACAAAAAGGGAGCTGAGGGGAATAACATAATTACTCAGAAACATAAAAATACATTTAAGAAAGAGAAATGAACTGAGATGGAGAAGACAGCTGATAGTTATCTGGAATGTATCAGTATAGCCTGGCCAATGGTTACAACACAAGACATCTTCCATACAGTCAATGGAAAACAGTCAATTTCCTAATGATTCCCTTCAAATAATCACTAACCTAGCAATTACAGTGTTAATGGGCTACCTCATGAATGGTGATCCAGCTCTTGGAATGCCATCTACACCACTGTTCACTGCTTTGCTCTATGATCTATTAAAATATTTTAGCATTACTTGTGATAGAGACTCATTTTAAATAGAAGGGTTTTTTGGTAGAATTGCAAAGAAAAATCAGACATAAGACAAGAAGTTCATTTCACAAGCTATTTTTTTTAAAATGCATAACTGTTTCACATATTCACTGATACTAGAAGAGCCATGTTAGATAGACTCAGGCATAAAAATTCTTTAATCTTCGTTTCCTTTTTTTTTTTAGTAAGAATCAAGTATGTAGCATCTTTTAACACTGATGACAGAGACTAAATTGACAGTCAGGCTCATGTTCACTTCCAAGCACTTCAACCCCTTTGAAATGGCAATGCCTTCTGTCTCAATTCCTTAAGACAAAGGACAGTATCACATCTCCAGCATCAACACGATAACTCAGAGAGGATTGGCAAATAATTGTTAAGTAAATTCATTACAGGATTATTAAAATGTCTTAACTCTCAAATAGGAAACTAAAGGCCATACCCAAATCATGCCAGTCAAAAAAAAAATAAATAAATAAATACATTTTAGGACCGCTAAGGCTACAATTCCATTTCCAAATTTCGCCCAAAATTCATCAGATCATTTACGTGAATACCAGGGAAAATAAGGAGGGAGACTGGATATTCTGTACATGAATCAGAGAACAGGGCTCACAATTATTGCATTCTCATTGCAACTCATTCAGTATCTTACATATAATTAGAAGCATAATAAGAGAAATAATTTGAAACTCAATATATAGTTTACAGAAACATTCATAGATATATCTTGTTGAATATTTATAATAACCTATCATGTATAATTTATACATAAGAAAGCAGAGAATCATAGAAGTTCCTGTTAGCAAACCAAAGGGATAAGAATTAAGTGGTTATTGAATTACTAAACACCTGACTTAAGGTTATAAAAAGTCTGTGGCACAAAATAAAGCATCCAAAGGCAACTCCTTTTCATTTCATTGTGTGTCAGGCCAATGGTCATTTCCTTCAAGAAGTCTCCTTAAAACCCTAGAATAGGCTAAATCTCTTTCTTTTGTGCCTTCCCAGTCTCCTGGTTTCTCTTTTAGTATTCATCCAACTTGATGATTTTTACATAACCATCTTCCCAATAGAACTCTTAGAAAGCACTGTCTTAACTTGAATCATAATCTGACCAAGTTCCAGATATTCCAACAACTATTTGAAAGATTAGTGAGTACATCTATCTTATTTACCTTTATATATACCCAGGATCTGCAATAGTGCCTGGCATTTGCTGGATGTATGAATAATAAATGAATGAGACTAAAGTAAATAAACACACTGAATTTGGATTTAGATTATGGTTTAAATACCACCAGAGCTTAATATCAAATGAAGAGGGAAAATATGATATTCTATGGGAGAGTATATCAGAAGCTATCTAACCAGGTAGAAGAAAGAAGTGACAATTTGTAGAGTATAAAACTGATGGCAAAATAGTACTCAGAAGAAACTTCAATTACTTATGACATACTAGAATTCTAAAATACTAAGTAAAAATACTGATGGATTATTGACGTGTTTTGCACCACTCTTCCATAACTTGGTCTACGGAAGCAAATGGAGGAACCTTTCTAAATTTGACTCTGGCTAGGATTAAAAATGGTTTGGTAAAGAGTATAAAAGAGGAATCTTGATAGAATTATTTTATATCATATAAGAGTTTATGAGTGGTACATCAGGCATTGTCACACATGGATTTGGATTTAAAAAAAAAAAAAAGTTGATTCTCAAAGTTCCAGATAAGTATTTTAGTATGACCCCATAGACACAAATGCTAAAATGGAAATACCTCAAAACTGAGATTCCCAGATAGAAAATGTTGGCTTAAAAGTAAAGCAATAAAAGGGGAAGCCACAAAACAAACACAAGAAAACCTGCTAGATAATAGGCTTCTGTACAGGTTATCCAGTCTCCCTCCTTATTCTCCCTGGCATTCACAGAAATGATTTGATGTTAGTTTAAACATGTAAAATTTGTACATATTATGCTTATATAAATAGGCTTTGGTGCTACAGAAGGTGGAATTTGAACACCAGCTCAGCAATTTACTAGCTAAGAGGTATTTAAGCCCTCAGTTTGTCTGCCCATAAGATGGAGATAATACCTAGCTTATAAAACTTTAGTGAAGATTAAATGAGATAGCATATATAAAGTGCATAACTTAATTCATGGCACATAGTTAATGCTCAGTTCAATGTGCATGTAATGTGTGTGGGCGCATGAGTGTAGTGGTGCTGACATCATATCAGTAGTAGTAGTATCACTATCATTATCCCTGGGGCTGTAGTGGTATCATATTAGGAATAGCATTATCATTATTATTAGCATCACATCAGCAGCAGCAGTATCATGATTAAGTTCATCATCATTATCCCCAATAACCTGCATTTTGGACAAAAAAGTGCTTTTGTGTTATGCCATTGCAAGACAAATAACAAGGAAAATATACGTAACTTAGTGCTTGAAACGTGTGTGTAACAGAATGCACAATGAGCAGAATGACTTAACCCGTGTTTTGTTTCTGCTTCTCTCTCAAGGAAAATGACCATAAACAACGAAAGGCAGTATGAATACCATTAAGAGAGAACTGAAGCCCTGAGATATAAAAGGTGAGACTGGGGCGGAGAGTGGTGGCTCAAGCTTGTAATCCCAGCACTTTGGGAGGCCAAGGTGGGAAGATAGCTTGACACCAAGAGCTCAAGACAAACCTAGCTAGACTCTGTATCTACAAAATTTTTTTAAAAAATTAGCTGGGTATCATGGCACACACCTGTAGTCCCAGCTACTTTGGAGGCTGAAGCAGGAGGATCACTTGAGCGCAGGAGTTTGAGGCTGCAGTAAGCAGTGATTATGTCATTGAATTATTGAACTCCAGTCTGGGAGACAGAAAGACATCCTGTCTCTTGAAAAAAAAAAAAAAAAAAAAGGAGGAAAGGAAAGAAAAGGAAGAAAGAAAAGAAAACATGAGACTAAGAACTCACTACAATTATCTTTAAACCCAGGCAAATTATATTCTGGGGGAAATGGAACAATTTGCAAGTAAATGCAATCACATAACCATGACGGATATTATTTGTGTTGTCACAAGGAACAGGAAAGCAGCCAAAACCTAGAGGCATAACAATTGTAAAACCTATGTTGAAAAGGTTGGCAGGAGATGAATTTTCAAAACTGCAGACCAGTGAACATTGATCGCTGTAGAAATTCTAGCAGAGAAGTTTTGTAAGCACACAGTAAAGGGAGCAGTGATCACCAAAAGTGAATATGTCAGGGATATTGAATGGAAGCTTAGACTATCTGACCTCAAGATTTCTTCCCCAGAGACCACAGAGACTGTAAGAATCAAAATTCTATGATTCTATAGTGTTAGACAAATCAAACGAAATGGAACTGTAATGAAACACCAGAGCTCAGCCTCTCCTAGTAGGCTGGCTTCAAATAAATCATTCCAGAAAAAAGTGTCTCACTTTCTTTGAATAGATAAATAGTAAAAAACATGGCTTTGAGGAGAGACTGGTCCTGAATCCTCTGAACTGATCTATTTGAAAAACATGCTATTTTGTTCTGGATTAATCTTGCACAAAGCGATGTATAACACATAAATTCCACAACAAAACAGTACTACTGTACATTCTAGCTACAAATTAAATTGGAATAAATTAAATAAAACAAATGGTCACACACCAACATAATCATTTCCTAATTAGAATGCTTACAATCATCAATTTCTTACAGTGTTTTATAAATTTAAAGGTTTTTTTTTCCTGTGAAATATATTTTATGATTTAAATATTTAAAAATTCCATGTGAAATTATTGTTGAGTGCTTAAAAATACTTGGCTTCATGAAATGCAATTTTCCCCCTTAATAATTTAATAGCAAAATAGAATACATGCTTATATTCCAATAGAAACAACTGAGTGGAGAAAGAGAAACTGATGTTACAAGAGTAGAGAAGTATAATCACAGAATCAATGTCTTGATAATATGATAGGACGGGACAGCACAATGCATCAACATCATCAACCCCTGTTGACATAACTGTCATCTTTATCATCATCATCATCATCGTCACTAACATTTATTCACTTCGAGAGAAGTGCTCATTTATGGAAAGAGAAGAAGGTATAAAATAATCATTTTAGATAGTAAGAAAGTAAACATACCATGGAAGGACTGTAGAATACTCAGCAGGGTTAAGTGTTGGAGATTTAGGATGATGAATTTAAGTGAGACTAATTACCAAATTTGTGTTTTTCCTCAGCAATGTTCAGCTGCTTAGATGCAAGCACAGAATCTATAGATACTGGAGTTTACCTAGAGCTAGAATCTTGCCTGATAAGTATAATGAAAGAAGAAACAGAAGAGGAATTTCTAAGAAAGGGTTTAATAATGTGTTTCCATTGTTACCCAATCTCGCAGGCATATTTTATAACACTTTTCATGATTGGTCCCTGATTACTTTACAAATCCTGTATTTTAAATCTCACCCACATCTAATACCTGAGTCCACAGACATATTCAGCTCCCTGCATGCTCCTAAATATGCCAGGTGGTCTATTGTCTTTGTGCCTTTGCACGTATCGTAGCCCTTTTCTTGGATTTCTCCACTCTTCTCTCCCCTCCTTGCCAAACACTAAGTTGGTCTCTCAGGACTTGGTTCTGCCACTAACTTCCTCTGTGCTCTTGAAGTCTTCAGTGTTTCCAACGGATCTAAGAGTGTAAACTTTCACCTGTCTTTACTAACAGAAGGTGATCATTTCTTGAGGACAGAGACTCTCTGTCTGATTTACCTGTATATCTCTAGTACCTGCTACTGTGCTGAATAAAAAAAGTACATACTAAAAAGAAATGTAATTTGTCGATGCATGAAAAAAACAATTGCTTGAATAAAACAATGAACAACATGTAAGTTCACTTAAAAACAGATTCCAGCAAATGCACTGCCCTAATGTAAAAGATTCAGTCTGCAATTTTAAGTTCTGGATCTGCGGAAGGTAAATGAGTCTGATAAGGCCTGTTTATCTGTGCTCTTCAAGAAAGGAAAGACATTAATATTTGCTATATCTATAGGTTCCAGTTGATAAAAAAAAGTCATACCAAAAAGAGATACTTAAGGTCAGTCAGGATTGAAAATAATCACAGCAACCAACATCACTACCAAGATCATTCTTAAACAAAACTGAAAAGGACAAGTTCAAACAATCTGTCACCAAAGCTTCCTTAAAAGTATCCTGAATATGCACTCCAACGCATATGTATGCAGCATTACCCAAATTATTTGACCTATCCTTACAAAAGATTATTGTCTTCTGGAAAGAGAATCACATTAAGGAGTAAAGAACAATAAAAAGCCACTATAGTTAGAGCAATGGTTAGCCAGAGAAGATATCTGAAAGGGATTCAAACATCTAAAACAGACAGGAATATGAGTAATTTATTTTCATACCCCCATTTCTGAAAAGGAACTATGAGAATTGATATTGTGGCTTTATCTTCCCATTATTTTGTGTGAATCTAAGTAAGGACCAAAAGGAGCAATAGCTAATAATTTACAAAAGTAAAAAAGAATATGATAGATATAAAAAAGGAATGTAAGATTTGGAATAAAAATATTACTTATCTGATCAAGAGTTGTAGAATAAGCATAAGCAGTGACACTAATATAATGCCCTTCCTGAATACCATTTAAGATAAAGTACCATTGTTCTTGGAAAAGTTTTTGGATAATGATTTTAGTTCCAATATAGCTTAGCCATTTTTTTCAAGATCCCTTTCATCCTTTTCAGTTCTTGCCATATATTACTTATATCAAAATATCAGAATTAGGACAAATAAACTGCATCATGGAGTGGCCTGTCATTAATACTCATAGTTACAGGAACAATCTCAGAAGATTGTTACTATTTCTCAGAAGAAAGAGCACCAACACCATAAATAATGCCAGTGTGAGCACTTTAAAAATACATAGCAGAGTTTATTTTTGTTTTGGACAAGATATGAATTCATCCTCATAGCCTTGTAAGCTATGAATCTGACATCCTCATGCCCGACCTTCATAAAATCAACCGACAACACTCCTAGTCCCTTGCAAATAGGGAGGATTTTAAAGATGTCACAGATATTCCTGTTTTCTAGTTGTACTTTTCAAATCAAGTTTTTGAGATCCAGCACACACACCTTTTTAAGACTAGTATAAATCAGGTCTCTTAACATTTTAAGATAAGCTGATTATAAAATTAAAACTGTAAGCAGATATATATTAACATTTGCGGACCTGGACACAGAGAATAAAACCATGATGAGTTTCTTAAGAAACGATAACAACAGTGGAGTACCCACACCTCAGATACACAAAACAAATGTATAGCTTACACTGTGAGAGGTATGTAGCGTTTTAAATCCCTAAAAGTGTAAATGTGTTTGTCTGTATGTGCGTATGTGCATGTGCACAGTTTTAATATTCTGCCAGTATTCTGTGGTCTGCTGCATCTTTGGTTTCAAGTGTTACTCATTTCCCTTGAGGATAATTCTACAGTCTCTACAGAAACTTAAATAAGATATGAAAGTAATTCTCTGCTTCCTGCATTCAAATGCATTGCTTTGTATTTATGCAAATGTTCAGCTCAGTCTCTTGGAAAATTCCAAAGAAGAATTACCCTAAATAACTGTGAAGACAAAAATTAGTTACTCATGATATCAAAGAAAATATTTTTAAAATGTCCTTTAAATATGTAGGATTTACAATACTAAAATCTCTTTCTTCATCAGTCCATGTCTTATGTCATGAAAGAAAAAGTATAAAGCAGTCATTCCTATTCATATGTTTTTCCTCAAAACTACTTGGGTGTTGGTAATTACCTTTCCCTGACAGAAGTTAACATCCCCCATCTCTAAATTATAAATAAGAGAACCTGTATAAGATTCACTAACCATTCTGCATTGGTTAAATTAATTAAATATTAATTAGGTCAAGTTTCATTCTTTCCTATGTCCATGTTTTTAATAAAAAGAATATTAAATAATGACTCAGTTAAATGTACAAATCACAAATATTCCATAGTAATACACTAAACTAAAACAATTATCTTTAGTTTTGGCTAAATGTTTTTTTCATTTTATAAGATTTTCATTATAAAGATTTTCTTTTCAGTGTACTGAATATTAAAGTTAGAACATCTTAATTACACAATGTAGTTTAAAAGAGGAGTGAAATAAATCTACTTTAGGCAAAAGAACATATGCAATACATATTAACTAAGTATTCTTAAACCACCAAAGTAAAACTAAAGATGTTCAACTTTTACATTTTAATTTCATTCCCATTTCAAAACATTTGGAATTTTGAATATGAGCAAAAGCAATGAAAAGCTCAGCAGCTCAATACTAATTAATTTGGATGTATCTCCTCTATATATTTAATTTGTCACTATGATTATGTATATTTTCTTCAAATCCCTTTAATTACAAATATTCTATTCAGGTTATTCGGATAAAGTCTCAAAGCCTCCAGAGCTACATCTACACCCAGGTGTGCTATCAAGATGAAACTCATCTAAGCTTTAGGGAGATTCTAATTAAAGAGATTCACAGATGTCTTCCAGAGAGAGAGGACTGGAAACAAACATGTATCATTCTTTTCTCTTTCCAGATCTACTATAGCTAAAATTGTGCTCCAGGCAGCTGCATTGGTTATTTTGAAAACTAATGTCTATCCAGACTTGAAATGTAACATATAAGCACTTTTGTAAATCATAAGGGTAATTGTGTTTATTTAACTATTACTAAGAAATAAGTTATGAAGCTGGCCACCCTTTGGATGTTATATTTGACAAGGAATGAATTTATGGTCTGCTACCAAGCCTGAAATGTTCATAAGACCAGCCATGCAAAGAAAAATCTTCAGCTAAACTAAATAAGAAAAGTCTTCTCTCCCTCATCTGTACGTGGTCCTCATGCAGTGATATCTGACGTGGTGGTATTTGAAAGGTATTTATAAGATATTATCCAGCACTACTGATTGCATTGAAGTCCCAAGAATCTATTAAGGATTTTCAATGAGTAAGGTTTTAATGTGCCTGAAATTCTATATATGGCAGACAAAATGGTTAAAAATATTTGAAAGAAAAGAGCAGAAAGGCCAAACACAAATTGGCCTCATCATGGACCCCTTAAATCTGCTGCTCCTACTGGTCTCTTATTTTTTAAACCACCACCATTCAAACTGAAATACCGAAGCCTGTATTTTTGGCTGTTCTGATGTCTTTGTTTACCCCGATCTTCCGGGCAACACCAAGCCCCACAACATAGGCCTAAACTATAAGATTTATAATGGATTGTGTGAAGACATCTACTGCTCAGAAATGCTGTTGAATAGTACTTCAGTCATAAACCACTACACGGCCACCTTTGGTTCTGAGACTTGAGTGTGTTTGAATATTGTTGTTGCAATATCTTCATATAAGGTTGCTAATTTCCTAGCACTATGAAATGACCAGAAGCATAAGAATTGTAAGGTTGGGACAATCCAACGTTTGAAGTGATGTAGAAGCTACAGTAATTACCATGGAAGACATGCCACGCTTACAGCAGCTGCGGAAATGACTTAGGCACCAAAAAGATACCTGAATGAATCTCTTCTAGATCGCTCAGAATTTTAAAAAATAGAAAGTAAGAAAGAAAGGAACATGAAGAGGCTTTCCACATAATTTTGAAATTTCACTACTCTGACCTAAAACAGAAGAATGATGAAAGAATCATTTTTTGTAATCTGATGGAAACAAAGAATTGCATTGGAATGGGAAAGCTTTCACATCCTAGGACCAAACTGAGAACACAATTACCCTTATGATTTACAAAGGTGCTTATATGTTACATTTCAAGTCTGGATAGACATTAGTTTTCAAAATAACCAATGTTCTGCTGGGAATATGATGACTTTATTATCTGGGGACATTGTACAATCCTAATTGGTGGATTTGCATACATAACATAGTTGCATATAATAAAAGAAGGGAGATAGTAAAAGGGTGAATTATTGGTCCAGTGCTGCACTGTTCAATTTGGTAGCCACTAGACTTGTGTGGCTATTGAACACTTGAAATGTGGTTAGTGCCACATTTTAAAATTTAAAACTAAAGCAATATACAAAAAAAATGTAATGTATCTCATTAATATTTTTATTGATTATATGTTGAAATGATACTATTTTGGCTATACTGCATTAAATAAAACATTATGATATTAACTTAATGTTTCCTTTTGCATTCATTAACATGTCTAATAGAATGTTTAAAATTACCTAGATAGCTCACATTATATTTTTATTGGGTAAAACTAGTCTAGCGTATTGAATGGGCAAGGTAATATCCTTCTAGAAATATTTTAGAGGCTTTTCAAACAACATCAAAGTACATTCTATGAACATTTTGAGGAGCTACATTGCCACTGTATTATTCTCATGTAGAAGTATGAAACTATTAGCAAGGTTTGTAAAAACAACCTAAAAAAGTTGCAGACTGAACTTTTCTGAGACCTCCCTAATTTACTGCCTCAAGGGAGGGGGAGCAACTCCTATTTCACCACTGCATTTGGTGATCAAGAGGAAAAAGAAAATATGGAGGAGTATCTTCCACACAATCAACTATTCTCCAAATTTTTTTTCAGAGTACCATATTAAAAGGATTCGACTATACAACAGAGTCTTCAGTGAAATACAGTGAAGCTTCAGGGAGCTATAGGACTTCAAAGAAAGAACCATAAAACCCTAGCTGGACTTTAGTGTCTAAAAAAGAGACATGTCCATGAGCCAGAATTCTGGTGGATGCAGAAATTAACAGGAGGTCCCCTAGGGGCAGATGAACCTCAACGGTTCAGAATTCAGAAATCTCCCCAACATTCACAGCCCTCTCCTACATCTCCCATGACCAAGGATAGAGTCTCTATCCACATATGATCTTGAAGAAACTGCTTGTGGTTTTATAAGTGTCTGAACTGACAAAAAGATGAACTATAACTGTTTTAGGTGACACAATTTGTACACTTCTGGCTTGCTCTTTATTTTATTTTTATGTGTTACATAATTTAACAAAGATATCATGAAGTTAATACTACAATACAAATGCGTCCACTTCATGCCAGTTTTTTTGTCTATATAGGTGATATACATATTCCAAAAAATATACTAAAACAAACTCCATCAGAAAACTTATTTTTTCATGTATTGACATGAAAAAAGAAAAACAAATCTCTGTAGAATAAAGAGTACTCTATCCATGCTACTATAATCAAGTAAAAAAAAATGGCAGAAGAAACGGAAAGATATTCCATGTTCATGGATTCAAAGAATCAATTTTGTTAAAAATGTCCATACCACCCAAAGCAATCTATAGATTCAATGCAATCCCCACCAAAATACCAATGACATTCTTCACAAAAATACAAAACAAAAAAAAACTATAAAATTTATGTGGAACCACAAAACATCCAGAATAGCCAAAGCTATCTTCAGCAAAAAGAACAAAACTTGAGGAATCACATTACCTGACTTCAAATTATACTACAGAGCTATAGTAACTAAAACAGCATGTAACTGGCATAAAAACAGACACATAGACTAATGGAACAGAATAGAAAACCAAGAAATAAATTTACACATCTATAGTGAACTTATCTTTGACAAAGTTTCCAGGAACACGCAGTGGGGAAAGGATGGTCTCTTTAATAAGTTGTGCTGGGAAAACTGGATACCCATATGCAGAAGAATGAACCTAGACCCTTATCACTTGTCATATACAAAAATCTAATGAAAATGGCTTAAAGACTTAAATCTAAGATCTGAAACTATGAAACTACTAAAAGAAAACATTTGGGAAATGCTTTAGGACATTGGTCTGGGCAAATACCCTGAAAGCACAGGCAACCAAAGTAAAATTGGACAAATGGGATCACAAATGGGATCAAGCTAAAAAGCTTCTTCAGAGCAAAGGAAACAAACAACAAAGTGAAGAGACAACTCACAGAATGAAAGAAACTATTTGCAAACTACCCATCTGACAAGGGATTAATGACTAGAACATCTAAGGAGCTCCAACTACTCCACAGGAAAAAGTCAAATAATCCAATTAAAAAATGGGCCAAGGATCTGAACAAACATTTCTCAAAAGAAGACATACCAATGGCCAACAGGTATGTGAAAAATGCTCAACATCTCATCAAAGAAATATAAATCAAAACTACAATGAACTATCATCTTACCCCAGTTAAAATGGCTTTTATCAAAAAGATAGGCAATAACAATTGCTGGTGAGGATGTGGACAAAGGGGAACCTTTGTACATTATTGGTGAGAATGTAAATTAGCACAACCACTGTGAAGAACATTATGGAGGTTCCTTTAAAAAAAATGAAAATAGCACTACCATATGACCCAGAAGTCCCATTGCTGAGTCCATATTCAAAGGACGGGAATTCAGTATATCAAAAAGATACCTGCACCCCCATGTTTAATGCAGCACTATTCACAATAAACAAGATTAGGAATCAACCTAAGTGTCCATTGATGGATGAATGGATACAGAAATTGTGTATAATACACAACAGAATATTATATAGCTACAAAAAAAGAATGAAATCCTGCTATTTGCAACAACATGGATGGAACTGGAGAACATTATGTTAAGTGAAATAAGCCAAGCACAGAAAGACAAATATTGTGTGTTTTCACTCATATGTGGGAACTGAATATTAAAACAATTGATCTCATGGAGACAGAGAGTAGAATGATTGTTACCAGAGGCTGGGAATGGAATGCAGAAGAGGAGGATAAACTGAGGCTGGTTAATGGGTGCAAAAATATAGTTAGTTACATAGAATAAATAATATTTGATAGCACAACAAAGTGACTATGATCAACAATAAGTTAGGGTACACTTTAAAATAACTAAAAGAGTGGAATTGGAATGTTCCTTACACAAAGAAATGATAAATGCTTGAGGCGATGGATACTCCAATTACCCTGAGTTGATTAATTCAGGCATATTTTATGCCTGCATCAAAACATCACATGTGCCCTATAAATACATACAACTATTATGTACCCATAATATTAATTAAAAATTAAAACAATATTTAAGAGAGAAGTCCCAAGGGTAATGAAAGCATTCCATTCCAATGTACTTCTTCATCAAAACATCAGTGGAAGTGTCAGAGGAAGGTGAAACTCATTTCCAAAATAATCCTAAAGGAAACTTGATATAACATAGGCATAACAATAGTTTGGCCTGCCATGAGAAGGACACTGAAGACTGTTGTGGCTACTATTAACAGAATCAAATTAAAATCCAGGCCTGCTTACTCATGGCCAGTGATCTTTCCATTCAGTAGTTCGTAACTGGGGAATCCATAACAGTCACCTGCTAGCCTTTAATCAACAAACTTACCAGGCCCCAAGGGCACAGAAGTACGATTCTGCATAAACACAGGGAGACTGCCCTGCACCCTGTGTTAGAGGCAGTGCACAAGGCTGCCCCCAGAGTCAGGGAGCAGAAAGTCAGCACTCTCCCAATGCACCATGTTTTTTCAAGTCCGGCCATGCTATACTTTTTTTTTTTTTTTTGAGACAAGAGTCTCACTCTGTTGCCCAGGCTAGAGTGCCTTGGCATCAGCCTAGCTCACAGCAACTTCAACCAAACTCCTGGGCTCAAGCGACGACCTTTCTGCCTCAGCCTCCCGAGTAGCTACAGCCATAAACCACCATGCCCGGCTAATTTTTGCTATATATTTTTAGTTGGCCAATTAATTTCTTTCTATTTTTAGTAGAGATGGGGTCTCACTCTTGTTCAGGCTGGTCTTGAACTCCTGAGCTCAAACGATCTGCCCTTTTCGGCCTTCCAGAGTGCTAGGATTGCAGGTGTGAGCCACCGCGCCTGGCCTATACTTTCAACCTACGAATCTTTATCTCAAAAATATCTATTCATCTTTCTGGAAATTTCTTTCTGAGAGCATTTACTGACCATGCCCTGGTCCTAAGCACCCAACATCCACAAGTTCTTTCATGCCTCACAGCAGGGTTTTAAAGTTTTGCTCAAATAGTCCCTGCCTGTTCCTTTGTTATTGAAATTCTATACATTTTATTTTAAAAAAATATTAACAGAGTTCAGTAAGGAATTAAATTTTATACTAAAAACTTCCAGAGTTTTTCTATATGTAAATTACAACATTGTAATTTACTGAATTATAAAATATAATGAATTGAAAATTATAAACATTCACTAGGGTTTTCCAGAGATATATATTATAGACAAATAATGCTGAATGTCATCTCTTTTCATCTATCTATCTATCTATCTATCTATCTATCTATCTATCTATCTATCTATCATCTCTCTCTCTCTATCTATCTATCTCTCTATCTCTCTATCTATCTCCCTTTCTTCCTCTTTCCTAATAACATTGACTGTACCTTCTAGAATAATATTGACAGAGAACATGATCTTCTTGAGGTTATTGTCCCCCGAATCAACTAGAAATGTTTTTATTAAATAACTATTCTTTTCAATGTTGGTAAATAAATAGATTATTAGGGAGGTAGCTATATTCAATTAAGGTGTTTTGTTTTGAATGTTTTAAAAAAAGAAATTGTTACATACGTTAGTTTGTCAAAAGCTTTCTGGCATTCTTTGAAAAAACCATATGATCTTTATAATCTATGAACTTAGTGTATGATATTAATAAATTTCTTATTTTAAAACAACCTTTATATTTCTAAGTTGTGTTTCACTTGGTTCTACATATTATTCTTTTAATATATTGCTTAGTTCAGGCTTATTCAAGATTCTTACCAGATATTTGTGTTGGTATTAATATTCTATGGCTTTTTAAAATATATGTCATGTTCTAGGTGACATGGTATCAATATGGAATTTTGATATAAATATATCTTTTCATCATCTTTAATTAGTAAACATTTCTTATGCATAATATTCTGGTCCTCAATCAGTTAACAACAGATTCTGGGTATACTGAGCCAGATCATTTGTCAACAGTATGTGCATAACACAAACTTAGCAGCTAAAAAGAAAAAAAAGAATAAACTGTATAGATTGGCCTCTTTCTCAACAGAGTTCGATTGGTCCATTTAACTGTAGGACTCGTAAGAAAAGAAAAAAAAGGGATCAAGATGAGATATTTTATACAAAACCACTGCATTTATATTCCTCCTTTGTTTGACTTCCTTTCTTTCTTATTTTTCCTTTTACATTAACACAACTAAACCAAAGTGTTATTTGCATGAACACTTGAGTCACGCAGAGCATGCTTTTGGGTATAGGTGTTAAAGCTTATAGATTTGTAACACTGGGCAAGTTACTTAATCTTTCTATGTCTCCGTTTCCTTATATAAAGTATATAGATAAAAACAGAGCTAGGTCAGAGACAAAGCTATTGTGAAGATTAAATGACCCAATGCACATAATCTGGTCAGCACTTTATAGGTACCCGATAAAGCCATGCTTCCCTCCCCATCTCTCCCTCAGCCCCACCCCACTCTCTATTTATGGATACATGTCCATGATCTATGACATCGTTTAGGAATGCCACATTTTCTGGCCTAAAATTCTTACCTCCATTGGCTGAGTGCACATTTTTACTATTTGTGAATATACTAAACCAAAACAACCAAAAATGTTTTTGAAAGAAATTTTATGAATGATTATGAGGTTATACACTGACCTGTGAGACCTAGAACATCTAAAAATTTACTCAAATTCTCGTAAATGTACTGCTCGGATGTGTTTTCTTCTGCCTACAGAGGCAACAGCCACATAAACTGCTCACTGACTACAAACATCATCACCTACATGGCCTCATCAATGCTAGCAAGGTGAATCATAATATTTTTCCAAGTATGAAATGGTACTAACAGTTCTGTATTTAAACATTGAATGAATGTTGAAACAATTAGTGATGATTGTTGACAATAAATCCTTGGCCTTTCATAAACTGTTTACCACAAAGGATCATCACCTTTTGCCCACAAACTGTATTTTGTCAGAAAAATTGCTTGATGACACTATTAAGATAATATTGTCTTCAACTGTTTTAGTGAAAGTCACTTGAAATGGCAACAGGCACTGTTCACGTTACCAATGGCAGCACACTTCTGTTGACTCTCAAAACACACAAAGCGATGTCTCATCGCACCAATCCATCACTACAGATGCTGCTGCTTATGTAACACAGACATACAATTACGGGTAAATAGCTCTTAAACAATTTCTGTCAACGCTTGGCTTTTGTCATTAATGCGGTGCGTACTGAATATGTGCTTATCTATCCTACAATGATACAAAAATTTGTTTAGTTAGAAAGGATCTGAAGGATCATCTAACTTAATTCTTTCCCATTTACAATGATAATGACTTCAAGAGAGAAGTGAAATCACCTGTCTAAAGCCATGTAAGCAAAGTGTGGTAAAGGGAGTGCTAGATGGTAGGTGTGCTCATTCCTAATTCAGTGCTCTTTTCAACACAACCTGTTGTCTCCTTAGAGCTAATGTGAATACCAGCATTGTGATCTGGAAACACAGGGAATCGCTTCTGAGAAGTAGACGACAGACAATGGAGCTGGCCAGAGAGAAGGCGGCTGCTGAGTGCTATTCACTCGCCATGTGCACATTCAGCCTCCCTCTGCAGCTCAAGTTTTTGCAACACTGCTTCCTAAAATAATTCCACTCCAGCCAACTCTGAACTGCTTTAATTCCTTCCTCAAGTGCTTTCCAACTCTCTCTCCCCAAGGCTGCTTCCTTTTTTCTCTGCCCCCTTTTTTAAATTTTCTCTGCCAGAAACACTCTTCCCCCTCCTTTCTAGCCTTAGCTAATTCCTACTTATCCTTGGGGCTGCCACATGAATGTAAATTCCTCAAGGTAAATTTCCCTGATTCTTGCTAGTCCCTATTATGTGCCCCTGTTAATATGTTCCCATAAGAGGTTCATTTTCCATATAATGGCATTTCGCATATGTGCTTGTTATTTCTTATTTGTTTGTCTTCTGACAGACTGTAAATTCCAGCAGGGACAGAGACTGTTTTTTATCTTTCCCACCACTTCATCTTATCCTCAAGGCCTTTACACAGTAAAACTCAAGCTACCCTATGAGAAGTTCTTCATTTTCACAGTATCACACTCACTTATGAAAGATGAGCTATTTCTTCTTCGTAAGGCAAATCCCTCTAACCATATTACATAACATCTTTGCTTCCTTATTGAAGAAATAAAACTTTTGCTGATTTTGTCTCTTTATTGTATATTTCACCTCTCTCTCAACTGTATCCTTTCAATGACTTTTTTCTTTCCCTTTTTAAATATTATTATAAATTTTAGTATACATAAAATTTACCCTTTTAACCATTTTTAACTATATAATTCAGTGGCGTCAAGTACATTTACTTTGCTGTACAAACATCACCACTCTCCTTCTCCAGAACTTATTCCAATGGTTTTTAAACATACTGAAGCATTTCCTACTTAAAAACAAAATGTAGTTTTGTCATCTCATCTGTCATTTGTCATCTCATTTCATCCTCCTCCAGCGATACTCTTTCTCTTTCTCTTCAAAGCCAACTTCATATCCCTATAGTATTAATTTTCTCCTAACTCACTCCGGTTAGGATGAGCACATCATCATTCTTCCAAAATTATTTCAGTAAGTTAGTAATAATGCTCCGTATTGTTGAATTCAAGGAGCTCTTTTCAATCCTCAAGAGTGTGGTGAAATATTCACCAATCCTTTCTCTTCAGTACACCTTTCCTTCCACTTCCCCGGCCCAGGGCACTACCTGTTGGCCTCTGTCCCTCCGAGTGCTTCTTTTCTATATGCTTTGTATGTTCTTTTGTCTGCACAAAGCCATTCAGTATAAGGGTCCTCTAGGTCCTCTCGGTCCTCTCCTGTTTTCATAACATACCTTTTCCTTTCCCAGATAAACTTCTCTTTGTTCTTGGCTTTAATTACCACCCGTGCATTTTGGACTCACATATTTGTATGTGACAGTCCAGCCAAAACCTTTCCTTTGAGCTTAAATAAGCATTGAATCAATCTTTCTCCTCCCTCCCTCCCTCCCTTCCTTCCTTCCTTTCTTTTTTAACCTTAGAGACAAGGTCTTGCTCTGTTGCCTCGGCTGGAGTGTAGTGGCACAATTGTAGCTCATTGCAACTTCAAACACTAGTGCTCAGGCGATCCTCCTACCTCAGCCTCCTGAGTAGCTGGGACTACAGGTGTGTGACACCACACCTGGTTAACTTATTTTTATTTTTTTTTAGAGGCAGGGTCTTGCTATGTGGCCCAGGCTGATCTCCAACTCAAGTGATCTCCTCACCTGGGCCTCCCAAAGTGCTCGGATTACAGGTGTGAGCCACCACACCTGGTGAAAATTGCTTTCTGATCATTCCCTACAAATGCCCCAAATGCCACATGTTCCAAATAAAACTTCTAATATTCCCTCTATGCGTGTTCTGTTCCAGGTTCTCTACCTCAGGAAACACCACTTTAATTCAACCTGTTACACGAGTCAGGGACCTAGAACTTAATTTCGACATCTCCCACTCCTCCAACCCCCATGCCTTTGATCACCAGGGCTAAAGATTTTACTTAATTTCCCTTTTAAATCATCCTCTTCTTCAGTGCCACCACCCTTAATTTAGCATCATATCCCCACCTAGAATGCTTCAATAGCCATCCAACTGCTTTATCTATATCCACTCTGGTTCTAGTTCAATACTTTCTCCACACTACAACATACATCTACTTTAAACCTGCAGGGACTTCCCACTGCTCCCAGAACAAAGACAAACTGCCCACTTAGGTCCATGAAAGCTTTAAGTTGCTCTGAGAATAAAGACAAAGCCACTTAACAAGCAAGCTCAGCCTGTTTGATCCCCTACCTACATTTCAGCCCCAACTACCATGCAGTTACCAGTCCCTCTCCCAGCTCCAAGCACCCTGTCCCTCTTTCAGGCCTTTGTTTTCAGCAACAGCCCTCCCCGCCCCTTCTGTATGTTATTCTATCTGCCTGGGAGGCTTCCCCACCCTCTTCATATCTTAAATAGATAATTCCTGCCCATTCTTTAGAAGGCATATCAAATGTCACTTGTTGAGAGAAACCCACCACAGCTGGATCAAAGTTCACTATTAGTTTTCATATCACCAAGTACATTTTTCCTTGTAGCTACCCCATTCCTAATTTTCTGTTTAATTCATAGATACCCCCACTTCAAGTCCTTGACTTGCCTCTTTTCACTCACAGTTACAGCTCTTCCACCACAGTACCTAGAATATAGGTACTCAATAAATGTTAAACAAAATAATACATACCTGAATGGATAAATCCATTGTAGGGCCCTATAATATTTGGGCAATAACTAAAATTTAATGATCACTTTCTATGTGTTAGACACAGTGTCCAGAGCTTTAAGTAACCAGGCATCTTTTGTGCTACTGTCACAAAAAGGTTGTGAGATAGGTACCAGTATTAGCTTTAATTCACAGATAAAGAAACTAGGGCTCAAAGAAGTTCCATGATTTGCTCAAGGCCACTTAAACAGTAAGTGAAAATAAGTATAACATCAAAGTCAGTCAAACTCCAGAGTCTGACTGAGTTCCTTGAGTCAGCCATGATACTGATACATTTCAAACCTAACACAAATGATATTGATACATTCAAACCTTAACTCAAATGCCCTGTCAATTTCATGAGCCTACCATAGTCCTAAAGTTGCCTAAAAGAATGTTAGGCACATCATTTTGGCAACACTAACTCAGAGCCTCATTTGCTTTAGACTCACAAATTTACTAAATATGATAAAATGTCACTACATACTTAAAATCTATAAATATAATACACTTCAACTGTTACAACAATATAACCATTCCATTAGTAAACATGATACCCTTTAAGCTTGATCAATTGTACAATGAACACAGCTCTGCAATTCCATAAAACATGGTTCTTTTTCCAAATGCAATTAACTAATTGCAGTAATTAACACAAACGTTGCAGGACACCACACATTTTCCAACAGGCCATAGGCACCAGGTGCTATATCAGATGACAGCAGGCTGTTGGCACCAAGTATTTCCAACAATGTTGGGGACATAGCGAGTCCTATTTAACCTCATACAGATTGTTGATTAAGTACACCACAGAGGTATATGTTCTATCATTCCATAATTGCTGAAGATCCACTGACCAATGTTCTGGTATCTTTAGAGGGCAATAATGTGAATTAAAACAGTAAAGAGGCTCATGCCTGTAATCCCAGCACTTTGGTGGGTCAAAGTGGGAAGATCACTTGAGGCAGGTGTTTGAGATTGAGCTATGATCATGCCACTTCACCCCAGCCTGATTGACTGAAGACCCTGTCTAAAGGAAAAAAAAACAGTAAAGAGTTCACTTTTTCCACCCCAAGAATTAGCAAAAATAAAAAAAATTAAATATAGAAATTACTGTTGATGAGGATACAGTAATACAGAAATTCTCATACACTCCTCTGGGGAGTATAAATTGATACATCCTTTCAGGAAAGCAATGCTTATTATGTACCAAGAACTTAAAAATGTCCATACAATTTGATTTAGTATTTCCATTTTCTAGGATTTTAGCTCAAGGAAATAATTAGAAATGTGGATGAAGACACATTTACTCATTCAATATTCTCTAATTCATTTATCACACTCATTTTATCTCTTCATTCAACAAATAGTTATTGGACATTTTCTGGGGGGGGAGAAAAAGGAGCAAGACAAATTCTGCCCTTGCAGGGAGACACACAATAAACCAGTCAATTTCAATTTGTACGTACAGAAGAGGCAGGGCCCTTCTTGCAGAGGGGATCACAGAGTCACAAGCTGATACCTGACCCCAAGTAGGTGTTAGTTAGATAATGGTGAGACAAGCATGGGGAGAACCTTCCAATCAGATGGCATATAGTTCAGAGAGAGCAACACAGCAGCACACTGGAGGGGTGAATCAGAGCAGCAAAGGATTGCAGAGAAAAAAGACTAAAAGGAAAATACCATAGGTTACAGGAATATGGGTCATTTTTGTTATCATCTTTCTATGTTTCTACATTGCCAAAATTTTCTACACTGTTCATCGGGAGAAAAAATACATTTTAAAAGCCATTTATATCTACCAAAATAGAAAATAGTCATAACAGCACACGCAGATGACCCATAAAGAACGTCACCAAACAATTCTCACATCAAAGGACTGTTGTCAGGAAGGAAAAAGCAATAGATATCAAAAGCTTTAACAAGTAAAATATACGTACATACACACACACACACACACACACACACACACACAAAGTATTTCTGCAATAGTGCTAGTCATTTCATATAAACATTTTCTTTAGATCTTACTTAAAAATACAGTCATTTCTCATTATTTGTGACAGTTATATTCTACACAGTCATCGAAGACACTGAATTAGTGAACACTGCTCCTAGAGGAAACACACACACACACACACACACAAACACACACACACACACACCCCAACATATCTCACATCGACTATAATCTTAACTCCTAAAAAAAACAGATAGGTACATTACATTTTCATTTTTATTGCCAAAACAGTAAATGAGATTCAGAAGTGATAAGTAACCTACTTGAGAACCACCCCACAAATAAATGCGAGAAGCTGGGATTGAAACTTCCTCCAAGTGGCTAGAGGGCTCCTTCTAGACTGCACTGCTCTGCCCTGCTCCCTACCTCCTCCATCCTCTGGTCCTCTAGGGATGAAAGGTGACACAAGACAAAACGTCTCACTTTGTCCGGCCTTAACTGGGAATGTGTCTACTGAGTGACACAATTTTTTTGCCTCTCTGTGCACACCCATCAATGACCAGGAAAATGCCACAGGTATTGATTTCAAGAATAATAAATAAATTGTAGCAAGTAGGCAAATTCACAAATATGGAATCCACAGAATATGAGGATTGAGTGTATACAGAAACGTTCATTTTATGGATCAGTTCACGTCATCCTATGATATATACACAGAGAGGAAAGTTGCTGTTGGCCTGCGTTATGTGTGGTACAGCAGAAGGAGCTGTCAACTTGGGGACTTTCATTTTAGCAGACATGTTACTCTGAGAAAATCTAGAACATTTTTTAACCCAAATTTCCTCCTCAGTACAATTAAAAAAGCAGATTACATAATCTCCAAATTTTCTCTGACCTCAAGTCCATGGATTGCTAAGGTTTTTCCAGGACTAACATTTTCTACTTCAGGAATTTTATGAGCTTATATACACATGATAAATTAATTATATACACATAATAAATTCAGTTATCCAACAGTAATTCAGTATCTCACCTGCGAGGGCCAATTTTCTCACAGGCATTAGAATCCATGGAACTCTTAGGTAGAAAGCAAGGAGTGAAAAATGAGAATTTCTGACTCATTTTACCAATCCCAAATCGATAAAGAAAGCAAAAATGGTGTTCACCAATTCATGACACCTTACTAGATTTGCAACCTTTTGGAAGATGAAAGCAAACACAGAGGTAAGCATAATCTAAACTGGACATATATTTTTACTCACGTTTTAGTTGCATAAGCCTCATAGGGAAAATTTCCCTAAATATTCTAGAACTGAAGAGATTATCCCATTTTAATGAGTAAAACCTTGCTTAATTCTACATTTGAAGTCAGTTAAAAAATAAGGTCAATTTTCTCTGAAAGTAAAAAAGTAAAAAATAAATATATAAAAAATAAGATCAATTTTAAGGGAAATAAAGATTTTAAGAATATGTTCTATGGATGTGGCTAAAATTTTTTAAAGCCCTAATGAACCTAGAATTACCATTTTGTGCCCAAACCAGTGGCTACTACCAGAAGCTAAAAGAATCTATAATGAGAGAAGTAAACTAGAAAGGTCCTTCCCATGCCTTGGATGGGCATTTCAGAACTTCAAGTCTTTGTTCACTGCCTGCTTTCACTAGAAGTTAAAAAGTAAACTCAGTGTCTTAGAGTGAAGAAAGAAAGCACACACTTTTTTAGAGGCAAATTGAGGCTCTGTCTTCTTAAATGAATAGAAAAATATACTTGAGGTGAACAAATTAACAAAAACTGAAAGGTAAAATTAAAAGGCCATGGGAAGACAAAACCTGGACTATTGTAGAATGACCACTGGTAATATTTTTTTATTAAAAATTAATATTTAGGATAAATTGCTTAAAAATACAATTATGAATGAAAATTAAAACATCAAATTATATTTTCAATAGATAATTTATTTTAAATTTGAATAACAGTTACCCCTTTTTTTTGGTGGTAACTGATATTTGGAGGACCCTGATATACAAACATGCCAAATACCTTCCCTAAGGTTACACACAACTAGTATTTCAAGAAGATATTATTTTATCTCAGATCTGCTTGTATACAAAGTCCTTTTCATTCCATTGTACAATGGCTACTGCCTCCTGAAAACAATACCTTGAAAGCCAAAATCAATAGTTATTAAGTAAGAACTATTCTAAAAGAATTATCTGCTTTGCTGAAGGGATCAACATTTAATACAAAATTATATTTGTATATTAGAAGTTAGCAAAATCCTCTGAATCTCTTTTAGTTAATTTTTATTCTTTTTAAAATATTAGTTCATAGTATAGTTATAACACTTAATTGATGGGAGGATTATGGACTTCCTTGAGAATCTGAAGAAAGGATCCAGAGAAAATATGCATATACAAAAACTGCATTCCACTTTAGAGAGTTCATTGTACCTTGTGGTCCATATACTTAATCCTCAAAAGTTCTATGAACATAGGGTAAGAAACCCTTGGTACTAGATGCAATTACTATCCTAGTTAGATCAAACAGCCTTGAAATAATGCTAGTTGTTATGTACCTAACTTGAAACATGGGGAAAAGGTTTAAAAAAATCAATAAATATTTGAAAGGTAAATACATAACAAAAACCATATGATTGGAGAAAGAAAATCTGTAAGAGATAAAAGATGCCTTCTGGAATGCTAATGTAATCTGTTGTATAGCATCTGGATAACTAAACAATTTTTTATCCATAAAAGCCTAAATACGGAAATCCATAAACAATATTTAATCCAGGCACATCCATGCATATTTTAATCCATGCATATTTTATGCAAATATGCATAAAAAACACTTTGCTGAAAATATTAACATTTAATAAGAAATTATGTTTATAAGTTAAAAATTAACAAAAACTTATAAATTTCTTTTAGTTTAAGGATTACTCTATTTTTTATATTAACATACAGTGATAGTAGCTTTAACTCCTAGCTGATGGTAGGTTTTTGAACCCCTTTGAGAATCTGAAAAAAGAACCTCTGAAAAATACATGTATAAAAGTGCTATACATTGACCTCAGAGAGTGAGGTCACACCGTGCTTTGATGTCTACCTACTTAACTCTTGAGAGTTCCTTTAAAACCAGGTTATAAACACAGTTGTGAAAACTGCAAATGATTTTATAAGTAAATGCCATGGTGAATTATAATTTTGGTTATATCATTATCAATACTGAGTCCATCATAGATGATTCTATTAAAAAGTAGATAAAAGAGAATTATTTGATATACCTAACACTAAACATAGTTTTGTAAGTTCCAGAAACTAGTTTTTCTGTCTTACAACAATACCTTCCCTCTTTCTACTGTTTCCCCTCACTGCTTATTTAGCTGACAGTGATCTAATTTATGCCTCCTCCCTAAACTGTCTATTTTTTTCTTCAGAGACAACTCTAAAAGTTGATGATTGATAGATAGAAAATAGTTTAGAACTGCCAAGTGGGCTTCTTATCTAACTGAATTCATTATCAATTCCAAATATCTGTTACAGTAACAAGATCCAATTTAGTTAGCTACTGTTTTTTTTTTCAAATAAAGTTATAATCTAAATGACAATGAGAATAAGCAGATTCTAAAACTTTTAATCCATTGATTTTAAAAGGGAGCATCACCCATTTCTTTGAACTTGAACAAATAATGAAGGTATATCGGAATATTTTTTAAGCATATACTACATATTTTTAAAATATCATTTAAAATTCACAACTTTATGATATACAATTATTAACATGTATATATATATGTGTGTATATATATATATATATAATCAGTGACTTTTTTAGGGGGAAACTAAAATAAGCTTCAGACTGTTTAAGCAATTTCTCAAAATTACACAGTATATGTGAACTTAAAATTTAAATCCAGGATGGTAAATGTCACCTCTCCATCTCTCTTCTTTATATAAAATATTCCTAGTTATTACAAATCCTGTAAACCAATGTTTGGTGAGCAACCACTATGTGTCCAACACTTTCCTGGGTACTCTCTAATTTGGTAAGAATGAAAGGAAAGAATAATAAGTAAAAGTCGGAAGACCATGCTAAGATACTTCAAAACTAGACCAATCATCAGTCCAATTGCTATTTACAATTACTCAACCAGTATAAATACAAAGTTACTGAAACTTGATATATGGAGATATTTGCATTCCTAATAGGCTTTTGATAAAGAGGTTTTATAAATTCCAATATTTAATTAACTAAGAAAACCTTATAATCTTACCTATATGTGCACACAGGCATGCGTACACAATTAAGCGCTTTTTTTTTTTTTTTTTTTTTAGGTAATCATTGATTCCTTTGGTAAGACAGTAAATTTAATATCCCTAAACAATTAAGCTTTTTTGACAATACATCTGGGCTTGGGTTATAGTTCCTAAATCAGTATCTGGGATTGAAATCCATATAGACCATGAGGCCATAGGAACTGATAACTAAGCTCTGTGTGTGTGCACACATGTAACACGTGTATGTGTTTTGGTCTGTGTTTCCATTGGGCCTAACATTTCACTATTAACAATGAAATACAGGAGGGAAACATCCACTTGAGGTTCAATTTCTATTTCCAAGCCATTTTGTCTTGCAAGTATCCCCTTCATCTTACAAAATATTGTGCACAATTTGGGATACAGCATAAAGGAAATAGGAATCAAACCTCATATTAACTCACAGACATTACTAGTAATTAATAAAGACATACATTGCTTCCATGGTTTCTCCTGTATTTCAAATTATTCTCCTTTTCTTTAGAAGGTATGCTTCACGCCAAGCTCTGATATTCCATCAATAACAAATACTTGATTGTTTATTCCTAAAATCCAGGATTTAGGTTCCCTTAAAGACTCAAGAAGGAAAACAACAGTTGAACAAAACTCAACAGTTTCAAGTAGAAAACTGCTATTGGTAGCAGCAATTTATAGTTTAAAAAGTTGAATAAGATAAAATAGAAAGAAAGAGAAAGGTGATCTATACCTATAGGTTGGATAGAGCCCAATAAACTTTGTATTCATAGACTCTCAGACAAAACATTATACTACAGAGAATATATCTTATACCTTAAAAGAGCAATTTCAATTAAGTATTTTTTGAGCAATGATCTCAATTTTTCAAAGGGGTTTTCATCTATCAAAGAACTATATTTTCAAATGTCTTTTTTTTTAAATTGCTGCTCAAATCTAATAAACATAGTGGTTTCTGGAAAGAATTCAGAAATGTTCTCCAACTCTTAATCTGTTTTCATAAAACACATGTTGGTTAAAGAAGTAAGGTAATTCTGGAAATTGTGTAGTAATTTCTTTGAAGATTATAAGTGAAGCGCAGATGGTAATACATTGCTTTTACAGGATATATTTTTATATGCAGAAAGATATTATCATGAACCCTGTACTGTATCATTTTTCTCTAACAATACATGAAACAGTGCCATAATAGGGGCATGAGGAAAAAAAAAAAACAGAAAAAAATCAAATAAACTTTAGATATATTATGTTGGAATACATTAACAAAAATCTCATAATGGTAATTTTTATTAATTGCATATTAATCCTAATTACCAATTGAGACAAGTCTAGATAAAATACCTGAGAATGTGCTTATAATCCAATATTCTTTGCCACCTCAAAGTTCCAGTCTCCATCATTCATTCATTCACTCAACTATCATATACTCAGCTTCTACTAATTGCCAGACACTATGCTGGGATATAATGATGAATAAGAATATGATTCTAGCTTCAAGAATTCTAAATAATATCTGTAATAAAGTGAATAATGATTTAAAAGAGTAGCTTCCTTTTTGTTAATTTATTTTCAATTGACAAATAATAATTGTGTATATTTATGGAGTACAATGTGATGTTTCAAGCTATTTTTCAATCTACATTGTAGGAAGTGTCAATCAAGCTAATTAATATCTCTATCACCTCACCAACTTATTATTTTTTGTGGTGAGGATATTAAAATCTATTTTAGCAATTTTGAAATATATAATACATTATTGTTAACTGTAGTCATCACCATTTACTCCTAACAATATACCTGGTATAATTTTTCCTTAAAAATAGAGCAAAGTTAAAATAGCTTAATATCTGTGATTAAGGACAGTAAAGTTATGATTTTATATCAAAAATAAATTTCCAGTACATTTATTTTAAGAAAACATTATATTAAGTTCTTTAAACTCAGAATTTCAATATTTTATTATTTCATAATTACATTTTTTGGGCACTGATTATTTTATTTATTTATTAATTTTTATTTCGGCATATTATGGGGGTACAGATTTTAAGCTTTCAATAAATGCCCATTCCACCGATTACATTTTAATCTATTGGCTAAGGTGTGACTTTGTCCAAAGGATTAGCTCCCACAAAGCTAAACACATGTGCCTGATATCCTACATGAATACTCAGGTCTGAAAAAGTGACCCCTAAGAATAGTCAGACAAGAAGTTTGTTAAAGGCAATATAGTGGGCATGGGGTCTCCCTCCACCAATGGCTGCTATTAGTGGAAGAAACAACAGAGTGCTCTAAAGGAAGATGTACCAATGTCTAAAAGAGAAGCCCTGAAGAAACATTTCTCCCTAACTCGGACAGCTTCTGTGTAATAAGCAAGGAGATTTCTGAGACCTAACAACAGTCGCTTGTGGGTACTGAAGAGAAGAAACCTGTATAAGTCATTATGATTAGAGGTGATCTCCGTGCAAATGGTCTTCCCCAAAGTGCAGGATGAGTCACCAGAGGTTTAAGGACTTGCCTGATAGGGAAAAAATGGCAGCACTTCCTCCCTAAGGACTCAGTGTGCTCTGCCAGGTATGGCCTTGATACAGTCAGGATAGAGGCTGCCTCTCAGCTAGACTCTACCCCAGCTTATACACTGTGAGTATTGTGTAGTGTTTGCAAAAGTGTGCTCTAGAGTTAGACTGTCTGGAATCAGGTCCCAGCTTTCATTACTTGCAAGACTTTAGTTGGCCAACTTTCTGAATTTCTCTGTGACCTCAGTTTCCTCATCTGTAAAATAGGTATGATAATAATAGTGTATACACCTCAGAGAGTTAAAAGTGGAATAAGATAATATATATAACATTTAGCACAGTGTCTGGCACATTTGCAAAGTCCTCAATAAATGGCCATTTTTCAAGGCAAAGGAGCCAAGTCTGTGAAGATGACAGTGAGAGACAGGAAATTCAATACAACATTCCAATTCTACCACATACAAATGGATTCAGTAACCTCAGTCGTAAACAAAGCAAAAATCAAGGCCTGTCTAAAAGGGTAGGAAAAAAAAATAAAATGATGGGTAAGTAATATAAAAAGGTAGCTAAAATTACACCTGTGCCTATTTGAAGTGATTAGAAGGTAAAGAGAGAAGCTGAAAAAGCCAATAAAGGATCACCATTAGGAAAACAGAAGAAAAAATGTTGCAAGAACATTCTGAGTACATTCAGTTAAACATCATAATGGCCATAAAACAATTTCCCCCCTCTTCCCCAAACACCCCATGTTAGGAAGAGTATAAGTAGGCACATCCATCTCAGCATCAAAGTGCAGACTGGGAGGTAGAAAATATACTGCTTGTAATTGCCAAATTTACGTGTGGAACAAGAGATGAACCAGAGAATTACAGGCCAATAAACCTGAATTCAATTTAGAGCAAGAAATGGAAAACACGTGGAATTGCTCAGATAACAATCCTTGAGGAAATTCTATAACTGTGCTTCCCAAAGCAAGATCAATGGTTCGGCAGCATAAATCGCATTGGGGGAGGGGAGACATTTTTAAAAATGTAGATTCTACAGTTCTACTCTGATCTCCTGAAATAGATCTTCTGGAGAAGGAGCCACAGAATCATTATTTTAGACAACTTCTTTCAGGTAACTCATCTGCACATTTAAGTTTGATACCCACAGCTCCATGGCATAGAAAAAAAGTGATAGCAGGAGATGATGAACAAAAAACCTCAATACTAATAAATCTTTTTAATTTAGGGCTACTTATTCTGTGATTAGCTATATAATGCATATTATGTATACTGCTTAAGTGAAATCTTACTTCAAATACATGTTATATGGTAAGAGAGCACACAGTTTGAGGAACCAAGTTAAATTTCAACACATGATTTTAAATTGAGCTGAGTTTTTTTTAAATCATAGGAAAACTATAAATAAAATTGTCTTAGTTCATTTCTAACATTATACTTATAGTTTTTAACTTTTGTAGCACATATCCAAAATTTTTCTTTTTGATCACACAGTAGAGAGAAAATAGGGCAGAGATAACCTTTCATGGGAGAAAAATTACAATGGACAGAGGAATAAAGTTGAGGCTATTCAGTGAAAAACTGTCCTGTTTATCTATAGTTAGCAACTATACATGCATCTGTTCCCAATCTGAAGAAAATCTATCGCAAACATATAAGTTCATTTTATCATATTTGACCTCTTCTGTTCTGAAAGTGAATACATAAACCCTTGCATCATGCTTTTGTTTAGCCATTGCTATCAATATGATCTTTAAATAAAAGGCAAAAAAATGACAGTACTCAAACTTCAAATTCTTTAATTAATGATCACACAATGTCACTTGATCTTCAATCTCTATTCCATTTGGATGCAGAAAGCCAAAGAGGAAAGAGCCATAGGAGTTGAAACCCCATTTCCCTTCACCCATTTCTTCCTCACCCTCAAAGAATACTTCCGATGAAAGCACCACTGCAGACATTTCTATAATATAAAACATAAAAGTGGATAATTTCACTTGCCGATTTTGAAGCTATCCAGATGTTTACCGAAGCCTATTGCCACCAAAGAACCTTGAATTGTCATTACTTCACCAAATGAGTCTCTTTAAGGTGATTTATCATGACATTATTAGACTGCAAGGTATTTTGCAATGATAAGACTTGGAAAAAAATACTTAGTCAACTGCATCTCAGACAATAGATAAGAACTTTTCTTATCTACAAAGTCATTCTTCTCTAACCTCCTATAAAAGAGTCTATAAAAGAGCCTATAAATACTAGCTTGTATTATAAACGTCAGAATTTGAATGCATGTTGCCTTATTTTCTATACTAATTTCATGCCTACATCCCTTGTCTTTCCAGACTATATACACAGAAAAGGCCTTAATATCTAATCATCTAATTTTTGTGTACCCTAGATACTAGATACAAACTAGAATGCATACATATATATATATATTACTTATGTTTATATTTCTCTCCCATAAAAGTAAATATAAATATCTTCCATGTGGATGAAATGCCAAGAAACATTCACAATAAAACAGTGAAATAAATGTAGACTGCATGGAAGAAGTATCTCTGGAAAAGATGGCCAATATCTTTACATTATCAATTACTATACTTGCATACAAAAAATTAAAAATGCATTCTATCAGGGGAAACTGTGGTGGGAATACTATTGTACTCGACTCTTCTGTCTCCTAAATTGTAAAATTCAATATTTCTATGTTAAAACATTAGCCAATACTTATTAGACCTAAATAGTGTCCAGTAATTCCCCCTTACCCATAGGAAGGATGTACAGGAAAAAACATAGCGTATATAGGGTTTGGTACCATGGCCAGTTTCAAGCATCCACTAGGGGTCTTGGAATGTACCCTCTGAGGATAAGGGGGGTGGGGGGCTACTATATTCACTCTCCCAAGCTCTGTCAAAGAGAGAGCAACAGAGAGAGAGAGACAGAGAGAGAAGGAGAGAGAAACAGACAGCAAATAGGAAGGTACATGAGCCTTAGAATCCTCTAAGATTCAACAAAGGCTGGGCATGAAGGGCTTATTTTTTTCAAAAAGCCTGAAATTGAAGTAACTCTTCCACCAGCTAATGAAATGCCATCAGTCATGAGAATAAAAATGACCTGAAAGCAACAGCAGATATAAAAAAACAAGAAGAGGAATGACAAAAGTTTAATATTTTCTATGCATGTGTTTAGAGGCAGAAAGAGACAGGAAGGTGAAAGATTAATGAGAGAGGAGGTATCACTTAAATCTTAATTTTAGTCTTAAATTAATCCATTAAAATTTAATAAGTTATTTACACAAAGTTATTTTGCACAAAAACAATACCATCCTTTATTTTAAAACTAGCTCTATGAAAGACTAGGATTATCTCTCAGGGAGCTCCAACCAATAATTTTAGAACAAAAGAAAAATGTTCTCGATGGCAATGCTAGTTCTTCTATGGATAACATGCATGGGAAAACAAAGTCCTTTCTTAGCCTTCTCATGTTCCCTCAATATCCTTCCTTCTCATCTCCTCCTTCTCTGCCTCTCACCATTTTATAACTGCAATAGTCTTGCATGCAAGACCTAAAAAGAAGAACCCCTGGAGTTTATGTGTCTGATCCTCTTCTTTGTTCTTTCTTAGAAACAGGAAAACACAAATCTCCTTTTAATAGCTCTCTGACTTATTTGGTACAAAGTTTAAAAATTCTATGAAAATTCCAAGACATACAAAAAGCTGATATATTTCCGAAAGCTTTATTTCAATATATGCATGCGTACATATGCTGTATTCTATATTTTTCCTTTATGAAAATACAGATATATGCATAGATATGACATTATGTGTATATAGTTAGAAATGTGTTTAATTGTAACATTACAGATAAATTTAAACAAAGATGCTCTTATTTAATAGTGCCTAGAACTGAGATGACTGAATCACAGCTACAACAAAAACATCTTTGCTGCCGAGGAAGAAAATAGATTTCCAATAAAGTTATTTGAGGCAAAATGAATTTTTCAAAGTCTGAACTTAGGAGACATTTGGTAATGTCCTAATATTCCCTTTCCATCCTTTTGCCCCATTCTGACTGGTCTTTAGCAAATACACTATTCAATATTCAAATGACTAAAACTTTTTATTGTTTCACAAGGTATTTTTGTTAACAGTGGGCAATAATCCAAATAATAAAGTAACATTTATCAGTCACAAGGTGCAAAGGTAATTTCTGAAATCTGAGCATTGACACAATGACATATTGTCCATTTTTTTTTTTTTACCCTAGCTCCTCCGCTAGGGTGAGAAACACTGCCAAGGACACTGGAGTCAGAAGTCCCGTTTTCTATTCTGGTTTCTGCCGTGAACGTTCTGTGCAGCCTCTAGTAAAGTCATGTCCACAATCAGGTCCCCAGATTTTTCATTTAAAAAACAACTGATCTACATTATAGTTAAAGTCCTAACTTGGAAAAATAGTCAGGAGGTCAAAAAGCTACATGCTCAGCACTTTACTGCCACATCATAAAAAATAATCAGTCAAAAATTGCTGGAGGAAAAAAAAAAGTTATTTCTCACCTCTTGAGGAAAAATGTAGAGTATTATTGCTTAATAAATCATTGCTTAAGCCAACCTTAAGCCTCTTGGCTTTTTGTTTTTCTCAGTCACACTAGCTCGGAACTCTGCTTCCTTTATTCTAATATCTGTCTTTTGTTATATAAAGTAATCTGCGCACAAAATCATGTCCCTGCTGTACTCCTTCTCCACTGACACTTCTCTCCTGCACTCATGATAACTGTCTGCAAAGAGATAACAACTCTGAAGCACAAACTACACCTTAGTCCTTATTCATCAAGAGACAGGAAGAGAAAATCACAAAGAAGAGAAAGGGTAAGAGAAAAACAGGAAAGTAATTGCACATATGTGTGTGTGGGAGGGATAGTTGGGAATGCAGACAGGGAAGGGGAAACAGATAAAAGGTAAGAGCAGAAAAGGAAAAAATAAATCATTTCACCTGTTTTAGATATCTATTGCTGAAGTCCTGTCCAACATGCCTTCTCAGTTTTCTGAGAAAACTGCTACTCCACCACACCAGCGATCTGACCAGAGTAGGACCTGCCATTTGTGGTCCCCACAAACTACCCCCAGCTATAGGAAGAGGCAAGTGATCCAAACTGAGCTAATTATAAACCTTCTTTAGCACTTTTCCTAGTAGAGCTGGAAATACGTGCATGCGGGTAGAGAGAAGTTATTTTCTCCAAATAAGACGATAAAGAAAAAAAGTCGCCAGCTGATAGGGGACCCATACCACATGGAGAAAGACAATCTGCAGCAAGAGGGAATGAAGCCAATCAACAAAGAGAAGCAGAGATGAGAGTAAAAAAAGTTCTTGATCTCCAGTTTAAGATATCTGTCACTGCCTCAGGTTTGCACAGCCCACCGTTCCCTATAATCTGTGAACTACACTAGTATTTTCAAATAAAACTCCTATATTGTATAATGTAGGGTTTTTTTTTTTTTTTTGGCTTTTCATAGGACCAAGAATCTTGAGTGAAAGTTTTGAATAAAATGCCAAATTCCATCAAAAAACTGATTAATCTATCCATTGGTTGTTTCATTCAAAAAAACCATTTTTGTCCTCCCTCCATTTGGATAATCATAAAAATACCCTGACAAGGCAGGGAACCAAAATTTTAACATTATATATATATATATATATATATATATATATATATATACACATATATATGCATATATATATATACATATATATAAAAAAACAAAAACCAAGAAAGAAATAGAGAATGTTGAATAAAAAAATAAATAATACCAAATTTCAATTCTTTTCCTATTGGTTCTGCTATGCACTCACTATCAATCTTAATTTTAAGGCAATATACAAAGATTCCAGAATTTAATGATCCTGGATAAAGTGACTAGGATTTTAATTATTTTTAAGGTTAATGATTTATAATCAAAAACAAAGGAGTCTTCATTCAAACAAATTTCAGAATCAAGACAATTATGCCTAGTAACACAATAATTATTAACACTGCTCTTGAACAACTAGACAAAGCAATTATTGGAAAGCATGAATTACAGAAAAAACATAGTGAAAGCAAGATTAAGTTATAAGTGGTATGACCATACACCAGACTACTCAACAGAACCTGCAGAAATACTATATGAAACAATATGATGATCAGGCAAGGTGCCTATTTGAAAATCAATATATAAAAGTCTACAAATAAAAGGTCCCATTCTGAACAGCAACAAAAAAGGAAGACAATAACTTCATATTTGCAGAAAGCTGCAAGACACTACTGATATGAAAGATTTAAATAAATCAGAGGACAAAACCATATTCAGAACCAGGGTAAATATGTGTGAAAATTAGTGTATAATAAACGTAGCATTTAAATCATTGAAGATGACACAGACTAAATTACTGGCCCTAATTCTTCACTTCTTTCAGCATCCACACCCTTGCCACGGTCTCATCAGAGGTGAAGTGTACATCCAAGCTCCATGACTCTGGGCCTTGCCACGTAGCCTTCCTGCTTTAGACGCATGAATATGGTCAAAAAGACTAAAAAGACTATGTGCCAATTAAGAGGCTCAGACTTAAGAGGCATTACATGTGGCTGCTTGCTCTCTAGTGCTTTTTGCCATTACGAAGGGAACATGTTTCAGTTTGCCACTGGTTCCAGAAGCATATCAAATATATGCAGGGGACCTGCCCTAGACAAGCTATGTAAAGCAGAAGTGCCTGGGACCACCCAAGGATCAATGAGATCAACTGACGCCTGTCTTAAACCACTGTGTTTTATAGTAGTTGGTTCTCAACAATTCATAATTGCAAAGATGTGGTATCAAGCTAAGTGCCCATCAATTCATGAGTGGATAAAGAAAATATGATATATAGATAGATATAGATATGTAGATATACATACCATGGAGTTCTAATCAACTATTTAAAAAATGAAATAATGTCCTTTGCAGCAACGTGGATGGAACTGGATACCATTACCCTAAGTTAAGTATCTTGGGACTAGGAAACCAAACACCACATATACTCTCTAATAATTGGGAGCGGGCCAGATGCAGTGGCTCACGCCTGTAATCCTAGCACTCTGGGAGGCCAAAGCGGGTGGATTGCTCAAGGTCAGGAGTTTGAGACCAACCTGAGCAAGAGCAAGACCCCATCTCTACTAAAAACAGAAAGAAATTAATTGGCCAACTAAAAATATATAGAAAAAATTAGCCGGGCATGGTGGTGCATGCCTGTAGTCCCAGCTACTTGGGAGGCTGAGGCAGGAGAATTGCTTGAGCCCAGGAGTTTGAGGTTGCTGTGAGCTAGGCTGACGCCACGGCACTCTAACCCAAGCAATAGAGTGAGACTCTGCCTCAAAAAAAAAAAAAAAAAAAAAAAAATTGGGAGCTAAATGATGGGCACACACAAACACAAAGAGATGTAAAGGACATTGGAAACCAAGGAGAGGGGAGGGTGAGAAAAGGTGAAGGGTAAAAATTTACTTATCAGGTACAACGAACACTGAACTGGTAATGAGTACACTAAAAGCCACAACGTAGCCTTATACAAGGTATCCATGTAACAAAAACATTTGTATCCCCTTATTACTTTGAAATTTAAAAACAATAATAATAATAAAACAAAAACAGTTTGATTTTTTAAAAAAATGACTGGAACCTGCAACCCTTGGGCAGATGGCTGTCCTCAACAACTAATCTTGGTATGTTTTCTCACTCATAATATGACACTAAAAATAGAAGCCACATTTTCCTGTTAAATGCAAAAGTGATTAATGGTCATTTATTGTGCAAAGACTACATTTCCTCTCCTTTTCCTAACTCAGATGTAATCCAGATAGATAGTTCATGTATCAATAAAAGGTTGAAGAAAGTCTTGTGTTTTCTCTATTTTTATCCCAACTATTGCCAATATGGAGGTGTTCAGCAAAAGAAAATCCATCAAATTTTTAACTTTCTTGAGTAAATTCATCATGGATCTTGAATATTATGCTTGTTAGAACACTAAACATGATCTAATTTTAATGTGAATTATTTCAAATAAGTACAAATTATGTTATTATTCAGTCTTCAGCTTTTACATGCTAATGGATGCAGCAGTTGACAGCATATCAACTTTTTTTCTTATCCATGTAGCTGAAAGACAGATTGAAATGAATTAAGCCTTCCAGTGAAATACAAGTAAATTTCTGTTTGCTCTTTTCTAAAAACTGTCTTGGGGAAGGTACTGTTCAATAACAGTAATAACTACAACTGAAGTCAATGAACTGTTAATAGAACAAAGTTATTTTCCTTTGATATTTTCCCTTGGTGTTCCGATACGTACCTCTGAAAAAACTGACCAATTTTACAATATTTTTGATATAAATGTTATTGGTGAATGAAGATAGAAAATGCTATTTGTGCCAGAAACACTGAAGTAACATGATGGAGACGACTACAGAAAAACCCAAAAGTCCAAGTTGCTCACTACTTGACCATTAGAGACTAAGATAAATATGGCCTTTGATTATTTGAAGTTTAAATATTTTTAATAAAGTAACTGGAGTAAATGTAAAGTAAAAGCACCATCTTGTCAATCAGTGTGGGCTAAATGAGTTAAGGGAAAAGACAACTATTGAAATAGATCATAAAACATCAATTTCACTAGAAACTAAAAACCCACAAAAAGGGATGATGCAATCCACTCATACCTTCAGGGTGTATGTACTGAGCTCTCCACCTTTTGCATAGCAGTGTCCAGTTCATAGAATATGGTGAAGACCAAAACAGATACATTCTGGCTCAACATAAAGTTATAATCTACTGTGAGAGACAGATAGAATCTATCACACAAATATCTTCTACAACAGATTATTTTCACAGGCATTTAATTTACTGCAATATACCAAATTTAACCATAAGCTCCAGGCAGGAAGAAAGAAAAATTATTTATTTCAGCCCCCTTAAATTTCTCCATTAGCAAATATGAATTTGGCCTACATATTTCCAGAGAGAGGAAGACCAAAACTAAAGGCTGAAAGAAATGAAAGACATTGAAACTTGACTTCTTAGTGTCCATGGGCTGTCTTGGCAATTAAAAAGCCATTGAATACATTTTCGATGGTAATTTTAAAAGTATCTTACATACAGATGTCAGTATTTAACTTGGAAGTAAGATAAAATACTCTGTGATTATAATTACAAAAGATACTTTAAAGAGTAAGTAAGAAGGTTATTGTAAATGTATAATGGGGACAATACCTGGTGAAGGTTAAGATGGAGATTTAAAGAAGGCCTGATAATGTTTATGCTGAATACTATAAAATATATAGATGGGTGGGGAAGAAATGAAGGAATTAAGTATTTTGATAAGGACTCTAAGGTGGAAGGATGATGGTATATCCAAGAGTAAAAAAGAAAACAGTGTAGCTACTAGAACAAAGATTCTCGAAGTTTGGTCCAGGAACGTCTGAATGTCCTAAAACTCTTTCAGGAGTTAAATCTATCTTAATAAGATGTTATCTGCCTTTTCACTTTCATTCACTTACGATTGACAGTGGAGGCTACATGATTTGTAACTTCAAGTGTGAACAACCAAGCAGATGCAAGAATCCAGCTATCTTTTGTTAAGGCAGATATTGATATTAAAAGGCATTTGGGAAAATGTAAGGCAATGCCACTTTTCTTGCTATTATATTGTTGTGTAAAATTTATTTTTCACAAAAATGTTATTTATCATAACATCATTTTACATTAATTTTTAAATAAATATTTTAAAATTTTCTCAGATTTATCTAATATAAATATAGGTAGATACAAACCAAATCATAGAAGCTTTGGGGGGTTTTCACTTATTTTTAGGAGTGTACAGGGGTACTTAGTGTGAGCCCTACTGTGCTGGATCCTGAAAAGCAGGAGATGAGCTCTGAGGCATGAGGCTGGAAACAGGGCTGCATCTGATAAGGAGAGGCCATGCAGGCCATGGGGGGATACAGTATGCCGAGACCAGTTACACCAGAAGCATGGAATATGGCTTGTCCTAACACAGACAGGAGAAATGAAAATATGTTACAGGAAATGAGGCAACTTATTAGAAGCAGTGAGTGAGGGGCAGGGAGCTGGGGGGCTGGCACCCACTCTGGGCATGAACACCCACGTGGTAGGTGATACCAGCACAGTGATGGGCAGCACTGTCTGAGGGAAAGGGCAGATCAGAACGTTTGTCACTGTGCACAGCAAGTTGGACTTGTCTGTGAGGACAGGTGGACAGATGAGAATACTGGCTAGAGCTGAAAAGCGGGATGCAAACTGGACATTAAAACTGGCAGTTGCCTTTGTCTAGGTATTTTAAGCCATAGGCACCCACTGCCCAAAGAAAGATTACAGAGTCATACATGGCCCAAAGTCAAAGCCAAATCCTGATTAACCCAATATTTTATAGTTAGGCATTTTACTTCTACAGAACAGTGCTATAAAGAAGATTGCAACCTATTCTTTCCATCTCGATTTAGGCTACCGCATATGTATAATTATCAGCGGTTATCGTTATTAGGTTGGTGACCACGTACTAAGAACTGGATTACATATTCAATATGCTATTTTTAACATCTATATTGAGGTGTAACTGCTATACGACAAGCAGCACATATTTAAAATGTACAATGCGGTAAGTTTTGACATACACATGAAACCATCACCACAATCAGGGAAATTAACACATCCATCATCATCAAAAGTCTTCTCTGGCCTCTTTGTAATTATTCCTTCCCTGCCCTCCCACTCTCCTCTCCTAGTCCACAGGCAATCACTGATCTACTTTCTGCTGCTATGGAATAGTGTCCATTTTCTACAATTTTATGTAAATGGAATCACAACAGCATATGCTCTTTTTGTCTGGCTTTGTTCATCAGCATAATTATTTTGGGGCTCAGTTATGTTTTACCATGTATCGATAGTTCACTCTTTTTCATTACTAAGTAGTATTCCATCGTATGGAAATGTCGGAGTTTGTTATCTGTGCACACGCTGATGTTGATGGACATTTGGGCTGTCTCCAGTTTTTGGATAGCCTTTAACATTTCATGCAGTGCTGGTGTACTAGTTAGAAATCTTTCAGCTTTTTTTATGTGTCTGAAAAATTGTTTATTTTGCCTTCATATTTGAAAGACATTTTCATTGAGTATAGAATTCTAAGTCAAGAGCGTTTTTTTTTTTCTTTCCACATTTTAAGATGTTTCTCTAATATCTGTTTGTTTTATATCTGACAAGAAATATGTCATCCTTTCTTTGTTCCTCTACATGTAAGGTGTCTGTTGTTTTCTGCCTGCTTTTAAGATTTTTCTCTTTACCACTCATTGGAGCAATTTGATTATGGTGTGCCTTCATCTACTTTTCTTCATGTTTTTGTGTATGGGATTCATCAAGCTTCTTGGTTCTGTAACTTTACATATTTTCCATCAAATTAGGAAAAGCATTGGTCTATCTCTTCCTCCCTTAAGAGACTCAAATTGCATGTACATTAGGCCACTTGCAGTTGTCCCATATCTCACTGATATTCCACTCATTTTTATTTTATTTTATTTTTTATTTTTATTTTTTTTTATTTCAGAGTATTACAGGAGTATAAATGCTTTGGTTACATAAATTGACTTTGCATTTTTTTGTCTGCTCATTTTTTCATTTTCCTTTCTATGTTTCACTGTGTATTGCTCCTATTGCTGTGACCTAAACTTTAATATTTTTTTCTTCAGTAATGTCTAATCTGTTAATTTCAAGTTTTTCATCCCACATATTGTAGTTTTGATCTCTATAAGTTCAATCTGAATCTTTTTAAAATATCCTCCAAGTGTCAACTTTTGGACATAAACAATACCATTATAATAACTGCTTTAATGTTCTTCTCTGCTAATTCTAACATCTGTATTATTTTTGAATCAAGTTAAATATATTGAATTTTCTCCTCATTATGGGTAGTGTTTTTCTGCTTCTTTATATTCTTGGTAATTTCTTATTGGATGCTAGACATTATGAATTTTACCTTGTGTTATTTTTGTATTCCAGTAAAAACTACTAAGCTTTGTTGTGGAAAACAGTTAAGTCATTTAGAAGCAGTTTGATCCTTTCAGGGCTTCCTGTTAAGATATGTTAATCAGAACCAGAGCAGTGTTTAGTCCAGAGCTAATTATTTGCCACAACCGAGGCAATGTACTTCTGAGTTCTCTATTCAGTGCCCTGTGAAGTATAAGGTTTTAGGGAGGCGGCACTAGCACCAGCCCCTCATGAACACCGGGTATAATTCCATGTGATCCTTTTGGTTGATTCTTTCCCTGGCTCCCAGTAGTTACTTTCCAGGGTGACACAGATCAGCTCTCAACTGCATACTCAAGGGGAACCCTCTGAAGGCCTCTGGTGTTTTCACTCTCTGCAGATCTCTCCTCTCCACTTTTCTGTCCTGTGAACACTAGCCACTTTGGTTTCCCCATATGCCAGTTCCATTCCTTAACTCAGGGAGTCCACCTGGCTCAACCTGGGTTCCACCTTCCTGATACTACAGCTGGGAAACCCTCTCAAGGCAGTAAGCTGAGATAATCACAGGGCTCATCTCATTTGTTTCCCATCTCTTAGGGATGACTCCATTACTTGACGTCCAGTGACTTCTTGCATATATTTTGTCTGTTTTTTCTTTTGGTTATTTCAGAGAGCCAGGGAGTAAGTCAGGAGCCTGTTACTTCATCTTTGTCCAATATCTCTCAACTCTTTTATGTTACAACAATCCTCAAGCTGGATACTCTCGTCTCTATTTTACATATGAAGAAATTGGGGCATGTAGTCAATCATGTGGCTTATCCATGACTACAGAGCTTGTATGTGACATAGCTAAGATTTTTAAGTATTGCTTCCAAAGCTCTTGCACACAGACTTTGTGATATACAGTACAGGTATATCTCCTTTTGTTGTGTGTCACTTTATTGGGCTTCACAGATAATGTTTTTTTTTTTTTTTACAAATTGAAGGTTTGTGGCAACCGTATATCCGTATGCCAGTCAAGTCTAATAGCACCATTTTTCCAACAGTATGTGCTCCTTTTGTGTCTCTGTGTCACATTTTAGTAATTCTCACAATATTTCATTTTTTTTCTTATTGTTATATCTGTTGTGTTGATCTGCAATCAGTGATTTTTTTTCACATTTACTGAATTTATTTGACTACAGTATGCTTTTGTTTGAGAAACATCTTGCAGGACTAGTTTATGCAAAACATATTATGAGATATGTAATAGAACAGTGACTCAAAAAACTTACCTAGAATTAAAAAAATACCTATTCCCAAACCTCACTCTTTATGATCAATGATGTTTGATGTTACTGAAATTGTTTGGGGATGCCATGAGCCATGCCCATATATGAGGGGAAACTAAATTGATAAACACAAAGTTTGTTCTGACTGCTTCACTCACTGGCCCTTCCCGTCTCTCTCCTCCTCGGGCCTCTCTATTCCCTGAAACTGAAAGGTAATGAAATTAAGCCACTTCATAATGGCTTCCAAGTGTGCAAGTGAAAGGAAGAATTGCACATCTCTCACTTTAAATCGAAAGTTAGATATGATTAATCTTAGTGATGAAGGTATGGCAAAAGACAAGATAGGAAGAAAGCGAGGCCCCTTGCATCAAACAGTTAGTCAAGCTATAAATGAAAAGGAAAAGTTCTTGAAAGAACTTAAAAGTGCCACTCCAGTGAACCTATGAATAATAAGAAAGTGAAGCAGCTTTACTACTGATATGGAGAAAGTCTGAGTGGTCTAGTTAGAAGATCAAATAAGCAATAGATTCCCTTAAGCCAAGCCTAATCCAGAGAAAGGCCCTAACAATTCTATAAAGGTGACAGAGGTGAGAAAGCTGCAGAAGTTTGAAGCTAGCAGAGGCTGGTCCATGAGGTTTCAGAAAGGAAGACATCTCCGTAACATAAAAATACATGGTGAAGCAGCAAGTGCTGATGTAGAAGCTGTAGCAAATTACCTAGAAGATCTGGCTAAGATCATTGAGGAAGGCGGCTACACTAAAATACTTTCAATTGAGATGAAATAGCCTTCTATTGGAAGAAGATGCCATACAGGACCTTCATAGCTAGAGAGGATAAGTCAAGACCTGGCTTCAAAGCTTCAGAGGACAGGATGACTTTCTTGTTAGGGGCTAATGCACCTGGTGACTTTAGGTTGAAGCCAATGCTCATTCACCATTCCAAATATCCTAGGGCTTAAGAATTATGCTAGGTCTACTCTGCCTATCCTGTAGAAATGTAAAGCATCCACAAAGCATGTATGACAGCACATTTGTTTACAGCATGGTTTAATGAATATGTTAAGGCCACTATTGAGACCTGCTGCTTAGAAAAATAAAAAGATTCCTTTCAAAATATTTCTGTTCCTTGACAATGCACCAAGTGTTCTGATGGAGATGTACAAGGAGATGAATATTGTTTTCAAGCCTGGTAATACAACTGACATTCAGCAGTCCATGGATCAAGGAGTAATTTTGACTTTCAAGTCTTAATTTTTAAGAAATACAGCTTAAGGCTACAGTGTCATAGACAGTGACTCCTCTGATGGATCCGGGCAAAGTAAATTGACAATCTTCTGGAAAGGATTCACCATTCTAGACACCATTAAGAACATCCATGAGTCATGGGAGGAAGTCAAAATATACACATTAACAAAAGTGTGTAAGAAGTTGATTCCAACCCTCATGAATGACTTTGAGGGGTTCAAAACTTCAGTGGAGGAAGGAACGGCAGCTGTGGTAGAAACGGCAAGAAATGAGAATTAGACATAGAACATGAACATATGTCTGAATTGCTGCAATCCCATGATAAAATCCTCACTTCTATTTATTTGGTTAGGAGCCTGGGTTCCTCAGCTAGCCTGCCTGCTTTGATTCTAGGCTACTTCACTTCAGTACTTTAGAGCAATGTAGTATTGGCAAGTTCATTAACCTTTCCATGCCCCAGACTCCTCATTTGTGAAAGAGAAATAGTGCTAAATCACAAGATTATAATGAGAATTAAATGTGTTACGATACATAAAACATTTGGAACACTATTAGGCACATAGCAAGTGTTCAACCAATGTTAAATAATATTGTTTTTATTATTAAAATAAGGTGTTTAAATAAATGCCAGGTATTTCCATGTTACTGGTTGTTTTAGATTTTTTATCTAATTTGAATACAATATCAGAAAGTAGTTGTTACTATCAACATATCCTGGTCATCAGAGGGAACACATGACCTAGGACACCGCCCTATTCTTACTTACAAAGGAGACTGCTCAGTATTGTCTCAATGCTATTATTACAAAACCTGTGCTACAGACAAGCAATAAGGATCACACATCCATTATATAAATGGCCAAAACAAGGAAAACACTACTTAAGTATCTGCCTGAGTCACCCATGAAGGAAATGACTTCACTCAACCCATCATACATGAGCAAAAGGGTGAATTATAAGAGCAGAGTTGTTGCAATATAAGAAACACCCAAACCTCCCCAAATAATTTTATCCATAACTGTCAGTGCTCTTGATTTTTTTTGTAAGTTTGTCCTCAATCTCATGCAAACCACTGAGTATACAATTGTGTATGTGAGCTGTTTGACTCTATTCTACTTTATTTATGATGAAAGAGGGGAGAGGTGTTCCCATAAAATTCTTTCCAAATTTGAAGCCTGGAGTCCTAAAATATAGCTAAAATATGAAGTCCCTAAGATCCCAACTAGAAAAAACAAGTAGCACAACAAGAAGGAATGACCTAGCAAATGTTTAGAGTCAAGAAAGAATGAATGCACAGGCATTAGAAAACTAAAATAAATGAAATGCGTAATCATTATAAACAAAGAGAAACTATTTAGACATGATAGGAATTCAAATGTGAGACGTTCCCATGGAAAAATGTCTCCACTGACATCACTGGGGTCTGACCGCATCAGCCACATGTCTGCATTCCATTAACATCACATCAGGTGCGTGCGATTGGGGACATGAAGTGAAATTCATAAAAGTATCCAGCCTCCCCTAAAAAAGGGCAGTTTATGCCCCCTTAACTTAAATGTGATAAAAACAAATACTGTAAAATTCCATTTCAGTGAGTAGTTTATTTGGTCATTTGAATACGTCACTCTCAGAACTATCTCTCCTGAGAACGTCTATGGTGCCATGGCTTACTTCAATTATCCATATCTCACTTAACTGACTAGATTTCAAAACTTAAAAAAAAAAAAAATATGAATGATGCTTCTGAGTAGGGTATAATATCTGAATTAAATGATGGCATGCCCAAATGCCACTTCCCTCTACCAGACGTCATATAACATATAACAGGGTAAACTGAAAGCATTTCTGAGGTTCCTATTTAGAGAAACCAAATGGTTTCCCATTTTTGTGGATCATTTCTTACATATATTTAAAAAGAATAGGTAAAAACTGTATTTTAAAATCTGCTTTCACTGAAAAGAATTTATTCAATAGATCCTATGGCAAACATTAGAAAATAAAATAACTTTAGTGTCTCAAACTTTTAAAATTGGATTTCTTTGTCCGGGCGCAGTGGCTCATGCTGTAATCTTAGCACTCGGGGAGGCCGAGGCACCAGGATCACTTCAGGTCAGGAGTTTGAGACCAGCCTGAGCAAGAAGAGCAAGACCCCATCTCTACTAAAAATAGAAAAATTAGCCAAGCATGGTGGTACACACCTGTAGTCCCAGCTACTAGGGAAGAGAATCACTTGAGCCCAGGAGTTTGAGGTTGCTATGAGCTAGGCTATCACCATGGCACTCTAACCCAGGTGACAGCTAGACTCTGTCTCAAAAAGAAAAAAAAAAATTGGATTTTTGCCAGAGATTATCTAAAAGGCATTATTAAATTAAATTTATCCCTCTTCTAATCTAAAAAAACATAATTACTTCATAAACTCATCCAATTAGTTAAAATGGGAACACCAAAAGCACCTAGAGTTACTATAAGGTATAGTTTCTGATCTATTCCACACCTAAAAACAAGAGAAATGTAAAGCAGCCCAACATTGTAACATTCTTTGTCATACTGTCATGCCCAGGACTTTTTTCCCCTGGAAAAATGCTAATTTCCTTCTTAGTTCATCAAATATGTAATCACTGGTACCAAGAGGCTCTCAGTAAACCCAGCTTAAATTTTAAATCATTAAGCATATGTTCATTTATTTCTCCAACCTCTCTGTGATTGGCTCTGATTCATTTTAAGGCATCTGACTGCACCTAGTATCTGTCCTTGATTTTAAACCAAGCTCTTCCAAGCCATTGGAGTCTTTAAACAGCTCAATAGCTCCCTCTAGCCTCTTTTTATATACTACACCCAGAGGTCACATTTAATCAAAGGTTAGGGGCTATTGTGGGACTACTCTTACTCTCTTGGCTAAGCTTCTGTTCTGTGGCTCATCAAGATATTCCACTGATCCAAACCTAAGGACGCACAATGCCAAACAGTTGTGGTGAAATACCAAGCAAATAATAGCCATTCAGAGTGCTAAATTACAGGAAGCAACAATCAAATATGGTTTCATGAATAACCTCAAAATCTATAAATAACTTTCCCAAGAAAAAGGAAAAGAAGGCAAAAGAAAATCTGAGTGTCACATATATTATTTCTTAGTATTTTATCTTTTTAGTCTGGAATTTTTCGTTGTTCACATAAGCTGCATATTTTATTCAAACAAATGCAATCTGATTTTTCATATTCAAAATCAAATGTGTGGTGAAAAACAAAAAACTCTCAAAGGGCCATGTGCCAAAATTATTTCCCAAAATGGACAAATGGAACACAAAGTATAAGCATGTCATTTCATTACAAAATATGTGTATGTTTGTATATATATATACGGATAGATAGAATCAAATTTTGAGAACCTCTCCCCAAAAATTCTCAGCTAAAACTCAGATTTTGAACTTATTCCAATTTGCCTATTTTTGATTGAAGTACCACCTGTAGATGATGTATATTTTTCAAAATAACATTAAGCTATGTTTTTAAAATTAAATTTTTAAAGTTCACTACTTTTGCCAAAAATTGATTTGAAAACTGCCTATCATTTGCTGTCAGTGTTTTTAATACTCAGCAAAGGGCTAGAATTATTTCCAAAATGGAATGCTCTTTGTCACTACAGATGATAATACATATTAAAGGTATACAGTCTGTATTGCCTAATGATATTAATTTCAGGAAACAAAATCTGAACTATCTACCTTGTGATTTAGTTGCCCCCCAAATTTATAGGATAAATATGTACACCCCTCCTCCTTTGGCTACATAAAGTAAACCTTGGAGGCTAATTACTAAAAAAATTCAAATTTGGAAAAGGCATTAGAGACAGTTTAGTTGAAGTCTCATTTTTGCAAATACAGGCATTGAAGAAATTATTTGTCCAAGTTCAAAAGTTATGTTAGTGAGAGAACCAGAGTTCAAGCCCACATTCTTCGACTTCCATCCCAGTGCTCCATCACTCTATACTACAGCTATCTTGCCATTTCGAATGCTATATGGATACAATTTTTGGTTTTTTCTAAATGTCTTTGTCATTGTACAAAACACTTTAATCTTTTTCTGCCCATTCTTATCTCTCCCCTATAAATTAAAAAAAAACCAAAACTTTCATGTTCTCAATTTGGGGTATAACATAGAGCTGGCCTAAATCATATACTGAATCCTACCCATATTATGGAAATGAAGCACTTGGGGCTTCAGTTGATAAAAATAAACATGCCTATTGAATTATAAAGGCCTATTTATTTTCTATGGTATTAGAAAAGATGAACAGATTTCAGTGAACTCAATCTTGTGAAAGAAGGTGTGAGCTGAACTTGACATTCTATGATAGTAACAGATGACAAGACAAAATGTGAAAATCACATTCTTCAACTAAACTGTCTAAGAAAAACCCACGGGAAGAAAATGTACTGATGTTACATTTAGTTGATTTTTAGTACACTTGTTAAAAAATGAAAAAAGTATTTAAATAAAATCTTCCTAGACCATCTAGCATGCCCCAACCTGACATATTTTTATGTTATTAGATGCTATCATGTCAATTACCTCTACAGCAACTTTTATTTTCTATTAATAATGAAATCTACAAAGTATAGAGTTTTTAACCATGCTAACACGTTTCAAGCTATTGTGTATATATATATATATACACACACACAGTATATATGTATATGTACATGTAATATATACATATTCATTTAATCATCAAACAACCCTATGAAGCAGGCACAATCAGTAGCCTCATTCTCCAGATATGCAAATTAAGGCTCACAGTGATTAATAACTTGTCCATTATTATACAACATGCAAGCAAAATGGATGGAATTAGAATCAGACAGTCTAGTTTCAGTATATGTGCTCTTAATTACTATATTCTTCCACAATAAAAATTAAATTGATGGATTTAATTACATTCACAGATATTTAAAATAAATTGCAATGGAAAGTAACATGAAGAATAACTTTCTCAATTTCAAATATACATGTTGAAAGGTCAAAACATTCCTGAAAGAGTAAAGAAATAAATCTTTCTCTTCCAACACTGAATAAATGTAACTCATTGATTCAAATGTTTGATTTTTTGTTGTTGTCCTGAACTAATTCCAATTAGTAATCTAACAAATATTCTGAATAGGTACATCTTGAGTAATTAGAGTAGGTCAATAAGTCAAACAAATTTACATAAAATAATTTATTAATCCAACTTCAAATAAAATAATTATACCACTGAACAAGTACATTAAAATTTTCTCATGTTAACAACCTTGATTAGCATGAATAAAAAAGTAGAAATTTTAGATCTGTCACTTTTAACCTGACTCTAGAAATAGGGAAGTTGTTATTGAACCCAACTTTATCCTTAATTGATAAGGGAGAAGAGATTGGATGAGAAAGCCCAGCTCTACAGAGAGGGATGAACTTGGGCTGTTGCTCTCTATGGATTTCTCAAAGGGATAGTAGGAGAAAATATACCTTTCTGGCATATATATGCTCACCTAAAAAATTCTCATGAATAACCCCAGATCTGAGGAAAACCTGGCCAGCCAACTCTGAACAGAGAAAGGAACAGTCAAAGTGGGACATGCAGAAGAAGATGGGGAACCTTAGGACCACTGAGCCTTCCGGTCTCCTTGGTCAAAGTTTTTAGCCTTTATGAGCATTCTGAATGCCCAGCATACTTGAGATGTCTTGCTAAGCCTGAAATCTTGCAATAGATAAAAGTCTTTATGAATAAGTCACACAGCCTCTGTTGTTGGACAGTTATAAACTGATAAACTGCTACAGTGGAGAATTACAGGATATAGTCAGGAGAGTTCCTTACTCAAGGAACCATGGAGTCACCATCCTTCCATGAGCAACTTAAATAATGCATCTTGATTATTTAAGCAAGTAGAGAACAAGAGATAAGAAAAAGTATCTCAACATATGACACTTTAAAATCTACATCTAAAAAAAATATAATTTTTATCTCTGAAATGTCTCATGATCAATTATTGCCAAGTTTATATGCAATACAAAGCTACCCAAAGCAAACTCTGAACTTTTTGTATTTTCAGACAAACCTGACAAAGGCAAATAAATTCTAGATCAGCTAAATAAACATATTGCAAGAAAAATTTAGGAAATAGTTATACTGACTATTCATAATATTTTTTTATCAAATATCCCACTGAAATCTATACTCTCTTCTTTAATTATGCACAATAAAATAAAATTTTGCTGTATCAAGATTTTTTTCTGTCACAAGAGTAATCTTGTTATACTTTGATATATGTATCACTTGGAGATTTACATGTTTTCCTTTTATCATTAAATTGGCTTAAAAATTGTTCTTCACTGGAATTGTGTGCTATTGTTTAAAAATCAATAAAGAATATGTTGTTCACATATGTAACATTTGACAAACTACCAAAGTTGATGATGAGAGTCATTACTATCACAAACTATATTCTACCTCAAATTTCATAACAAAAGTGCTTGCACCACCCCCTCCCCCCCAAAAACAATCCTGACTAACGAAATAACTATTTTAGGGACAAAATGATCTTTAAGATAGCAGAGATTAAATCATGATTCTTTGTTAATAATTTAGCTTCTTCTGACCAATGAACACCTCTGATTCAGACTGCAGCCCAATGACAGCAGTTTTTTACTTTTAGTTAATGTTAGTGATGTTCCTTTGCATCATGCTAATTATTACACACTGACCCACTACCAAGAAAAGGATCCAATGATATGCAAAAGTCTTTGTCCAAGTAAGCATACACTGAAAACTTAACATTAAAAGTGTTCCACCTGAAATATAAGTAGAAGAATGATCTCTTTCACAGTATTACTCCTGGTAGTGAGTGTCTGACCTTTTCTTAGCTATAAAAGATGTGCCATTTTGCTTCTTAAAATACAAGACAAAACAAACAAACAAAACAAAATGTACTCTTTTTCCATAACAGGATTTCATCTGTATATTAAAAAATATCTCTCATGTTGATAATTGACAATTCTGAATGTTTACTCTTAAAAATCAGACAGGAAAGAGTTAACATGAATACCTTTCCCCAGAAAAATACAGGATTTTAAAACTTAAATCATAGAGATGAAAAGTATGAGAGTACCACAAATTGTTAAATTCAATGATAAATACAGCCTTGTAATCTTAATTGTCAGCATAAAAAGCATCTCATTGAAGCTTTGTTCCAAGTATAATAACTTGGTGTGCTTACTAGAAAAAAAATTTTATGATTATATGAGCTTCATGCATGATTGATACCATTGCTGTTTATTTTAAGACTGTCCTTGAGAATCAATCAAATGAAACATTCCCAGTGTGTATGTTTTGCAACCAGAATGAGGAACACAATATAAGTGCCTCTTCTGGAGAGGAAGTGATGGACTATTCTTCCCATTAGTGTTTCCTAGCAAAAAGAAACATCTAATATAAGTGAATCAGGCAGAAATGCATGTCAGAAAACATCCTGTCATTCTACATTCTACAATATTTTGATTTTACCAGCAGCTACTCTTATAATTTAAAAAAAAATAGAGGTTATCATTACACATAAAGAAGCTTATAAATCCAAGCAAAGAAGTGTTCAAGAGCTTTTTAAAAAACCCTATTTGGGAATAATCCAAACTATAGCATATAATATACTCTAAGTCCAAAACTCCCTTTGTATCAAGTAAGCTTTCTAAGATCTCAGATGACACATGACTTTATCCAACATACGTAAATATGTATAATAAATATAGATAGAATAACTTAAATACTCTAAAAATTGGAAAAATAACTCTTTTCTCCATGAACCACTGTTTCACACATAACTCAATGAAGAAAGAGAAGTCAATGGAATTCAAAATTAAATCAGTTTTTTTTTAGTAAAATCATAACTCTTTTTGCATCATAATATCTGATTGAACTGACTGAGGGATTCCAACATAAAGAAACAAAAGTCTTACTTATGCTTAGTCTCACAAAAGAAACCAAATAATTATCAAAACACTGATGTTATCCCAATCTCTCAAAGCAAATCTAAGACTCCTAAAGCAGATGGCCATCAATCCAGGCTCCCTCTCCCTTCTCATAGAGAGCAAGATACAACCCACTTCTTAATTTGACCACCTCCCCCACCCACCCCACCTCAGCACCATCTACACTACCAGCAATCTAAAGCAATAGGCCCTTCTGTTTACAACATTATAAATAACAGCTTGCCACTTTCATTCCTCTAGCCTATGAACTAATTATTTCTTCATTTCAACACTAAAGTATCTCTTGATTTAAATGTTAGGTACAACAATCCATCTGTGGCATGGAATTCCAAAAGTTCAAATTTGAAACCAAGAAAAGTCTAACTTTCAGCCCCTCTCTCTCTTTTTATTCAGCAAAACAAAGTGGTATATTTCAAATGGTTAAACCATTTTGGTTTTCACATTGGGGTTTCTGTGTAATTTAGTCATACTTAACATCTGTAAACTTTAACTCTTTTGATGATAATGGTTCTTACTTTTTCAAATACTTTGTTTCTGTACCAACCATCACTTATTACATGGAGTCCTAAGAACATCTTATATAAACAGTTATATTCAGAATATGCCTTCACACATGGCATTTATTATGCACACATTGTATATAAATTGGTTACATGAAGCATGTTCAAATACTGTGCAACAGGTCCTGCTATTGTGTAAACACACACTCCTAACAAAATGACAGTAAGCTTGGTAATATTAACAATATAAGAGAAAAATCACATTATTCCTTGGAGAACTAATCATAATTCTTTCGAGATGCCAGAATACATCAGACCTAATCAAAAGGAGTATATTTTACTAAAACTCTCTTACTGTCTTTGTATTCCACCGTGTACATGATAAACTTGTGTTACAGCCCAGGTGTACACACTCTTTCATTGATTTATTGCACATTACTGGCTTTAGTGCTGAGTTGATGACAGGAAGAGTACTTTGGCAGAGGTCTGACAAGTCCTTATCCTTAAGTTCCCTCTTGCTTTGTGCTGTCTGTTCTCAAAGCTATCAAAGTAAAGCAAATGACTGTCTGAAACCTCTCAGTTTTCTCATGAAAGTGTGAAATCAAATTAAAAACACACCTCAGAACTATTACATTGTGCCACGTTTATTTTCAATTGGCGGGGGAGGGGGAGCGAAGACACTTAAAAAGGTGGATTTTATGTCCTCTCTGTAGTCAGATCTATTTACAGTGTATTAAGTTATGTCTAAATGAGAAAAAGACTCTGTCTGCTCAAGTGTTTTATCACAAGTAATGTTATTAAACATATCAAGTATTCCCACGCTCTCCTCCAGATTCTTTGATTTTAACCTCCTTTGTTAGGCACCAAACATGGGGAGAAAGATTTCAGGAACAATACCAAGGCAGCACATGATGGCAAGCAATTAATCCTGCCTCTTCCGAGCTGTTTCTCCATCATAAAGTCAAGCTGCCCTGTTTAGCTACACGTTTGCTATATGTAGGACTTCTCGGGGAAAAGCATGGACCGGCTACAATTGTGTCTGAGCGCGCAGCATCGTGCTTTGTGCTGCCGGGGATAACGGATTCTCGGGCTCACGCGCATCCATCACCTAAGACACAAGGAAACTCAACAAGGGTCTTGGCGTCTGGAAACAATGTGTTGAGACCCAGGCTGCTCTGAGCTGCAAGGACCCAAGGAGTGAGCAAAATGTTTCAGGCAAGGGAGGAGGAAGAAAGCCCTGGTACTCTTACCTCCACATTGAAATACTGCTCCGTTCCGCAGACTGTAGCACATAAAATCCAAAGCAAGGTTTGCAAGAAAAACACCCCCGAATGATGCACGAAATCCAACCGTCTTCCAGTGCTGAATGTGAGTAAGATCATAGTGAACTGTGCTTCAATGGATGGACAAGCTCCCCTTCGTTTTCTCCCTCTCTCTCCCTCTCCCTCCCTCCCTCGTTTCCTTTCAAAAAAAAGTCCTCCGGGTGGGTAGGGTGCCTGCAGGTTCACCCACAGCCGGGCAAGGGGAGGAGACGGGGGCCCCGCGCTCGGCAGCCCCCGAGAAGCAGCGGCGGAGGAAGGGTCAGCAGCAGCGCTCCTTCACCATCCTCCGGGGTCCGTCACCGGGAACGTGGCGCCCAAGTTCACCGGCGGTTCCGGCTCAAAGCGCCGAGTCGCAGCCGCAGCAGCAGCAGCCGCCGCTGCCGCCGCCGCCTCCAGCCCGTGCGTCCTCCTCCTCCACTGCCTACTCCTCCTCCGCCGCCGCCGCCCCCAGCTTCTGCGGGAAGGGCCTCCGCCGCTCCTCGCTCTCTCGCCTCTGCTTCTCCTTCCCCCTTCTCCTCGCTCCCCTCCAGAATGTTCATCCGTAATCTACATAACTCCTCCTTCCCGGGGTCTGCCTGGCTCTTGGGGCCCTCACCGCGCGCGGGGGGGCGCGCGCGCGCGCACACACACACATACACACACACACACACGCTCACACACGCGCACACACACACACACACACACATACACGCGCAGACACAACCCGACACACAGACGCGCGCGCGCTCCTTAAAGGAGACGGCTCATAAAGGCTTCCCTGCTATACTGTAGGGCGCACTGGAGGTAACCAACCCGCGAGAAGGGCACTGGTTTGAGGAGAGCTCATTAACAATGTCACCCAACCCTCATCTCCGAGTCAGGCAGCCAGGAACCTGGGCGGCTCCTTCCTTTCCTCCAGTCCTCCCCGCCGCCTTGCATCTAGAAACAAGTGCGCCCCTCCCCAGCCGGGGGCTGGGTGGGGCTCAGGCTGCAGACTCTGGTGGGGCCCGAGGAATGGCTCAGGCCTGGTCTTTAAGAGCGATTGGCATTCTCAAGGGAGCGGCCCTGGAAGATGGGGTCGCTGGGAGTCGAAGGAGCGCCGGGTCACCGTGTGCTGCTTGGTGGTTCGCGTTGATTGCCAGGGCTGACCAAGTTTGGAAAGCCTGCGATGGCAAGTCCCAAGAGTCCAAAACTTTGTTGGGGTCCGCTGAGCCTGTGGCCTGGTGTCTCCCCGAATCTCCTCTACCCGTGCTACCCTTCGACTTCCAAGCTCGGGAAGTAGGCATGGGTTTTTGGTGGGGGACTAGTCAAATACAGAAGCGGAATGAAAATGCTCACTTTCCAACTGAATCGTGGATGCGCCTACACTCTGAGACCCGGGAGAGGTGATCCCGGGTGTTAAACAAAACATCTGACCAAAGGGACCCGAGCTCTGGGAAGGAACCAGCTGCGAGGGGAAGGACTGGGGAAACCAGGCGAGCGAGCAGCCTGAGGAAAGGCGAGTAAAGCAGCTGGCAAGGGCGGGAGGAAGAGGCTGAGCGCAGACCGAGCGGGGGAGAGGCTGGCGGGAGCTAGGAGAGCTGCAGGCGAGAGGGGGAGGCTGCTGGCAAGCGGCGCGCTGGCGAGCGCGGGCAGGGGAACTTCGGGAGAGGCTGCCAAGAAGGACTCGCGCTGAAGCAGTGTGAGGCAGTGGACAGGGGGGGCAGCAACCACCAGCCCTTGGCAGGTGATGGTCTGGCTGGAAGAGAAAAGGGGGAAGGGAGCGAGGCAAGCATCTGTTTGGGGGCAAAGCCAATAAATGTGCTTCTCCTTGGCAGCCAGCAGAGGGGAAGAGGAGCCCACGGGAAAGAAAAGCAGGCGAGGTTAAGAATAAAGAGTGTTCCAGGTATGACAGATACCACAGCGAGGTAGAGGAGAGAATTGACAAGGCAAATTTCATGGGTGAATTGGAAAAGCAAGAAGTAGGACTATAAGAGGTCGTGTTTGGTAAGCAGATGGAAAATGCTGAAAAATGGCTTGCCAAGAATTGTACTGGACTGTAATAATTTGTATCCTGAAGGAAAAACAAAAAGCCGAAGATGGGACTTTGCAGCTATTGCTTTAAAGACTTAATACGTATACCCACCCAACTTGACCCAAGACCCTCAGGGAGCCTTTTCTGACAGTCTGCCTTGTACACAGCATTCACTGCCCACAAAAGAATTTTGAAGGTGTAATAAAAAGCAATCCATTATATTGTATAGCATATTAAAACTTCCAAAATGTTTCTAGAATATATCTCATTTAACTCTCACAGCATCTCTGAGGATTTTCTTTTTATTTTACAGATGAAGAAAATGATGATAATAAAAGATAACTCTCCAGTAAAGCATACAAGTGGCAGAGTTCAGACCTGTGTTTTCTAACTCACTGTTCAGTGTATTTTCTACTATACGCCAGTGACTTCCCATACAGAAATTCGTTCCTACTCTTTACAGTTTTATAATCCATAGGTTAAGATGACTTATGTAAAAGAACCAGCTAGAAGGCAACATGAAAGCAAGGTTATTATGTGGAATTTATATGGTGTTCTGTGCCAATATAAGGTAACAAAATGTGGTGAAGTATTTGTCAATAAATCAAAAGTTATTTTTATGTGTGCATTATATCTAGTAAAGTGCAAAATTAGAGAGGGAAAGGGATGCCAAAAAAAAGGTTGAAAGTATTTTCCTAGTCCCTGAGCTAACACTGAAGGTAAGAAAGTAAAACAAATTTACACAAGATGTGCATGAGAAAACAGTTCTAAATGGTGAAGTCCTTGCTAAATGAGCCAGAATATTAGGAAACTTTACCAAGGAAGCGGAATGCAAGTTGAGCACTAGCTAGACCATCATCAAGGAAGGATTTTTTCACTGTGAGTAATTTGTCTGTCAAAATAAATGTAGGAGCTCCAAAAAGAGAGATGCATTAATAGTGCAATTTGTGGAGGACAAGGTGTAAATCAGGGCTTGAAGTGAAATATTAACATTTGATCAAATAGGCAAACAAGGATTGCTAAACCATTTTAGATAATAATAGGTATCTAGGGAAGATTATCTTCAAAACTATGCATAGTATAGGCCATGGGAAGTGATTGGATGCTAACAGATAACAATTAAAATAAGGTTTTAGTCCAGCTAGGAAACTATAAAGCCTGTAGTAGTGGGGTGTCCTTGGAAACCTATGCTTTCAAGAATCAATTCTAAAGGAAAAAAGAAATCTATTGAAAGTAGAGAATCCTAAATTAAAAAAATAATCTCAAAGTAGTGATTAGTGAGAATTATAAAAAATTTTAAATATTTACAAACATTTATTAAACTTATTAGTCAGCATTCAATAAACAATAAATAAATGAATAAAAAGTCAATTCTGGAAATACTAACAGAAATGAAGTACTGTTTCATTTCTGTAATGGGGCTCAATAGGATTCATAGTTCAGTGTCGAAAACAGACTTGTAATAACTATTGCAATGTTGAAAGACTCAGATAGTTACATATGTAAGATGCTATGGAATAGGGTGGAAGAAGGACTTTCCCTGAAGTCCTTGGAGAAAGCACCACAAAATAAGTAGCTCTCAAGTGGAATGTTGAAGAATAAGTAGAAGTTTAGTTGCCAGATAACAAAAGAAAGGATAAGTCAGACCTGTGCACAATGGAGGAATAACTACACAAGGATGCATCTGTGGAACCACAAATGGTTTGTCAGGGTTACAGGCTAGGGTGCATGTAAAGCAAGGTCAAAGTCAGAGGTTGCATACTTAGAACTCACGAAAATCAGCAAGAAAAAATCAAATAACCCTATTAAAAAGTGGGCCAAGGACTTGAACAGAAACTTTTCTAAAGAAGACAGAAGAATGGCCAACAAACATATGAAAAAATGCTCAACATCTCTAATCATCAGGGAAATGCAAATCAAAACCACAATGAGATATCACTTAACTCCAGTGACAATGGCCTTTATCAAAAAGTCTTCAAACAATAAATGCTGGCATGGATGCAGAGAGAGAGGAACACTCCTACACTGCTGGTGGGACTGCAAACTAGTTCAACCTCTGTGGAAAGCAATATGGAAATACCTTAAAGCGATACAAGTGAATCTACCATTTGATCCAGCAATCCCATTGCTGGGCATCTACCCAAAAGATCCAATGACACTCTACAAAAAAGACACCTGCACTCGAATGTTTATAGCAGCACAATTCATAATTGCAAGGCTGTGGAAACAGCCCAAGTGCCCATCAATCCAAGAATGGATTAATAAAATGTGGTATATGTATACCATGGAGTACTATTCAGCTCTAAGAAACAACGGTGATATAGCACATCTTACATTTTCCTGGTTAGAGCTGGAACCCATACTATTAAGTGAAGTTTCCCAAGAATGGAAAAACAAGCACCACATATACTCACCAGCAAATTGGTATTAACTGAGCAGCACCTACGTGGACACACAGGTACTACAGTAATAGGGTATTGGGCAAGTGGGAGGGGGGAGGGGGGCGGGTATATATAGTCAGAGATTGCAGGAATCAGAGTAGAGTCCAGAGTATGCAGGAATCAGATCAGGAAGGGTCTCTGGTGCCATATTTCAGGCTGTAAACTTTATCCTGAAGGAATTCTTAGGAGGAAATAATTGAATTTTCACTGCCTTCGCTGCCTTTACTGTTTGTTTGCTAACCCCATCAGCTTCTAGAAGTGCTCATTTTTTACCTCATATTCCATTAAGCATTTAATATCTACCATCTTTATAGATCTTATATCGGCACTTGTCTAATAAGCCCGATGCATCAATTCCCATATAGACTCAGCTGGCTACCTGCAGAAATGAAATCCTTTTTACAGCACAGATGTAAAAAAAGAAAAAAAAGGAAAAGAAAAGAAATGTAATCCCTTCCTTTCTCAGGTGAGTTTGTTATTCCATCTCTCATTTGTTATATGCTTATCTTTTAAGGCCCTAGAATTATGAAGCAGTTTCCATGTCATAGTAATGTGAGCTTCTTAGTTGGTGGTCTTCTTAGAGACAGAGTTGTTTTCCTATCCACAGTAAGTTAAAATATAGGATATCATCCTTCCCTTTAGGGTGTTAATGAAATCTTTGCTCACAACTCGTGGCTCTTGCTGTGTATGCTTTCTGTCAGATACTTTCCCTCTTCTCACAATTTCACAAAACTAATGAACAATCTCTGAATTACACGTGACTGGAGAAAAGAGAACCCAAACGTGATTTTTAAAAAATGAATAAGAAAGCCAACAAGAAGGAGTGATTGCCCTGGCAAAGATTAATGGCAATTTAATAAAATGTTATGTGGGAGACAAGGGGTGCTAAGGAAATGAGGCAAATGACATACTTAAAAGTGAGCAGCTGAGTGATACGCTGGAGGTACAAAAGATTATAACTACCTAAAATAACATTAGAGGTAAATTATATAACTATTATTGAACCCGATTTATTAGTAAACTGGAACCTTTGAAATGAATTCTATAGTTTGGGAGGTTACATAAAACTTACTCAATCCTCTATATCAATTTATGTGCATTCTTCCCTACTTGCATCAGTTGAACTTGCAGTGTTCAGAGTTTTTGTTTTTGTTTTTAATTCGAAGAATATTGAATTAGTGCCAGCTACTGGCATTCTCACATGCATCTGTTGTCACCAGGGGCATGCATATGTAGAACAATCATCTAGAGCCTTGTTATTTAAGGTGTGATCATCTCTGGAGGGAACCTTAGGGTTTGGGAATGGTCAGAAATGCAGAATCTCCAACTGCACCAAGATCCCCTTGTGATTCGTGTAAGCAATTGAAAGGCACTATTCTAGAGTTTGCACACAGGACAGCTAGTTGCACTGTACCTGCCACCTTAAAGTTAATAATAGCATGCTCTAAGTAAAGGGAGCTGACTAGTTCTAATCAGAGTAACCCTTATACTGATGTGTTATTTTTTTTCCTTCAAAAATATAACTGCATGGCCAGAATATATTGATGTAATTTCTAACTTTCAGTGGTATGGTGTTTCCTGAGCACCCATTCTGTTTAAAGAGACTTTCATACTTGATAAATAAGAAAAATTGCTAACTATTATCACAACTCATGAAGATAGCATGATTTTTTTTGTCTATTTCTTTCATTGATTTATTCTTTCCTTTCACCTCCCTAACTATTAGTGTTTCTCAACCATTTGGTCTATGTTCTTTTTTTGTTGTTTTTGTTCATTCATTCCTCCACTGAACGTTCATTAACCATTGTAAAACATCAAGCAATTAAAGATGTAAAAAGATAGAACCATTCAGCTTGGTTGGGTTCAAGATAGATGAAGTCTTGGACTTTAAAACTGTTTTCACTTTGCTATTGAAAACAAGATTTACTATTGAAATAAACAAAAAGCTAGCAGTACAAAATACAGAAGAAAGATTTTGTTAAAAAGGGAGTGAAGAAATGGTTCCCAGTACCTTTTTGTTTCTTCATCATGGAGTACCTGAAGTTTGGAGAACCATGACGGCTGGGAAGTATGAGAAACTCATCAGATCAGATAAAAAAGGAAAACAGCGGGCTTATAGCCTTCTACCATTTGGCTAGAGGTGGAGTCTCATCAGTACCAATAGATGTCCACACCCATGACCCTATAAAGCCATCCTTCCAGCACTGCAGTTCCCTTCTTCTCTGTGACCTTGATTGGTATAACACATAGCCAGGATTTGTAGAAGCTCAAAGTCTAATTTTGCTCCTCTTACTCTAGATTCTTCCCTATGTCTTTATCTGTTACTTCTACTCTGGTGATGTATATCCCAAGCCTTCAATTTGGTCCCCTCATCTGGAATTCTTATCATTATTTTCCCTTGAAATGTAGCATGTTCCCAACTGAGTTCACCAGTTTTTTAGTTGGTATATTCCTTAGTTTTCCCATTTCAATCTAGACCTGCTATTCCACTAAACCTTGAACATATCTTTGACTTTAATATTAATTTGTGCTCTGTGTTGAATCAGTCACCTGTAGCTGTCATGTCTTTTTCATATAGCACCCTTCTCATTCCTTCACCTGCACTTACAGTTAATCACTGTCCCCTATAAATTCATACTCTTGTCATTTCATGGTTAACCACTACAGTAGCCTACAATATGTTGTATTATAATAGATAAATATGTTCTTTTTTTGTCTTCAAGTTTTCTTTATGACAAGCCATTGAACCCCCCTCCATTTACTATTCTTACATATCATTTTCAGCATAGACATGGCGCATGTAAATTGGAAGGACATTTTTAAAGTTCTCTTGTTCAAATTTCTTATTATTTAGAAGAGGAAATTGTGGCTCAGCAATCAAGACCTCATGTGACTAGTTGGCAGAAGTAAAGAACACATGTGTATTCTGATTTTGAAGCTGATTGCTTTTTTAAAAGGAAAAGATATATTATAAACTACTTTAGACATTCAAGAAAATACCATGAACAAACAACTCAGTTTAAAAAATAGTTCCATTGCTATTTTATTAATAGCAGTGCCATGTAAATACTCATGGAAGACTAAAATTAGATAATATTCTGTGTATTGTTAGACATGCCATGGCTTGATATATGGTAACACATATGATGAGAAAGGACATTTCATTACATAGGTGGCCAGTAAAATGGAGAAATGGATTGAGAATCCCTTTAGACACTGTGTAGCTTTAGGAAAATCATTATATTTCTAAATTTTATTTTCTTTATCCATACAAGAGATTTCATACTCTGGGTAGTAGTGAGGATTAAACAAGATCTTATGTATGGAAAATTTATGTAATTTTTAAATAGTAAGCAACATAAAAGGTTATAGCATGTGCCTATTGCATGCTAAACATACAAGAGGCAGGCAGCAAAGACTCATTAAGACACTGATTAACTTTTAGAGTGATGGCTCTATGAGAACATGGCTAATATGTTATGTTGGGTAGTAACAAGTGCTCTGTGTTTAACTGGTATTAATAGAAATGACAGAGATTTTTTATTTCATAGCAAAAGAAAAGGAGCTAGAGAATGGCAGTCTTTAACATTGTTAACAAAATATAATTAGTCCTTTTTGAACTATTATGCAGTGTATTAAGTACACTTTTTATTAGTTCATAGGCAAAGGAAAGGAAATGGACAATGGAATGGAAATTAGATTGGCATCCATTAAAACTATAACATCACAGTGAAAATATACGATATAAAGTGAATATTTTACATTAAATTAGAGGCATTGTTGGAATCTAAACTTAGAGATTTCAGAGATACTTTTATGAGCTAATTTCCAATGGTAATGAGAAAATAAACATTCAAGTAAAATGTTCTTTTTCTATATATTAAAACAAAAATAAAAGTGAATTAACCCATACCAGCATAGTTATAATTCAAAGAAGAACAGTAATGGAATGATGTGAAAAGATGATAGATAATTATTTTGCATATGTAAAGGAATCCTTATTTTCTTAATCTGAGTGTACTCACGGTTACATAAATACCTTCACCAAAATATATCCAATCATCTGACTATAGTTTTAGTATATTTTTTGTTTTCACTGTATATATTTCATCATATTAAAAATATTTAACCTCATTTATCTTTAATTCCCTCAATGCTAGAAAAGGCAGAATTATTCTTATTTTGTTTCTTATTATTATGAAACTTAATATGATAATGAAAATAGTTGTCCTCTACATCTTTAACTCTCTGGCTTACTGCTTCTCTGCTTGTTAAACAGTCAGGTGTTCTAGGCCTGTCACAGTGGCTCACCCCTGTAATCCTAGCACTCTGGGAAGCTGAGGCAGGAGGGTTGCTTGAGGTCAGGAGCTTAAGATCAGCCTGAGCAAGAGCAAGACCCTGTCTCTACTAAAAATAGAAAAAATTAGCCTGGCATGGTGGCATGCACCTGTAGCTACTTGGGAGACTGGGGCAAGAGAATTGCATGAGCCTAGAAGTTTGAGGTTGCTATGAGCTGGGATGATGCCACAGCACTATAGCCCAGGCCACAGAGCAAGACTCTGTCTCAAAAAAAAAAAAAGTGGGGTGTTCTAATGCTCTGATCTCTAATAAGGACTTACTATGCATACACATTTATGAAAAAAACAGGAGAGTCAGTTTCCCTATTACATGTGTTAAATGTTGTCATTACCATAGCTGGTTCTACATTTGTGCTTTTATGTCATTCCATAGTTCAGAAATAAGTGGCTTGTTGATTGCAAATTTTAAAGTAAACAATGTCTAGAAATCTAGGAGTCAATGTTGTAAGAAATTATTTCTTCTTTGAAAAAATAATCACAGTGGTTTCAAATGAGATAAAACTTAAAGAATTTTTGTCTATATAATCAAAAGTGAAGCAGTGTAGTTTTAATATAAGAACATAGCTCTCAGTGTCAGTAAATCATAATTTGACACTATAGTTAGTACTTATTAGGTCATTAAATATGAAATGTCTGATTTCTATCAAAAGTTTAGTTTATTATATCTCAAACAAGAAGCAGTACAATTAATCAAAGCATGCACCTAAACCATTGACATAGTTTTGCCATCTTAACAGTAGCTTGTTTGTGCCAGCAGCGAAGAAGCTTGGAAAGCAAATGGTGATGAAATTGCAAAAGGCATTTTCCACAGCTTGTTGAGAATTGAATATTTTTTCCTTGCAAGAAGTGATCCAAAGCCTGGAAGAAGTGGTAGTCAGTTGGTGCAAGGTCTGATCAATATGGTGGATGACAGAGAGTTTCCAAGTCAAGCCTCTAGTTTGAGCAGTGTTGTTTGTGCCACACGTGGTCAAGCATTGTCTTGTAAGAGGACTGGCCTGTCTTTATTGATCAATCTAAGCTGCTTAATCTCAAGCATCCTCATCATTTCATCCAATTGGTTGCAGTATATATCTGCTATAATTGATTAACCAGGTTTCACCAGGCTGTAGTAGATAATATCAACGTTGGACCACCAAACAGACACCATTTTCTTTCTTTTTTTTTTTTTTGATGAATATTCGGTTTTGGACTATGTTTTGGCACTTCATCGTTATCCAACCATGGTTCTGAACACTTGAAATTGTCAAAAGAATCTATTTTTTATCACATGCAACAATATGTTGTAGAAATAGTTTGCCTTTATGTCATGATAGCAAAGAAAGACAAGTTTCAAGATGATTTCTCTTCTGATGCTCATTTAATTCATGCAGAACCCATCTATCCAGCTTGTTTACCTTGCCCATTTGTTTCAAATGGTCCAATATTGTTGGAATAGTAAGGTGAAACCTTGCTGCTAATTCACACATAGGTTGACATTGATTCGCTTCTCCTACAGATTTCAGCTCATCATTATCTGCCTTGTTGTCAGGTCGCCCACAAGGCTCATTTTCAAGACAGAATAGAACTTCTCAAATCATCGATGTATTGTGCATTCACTAGCCGTATCCTTGCCACACACTTTGTTGACATTTCCTGTTTGCACTGCATTGGTTTTATGACGGAACTCATATTTGAAAATAACACGAATTTTTTACTTATTCATGGTTTCACAAAAAGTGCTCTAAAAAAGTTTGAAAGATAGTCACAAGCCAAAATGTGTTTTTGAAAGATTAAGGCTGTTCCTTCACAATGAAGATAAAATAAGAAGTGTCAAAGTGACATGACACAGATATCAACTGTCAAACCTAGTATTTAAGGAAATTGGACATTTCATACTTAATAACCTAATTAATTTTTTGATAAAACATAACTATTCTTTACAAGATTAAAACTTATTCATCGAAATAAAAATGAAAAAAAGTCTTTAAATGAATTAGAAAAAAATTACCTAACATATTTATGCCCAAGATTTTCTTAAATATTGAATACCATAATATATTTCAAAGTTATATCACTAACATATTAGCCCAAAGAATCAGAAAAATATTTTAGGTCTTGATTTAGAATCTTATAGTTTCTACAGGACAAGCAAATATACTACAAATTGCCCATAGATACAACTCAAGTGTTACTATACAAAAATTTTGGCACTAGAATACATGCACATGATAATGCTTTTGGAATTTTAATTTATTCATATCAAAGGTATATCTGCATTTAGCCATTTTTAAATATTTTTACTTTTTAAAAATTCTGAGTACACTTATTTTCAAAATATATTTTACTTTTTATCTTTAAAGGAGCCTGCTCAGATGTTTGTTTTACCTTGCAAAGTAAGATAATAAAGTTAGCTAGATATTTACATGAAATTTTGCCTTATTTATTTATTTATTTATTGCCACAGTATTATATTTTATTTCAAAATTTTACATGGATAGAGATGTTTTTGGCTACATGGATCCCTTTTCTAATGCTTGAGTCAGGGCTGTAAGTGTGTCCATCACCCAGATAGTATTCCCTGTGCCGGTTAGGTGGGTTTCACCCATCCCCTCCTCTACACTCCCGTCCCACTTGATTTCCACTGAGTTTTACTTCCCTCTGTGCTTTTAAATTTTCATTTAAGTTGGATTGAGACCAAACTTCATATAACTGTGAGGAATCAACTATTAATTAAAAAATTATAGAAATACTTAAGTAGAAATACTTAAAAAATACTTAAAATACTTTAAAAAATACTTTAAAAATTATAGAAAAATTATAGAAATACTTTAAGTAGAAATATTTAACCGTGGAGTGGAAAAAGACAAGATGCCCCGTTCCGTGTTCTGATCCAGTGTAAAAAAAAGTCATTGTATCTTAGTCAGTTCAGGCTGCTATTGCAAAAATGCCATGGACTTTGTGGCTTAAACAATAAACTTTTATTTGTCATAGTTTAGAGACTAGGTCTAAAATCCAGTATTTGCAGATCCAGTGTCTGGTCAGGGCCTGCTTCCTGGCTTGTAGACAGCAGCCTTCTCACTGTATCTTTACAGGCAGAGCAGAGAGATAGATCATCTCCCAGTGTCTCTTCTTATAAGGCCCTTCATTATGAGGGCCCCATCTTCATGACCTAATTACCTCACACAGGCCCTACCTCCAAATACCATCATATTGGAGATTTCAGCTTTAACCTGTGAATTTTTGAGAGGCACAAACATTCAGTTTGTAATTGCTGACTATTCCTAAAAAGTAGTCATTCACCTACTTCTTGAAGACAAACAGAAAGGGGAATTTGGCTACTTTATAAAGCAAAATATTTAGGGGAGCTTTCAGGTGCATAAGATCATTGAGATTTTGGTCTATTTGTTCATATTGAAATTATACAGATTTTTCATAGCTGAAGTCATTTTTTGAAAAAGGTTATATATATATATATATATATATATATATATATATATATATATTCCCAGTTATTTTTAAAGCTTTATTTCCCACACTATAAAAAAATCTTCATTCTTAACACATTCTATTTGAGTGTCATTTCCCAGTAAGATATTTTGTTGTTCTAGAGAAAACCACCATAGGCTATCAACAGTGCCATTCAAGTCTCCCATTATAAAATGAAATTAAAGACATGAAAACTTATAATTTGGAATATTCACCAGGAGCAGAAAATTGTATTCAAAATCTGCTTATGAACCTACAATTAGTTTAAGCAAAATAATGCATAAATACACTTCCTGTAAAATGTTGAATCTCAAGATTTCTGCTGATTTTGTAAAGGTTAGCTAGTCCATTCTTCTATCCAGGATTTGGACCCTCTCTACAATATTCCCAAGTTTTTAATTTTAAAAACTACAGTATTACATGACAATTACTTAAACATTTATGAGCTCTTACTAAAATTTCATACCAGAATTCAATGTAAAATGTTCTTTATGCAAATGAAATCTATATTTTAAGAGTATTACATAGTGATATTACTTGATATTCTGTTATTATAATATAATGGCTTAAGATTATTAAATTCTATTTTAAAATTTTTCCAAGTTTTGTCATTGATATATGTCCTTAGCTGTGCCTTAACATTAATCAGACTTTAAGAAGTTATTTCTTGCCTCTTAGATTATGAATGTATTCCATAGAGACTAAGATTAATAATAGCTTTCTTCATGAAAGATATTGTAGACTTTAATTTCTGCTCTTTTTTCCTCTTGTAGTAAATAGCATGACCTTTCAAAAAGGAGACACTAGTGAATATTGGAAATTGCACTGAGATGGTAGTCTGAAGATTGTTTCTTGCTCTTTTTTATCTGTCAGTAAATAGCTGACGACTTTAGGCAAGCCTCTCAAACATCCTGTGCTGTATGTATTGTATTTGTGAAATGAAAAATTTGAATCAGATAAATTTTGAAGCGTTCAAAAGTTCTCAAACTCTGGGAATGTATAAATTGATGTTAATGCAAAAGTCATAATCAATACCTGTCTTGCTAAGAAGTCAGAATTTAAAATATTGGCCTAGATATAAAAAGAATTTAAAACTTTTTCCATTAGTGAGTTTCAATATTTTGACTGCACTAAGTAAATGACAGCTTTTTTTATAGGTTACCCTGAATTAAATTCAGAGAAACACATGAGTTGATATAATAGTAATGTGAGTGTTTATACTCACCTGAGGCTTTTTGATTAAAAGCTACTCTATGTGTATGTTTCTGGGTGTATCTGTGCATATATGGCACATTTGCCTGGCTTTCCTACTACGGGTCATCATAAAGTATATGACTGAATAGAAGAAAATTTTTTAGCCACTCAGTGCTTTTTTATTTTTCTTTTTTGTGTAAGTGCAGCAACACATGATAATCAGTTTCTTTATGAATGACATAGTTAAAAGTGAACTTCTGTGTAAAAATAGCCTTTTATTGTTGCTGCATATGTGCAAATGTTCTATCATAAGTACTACTGTTATAGAAAGAGAAAAAAAAATCATGATTTGTTGCCCATACCCCATTCAGTTTCTTCAAACTCATCATCTGGTTCTCATTGCAAATTTGTTGTATTTAGTTCTGCTTCTGCATTATCAATTGTTCAAGGTAATCAATGAAACTTCTAAGTATTTTAGAGTAAGTTTACATATAGGTTGATATATGGTGGTTATTTACATATTTATAAACAAATGTCTATATTTTTCATTTCAGTAAAATGAATTAGATATCAGTTACAAGAAATGATACTATATAATACTCAAATATTATAGAAGTGAAAATTGGTAGTTTTATGGTGGCAAATATAATATACATCTGTAAAACATTTTGTTACATTAAATCTGACAATTTCTAATCATAGTAAATGTTCACATCACCTTAGTGCACCACTGACATAGTGTTGATATTTAATATTATAAAATGATTGTTAAAACTTCTTAGTTGAGAAACACCTTGATCTAGGCTATAAAAAATACTTCAGGGTTGCTGGATTTAGCAAATAAAAATACAAAATTCACAGTTAAATTTGAGTTTCAGACAAACGACAAATAATTTGTAGCATGAGTAAATCCTATGTAATATTTGGGGCATACACCAAAGAATTATCCATTGTTGAGTTGAAATTCAAATTTAACTGGGCATCCTGTATTATATGGCAAACCTCCTTAGGGTATAAATATGTACAGTAGATTAAAGCTCTTTCTGAGATATAGTCTATAGAAGACGATATGGCTTCTCCTCAGTTATCTAGAAGTCAAACTTTAGACTTCCTTAAGGCTAAAGAATGATGTACAATCAGAATTACGGACAGACAGGGAGGGAAGGAGAATGGAGGAAGAAAATAACAAGTGACTCTGCCCCTGTAAAAGTGACCTGTGAACATCTAGCAACTGTGAAAATAGCCAAACACAAAGTAAAATGAAGGATTAAGTTTGATGCTCTGAAATTGGTATACGTCCCACTGGGTGAAAAGCAACACATATCAGCAAGCAACTGCACAAAAATCGAGAACCCAATGGGAGAGAGTCCATGAAAGCAAAGAAAAAAAAAAGAAAAATGATAGGAAAAAGATAAAGGAGAATGAAAGAGCCAGGATAATTACAATAGTAGCGGAAGTCTTAACAGAAAAGTTGGTCCAGTGACAAATCAATTCTTCCATAAGTAGAAGTATAATGGGGTGGGTCAGTCTTTCATTCTCAGGAACTACCAGGAGTATCAATGTGCCACTTTAAAGCCACATTATCACTTGGCCAACTGTGTAGCATGCAAAGAATAGAAATTAGGAAAGTCATGGTAAAAACATTTTTGGTTCAAATAATCACCAATAATGCACATCAGCCTTGTTGGAAATATGCAAATTTCAGTGACATGAGAAAACAGGTAATTTACCTAAAGGTACCACAGCAACTAAAGAGGTAGTAGAGTCAGGACTCAACCTCATGTTTTACACCAAAAGGTCCGTATTTATTTTACTTAGCAATATTTCCATACACACTAATAGATATATTTGATCGGGAAGAAGAATCATGGTATAAATGAGTTTATGTGACAGTACTTAGGAATGAGTCATGTGACATTTCAAAATGAAAGGAAGGTTAGCTCAAACTGGTGTTAAACAAACACCGCCCCATGAAATTGTAGAATTCTGGGTAATCTATTCCCAGAAGATTTCAGGAGGAATTGAATGTAGAATGTACAAAATGTTGATGTGTGATGAATTGTTGACCATTTACACACATACCAATGCTGTAATTAGTAAAAATTCTCAGCATCCTTGGTCACTTACTTATTGTTTTCTGAATATTTATGTAAAAGACTTCCCAAGTCTATTCCCCTTGCTAAGTCACTGTGATTCCAATTGCTCGGTTTTATTTTCTGAAAGCTTTTTATCAATGTGGTAAATTATTGTTTTACTTCTACCACTACCCCCATTCCCAATCAAAAAAATGTCAGCTCCCTGGCATCAAGAACTTTCTCTGAACTGTTTGCTACTGTATCACCAGCACCCAGCATAATGTCTGGCCAGAAAAGAAAAATGCTAAATATTTGTTTAAAGAATAAAAGCATAAATGATTCATACTTATATACACCAAGCCAATACCTGTAAGAAATACAATTTTGTTTATTTTAGGCTCTGGATTTTATTATGGAGTATGAGTCCTATATTCTCTGCTTTCTTTTGCCTTTCAAAATCTATTTCCTGCTATTGAACTCGGTAACAAGTTCAATTAGTATAGAATTGATAGATCATACTTTCTGTCAAGTAATGAAAATCCTTGAAGATTTCTGGGTTGGTCATTGATTATTTAATTTTATTTAAATAATAATTATTTAATTTTGATTATTTTATTTTGGAAGCATGTTGACTGTTTTTTGTTTATTTCCTCAGAATGTATTGTAAGTGCTTTATCTGTTAAACTTTAGGGGTATCATTATTTTAATACATTTTCTTCCATCATATCTTTGAATACCTTAACATTTTATTTACTTTCTTATCTACTCTGAAATAAGTCCATAATAGATTTCCTTTCTCTTCCATATATAATACTTTCCTTTAATCATTCTGAACAATTTTTTAATGTCTATTTTATTTTCCCTGACTAATTTTTGATTTTTCAAGCCTGTCTTCTGTACCATTATTATTATATCTGTTCTCTTTTAAATGCTTCCTATATAGCATTTGTCAGTAAAAAGGTCATCTTTATTTTGTCTTAAACAAATGAGAATAATTCATTAATTCCTAAATAAATATGGAACTTATTTATGCTGCTCCTCAGAAATTCATCTAGGTTTTCTATTTTTAAAAATTATTTCCCATACTCATTACAAGTTAAAATGCCTCAATATTTGGTATTATTTGTCATAGCAAGTAGAAAATTGATGAGAGATCCAAGTTTTCATCTAAATAAAAAATATCTTACATTGAATAAAAAAATACTGTGTCCTATAAACTTTGCATATGTTATCTTAGCTCCATATAACAGTTCTTTAATGAGCACTTATTATGTGCAGATTTTGCACTAGGATTGGGGGACTATTATAACTAGGCTCTTCAAAGAGAAAAGAGACATCCAGAAACAGCAATGTTATTTCAGTTAATTATTTATTTCTTAGTAGTATGACTTAGTGTATAGAAAACAAGATTTGATATCACAGAAGTGGCAAAGACTCCTGGACCCTCCAATTACTTTCTCATACATGTCAAGATCTCCTTCTGCAGAAGAGAGCATTAAGAGCTAGCTACTTCATACTGGATTTGTATTTGTGTTCTCCTTGGCAAGAACTAAATGGTCAATGGATGTCTGTTTCCACTATCCTTACATAGGAAATTACAGGAGATCCAATTGCACAATTGGGCCATTAATTGTCACCATGCCATGCTGTTTATGTCTCAATAACAACTCACATTAGAAGGTGGTATGATGTTGTCCAGTGTCTCTCTTGTCAAAATGCCAACATGTTTTAGGTGAGGAATCTAGCCCTTAAGACTTTTGGACTTGTTGTTATCATATCTATTAATATTAATAATTGCAATATTATTTATAGGCAGAAAGTACAATTGGTTGGTAGGAAGATAGGTATGTCTATCAGTCTAACTTGCCCACACACTCCTTAATTCAAAATAAAGCTTAAGAAGAGAAGTATATTTCTAATCAACTCATTTTATAACCCAGGAAATTAATTCAAAAGAGTTTAAGTGAATTTCTCAAGGTTAGACCAACCCCTCTCTTAACTCTTACTTCATTACTTTTTCCACTAAATCATTTGTATGTTACATTTGGAAACTATAGATCTAAATATTTGGGAGTGTGGACTTATGAATATATCTAAAGAGATTACTCATGCTAATTCTTTAACCATCATGGATTTCCTTTCTTACTTTTTCTAGATTGACATACAGTCATGCATCATTTAATGAAGGGGATATATTCTACGAAATGCCATGTTAAGTGATTTCATCATTGTGTGAACATCACAGAGTGTATGTAAACAAACCTAGATGATATAACCTACTACACACCTTTGCTATTTACAAACCTGTTAGTGCACTGAATGCTTGTAGGCAATTGTAACACAATGGTAAATATTTGTGTACCTAAACATGTCTAAACATAGAAAAGGTAGGATAGAAATACAGCATAAAAGATAAAAATGGTCCCCTGTATAGGAAACTTATCATGATTGGAGCTTGTAGGACTAGAAGTTGTTTTGGGTGAGTTAGTGAGATAGTGAGTGAATGTGAAGACCTAGGACATTATTGTATACTACCATAGACTTTGCAAACACTGTGGACTTAGGCTATACTAAATTGATTTTTAAAATATTTTTCCTTCTTTAATAACAATTTAATATTAGCTTACTGTAACTTTTATATTTTATAAACTTTTAAAAAACTTTTTGGCTCTTTTGTAGTAATACTGTTTAAAACACAAACACATTGCACATTTATCCAAAAATATTTTCTTTATATCCTTATTCTATAAACTTTTTTCTAATTATTTTTTAATTTTTAAACATTTTTGTTAAAAATTGAGCCACAAATGCACACATTAGTCTAGGTCTACACAGGGTCAGGATCATCAATATCACTGTCTCTCACCTCCACATCTTATCCCACTGGAAGGTCTTCAGGGATAATAACACGCATGGAGCTGTCATTTCCTATGCTAACAATGCCTTCTTCTGGAATACTTCCTAAAGGACCTGCCTGAGATTGTCTTAACACACTAAAATAATGATAAAAGTATAGTATAATAAATACATAAACCGGTAACATAATCATTTATTATCATTATCAAGTGTCATGGACTATACATAATTGTATGTGCTATACTTTTAGACAACTGGTAGCATGATAGGTTTGTTTACAACAGCATCACCACAATTGCATAAGTTATAGGTTGTACTATGATGTGTGGACAGCTATGACATCACTAGGCAATAGGAATTTTTCAGCTCCATACAATCTTAGGGGACCACCATTGTATATACAATCTTTCCTTGACTGAAATATCATAATACCACACATGACTAGTTCTTCAGGTTGGAGAAGACAGAAGCAAAATAAGATTTGAGTCACAAACTTTGTCTCTATTAGTAGATAGTTTAAACGAAGATCACCTTTGAAGAGTATTTCTGTTTCTATCCATCCTGCATTTCTCTTATTCTGAATATAGCTTTAAAAATCCCAAATTTTTTTATTACTGTCTTGGAGTGTTTAGCAAAAACACAATCACATTCAGAGCTTTGTTGTCCAGATACTATTATTCCTTTTCCTGTTATATTTTTAAAATATTTTCTTGGTTATGTGCTTATATGCTAAGATTACAATGGTAAAAATCATTAAAAACTTATAAAATATTTGCATTGGTAATTAAATCACTACAATAAATCAGAATTTAATATCTAAATTGTGTAAAAAAATTGAAGTTTATAGCTAAGAATAAGTAAATTACTATAATGTGCCACCTTTGAAGGAAAAAGCACTGTTCTCCCTCTCAAAAATTGGTTTTCAATGTGCAATTTTTGTGAAGCAACTCTCCTCGCTTGATATGAACCTATTGAGTCTCTGACAGAGTTAAATATAAGCAGATGTTACCAAATGCAATACTTAGTAGCTCTCTTATCTAAAGCATGCTATTACATGGTAAACATGTGTTACTCTACTTTAGACTAGAATTTAAGGCCTCTGACCATCAGCCTTCTTCTTTCAATGTCACCAGCATATATCAAGCCAGAATTTTCAGGCTTCTCTTGACACTTGCCAGCTCATGTACAATCCTTCATGATTTGTTTCTATCCTTTTTTGTTCAAAAAACATTTAGCACTATTTCTGAGAACTCCTAATTGCTATGAAATCATGATATTGCTAGCTAATCAGGCAAATGAAAACAAATTTTTGAACTTCAGTAAAATATTGTACATATTGAGGGTTGATTGTATGATATTAATACATAAATTATGAGACAACGACCCATTTACTTTAATTCCATAGGAGACAGCACCAAATTTATATGGGAAGCATTTATTCTTTAAGAAAGAGATTCTTAATTCTGATTCCTCAAAAGTGTCTATGACAATTTCTAACAAAATTATGAATTTTGTTTAGAGATTATTTCACATTACTGTTATCATGAAGAGACAATTTTAATGGGTTTCTCATGTGTCCGTGTATCTTGTGAGTGAGACACTGACTGACCATTGTTCTGGATTCTTTTTTCAAGGACCAGACTTGGGAGATACAGTGTCTCTCTCTGAAACAAAGAGTAGGCTTGCTTCCTGCCCAGTGTAATAATGACTCTCACAGGAGTGTTGGCATGCTTGTTTCCTTCTGCAAAAAGACAAATTCCCTAAGTCTAGAAGCCCATTATGTTTGCAGGGATCATGAGGGCCTCTTCACATCTCTCTGTGAGAACTGGGATTCATTCAACCTGTGCAAACATTCAGATAGTCTGGCTAATGTTAGTGCCCTGAGAAATAGAGTCCTTTGTCTCTAACTCAGGAATCTTGTGTCTTCCAGCATCAATGACACTGTGGGGAGCTAACTTGTTATGTTTTACAAATTAAGTAAAAATCTCTGACCCTTCAAAGTTTTCGAAAGATATTTAGGCAATGAACATGAAATACTTGACAGAGACAAAAATTTCTGGAAGAGAAAGTATGAGAGTGACACACACAGACAGAATTTAAGGAAAATCTGCAGGAATTGTTAATAAACACGTTGACAAAATAGTATGGTCATCCAGGAAATAAATTATAATATATAGTCAACCAGGAAGTAAATGGCCCTCCACATTAATGCTTGTTAAAAAGAAGAAATCAGGGAGGTGATTGCATAATGACAACCAGAGAGTAGGTTCAAAGACAGCTGTCTAGACAGTGTGCTGTAGTTGCTGACTCTTCTCTAAGCAGGGGGCAGGGAGGAGAAAGGCTGGAAGGACACTTCCTCACCAATGTGGACAGGAACCTCAGGTCTACCCTAGCGTAACAACTAGTAATAAATTTGGGCCTGGAAGAACAGAGGGTTTTCACTTCCTTTCAGACAACAGTTATAGGGATGAGCATCTGTGCTAACATGAAAGGAGGAAAATCCACAGAGGGATAGACAGAAACATGGCACATCTTTAACAGCTTAGCTAGTTCATTTCAGAAAAGATGGAAATGGCATGTAATGCTCATTCAGGAAGAATGGAAATAACTGCTGACTTACAGCTCGTCCCCTCCTGCAGTCTGTCATGCCAATATTAGACCTATTTGAAGATGACAGTAAAAGACCCAAGTTTGTTTGTTTTAATAATAGGTGCTATCCGCTATATGCTATAAAGGACCTTTGATCCTCTGAGGAAGAATTCTGTGAGAGAAGTCTTGCAGGAAACCAGAGATGAGTCATTGACTAGAATTAAAGTTCTTACTGCTCCTGAGAGTTCCCAGTGCTGATGATGGTGACCCACAGAAGAATGAGAAAACCCAAAAATTTATATAAATTCTTGTGAAACAAATATAGACAGACTCTTGTGATCAAGTACAGCACCTCTGGAAACTAGAAGTCAATGTACCTTGCTTGTGGGTGTATGACCCTTCTCTCCCTCATCCCCACTGATCCCTGTTGTCCCCCATGGCAGCCTCAGCTGCTTTAAAGAGAAAGACTATTAAGGGTGGGTGCAGGTCTTCTTGTCTTTGGGAGGAACCAAAGGCCACACATTCACGCATGCTGGGGAACTTTGGCAAGGGGAAGAACACAAAGTATGGCCTTGTTGTATACAGTCACCCAAGTCACCATCATACTTGATCCCAATGGAGGTAGGTGTACCCAAGTTCAACAGGTGAGTTTTCAGCCATGTTCTTAGTGGGAAAAGAAATTTACGTGACCTTATGAAGGGGATCCATTGAACCAATTCAATGTACTATTGTTGTGGTTTCTACTACTGAATGTATAATTAATGGTATTGATATTTTATATGCTTGTAATGTGAACACTTTTAAGTGTTAAAGGGAATCCTCTTGATTGGGAAGAGCTGCTTATAGGGAAATTCTAATACTTTGAGGGCCCCTCAACCCTAATGTCCCATTTGAGTCCCATAAGTGCTAGTGCTGATGATTTTCCACTGGAGCTTGACAATGGGCAGCCTCCTCCACACGTGGCATCTCTTGAGGTTTTGCACTCATCTACTCTTTGACATGGCCACCAAGTACACTCTTTTTTAACAGAGCTATTGGCTTGGCACTGGAGTCTTAGTGAAATCAAATACCTGAGCCATGGAGGTGTGTGACTCTCAACCCTAATAATTTCATTGTGAGGTAGGTTAGCTCAAACTCAACAACTAACAAGGTAAGAAGAGGCAACAAGCTTCACTTGTAAAATGGAAATTGTATATCCAGGAGTGCAGCATGTCAGGCCCCAGCTGCATCTCAGGTTTACATAATAAAGAGGCAGCTATACTTTGGGGAAAATCATCATATCTCCTCTTTGCCTCTGGAAGCAAAACTGGTCTGATACAGTCCTAAACTCAGAGAAGTTTCTCTAAAATCTTAGGCCTGAGTCATTTATGCTTCTTTTTTGGCTGAGCTAAAACTTGATGGTGTCCCCCGGACTAAATAGTCTACTGGAATATTCTTCCTCAGCACCAGCTATGTGGGACTGAAAATGGATGGGCAATCTTCTCTCAGTGGACATAACTCATAGTGCTGGCCAATATTCTGCTTGATGAACCTTGCCATAATTTTGCTGGCTCTTAGTGACTTTGCCAATGGTCTAGATGTTTGCTTTGCCACACAAATCATGGTTGCTGATCAAATAGTCTAGATCACACTTGTAGATGTTCAAGATAAGGGCCTCTTCTCTGAGAAGTCCAACTAAAATCCAGCTGTCATGTGAGCATGCACCACCCAGATTGCTACCTTTGCTTCCTAAATTCATCCTTGTACTGGGCATAGCAACACATCTTCCATTATAGAGCGTGTACAGCTTGGATGATTCTGTTTCTAAAGCTAGCCGTTTTTAATCAATGAATAAAAGAAACTACCATTGTGGATTCTGAGCAATAGGAACGAATTTTCTATTTAAAATGTAGAAAGACAGAAGTTTTTTTTCTGGCCAAAAGCAAGGAATTCTATAAACTCCTGGTATTGCACCTATGAAAGTCATTTTGCAGAGATTTTGCAGATTGTAGAAGACTCCTTGCTCTGCCACTTACCGGCTATATTACCTTAAATCAAAAACTCAGAGATTCAGTGTTACTTTTAAAAGGGGGGGGGGGATGGGATGGTTTTAAATATCAAAGAAACAACATCTGTGAAAATGCTTTTCCAACTACAAAGCATTCTACAAATATTAGTTATTTTTCTAGTATGTATGTATGTTTATGCTGTAAAATAGAAACCAAGCAGTATAAATATACATTAAACCTAAAAAAAATTCAGAAAATAGACCATGATTTTAAAGCATTTGGCATTTTAGTTGTAATATAATACAGTAACCAATACACTTTGGGGAAGCTGAGTGAGGTGTACACCAGCCTGGAAGCAAGAAAGATTAAGAAGGAAGAGAATGGAAACCAGAAGGAAAAAGAACTTTATACCAGAATCACACAGTAGTTATGTATATATGATACTATTTGTAGCTCAGATTATTTATTTTTATTTTAGCCTTTAACATTTAATAAAAATGTACGTGGTCTGTCAGGCAATATGAATCTAAACACTTTCAACTAATTTTCAAATACATTGCTATGTCAAAAGAACCCTTTAAATATTGGTTAAGAAAACTACCTAAACTTTTTCAGTTTAATAATGGTGACTAATCATTATCTCAATTTCTACACTATGAAGACCAGGTAAGAAGTATCTACATATTTCATTGCAATTTACTTAACCTGGTATCTTTCTTTCTTGTGAAACTATACCAGTAATTTATTGAACTTATAATCCATGGGGTCTTCAATTTTGTCTTTTGTTTCTGTACAAAGCTAAGCATGAGTTGTTTGTATTTACATAAATAACCTTCTTAACCTAATTACCTTATGTTTATCTTTATAGAATTTCATATTGATTTTATACAATTTGTATCAGCTTATTTCTTAAATCATATTTGACCTTCTATTGTTTACATCTGCAACTTTAATCAATGAAATTTAAAAATAATAATCCTGGATTTTGATTAAAATCATGTAACTTTTAAAATTCCAGTGCAACTACAAAATCCATAATTTAAAATGTCATTCATTTCCCGGTATACACAATATAAATCTATTCAATAAATAGCTACAATATTGTGCTACGATATGCAAGGCAAAGCACTCTTTTTTAATGAATCACAAGTTAATATAAAATATGTAAAGTTTGATTTCAAAAAAATGTACAAAAGCATAAGACAAAGGAAAGCATTGGACATGCCACAAGAATGGTATAATGGACTACTAGGATTTAGGTAAAGAAAATAATCTTACCCACTTTGGCCCAATTAAATCTACCATTTAAGTTTTTCCTATTTATTTTCATCTGTCCATTTTTGTAGAATAGCCTTATTGAGATATATTTCGCATACCACAACTCATCCACTTAAGTGACATAATTCAATGGATGGCTTTTATATATTCACAGAGTTATCCATCTATTACCACAATCAATTTTAAAATATTTTCTTTATCCCCAACTAAACTGCTTCCTTTTCAATCTCATATTCACCCCTATCAACACCAGCCCTGGGCAAACACTAGTCTACTTTCTGTCTTTATAGATTTGCCTACTCTGAACATCTCATATAAATGGAATCATACAATAGATGATCCTTTTGTGACTGGTTTATTTCACTCAGCATAATGTCTTCAAAGTTCACCTATATTGCTGAGTACCTCAGTACTTCATTTCTTTTTATTGCTGAATGTCATTCTATTGTTTGATCTAAAATAATATACATTCATCATTTGACAGACATTTGGGCTGCTTCCACTTTTAGGCTAGTATGAATATTGCTGTTATGAATATTTATGTACAAGTGTTTATGCAGATATATATATTTTTTATTTTAGTGAATTATGGGGGTACAAGTGTTAAGGTTACATATATTACCCATGTTCCCCCTGCCCCCTCGAGTCAGAACTTCAAGCATGTCCATCCCCCAAATGTTGCACATCTTACTTGTTGGGTTTGTATATACTCATCGCCTCCTCCTCCCTCCCACCTGCCCAACACCCAATAAATGTTATTCCTATATGTCCACTTAGGTGTTGATCTGTTAATACCAATTAGCTGGTGAGTACATGTGGTGCTTGTTTTTCCATTCTTGGGATACTTCACTTAGTAGAATGGGTTCCAGCTCTATCCAGGAATATACAAGAGGTGCCATATCACCATTGTTTCTTAAAGCTGAGTAGTACTTCATGGTATACATATACCACATTTTATTAATCCACTCATGAATTGATGGGCACTTGGGTTGTTTCCACAGCTTTGCAATTGTGAATTGTGCTACTATAAACATTCGAGTGCAGGTGTCTTTTTCATAAAGTGACTTTTGATCTTTTGGGTAGATGACCAGTAGTGGAATTGCTAGATCAAATGGTAGATCTACTTGTATCGCTTTAAGGTATCTCCATATTGCTTTCCACAGAGGTTGAACTAGTTTTCAGTCCCACCAGCAGTGTAGGAGTGTTCCTCTCTCTCTGCATCCATGCCAACATTTATTGTTTGGGGACTTTTTGATGAAGGCCATTGTCACTGGAGTTAAGTGATATCTCATTGTGGTTTTGATTTGCATTTCCCTGATGATTAGAGATGTTGAGCCTTTTTTCATATGTTTGTTGGCCATTATTCTGTCTTCTTTTGAGAAGTTTCTATTCATGTCCTTCACCCATTTGTTGATGGGGTTGTTTTGGTTTTTTTCTTGCTGATTTTCCTGAGTTCCAAATAGATTCTAGTTATCAGATGTGTAGCTTGCAAATATTTTCTCCCATTCTGTAGATTGTCTGTTTGCTCTCTTGACAGTTTCTTTGGCTGTGCAGAAGCTTTTTAACTTGATCAGGTCCCATTGTTTATTTTTGTTGCTGCTGTGATTGCCTTTGGGGTCTTCTTCATAAATTCTTTGCCTAGGCCAATGTCTAGAAGAGTATTTCCAACATTTTTCTCTAGAATTCTAATAGTTTCACACCTAAGGTTCAAGTCTGTTACCCAGCTTGAGTTGATTTTTGTGAGAGGTGAAAGGTGTGGGTCTTGTTTCAGTCTTCTACATGTGGCTATCCAGTTTTCCCAGCACCATTTATTGAATAAGGATTCTTTTCCCAAGTGTATGTTTTTGTCTGCTTTGTCGAAGATTAGTTGGCTATATGAGGATGATTTTATATCTGGGTTCTCTGTTCTGTTCCACTGGTCAATGTTCCTGTTCTTGTGCCAGTCTCAAGCTGTTTTAATTACCATAGCCTTGTAGTATAGTTTGAAGTCTGGTAAATTGATACCTCCTATTTTGTTTTTATTGCCTAGGATTACTTTTGCTATACGAGGTCTTCTCTGGTTCCATACAAAACGTAAAATTATTTTTTCTATATCTGTGAAAAATGATGATAGCATTTTAATATGGATTGCATTGACTCTGTTGGTCAATTTGGGTAGTATAAACATTTTAACAATGTTGATTCTGCTGATCCATGAGCATGGTATATTCTTACATCTGTTTATGTCCTCTGCTATTTCCTCCTTTACTGTTTCATAGTTCTCCCTGTAGAGGTTTTTTACCTCCTTAGTTAAGTATATTCTAAGGTACTTTATTTTCTTTGTTGCTATTTTGAAGGGAATTGAGTCTTTGATTTGTTTCTCACTTTTACTGTTGTTGGCGTATATGAATGCCTCTGATTTCCATGTATTTATTTTGTAACCTGAGACTTTACCAAATTCATTTATCAATTCAAGGAGTCTCTTGTTTGAATCCTTGGGGTTTTCTAGGTATAATATCATGTCATAAGCAAAGAGTGAGAGTTTGATCTCTTCTGCTCCCATTTGGATGCCCTTAATTTCGCTCTCTTATCTGATTGCTGTATCAGGACTTCCAGCACTATGTTGAATAGAAGTGGAAATAGTGGGCAACCTTGTCTTGTTCGAGTTCTAAGTGGGAATGCTTTCAATTTTTCCCCATTCAGTATGATATTGGCTGTGGGTTTGTCATATACGGCTTGTATCATTTGGGGGCTTACCTAAAAATGATATGTGCATATATGTTTTCATTTCTCTTGGGCATATATGTAGGAGTGAAATTGGTGAATCATTTGAATTATATGATATCTCCACGTTTAACCATTGAGAGACTACCGTGCCATTTTGTAAAGCAGCTCCATTTTACATTTCTACCAACAGTACAGAAGGATTACAATTTCTCCACATCTTTGCCAACAACTGTTATCTGTCTTCTTTTAATATCTATTCCAGTGGGTGTGAAGTTGGTATCTTACTTTGGCTTTGATCTGCATTTCTCTGACAGCTAGTGATGTTGAACATTTTTTAATGTGATTTTTGGTCATTTGTACATCTTCTTTAGAGAATGTTTACTCAGATCTTTTGCCCATTTCTAAATTGGATATTTATCTTCTTATTTTGAATTATCTGTTATTTGTTCCCTTTTTTCCTCTTTTCTCGTTGACTGAATTGAGTATGTTTTATTGAGTCCATTATCTCCACTATTGGGTCATGTCTTAGTTGGTTTTCTGCTGCTTATAATGGAATACCTGGAACTGGGTGGTTTATTTTGAAAAGTAATTTATTTCTTATAGTTATGGAGGCTGCAAAGTCCAAGGTTGAGGGGGCCACATCTGGTGAGAGCCTTCTTGCTCGTGGAGATTCTCTGCAGAGTATGGAGCTAGTGCAGAGAGTCACATGGTGAGGGTGCCAAACGTTCTAGCTCAGGCCTTTCTTTTTATAAAGCCACCAATACCACTTCCATGAGAATCCACTAACCCATGAATCCATTAATTTGTGAATGGAATAATCCATTCATGACAGCAGAGAACCTCATGATCCAATCACCTTTTCAAGGCCCCATCTCTCAATACTGTCACATTGGGGACTACATTTTAACAGGAGTTTTGGAGGGGACAGATATTCAAACTATAGCAGGTCATTAGCCATGCATTATAGATATTTAATTTATCACAGCCTACCCTCAAATAACAGTATACTAGGCATACATTGCATAAGAACACTGTGAAAGTATACTTTCATTTCTCTCTCCATGTTTGTTGTTAGTTTGTAATACATTTTTATCTCTACGTCACAAATTCTAAAATACATGGCCTTTAAACAGAAAGTTTTTTCTAAAAATACCAATGTTGTTGTCAAAGAATTCATTATATTTGAATTCTTTATATATAAAGAATTCATTCATTATATTGTCCATCTAAATTTTTATTATTTCTTCTATTTTTCTCATTACCTTTTACATTTCCCTGAACATATCTATAAAATTATAATAGTTGTTTTAACATCCTTTATGATTAATGTCTTCTATTTCTGTCTCCATTTCTATTGATGAGTATTTCTTTTGGTTAATTTTTCTACTTGTTATTGATTATATTTTTCTGATTGTTTATATAACTGATAATTTCTAGCTGGATATTATCATTGTTGGGTGCCATATTTTGTTTAATTTTTTAAAAAATAAAATGTAGGCTTTTTTCCTGGTTTTTAATTTGAACCTTTCAGAACTTTCTTTTCTTTGTTAGCATGAGTCAAGGGCAGCCTTTATTCTGAAATTAATTTAAGCCTAATACTAAAGTTTGGGCCTTTCCTAAGACATTAGCTAATGCCTAGTATATTAGGAGTCTCTCCACACTAGCTAGTAGAACATGAACTATTATTATCCTTGTATGAGCACTGAGACTTATGTAGTTACTGCTTTCTAGTAGTTCTTTTCCCAGTTTTGGGAGTGTTTCCTCTCACACATGAACAAAATTACTCTGCCAAAGAATCAAGCAAACTCCTGAGAAGGCCAGTATCTCCCTCTTTCTCTCTCTCTCCTCTCTTTCTTTCTCCCCTATCCTGCAGTGCCCCTCCCCTTCAGTCTTTTTCTCCCCAACTCCAACCTCTCTGGCACTCTGCCCTGTGTGTCCTAGCTGCTTCAGCCTCACCAAACTCCAATCTCTGTTCTCTTAATTCAACAAGAACTCAGGATTCTTTTTTGGATCCCTCTTCCGGCATTGCAACATAGAAGCTCCCTACTTCTGTTTGTTTTTTTCTCTTTTCTCAGAGATTACTATTCTGTACTCCTGTTTTCTAATGTGAAAAAAAAAGGTCTTTCACATATTTTTCCTAGTTTTTTTGTATACTAAAGCAATTCATGTTGCAGTTCAGCTTTTATGGATGGTAGCGTAAAACCAATATATGAGGTTCAAGTCAATATCCTACAGAAGTCTATGTCACCTCTACATTCCCACTGTAGTTTTTCTAATTTAGGTTCCCATCACTGTTTACATAAATTCCAAAGGCAGGAGATCATTCTGATGTTACTTCCAGTCTCTTAGTTATATTAGATACTTCCACACTGGCACTGGAATTATCTTTTTATGATGAAAATCTAAAGGTTTATTTGTCTTTTACAACCATTTGTCAGTAAATTCCTTGAGGGAAAGAATGATATCTGGCAATTAGTAAGTACTGTGCTGATAAATCAGATTTCATGGGGGGGAAAAAGTCCAGATAGCTGACTTTTGCCCATTACCATGGTGTAAATAATCCCTTCATGGCCATTTGTAGACTGCCAATTCATTGTTAATGAATATAGACTTGTGAAGAGATGCACACAATTAGCTTTCTTTAAGCAGAACAATTCAGCATCAGCTCATTTGGTATTTAGCCCTTGGTAGGTTCTTGACAAATGTTTCTTGAATGAAAAACTTTCATTATCTGTGTTAAAGTATAAAAACATAAGGAAAACTAGGACTAACTAATTAAATAGTTAATGCAGCCTCCAAAAAAATCATTAAAAAGATTCATGCATCTAGTTAATTATGAGAAAAGGGGGATCTGAGTTAAGAATATGCATGTATTAATAATTTTGCTGTTTAAATACTGATCTTTAGCATGAAAATTAAATAGAACCTTGCTGAGAGGTGTGAAAAATAAAAGTTAATTGAATAACTTTATGATAATTATTCTGACTTATCAGTGAGAATTGTGGAGCTGTAGGTAAGCTTTACAAAGTAAATTGAATGAATCTGAGTATGTATAAAACTGTACTTTCTTGCATATAGCACTTTTAATGTCTAGAAGATTTTCAAAGTACACAGCATTAGGTCTAAGAATGATAAACCCTTACCAGCAAACACATCCTATGACACATAATAAAGAAGAAATATTGGAAGATAGCCTACTTTAAGAATTGAACATAATCAAAGCTAAGAAGCTGTGTTGGGAAACTGTAATTGCAAGACAATGAGAATGCACAGGCATTGGCAAATTATCCCCACTCACAAATCTTTGTAAGTTTGATGCCCATCCACATGGTACTACTTCACCTCACTCACTTGATACCAAAGTGTATTAATTAGAAATATCTATTTATTTAGCTGTGTGGGGACAAAGAACAACTGAGAAGTAAATACATATTTTATTACATACTGTAGATTCCAGATATGTAGAAAGTGTTCCTGAGTAGGTCAATAGATCCTACTCAAACTCACAAAAAGAGGTAGACAGGAAATAATTTTAACTGAGAGGCAGGGGATCTAGGGATGGAGGAGGACATTATATGGGGTGGCAGGAGAGATGATAGTCAGGAACCAAATCCATATCCATCCAGTTAGATTGACCTCAGCCATGTGACCTAAAAGAGGAATGTAACCAGAGACAGTTCAACTAGAATCCTAAAAATATTTAACTAAAGTCTTAAACATATGATTTGCCTCTGCCCCTTCTATGTACTTCCATTTAGTTTGCTTTCCATGGAAACCATTTATGAAGGTAGATACATACTTATGCTTAGTTTTTATAATTGCCCAGAATTGAGGAAAGGAGAAAACAAATAATAGCAAATATATAACATAAACTACTATTATCATTTTAAAATATTAATGTCCTATCTTTCAAACTAGGTCCCAAAGGCACCCAATAAGAGTTATACTGCATATAATGCCAACACCAGTTACAAAAAGACATGCCACTATGGCACTGAATAACTGCTGAAGATGAGGTAGCAATTTAGGTATAATTTAAAGTTACATAATTTGTTGTCACACAATTGTGTTTGGAAAACAAATCTCACAGTTGCTTTTGGGAGAATACCATTTCAAATATTCTTTCATATTCACGTGGGAGAAAGCAGTATATATAGATCTGGTCTTTTCAAGTGCAGGTCATGAGCAATCTCCATGGGAATGTCAGGCTTTGGAATTGCCTTGCCTGAAAGAGCTGTTTAGAATGTTTTTCCTATTTCTGCTCTTGACTATTTCTTTTGTTCTTTTGAAGAGTGACCAGTAAGTCAATAATATATATTTCCTGACACTACATTAGCAGCTCATTTATCACTTAGCTCTCTCAATTGACTCTGCCTCTCCCAAGAGAAATGGAAGAAATACAAATATGTTGACAATATCCCTGTATTTGAAGCACCATGTTAAAACAAACAAACAAAAAAATACTACCATTCTAGGAAGGGGATTGAGGAAGAATTTGGTAAAGACAATATATTTCACAGTTTCCTTAGTGTAAACAGAATGAAAATCATGGGATATCAGCAGAATATGTCCAAGTGAGAGTGTAAATGTATGTTTGGCCACGAAGGGTAGGAGGATCATTTCATTTATAGGTAATTAATTTATTTAATTACTCCAATTTTAATATATTTTATTTTAAAAGAATAGAATGGTTGAAGCAGAGCTCCCCTCTGATGCAAGACAGACACAGTCAGCACGATTTGCAAATGCACTTCATATGGGAGACTGCAGGGCCAGGGCTGAGCCAGGTATGCACCTCCTTTTCATCTATTCTTATTTAAGAAACATATACATACATGCCCACTCTCCAACTCTCCTAACCTCCCACAATTAATGTTTTCACTTCTATAGTTTTCTCAGAAATCTGCACTCAGAAGGTGCAGATTTCACTGCACCTTCATATTTCTCAAGATTTGATCTTGCTACCTAAATCAAATAACTAAAAGTGCTTGTTCAAAATATAAATTCTGTGCCCCACCCCCAAAGAGCACCTGAATGAGAATTGATGGGAGCAGGTCCAGGTGTTTGCACTTCTAATAAGTACCTGCTGTGATTCTTATGGACATTTGAGTTTTAAAATTGATACTACTGGTCTTTGTATAAAGCAGCAGGGCCATTAGAAATAACAGCAATACCCTCCACAAGGTTAGCCTTGACCTGGGCAAAAACTATAATAACAAGAACAAAAAAAGCATAATGAATTGGAATCAGCTCAAAATGAATTGTTATACAATCCAGCAGAATCAAGAAAGTCTAGGAGACCTTTGGGCTCCCAATGTTCAAAAGTGTCCTCTCATCTTTGACTCTGAAAAAGATATAAAGCAAGAAGATCAGTTGTAGATACATATTTTTTTTCTTAAACACTATCAAGACATTTTATAATGGAAATTGTGTTTAGTGTAAATGCTATAAATAGTGCAAAATTTCTCAAAGTTCACTGAATTTTTTCTACTTTTATAAATGATAATTGAAACAGATTGGAAAGCAGATTGTGTCCTTTAAGCTACAGTGATTACCTGAGAAGACAGACCTATAAAAAGAAAAGTGTGGAAGGAAGGAAAGAGGAAGGAAGAAATAAAGGAAGGGGAGAGGGAAGGAAGAAAGGAAGGCAGGAGGGAAGGAAGGGAGGAAGAAAGAAAGAAAAAAAAGAAAATGGGAAAACTTCATACTCAAAATCAAATATTTTTCTTTCAAATGTTAGCCCATTAGTTTCTCTTTATATTACATGGACTTCCCTTTCACAGAATTTTATTGTTTTACTTTTAAAAGTTTCTTAAAATCCATAGTATTTTTAAACATCAGTTGAAATGATCAGATTCTGCAACTACAAACTGAGAAAAAAATAAGCCCATGTTTACCTAAAAACACAATTTCATAATTTCTACAAAAATTATATAAAATTTCTATAACGTAAAACCATTATTTCTGTCAAGTACAAATTGCACCAGGCAAAGCTAAATAGGCAAGGAAGATTTTATTCAGGACTATTACAATAGTGTTCTGAGACTATAGCAATAGAGGAAAGAGACTGAATTCAACTCTATTGAAATAAGAGGTGAGGGAGTTTTTAAGCAATGGGGTGAGCTAGTGGAAAATCACAGGAGGAAGTTATGGGGGAGGTTGTCAATGTGACTAGGCCATCTGTGTTTGCAAATTTGTACTTGAAGAAGTTAGTCTATCACCTTCCCACAGAGACTGGGAGATAGGGGCATTATCTTTCTTCATGATTACATTTGGAAAGGATGACTCCCAGTTCCTTGAGAGAAACATTCCAGAGTTGTAGCACTGGCAAGAGGCTGGAAAAGGATTTACACCTGAAAGAGGCTGTGAATGAATGATCAATTCCCAGTGTTCTGACATAAAGTCTCTAAGAAAAGGGAGGTCAAGAAGAAACCAATATAAATTTTAGTCAAGGTGAGGAGAACATTAATACCACCTTGTTCAACTGCCTTTGTTTAAGCTTTTCAGATGATGAGGAATTTTTATATGCATTAATTCATATACTATAATTTTTAATTAGACATTGAGTCACATTGGTCCAAACTTTATTTCATCTCAATATTATGAACATAGGCTGTTTAATTCTAAGGCTGACCTAACTGTCCTATTTAATTATAGATTGTTTTAAGTAATATCAAAGTTCTGTTGTGTACTTAAATTGCTTGATCATTTGTTGATTTAAGCAGAAACTGTCTCTTTAAAGAAGATTTTAGTTTATTTTTTGGTTAAGAATAGCATTTGGCAAGCAGCCCCTCTAGTACAACCTCTCTTGCTTTCTCACAAAAATTCCTAAGAAGACACTGAAAATATGAAAATTCCCCACAGCTCCAGCTAAGGAGAAGGAAACAATATATCCATTGACAGAATTTGGCAGGAATTGGTGAAAACAATTAGTGTTCTCACCTTATGTCCTCCTCATTAAAATATGGCAGCTGAGAGAGGATTAAATGTCATATACCCCAGCCTCATTCACTGTCACATGGCCCAAAAACCCAGGGTCTGTAAAAAGAAAAAAAGATCAATAGCCTTCCCTCATGGGTAAGTAATGCTTTTTGATATATTGAGAACATTGTTTTCTCATCCTATTCTCTCACCTCACACACAAACATTGGAGCCTCCAAAGCTCAAAAAGTCACCAGGTGGGAAATAAGGGTACCTGCTGGTAGCACTTTGTAGTCTAGAGGGTTCTACAACCATACAACAAGTGTTGCCTAAAGGGCTGCAGAGTAAAAGTAATTTGGTAGTGGTGCATAAGCATCTAAATCAATCAGATGACAACAATACAGCTTGAGATGGAAGTTGTGCGTGAGTAAGCTTTTAGCAAATCATTCATTTCCCAGCCCCTGGCACATATTTGAATTTGGATCTGCTGATCTTAAGCAGAATCATGTCCTACCCACAATGACTGACACTCAGTACAGATGAAGTTAATGATTAAACTAAAACTTTTCTATAACAGCGAATTAAAGTGATGATATTGAATGTATTCTTATCATGTGGAATGAGCCCTGTGATCCTAGAAAACAGAAATGGTTAAAGACCCCCACCTGCTTTGTGTCTCAACCACACCGATGCATTATTCTCCCAGGCAAATATCTAATATAAGGCCAGGCACATAGTAGATGTATAATAAATAGATGTTCGTTAGACGGGTGTTTTTTTAAAAAAGCAGAAGACAACTTGCCACAATTTATTTCTTTTTTAAGTGCTAAATAATTTTATGAAAAGAGGAATGATCTCAAAAATGGCATTGATACTTTCCAGGTTTGATTGTTGCGTAGTTGGTTAAGAAAATGCATTCCTAAGAGACAGGCAAGGAGAAAAGACAACCTATCTTCTATCAGGATGACAGTGTTGCTCTGTTTCTGACACCTAATACTCAGATACTCAGGGACACTAAAATTAGTTTTCCAGTTCAGTTCCATCTGCCTTTTAAATGGTGAAAATTTCTCCAAATCTGGAAATAGTATCCAAATCACTATTAATCTTTGTAGTGTTCTTAGGAGTTTCCATCACTTATTCTATGTTTTTTTTCTTTTCTTAGTATTCTGTGGAAAGTTAGGAGAGGCTGTATAACGACCACCAGCTAGAAGACATTTTAAACCACAAGATGAATAGGAGGAAATTGACAGACAATTGACCTGCAGGACTTTGGAGTTAGCCCTCAGAGAAAGGATCCTTCTCCTCTCACTCCACCTTGGCTCCGACTCTTTCCCCAGCTTTCCCTAACATTATCAAATCATTTTAATAAGAAGATATGTTAGGAATAGGAGGGGGTGCAATTTTAGTCAAACTTAGCAAGTGCCTAACATATACAGAGTAATGTAAAATTATGTTATCATATACTACTAACACTGAGAAATTAGTATTATCGTTACCAGTTAGAGTCCTAGCAGAAAATGTATGGACAGAAAAATCCAAACTCTGAAATATTTGAAAGAAGTTTATTTTGAGCCAAAATTGAGGACCATGACCTGGAGCCACTCCCAAGAAGCCTTGAGCAAGTGGACTCAGTGTGGCTAGGTTACAGTTTGGTTGTATATATTTCAAGGAGACAGGGGTTACAGGTAAAGTGATAAATCAATATGTGGGAGGCATACATTGGTTTGGCCCTAAAAGGTGGGCCATCTGGAAGGAGGGGTTTACAGGTTATAGGTGGATTTAAAGATTCTTTGGCTTGTAAGTGGTTAAAGACATGAAGCTTTTCTAAAGACTTGGAATGTTTCAACATAAGGAGCTGTTATCAGAGATAAACCACCAGACATAGATTTGTTGTGTAAATTGACCTGTAGGCTTGTCTTGCATACCCTTAGACCTGTTAATAGGTTACAAAGGATGTCCCCAAGAAGGGGGCATAAGGCATGTCTTATGCCTCTTATGGCATAAGGGGGGCATAAGGCATGTCTGACCTCCTTCCTCCTGGCAGGCAATTTAGTTTTAGGATATTCCTTTGGCCACAGGGGGGTCCATTTAGTCAGCAGGTGTGGGGGTGAGCCTTCAAATTTTATTTTAGTTCACAATTATATTGTATAAATTAGGATAATTTGGTTATAGTGTAAGAAACCATAAGGGTAGTGCATAATGCCAGGGCTAGCATTGCTGGAATCCCCTTAATACATAAGAGTGAAGAAGCAAATGAAAAGAATATTTACTAGAAACTAGATATAAGAGCATGGTGTGTAGAAGTATATCTGACAGGACTTAAAAGCCTCAGTGAAAGATGCATCCTTAAAACCTTCAGTTGAGCTATGTACACAACCTACAACAATCCCACAAAGAGGGAGGAGCAATATAGGAATAAATACCCCAAACTCACTTTTTTTCCCTTCCACCAGTTCTCTATCAGTTCTCTCCACTGGCAAACCCAACTAGGAGTCAGTGGGCAAGAAAGCCTGTTGAAGTGGTCCAGACAGATAAGAGGGTCAGCAAACAATGACCTGGAGAGCAAAACTAGCTTGTTACCTGTTTTTGTAGGGCCTACAAGCTAAGAATGCTTTTTACATTTTTAAAGAGTTGAAAAAAATCACAAGGAATATTTTATGACATATTACAATTACATGGAATTCAAATTTCAGTGTCTATAAACAAAGTTTTATCAGAACACAGTCATGCTCATTTGTTTACATATTGTCATAAAATGCTGGAGTTGAGTAATTACAACAAGGACCATATGTGCCATTCCTGCCATTTTGCATTGCTACTCAGAGTACTACATGTCACAGTGACACAGTTACAACTTGATGGGGTTTCAAGTGCCAAATGTATCATTATATTGTACTGTGAAGGAAATTAGAAATATTTTACCCCAAAATATATTTCTTTGACATATTTTGAAATGGCTGCCAAGGGTCTCACAGACAGAAGTAACACTGAAAATCTCTCTTTTGTAGGGGGAAATTTGCATCTGTAGAGAATCTCCATTAATGCACCCAGGTCTTTCCTTGTCCAGATCAGAAAGGATTAACTGAGAGTCTGACACCCTTACAGATCAGAAAAGAAACACCATCTATACTCTCTGTGGACTGCTACCTGTAAGTCTTTATCTGTATAACAAGATCACCTTTGCTAGCCAATTGCCTTTCTCCTTTCCATAATCTGCTTTGCCACCAAAAACCTGTTTGGCTATAATCTAGGCCCCTATTCTGTGAAAACCTCTGTACCTCATTGAGGAGTTGAATCTCCATTCTGAATGCTTCAGTGTATACACCTTAAATAAAATTTATACACCTTTTTCTGCAATTAATTAACTGGTCTTATGTCAGTGATTTTTCAACGAACCTTTATGGGGCCAAGATCCTTGGTCGCTACAGATGTTATATTATTATTTATTTATTACAAGTGTATGCCCATTATGTCAAAACAAGAAAAGAAAAGTGGACTTTAAATATGCTTTTAAGACATAGTAGGATCTACATTGTTTTGTTATAAATTTAGGTGAGAAAGATTGTGCTTTATTCAAGTATATAATAATTGTGCTAAAAGAATACAATATACATTTATGTCATCGTAACTACTCATGACAGTGTTCTCAACTTATGAGATGAAAGAGCTCAGGAAATTTCACCCCAAAATATGACTCCTTGGTATAAAGAGTATTTTGAATTAAAGGTCCTTGGAACAGGCTTTTCCTCAGTCTGCATAACCAGAGGGACACATCAAAAGAACTATGGACTTCCCTAGCCTTCCCTGTTATCTCAATATATTGCAGGAAAGACCATCAATAATGCAACTAGACCCTAGACCCGACCTAAGTCATTTTAAACATAATATCTGTCTCTCAGGTTTATTTACAAGTCAATTTGCTTTCCCTATATGTTCATTTTTCTCTAACAATAATTATTGCCCCTAAACAGAATTACCTGCAGTCCTTATCTCCCCTGCCCTCTAAAAGGCACATATAAAAATATCCGGATCTTATTGGGATACCCTGTAGTCACACTGTGATTCTCCCCATGCATATAATAAGTAAACTTATTCCTCTTATTAATCTGCCTTAATTGTGAGTTGACCTCTCAGTAAACTTTTTGGGGCAAAGGAGAAGTTTTCCTTATCCTTACAGAGAAAATGACATAATTTTTTAAAAAATATTAAATAAGATGTTTAATAATGTCAGAATTTTCTCACAAAAATTTCAAAATGAAAATGATACTGAAACCAAATGAAGTTTCTAAGAGGCTCATTTGTAATCCAAGCAAGGAAACCATTTACTGATGGTGATTTACTTAAATTGTGTTTAATTACAGTGGCCAAAGAAAGGTGGCCTGATAAAAGTAAACTTAATTAAGACTATTAGCTTCTCAGTGAGAACAATTGCCCGAAATGTGAAGACAACAGCAATAATCAATTAAAAAAAAATTAGCAATTGATTTCAAGTGGTTTTCTGTAACTCTGAATCAACAAACATTAATGATACTGCTCAGGTGTTGTTTATTTGAAGAGTCTATGCCAAGTTTAAAGAATCAACTTATACAAATATTTTCTGTGGACAGGCAAGAATACTTCTCAAGAAGTGAGAAAACAAGAAAGGTGAAGTCAGTATAACCTGATGTGGAATCTGATAAGATGTATTACAAATGATGGTGACGAAAATGTATATGTAGTAGAAAAAGCAAAACATTGATAAATGCACCAAGCTTATGAAAATTTAATGTGGTTAAAGCCTATGGATATTACTGCATTACTCATACAGGTAATTTGTGTAAAACATTGACTTCTATCATTTGTTATTGTTGCAAAGATGAGCTTCTTTTGCTCTTATGGACTCAACTATTGTCAGTTCTGTCAATTTTGTTAGAAGTAGAAGCTGAATAATCTGACCTGTCCTACTTCATAGCAGTTTATTGGGTTAGCAGTGGTAAATTTTCAAAAGGATTTTTGAAAATTCACATGACCAGAGTGAATTTTTTATGCATGAGAATCGCCTTAATCACTGTTAATTGAAAAATGTACATCTTTGGAAATTAGCCACAAGCAGAGATGATAATATTTCTTAATAAATTTAATCTAAAATTAAAAGGAAGGATAGTGCTAATACGTAGAGTTAATGCTGCAGTAAAGTCATTTCAACAACAACTGAAATTGTTTAAATCACAGGTAATGTCCGCCTGCTTTAAACACTTTATATTCGGTCAAAAGTTAAAACAAAAAGTGAGATCTCATTCCCATGCAAATTTGCCATGGATATATTTTCCGAACTTAAACCGTGGTATTTTTTGAATCTTGATGTATATATAAAGAAAATTTCCGTATTTCAAAATCCATTTAGTTGTATCATCGAGTAGCTTCAACCTAATCTTTAAATAGAAGTGATTAATCCACAATATAATGATATAATAAAAGGTGAATATCAAGGGAACCTAATAGAATTCTATAAATGACTTTCAATTAAAATCATAAGCTCATGAATTACTATCAGTATTTAACAGTGCTTATTTGTGTGAAAAGAAATTTTCTAAGCTAAAATATGTTAAAATCTCATTGCATATCAGCACTAAACTCTAAATAGAGTCCATTTCCCTAAATATTTTAGGTATTAACCCCTTATCAGATGTATGTCTTGCAAATTTTCTCTCAGTCCTTAGGTTGTCTCCTCACTCTGTTGTTTCCTTTGTTTTTCAGAAACTTTCATTTTGATATAATCCCACTTGTCTGTTTTTGCTTTTGTTGCCTACACTTTGGGTCAAAACTAAAAAATCATCACCCAAATCAATGTCATGTCATTTTCCTATGTTCTTTTCTACTTGTTTTAAAGTTTCAGGTCTTATGCCTAAGCCTTTAATCCATTTGGAGTTTATTTTTTGTATATGGTATGAGATAAGGGTCCAATTTCATTCTTCTACATATGGGTATCATTTTTCCCAGCACCACTTATTAAAGAAATTGTCTTTTTTAAAATTTATTAGTCCGATAATGTCTATCCCTCTGTTTCTGAATGTCTTTAATTTCCTTTTCAAAGTCATATTTCCCAGCTATCTTTCTTTTATGCATTTTTAGAGAGTGCCTCAAAATTAACTTCCATTTCTTATAGTTTTTATTTTTAAATTTGTAATTGTATGTTTGAATTCTTAGAACTCTTTCTTATATCTAGTAATTTTTCAATTAAATCTAATAATACTAATGCAAGTGTTGCTTAACAGTATTTCTGATAAAGTTTTGGATTCCTATGGGTCTTTCTTTTCTACATATCTTGGCTTTTCTCTTTTATGTTAATTGTTGGGTGATGTTTGATTGTTTATTTATGTCTTTAATTAAGTCAGTAAAGAAGACCTCTGTCTACTTAGGTAAATATAGTCAACTGGCTTTTGCTTTAAGGTAACAAGATGAGGTCCTACCCATTACCCTGGAAAATCCCTAAATTCCAAAAAGAATGAAGTTTTTATCTGGTGTTATAAAACTCATAGTGTCAACTTTAACTTTACAGATAGTTTTTATCATTTCTATAGAGAACAAACCTCTGCTACTTTTACCTGGCTTAAATGCCTAGCCAAAAGCCTTTCTGTAACCACATAAGGTAGAGAGGCAAGGGATGGGTAAATTAACCGTTCCATATATAAACTTTCACTTAGTGCCTCCCTCTGCTTTCAGTCACATATCTTTGCTTCTCCTTGGCTACACTTGCTGCCTAGGTTGGCTTTCTCCTGAATGCAGCCATACGGTGTTCTAGACTGTGTGTCTAGTGTGTGTTCTAGACTGTGGTTTCCTCTGCTCTCTTCCTCTGAAATTTATATATATATATATATATATATATATATATATATATATATATATGAGTTATTTCCTTTTTTGGTTTCAGGTTTCATTTTTTTTTTTAGATAGTTGTTGAAAATTGTGTTCAGTAATGGAGTGTCCTGATGTTCTCTTTGTTTTAATTCTTTTCATATTTATATATATGATATTGAAAAAGAAAAGAAGCAGAGATGAGACATGTGTCTCAGTCTGCGTTATTGAAATGGGAACATACATTCAACACTGTTTATCAGGCACCTACAGTGCAGTATCATTCCGTCTTATTTCTTATGAACAGAACAGAAATGGTCTCTAGCCTTGTAAATTTTACCTTGTAGTGACAATGACAATTGCTAAGGAAACAGTTACAATATAAGTGAAACTTAAAATAAATAGTTTGAAGAGAAAAGATAGTACCCTGTGAGAGATGACAGAAGAAATAAACTTTGCATTTGTTGCTCAGGAAACAAAGACAACAACAAAACACTAATTGGAAAACAATTAGGTTCTGCCCTAAAAGGTAAACAAGAGCCAATCATACAAAGAGAGGGTGGGTAGAATCTTACAGGCAAAAAGATCTCTTGGCTGGAAAAGGCACTTATGTAACAGAAATGAGTGGCTGAAAGAAAGCTGAAGAGTCTGTTAGTGAGACAGTGGTAGATCAAGAAGAGTTTGGAGACATAGGGAGAAGCCAAATCACTTAAAGCATTGTAAGCCATGAAAAAGTACAGATGTTATTTTTTGTACTTTGAAATATTTTATGAAATATTTTAGTTTATATTTTAGAAAGATTGCTTTGCTCTTCAGAGGAGAATAGGTTGGAAAGGAAAGGTGGGAGGTGTGTATAAAAATCAGGAGCTTATCTCAGTGATTCATGGATAGAAACTGGGAGCTTGAGATAAGATGGAAGCAGAAGAGAAAAGAAAGAGAATAGCAACTGTGTGAGTGAGAAAAACTAAATTGCTGGAACTTACTGATGAACTGGTTTGAGAGGTGAGAAAAGAGAATTCAGATGAGTTGAATTTTTTACTGCAAAACTGATTGTCTTGTGGAATTTTTATTGAGATGGAGAAGACTGGTGAAGAAAGGAATGAAATAATTTAATTTTGTTAATCCATTCATGGATTGATGGGCACTTGGGCTGTTTCCACAGCCTTGCAATTATGAATTGTGCTGCTATAAACATTCGAGTGCAGGTGTCTTTTTTGTAGAGTGTCATTGGATCTTTTGGGTAGATGCCCAGCAATGGGATTGCTGGATCAAATGGTAGATTCACTTGTATCGCTTTAAGGTATCTCCATATTGCTTTCCACAGAGGTTGAAATGTGGTATATGTATACCATGGAGTACTATTCAGCTCTAAGAAACAATGGTGATATAGCACATCTTATATTTTCCTGGTTAGAGCTGGAACCCGTACTACTAAGTGAAGTATCCCAAGAATGGAAAAACAAGCACCACATATACTCACCAGCAAACTGGTATTAACTGAGCAGCACCTAAGTGGATACTTAGGTACTATAGTAATAGGGTACTGGGCACGTGGGAGAGGGGAGGGCGGCAGGTATATACATACATAATGAGTGAGATGTGCACCATCTGGGGGATGGTCATGCTGGAATCTCAGACTTATGGGGGGTGGGGAGGATGGGCATTTATTGAAACTTTAAAATCTATACCCCCATAATATGCTGAAATAAAAATAAATAAATAAAAAAAATAAAAATAAAAAATAAAAGAATTTAATTTTGGACTCATTAAGTTTAAAACAGTCAAATACAAATGCTATGTGAGGAAGATAAGCCTGAGGATTTAAGTTTTATTTTACTGGCACGTGTGTGGAAATGAAAACCTTGCAACTTGATAAGATGATCCAAGGAGAAAGAAAAAGGGGAAAGAAGAGAGAATAGAGTCACATTCTCAGATCAGACAGAAACAGAAGTGTGAGCAAAGACTGAGGAATAATATATCCAGAAAGATATGGAAAAAGCCAGAAATTTCTGTATTGTGAAAGTTAAGAGGAAGAGGTTACAGAAGGAAGCTTTCAATTAAGAGACAAAGAGGTACATGCTAGAATTGGTAATACTAAGATCATTGTGCACTCTGACACGTGCAATTTCAGAGAAGTCTGTATTTTTTAAGGGAAAATGACAGATAAAGAAGTGCTTGGAAAAAGGATGTGTTTAAAATTATGGTGTTAAAATTAGGAATTATATATATAAAGGAGACCATAAAGGAATTGACTGGACACATAAGATAAAGGAGGCTTTTAAATTTGCTTTTCTGTTTTATTATAAGACAAAAGATATCACACTGTATTACACTGTATTACGTAAAGCTGCCTACATAAATGCCCAAGCCCACTTTTGTGCCTGTAATGCTCTGGATGTCCAGAGACAAGGGGAGCCATTTGCCACAGTCCTTGAATAGTCGCAGTAGTTTTCCCCAGTGTGATTTAAAGTTATACCATTAGTGTACCATGTTGTGAAACTAGTGAAACAGTGACTTCTAGCACATAGAAATCACACAGGAGAGGGAGAGCTTAATGATAGGGGAAGAAGAGAAATAATCAAAGAGGTAAAGTCATGGAGAAGGCAGTGTATGTGCAATGTTTTACCTTTGCCAACAGATAGAAACGTTAGGTAGATAGTGAGTCTCCTAGGGATGAAAGCGAGCACTTTGCCTTGATGCAATTGCCCCACTCTAATCCTCTCCCTATGAATCTGCCAATCATGAATGACTTAGCACACCAGCTGCAAAGAATGCAGGGGACTCTCAAGCCCATGGGCCTAGCAACATAGGTACTATAGAGTCTGGAAATTGACCTAGACCAACCTGTATGCATAACAATGCAACTCCCAACTGTCCAATCAAAGTGGTTCTATGGTGACCTCTGAACCATGAGGGAGGTCTCAGTCCAGGCACTAAAAAACAAAACGCAGACCATAACCAGGCCCTTTTTGCACCCTTCCTTTTGCTCTCCTTCTGCTGTGACAATGGGTATGCTAGTCATCTGCGGCATATGTATCACACTCTGTAAGCCTATATCTTGCTCTTGCTCTATAATCTTATCTTTCTCTCCTCAATAAACCTCATTTTTGTGCTTGTCTTACTTTGGCGTGTCTAGTCATTCTTCAACCATGGGCTTGCCAAGAACTGATATCTTCACACTGAAAGCTAACAGAAAGACGATCAACACCACTCCAGTATTTTCAGGAAAAAATGAAAAGAGAAGATCCTGGCAGATGCAGGTAGGTTTGTAGATTTGGTCATGAGAAGGTAATGGGCATCTCTTTGAATGATTTCCATTCTCTATGTAAAATATAAGGCAAGATTATGATGTAACATTGAAAAAGAAAAAGAAAGGGCCATTATAGAGCAGGGAGGAGATGTAAAATAGTCATTTCAAAGAGAAAGAACAATGTTACTTGGTAGAATGGTTGTATGAACCATTTGACATGCTACTTTTTGCTGGACTATTCTGATCAAAGAAGATGCAACATTACTAAATGTAGTTGTATAGCCATTTCTGTATATTGCTTAAATTATAACATGTCTAGAATATAGACTCCTGGAAGCCAGGAATGTTTGTCTCCTATGACAGGGCTTCATCACTGACACTATGTGCAATGTAAGCATAAAACATACATTTGTTGAATGAATAACAATCCTGATGCCTACAGAAGGATTTTATAGGACGAAGAGATTATTCAATGAATTGCAACATTGGACTTTGGAAGAACAGCCTTCTTTTGTTCAGTTATTTATCTTCTCCTTTATCTTTTCCTTCTTTATTTCTTTCTCTCATCCAAATAAAACATAACCATTTCCAGCCAAATCCTTTTAAAAAATATTGCTCCCTAATGTAAAGGTTGATTTTCAGCCAAATGCCTATAACTGATTTAATTGGACAAATCTTAGAACAAATTAAAAATTTAATCATAAATCCTCCAAGAATCATCTTTCTACAATAATATTTTCATCCTGGATGATCTTTTCACACAGAATGCCAAAGTCAGCTCTTTTCCATGAATCCTCTACTATCAAGTCTAAGCTATAGCTTTAGCTTGATTGACTGTACTTTCTTTTCTGCTTC